>NC_072379.2:108662500-110137500 GCF_028885625.2 Pongo pygmaeus | reverse complement strand
AGAAACATGCTGACTATCTCTAACCAAGTGGACTTGAATAGATAATTGAAAAATAAAACAGGGCTCCTTGATATTCAGGGTTGCATGGGTCCATAAAAGTATCCTACCATATCATGGAGTATATTAAAAAGAGCACATTACTGTTTTATGTAAATATTCATAGTGATAGATATTTATTATATACATTAACTTCAAAAATATTCTATTCAAATTGGAATTGATATATAAATTATAGATATTCCAGTTGAACTGTGTTTTTTTTTTTTTTTTTTTGAGACAGAGTCTCGCTTTGTTGCCCAGGCTGGAGTGCAGTGGCGCGATCTTGGCTCACTGCAAGCCCCGCCTCCTGGGTTCACGCCATTCTCCTGCCTCATCCTCCCAAGTAGTTGTGACTACAGGCGCCCACCACCACGCCCAGCTAATTTTTTGTATTTTTAGTAGAGACGGGTTTCACCGTGTTAGCCACGATGGTCTTGATCTCCTGACCTCGTGATCTATCCACCTCGGCCTCCCAAAGTGCTAGGATTACATGCGTGAGCCACCGTGCCCGGCCTGAACTGTGTTTTTAATGACTCAGTTATGTGCTATATCTTTGTCATGTACAAATAACACAAACTTTCATGTGCTTGTTCTTAGGAGGACCCATTTACATAAAAGAGTGCTTAGTTACTGGTGTTATATATTTAACAACAGATGATCGTGAAGCAATATTGTTACTTTGAGAAAGAAACAAAAAATCTGATGCTAAATTGTTCTTTAGCATTATTTAAAGTATTTTTTTAGGTCAGGGCCAGGTGGCTCAGGCCTGTAATCCTGGCACTTTGGGAGGGCAAGGTGTGTGGATCCCTTAAGCGCAGGAGTTTGAGACCAGCCTGGGCAACATGGTGAAACCCTGTCTCTACAAAAAATACAAAAATTAGCCGGGTTTGGTGATGTGTGCCTGTAGTTCTAGGTATCTGGGAGGCTGAGGTAGGAAGATCGATTGAGCCTGGGAGGTCGAGGCTGCAGTAATCTGTGATTGTGCCACTGCACTCCGGCCTGGGTGACAGTGAGACCCTGCCTAATAAAAAGTATCTTTTTAGTCTTATGATCAAACATGCTTTCTAGACCGTATCCATGTATTTTCATACAATTTAGAAACTGCTTCATTTTAGAAGATTAATGTTGGTTTGATTGCAGTTTATAATATACATTTAATTTATGTCAAATATTGAATATTTGCTTTTCTTACACAATGCATCAGTTTGTTTTTAACACAGATAATAATTTTTGTTACTACATTGGAACATCGTATTTATTTAAGAAATGTGTGACAAATACAGAAATATATATTAAAATGTTCAATTTAAAGCTGATTATAAAATACACTTCGTAATTTTGTTTAGAAATTGATATTAACAGTATACTTCATTGATAAATAAGTAATCTTTGAAAACAAACCAGTATAACCTTTTTATATTAAAAAAATCTTGAGACAGTGTATTCGGAATGTGTGGTAATACACCATTTCTATATATATATATAAAATTCACTATAATATTATGTATGCTTTTCTGGAAAATTTGCAGTTTCCAAATTCTTACTTAAATCAGTAGGGCTTATTCAATTTTATAAACAGAGCACTGATGAAAACAATAACAATCTCAATAAAAATACTAACACAGTTTAAAAGACATGAAGTTTCTAATAATTAAACTGCAGTAAAAGTAGTATTTTACTTAAAACATAAAAGGTGAAGATAGCTTGGTGGTAGGTGGTATAAGGAAGGGTTGAGGCTGTCTGTAGATACAAGGGCAGAAAGACATTATCATCACAAGTCATAAATAGAGAAAAGCTTGTAAGCTTTGTACAAAATGTACTGGTACCAGAGCTGTATGCTCTCCTCATTGTTTTGTGTTACTTTGTTTTATTTATTTAGTTATTTATAAACAAAGATCAGGGTTAACTTTGCAATAGCACTTCTAAGAGAAAGGTTGAATGTATAATACTGATTCCTTCCTGGTTTGCTGCCATTAGTATACGTAGCCTTCAGTTGCCTGTACTAATAAGGCAAAACATTAATGATCTGGGAAAAAAATTACATATGAACCAATGTAACTTCTGCATTACACTGAAATCTTTTCTCCACTTACCAATTGTGTATGTTAATTCATGTTACGGATACACATATATAGCAAAGCAGATTGTCCTTTCTATTGCAAGGGGTTTTGTTCAGAGTTGGTTGACCAGTGTTGTTTCCTAAAGCATGGGAGATCTGGCAGAGGCAGGTGGGTGCATATTATTTTTTTGCATATCTTTCTTATTTTTCACTGTCTCTTTCCTTCTTTAAAAAGTTGGTCACAATGGAGTTATTGTTTAAGTATGTTATTCAGTAGCTACATTTATTTAATAACATTATTGGTTGCACAAAATATGATTTGCTGCCATCAAGTCCTCACTATAGTATATGTAGGTGGCATCATACTCTCTTAGTGATTTACAAACTCATAGTGGTGATTAAGGTGGATTTTCTATACCTTGGAATTGACTTTTCATTAACCTGTGTGATGGCCTTCTTGGCTTAACATAAGTTGCACTATTTCACAATAATATATCACTTAACAAGTCCATTGGGACAGAGGTTCTTTCATAATAAAGTCCTAAATAATCACATTTAAAAGTGTTTTAAATTTATTTTACTTTTATTTGTTTTGAAGAAAAGTTGCAAAAATAGTATAGAGAATTCCCACAAATCCCCTAATATTAACATTATATAGAACCATAGTTCAAGTATTGAAACCAGGAAATTGACATCAGTAGAATATTATTAGATCTAATCTTATTAGACAAATAGGTCTAGACCTTATTCAAATTTCACCTGTTTTCCCACTAATGTCATTTTTTTGGGCCAAGATCCTACTCAAGATCTCATATTTTCATTTTTTATTTTTTATGTCTCTTTAGTCACCTTCAGTATATGCCAGTTCCTTGATCTTTGTCTTTTATGACATTGACACTTTTGAAGGGTACTGTCCAGTTATTTTGCAGAATGCTGCTCAGCCTCTTTAATGTTTGATGCCAGACTCTCTTTCAATAGAGAAGCACTAATGTTAATGGCAGTTGTTGAGGCTGAGGAAGCTGCAGCAGTGAGAACCCTGAATGAAGGAGAAACTCTGTCTGAGTAGGCAGTAGGGCCAGCTGGGGAGGTGGATACCACAGGGCAGAGGAGAAAGAGATGGTAGGATTTCTCTTTCAGGCATGGGTTTCTTTTTTTAGTTTCTTGGAACCACATACTTGGGTCATGACTACAAGGGTTCAGGGGTTCTAGAAATAAGTCTACCGAGTCAAATTTATAGCTGCTAGGAAGCAAAGAAGGAGAGCTGTGTGAGTGGGAGAAATGGCCATAGTTTATAGAGAGCTAGAAAGGAAGGAACAAGGGCTTCCTTTCTCTTCCTTTCCTCTTAATCTGGATCACAGATTTCACTGTATTGAGCCAGTGTCAGTTCTATAGTAGAAGGTTGGTGTGAGGGAATTCTCATTGAATGAGCATGCCTGTAAGTAAGCATTGTGCTAAGTGCTTTGAGTATGCTGTTTTTATTTAATTCTCACAACATCTGGAGATAGTAATTTTTAACATAATGAAACAGATTTGCAGCAAGTGCATGACAAGTAAAAAGCAGGGCCAGAATTTGAATCCACGTTCATTTGACTCTAAGCCTGTACTGTCTGATAGAGCAAGCACCTATAGTTACTGAACACTTGAAATGTGGTGATTGCTGCTCGTTAAAATCATAATAATTTGGATATATTCATGCAAATAAATATATTACTAAAATTCTACTTGTTTCTTTTTCCTCTTTTTCTTCTAGTTTTATTTTATAAGAGATTGGGTCTTGCTATGCTGCCCATGCTGGGCATGAACTCCTGGGCCTAAGTGATCATCCTGCCTCAGCCTCCTGAGTGGCTGGGACTACAGGCATAACCAGTGCATCTGGCTGATTCTTCCTTTTTAAATATGCCTAGTAGAAAATGTAAAATTACTCATGTGACATACATTTTATTTCTATTTGATAACACTATGTCTAAATCTTTTCCCATTGTACACTGCTGCATCCCTGGAGTATGTCTGAAGTGAACTAAGATAAAATCCCAAAGTCTGAGATGGAAAACACTAAGGGTAGTTCCTATGAAGCAAAGGTAGATTTCTAAAGATAGGTAAACACCTGGTGTTGGTGAGAGTGTTGGAGTGATCAGGTCCAAAGGCAGAGAGAAAAAGACACATAATCTATGGAGAGAAAAAAAACAACCATAATAGTTTTAAAGTGTTTATTGACGGCTTATTTTTTTGTAGCCACTGGGTTAGGAGTTCTAACTTCACTTTTATTTGATTCTTATTAAGAAAAACCAGTAAAGTAGGTATTGTTATCCCCAGTTTTATAGATGAGAACACTAAAGCATAGAGAGGCTAAATAACCTGCCTAAGGACATAGTAAATATTAATAAGTGGCAGAGCAAAGGCTTGAAGTGCCTGACATCAAATCTGTGTCTTAACCGTCATCCTATAATGTCTCCATATAATGTGGTATGACGCTATGGTTGAGTAACATTGATTCTCACCAAAGAAGTCATTCTGGCCCTGGTATGTCTACATCTCTTATTTTACTCCCATTTCTGTAGTCGAATTTCTGATACAGTGGTTCCTGAAATACATAGTAGTCTCTTCATTAATAGCAATATTACTGTAATATGAACATATAGTGTGCATACAGTTTCAACAGCTGGTTTTTGTTATGCTAAACTAATTGCCACTTTCTGATAGATGGCCAGTGTGGTGGCTGCTTCTCTATCGATAAGTTTGAACAAAGTCATAAAGATTTGAGCAAGGGGAATAGATGAAATAGAATAGAGCCTTTGGAAAAAAAAAAACGAAAGGTGCTTTGTGTCTTGAGTGCTTGTGAATCTTGAAAGGTTCCTTGACCAACCAAGGAAATTAATTGGAACCTGCTAAAAATGGAATTTCATGTTTTGCCCACAGTAATGATAATACTGAATAATGACCCATAATTGTATTAAAAGCCAGTTATCAGTTGAGCTGGGAGAATATAATTGTGTATACTTATCTGTTCTATCTGTACTCATTCCCTATTTTTTTTTTCTTTTTTGAGACAGTTTCACTCTTTTTGCCCTGGCTGGAGTGCAATGGCTCACCACAACCTCTGCCTCCCAGGTTCAAGCGATTCTCCTGCCTCAGCCTCCCAAGTAGCTGGGATTACAGGTGCCTGCCACCATGCCTGGCTAATTTTTTTTTTGTATTTTTAGTAGAGATGGGCTTTCGCCATGTTGGCCAGGGTGGTCTCGATCTCTTGACCTTGTGATCCACCCGCCTTGGCCTCCCAAAGTGCTGGGATTACAGGCATGAGCCACCGTGCCCGGCACTCATTCCCAATTTTTAAAATCTATGGACAAACATTTTTCTGAGTTTGTAATTAATATAGTACATTTAGGAACCAAATATAGAAAGACCATGACTTTTACAGAAAGATTCTTTAGGGAGGATGAAGTACCTAGGTTTCCAGTTTTTTTTTTTTTTTTTATTGACAGTAAAATGCTGGGGAGGGAAATCCTGTGTTGCAGTTTATTTTTGGTACTTTCAATTATCCATAGTAATTTGCAGTCATTACTATGTACAAGTGACATTTTTAAAATAAATAAAATGAGATAGTATAGGTATTATTATTCTTATTATTTGATATAGATTAAACTGATTTTTAAATGCTGTTCATAGCCATACAAAAAGTTGGTATCCTTGGCCGGGCACAGTGGCTCATGCCTGTAATCTCAGCACTTTGGGAGGCCGAGGCGGGTGGATCACGAGGTCAGGAGGTCGAGACCATCCTGGCTATGGTGAAACCCTGTCTCTACTAAAAATACAAAAAAATTAGCTGGGCGTGGTGGCGGGCACCTGTAGTCCCAGCTACTTGGGAGGCTGAGGCAGGAGAATGGCGTGAACCTGGGAGGCGGAGCTTGCAGTGAGCCAAGGTTGTGCCACTGCACTGCAGCCTTGGCAACAAAGTGAGACTCCATCTCAAAAAAAAAAAAAGTTGGTATCCTTAAGACAGTCCTTAACAGCAATTTATTTTTTTAAGTAGGATAAAATGCCTTCACAATGCTTATACACTTAATTATGTAATAAGACATTTTCTTAGTTCAGAGACAAATTACAGCTTAGAAATGTTTAATAAATTTCAATTTTGAATTACTGAGATTTTGTGTTAATGTAACCATAGAAGATACACATAGCTTCTGCTCTTCCTGTTTTATAAATTTTATATCCTTTGAGAGGTAACTATAAGTTATCAAGGAAAAAAATTATACAGGCAACATTCTATTAAATACTAGTGCTTATGTTTATAAATGTTTTTATTTTTACTCTGAAATAATCTAGTCTCTGAGAATGCTGTTTCTTATATTTAAAAAAATGAGTAAGTACAAGACAGCATTTACAAAGGACCTCCCAAATACACGTTAAATATTATATGTAAGGAGTCAGATTTAGCTATTGAGGAGAAGCATTTTGAATATAAGTTTACATAGTAATTACAATAGAATTAATTAAGTAGTGAACAGTTTAGGTTTCAAGCAGGAAATAGAACACAAGGCAAATCAACCATCAAATAAGTGTGTCAACCTATCTTAAATACTTTTGGAATCAATAAGATATAGAGGCATACATAAAGATAGGCCACAGATCAGTCAGTGGCTGATTTCTATTTCTGGCTGTAAATGGACTAGTTTATTTCAAACTAAGGCCTACACTGTGAATCATGAAAAAACTGGATTAAAAAATATATGTATCTAAAGGCATTGGAGCACTACCAAGAGCTAAAGATCTAAGAATGAAAGGAAACACACTGAAGTGAGCCCTGTATTTGGTGTCATTTTTCACCTTGGGTTCTGTCAATTTGCAAGCAACACAGGCCAAGCTGAGAAGCCAAGCAGCAATAGCTAAGATGGTGAGAGGGTGAGCAGAAATTTTGGCAGTTTCACAGTGCCTGCAAGCTGAAATTCAGGAAGGAGGAAGAAGGACCCTGGTAAAACACTCTAAGCTTTTCATTGGGATTCTTGTGAGGCTATATCCTAGGAGTTAGGAAAAACTATAAATAGGCCACTACTTACAAAAATCAAAATGTATTCTTTGATAAACCCAATCTTGATTTTAAGGTGGTCTGCCTTTACTTTAACTGTCTGTCATTGCTGGAAGCAAGAGATATCATGCAGAGTTTCTATAATTTTTTTATACACAACACTTGGCATTTAATAAAAAATTATACCATGCATATTAGAAGCCAGGACCAAAAAAAAAAACAACATAAGAAAGGATAGAAACAGTCTCACAGTAATCTAGATATTGGAATGATTAGACATGGACTATTAAATAACTGTAATTGGCCAGGTGTGGTGACTCATGTCTGTAATCCTAGCACTTTGGGAGGCCGAGGTGGGAGGATCACTTGAGCTCAGGAGTTTGAGACCAGCCTGGGTGACATAGCAAGACTTCCCTGGTCTCTACTTAAACAAAAACAAACAAACAAACAAACAAAAGCTGGGCATGGTGTTGCATGCCTGTAGTCTCAGCTACTACAGAGGCTGAGATGGGAGGGAGGATAACATGAGCCTGGGAATTCATGGCTGCAGTGAGCTATGGTCTCACCACTGCATTCCAGCCTGAGTGACAGAGTAAGACCCTCTCTCCAAAAACAGAAAAAAATTATGATCGGTATTTTTTTAAAGTGATGAAAAGGTGGATAACTTCAGCACAGAATAAGAATCCATAAAAATAATTTAAAGAAATTCTAGAAATAAAAACTGTGACTGAAACGAAGAACTCAATAGATTAGTTTAATAGAAAATTAGCTGAGGAAAGAGTTAGTGAACTGGATAATGGGTCAATTAGAAAATATATAGAATATGGTATGGGGGGAGTAAAAGAATGGAGCACACAATCAATTGTGTAAATAGTGTAATAGTGAAAAAGGCTGACTACAATCTAATTGGAGTCCCAGGAGAATAGGAGAGTAGGAATTGAGGAAGAAGCATTATCTTAATAGATTCAGGCCAAGAGTTTTCTAAAATCAATGAAAGACATCAATCTACAGAATGAAAAAGCACTATTGGAATAAATACAATGAAAGCACATTTAGGGCACATGGCAGTCAAACCACTGAAAACCAAAGAAGATAAAAGTCTATTTTTTTTTTTTTTTGAGGCAGAATTTCACTCTTGTTGCCCAGGCTGGAGTGCAATGGCATGATCTTGGCTCACTGCAACCTCCACCTCCAGTGTTCAAGCGAGTCTTCTGCCTCAGCCTCCCGAGTAGCTGGGATTATAGGCATGCACCACCACACTTGGTTAATTTTTTATTTTTAGTAGAGATGGGGTTTCTCCATGTTGGTCAGGCTGGTCTTGAACTCCTGACCTCAGGTGATCTGCCTGCCTTGGCTTCCCATAGTGCTGAGATTACAGGCGTGAGCCACTGCATCCAGCCGATAAAAGTCTTAAAAGGATAAAAGATATTTCCTTCAAAGAAGCAAAAATATAGCCTACTTTTCAACTGATGGAAGACAGGAGATAACTGAATGACATCTCTATAAAGTGGTAAAAGGAAAAAAAATGTCAATCTAGAATGTTGTACCTGTTGGAAATATTCCTAAAAAATGAAAGAGAAATGCATTCTCTTTCAAACAAGCCCCTAGCACATGCTCAATTGTTCTGTTGGACTTCATGTACAAAACAAATTCAAAGGGTTAAGAATTTCAAGTTAGTAGCTTCAGAGCATTAAGCCCCAAATGTAGGGTCCCTTCTGAGCCCAGGATTATGTGTGACTGCACTGGTCACATTGCCATGAAGCCAGCCCTGGTGGTTGGTAGCGGGGTGGGCACTGGACCTAAGCAGGGCCAATCAGAGCCATTCCTGGAAATGGATATATAAATATTAGGAATGAAAAGTTATTTATTTTGTTAGAGTTTGAACAATATGATCTGTAGAAAACCAGTCATTTCCTTAAGGATATGTCAATAAATATGAGCCAAATGTAATAATTAGAACTTTGGTTTCCAAGCAGATTCCATGCTCTAATTCCCTGGATAGTGAATATAATAAGATGATATATCCATGAATAAGTTACTTTACATTGCCAAAGGGACACATGTAAATAAGGCTACTGATCAGTTTACCTTAAAATAAAGGTTATCCTGGATTATCCATGTAGGCTCAGTGTAATCACATGAGCCCTTAACAACAGAGGCAGAAATAGTAGTTAGGGAGATGCAGCATACGAAGTGAGAGAGATCCAAAGGACAAGAAGGATGCAACACATTGTTAAAGCCTTTGAAGATTCAGGGGCCATGGGCAGAGGAAAGCAGGCTGCCTCTAGAAGCTAAGAATGACCTTCACTCAAAGTTCAGCAAGGAAACAAGTACCTCAGTCTTACGACTACATAGAATTTTGCCAACAACTTAATGAGCCCGGGAATAGATTATCCTGGGATTTCTAGATAAGGACCTAGACCTACTGACACCTTGATTTTGGTCTTGAAAGATCTTAAGAAGAGGATCTAGGCAAACCTGCTAGACTTCTGTCTTAGAGAGCTGTTAGATAATAAACAGATGTTATTTTAAACCGCCAAATTTGCTGTAATTTGTTACAGTGGCAATAGAAAATCATCTTAAGCAATAAAAAATACAAACAGTTCTAAAACCACCTTTACATTTACAAGGAAATGTACTTTTACAAAAGATTATTAAGTGTTTGAAAACACCGATTTTATTTACATAATTTACTAATTTAAAAAGTATTATTTTCTTTTCTGTGAAACAAATCTGAAAGCCTATGTTTGCCAGTTCTTCAGTGCAAGACTATGGGACTAGGCTTTGGGAGATCTTGTTTCTACTTTGAGTTGCATCATTTTTAACTGGCTGAGTGACCCTGGACAGGTTATTTTAACTGTTCCTTGGATCAATTGCATCATCTGCAGAATAAGAGGTACAGACTAGTTGATCTTTAAGGTCTCTTTCATTTAAAAATGCATGAAAATAGCTTTAGGGATCAAAATGGAATTGTTAGGAAGTTCAACATAAGAATCAATCCCTCAGGATATCAGAGAACTATGTTGCATAGTTTTAAAGTTGGAGTCAAAACTGACTTGAAATTTTTTAAAGAAGAAGAGCTATATTGGCACATTAAATAGAAATTCTGGAACAGATAGGAGACTTGGAACACCAGCTCTTTATTGGTGAAAGACATCAAATGAATATATACTTATAAATATTATGTCTGTAGTTGCAATTATTGAAAATTGCAAACATAAACATTGGCAGGTAGACGTTTTACAGAAGGATGAGATCAAAATCCTTTCCTATTTATTTAAAATTACTCAAAATAATATAGTGGTAGAAATCTTTGTTTCTTTGTTCCTTGTAATTTATTCTGGGAGTAGAGTTTTTAATATTCTAATGGTTAATTTTGTTCTGGTTATCTCCATCTCTCTTGTCAACTTAAGATGTGTTTCCCACCGGTAAACACAGTGTGCACTGGTTCTAGCTAAATAAAGATACCATATTCTATATTCTGCTTCATATTTTAGGTCTTAGAAAAGCGGAAGAAATCTCTAAACTAAACTTAAACATAACCTTATTTGATCCAAGGTCAGTAGATACCTTTCATTTTTCTTTTCTTTTTGGAAAAAAAAAGGCACTGTTTTGGTGAGTAGAGGTGGCAAGGCTGGGAAATGTGTCGGTAGCTGATAAGAAAGGGAAAGGCCTTAAAACGACACCCACCAAATTTTATCAGTGCCTTGGAGCTCAGGAAAGTATTTCTTTCCAAGAAGCAAACAGGAATGCCTTTTAAAAAAATTGTTTATTTCCATTAATGAGAAACCTCAAGGACCCATGAAAGGTTATTCCTTTGCATAATCTAGTGACAGGTTTACTCATACTCAGAGGTTACATTAATATTTACTGATAGCACAAGTATAGGTTTCACTTTATTAAAAATTGTATGGATGTTGGAACTGCTGTTGAAGAAGCTGGCTTGGTTTGATTTGGCTATGGATATGATAATTATAATATGGCTTTCTGTACTTTTAGAAGTCATAAGTTATATTGCAAGGATTTGTGTATTTGGATTGCCAGAAAGTTACCGTATAGTATTATGACAGTACAGTAGGAAACATTTCAGTGTGAAGAATAGTATGTCTCACATAAATTTTACCATAGAATTAAGTAAGAATCATTAAAATATTCCAGGTTTATTAAAAATTCATTATTCTACTAGAGGATCTTTAAAGAGCAATAAGAACTTGAAGAAATAATAGGAAAGCTTTGGTAACAATGACACTCTGTTAATTGAGTTGAAAGAAGGTAAAGAATATATTAACAGAATGGATCCAAATTTGGCAAAAAAGATTTGTAATAAATCAAGGGGGGAAATCAGTTAATAAAGAAAGAGGCCAATTATCAGTGAGGGGAGGGGGGTGTATTTAATGATTCTAAATGGAAGGTTAAACTGCTTGGGTGAATTTCAGTTTAACAAAAAGGAAGAAAAGCAATATGGATAACTAGGAAGAAAAGCAATATGGATAATTAGGCAGTAATAAGAGCACACTGGAAAAAAAAAGCAGAAAACTGCCTTAGGTGCTAGGGGAATATTGGCTAATGAACTTAACCTCCTGCAGTTATCTTTGAATATTCACTTTTGCTTTAGAAATGGGAGAAGTGATGTTTTTAGTTATTTTCAAGGAGGTGTGATTCTTTAGCACACTTTATCAAATTGTGGACTTTAAAAAAGTAATTTCAACTTTTATTTTAGATTCTGGGGGCACATGTGCAGTTTGTTACTTGGGTATATTGTGGGATGCTGAGGTTTAGGGTATGATTGATCCTGTCATCCAGGTAGTGAGTATAATAGCCAATAGTTGGTTTATCAAGCTTTTTCCTCCTTTGTCCCTCCACCCTCTAGTAGTCCCCAGTGTCTGTTATTGCCATCTTTATGTCCATGAGTGACCAATGTTTAGCTCCCACTTCTAAGTGAGTACTTGCAATATTTGGTTCTCCGTTCCTGCGTTAATTTATTCTTAGGATAATGGCCTCCATCTGCGTTCATGTTGTTGCAAAGGACATGGTTTCATCCTTTCTTATGGCTGCGTAATACTCCATGGTGTATTTGTACCACATTTTCTTTATTCAGTCCACTGATGATGGGCACCTAGGTTGATTCCATGTCTTGGCCATTGTGCATAGTGCTGTGATAAACATATGAGTGTGTGCATCTTTTTGGTAGAATGATTTATTTTCCTTTGGATATATGCCCAGTAATGGGTTTGGTGGGTCAAATGGTGGTTCTGTTTTAAGTTCTTTAAGAAATCTCCAAACTTCTTTCCACAGTGGCTGAACAAATGCTATTAAATGCTGCTTATTGCAAATATTCTCTAGAATATTGATATTGAATCTACCATAGATGCTTATGCAATGTCATGACTATCAACTGTCAGTTATTTTTAACATGAAGTAGGTTGACATAAACACCAACAATGTGATTCAGTCTGCCAGTATTGAAGGAGCAGTGATTCTCTGTAGCTCCATGCTGGATTGTGCCTTGCTAAGAATAGTCAACAGTGGGACACTTAGCATCTGCTATATAGTAAGCTGAAAAGGGACATATACAACCAAGGAAAACTTGAAAACTTTTAAAGATGTGGTAAAGCTCAGGTTTTAATGACATCTGGCTCTATACTTTTGTATTTTTTTGTATTTTGTATTTTGGGGAAGGCTGCCACATAGGAGTCCAGATGGAATAACTTTGAAATAGATGAATACAGTAACTCCAGTTATGTGAAGAGGGGCCACAAACAGCCAGGCAAAGAAAAGAAGACATGCAGATCGCCATGGAAAACTGCTCTTTGGAAGCATAGTCACCCTGTGCATAGCTAACTCTATTAGCTAGATTTTCACCATCCTTTCATCTATGTGATAACATTGAAATAACAGCAAATATTCAAGAAGTGGAGCTGATATTCTTTATTTTTATTACTTTTAATAATGTAATTTTGGAATGACAATAATAGTTTTATTTGTTAAAGTAAATATAGGGTATATGTACAAAATAAAATAAGCATATTGGTTAATCAAATAATCTTTATTCATTTTTATCAGCACTATTTTGCATTTTTTTTTCTCTTTTCTTTCTTTTTTTTTTTTAATAGAGACGGTTTCGCCATGTTGGCCAGGCTGGTCTCGAAATCCTGGCCTCAAGTGATCCACCCACCTCAGCCTCCCAAAGTCCTGGGATTACAGGCATGAACAACTGCACTCAGCATAGCACTATTTTTGGAACAGTATTTCTACAAAGGAAATAACTACCATGACTACAACAGTTATTAGCTTATTAAGATGTCTCATAAAATTAAGTTTTAAAGTTTCAAGTGATGTTTATTTTTCAATTTCGCATGGAAAGTTAGCATGAAAAGACTAAATTTTTAAATAATTGTGTCTTTTCTTAATGAAAAACATAAATACATTTATAGTTGTTGGCATATTGAAGAAATTACAGCTAAATATTTTGGTTGGTTATAATTATTGGTGATTCTGGAACTGTGGTTTACCTACAACATAATGGTTGAGTGTCTTTGAAGATTTTACTGGGCAAAGCAGGATTTTAAATCTTGCCAGAATTTGAAATACAGTATATCATCATATACTATAGCTATATTTTTAATACAACTTTTAATTTTGCATGAATATTACATTAATGAGCAACATGATGCCTTAGTAAGTTACCACTATCAAATGGCAGATAATAATGGTTGAGAGTAATTTCTCTGAACTTTTCCAGATATGTTTTCTTAGAACTTTTTTTTAAAGAGATGTGTACTTGAAAGGAGGATATTCTCTTTAAAATTCATGTGGAATTGATTGAAATAAATTCAGAGTATATATATACATGCCCAAAGTAAAACAAAACAAAACTGAATCGTGGGTTGACATAACTTACAATATTAGTTAAATTACAAGTTGACTGGTGAACAAAGGATACTCTTATGGAGATTATGATTTTAAGATTTTTTTTACAAGTCATTTTATTGAATGTGGTATAGAATAAGATCGTATATAACAGTTAAATTTTCACTGACATTTCAAGTGGTGGAATAACAGAGGAAATATCCATGGACTAGGTTCTAGTCTGGGTTTTGTTTCCAGTAGCTAGCTGACCTGAGTAAGCCACTTAATTAATTAGGACTTTATTTTCTTAAACTATAAAGTCATGAAGTTGTCCTAGGTGTCCTCTTCATTAACTTTCACACTAATCTGATATATATAGGCTGGCTTTGATGGAACCTTTCTGAATCCTGTTCTTCCAATTTAGTATTTATTCTAGAGGATAACATTTTGAATGTTCAGGGACGTTCAAAAGAAATATAATGTGAGCCATATATGTAATTTTAAATTGTCTAGTAACACTTTGAAACAAGTGAAAAAAGAAACAAGTGTAATTTTAATTTTAATATTTTCTAACCCAATAGATCTAAAATATTTCCACATGTAATTAATATTAAAATGTTAATGAGATATTTTACATTTTTCGAAATAAGGTCTTAAAAATCTGGTGTTGGTTTCATTTGGCACATCTCAATTTGGACTAGTTGCATTTCAAGTGTTCAGTAACCACATGTGGCTTTTGGCTACTGTATTGGACCTTGCTGCTAAAATTATGGAATCTTTATATCTATACCCATGAATCAAATTTAGAGACTGTAGAGTCAGCTTTAATTACCTTTTGTTTTCTCCTCTCTTCTATACAATAATGACAGAGACTTGCATTCCATAGAATCTGTCAAGATTTACAGGTAAATCAGTACATTTTGCTCTTATTTCCAAGCATCTGGGAAGAGTAGTGATGTTTATTTCCAAACATCTGGAAAGAGATATTTCTGGGAAGAAATATCTGTGAATCCTCTTTAATTCCTTAAGTCACTTACTGCCTTAGTTTAGTAAAATCAGACTTCTATCACTAATATTCTACAAAAACTCTTTGGAAAAATTCTCAAATCTTCTCATTGCTAAATCCAATGGCCACGATACGAATGTTTCTTTATCTCTTAGCAGAAATGGACAGTATGAATACTTCCTCCTTGAAGTTTTCTTGCCCTTTGTTGTATATTACATCCTTTTTTCTTGGTTCTGTTTTAGCTTTGTATGCTTTGCTGGTTCCTTTTTTGGCCCTCTTCTCTTTTCCCTTTGTCCACTGCTCTTGACTTCTTGCCTACCTGATTTCTTTTTGAAGCATCATACCTGTAATTTTAGCTCTCTATTGGATATATGTGTATGATGATATTCCTCAGACTTCTCAAACTCAACCTAGCCCATACCAAACTTGTTTTCTTCTTCTGGTTACTATTTTGATTATTGGCATCATATTTAGTCACAAGTCAAAGTTAGAGTCACTTCCATCTTTAACTTCTAGGATTTTCTTATCATCTGTATCCAGTTAGATACAGAGTCTTTTTGGGTCTACCTGAAAAATATCTATTGAATATTTTTCTTTTCTCCATTTACTAAGTCCAGGTGCCACATAGATCTCTCCTTCTTTGACTATGATATGTTTTCTCTAGTACATTTTCCACATTGCTAGCAGATTTATTTCCAACATAATTTGGATAATATCACTTTCCTGCTTAGAACTTCTGCTGATTCCATTTTCTTCTTACATTGCATATGAGTCCTAGACTGCTATTCTATCTTTAACTCTAGACATTCTCTTTTATAGTTCTCTCTCCTCTAAAAGTCAAGACTTAAAAATATTTCAAATGATGAAATTTTAGTCTTCTTGATGGCTACTGGGAGAAACTAGCCATCCAATATGGATAGTATGGCCCCTAGAGCCCTGCTATAATAATAATAAATGGGCAAATGAGATGTATTTATGTGATACCCATAATTAGGTTAATAAGCATATTTCTTTTTTTTTGTAAGTAAATCCCTGTATGGATATTTTAGTTCTTGGGAAGCACGAGTTAATAACATCCAGGTAACAATGAGTGATGTATGTTTTATTTACACATATGCTTTCTATACTTGGAAACTAATATAGAGGATTATCTTGGTTAAGCTGTACAGCTCAGCTGACTTTTACAGGAAAACAATAGATCCCCTGAGGTAATACTAATGTAAGTGAAAAGTAATTTTGGCCATTAGTATATCTAGTTGGGATGAGAAAGAATGACTTTAATTGTTACCTATTTACTAATATTTTTACAATTGGTTGTTTCCTGGCCTCTTTATTCTCCTAGCATATTTAATTGAGATGAGATGAGATGTTAGTTCTCTAAAGTGCAACATATTTTTCTTCTTAGCCAAATCCTGTTATTAACCTCCTTTGCCTTAGCTGACAACAGGTTTCCCTTAGGCAGTGTAAGCATCGATGCTCTGAGGAAGAGGATAAATATTAATTGGAGTATACTACTTCTTGGAGACCTTTAAGAAGTATTAAATAGTCTCAGAAAGTGATTTTTGCTTCTACTTCAGGAGTGTTTGTTTAAATACTTAATTACTTAATTTGAAAGAATACTAGAGGTCATAAACAGTAATGAATATATTGTCAACTGGAATATTTTTGCATATACTCAGAATGTTTTGCCCTTTTCTCAAAAATAAAGCAAGGTAATAAACAATGATCATAGTTAAAAGGGTAATTAACCTTACCAACCTCTGTAATCCCTCGGAAGTCTAGACATGAACTCGGGAGTTGGCAGTTGTTTTCAATATACATACCAGCCATCTTTGAACATTTATTCTGTAAAATGACTTGTATTATGCTTAAGTGAGTATGAGCAGTGTGACTCACATAAGTAGGAGAAAAGAAGCCAAAAACTGCAACAAAATATTCCCTTTAAAATGAATACCATCTTTACAGAACTGAATATATTTCTGGACTGTATATAGAATTGGAAATTTTAGAACTAAAAGTTTTTAAGAGCTTACTATGTGTCAGGAATTGTTCTAAATACTTTACATATATTACCTCATTTAATCTTTCCAATAGCACTGTGAGGTAAGAACTGTTACTTTACAGTGAGGAAACTGAGGCACATAGAGATTGGGTGACTTGCCCAAGGTCACCCAGTAGGTGCTTGGGTGAGGATTTACACCAGGGCCTTCTCGCCTCAGGGGCTGTGCTTTTGACCACGTGGGTCTTCTGCTAATCAGTGATTTAATCTGCTATTTGGTCAATCTGGTTTTTTACTTATGAACTTTCCTACTACTACTCTTAGCTCATACTTAGTACAGTTGTCCCTTCATATCCTTGGGGAATTGGTTCCAGGACCTCTCAATTGCACCAAAATCCAAGGATGCTCAAGTCCCTGGTGTGAATGGTGTAGTATTTGCATATAACCTATGGACATCATTTTGTATACTTTAAATTATCTCGATTAATTAGGACACCTAATACAATGTAAATGCTATGTAAATAGTTGTTACACTGTATTGTTTAGGGAATAATAAGAGGAAAAAAATGTCTGTACATGTTTAGTACAGACAGTTTTTTCCCAAATATGTTTGATCTGCTTTTGGTTGAATCCATGGATGTGGAACCCACAGATATGGATGGCCTACTGTACTCTTATTTCTAAGTTGAACCTTTCTTGAGATCTAGATATTTCTGATGTATTGATAAATGTACTTATATAAATACACAGATATAGTACATAACTACATCTCAGGGCCATTTTATACAGTAACAGTAATCACTTTTTGTTCGTTATAGTTATCGTAACTGAGGTATATTTCTGCTAAGCCAAGTGAGGGAATTTTTAAAATAAGTTTTTGTTTGTGTTTATTTTTACTTTGAAAAGATTGTTTATAATTTGCAAAGATCAATGAGGATTTCTTTTCCCATGTTCTCTCCCCAACTCCTTACCCCTTCGTAAAAAGCAACCAAATTTGAAAAATTTTTTTTATTATACTTTAAGTTTTAGGGTACATGTGCACCATGTGCAGGTTAGTTACATATGTATACATGTGCCATGCTGGTGCGCTGCACCCACTAACTCGTCATTTAACATTAGGTATATCTCCTAATGCTATCCCTCCCCACTCCCCGCACCCCACAACAGGCCCCAGTGTGTGATGTTCCCCTTCCTGTGTCCATGTGTTCTCATTGTTCAATTCCCACCTATGAGTGAGAACATGCGGTGTTTGGTTTTTTTGCCCTTGCGATAGTTTGCTGAGAATGATGGTTTCCAGCTTCATCCATGTCCCTGCAAAGGACATGAACTCATCATTTTTTATGGCTGCATAGTATTCCATGGTGTATGTGCCACATTTTCTTAATCCAATCTATCATTATTGGACGTTTGGACTGGTTCCAAGTCTTTGCTATTGTGAATAGTGCCGCAATAAACATACGTGTGCATGTGTCTTTATAGCAGCATGATTTCTAATCCTTTGGGTATATACCCAGTAATGGGATTGCTGGGTCAAATGGTATTTCTAGTTCTAGATCCCTGAGGAATCGCCACACTGACTTCCACAAGGGTTGAACTAGTTTACAGTCCCACCAACAGTGAAAAAGTGTTCCTATTTCTCTACATCCTCTCCAGCAGCTGTTGTTTCCTGACTTTTTAATGGTTGCCATTCTAACTGGTGTGAGATGGTACCTCATTGTGGTTTTGATTTGCATTTCTCTGATGGCTAGTGATGATGAGCATTTTTTCCTGTGTCTTTTGGCTGCATAAATGTCTTCTTTTAATTTTTAATTTTTTTTTTTTTTAGTGACACCTGGTCTCAAACACTACTACTCCTCCTCATCCCCAAACAATTAAACAAAACTAAGTACACATATTTTGGGAGGAAAATCACTATTAAGGACCGTTTCTTTGGCTGAAGTAGGGGTTTGAAAACTGTCTTTTAAAAGCCGGAATAGACCCCAGGAAGTGAGTGGGAGTGTAGTGTTTCACATATAGCTGAAATAGCCCAGGTAGGGGATTGATGATTTATCAGAATCTTGACTGAGAGCCGAATTGTCAAAAATACGTTGTAAGCAAATAAAACACTTGAGGACTTAGGATGTACCGCCATATGGGGGTCAGAGAGCCCATTATGGCAGGAGTGACAGGTGTTACTGATCTTTTGGACAATGGGTAGTTTACATAGTAAAATTTGAAGAGTTGGCTGTGTTGGCCGGACGCGGTGGCTCACGCCTGTAATCCCAGCACTTTGGGAGGCCAAGGCGGGCGGATCACGACGTCAGAAGATCGAGACCATCCTGGCTAACACGGTGAAACCTTGTCTCTACTAAAAATACAAGAACAAAATTAGCCGGGCCTGGTGGTGGGCACCTGTAGTCGGGAGGCTGAGGCGAGAGAATGGCGTGAACCTGGGAGGCAGAGCTTGCAGTGAGGCGAGATCGCACCACTGCACTCCAGCCTGGGTGACAAGCTAGGCTCCCTCTCGGGGAAAAAATAAAATAAAATAAAAAAGAGTTGGCTGTGTTTTTGTATATTCCCAGCATACATTTGATTGGTTGGGTAGGGTCCATGTAAAAATGATTGAGGCTAGAGTGACTTAATGTGTAGGTCAAGGGAAAAACATCAGAGGAAAAATTAATCATAATAATAGCAGCTAATGCTCATAGAACACTTACTACAAGACAGGTATTGTTCTAAGCACTTTATATAGATTAATTGATTTAATCGTTAAAAAATTAATGTAAGTAATTTGGCATATATTTCACATAGCAGTCCTGTGACTTGTAAACTTTACTTATTTATTTACTTATGAGGCATGGTTTTGCCGTGTTGCCCAGGCAGAGTGCAGTGGCATGGTCATAGCTCACTGTAATCTTCAACTCCTGGGCTCAAGTAATCCTCCTGCCTTAGCTTTCCAAGTAGCTGTGACTGCAGGTCAACACCACCATGCATGGCTAATGTTTTCATTTTTAAATATTTTGCAGAGGCAAGATAATTGCTATCTTTCTCAGGCTGGTCTTGAGTTCCTGACCTCAAACGATTCTCCCACCTCGGCTTCCCAAAGTATTGGGATTACAGGTATAAGCTACACCTGTAATCCTGGCCTTGTATATTATTACCTTTATGCCCATTTTATTAGTGTACAGAGAGGTAAATTAACTGGATTTATGTAGTCTGGTACGTGGTAGAGGCTAGATTCAAAGTGAAGCAGTCTGCCTTCACAATCCATGCTCCTGACCTCTGCCATATCCTTCTAGATTAAGATATGATTGTGAAGCAGGAAAGGAGCAAAAGAGTAGCAAATGTATATATGACAGAAAGTGACGTCTTTACTACCAATTATTTCAAATCTCAATTTTGATAAACAAATTATGTAAAAACTCTAAAGTAAAGAATTGGCTTATCTGTGTGTACCAGATAGGGCATTGGTGAGAAACAGACGGTACATTCAATGGGGACAATGAAGAGAGTTTAATGAATGGACTTCATTATAGAGGAATGGGTGGTAGTGCAGAATGCAACCATTGAACGATAGTGAGGTGCCCAGGGACTAGCAACAGTGGGATGCCATCATAGCCTGATGCCAGAAGGAAAAAGAGATGGGAATGGAATTACCCATTCTGGTGAGAGCTAGAATTATGGGAGTGGGGCTAGTGGACAGGGAGTAGGACTATGGATAGCTGAATGTAGTTGCTGCCAAAAAAGTGGCCTGGTGGGGGTATGGAGTGGCAACAAATACCCTCCCTTCTCTCTTCTGTTGTCTTGTAATCTGGAACAGGTGCCTCCCATTTGCCAACCCAAACTTGAGGCTAGAAATTAAAGAAGCATGGAACGGAGCAGGGAATGGATTTAGAGGGCAACAGAGATTAACCAGCATGCCACGTGTTATGGGTTGAGTTGGATCCCCCCCATAAAAGTTGAAGATCTGGGTCTTTACAGAAGTAATCAAGTTAAAATGAGGTGTCATTTGTATGGGTCCTAATCCAATATGACTGGTATCTTTATAAACAGGGGAAATTGGGACACACACACACACACGGAAGATGATGTGAAGAGATACAGGCAGAAGATGGCCATGTGCAAGTCAAGGAACACCTGAGGCTGCCAGAAGCTAGGAGAAAGGCATGGAACAGATCCTTCCTTACTGCCTTCAGAGGGACATAGCCTTCCTGGCACCTCAATTTCAGATTTCTGTCCTCTGGAACTGTGAGAATACCTTTATGTTGTTGTAAGCCACCTCGTGTTTGGTATTATGTTATGGCAGCCCTGCAGAATAACATACCATATGTCATGAAAAAGTTCCTTATTGATCATATTTGTTTTCAGTTTCTTTTTAAGTGTATATACAGCCATAGAGCTATGAAGACCTTAGAAATCAACTGATGTAAAATACTGATTTTGGAGATGCAGACCTTGCCGTCGGTCACACAAACTTAATGGCAGGGGCAGAGCTAGGGCCCTATAGACAAACTGTATTAGAATTCTTAGAGGTGGACATGATAGGGTTTTAGTTAGGTCTGTAAGCACATTTTATCGTTGAACTTCTAGTTAAGAAAAGCTTTATCACACAAAGAAATGATAAATGTTTGAGATGATGGATATCCCAGTTACCCTGATTTGATGATTACACATTGTATGCTTATATTAAAATATCACCCATACCTCATAAATACAACTATTATGTATTCATAATAATTCAAAAAAATTTTTAATAAAGGAAAACTATTATTTCTATATTTTACAAGTTTTAATATCCTGATAATTAATTTCTGGATGTAATTAACTGTGTTTCATTGGTTCATTAAATTCCTAATCTCTACTTTGAACCAAAATTTTCTTGTTAATATGAGGCAGTTTTGGAAAACCATTGGGCACAAAGCTGTCTTTTGAAAATTTAGAAGAAAAATAATGTTATTGAGGTGATGATCATGTTGGACATTACTTTGTTTAATGATTATAAATTCACTAAGATGTATCCAGTTGGGAGACTATTTATGTAAGCAAGCTGGAAATTGACATGTGTACATAATAAGTTCCTCAAACGATTACTGGTTATACTTTGAGTCTTACTTTGGTTGATGATTTAAAAATTATACATTTAGAATATTTATTATTAAAATAAAAATATATAAATAAGTATAAAGATGTTTGTAAAAATCACTTATCAACTCCCCAAGAAGATACTATAGTACATACACATCCAGTTTTTTTTTTAATCTCTGTGTTTGTGCACGTGTTGTGTGTATGATCTATATAAAATGGAATTGTGTTATACAAACAATCTTGTAGCCTACTTTTAAAAACTCAACATTATAGTGGCAAATTATTTTTTTCCATGACAGTAAATACATTTTGAAGGAATGCTGTGACCCTGCAAGTGATACAGAAACAGTTGTTTCCAGTTTTTACTAAACATTATGTTAAATGTATTTTTGCCTTGTAAACAATATGAAAAACATTCCTGTAGGTAAATCATTGTACTGTTATCCAATTCTTATTCTACATGGAATCAAGTTTGCATGATGAGCAAAGAGCATCATAAGAACAATTTCCAGTCTCCAGAATAAAGTGAAAACTCAGGAACATATCTCAATAGGAAAAATTTGCAGTAGGTTGCAGAGACATGCCAAAGTCAATGTACAAACAAAGACTTCAAAGAAAAGAAGAGTTAAAAAAGCCTTCACTATAAACCTTAAGCTATATATTGGGAATAAAAATGATTACAACTCTTTAGGGAAGTAATTTGGCAATGTGTAGCAAGAGCCATAAAAATACTTTCCTCTTTGCTAGAATGTGTGTTCCTGTGCGTGTGCATGTGTGTGTGTGTCTGTGCGTGTGCGTGTATGTGTGTGTGTATTTCAGGATGATTTTTTTTGCTTTTAATTTTTTGTTTGAATATTTTATTTTGAAAAAAATTAAATGTGCTTCACTTGGAACTCCCATCTGCTTCCCCAATATGTATTGTTTTGTACCAAATCCCAGATATCATATTGGCTTTTAATTTTGATTATTGTTTTTGATATATAGTAATTCAGTTGCGAGGAATGTATTTTAGGAAAAGAATTTGAAATATTGGAAAGACTTATGTTTAATAAGTTCCTAACGGAATTATTTGTAATGGTACAAAAATTGAAAGCAACTATCCAACACTAAGACAAAATATAAATTGTGGAATGTACACTTGATGGAACACCATACCTAAAGTGAAATCTGTGAAGAGTTTATGTAACATGGGAAAAAGATTATGCTGTTAAATAAATAAATGAATAACATGGTTAAGCAAGTATATAGAATCAAATAAGCAAGCAAAAATGTGGCTTGGAAATATATGAGAAGGAACTATACTAAAATGCTGAATAATGTTTTACTTGTGTCATAGTCTTACAGTTTTGTGGGTGTATTTTTTCCTTTTGCCTGGTGTTCAATATAGTCCATATTTTTATATTGACCATTAATTAGTGTTATGATAGGAAAAAATGCAATAATCTTGAATTGTGATAAAAACATAGAACATCATGTGGGGCTTTAGATAATCATGCAACCTGACTGTAATCATTTTTTTGGCAATTGTGGGAACAAATTATGAGGACAAATATCAAAGAAGGATTTTGATAGGATTTTCCTTGTGGAAAAATTTGCAAATAACTGCTGTCATTCCTATCTTCTGCTAGTTAACTTTTCTTCTTTAACCACTTAAAAAAAAAAGACAAGGAAAATTTTATTAAAAAATCTCCCACAAATACCTTTGCTTATGAAGTATAAACAAAACAATAATAAAATAGCCTGACTATTTTATTCTTTCTTTCTAACTTTCTGAAAGGTTAATTTGTTGGCATTAAGTTAGCTTCTCATTTCTAATTTGTCTTCCTCTATTTTCTTTTAGTTCTTGGAATTTGCACTAAAACTCTTAAACATCAATGTGTTCAGCTGTATTTGTGAAAGAAATATTCCTTATCTAATAGCATTTAGATAGTAACAGTTAAAATTTCTTAAAAAACTCAATTTGAGTGCCCAAGTAGTTGTGTGCTTATTCTGTTTAGTGTGTTTATTGCATTTCAAATGAGTTTAAGTGTGAGTTACAATTTGTATCTGACGCTCTGGCTACCCTCTCTCCCTGTACTCCTTCGACCCTCATGCTAAGTTGACGTCTCAGCCCACACAGCTGAATTTCAAAATAAAGCATATTGCCTGGTTTTTAGTTGTCTTCTGGGGCCTCTAGAGGTGCAGTAATACTAAGAGCTACTCCATGAAGCATTTTTCTTTCGTTGAAATCTAAGATAACTTTATTCAAATTCTCTGATTTTCAAAGTCAGCTTCATTTCAAAGCAGAAAGCCAAGAATGATTTCCAGACTTTAGCAATTTCCTTTATTGCTCCATATTCTTTCTTAGGAATGACAGTGCACACTTGTAATCCTCCTACCATAGGATCCCCCTGCACTGAAGAGGGAGTTCCCTGTGAATTTCTGATCAGTAAAAAGGATATGTTTTAAGGGAAAAGCTATATTTTACTATAAGAAATTATTGATGATATATAATAATACCAGAAACTTTTGCCTGTCATTTAGGTTGCTGTGACAGAGGGAAAGGACATGATAAATGGCACTTGAAACTTTTGACTAGAAGTGTCACATACCACTTTTGCTCGTATTTCATTGCTCAAAGCAGTGACATGTTTACTCTTAAAGGGGGAGTAAGTAAATATAGTATAATGATATAGTAAAGATATAAAGGAATGTTTATTATTTGTAAGTACTTTCATAGATCTGATTGGTTGATTGATTAGTTTATTTAAATAAAATTTATTGAATGCTTACTGTTTATCATTGTTGTATTACTAGTGCCTATCATATGCACAAGGGACAAGATTCCTGCACTCATGGAGCTAACATTGTTGTGATAATATTGTTTTGGAAATAAGCTTGTCAGTATTTATCAAGAACCTTAACAATTCTTTTATCTTTTTTCCCCATTAATTTCACTTCTGGACTGCTACACTAAGGAGATATTATTAAATATGAAAATATGTATAATGATAAAGATAACAGTTTTCTTTGTGATATTGAAAAATCAGAAACAGATGTTTAGTAGGAAAATAGAGGGAACTCTATTATATTTACTCATAGAATATTATGAACTCATCAGTTTGTGTTAGAAACATTTGCTACATTTTTTAGTGGCTATTTTCAATAACATTTTAGCATCCTGTGGTGACATAAAGCAGATAACGTAGTTCATTCTGGTTGTAAGGACTAGCAAAAGGTGAAGATTTTAGATTGTTAGGATTATATATGATAATTATATGTCCCCAAGTATTGAGTTTATGTACAAGGAGATTAGGAGGATGTAGAGAAACTGGAAGTTTTGAATTCTAATGGTGTATCCAGTCATTCAAGGAGACATATCCTGAAGGCAACTGGAAATATAGAATCAGAGACTGGTTAAAAATAAAGGCTAAAAATGTTCTTTGGGGATTCATCAGTATGGAAATGTTAGTTGATCTTATGGAAGCAGATGAGCTGTGAAGGAGTGAATCAAGATGAAGGAGAATATAGGCAGAGAATCAAAGGGGGATGCTGGTGGGAGAGAAGAGGAAAAGGATCGTAAAGAGAGTGACAGAAAGAACAGAGGGATAGGAGAATCAGGAAAATTTTCTGTTTGGGGAAATTGTGGAGTGAAGAACTTTTTGAAGGGAAATAGAGCAGAGGCAGAGGAGAAAGATAGGAGGAACAATTTTATTGGTAATTTAGGGTAGTTTTCCTGGTAACTTTGGGTGGTACAATGGTAAGTTATTCATTTGTTAAAATAGAAAGCATATTATGTTTATTTTTGATAGAATGTTAGCATTCCATAAGTTTTTTTTTTCTTGAGATGGTGTCTTGTTCTGATGCCCAAGCTGGAGTGCAGTGGCATGATCTTGGCTCCCTGCAGCCTCTGCCTCCCAAGTTCAAGTGATTCTTCTGCCTCAGCCTCCTGAGTAGCTGGGGAGTACAGGCGTATGCCACCACGCCTGGCTAAATTGTATTTTTTAGTGGAGATGGGGTTTCACCATGTTGCCTAGGCTAGTCACAAACTCCTGACCTCAAGTGATCCACCTGCCTCAGCCTCCCAGAGTGCTGGGATTACAGGCGTGAACCACCGTGCCCTGGTGCATTCTATAAAAATTGATCAAAGTCTTTTGACTCTTTAAAAACCACTTTTAATTAAAGACTCGATAGAGTAAGCAGAAATTATTTACATTTTTAATAGAAATTTAGTCATACAATGAAAATGCACTCGAACATTTGTTGATACAAAGAAAAGATTTATACTAAGAAGTAGTCAAAAATACCAATTTTATTTATTCATTTATCGGAAAAATAATGTATATCTTGGAGACTGGAGCAGGCTAAGTGACTTGAAAGCTGCAAGAGAGAAAAAAAGGTAGCAAATTTAAGTTTTAAATCTTTTAGACAAAAATATCTAGATAGTATGGTTCTGTTTAGAAACTCAAAGATTTATATGCTATATCTTGAAGCAACTAAAGGACATGGTGAACATTTTTCATATGTCACAAAGTGTTTTATATTTTTGCTTTAAGGGACAAATTAGCAATATTTGGAGACTTCACAATAACTTTGTGGGGAGAGCTAGGGCATTTGTAATGAGAAAAATATAGTTTTGCCATGTATGAAAAAGTAAGTTATAGGCCAGTAAAGTGTTTCAGTATCTTGTATACCTAGAAGGACTGCTGTGACAATTGTGCCTGTATAGATCTCATTTATCCTTAAAACCTTCTAGTTTTAAATTGGTACAGACAGTGTCCTTAGTCAAGTAGTATGGTTGGAATATATTTAAATTTCTGTTTATATATTCTGTTTTTGGCCCACTGCAGAATCTTTTTTTCTTTTTTTTTTCAAGACCAATATTAAGTAAAATGTAGCAGGTGATCTGATTTGGTATAATTGATAAGTATTTAGAATGTTAGGTTTTTAGTTAGGAAAAGACCTCATTGATCATCTGCATTTCACCTGCTTTTGCAGATGAAGGGCTTGAGACACAGGAAAATTAAATATTCTAGTCCCACTAGAAGTGAGCTATCTGACTGTCAATATGTGT
The DNA here is from genome assembly GCF_028885625.2 of Pongo pygmaeus. Taxonomy (NCBI): domain Eukaryota; kingdom Metazoa; phylum Chordata; class Mammalia; order Primates; family Hominidae; genus Pongo; species Pongo pygmaeus. The sequence continues at coordinate 110,110,405 of NC_072379.2, read as the reverse complement.
ATTTCCAATAATGTCTGCTGTACCTAATCTTACAATATCCGTGCTAAAATGTAAATGTAACCGGGTAGAGAATTACCATTGACTCAGTGTTGATGTAGTTTCGGTAATTTAGCAAACCAGAATCCTGAGTCAAGTATCATGTAGTAGGTAAGAGAAGAGAGGGGGAAGGAAATCTAGGCATGGGATGTTCAGTCTGTTACTGTAAGAATTGCTCTGCTCTTGGAGTCAAAGGGCCTGGGATTCAGTTTTGACAATGCCACTTATTAACTGTGATTTTAGAGCAAAACCCTAAATTCTCCAACCTTCAGTTTCTTTATATATGAAATGGGAATAAACATTGTTGCGGTACTTACTTCTAGGTTAACTGTGAGAATGAAGGCCACTGTGAGAAAGAGTCAATTTCTAGTTTACCAACATTTATTTGCTGTTACTATGTGCTAGGCAATATTGTAGCCTTCAACAATACAAAGACAATGTAAACTTTTATAACATATTACAAAAGGCTAAAAACTAAGAAGTAATATTTAGCAGGAAGTCTGATTGATATCATTCATAAATATTTAAAATATTTGGTTTTTAATTTGGAAAACGCCTAAGTGTTCAAGAGAGGCTTTTGTTTCCTTAGTCTTCAAAGAGATTACAACTTGGAGAGATGATCCGTTAGGCAAAAAGCCTTATGATATAGTTGATTGAGATTGTCATTATAATAACAGCAGTTTTACAAGCTGTTAACTAATCTAGGATTGAAAGAGGAAAGGAATGTCAGTAGTACATCAAAAAGGAAGAATATAAGTTTCTTAGAAGTAGAGGAATGAGTGTTTTTTCATTTTTATTATTTTGCTTTAAGCCAGCTTCATTATGTGATACCATCTTGTTTGCCCTTCTGCTAGAGACCGAACCACCCCTACCACTGTTTTAGTAAACAAGAGATTGAATAACCTTAGTTCAGTCAAGGATCTCACCTTTTCTTGCCCTAAAGAGTTATTTGGCTTCATTGAGATTTTGACTGTCAGTTTTAAGATTCATAAATTTCTAGCAGTCTGTGTGGATTATTCTAGTGTTACTATTTAAGGAAATGATGACCCTCTAGTGACAGGTTTTCTGATTGTAAGCTATTTGCCATTTATAATCCTGCTATATGTTTTTGCACTTATATTTGTGGTGTTTTATGCATTTTAAGATGTCTGTTTTTTTCATATTTGAACATATCTGAAACTGGGATTCTTCTTTGAATTGATGGACTCAAAATCCATGTTGGGTAGGTGGTGGTTTTGATGGAGTTGTTATCTGTGCATGTGTGAATGTGGTCATAATGTCAAAGTTTAATTGAGTTATATGCACTTCAGGTATTCTAATGATTCCCAAATCCTATGATTTAGGCTTGGAAAGATAAGTTATATATACTCATGTATCTACATGAGAGGCATGGGGCAGAACAGTGGAATATATGATGCAGATATCCAAAAAATGAAATCTAATTGATAAAAAAGCATTATGTCTTAGTTTAATTGGCAGCCTTTTTGCTTCTAGGGATACATAAATAGTAAACATACATCATATAATGATGGTGCTTTGGATTCATTCATATTTGGATTCAAAATATTGATGCTGCAGTATTTTATTTTGAGTGATTTGAATGGGATGACTTATGACTTAATGGAAATTTTAAGAAAGCCTGTTTATGGAAGATGGATCAAAAGTCCTACTTTTAATGATAGATTCTGTTAAGGGATACTTTTAAAGAAAGGTTAAAATCATGTCTTTTATTCAAATATAAAAAGAATGGGTATCAAAGACTTTATTAAGCTCATTAATTAATGAGGGGATGAGTAAGATGTTACAAATTATTCAAAGGAGAGTTTTAAGAGCACACATATATAGGCAATCAAGGATGCTGAAATGAATGTGCAACAGACACAAAACTGGTTAATAGCCACAGGCCAATTATCCATTTCATTTCACTGGACACAATTTATTTGCATTTTTATGGAAAAGAATTGTTTGTATTATTCTGTATCTTACAACTACATAGTTGTAAAGTAGCTGAAAGACAATGTGAGGCTCATATTCTGACTGACTCAGATAATCTGGAAGGGTATACTAGATAGGACATCCACTGATATTTTGCATATTTCAGTGTTTCACAATTTTTCCTGACAAATCTTAAAGTTTAGAAGGTTTCCTGATAGACTTTGTATCAAATTTTAATTTCATGGGAAGGATTTCATTCAGACCATGCTAGAAAGATGATTACCTGGTGTTTTCTTATGGCTTCTCCCTTAATCATTCATCATTCCATCTAGCTGTGTTAGAGTGTTAATGGTTTTGAATTTCTCATTTATATCTTTGGGTCAGTAAATTGAATTTAATCCAGATTATATTTTTGGGTAAAGAGAAACTTAAAAAAAGCTTTAAAACTAAGGGGTCTACAAACACTTATTGATTATATGCTTTATAAAAGCCCATCTAATTAAAATAAATTATCTCAATAATTCTTAATAATGAAACTATAAAAATTATAAGAAGAATCTTAGGAATATTTTTTAGCAATGTTTTTTGAAATGATACACAGGAAATATTAATGAAATTAGCTATATTTGAGTGAGTCTTTGTATTTAATTCATTTTATACTTCCTTTAGTGAGTTGAGAATGTATAGTTTTCCATTTTTTAATGGGGTTAATCACTTAAATATGGAGAAATGGAAAATTAAATGTATTTGATGGAGAGCAGAATCAAAGCTATTATCAAAAAATATATACTTTTTCAAAATTAAAATAAAAAATTTTAACTTTATTTTTACCCATGAATTTTGACTGAGAATAAGTTGTCACTTGATGAGCCACGTGTGGTGGCCTGTACCTGTGGTCCCAGCTATTCCGGAGGCAGAGATAGAGGATTACTTGAGACCTTCAACTTGAGGCTTCAGTTAGCTGCGATCACATCACTGCACTCCAGCCTAGCTGACAAAGCAAGACCCCGTCTCTAATAAAAAACAAAAACCAAAAACCCTCAGAAAGTCCAAAGTTTTTTATATGGTTTCAATTCGCTATTAGAAAGTTGTCTCGCAATGCTTTGATGATGTATTAAATATATGAATGCATAAAGTTCTTACTGAGCATGCAGATACAGTTATTTAAGTGTTATGTGTATCAGCTGGGTAAGGTGTATTTTTGAGACATAACCCTTTACATTTGAAAGTCTGGCATTTAATTGGGCTAAACTTCCCAAACCATAGAGAAATACTCATTGATTCATTAACTTATTCAGCAAATATTTATTGAGTGCTTATTATAAGGCAATCATTTTATAAATGCATTTTATTTTAGGGATCTTTCTCTTGCCACAAATAAAAGAACAGGAAGGATTGAGTTTTGCTGTGTAAGAGTGATTCTTGGGTTGGATCAAGACATTGGTGAGGGATAACCAGTCAATTACCTGGACTTCCCAAAATCATCCTTCAGTCTTTTTACTTTCCTGTCACTGGCTCCCTATTAACCATAAAGATGATCTCTCGGTTTCATCCTCTTCTATTGGTAGCATGTATCTTTACATGTGCTTAATCAGTTTAAAGCAAGATACCGATATCAGACAATGCTCCAATTTAAAATGAATACTTTTAAAATAACACTTAAATTTGTTAAATAGCTTCACAAATGCGTCTCTCAATCTGTTTCTAACGGGCTTTTGTGAAGGTTTTTGAAGGGCCGTGCTGATCAGTGGAAAATCAGAAGAGGGAATCTGCTGTCATGGTGGGGAGAAGGCATCAAGGAAAATGTACACAAAAAAGAATTAAGGTGGTAAATGTGTACGAGAAGTATTCGAGGCAGGAAACTGTGAAGACACTGCCTAAGTAAGAGTGAAGAAGCAAGCTATACAGTGGGATGCCATAAAAATGAGGTCAGCTAAGAACAGAAGTATTATCTGGGTTTCAATGAAGGCTTCAGTGTGCACAGATTACTTCCAGTTGTAGCAATGGACACATCTATGATAATAACATGAAGATTAGAAAAATCACTTGCAATTAGAATCGGAACAACATGTAGTTTAGGTAGCACTACCTCAGATGGGGAGTTTGATACTGGTAAAGTAATAGTTTATTTATTCAGTAGAGCTCCTACTATGTGTCAGACACTGTTCTAGGTATTTGAGATTGGCCAGTGAACAAAATCATGTAGATCCCTGCCTTTTTGAAGCTTACTTCATAGCAAGAAGTGACATAATAGGTATAGTAAATGTGTACTTTTTTTTTTGTTAGGAGATAAGTGCTATAGAAGAGTAAAGAGGATCAGGAGTGTTGGAGGAGATTATGGTAGATTGCTGTATTAAATAGAGTAATAATTTGCTTTTGAATTGGAGAGCTATAGCAACCTGCTCCTTAGTTTTATTTCCTCTCCCTTATGACTTCAGAAAACTGGAAGTTGGACCTCCCCACAGAGATTTAGTGGCAGAGGAACAGGAAGTAAACAGATGTGTATTTTTAAAGATTGTAATAAAATTTGGATAGTTTACTCATGATCTTCTCTTTGTCCTTTAATTTCTTTTTTATTCAGCAGTAGAAAATGATAAAAACATGTTACTGGAAAATGGGCTGCAAATTATCAGAGTTCTAAAACAGAGATATGTAATTTATTAGAAATAAATCTTACTTATGAAGGATTTTGGTAGCATTTGAGTCATATGCTTCATAGGAATCTCAGGACAATTTTGTGTAACTATGGTTTGCTTAGGGAATTCTAAGTTTTATCTACTTTTCAAAAGACCAGTGTAATCAATGTTTCTTTGGCAAAACTCTATATATCTTGACAGCTTGTTAAAATAATAGTTAGCTTCTGGCTTTCAATTTTACATATGGAGACTGTATCATAAATTGCTTTACTAAACCTGATGCATATGTATAGTCATGGTAGATTATACAAGATTGTTGCTGATAAAAACTAAAGTAAGGCTCAAAATTAGACTATAAACCTGCATCTTGATTAATATGTAACTGTTACTAGAAAAACAAAAGTCTAAAGTATTTCATATATCACTGAATAATGTAATGTCTTCAATAGATACTACACTGAAGGACAGTAGGAAGGGAGATACCTTCCCCAGCCTTACTGCCCTTCAGTGACCAAAATTGTTTCAAGTCTGTGTGGAAAGGCACCATTAATTTTTTATTCGCTGTGACCTGTATATCTTCTCTTATCTTCTTCTACTTAATCCTTTCTTTTAAAAAAGTATATATTGATTTCTTGCATATGCTACTAGTGATATATCGAGAGAAAACGTAGGATTTCTTTGTTTGAAAGGGTTTCTTCCTTTCCTACTAAATCATTTTGCCTTGCCTTCTCCTTTTTTCCTTTATTCTCTTGTTCTTCCCTGTTCTTTAATTAATCCCATTTCCCAATCTCCACCCTTTTAGCACTCCATAAAAATGATCATGTAATCTGAAACCTAGAACATTGGAATATATTTGAGAATGCCCACGTCATAGAGAACGTGCTTGAATTCTAATTCTCCATTAGTCCTTTCAAGTTTCATTATTCTCAGTCTTCACATTTGTACTTCTTTATTATTCATCATGATCTTGTATGATTTTGTTCCTTTGAAGGCCAAACCAGTTTAAACTCATGTATGTATGTATTATGTATGTATGTATGTATGTATGTATGTATGTATGTTTGTGTCTATTTTGTTTTCATTCTTCTAGGAAAGGGGGAATAAATTGGTAGGAAGGAGTAAAGATGGTAAGATGTTTTCTGACTTGGGGAGCTGGTCCTCACTTAAGCTGAGAGCACCTGTAGTGGATAAATGTATGAGATTTCATTTTTTTTTTGGCTCCCCACAGTTTGTCTGCCCAAAACAATGTCCTGTAGTATTCTTGGAGATGTGTAAGAGCACGACTTTTTTTTTTTTTTCCTATAAATCTAGAGAAGGATAATTGTGAGAAGAGAGATGGGAAAGGATATCATGCTCGAGAGGCACTTTCTCAGATAGGTCATTTTTAGGAAAAATTTTTATGGACGTTTAGATCTAGCAATTGATTTCCTTAAATATATTTATATGCCTAGCTATTTCTTAGAAAAATCTTCTAAGGCTCAACATTAGACTATAAACCTGCATCTTGATTAATATATAACTGTTAGTAGAAAAACGTGAGTCTAAAGTATTTCATGTATCACTGAATAATGTAATGTCTCCAATAGATATTACGCTGAAGGACAGTAGGAAGGGAGATACCTTCCTACTGTAATTAGAGGGGTATATCTACTCCAATTTGAAGACCACTGCATTATGCCACATAGTTTCTGCTCCTGCTTATCATTTTTGCTCTCTTACTTCTTTGTTTTAGGTATATTCATTATCATCAGGGTTAACAGTGTCCTGTTTATTTTCTGAGTGTAGGAAGTATATAAATGTTATCTGCATGGCTGGATTTGATGGTTAAGTACTTGATAAAGATGTAGCAGTAGAAGTGATGAGGAAAATGAAGAGAAGGAGAATGAAGAAAAGTAAAAAATAATTTAAAAAAATTCAAGACTTATTTGCAGACACTTAACAATGCTAGACACTATTATAATCACCATAAATATTAAATCTTTATTTAGTCCTGTTTGTACCCCTAGAGGCACTTACTGTTATTATCCCCATTTTATAGATAAGAAAATTATGGCACTGAGAGGTTAAGAAATTTGTCCAAGCTTGTAAGTGGTGGAAGCAGAATTTGAACCAAGCAGTCTTACTCTAGAAAGAGCCTTAACCACTGTGCCATCTTTCTTGTTATGTGCGTGTGTGTGCATATACATATACATCTATGTGAACATATTCACCAATGCATTAGTTGAGCTAGACCATAAATATATGTATCAGCAGATATATGAATATGCACAATATTTTAAACCATCAGAAAAAGGACAATGTAATTAATGAAGAAAAACATAAAGGATATGAGAATGGGGAAAATAGAAAAAAAGTAACAACCTTATTTCTCTCAAGTGACAAAGTGATTTTTTAAAAATAGAAACACAACATTTAAAGATACTTTCATAGCAATTAAGCCTATACTTTTAATATTTTGTGATATTTGCAGAGAAATAATTTTAAAATCTATTTAAACATTTTTCACCTTTTGAAATTATATACCCTGTCAAGATGCACATACTATATGCTTTACAGTTCAGTTTTCACATATAATAGTGTCATCTAAACTTTTCCTTCCTTCTAATAGATACAAAATCAAATTCCTTCTTTTTTAACTTTCCACCCCTTTAACTGTGGCTGTAGAGAAAAAAATTGAAAATACACTAAGTTTAAAGATACTTAGTGATCCCCACATTTAAAAATAGGAAGAAGAATGAGTAGTAGCTGAACATCTTTGAATTAAATATAATGGTTTCCGATATTTTAATAATTGCACCTTTTCAGTGTTGTGTCAAAACATTTGAAAAAATGGATTCTGAAGTCCTTCTGGGATATTTTGAGGAGAGTTCTGTTCTGTGCAGTCTGGACTGGGAAGAAATGTAAAGCAGCACACTAGTATGTCCCCGTATTTAGAACTCTTCAGAGGAGACTTGATAAATGTTTGAGCTCTGTGTGCTTAGCTGCACCAAGCTGCTTCAAGTTTACTAGGCATTCTGGAAATTAAGTTGACTTTGGGTCAAAGAGTGACTGTGATTTTATCCTCCTCTGCATCCTTAACCAGCCCACTCAGTTTTCCTTCTCTTAAGACAGTGGTCGTAGTACTCCAGTTGTCTTTAAAGTAGCAAGTTCCTTTGATAGGCTTGTAAAATAACTTATGGCATTTGAAAATTTGGATTATTGTATTGAACAGAGGTATAAGTAATTAACAGAGAAATTATTGTCTCTGATATATCATGTAGCCATGTGTGAATTACCTTTTTGGAGCTTTATTTTCTCATTTTTAAAATGAAAGGGATTGAATGAGATAAGCTTAAAACCTTCATCTTAAAAAACATAAAATCAACCTATGCTATTATGTGTGTGTATTTTTACTAATTTATCTTTGAAGTTTGTGATACATGCTCTGGAAAGAAAAACTCAAATGAAAAATCCTCAGTATGTCTGAAGCAAAGGTGAAATTGAGAGATTCTAGATGGTTGTGTGAGGCCTGTGTTCCACTTTGGTGTTATCCCTGTCAACATAGAGGCGTTCGTTCTGTTCTGTTTAAATGGTATTTGTAACTAGGTCCAAACCAGCTCAGTTTGGGTTTTTTTATTCACAGGACTTGCTGTGAAGTGGCAATTAACTATATGGGCAAATTTAGTCTTAAAACCACTTACTCTCCCATGATTTACAAAGGACCTTCTAGCAGATAATTGTAGAAAATTCTATTAGTGTATGTATTTAACATTATACTATCATGTGCTTTATTAGCTGCATCCAGTACTAGTTTATTTGTACCAGAGTGTTTTTTTTGTTAGTTGTTGTCACATTTGAGGTACCTATACAGACATATTGCAGTGGATACTTCGGCCTTCTCATTAGCACAGACCATTTTCTGAAGGTTAGAGATGTACCTTGTAGCCATCTTTTAATATGATGGCTGATTTCAGGGTTATTTCATTCAGTATTCTGGCATTGATGAAAGTTTATACAGGGAGCAAAGGGTCATGAAAGGGGTAAAATCCAGTATTTGGAAGGTCTAGAAAATCATTCAACTGTAAATGATAAAGTTCTCAAGTACATGTCTCTATAGCTACTTCCAATGATTGAAATGGCAAATAACCTGGAATAGTTGTTGGCTGTAACTTCCTACAGTTCCACTAAGGAAGTAGAACTATACTTAGTGTAGTTACACTGAGACTATTGTGAGATCGATTTGTGGAGCATGGTAAGTGGCTCCCAAAAAGGAATCCCTACTTTGCAGTGAACACTTAACTGTATGGCTTTGGACATTTCCTCTGATAAATATTTCAGACTATATTACCTGCAGAGCTTTTTTTTTTTTTTTGAGATGGAGTCTCTCTCTGTCACCAGGCTGGAGTACCATTGGCATGATCTCTGCTCACTGCAGTCTCCGCTTCCTGGGTTCAAGCGATTCTCCTGCCTCAGCCTCCTGAGAAGCTGGGATTACAGGCATGCACCACCACACCCAGTTAATTTTTGTATTTTTAGTAGAGACAGGGTTTCACCATGTTGGCCAGGATGGTCTCGATCTACTGACCTTGTGATCTGCCCGCCTTGGCCTCCCAAAGTGCTGGGATTACAGGTGTGAGCCACAGTGCCCGGCCTACTTGCAGAGCTTTTCATGTGAGTTTTACGCTGCCTTGTTTTCCAGTTAGTTGTATACAGGAACACTTCTTTAAAAAATTGTGTTTCATCTCTCATCGCACTTTGCAGATACTGTGTTTTCTTTTTTTTTTTTTTTTTTTTTTTTTTTTTTTTTTTTTTTTTTTTTTTTTTTTTTTTTTTACAAATTGAAGGTTTGTACCAGCTCTGTGTCAAGGAAGTCTGTTGGGACCATTTTTTCAACAGCATGTGCTCACTTCATGTCTCTGTGTTACATTGGTAATTTTCACAATATTTCAAACTTTTTTGTTATTATATCTGCTATGATTATCATAATCAGTGATTTTTGATGTCACCATTGTAACTGTTTTGAGGCACCATGATCCACACTCATATAACATGCCCGACCTAATCAGTAAGTGTTAGGTTCTGACTTGACTTCACCTCCACTGACCTGCAGTTCCTCCATCTCTCTCCCTCCCCTTGGGCTTACCTATTCCCTGAGACACAACAATATTGAAATTCGGCCAATTAATAACCCTACAATGCCAAGTGTGCAAGTGAAAGGAAGAGTTGCATGTCTCTCACTTTAAATCAAAAGCTATAAATTATTCAGCTTAGTGAGGAGGGCATGTTGAAAGCCTAGATAGGCTGAAAGGTAGGCCTCTTGTGCTGAACAGTTAGCCAGGTTGTGAATGCAAAGCGAAAGTATTTGAATGAAGTGAAAAGTGCTACTCCAGTGAATAAATGGATGATGAGAAAGTGAAATAGCCTTATTGCTGTTATGGAGAACGTTTTAGTGGTTGGATAGAAGATTAAGCCACAAAATTCTCTTAAGCCAAAGCTTAATGTAGAGCAAAGGCCTGACTTCCTTCAATTCTATGAAGGTTGAGAAAGGTGAGGAAGCTTCAGAAGAAAAGTTTGAAGCTAGCAGAGCTCAGTTCATGAGGCTTAAGGAAAGAAACCATTTTCATAACATGTAAGTACAAAGTGAAGCAGCAGGCTGATGTAGAAGCTGCAGCAAGTTATCTAGAAGATCTAGCTAAGATAATTGACAAAGGCACCTACGCTACACAACAGATTTTCAAGCTAGACGAAACAGCCTTATATAGGAAGAAGATACCATCTAGGAGTTCTCTAGCTACAGAGGAGAAGTCAGTGCATGGCTTCAAAGTTTTGAAGGACAGTCTGACTTTGTCATTAGGGGCTAATGTAGCTGTTCACTTTAAGTTGAAGCGAGTGGTCCTTGACCATTCTGAAAATCCTAGGGCCCTTAAGCATTTTGCTGAATATACTCTGACTGTGCTCTATAAATGGAACAACAAAGCCTATATGATAGCACATCTGTTCATAGCATAGACTGTGGAATATTTTAGGCTCATCCTTTAGACCTACTGCTCAGAAGCAAAGAATCCTTCCAAAATATTACTGCTCATTGACAATGCACCTGGTCACCCAAGAGCTCTGATGGAGATGTACAAGGCGATCAGTGTTTTCCTGCTTGCTAACAATATCCATCCTGTTGCCCAAGGATCACGGAATAATTTTGACTTTCTAGTCTTATTACTTAAGGAGTACATTTGTTAGGCTATAGCAGTCATAGATAATGATTCCTCTGATGGATCTAGTCAAATTAAGTTGAAAATTTCCTGAAAAGGATTCACCATTCTAGATGCCATTAAGAACTGATTCATGGGATTCGTGATTCGTGATTCATGGGAGGAGGTCAAAATACTGACATGAACAGCAGTTTGGAAGAAGTTGATTCTTTGAGAGTTTTAAGACTTCAGTGGAAGAAGTAACTGCAGATGTGGTAGAAACAGTAAAACAGTTTGAATTAGAAGTGGAGTCAGAAGATTTGATTGAATTGCTACAATCTTGTGATAAATCTTGAATGGATGAGGAGTTGCTTCTTATGGATCAACAAAGAAAGTAGTTTCTTGAGATGGAATCTATGCCTGGTGAAGATGCTATGAACATTGTTGAAACAACCACAAAGGATTTGGAATATCCCATAAACTTAGGTGGTAAAGCAGTGACTGGGTTTTACTGTGGGTAAAATGCAATCAAACAGCAATGCATGCTACAGAGAAATCTTTCATGAAGGGAAGAGCCAATTGATGCAGCAAGCTTCATTGTCTTATTTTAAGAAATTGCCACAACTGCCTCACTCTTCAGCAACCACCACCCTAATCAGTCAGCAGCCATCAACATTGAGGCAAGACACTTCCACAGCTAAAAGATTATAACTTGCCAAAGGCTCAGATGATCATTAGCATTTTTTTTAGCAATGAAGTATTTTAAAAATAAAGTATGTACTTTTTTTGCCATAATGCAATTGCACATCTAATAGATTACAGTTCAGTGTAAATATAACTTTTATATACACTGTGAAACCAAAAAATTCGTGTGACTCACTTTATTGAGGTGATCTGGAACTGAACCTATGGTATCTCCACTGATGTACGTACCTCTGAGGTCTTTCCTTGATGTAATGTGTGAGTACCAGTTTCCCCTGCCTAGATCTTCAGGACTAGAAGTGCAGCTTTGAGAAGGTATGAGAGCACTGCGGGGGAAGATGGAGTGCTTGAGACTGGGCCACTAGAATTGTGGAGTAGATTGGAAGGGAAGATTGGAAAGAGCCATTTCTGAAAAGCAGAGATGAAGGGATTAGCCATGGAGTAGATGAGTGAAATAGCTAAGCAAGATTGTAAACTTCAGGGAGAAGCATTTCCAGAGGATAGCTGGATGCTGGGGTATAAGACAGAATGATTTGTAGTAGTCTGTCCCTGGTGTAGTCAAGGAAGGGCTGATTCTAACTGCTGGACCCCGGCTTGATTTCACATTGTGTCCACATTCTTTTGTTGCCAAGTAATGTTGTCATTTGCATGCAAAGTTCCTCTGAGGCAAGAAGTGTTTCCTAGTCATTTTTTATCCTATTAGTGTCTAGCACATAGTAGACAAATAAAACTTTGTTGAATTTTAGTTCATATTTGTGAAGACCTGTATATTTAAATTCAAGATACTTGACAAATGGAGATTGGAAGTTGTAGTTTCTTTTTTAAGAGATTGTGTTAGGGGTGCAGAATGAGAGGGCTATGTTTAGTAACTGATAGTCTTACTGGTCAACATCTATCTTCTGGGAAGAAGCATGACTAATCCTACACATCCTTTCACATTGGCTTTCTCTACTTTCTTTTGCCTATCAGCTTTGTCCAGATTGTAAACAATAACCTAGAAGAGAAAGGTTTTATATTTCATTATCATTTCTTCTAACAACACAGCTTTGTGTGAATAAGACAATATCAAGTAGATTGTTTACCTTGAATTAAATTTCCCAGGAAACAGTTCTAGCATTTAACTTTGATTAAAAGTGTATTTTTGTTCTCTAGAGGATTGTCAGAAGTTGTTATAAAAAGAGTTACATTTGGAAACAGTGGGTGTGGGACTCCTGAATATAATAGTAATTTAAACTCAGAGGTTTTTCATAAAAATCCTTTTTTTTAAATAAAAAAGATGACAGTTTATAAAAAATGTAGTTCTATAATTTTAGATGTTTAAGAACATAAAAATGGATTATATTAACGATATATAGATTTACAGTATTCTTTGAGACTGTCAGCATGTTATTTTAAAAATAATTGATATGTGTCTAATAGTAAACAATTTAGTATTTTTGGTGAAAAATACTTTAAAAATTTACTGCTATTATAATTCATTCATATTGGCCTTTAATAGGTAACTCCGTTGGGTTGTTTTCTGCCTCAGAAATATTTTGCTGTTATAGATTTAATGGAATAGCAAAGAGCAAATAATTTGTACATGCTTGTGTAATATAATGTTAAAGAATATTTAGGAATTGAAAATGTTGAGGAACAGCTTTTCCTGGCATGCATGCCTAGAGATGGTTTGCATCACCACTAGGGAGGACACAGAATTGTTAAGATCTCTGGCTTTTTATTACATGTCTGATAATTATTTGTTCACAGCCAGACCTACCATATTCAGTTCTGCAGGTTGTGCACTACATAACTGTAATGATATTCACATGTGTAAAACCTACACATTTGTATGTAGTGACTCTGGGTTTTGAACAAGATAAAAAAATTTCTTTACTTAAGGAGTTTACATTCCAGTGGGCCAGACAGATAATCAATAAATAAGATAGGAATATGTCAGATAAAAATAAATACCATACAGTTAATTAAAACATTGTAAGGTGAAAGCGACCAGATGGCTGGTTTAGAAGAAATAGTAAAATGAAAAGAAGTGGTAATTTAAAAAATAAAATCTTTGGTAAATGGTATAATTAAAATTATTTTACATATATTTCTAGACATTATCATTTTTGTGTTTTGTTGCTAAAGATAGTCTGACACAGTTATTTGTTTTCACTTTGGGTTTTTAAAAACTGTGATAGCAGTGGGATGTGTTAATTTATTTTTTTTGAGACGGAGTTTCGCTCTTGTTGCCCAGGCTGTGGGGCAATGGCGTGATCTCGGCTCACCACAACCTCTGTCTCCCGGGTTCAAGTGATTCTCCTGCCTCAGCCTGCTGAGTAGCTGGGATTACAGGCATGTGGCACCTCGCCTGGTTAATTTTGTATTTTTAGTAGAGACGGGGTTTTTCCATGTTGGTCAGGCTGGTCTCGAACTCATGACCTCAGGTGATCCACCCGCCTTGGCCTCCCAAAGTGCTGGGATTACAGGCATGAGCCACCGTGTCTGGCTGTGGATGTATTTTTTTAAAGATATATTTTGACTGATTTTCATAAAAAAAGAATAAGTCCATTATACAGTTTGGATGTTTGTCTGCTCCAAATCTCATGTTGAAATATAATCCCCAATGATGAAGGCAGGGGAGGTGTTTGGGTCATGGGGGCGGATCCCTAATGAAAAGCTTATTGCGTTCCTCATGATAATGAGTGAGTTCTTGCTCTAAGTTCATGCAAAATCTGTTTGTTTAAGAGTGTGGCACTTCTCCACTCTTGCTTGCTCTCTTGCCATACCTGCACCCCCTTCACCTTCTGCCATGACTGGAAACTTCCTCAGGCCCTCACCAGGAGCAGATGCTGGCACTCTGCTTCCTGTACAGCCTGTAGAACTGTAAGCCAAAATAAACCTCTTGTTTATAAATTACCCAGTCTGAGGTACTGCTTTATAGCAGTGCAAACAGATTAACACAGTGCAGTTTTGTCTAATGACCTAATGTTAGATTCTTGGAGTTTAACTTAGTGACAGTATTACAAGTATAATAAAATATTTAGGGCTTAAAAATTTTTGAGTTACTTTATTTTGATTTTTTACATAATGAGAAAAAATGTTTAAAAAGTATTCATATATGTGTGGTGTGTGTGTGTGTGTATGTGTGTGTGTAAGAAGAAAAGACTTGGAAGACAAGTCTGAACTGTCTTAAGAATACATTTTTATGTAAGTTTTCTAGTTTATGAAATATTATGATGAGAAATTTTGTTTTTGTATTTGTACATTGTTTGGTTAAAAGTGTACCTTTTTAGAGTGTAGTGTATTTCCTTCCAGCCTAATGTCATTTTTTTTGTAAAACAAAGCTTTTCCATGTTGCCTGTTGGTTTTTATGTTTAATATCCTAATGGATTTTAAATAGAGGGCCAAGTGGATATGACATAATTTATGTAATAAATCCTTTATTTTAATATTTTTTGCTTTTTCTGGAGTTTTACTGGACAGGAGCTGTCCAGCCTCCGCCACTGGACTGCCCAGTACGTATGTTCCCTTAATAAACTCTGTTGTCTATTTTACTAATTCTGGGTCTCTTCTTTGGCCTCTCAAACATAGTGCCGTCTAACTGAAGTCCACAGAGGTCTGGCAGGACACCTGATATGCATGGCAATAAGTTGAAGAAAATCCCATGAGTGCCAAGATGATGGGATTGGGAGAGAGGAAGTATGCGGAGGAAATTCTAGGCTGGCTGTCTACATCTATAGGGGGTCTGATAGCTGCTATCCTTGACGAATGGGGCCCACTGCAGGAGTATAGGGATGCCCCCAAAACACTGAAGGGTCTGGAAGAACTGTTGCCCGGGGTGGATCTAACTAAATGAAAGTGAGATGCCCAAGCTGTGGCAGCTGTGATTGGCTGGCTGCTTCTATAATTTGTAGCTTATAGTTTTTTTCCCGTATTTTGGGATATTAAAATAGCTTGTCCAATTGTGAATTTCCTTAAAAATACATTTAGTGGGGACAAGTGCAGGTTTCTTACGTGTGTGTATTACATAGTGGTGTAGTCTTGGCTTTTAGTGTGCCCATCACCTGAATAGTGAACATTGCACTTACCCACCTCCCACCCTCCCACCTTTTGGAGTCTGCACTGTCCATTGTTCCACTCTGTATGTCCATGTGTACTCATTGTTTAGCCTCCACTTATAAGCGAGAATATGAAGTATTTGACTTTGTGAGTTATTTTACTAAGGTAATGGCCTCCAGTTCTGTCCATGTTGCTGCCAAAGACATTATTCCATTCTTTTTTATGACTGCATAGTATTCTAAGTTGTATATATACCACATTTTCTTTATGAAATCCTCCATTGATGGACATTTAGGTTGATTCCATACCTTTGCTATTGTGACTAGTGCGGAGACAAAGATATAATTTCAAGCATCTTTTTCATATGATGATTTCTTCCCTTTGGATAGATACCCAGAAGTGTGATCAGTAGATCTAATGGTAGTTTCACTTTTAATTCTTTGAGAAATCTCCATACAGTTTTCTATAGAGCTTGTACTAATTTACATTTTTACCAGTAGTTTATAAGTGTTCACTTATCTGCATCTTTGCCAACATCTATTGTTTTTAGGCTTTTTAATAGTAGCCATTCTGACTGATGAAAGATGGTATGAGAAATGTATGATTGTGCTTCTAATTTGAATTTCTCTGATGAATAGTGATGGTGAGCATTTTTCACCTTGTGCCATGACTGACTGCTTGTTGGCTGCTTGTTGGCTGCTTGTGTGTCTTCTTTTGAAAAATGGCTGTTCAGCCAGGCACAGTGGCTCATGCCTGTAATCCCAGCACTTTGGGAGGCCGAGGTGGGTGGATCACCGGAGGTCAAGAGTTCGAGACCGGCCTAACCAACATGGTAAAACCCTGTCTCTATTAAAAATACAAAAATTAGCTGGGCATGGTGGAAGGCGCCTGTAATCCCAGCTGTAATCCTGGATGGGAGGCTGAGGCAGGAGAATCTCTTGAATCCAGGAGGTGGAGGTTGCAGTGAGCCAAGATTGCGCCACTGCACTCCATCCTGTGCAACAGAGTGAGACTCTGTCTCAAAAACAATAAAACAAAACAAAAAAACCAAAACAAAACAAAAAAACAAAAAGAAAAATGACTGTTCATGTCCTTTGCCCACTTTTTAATGGGGTTATTTGTTTTTTTTCTTGTGGGAAACATTCTGTAGTTTGTCTGTTTACTCTGCTGATTGTGATTCTTTTGCTGTGTAGAAGGTTTTTACTGTATTTAATCCTCATTTGTCTATTTTTGTTTTTGTTGCATTGGCTTTTGAGGACTTGGTCATAAAATCATTGCCTAATCCAAAGACCAGAACATAAGACTTTGTGACAGGTATGGGTCCACTTTCATTCTTCTGCATATGGTTAGGCTATTCAGTTTTCCCAGCACTATGTATTAAATAGGATAGAACTTTTTCAGTGTATATTTTTGTTGACTTTGTTGAAGATCAGTTAGTTATATGTATGTGGTATTGTTTCTGGGTTCTCTATTCTATACCATGGACCTGTCTATTTTTATACCTGTACCGTGCTGTTTTGGTTCCTGTAGCCTTGTAGTATAATTTGAAATCAGGTAATGTGATGCCTCCAACGTTGTTCTTTCTGCTTAGGATTGCTTTGGCTATTTTGGATCTTTTTTGATTCCATATGAATTTTAGGATTGTTTTCTCTAATTCTGTGAAAAATGATGTTAGTAATTTAATAGGGATTGTATTGAACCTGTAGATTGCTCCATGTAGTATGGTCATTTTAAACAATATTATTTCTTCCATTCCATGGTTATGGGATTTTTAAAAATTTGGTTGTGTCATCTACACTTTCTTTCATCAGTATTTTGTAGTTCTTCTTAAAGAGATGATATGGTTTTGTTCTGTGTCCCCACCCAAATCTCACCTTGAATTATAATATCCTCACGTTTCAAGGGCAAGACGAGGTGGAGCTAATTGAATCATGGGGTCTGATATGGTTTGGCTCTGTGTCCCCACCCAAATCTCATCTTGAATTGTACTCCCATAATTCCCATGTGTTGTAGGAAGGACCTGGTGGGAGACAATTGAATTATGGGGGCAGTTTCCCTCATGATTCAATTCTCATGGTAGTGAATAACTCTCACAGGATCTGATGGTTTGATTGGGGGTTTCTGCTTTTATGTCTTCCTCATCATTTCTCTCCTTGCCTGCTACCATCCGTGTAAGATGGGACTTGTTCTTCCTTGCCTTCCACCATGATTGTGAGGCTTCCCCAGCCATGTGGAACTGTAAGTCCAATTAAATCTCTTTCTTTTGTAAATTGCCCAGTCTGTATGTCTTTATCAGCAGTGTGAAAATGGACTAATACTGGGGTGGTTTCCCCCATGCTGTTCTTGTGATAGTGAGTCAGTTCTCATGAGATAAGCATCTGGTATTTCCCCTTCTGGCACTCATTCTGTCTCCTGCTGCCATGTGAAGAGGTGTCTTCTGCCATGATTGTTAAGTATCCTGAGGCCTCCCCAGACATGCAGAACTGTGAGCCAATTGAACCTGTTTTCTTTATAAATTACCCAGTGTCAGGTTTCTTCATAGCAGCATGAGAATTGACTAATACAACAGATAGTTCACCTTCTTTGTTAAATATATTCCCAGGTTTTTTTTTTTTGTAGCTATTGGAAGTGGAATTGCCTCCTTGATTTGGTTCTTGGCTAGGTCGTTATTGGTGTGTAGAAATGCTACTGATTTCTGAATATTAATTTTGTATCCTGAAACTTTACTGAATTCATTTATCAAATCTAAGTTTTTTTGGTGGAATCTTTAGGGTTCTCTAGATACTAGATCTTATCATCAGTGAAGAGGCATCCAATTTGGATGCCTTTGAATATTTTCTCTTGCCTGATTGCTCTGGTGAGAACTTCCAGTATGATGTTGAGTAAGAGTGGTGAAAGTGGGAATTCTTGTCCTTTTCCAGTTCTCAGAGGAAATGCTTTCAACTTTTCCATATTAAGTAAAATGTTGGCTGTGGGTTTGTCATATATGGCACTTATTATGTTGAAGTATGTCCCTTCTATACCTAGTTTGTTGAAGATTTTTATGATGAAGCCATGCTGAATTTTACTGAAGGCATTTTCTGCATCTGTTGAGATGATTATATGGGTTTTGTCCATAATTCTGTTTATGCAATGTATCACATTTATTAATTTGTGTCTTTTGAACCATCCTTGCTTCCCTAGATAAATCCCACCTGATCATGGTGTTCCAGCTAATCTTGCTTCACTAACACCATTTGTTTAAGGAAAACTCTCTCTAACTGTGTTTTTCCTCTACTCTCACGCCACAACAGTCATCAACACAGAAGACTGCTGTGACCATATGTGTGGGGTTTTTTTTCCCCCATGCTCCAAGCAGCAGACACTAGCTGGGTGTCCTCTAATTCAGTCCTGACACTACCTACCTGGAGATAATGTCAGATCCCACAGGTTTAGGGCTTAGTTCCCAAGACTGCACCTTTCCCTATTCCTCCTCTACCAGTCTCAAGTCTAGGTCTCTGGAACTTCGGATGAACTGGCTTCAAGTTGCAGTTCCCATGACCCCCTCTTTGGGTTCAATTAATTTACTGGAGTGGTTTACCAAATATGAATTTCTGAGTACTAACTTTTTGTTGTCCAAAGAATACAATTTTTTTTTAAATCTGCTGAAAGTTTGGAAAAAGTATAAATATCTTAAAATAGAAGTTAGGAAAGGTTTGACTTCACTGTTTTTCCAATTATTAGACATTCAACAAAGGTCTCAACTGGAAACAACAACAACGACAACAACAACGAAAGCCATTACTTCTGAAAGAGAAATTATACTTCTATGACTTTTTTATAAAGTTTAGAATTAGAGCTTTTGGTAGAGTTTTGGTAAAGTTTGATGGAGGCCACTTGAACTGTAGGAAATTGTTTCTTTCTTTTGTGATCTTCAGTTATTTCTACCACTTTTTGTGGACCTAACCGCCCTCTTTTTTGTTTTAATATGTATTATGGACCTATCCACCCAAATATTAGACTTAAAAAGTTATATAATTGAAGATAAAGTTGGCTGGAAAAAACCTGTGTGATCTTGCATTCTGCACATGCATATTTTTTGGCTGCCTATATTGGGCGGGTGTTAGGGTACCATGATCCTTGCTTATAGAGTTTATAGATTAATAAAAGGAATGTGTAAAATACTTTATTATATATGAGAAAACTGAGACCAAGCAAGGTGACTTGCTCATGAGCATACAACAATTTCTCTTTACACTGACTAGTGAAATACTGGGAAAGTCCAAAGTTCATTAATGATGGGTATTATTGTACCACAGGTTACGTTTTCTCTCTAGATTTATCTGGATTTTGTTATCTAACAAAAGAGCTATAAATCCTGGGCATATGCCATGGAGGTACTGCAGGTATGATACCTATTACTGAGATGGAGACCTTTTGTGGTCAAGATAAAAAAGGGTACAGTGTATTTAACTTTTTTTTTGAGACAGAGCCTCACTCTTTTGCATAGGCTGGAGTGCAGTGGCGCGATCTTGGCTCACTGCAATCTCTGTCTCCTAGGTTCAAGCGATTCTCATGTCTCAGCCTCCCGAGTAGCTGGCCCTACAGGCGCTCACCACCATGTCTGACTAATTTTTGTATTTTTAGTAGAGATGGGGTTTCGCCATGTTGTCCAGGCTGGTCTCGAACTGCTGACCTCAAGTGATCCACCTCCCTTGGGCTTCCAAAGCTATGGGATTACAGATGTCAGCCACCATGCCCAGCCTATATTTAACTTTAATAGTGTCTTTTGTCTATTTCCCTCCCTGGGTAAAAGAGAAAACAATAAAAATATTCATGAACTGGTACAGGTTCTTATTTTGTGCACCCAGCATCCATGACAATATTTGAGTATACTACTTAGATCTCCTAAAAAGGCTTACTTTTAAAAAGATTAATAGTTTAAAAGAGTTATCACACCACTTTTCTAAGTGATTGCTTATATTTGCCCTGCTTAATTAAGGATTTTGGTTTGAGGATGGAGAGTCTGATAAATCAAGGAAATACAATAATTTTATTTATAATTATTTATCTCTTTTTAGGCAAACAGGATTATATAGTCTCAGAACTATAGATCTATTATAAATTTAGATTTTTGAAAAGAAGTTAAAGAAGGCTAAAAGGCATACTTCATGACATTTTTAGCATTTCCTAAAAATGTGTAAATTCGGGGGGGAGGAGCCAAGATGGCCGAATAGGAACAGCTCCTGTCTACAGCTCCCAGCGTGAGCAACGCAGAAGATGGGTGATTTCTGCATTTCCATCTGAGGTTCCATGTTCATCTCACTAGGGAGTGCCAGACAGTGGGCGCAGGTCAGTGGGTGAGTGCACCGTGCACCAGCCGAAGCAGGGGCAAGGCATTGCCTCACTCGGGAAGCACAAGGGGTCAGGGAGTTCCCTTTCCAGGGGTGACAGACGGCACCTGGAAAATCGGGCCACTCCCACCCGAATACTGTGCTTTTCCGACGGGCTTAGGAAACGGTGCACCAGGAGATTACAGCCTGCACCTGGCTCAGAGGGTCCTACGCCCACGGAGTCTCACTGATTGCTAGCACAGCAGTCTGAGATCAAACAGCAAGGCGGCAGTGAGGCTGGGGGAGGGGCGCCCGCCATTGCCTGGGCTCCCTTAGGTAAACAAAGCAGCCGGGAAGCTTGAACTAGGTGGAGCCCACCACAGCTCAAGGAGGCCTGCCTGCCTCTGTAGGCTCCACCTCTGGGGGCAGGGCACAGACAAACAAAAAGACAGCAGTAACCTCTGCAGACTTAAATGTCCCTGTCTGACAGCTTTGAAGAGAACAGTGGTTCTCCCAGCACGCAGCTGGAGATCTGAGAACGGGCAGACTGCCTCCTCAAGTGGGTCCCTGACCCCTGACCCCCGAGCAGCCTAACTGGGAGGCACCCCCCCAGTAGGGGCAGACTGACACCTCACACGGCCGGCCAGGTACTCCAACAGACCTGCAGCTGAGGGTCCTGTCTGTTAGAAGGAAAACTAACAAACAGAAAGGACATCCACACCAAAAACCCATCTGTACATCACCATCATCAAAGACCAAAAGTAGATAAAACCACAAACATGGGGAAAAAACAGAGCAGAAAAACTGGAAACTCTAAAAAGCAGAGTGCCTCTCCTCCTCCAAAGGAACGCAGTTCCTCACCAGCAACGGAACAAAGCTGGATGGAGAATGACTTTGACGAGCTGAGAGAAGAAGGCACAGACGATCAAATTACTCCGAGCTACGGGAGGATATTCAAACCAAAGGCAAAGAAGTTGAAAACTTTGAAAAAAATTTAGAAGAATGTATAACTAGAATAACCAATACAGAGAAGTGCTTAAAGGAACTGATGGAACTGAAAACCAAGGCTCGAGAACTACGTGAAGAATGCAGAAGCCTCAGGAGCTGATGCGATCAAATGGAAGAAAGGGTATCAGCCATGGAAGATGAAATGAATGAAATGAAGCGAGAAGGGAAGTTTAGAGAAAAAAGAATAAAAAGAAATGAGCAAAGCCTCCAAGAAATGTGGGACTATGTGAAAAGACCAAATCTACGTTTGATTGGTGTACCTGAAAGTGACGGGGAGAATGGAACCAAGTTGGAAAACACTCTGCAGGATATTATCCAGGAGAACTTCCCCAATCTAGCAAGGCAGGCCAACATTCAGATTCAGGAAATACAGAGAACGCCACACAGATACTCCTCGAGAAGAGCAACTCCAAGACACATAATTGTCAGACTCACCAAAGTTGAAATGAAGGAAAAAATGTTAAGGGCAGCCAGAGAGAAAGGTCGGGTTACCCTCAAAGGGAAGCCCATCAGACTAACAGCAGATCTCTCGGCAGCAACCCTACAAGCCAGAAGAGAGTGGGGGCCAATATTCAACATTCTTAAAGAAAAGAATTTTCACCCCAGAATTTCATATCCAGCCAAACTAAGCTTCATAAGTGAAGGAGAAATAAAATACTTTACAGACAAGCAAATGCTGAGAGATTTTGTCACCACCAGGCCTGCCCTACAAGAGCTCCTGAAGGAAGCACTAAACATGGAAAGGCACAACCGGTACCAGCCGCTGCAAAATCATGCCAAAATGTAAAGACCATCGAGACTAGGAAGAGACTACATCAACTAACGAGCAAAATAACCAGCTAACATCATAATGACAGGATCAAATTCACACATAACAATATTAACTTTAAATGTAAATGGACTAAATGCTCCAATTAAAAGACACAGACTGGCAAATTGGATAAAGAGTCAAGACCCATCAGTGTGCTGTATTCAGGAAACCCATCTCACGTGCAGAGACACACATAGGCTCAAAATAAAAGGATGGAGGAAGATCTACCAAGCAAATGGAAAACAAAAAAAGACAGGGGTTGCAATCCTAGTCTCTGATAAAACAGACTTTAAACCAACAAAGATCAAAAGAGACAAAGAAGGCCATTACATAATGGTAAAGGGATTAATTCAACAAGAAGACCTAACTATCCTAAATATATATGCACCCAATACACGAGCACCCAGATTCATAAAGCAGGTCCTGAGTGACCTACGAAGAGACTTAGACTCCCACACATTAATCATGGGAGACTTTAACACCCCACTGTCAACATTAGACAGATCAACGAGACAGAAAGTCAACAAGGATACTCAGGAATTGAACTCAGCTCTGCACCAAGCGGACCTAATAGACATCTACAGAACTCTCCACCCCAAATCAACAGAATATGCATTTTTTTCAGCACCACACCATACCTATTCCAAAATTGACCACATACTTGGAAGTAAAGCTCTCCTCAGTAAATGTAAAAGAACAGAAATTATAACAACCTATCTCTCAGATCACAGTGCAATCAAGCTAGAACTCAGGATTAAGAATCTCACTCAAAACCGCTCAACTACATGGAAACTGAACAACCTGCTCCTGGATGACTACTGGGTACATAACGAATGAAGGCAGAAATAAAGATGTTCTTTGAAACCAACGAGAACCAAGACACAACATACCAGAATCTCTGGGATGCATTCAAAGCAGTGTGTAGAGGGAAATTTATAGCACTAAATGCCCACAAGAGAAAGCAGGAAAGATCCAAAATTGACACCCTAACATCACAATTAAAAGAACTAGAAAAGCAAGAGCAAACACATTCAAAAGCTAGCAGAAGGCAAGAAATAACTAAAATCAGAGCAGAACTGAAGGAAATAGAGACACAAAAAACCCTTCAAAAAATTAATGAATCCAGGAGCTGGTTTTTTGAAAGGATCAACAAAATTGATAGACTGCTAGCAAGATTAATAAAGAAAAAAAGAGAGAAGAATCAAATAGATGCAATAAAAAATGATAAAGGGGATATCACCACCGATCCCACAAAAATACAAACTACCATCAGAGAATACTACAAACACCTCTACGCAAATAAACTAGAAAATCTAGAAGAAATGGATAAATTCCTCAACACATACACCCTCCCAAGACTAAACCAGGAAGAAGTTGAATCTCTGAATAGACCAATAACAGGAGCTGAAATTGTGGCAATAATCAATAGCTTACCAACCAAAAAAAGTCCAGGACCAAATGGGTTCACAGCCGAATTCTACCAGAGGTGCAAGGAGGAACTGGTACCATTCCTTCTGAAACTATTCCAATCAATAGAAAAAGAGGGAATCCTCCCTAACTCATTTTATGAGGCCAGCATCATCCTGATACCAAAGCCGGGCAGAGACACAACCAAAAAAGAGAATTTTAGACCAACATCCTTGATGAACATTGATGCAAAAATCCTCAAGAAAATACTGGCAAACAGAATCCAGCAGCACATCAAAAAGCTTATCCACCATGATCAAGTGGGCTTCATCCCTGGGACGCAAGGCTGGTTCAATGTACGCAAATCAATAAATGTAATCCAGCATATAAACAGAACCAAAGAGAAAAACCACATGATTATCTCAATAGATGCAGAAAAGGCCTTTGACAAAATTCAACAACCCTTCATGCTAAAAACTCTCAATAAATTAGGTATTGATGGGACGTATCTCAAAATAATAAGAGCTATCTATGACAAACCCACAGCCAATATCATACTGAATGGGCAAAAACTGGAAGCATTCCCTTTGAAAACTGGCACAAGACAGGGATGCCCTCTCTCACCACTTCTATTCAACATAGTGTTGGAAGTTCTGGCCAGGGCAATTAGGCAGGAGAAGGAAATAAAGGGTATTCAATTAGGAAAAGAGGAAGTCAAATTGTCCCTGTTTGCACACGACATGATTGTATATCTAGAAAACCCCATCGTTTCAGCCCAAAATCTCCTTAAGCTGATAAGCAACTTCAGCAAAGTCTCAGGATACAAAATCAATGTACAAAAATCACAGGCATTCTTATACACCAATAACAGACAAACAGAGAGCCAAATCATGAGCGAACTCCAATTCATAATTGCTTCAAAGAGAATAAAATACCTAGGAATCCAACTTACAAGGGATGTGAAGGACCTCTTCAAGGAGAACTACAAACCACTGCTCAAGGAAATAAAAGAGGATACAAACAAATGGAAGAACATTCCATGCTCATGGGTAGGAAGAATCAATATCATGAAAATGGCCATCCTTCCCAAGGTAATTTACAGATTCAATGCCATCCCCATCAAGCTACCAATGACTTTCTTCACAGAATTGGAAAAAACTACTTTAAAGTTCATATGGAACCAAAAAAGAGCCCGCGTGGCCAAGTCAATCCTAAGCCAAAAGAACAAAGCTGGAGGCATCACACTACCTGACTTCAAACTATACTACAAGGCTACAGTAACCAAAACAGCATGGTACTGGTACCAAAACAGAGATATAGATCAATGGAACAGAGCAGAGCCATCAGAAAGAATGCCACATATCTACAACTATCTGATCTTTGACAAACCTGAGAAAAACAAGAAATGGGGAAAGGATTCCCTATTTAATAAATGGTGCTGGGAAAACTGGCTAGCCATATGGAGAAAGCTGAAACTGGATCCCTTCCTTACACCTTATACAAAAATTAATTCAAGATGGATTAAAGACTTAAACGTTAGACCTAAAACCATAAAAACCCTAGAAGAAAACCTAGGCATTACCATTGAGGACATAGGCATGGGCAAGGACTTCATGTCTAAAACACCAAAAGCAATGGCAACAAAAGCCAAAATTGACAAATGGGATCTCATTAAACTCAAGAGCTTCTGCACAGCAAAAGAAACTACCATCAGAGTGAACAGGCAACCTACAAAATGGGAGAAAATTTTCGCAACCTACTCATCTGACAAAGGGCTAATATCCAGAATCTACAATGAACTCCAACAAATTTACAAGAAAAAAACAAACAACCCCATCAAAAAGTGGGCGAAGGACATGAACAGACACTTCTCAAAAGAAGACATTTATGCAGCCAAAAAACACATGAAAAAATGCTCACCATCACTGGCCATCAGAGAAATGCAAATCAAAACCACAATGAGATACCATCTCACACCAGTTAGAATGGCAATCATTAAAAAGTCAGGAAACAACAGGTGCTGTAGAGGATGTGGAGAAATAGGAACGCTTTTACACTGTTGGTGGGACTGTAAACTAGTTCAACCCTTGTGGAAGTCAGTGTGGCAATTCCTCAGGGATCTAGAACTAGAAATTCCGTTTGACCCAGCCATCCCATTACTGGGTATATACCCAAAGGACTATAAATCATGCTGCTATAAAGACACATGCACACGTATGTTTACTGCGGCATTATTCACAATAGCAAAGACTTGGAACCAACCCAAACGTCCAAGAATGATAGACTGGATTAAGAAACTGTGGCACATATACACCATGGAATACTATGTAGCCATAAAAAAGGATGAGTTCATGTCCTTTGTAGGGACATGGATGAAATTGGAAATCATCATTCTCAGTAAACTATCACAAGAACAAAAAACCAAACACCACATATTCTCACTCATAGGTGGGAATTGAACAATGAGAACACATGGACACAGGAAGGGGAACATCACACTTCAGGGACTGTTGTGGGGTGGGGGGAGGGGGGAGGGATAGCATTGGGAGATATACCTAATGCTAGATGACGAGTTAGTGGGTGCAGCCACCAGCATGGCACATGTATACATATGTAACTTACCTGCACATTGCGCACATGTACCATAAATCCTAAAGTATAATAATAATTAAAAAAAAAGAAAAAAAAAGATTTCGGAACTGTGGGAGGTAACATCTATCAAGAGAGTTCACCAGGGTGGCCGCCAGGGGTCTCCTGTGGACCCGGAAGCCTTGACCTACAATAAGTTCATGGTTTATGAAGAGAGAAGGAGCCTGTCTTCATGGAAAGAGGGGAATGAAAAAGAAAGTCTTGTCCATATTTACGTGCCATAATCGTACATCCTAGAATGAATGAATGCTAGACCAGAAAGGAACTTGATGGATTTTCCAGCTTCGACCTCATAAAAGATTAGGAAATTTAAACCCAGAGAGGTAATGAGGACTAACCTGAAGTTACACAGCTGGTGAGACACACAGTTGGATAATACTACAGATATCATGGATGACTTTTGTAGCATCTTACACTGTTAAAAACTCAGAGACAATCAGTACATAGAATTTACATTGCCTCACTGCAACTGCAAAGTGATTCAAGTGTTGAAAGAACTGATCTTTGGTATTATTTTCACATCATAGTAATGGCATATAATGTTTGGAAACATATTATATGCCTATTATAACTACTTTATATTATAATGTAGAACTTAGCTCAATTTTAATGTTCAAGAACTGTGAAATAAATGTCCGTTATTCATTTTTTGACCAAAAAAAGGTGTAAATTCATATGCTTTTTATTTTTTCTAGCAGGAAGGAAAAAATAATAATATTCTGTTATTTTTGGATTCCATAGCTGTAGTTGTCAGACATATTTCAGTTAGGTTATTCAGGAGGCATATTGTAGAAATTGTGAAAAAATTCAAACGTATTTCTTTGTTTGAATTTTCTTAATTCTTTATTAATTTTCAATATTCCTTACCTTATGTATTCTCTAGTTTTGCTCTTTTCCCAATTTTAATATTATAATAAGAATTTCAAATAGGACTTTGTAATTTATGAGATAAAACCAGATGGATGAGAGGATGAGTATCTTAAGAATATGATGCATTTCCTTATGTTTGTTTTGTATACATGTGGCAATAGCCACTGAAAGGGAACTAAACTATATTATGATCATTCTTGTTCAGAAACTCATGTCTAGTTGGCTAATTTTAGAGCCAGGACCCTAAGCCTTCTACTTTGATTATTACCCATGCATACTTGCTATATAATACTGTGTTGCCCTTTTCCAGCTCTGATTTTGATTTTTGGGTCTGCATTTGTGAAAGTACAGGCCAATATGTCCAATAAACAAACTTGTGAAATTATTTTGCCCACATGATAAATGTTTGTAAAAATGTTCCCCAAAGGTATCTCTAGGAAGATATCATTTCTTCAAAATTCTTTTGCCTTTGAAAGGCAAAATTTAGTTGTGGGAGTCTCAATTTAAGAAACACAGGCTATTTTATCTGAGTTGGAGCTCAATTAGATGTGAATCTTTAAATTGTTTACTTAATTCTTCTGTGCTATTGTGAAAGGATGCTATTTCATAAATATGAAATCAGGAGTTCTATGTTGATTTTTTTTTAAAGCTAACTTTTAGTGCCTTTATTACATAGTGGACAGGTATTATCCTGCTGTTGAATTCAGGAACCATGCCTAGCACCAGATGTGGGTGTGGAAGCTTCCCTGGTCTATGTGTGGAAAGCTTGTTTGTTTAGGCTGCCAAGCCAGAGGAGGCATCATACTTTTCACTCAGGCCTTGCCTCTTCTGCTGAAAGATGAAAGATTGGCAAAGTAGAGTTTTTAAAAAGAGTAGGTTAATTGTTTCTGGAGATTAGAAGAAGGGGCCTTTTTTTGTGTTGATGCCTATATCCATGCTTACCCCCTTCCCCAGGACCCACATGTATGTACCTATATCAACATGCATTTCCCTACATGCAGTTCCCAGAGATTCATAAAGCTGCTCTTGAAGCTCATGGGCAACCCCTAGATTAATATACAAGTGTTACTTAATGAAAGAAGAAAAAAAGTTTGCATGTTCTTTTATTTGATAGAAAGCACCATATTCATCCATTCATATGTCCTGAGCACTTATTCATCCAACTACTCATGTATCTATCCATCCACCCACCTTCCATCCATCTACCCATCTAGCCTTCATTCGCATTTTATCTGATACTTTCTATTTGCCAAAACTCTGTGTATTTTATTTTTCCACTTTTAAAATTGAATACTATATTGCTTTGTAAGTACTTATGGAAAATGAAAGAATGATTCATGGCAACTATGGAGATGTTCTAGTAGAGAGTGTGTACATATTTGTTTGTGGTTGTATAATAATAGAGTTTGAAGCATTAATAGGTTTGGAAAGGTGTTATAGATAGTCATTTCAGCTTTGCTTATCTTAGACTCATTTTATATTTCAGAAAGTCTTTTTGTGAACTTTTTGTACTGCTCTAGTTTTAAAATAAACTGCATTGTCAGTAAAGCAGAGTTAGATTTTTTTTGTGAAAATAAAATTGATAGATACTTGAACATTTCTTTAGAAAGTTACTGTATCAAAGAAAATTTTAAAAGGTTTTTAAAAGATTTTACTCATTTTACTGAAAAAAGTTTCTCTTGTTTTGAACTGATTCTTAATTTATTTCACATATGAAGCATCTTGTAAAGGTTTTATTTAGGGCAGTAAGGAATCATTTTAGTATTTTTAATCATTCAATTTTTATATAGAATTTTTTTCTAGTCCTTATTACTTTAAAAAATTATGATCGAAACCTCCTATTTCTCTTGACATTTTCTGTATTCATTTTTCTACTGCTTTAGTCTTTATCATCTATATATGAAATAGAAAATATATTTTTTAGACAAAGAAGACAGAGTGACTCATTTGGAAAATAAGATTCTAATTACTCTATCATTTTCTGTAAGGGTGAAATACAATATAAGGGAACAATAAAGAAAATCACTCTCCTAGAATATTGCAAATTCTAAAGAAAGGAACATAAAGATTCAAATGCACACAATCTGCTGACAGGACTGAGCCAATGAGGTTTACAGCATGAGTGTGTTGCTACACAGACTACACTTGTATCAGAAGCGTATCATGAAAGATGAAAAAGTGAAAGTGGGTACTCATAGCACTCAGATTTTAAAATGAATATCATTAGTATTCCAGCAAAATTATATTCATAGCTATATCTTAAATCCAATGTGTTTCATGGGAAGAAAATGTCAGTGATATGAACTTACCTAATAGAACTGAGCCTGAGGTTCTGTATTTGCTCTTATGACATTAAAGATGTAACTATTTTAAAATCTTTTGATATGTGGGGCTAGATTTATAATTTAATACTGTAGTAAATATTCAGAGTGCTTAATTTTTTGGAATAATGGAAACATAGCATGGAGATTAATATCTGATCAATAGTCAAGATTCTTTTGCAAGGTTGTTGCCAGATTCACACTGTTCTGGCACTCTGCATAGAAACACTCTTCTGTTTAAGGTTTATTGAGTTGGAACACTTAATTGCATCTCAAAGTTATAGCTTCGAATTCTCACTTCTTTCTATTTCAATATGGTAATATAGTTTTCTGTTAAATAGTGACAGTCATTATTATTTGTACTAACAAATGAAATCAGGTTTTGTATTTATTTTTTGTTCTAGAAGTCTCTTTTCTCTTGGATCTCTGAGTGTTCTTCATTTTCTTTTATAATGCACTGTCCAGTCCTAAGAAGTGCCCTAATATTAATACTACTTTTCTTAACTGATTTTTTCAGTCATTAGAACAAAACATTTCATTTGGCTTAGGGATCATTTGATATTACCTATAGAAAATAATTTAAAACAAATTACAAAGTATCTTGGGTCTGAACTTCTGGCCCAACTCAGTCGCTGGGAATTTTTTTAGAGGATAATTTGAGGTGAAGGTCCACTGATATTTCTATCCTCAGCCACTAACAGATGAATGATAAAAGAGTTCTAAGGTCTTTGCTAGTGAACTCCTTAAAGAGTACCAGTCTTGGGTGATCAGTGAAGTAAGGAGTTTGGATCTGAAAGGGAGCAAATTAAAAACTATCATGACATTAAAGTGGTCAGTAATGCAATGAGACTAAGAGTTAGGACTTTGTAACTACGCTTATAAAATAAGATGAATTCTGGCTCACCGCAGTTCCTGGCTCAAATTTAAAAGCATGGTTGTACAATTGCATGAATAGGTATATGGGTAAATATTTTTTATTATTAATTACTACTATTTATTAAACACCAAACACTTACTTTCATTATTTAAAAAAATCTCATATAACCTTCACATTAAGCATGTGAGATACACAGTGATATCCACATCTTGCAGATCATAAAAAGATAATATTGCAGTAAATTCACATATGCCAGAATTTTGGTTAGGTTGCTTAGAAAGGCAAACTACTCATCAAAGGAAATGTGACCAGCCACATGCCTTAAAAAGGACAACATAACATATTTAAAGTCTCTAAATAGATTGTAGACAATTTACACAGTTCTTTGATATTTGTCCTTTGTCAGTTTTTTGGGGGCAGAGTTGCTGTGTGAAAGATTTGCATTTTTATTTGCATCCTGGTCTAGGGAAACCTTTCTAATCCCTGAGTATGCACTCTTGGGATTTCAAGGCTTTAGAGAATTGTTTCCCAAAGTGAGTTCCAGGGAAAACTTGTTATTGCAAAAAACCTCTCAGTGGTAATACCATCAAATGTGAACGAACATACCTTTAATTACTATAAATGAAATACATGTTGCTGTGATTTAGTGGTGAATAAGCAAAACCTAAATTATATTGGTGATTGAAAAGATTGCAGAATCTTCTAAAATCAGTACGTAAGGTACAAAAAGGAGGGATTAATGTACATATATTTATTTTAAATTATTTTGACATATTTGAGAAGCAACTACCAGAAATATATAATTTACCATTTTTAGCTGTAAAACAAAGTTTATGTATTATAAAGTTACCTACATGATATTCCATACCCTGGGATGAACTTTCTGCTTCCTGTACCCATCTGGCAAAATTTTACTCACCCTTCATGGTCCCGAAAATGCCCTCCCTGTCGTGTTTTTATAGCAGTTAATGTATATCACGTTGTATTACAATTCAGTTCTCTTTTTCTGTAGCATTTAGAGACATCTGCTTCTTAGAAGTCTTTGACAAGTATTTGTGGAATAAATGAAGGAGTAGATGAATAAATTATATGTTTAATTAATTTAGCAAGATTTTTATCGAGTCTTAACTATTTGGACCAGTATTTCTGACTACTTGATCTAAGAATGATCCAGCAAGTGGGTAACTAAGATTATGGTTCAAAATGTTTGGGAACACTTGCTGATTCCTCTTTCTTTACTGAGTGAATTTGAAAATTAAAAGGATTTTGGAAAAATGACTTTTTAAATTTGAAAGTGTATTTTGTTATGGAAATTTTCAAACATACAGAGAAGTCGAAAGACATTTACAGTGAACACCAGTATACTCACCGCTCATATCTTATCACTTTTCTATTATATATCTATCTATATTTTAATCCCTCTATTCGTCCATCAGTCCATCTTATTTATTTATGATGCATTTCAAAGTAAACTATAGGCACTTCCCCTAAATGCTTTCAACATGCGTATTGTTAACTAGAGTTCAAGAATAGTTTACAGTTTTTTTTTCTTTTGAGGTAAAATTTAAATACAATAGTGTGTATAAATCTTAAATGAACATTTGCTAGTTTTAACATATGCCTATGTTGTGTAACCCTAATCGCTATCAAGATACAGAACATTAACATCATCCCAGAAAGTCCTCTCATGGTCCTTCTAAGTCACCTTCTGCTCCCAAACCTCAAAGGGAACCACATTTCTCACTTTTTCCCCTTTACTATAGATTAGTTTTGCCAAAACATGATGTCTTTAAGGAATTGAAGTATGTAAATGTTTATGTGAAAAACAGAAAGGGGAAGCAATCCCTAAATAAACATTTACATCGATTACATTTACATTTCAGTTGAAACTAACAACTGAAATGACAACTGGAAAACTACAGAGGGCAATTGATGAAGGAAACTTAAAATGACTTCATGTAATGACTAATGACCTGGGTTTAGAGGCGTGTCAGAAGTACACATGTCTAGCATTCCATTATGCCGTATAATTGCTATAATGGCAGCAGACTGTGTAAACCTGAAAGTCACTTGACAAAGAATTTTGCCTGGTGATCAGCAAATGTGATACAATTCTGTGACCCAAATAACCACATATTTTACAAAAGTTATAAAGTCAAAATATGGTGATTGTTTCAAATGTTTTGGTTTTGTGATAGAATTGCTTAATATTTGGCTTTTAGAATGATTATAAAATGTTGAAAATACAGTTTTAATTAATGTACAATGAAGAGAAATGTTTTGGAATGTATGAAATTACTCTGTGTTAAGAGTCTTCATATTTAAAATATAGTTTTAAATAGCATGGTTATACATCATGCATAGATGATTATACAGATGTAATGAATCCCAGCTGTTTTTCAGGTACCTTGTGATATATGCATCACCTAATATATTTAAATGCTGAGCTTTTGTCAGTAGAGAAAAAAGTCACTAGTAATATCTAAAAATTAGCATGGCTTAGTCTGGGACACTGACCCTCACAGTCTGTTAATTACTTGTCTCTAGCCTCTGTCTTTTATTCATACCACGGCCAAACACTGAGTACTAGCCGATGGGTTTTAAGAATCTACCGAAACCGCCCATCTATCTTCCTTCTCTCGCTCATTCTCTTCTTCCTTGTCTCCTTCCTTCCTGGCTACTTAAACAGATATTTGTTGTGCACTTGCGTTGTAACAGTGTTAAACGGTGGAGATACTGTGATGAGTAGAAAGTACCTTACTGTAAATCAGGTTCTACAGATGCTGTTTGCATTCGTAAACATTAACCTCTAACGAATCAGAATTCACTTAAAAAATCATACATGCTAGAATTTGTGAATGGATTTTGTGAAGAACAGAGCATGTTGGTATACGTGATAAGATTCATTATTCAAAGTTGATCAAATGTCTATACTGTTAATTTAATTACATTATCTCTACAGCTGAAATAACTAGACTCGCTCTATCATTGACCATCTGCAACAACTGTCATGCTCAGTGTAGCCATTAGTAAACTATCTTTTTATTTAAAAAAGTTTCACTGTCAATTTTGTTGATCTTTTCAAAAAACCAGTTCCTGGATTCATTGATTTTTTGAAGGATTTTTTGTGTCTTTCAGTTCTGCACTGATCTTAGTTATTTCCTGCCTTCTGCTAGCTTTTGAATTTGTTTGCTCTTGCTTCTCTTTTTCTTTTAATTGTGATGTTAGGGTGTCAATTTTGGATCTTTCCTGCTTTCTCTTATGGGCATGTAGTGCTATAAATTTCCCTCTACACATTGCTTTAAATGTGTCCCAAAGATAGACCTCTAGCAAAATTATTAAAGAAGAAAAGAGAGAAGAATCAAATAGACACAATAAAAAATGATAAAGGGGATATCACCACCTATCCCACAGAAATACATACTACCATCAGAGAATACTATAAACACCTCTGCACAAATAAACTAGAAAATCTAGAAGAAATGGATAAATTCCTCAACACATACACCCTCCCAAGACTAAACCAGCAAGAAGTTGAATCTCTAAATAGATCAATAACAGGCTCTGAAATTGAAGCAATAATTAATAGCCTACCAAACAAAAAAAGTCCAGGACCAGATGGATTCACAGCCGAATTCTACCAGAGGTACAAAGAGAAGCTGGTACCATTCCTTCTGAAACTATTCCAATCAATAGAAAAAGAGAGAATCCTCCCTAATTCATTTTATGAGGCCAGCATCATCCTGATACCAAAGCCGGGCAGAGACACAACAAAAAAAGAGAATTTTAGACCAATATCCCTGATGAACATCAATACAAAAATCCTCAATAAAATACTGCCAAACTGAATCCAGCAGCACATTAAAAAGCTTATCCACCATGATCAAGTGGGCTTCATCCCTGGGATGCAAGGCTGGTTCAACATATGCAAATCAATAAACGTAATCCATCACTTAAACAGAACCAGTGACAAAAACCACATGATTATCTCAATAGATGCAGAAAAGGCCTTCGACAAAATTCAACACCCCTTCATGCTAAAAACTTTCAATAAACTAGGTATTGATGGAACATATCTGAAAATTAAAAGAGCTGTTTATGACAAACTCACAGCCAATATCATACTGAATGGACAAAAACTGGAAGCATTCCCTTTGAAAACTGGCACAAGACAGGGATGCCCTTTCGTGATCACCACTCCTATTCAACATAGTGTTGGAAGTTCTGGCCAGGGCAATCAGGCAAGAGAAAGAAATAAAGTGTATTCAGTTAGGCAAAGAGGAAGTCAAATTGTCCCTGTTTGCAGATGACATGATTGTATATGTAGAAAAGCCTGTCGTCTCAACCCCAAATCTCTTTAAGCTGATAAGCAACTTCAGCAAAGTCTCTGGATACAAAACCAATGTGAAAAATCACAAGCATTTCTATACACCATTAACAGACAAACAGAGAGCCAAATCATGAGTGATCTCCCATTCACAATTGCTACAAAGAGAGTAAAATACATAGGAATCCACCTTCCAAGGGATGTGGGTACCTCTTCAAGCAGAACTACAAACCACTACTCAATGAAATAAAAGAGGACACAAACAAATGGAAGAATATTCCTTGCTCATGGATAGAAAGAATCAATATCATGAAAATGGCCATACTGCCCAAAGTAATTTATTGATTAAATGCCATCCCCATCAAGCTACCAATGACTTTCTTTACAGAATTGGAAAAAGTACCTTAAAGTTCATATGGAACCAAAAAAGAGCCCACATTGCCAAGACACTCCTAAGCAAAAAGGACAAAGCTGGAGGCATCATGCTACCTGATTTCAAACTATACTACAATGCTACAGTAACCAAAACAGCATGGTACTGGTACCAAAACAGAGATATAGATCAATGGAACAGAACAGAGGCCTCAGAAATAACACCACACATCTACAACCATCTGTTTTTTGACAAACCTGAGAAAAACAAGCAATGTGGAAAGGATTCCCTATTTAATAAATGGTGCTGGGAAAACTGGCTAGCTATATGTAGAAAGCTGAAACTGGATCCCTTCCTTACCTCTAATACAAAAATTAATTCAAGATGGATTAAAAACTTATATGTTAGACTTAAAACCATAAAAACCCTAGAAGAAAACCTAGGCAATAACATTCAGGACATAGGCATGGACAAGGACTTCATGACTAAAACACTATAAGCAATGTCAACAAAAGCCAAAATAGACAAATGGGATCTAATTAAACTAAAGAGCTTCTGCACGGCAAAAGAAACTGCCATCAGAGTGAACAGGCAACTACAGAATGGGAGAAAATTTTTGCAATCTACTCATCTGACAAAGGGCTAATACCCAGAATCTACAAAGAACTCAAACCAATTTACAAGAAAAAAACAACCCCATGAAAAAGTGGGCAAAGGATATGAACAGACACTTCTCAAAAGAAGACATCTATGCAGCCAACAGACACATGAAAAAATGGTCATCATCATTGGTCATCAGAGAAATGCAAATCAAAACCACAATGAGATAACCATCTCATGCCAGTTAGAATGGCAGTCATTAAAAATCAGGGAACAACAACAGATGCTGGAGAGGATGTGGAGAAATAGGAATGCTTTTACACTATTGGTGGGAGTGTAAATTAGTTCTGCCATTGTGGAAGACAGTGTGGTGATTCCTCAAGGATCTAGAACTAGAATTACCATTTGACCCAGCCATCCTATTACTAGGTATATACCCAAAGGGTTATAAATCATGCTCCTATAAAGGCACATGCACACGTATGTTTATTGCAGCACTATTCACAATAGCAAAGACTTGGAACCAACCCAATTGTCCAGCATTGATAGAATGGATTAGGAAAATGTGGCACTTATACACCATGGAATACTATGCAGTCGTAAAAAAAGGATAAGTTCATGTCATTTGCAGGGATGTGGATGAAGCTGGAAACCATCATTCTCAGCAAACTATCACAAGGACAGAAAACCAGACACCGCATATCTCACTCATAGGTGGGAATTGAACAGTGAGATCACTTGGACACAGGATGGGGAACATCACACACGGGGGCCTATCTGGGGGTGGGGGTACTGGGGGAGGGACAGCGTTAGGAGAAATACCTAATGTAAATGATGAGTTGATGGATGCAGCAAACCAAGATGGCACATGCATACTTATGTATCCAACCTGCACACATTGTACACATGTACCCTAGAACTCGAAGTGTAAAAGAGAAAAGTTTCACCTGTACCTTTATTGTACAGATAGTTTTTTTATTTGTTTCAAAACAACTATCCTTGGTCAGAGAAGTTTGGAATTTCTTTTGTGATCTCTCAGTTTGTGTGGTAGTAAAGTGCTCACAGAGTCACAAGTTAGAAAACTTGATTTCTTTTCTCCATTTTATTGTGAGTTTGAATGACCAACTTAAGTATTTAATTTCTATTATTTATAATGAAGCACTTTTCAATTCAGGCTGAATCTCAGAAAAAAATATAAAAATGTAAATATAATTAGAAAAATTGAAACATTTTTATTGTGATGGAATATATATAACATATAATGTACCATTTTAACCATTTTTAAGTGTACAGTTCAATGACATTAAATACATTCTTATTGTGGTGCAGCCATTCTCACCATCCATTTCCAGAATGTTTTCATCTTCTCAAACTGAAACTCTGTATCCATTAAGCAATAACTATGTAACACTTCTCCACTACTTCCAGTGTCTGGTAACCACCTTATCATTTTCTTTTTCTATGAATAGGACAATGTTTTTTGAGTAAGGGCAGTAAATTATCATTTTGCTCTGTGAACCCTGAAAATCTGAGACAGGTCTCAGTTAATTTAGAAAGTTTATTTTGCCAAGGCTGAGGACACGTGCCTGTGACAAGGTCTCTGGAGGTCCTGACGATATGTGCCCAAGGTGGTCAGAGCACAGTTTGGCTTCATGCATTTTAGGGAGACGTGAGACATCAATCAGCGTATGTAAGATGAACATTGGTTCCATCCTGAAAGGCAGGACAACTCAAAGCAGGGAGGGGGCTTCCAGGTCATAGGTAGCTAAGAGACAAATGATTGCCTTCTTTTGAGTTTCTGATTAGCCTCTCCAAAGGAGACAATCAGATACACATTTATTTCAGTGAGCAGAGGGGTGACTTTGAATAGCGTGGGAGGCAGGTTTGTCCCAAGCAGTTCCCAGATTGACTTTTCCCTTTAGCTTAGTGATTTTGGGGCCCATTTCCTTTCACAGCTCCAAATCCTCTTAGGTAAGAAATTTTTTCTTCCTTTTAAAAAAAATCTTTAGTGAAAGTGTTAACAGTCAGGGCCTAATCAGAGAAACAGAGCTACAGGAATATATGTATTCTAAGTCTAAATTCAGTTCTTTAATGTATTTAATAAAACTTCCCATTTTTAATTAATAATTTGAAATTTTTTAGTCTTGGCTGCCAATATATTCTTTATATATTGGAATAACATTATTCTACCGCTGTAGGAGGCAGCAGCAAGTAAGGCAATTATATAAATGTAATTTATTTAAAGCTTTAACCATTTATGTGAAGCTAGGCATTTGATTTGATTTCCACCTATGGCAATGGCTTTCAGAAATTTGATTTGTAATTTATTTGATGTAATTTCAGGCTGAGAATATCTTCACAATACAATATTGAAAAAATAGTTTATTGAAGGATGGCTTAATGAAATATAAAGAGTATGAAATAAAATGTAAATCAAATAAAACTTAGGGACTATTTGCATAAGTGGCATTTAGCTATTGGGCATTTTTATGCTTGTGTGTGTACAAATATAATTTTCATAGTACAAAAGGTGGTTTGACAAATGTTTGTTTTATTAGGAGCAATCTCTTCAATATAATTAGATAACAGAAATTTTTGTGTATTTTTTATTTTCTTAAATGAATTGGTATTGTCAGGCTAGCATTTGATTTGATCAATATATTGTTTACTCAAAGAAAAGCCTTAGTGGTTTAAATAACCATAACTGTAAATGTATTAAGAACTTCACTGGCAGTAGCACTGCAAAGCTCAAAGGCACTCAGTGTAACCTAATTACTAGGAATGACATTTGTATTAGTGCTAGTGAGGTGTGAGCTTTTTGTACCGAAGGCTGAAAAGATATCAGATTAGGTCCAGAGTGAGCAGAAGGGATGTATTTCAAATTTACCCTTTTAAATCCTAGAATTCAATGACAATGATGTGACTGGGTTATTGATATTGTAGTACATCTAGGATGAAGAAATGAATATATAGTGATTACTAATTAGTGAATATATATTTTAATCAAGACGTAATTTTCTAGCATCAGAGTCAGATCAAGGTTTTATTGGGGACCTGAAAGGAGGCAGACCATTTGGAGGCAGCCCTTCTAAAAAAATACAAAATTACAGATACAAATTTATATACAAGTCAATATGTATTTAGAATGAGAAAAGAAATCACAACTAATTACAATTTCATAAAAGATGGTCAATGACATTATCATAATAATATTTGGAAAAATAGCTGCTGATCACACTTTTAAACTACCTTTTCCACATCTATAGGATACATAATGTTTGAGCCCCTCTCAGATGACAATGACTTCATAATATAATTTTTTATAGATTTAGAAAGATAAATTAGACTTTCCTGTACTATGGTTAGGAAGATTTTGTTTTTATTATTGATAATTGAGCTGTATAAACTGTGCAGCTTCACTCACAGACATAGTATTTATAGAGCAGCTGCAGATTTGGGCTCTGCAAACACAGTGTCTGAAAAGTTCTATTTCATTGTGAGTCCCATCAAAAAGAAAAAAGAAATGTCTGCTACGTTTATAATTGTATATGCACTATCAACTATATTCCTAATAAGAGAAAACTTGACTAGGCATTGATTACAAATGGAATTATCTGCTTATTCTATTTCATGTCTCCTTTTTGGAAGAATTTTCCACAGAGTAGCTTCTGGCTGAGTAAATTTCAGTCTCTGCTTCTCTTCCATTTGCCACAAATCTTTTTTTTTTTTTTTTTTTTCTCCTATTAATTGTAAGCTCTTTTTTTTTCTTTTATTATTATTATTATTATTATTATTATTATTATACTTTAGGTTTTATGGTACATGTGCGCAATGTGCAGGTAAGTTACATATGTATACATGTGCCATGCTGGTGCGCTGCACCCACCAACTCGTCATCTAGCATTAGGTATATCTCCCAATGCTATCCCTCCCCCCTCCCCCCACCCCACAACAGTCCCCGAAGTGTGATGTTCCCCTTCCTGTGTCCATGTGTTCTCATTGTTCAATTCCCACCTATGAGTGAGAATATGCGGTGTTTGGTTTTTTGTTCTTGCGATAGTTTACTGAGAATGATGATTTCCAATTTCATCCATGTCCCTACAAAGGACATGAACTCATCATTTTTTATGGCTGCATAGTATTCCATGGTGTATATGTGCCACATTTTCTTAATCCAGTCTATCATTGTTGGACATTTGGGTTGGTTCCAAGCCTTTGCTATTGTGAATAATGCGGCAATAAACATACGTGTGCATGTGTCTTTATAGCAGCATGATTTATAGTCCTTTGGGTATATACCCAGTAATGGGATGGCTGGGTCCGTAGTGTAGTGGTTATCACATTCGCCTGACACAAATCTTTAGTTCTCGTTGCCATGGGACACATTCGTGACAGAGGTTACACATTCAGGGGTGTTCATAGACCTCTGACTATGAACCTTCATATCAGGACCCCACGTGAGTTAGCACAGTGGGAAAGAGATGTATTCCTAGAAGCCATTCCTATACTGGAACAGATGGTAAACTAATTACACATAGAAATGACCAAGAACCACTTACATATATCCCACTAAAAACAATGTGCTACCAATTCTGAATGTGTCACCCAAACTGAATATATCACCGTTTGCATGATCCCCAGGTTGCTCACTGTGACGCCCTCCACCTGACAACAGAAGATTGGTGGAGAGGAAGTGGGAGTGGAGAAAGATATTTTATGGGCAAAATATCTTACTTTTACAAATTTTACTAAAATATATAATCATGGACACATTGCTAGGGTACCTGCAGGGACATTTTCAAATGAGGAGGCCTGAAGCTTAAGCTTGATGATGAGTTTTATGGTAAACCCAACTCTGTCAAATAAGTACTATTTCTTCAATGATAGAAATCTTCTATATCTGTGCTACCTAATATGGTAGCTTCTAACCACATATAGCTGTTGAATACTTGAGATGTGGTGAGTGCAACTAAGAAAGTGAATCTTTAAT
Organism: Pongo pygmaeus; assembly: GCF_028885625.2. Lineage (NCBI taxonomy): Eukaryota > Metazoa > Chordata > Mammalia > Primates > Hominidae > Pongo > Pongo pygmaeus. Next base: position 110,069,343 of record NC_072379.2, on the reverse strand, counting down.
TTTATGTACTTTAAATTATTTTCAGTTTAAATAGATACATGTAGTTTATGGTTACTGTATTGGATAGTATATATCTAATTTATTAATATATTTATGTAAAATTAAGGCTAATTTAATTCTATTAAAGGTATTATGTATCATACCATATTCTGCTTAACTTTGGATGTTGTTTAGGGATTAAACTCTCAATTGCGGTCTAATTTTATACTGCATATGATTCATGTATTGCCTACTGAGCAAGTAAGCAATTTTCTTAATTATGGACAAATATTATACTGGCAGACCTATGCATATTAAACTGAAAAAATACTTTTAAAGTGCTTCTTCTGGTTGGCATTTTTAAAATATGATTATTAGAACCAATCATATTAAAAAACCTTATATGATGGGCTAAAATATGTGTTTTCAAAGCAGGGTTAAAACTTTTTACATGAAGTACTTTTATTTTCCTTCTAGGAAATTTAATAAGGCATCTCCAAAGACAGAGGGAAAGTGGATTATTTGGTTGACATGCTTAATATTTTATGTTGCTGCTTGGTTTGCTAATTCTAGTGGTTCAAACCACATTTCAAAATCTGGGCTAAATCTCTGTCATGCTATGTCATGGCATTTGACAGTAATTCCTGAATATTTAATTGATAGAAAAACAGAAAGCATGCATATTGTTTAGTACAATTGTGTGAACTGCTATGACATATCATTACATACAATTTTCTGAAAGACTGCATGTTTTATTCATTGTATGCCTAGCACGGGGAAGAAATTTTTAATGCAGTGAACAAGTGACCTTTCAAGCATCGTATGTAAAGTTTCAATATGTACTTTAATGGGATAGCTGATGATTTTCTGTTTATGCACTGTTGATTTTATTTGCATAGTTGGGTGTTGACAAAAACTGGGAATAGATGTTCTCCATAGATCTACATGTAATAATTATAATTAATATTTAGAATGACCAGATTAACTTTTTAAAATTAAGATGAAGTTCACATAATATTGTGAACCATTTTAAAGTGTACAATTAAGGAAAATTATGCAAAATCTCTTTTCAGAAATTTAGGGCTGATGATATGTTTTATTTGCAGGTTTCAAAATTGTTTTTCTGTTTTTTTTTGTTTAAAACCTGTATATGTTTAAAAATTAAAAACATTTAATTATCACTTGGTAGCAATTTGTAAAATCCTAAGTAGAATTTTAAGTTGTTATGTAAAATTTCTTTGAAATTGAGAATTTTAGTCCTGAATTACTTCCTGATAGATTTGTCGTTGCATTTTATTCTCAGGTGTGTAATTTTTTTCTATAGGCTGTGGTTGTGTCATATATACTAGTTATAATTTGGCTTTTCAAAATATCAAATGCCAACTATATGCAAAATAAGTAAATTTTTATGACTATGAAATTCACTTCAATTGTCAAAATGTACAAAAGTCCAAAATGTCTTCTTTTAGCCTATTTTGTTGACTTTGGTGATTTGTCAACCTGAAGGTAACAGACTGTATTAGTTTTCTATTGCTGTTTAATAAGCCACAAACTTAGTGGCTTATAAAAATGTAAATTAATTATCTCAGACTTTTTGTAGGGCAAAAGTCTGGGCATGGCTGGATTTTGTGCTCAAGTTCTTATATGCTAAAGTCAAGGTCTCCCCTGGGCTACAATCTCATCTGGGATCTCATAGGATCCTTTTTCATGTTCATGTGGTTGTTGGCATAATCCAGTTTTTTGGGATTGTGTGATTGAAGTCCACATTTTCTTGCTAGCTCTTGTCTGGAGACTGCTCTCAGTCTCTAGAGGTCCCCTCCTGTAAGTCCTTGCTACATGGCTCCTATACAGGCCCCCTTCTTTAAGACCAGCAGGAAAATCTCTCTTAAGCTTTGAGGCTTATCCTTCAACGAGGACCCACTCCCTTTTCAGGACTCCCAGAATCATCTCTGTTTTGACAAACTCGAAGACAACTGCTTTGGGACTTTAATTACGTTAATACAATCTTTTCATCCTTGTCATATAATGTAACATCATAGTGGAAGTGAAATCTATCATACTTAAAGCCCTACCCACCCCCAAGGGGAAGGGAGTCTTCAGAGTGTGTGCACCAGTGGGCAGAAATCTGGGATGCCACCTTAGAATTCTGCCCACTACAGGAAGCTATGGGAAAATTTGAAAATGTGTTTTTTAAAAAAATCAATAGACTGTATTTTTTAGTGCAGTTTTATATTTGTGTAGAGAGCTCTCATATAATCCCTTTTTCCCTGTACACAGTTTCACCTATTATGATAGTCTTACATTAATGTACATTTGTTAAAACTGATGAACCAATATTGATACAATATTATTAACTAAAGTCTATACATTAGGGTTCATTCTTTGTGTTGTGCAGCTCTATGGATTTTGACAAATGCATGTCATGCATCCACCATTGTGGTATCATGCAGAATAGTTTCACTTCCCTAAAAATCCCATGCTCCTACCTATTCATCTCTATCTTCCTCCTGCCCATCACTCCTACTACTGTTCTTTTTACTGTTTCTACAATTTTGTCTTTTTTAGAATGTCATTTAATTGGGATCATACAATATGTAGCTTTTTCATACTGGCTTCTTTCAGCGGTATGCTGGCTAAGACTCTTTCATGTCTTTCCGTGGCTTTATAAGGTTGTGATTTTTTAAATCACTCACTAATATTTGATTACATGGATGTACCCTAGTTTGTTGATTCAGGAAGCTACCCTCTGGGTCTTTTTGAGACTTGCTGGGAAATTGCCTGCAGAGGTGACATTGAAATTCACTTGGAATCTTCCTGCAGGGGAACAGGAGGAAGGGGCTTCTCTTTCTGATTCTAGTGTACTTTATTCTCTTCTTGCTTCTATGGTATGTGGTGGAAGTGAGCCAGCCCCTGAGGAGGGGGTCAAGTTCACTGCAAAGATTCTCATGGGGGTGTTTTTAAACTTTCTGGGAAACTGCTGGTTGGAACATCTTGAGACTTGCCAGGAAACCACTTGGGATGCTGGTGAAACTGGCTGGGAAGTTGCTTATGGAGGTGCTGCTGCAACTTGCTTGGATGTGAGTATCACTGGGTATCTTTGTAATGCTGATTGCCATAAGAAAAACAAGAAAACAAAGCATATCGGAACCAGAAAGAGAAGCTCCTTCATCTTCCAGTGTTCTCTCCAGCACCCTCTGCTAACAAAATTTAGTGTTACAGCAGCTGGCAAAGAAAAGATACAGGGTCTAGCTCCCATATCACAAAGCAGGACAGGGAAGGGTAAATTTGGAGCTGACAGGCAAGAGGTTGATAACTGGCACACTTTCTGTTTCAACTTTGCTGAGTTTTTTTTTTCTTAAATTAGGACTCAGGGATTATTGCCACATGCTTTTCTGTAACTATTGATATGGTCATATAGTTTTGTTTTTTAATCTGTTAATATGGTAAATTACATTGATTGGATTTTTGGATGCTAAACCCATCTCACATTCCTGGATAAGCCAAACCTCATCATGATGTATTTTTTTTTATATTGCTGGGTTTGATTTGGTAATATTTTATTAAAGATCTCTCTTTATGTCTATATTTATGAGATATATTGGTCTTTTTTTTTGTAATCTTTATCTGGATTTGGAGGCTTGGTGGCTTCATAAACAAGCTGGGAAGTATTTCTTCTTTTTTTCTTTTCTAAAAAAATTTTGTATAGGGTTTAATTCTTCCTTAAATATTTGATAGAATTGACCAGCGAAACCATCTGGTCCAGGAATTTTCTTTTTGAGAAGATTGTTAATTATGAGTTAAACTTTTGTGATTGATGAGGGGTTTATTTTGAGTCAGTTTTATAATTTGTGTCTTTTAATCAATTGGTTCATTTAATTTATCTAAGTTATGGTATAAAATTGTTCATAATAGTCCTCTATTTTTGTTTTGATGTCTGAAGTATCTGGAGAATATCTCCTTTTTTATTTGTGATATTTGTAATTTGTGTCTTTTCTATTTTATTCCAATGGTCATCTAGCTATTTATCATTTAAAAATGTTTTCCAAAAAGCAGCTTTGGGTTTGTTTTTTATTTCTTTGATTATTTGCTTGTTATTATTTCTTCCCTTCTGTGTACTTTGATTTTAATTTGCTTTTCTTTTTCTACCTTGTTAACGTAGAAGTTTATTTAAAAAAAAAATTTTCTTCTAAACCAGTGGCTCCCAAATTTTGTTGCCAATTGGAATTGTCTGGGGAATCCTTAAAAATTAATAATTCTGTCTCCCATCCCCAAATATTTTTATTTAATTGATTAAATTGATATGAGATACAATGGGATTTTTAAAAACTCCCTATGTGATTTTTAGTGTGTAGCACATTTGGGGAAACACTGTTCTGAGTGTACTTTAGTTTTCTCCCACAAATTTTGATATATTGTGTTTTCATTTTATTCAAGATATTTTTAAGTTTCCCTTGTGGTTTCTTTTTTCCATTGATTATTTAGAATTATATTGTTTGACTTCCAGATATTTCAGGACTTGTTCCTTAATTATTTCTGTTTTAACTCCTTTGTGATCAAAGAAAGTACTTTGAGTGATTTCAATCCATTTTTTTAAGGCCTGGCATATGTCCTATTTTGGTTAATTTTTTTACGTGCATTAGCAAATTATGTGTATTCTGCTATTGTTGGGTGAGTGTTCTGTAAATATCAAATAGGTCAACTTGTTGATGGTGCCACTGAAGTATTCTATATCCTTACTGTTTCTGGTCTCTTTGTTCTGTCAATCACCGAGAGAGTAGTGTTGAAATCTCCAGCTATTATTATGGTTTTTTTTTTTTTCTTTCAGTTCTAGTTTTTGCTTCATGTGTTTTGAAGCTCCATTATTAGGTGCATAAATATTTAGAATTGTTATTTTTTTTTTAATTGTCATTTTACAGCTCACTCCTGCATTTGTCCTCCACCCTTCCCTTTGATGACCAATTTTGCAGGCTTCAGGGAGATCAGGGAACAAAGTTGGGGCCTGGCAGCCCCACTATTCTGCTAGCCGGGGAGAACAAGTCACAATTACAAATCATCACAACAATTAGCACCTGTAGTTGGGAGAGCTGCAACGTGAGGGGGCCCCAGGTCTCCATTGTACACGGGTCTATTTGACAGTGACCTTACTCTGGAAATAATGATATTCCTTCAGCCTGAGGTAATTGATGTTGATAAAACCGGTGGCATCGATTGGCTCATAATTCCCCTGCATGTTGATGCTCACCAGCCCCTCCTTGTAGAGAGACAGTAGAGACTCCTGGCTAAGGATGTGCACCTGGTCCTTGAAGATGGGCACCTGCACTTTTCCTTCCATTTGCTCCTGGGACTTGGTGATGCAATGGTGGACAGATTTACACTCAGGGTTGATTTTGTGCACTTCCCAATCCATGGTGAAGACCTTGATGTCTAAATCAGCCTGGTGAAGGATGGTGCCTGCTGGGGTCTTGTAGATACCTCTGGACTTCATTCTAATGAAGCAGTTCTCCACAATGTCAATATAGCCCATGCCGTGCTTGCCTGTGACTTCGTTCAGGTACACGAAGAGCTCCAAGGAGGTCTGGTGAGGTGGTGCCACCTTGATGGTCACTTTTCCGGGGACCCCTTTTTTTGAACTTGATCTTGAGAATTTCAGGGGTGTTGTGGGTTTTGGCTAGGTCCTGGGTATATCGGTAATGACATCTTTGCCTTTGTGTTCATTTTTGAAAAATATTTGATCTGGATGTATGATTTTTAGTTTCACATTTTTTTTCTTACAGCACTCTAAGAATGTCATTCCATTTCCATCTAGCTTGCATAATTTCTCACAAGACATGTGTTATTATATTTACTGCTATGTACGTTATGTGCCTTTTTTTCTGGCTACTTTTAAGATTTTTCTCTATTACTTTTTTTTTTTTTTTTTTTTTAGCAATTTGATTATAACATGTCTTGTCATGGTTTTTCTTTATTCTGCCTGGGCTTTGTTGAACTTCTTGGATTTGTAGGCTGATATTGTTTATTAAATTCAGAAAAATTGGGGGCATGTTTTCTTTAAATATTTTCTTGACCTCTTTCCTCTTTATTTTAGTGCTTGAATCACAAAAATGTTAGATTATTTGTTGTTGCCTTCACATATTACCAAGACTGTTATTTTTAAAATATTTTCTTCCTTTGTACTTTGTTTAAAATAATTTATATTGCTATGTTTCCAACTTCACTGATATTTTCTGTAGTGTCTTATCTGCAACATTTTCATATCAAAAATATTTTTAAATATTTAGACACTTAATTTGGTGGTTCTCAATATGTTCTCTTTGTCTTCTCATTATGTTCATATTTCCTTTAAGTCTTTAATCTTATTGAACTTATTTTAATAGCTGTTTTAAGGCCTTTTAATGTTAATTTTGTTATCTTTGTTAATTCTGGATCTGTTTTTATTGACTGATTTTTCTCCTAGTTCTGGGCAACATTTCCTCCCTTTTATTTGTCTGTCTCTAATTTTTTTTTCACTATTAGGCATTGAATATTAGTATTTACATTGTTCAGCTGAATTTGAACAATGTAGATACTAATTTACATTGGTTTTTCTTTTTGGTTACTAATGTAGTACTAATTACATTTTGGTTTTTCTTTTAAATGGTCTCTCCCCCCACCACCCTCCACTTTTTTGGTAAGCATTTAAGTTATTTGCAGATCAGCCTGCTCATTTCAAGGCTATTTTTATGCTTTTCAAGGATGATCTAGGGTAATCTTTACTCTAGAGCTAGTTTAGACTCACTACTAAGGCATGAGCTCTCTGGAGTCTCTACAGAATACTCTGGGTATTCAACAACAAGGGCTCTTCATTCTTGGAATTGTTCACTTTATAGCTCCCCTGAAATTGATCTTTTCCTGCTATTTTTCACTTGGCTGCTTGGAGTTTCACCCTATGTAGCACAGATTCCTATTCAAAGCCTCATGAGTATTCTTAAGTCAATCTCTGCATAGCGTTCTCTTTATCTGTAATATGTCCCACAAATTCCAGCCATCCCAGCGTCTTCAAACTCTAATCTGTTTCTCAACTTATTTGGATCATGAGGCTCTGAGTTCCCCATTCTTATACCACAGTTTAGACTTTGCATCTAGGTTGAAATAGAGGCAGTTTTAGATATCACCTGATTTGTTTCCCTTTTGTTAATAATCACATGCCTCTTCTGCCATTGGTCCCCTATCTGAAATAGCTTTATATATTTTGTCCACTTTTCTAGTTATGTATAGGATTTTGAGGGCAATCCTGTAGAAGTTCAGCATAATTATTTGTTTCACTTAAATTTAATGAATGTAATTTTTCTAAACCTGAATATTGAATCTGGCTACTCTTAGAAGCAAGCTTTATGTTACTGTATGTTTTTATTTTCAGAAATTTCAAATCTTTGTATAGAGACCATAAGATTATTTAACCAAGGTTATACTGATGTCTTAAAAAAAACTCTCAGGTTTTTCAGAAGATACCCTTTAGGTAATTTAATTTTGCATCCATGTATGTGCAAGTTGGTGATGTACATGTACAGCTTCTTTTAAAAATGGATTGGGACCTAACAATGAAAACATGCAGTTGTAATGGTTCTTACTGTAGTGCATGTTGAATTATGAGAGTTACTCATGGTTATATGTTACCCATGGGGACTTTTAATGTGCTTGGTTATATAGATCTGCAAATTTTTAGCTATGGGCTGATAACCATATTGAATCATAAATTTATTACTGATGCATTGCTTTCTAGGTGGACGTTAAATTTTAAGACAATTAAGGGTAGGAATTAGCTTTCTATTATGGAATGGTTTCTTCAACTTTAAATGGATGTCTTAAATGTATATATTACTAATTTGTGTAATCAATACACAAAAACATTATTTGGAACAAAAATTAATTACAAAGCTTCTTAAGAATAATAGAGGAAATGCAAAATATTTCTAAATAAAAACAATTTAACTGACAGAAGCTTGTCAGCACTTAGCAACATTTATTTTCAATTACAAATGGTACTTTTTTATCACCATTTTTCTTCTAGCTTTGTATCAATGTATCATCTAGACAGAAAGTGCTGATGTAGGTTTCTCAGTGTTAACCTGCAAAGGAATTGAAGGTGAATGTGGTTTTAGTTACATATCTTGCTTCCTCTACATCTGTGCTTTGTGTTTTATTAGACTGTTTAAAACACATTGTTGTCAAATATCTAAATGTCAGGCTTGCTGATCATTTATATGCCTTCATTTAGAAAAAAAATTAACTACATACAATGTGGTTATCAGCTGTCTTTTCTAGGGGTATCTGTAAATTTGAGAGTTAGTTTTACTGGTAGCTACATGAGAAGTTAGTATCTCCAAGTTTTTCATTCATATTGGCTTACTGCCATGTGAAATTTATTACTGAACTTTCATATGAAAAAGATAAAACACACAGTCATCTCATCTTGTCCCATTATGCATTTCAGTTTCAGGAAGAAAATGATATGCTTGCAGTTCTGTGACATGATGCACTAGAAGAATCTTTATTATAGAGATTGTGTGACTTAGAGTTTGTATGTTTATGCATGACTCTTGCAGAATAAAGTTATATTTATGTGTACCCATAGTGATATTTCTGTGTCTTTATGAACATAGTGATTCAGTAGATTAGATCATGAGCATTCTTTATATTTGTCTACAGTAATTAAGTCTCTCACTGAATATGAACCAAGTACTGGCCAAGCTGTCTTATAATAAATATTACACTTATTACTTGTTTCAATGGCTATACAGATAATCAGAAGTGTTGCAAGTTGGTCACTTATAGGAAAATCTTAAATACGCTACTTACAGGGAACTTACCATGTATATACACATATGGTATTATCTTCTACTTTTTTGGTTTGTTTTAGATAAGTGCTGTTGCTTAGCGTTTAAAGTAGAATGTTTAATTTTTATAAGTTGATTAATATATATTTAGTTCTATGACCTTGAGCATGCTATTTAATTTTCCCACGCCTGAGTTATCTCATCTCTGAAATAGGAATAATATAGTTCCTGCTTCATAGGATTGTGTTGAAGATTAAATGAGTTAATACATATGAAGCACTCAGAAAAATTCTTGAATCTAAGCAAATTTTCAGTGAGTAGTAGTTATTGTCACCATTATTATTAGTCAATTTAAGAATCAGCCAGTAATATTTATTTTTCTTTTTTATGTCTTTATTTATATATAATTTACATTTCATAAAATTCACTCATGCTAAGTATAGAAATTGATGATATAGTGAATGTATAGGGTTGTACAGCCATCACTGTAATCTAATTTTGGAATGTTTTAATCATCCTGAAAATACTCCCCATGGCCATTTGCACTTACTGTTATTTCTTACCCCTACCTCCAGGCAACCAATAATCTATTTTGTATTTCTATTGATTTTCCCCTTCTGGATATTTCATTTAAAAAGAATCACACAATAAATGGTCCTTTGCATTGGCTTCTTTCCCGGAGTGTAATGTTTCTGAGGTTCATCCATGTTACAGTATGTATCCGTATTTTGTTCGTTTTTTTGCTGAATATTATTTTTTGTTTAGATGCACCTCATTTTGTTAATCCACACACCATTTGCTAGACTTTTATGTTGTGTTGCTTTTAGGTATTATGAATAATACCATGAATATGCTTTTATAATTCTTTTTTTTTTTGAAGGTTTTATTTATTTATTTATTTATTTTTTCTTTTCTAGGACTTTTATCTTTGTTTTTTCTTTTTTTCTTTTTTTTATTATTATTATACTTTAGGTTTTATGGTACATGTGCTCAATGTGCAGGTTATTTACATATGTATACATGTGCCATGCTGGTGCGCTGCACCCACCAACTCGTCATCTAGCATTAGGTATATCTCCCAATGCTATCCCTCCCCCCTCCCCCCACCCCACAACAGTCCCCGAAGTGTGATGTTCCCCTTCCTGTGTCCATGTGTTCTCATTGTTCAATTCCCACCTATGAGTGAGAATATGCGGTGTTTGGTTTTTTGTTCTTGCGATAGTTTACTGAGAATGATGATTTCCAATTTCATCCATGTCCCTACAAAGGACATGAACTCATCCTTTTTTATGGCTGCATAGTATTCCATGGTGTATATGTGCCACAGTTTCTTAATCCAGTCTATCATTGTTGGACGTTTGGGTTGGTTCCAAGTCTTTGCTATTGTGAATAATGCCGCAGTAAACATACGTGTGCATGTGTCTTTATAACAGCATGATTTATAGTCCTTTGGGTATATACCCAGTAATGGGATGGCTGGGTCAAATGGAATTTCTAGTTCTAGATTCCTGAGGAATCGCCACACTGACTTCCACAAGGGTTGAACTAGTTTCCAGTCCCACCAACAGTGTAAAAGTGTTCCTATTTCTCCACATCCTCTCCAGCACCTGTTGTTTCCTGACTTTTTAATGATTGCCGTTCTAACTGGTGTGAGATGGTATCTCATTGTGGTTTTGATTTGCATTTCTCTGATGGCCAGTGATGGTGAGCATTTTTTCATGTGTTTTTTGGCTGCATAAATGTCTTCTTTTGAGAAGTGTCTGTTCATGTCCTTTGCCCACTTTTTGATGGGGTTGTTTGTTTTTTTCTTGTAAATTTGTTGGAGTTCATTGTAGATTCTGGATATTAGCCCTTTGTCAGATGAGTAGGTTGCAAAAATTTTCTCCCATTTTATAGGTTGCCTGTTCACTCTGATGGTAGTTTCTTTTGCTGTGCAGAAGCTCTTTAGTTTAATGAGATCCCATTTGTCAATTTTGGCTTTTGTTGCCATTGCTTTTGGTGTTTTAGACATGAAGTCCTTGCCCATGCCTATGTCCTGAATGGTAATGCCTAGGTTTTCTTCTAGGGTTTTTATGGTTTTAGGTCTAACATTTAAGTCTTTAATCCATCTTGAATTAATTTTTGTATAAGGTGTAAGGAAGGGATCCAGTTTCAGCTTTCTCCATATGGCTAGCCAGTTTTCCCAGCACCATTTATTAAATAGGGAATCCTTTCCCCATTTCTTGTTTTTCTCAGGTTTGTCAAAGATCAGATAGTTGTAGATACGCAGCGTTATTTCTGAGGGCTCTGTTCTGTTCCATTGATCTATATCTCTGGTTTGGTACCAGTACCATGCTGTTTTGGTTACTGTAGCCTTGTAGTATAGTTTGAAGTCAGGTAGTGTGATGCCTCCAGCTTTGTTCTTTTGGCTTAGGATTGACTTGGTGATGCAGGCTCTTTTTTCATTCCATATGAACTTTAAAGTAGTTTTTTCCAATTCTGTGAAGAAAGTCATTGGTAGCTTGATGGGGATGGCATTGAATCTGTAAATTACCTTGGGCAGTATGGCCATTTTCACGATATTGATTCTTCCTACCCATGAGCATGGAATGTTCTTCCATTTGTTTGTATCCTCTTTTATTTCCTTGAGCAGTGGTTTGTAGTTCTCCTTGAAGAGGTCCTTCACGTCCCTTGTAAGTTGGATTCCTAGGTATTTTATTCTCTTTGAAGCAATTGTGAATGGGAGTTGACTCATGATTTGGCTCTCTGTTTGTCTGTTGTTGGTGTATAAGAATGCTTGTGATTTTTGTACATTGATTTTGTATCCTGAGACTTTGCTGAAGTTGCTTATCAGCTTAAGGAGATTTCGGGCTGAGACAATGGGGTTTTCTAGATATACAATCATGTCGTCTGCAAAGAGGGACAATTTGACTTCCTCTTTTCCTGATTGAATACTCTTTATTTCCTTCTCCTGCCTAATCGCCCTGGCCAGAACTTCCAACACTATGTTGAATAGAAGTGGTGAGAGAGGGCATCCCTGTCTTGTGCCAGTTTTCAAAGGGAATGCTTCCAGTTTTTGCCCATTCAGTATGATATTGGCTGTGGGTTTGTCATAGATAGCTCTTATTATTTTGAGATACGTCCCATCAATACCTAATTTATTGAGAGTTTTTAGCATGAAGGGTTGTTGAATTTTGTCAAAGGCCTTTTCTGCATCTATTGAGATAATCACGTGGTTTTTGTCTTTGGTTCTGTTTATATGCTGGATTACATTTATTGATTTGCGTATATTGAACCAGCCTTGCATCCCAGGGATGAAGCCCACTTGATCATGGTGGATAAGCTTTTTGATGTGCTGCTGGATTCTGTTTGCCAGTATTTTCTTGAGGATTTTTGCATCAATGTTCATCAAGGATATTGGTCTAAAATTCTCTTTTTTGGTTTTGTCTCTGCCCGGCTTTGGTATCAGGATGATGCTGGCCTCATAAAATGAGTTAGGGAGGATTCCCTCTTTTTCTATTGATTGGAATAGTTTCAGAAGGAATGGTACCAGTTCCTCCTTGTACCTCTGGTAGAATTCGGCTGTGAACCCATCTGGTCCTGGACTTTTTTTGGTTGGTAAGCTATTGATTATTGCCACAATTTCAGATCCTGTTATTGGTCTATTCAGAGATACAACTTCTTCCTGGTTTAGTCTTGGGAGGGTGTATGTGTTGAGGAATTTATCCATTTCTTCTAGATTTTCTAGTTTATTTGCGTAGAGGTGTTTGTAGTATTCTCTGATGGTAGTTTGTATTTCTGTGGGATCGGCGGTGATATTCCCTTTATCATTTTTTATTGCATCTATTTGATTCTTCTCTCTTTTTTTCTTCATTAATCTTGCTAGCGGTCTATCAATTTTGTTGATCCTTTCAAAAAACCAGCTCCTGGATTCATTAATTTTTTGAAGGGTTTTTTGTGTCTCTATTTCCTTCAGTTCTGCTCTGATTTTAGTTATTTCTTGCCTTCTGCTAGCTTTTGAATGTGTTTGCTCTTGCTTTTCTAGTTCTTTTAATTGTGATGTTAGGGTGTCAATTTTGGATCTTTCCTGCTTTCTCTTGTGAGCATTTAGTGCTATAAATTTCCCTCTACACACTGCTTTGAATGCATCCCAGAGATTCTGGTATGTTGTGTCTTGGTTCTCGTTGGTTTCAAAGAACATCTTTATTTCTGCCTTCATTTCGTTATGTACCCAGTAGTCATTCAGGAGCAGGTTGTTCAGTTTCCATGTAGTTGAGCGGTTTTGAGTGAGATTCTTAATCCTGAGTTCTAGCTTGATTGCACTGTGATCTGAGAGATAGGTTGTTATAATTTCTGTTCTTTTACATTTACTGAGGAGAGCTTTACTTCCAAGTATGTGGTCAATTTTGGAATGGGTGTGGTGTGGTGTTGAAAAAAATGTATATTCTGTTGATTTGGGGTGGAGAGTTCTGTAGATGTCTATTAGGTCCGCTTGGTGCAGAGCTGAGTTCAATTCCTGGGTATCCTTGTTGTCTTTCTGTCTCGTTGATCTGTCTGATGTTGACAGTGGGGTGTTAAAGTCTCCCATGATTAATGTGTGGGAGTCTAAGTCTCTTCGTAGGTCACTCAGGACCTGCTTTATGAATCTGGGTGCTCCTGTATTGGGTGCATATATATTTAGGATAGTTAGCTCTTCTTGTTGAATTAATCCCTTTACCATTATGTAATGGCCTTCTTTGTCTCTTTTGATCTTTGTTGGTTTAAAGTCTGTTTTATCAGAGACTAGGATTGCAACCCCTGTCTTTTTTTGTTTTCCATTTGCTTGGTAGATCTTCCTCCATCCTTTTATTTTGAGCCTATGTGTGTCTCTGCACGTGAGATGTGTTTCCTGAATACAGCACACTGATGGATCTTGAATCTTTATCCAATTTGCCATTCTGTGTCTTTTAATTGGAGCATTTAGTCCATTTACATTTAAAGTTAATATTGTTATGTGTGAATTTGATCCTGTCATTATGATGTTAGCTGGTTATTTTGCTCGTTAGTTGATGCAGTCTCTTCCTAGTCTCGATGGTCTTTACATTTTGGCATGATTTTGCAGCGGCTGGTACCGGTTGTGCCTTTCCATGTTTAGCGCTTCCTTCAGGAGCTCTTGTAGGGCAGGCCTGGTGGTGACAAAATCTCTCAGCATTTGCTTGTCTGTAAAGTATTTTATTTCTCCTTCACTTATGAAGCTTAGTTTGGCTGGATATGAAATTCTGGGGTGAAAATTCTTTTCTTTAAGAATGTTGAATATCGGCCCCCACTCTCTTCTGGCTTGTAGGGTTTCTGCCGAGAGATCCGCTGTTAGTCTGATGGGCTTCCCTTTGAGGGTAACCCGACCTTTCTCTCTGGCTGCCCTTAACATTTTTTCCTTCATTTCAACTTTGGTGAGTCTGACAATTACGTGTCTTGGAGTTGCTCTTCTCGAGGAGTATCTTTGTGGCATTCTCTGTATTTCCTGAATCTGAATGTTGGCCTGCCTTGCTAGATTGGGGAAGTTCTCCTGGATAATATCCTGCAGAGTGTTTTCCAACTTGGTTCCATTCTCCCCGTCACTTTCAGGTACACCAATCAGACGTAGATTTGGTCTTTTCACATAGTCCCACATTTCCTGGAGGCTTTACTCGTTTCTTTTTATTCTTTTTTCTCTAAACTTCCCTTCTCGCTTCATTTCATTCATTTCATCTTCCAGGGCTGATACCCTTTCTTCCATTTGATCGCATCGGCTCCTGAGGCTTCTGCATTCTTCACGTAGTTCTTGAGCCTTGGTTTTCAGCTCCATCAGCTCCTTTAAGCACTTCTCTGTATTGGTTATTCTAGTTATACATTCTTCTAAATTTTTTTCAAAGTTTTCAACTTCTTTTTTTTTTTTTTTTTTTAATTTTTTTTTTCTTTTTTCTTTTTTTTTTCTTTTATTATTATTATTATTATCATTATTATACTTTAGGTTTTATGGTACATGTGTGCAATGTGCAGGTAAGTTACATATGTATACATGTGCCATGCTGGTGCGTTGCACCCACCAACTTGTCATCTAGTATTAGGTATATCTCCCAATGCTATCCCTCCCCCCTCCCCCCACCCCACAACAGTCCCCAAAGTGTGATGTTCCCCTTCCTGTGTCCATGTGTTCTCATTGTTCAATTCCCACCTATGAGTGAGAATATGCGGTGTTTGGTTTTTTGTTCTTGCGATAGTTTACTGAGAATGATGATTTCCAGTTTCATCCATGTCCCTACAAAGGACGTGAACTCATCATTTTTTATGGCTGCATAGTATTCCATGGTGTATATGTGTCACATTTTCTTAATCCAGTCTATCATTGTTGGACATTTGGGTTGGTTCCAAGTCTTTGGTATTGTGAATAATGCGGCAGTAAACATACGTGTTTGCCTTTGGTTTGAGTATCCTCCCGTAGCTCAGAGTAATTTGATCGTCTGTGCCTTCTTCTCTCAGCTCGTCAAAGTCATTCTCCATCCAGCTTTGTTCCGTTGCTGGTGAGGAACTGCGTTCCTTTGGAGGAGGAGAGGCACTCTGCTTTTTAGAGTTTCCAGTTTTTCTGTTCTGTTTTTTCCCCATGTTTGTGGTTTTATCTACTTTTGGTCTTTGATGATGGTGATGTACAGATTGGTTTTTGGTGTGGATTTCCTTTCTGTTAGTTTTCCTTCTAAAAGACAGGACCCTCAGCTGCAGGTCTGTTGGAGTACCTGGCCGGCCGTGTGAGGTGTCAGTCTGCCCCTACTGGGGGGGTGCCTCCCAGTTAGGTTGCTCGGGGGTCAGGGGTCAGGGACCCACTTGGGGAGGCAGTCTGCCCGTTCTCAGATCTCCAGCTGCATGCTGGGAGAACCACTGCTCTCCTCAAAGTTGTCAGACAGGGACATTTAAGTCTGCAGAGGTTACTGCTGTCTTTTTGTTTGTGCCCTGCCCCCAGAGGTGGAGCCTACAGAGGCAGGCAGGCCTCCTTGAGCTGTGGTGGGCTCCACCCAGTTCAAGCTTCCAGGCTGCTTTGTTTACCTAAGTGAGCCTGGGCAATGGTGGGCGCCCCTCCCCCAACCTCGCTGCTGCCTTGCTGTTTGATCTCAGACTGCTGTGCTAGCAATCAGGGAGACTCCATGGGCATAGGACCCTCAGAGCCAGGTGCGGGCTATAATCTCCTGGTGCACCGTTTCCTAAGCCCGTTGGAGAAGCACAGTATTCGGGTGGGAGTGGCCCGATTTTCCAGGTGCCGTCTGTCACCCCTGGAAAGGGAACTCCCTGACCCCTTGCGCTTCTGGAGTGAGGCAATGCCTCGCCCCTGCTTCGGCTGGCGCACGGTGCGCTCACCCACTGACCTGCGCCCACTGTCTGGCACTCCCTAGTGAGATGAACATGGTACCTCAGATGGAAATGCAGAAATCACCTGTCTTCTGCGTCGCTCACGCTGGGAGCTGTAGACCGGAGCTGTTCCTATTCGGCCATCTTGGCTCCTCCCCCAGTATGCTTTTATAATTCTTTCCGTAGATATATGTTTTCATGTCTCTTAGGCAGATTTCTAGGTATGGTATTGCTGAGTTGTGTGATATATTTATGTTTAACTTTTGAAGAGACTGCCAAACTGTTTTCCGGAGCTGCTGTGTGTACCATGTTACATTCCCATGAGCAATGTATGAGGGTTCTATTTTCCTCACAACCTCACCAACATTTGTTATTTTTTATCTTTTTTGATTTTAGCTCTCCCAGTGTGTATGAAGTAGTATCTTATTTTGCTTTTAATTTGCATTTCCCTAAAACACGTATTTGTGTGTCTTACTCAATGTTACACCCCAACGCTGGCGATACTGGGAATTTTATCATGTATATGTGAGCTCAAAGACCCTGTCTCTTTTCCTCATGTGGGATAATTTTCAAAAACTATACCCACTGCAGAGGTTCCTGTGGCTTAAACCTCTGTTACAACCACATTGCAATTCAGCTTCTTTCTCTGCCTGTCCTGCTTCCTTCACTCCCTTTCAGATGTTGTTCCTAAGGGCACTCCCCAAAATGCATGCAAATCCCAGAATCTTAGAGCCCGTTTTCTAGGGAATCCACGTATAACAGGGATATAGAATTGATAGGAGTCACTAATTAAGAGAGAGTGATTAAGGAAGACCTCTAACTTGAGGTAATCTTTGATCAGAGACCTGAATAAAATGAGGAATTAAACCACCTAGATAAGTTGGGGGAAACTTTTCCAGACAGAAGAGCAAATGCAAAGATCTAAGGCAGGACCATGCTTGACAGTAAAAGACCATGTGGGGAGTGACCAGAGTCAGTAAGAGGGAGGAAAGGTAGAATATAACAAGAGGCCACACCTTGCATGGCTTTTGAAGTGTTTTCAGTAGTGGAATTCCATGATCACTCTAGATGCTCTGTAAAAATCGAGTGTAAGGGACCAAGAACAGAAATAGGGAGCCAGTAAAGAGGCTACTACAATAGTCCAGGTGAAAATGGTTGTGGCTTGAGTTAGGGTGGTAGCATTGGAGTGGCTGAGAAGTGGCCAGATTCTGGATATATTTTAAAGATATACTTTTTTGATGGCTGGGATATGGAGTATGAGAGAAATAGAGGAATCAAGGAGGGTTCTGAAGTTTTTGGCCTAAGCAATTGGATGAATGGAAATTGTGTATTGAGATACAAGAGGCAAAGGAGTGGGCAGGGGTGGTAGAAACCAAATTTTACCTTTTAGACATGTTAAATTTGTATGCCTATAAGACCTCCAAATATAATATAGAGAAGTTGTCATTCATATCTGAGTGAAGACTGAAGATAGAATTTGGGTAATTTTCAGGATATACATTATATTTAAAGCTATGCACCTTAGTGAGATCACCTAGACAGAGATTGGCAATTTTTCTTCTGTAAGGATCAGAAGCACTATCTAGTCTTTGTTGCAGCTATTCAATTTTAACCTTGTATTGTGAAAGGAACTGTAGACAATAATTAAGAAAATGGGTGTGGCCGTGTTCCAATAAAACTTTATTTATAAAAATTAATAGGTGGTAAGCTACATTTGGTCTGCAGGTAGAGTTTACTGACCTGTGACCTAGACAGTGAATAGAGAAAGACAAAAGTCCTATACCCCTCCTAGGGTAGTCCAACACTTAGAGGTTAGGAATAATGGGAGTCAGGAAGATGAGAAGGAGCAGCCAGTGACCTAGGAGGGAAACTCAGAGAATGTGATTAGGTTATCATTTATGTCTCTCCTCACTTCAACTGTGTTTTTAAGTGCATAAATAATTCATGTAAAAATCCAAACAGATAATCCTCTAATTTTTTATAATCTTACACATATTGTTTCTCTGATATTATACTTCGATATTCTTTATAATTTATGTGTATTACAATATAAAATGTTCATAACTTTTTAGACATTTGAGTGTGAAGTTCTAATAATAATTTTTAGTGCATTTTTTTCAAATATGCTATTTTTAAACTGTAATGTGTGGGGTTATTTGTTAAGATGATGTAGTTGGAATTTTCTGTTCCTGAACTTTTAGCTGGTCTCTGTGTTCGTGGTGCCTGTATACTTGGGAGCAGTAAAAGCAGAGAAAGAGATTTCAGAGATAACAGTAAATCCTTTAAATTTGAGTATTTCCATTTCTTGAGACCTTTGAAATTTTTATAAAAGTACACCATTGCACATTGTCTAGTAAGTAACTAAAAATGAGCTGTGTAAGCACATGTGAAACTCACTAAACCATAGTTGGTTAAAGGAGTTACAGACTTGTAATGTCTTAGCTCAGAAAGATAACTGATTATATATTACCAGAAATCTTGGTTAAATTTGTACTCTATTTAATTTGTAGAACTGTAGTTCTAGCAATCTACACCTGGTGTAATTTTTATTTTTCTGACGTTGCTATAAGTAACAGATGCAAGGTGAAGTAGGAATTAAGGAACTACTTTAGACACATTTTTTGGGTTGCATTTTGGAGTTCAGACACCAGAAGTGATTCTGAAATTTTTGTATTGCCTACTGACAGACATTATGTACCAAGAACTCACATTACTGTAGGTCACTGAATTAATTTAAGAAATACCAATTGACATCATTCCTTTAGGGAATTGTGGGCTACTGCTTGATATTATTGTCTTTGACAAATGTGAAAATTTAGAATAAACTTTATTTTTAGGGTGTTGGGACCTTAAGAGTGAAGTGATTCCTTTGCAAATTTAAATTTTTTCAAATGGATAAAAAGTATAGTTTATAGACTTTCTTTCTACCTCTTTTCACTGAAATAGTTAAGTGCTTGAGTTTTCCATGAACTGTTGTACGTAGTTACTTATTTCTAAATGGAAAAAGAGTTCCAGAAAGCATTTAAAAGTCTTGAGAGTTGTGCTTAGAGGTCACTTGTGATTTGTGGGAAGAAGGTAGTCAAAATTGGTATTCCTTATGTGTCTATTACATTTGAATGCATGTATATTCTGTTATGTGTAATGTGTTCTAGATGAAATCATTAGGAAGTAAAATTTTTTCATTGTAATTACAGTGACAGTTGGGAAAACCCTTTTTGCTTGAAGACTTTCAGTAATGCCACTGAACACTCCTAATATTTCAGCTTCTTGTGGTGACCATTTTTAATTGTAGCATACTCAATCTGAATTCTTTGTATGCTAGTTATCTACTCAGATGAATTTACATCCTTTTTACTCCAAAATATATAAAAAATAGATTGACTAGCATGAATTTCTGTGGCCATTTGTTTTCTAGCCAATTAGATAAAGTACTGTGAGCTAGGGCTGTGTTAAATGTGATGCATATGCCAGGCCTTCATAAAGGATAAAACTCCCTGTGTGTTATGCCTCTGCCGGATTAGTTAATTAGTATATGTGTTTGTGGGGGTTGTTCCAAGTATGCCTCTTATAGCAATATATAGGTTAAAAAAATAAACACAAACCTTTCAAAAGACTTCCAAGTGGCGTGGCTAATTTTGCCCCAATATTATTTTATATTTAACTGATGGCAACTCTGTATTTAGAATTAAGCTATCATGTAATTAAAGGATCCCAACTTTAACAATATTACACAGAAAGGGATCCTCACTTCTACCCTTTCACAATCCTCTGCAGGATTCTTTACAACCCCAAAAATATTGGGTTTTGTGTTTGGGATGTGGCTTTCAAACAATGTAATTTGGAATAGCTGCTTAACTTTTTTCCTGTGATTCTTCATGTGTAATAAATAAAATAGTTGACTTAGATTATTTTATTGACCCCCTTTAAACAAAACATATATTTTGAATACTTACTACTTGAGGCTGCAGTGAGCCAAGATTGTGCCACTAGGTGTGATTGCACCAACCTGGGTGACAAAGTGAGACCCTGTTTAAAAAAAAAAAAAAATATATATATATATATATATATATATACCTGGGCTGTATTAGTCTGTTTTTACACTGCTGTAAAGAACTACCTGAGACTGGGTAATTTATAAAGAAAAGAGGTTCAATTGACTTAACAGTTCTACATGGCTGGAAAGGCCTCAGGAAACTTAGAATCATGGTGGAAGGCAAAGTGGATGTCTTATGTGGTGGCAGGAGAGAGAGAGAGAGTGAGGGGGGAGGACCTATTAAACAATTTTAAACCATGAGATCTCATGAGTACTCACTATCATGAGAATAGCATGGGGAAACCGCCCTGTGATGCAGTCACCTCCCACCAGGTCCCTTCCTCAACATGTGGGGATTACAATTAGAGATGAGATTTGGGTGGGGACACAGAGCCAAACCATATCACGGTCATGGTAGCTTGCACCTATAGTCCCAGCTGCCTGGGAGGCTGAGGTGGGAGGATCACCTGAGCCTGGGGGGGTCAAGGCTGCAGTGAGCCGAGATTGCACCACAGCACTCCAGACTGGGTGACAGAGTGAGACCCTGTCTCAGAAAAAGAAAAGAAAAGAAAGAATAGATGTAAATAGACATAAATATACATAGTGTGTTTGTGGAACTATGAAGGCAATGTGTCTGGAACAGAAAATTTCCATTGTGAAGGTATTAGGAAATAGTTTTAATATACAGATATGCAGAGTCTTGAATGCCACATTGAGGATTTTTAATTTGATTTTATAGTAAATTGAAGCTTTTTTTGTTTTGTTTTGAGACAGAGTCTCACTCTGTCACCCAGGCTGGATTGCAGTGGCACGATGTTGGCTCACTGTAACCTCTGCCTCCTGGTAATTCAAGTAATTCTCCTGCTTCAGCCTCTCAAGTAGCTGGGACTTCTGGTGCATGCTACCACACACCTGGCTAATTTTCGTATTTTTATTAGAGACGGGGTTTCACTGTGTTGCCTGGGCTGGTCTCAAACTCTTGACCTCAGGTGATCTGCCTGCCTCAGCCTCCCAAAGTGCTGGGATTACAAGCGTGAGCCACCATACCCATCTGTGAATGAAAGCTTTTAAGGTTTTTGAGAAAGTAAAGTGATAAAAGCAGCATTTAATTCTGGAAAAGGATGATTCCATTTCATTATATGAGGTAATCTATAGAGATGAATAAGGAAACTTGATATTGCCGGGAATACAAGTTGGGCGTTTCATAGAAAGTTAGTTTCAGAACAGAAGGCTTTTGCTTGGTTTTAATTTGAATATATAGGACATGTACATTGTGAATGAATGAAGGATTGCTTTTTCCTAACTTAATATTATTATTATTATTATTTTTGAAATGGGGTCTTGCTATGTGGTCCAGCCTGGAGTGCAGTGGCAATTCACAAGCACGGTCGTAGCTCACTACAGCCTTGAACTCCTGGGCTCAAGCAGTCCTCTTGCCTCAGCCTCCTGAGTAGATGGGACTAGAGATGCATGCCACCCTACCTGGCTTCTATTTTTTAAAAACCATGAATTTATAACATGATAAACAGTCTCTCAGATAATATTTTTATGGATTGTATTCACCAGTCTTGCATTTACCACTGTGTTTGGAATGTTGGCAATGCTAAATAAATAATGGTTTAATAATGAGCCTATAGTCTTCCTAATTCTATTCCTTAATAGCCTCTCAAGTTATTCTTTCCATCTAATGTTGAACATAGCTATGCAGTCCGTGGTTTACCAGTTGAATTGCTCAGTATGACCATGACTTGCTTAACATTTTTCTCAATCAGACTTCATGAATATTTAAAGAACCTCTTGAACAGAAGTAGTAGTCTACTACCAGTCAGAGCCCATAATTCCAGAATGCTACAGGATGTGTAATCTGTAGTGTTTCTTTGGAAAGGACATGGCTGGTTAATTTTTCTCTTATTCAAAGAAGTACATTGAAATTTGGAAAGGTATTAGAACTGCAGTTTTAATCCTACTTATCTATATATTATTTTAATGCTAAAATTCTTTTGCTACTACAGGATTTGTTTTTCTTTAAAGAACCATATTTTGCCTTGTGTTATTGTTAGTTAAGCACAGGTCTGTCTTAATCAGAATACACTCCTTGGAGGCAGAAAATTGACTGTAATTGCCTTTGCTCCCCCATAACACTTAGCATAGGTTGGCAATCAGAAAATGTTTGAGTTAAAATACTGTCTTTAATATTTATAGGTAAGTATTCACTAGCAAATTGGAATTGTATTTTATTTACAGATTAACCTTAACTCATGTTATAACTTATTGGATTGCATTTTAGATCAAGAGGCTGAGTTTTTGGGGTATCTCAACAAGATAAACAATCTCACCACATGCTATCAAATTCTTAAAAATAGAAGCAAATCTGTTCTGTCCAAAGTAAACTTACTCCCAACACTTATGGAAATATTTAAAACAACTAAACCAGAGCAAGGAAATAGCAAAAAGCAACAAAATAAACCTTTCCTCACCAGAATATATTTGGGAAGAGATTATCAGTATAATCCTTTTTTTTTTTTTCTTTTTTGGCGTGACTGCAAAATCATGTCACTTCTGTTGATCATTATGGAAACAAGAAAAGTTGTAAAATTATAAAATAATACTAATACTCTTGAGGCATTTTGTTTTAGAGTAGAATGCAGTCATTAATCTAATGTCATACGCATTTCCAAAGATAAGTCTATGGGGTAAGCAAGAGATTGAGAGCTCCTTTTTAACCTCATGCCTAAGCATTTCACATCATCGATATCTTCTGAATAAGCCATGCAGTATACCTACACACACATTTAACATGGGGAAGGTACAGTAAAATGCACTGTTGTTCAGACTACAGATATAGATGGCTGATCCATAGAAAAGCCTTAAGGAGCACAAGGTGAGAACATTTTAAATGGACAGTGGGGTAGACTGGAGAAGGTCAAGGAAGTCTGGAAGGGTCAGACTGGTGGGGATAGGGGAATATTACCAAGTAAGAGGTGTAGCAGCAGGGTGTGTAAAATTGGGTTCTGGGGATACAGGTCATGTCACCATAGAATTTTGAGATTGAAAAGTCTTAAGAGATCTTTGTGCTAAGAAATTACTGATTTCTGAATTGTTCACCACAGTCGAAAATGTTGAGTGACTTATTCACTGTTGCAAACAGTCACTGGCAGGCCTGAAAGGAATTAAAAGCCTTGTAGTCTTGTACTCATTCATTTATTTAACAAATATTTACAAACTGCTTACTATGAGCTAGGGGATAGTGATAAAATATCTGAGACATAGTTCTTCTGAAATTCTTTTGGTTTAGTTGGGGGACTGACTAGTAAGTCAGAAATACAGGGTGATAAGGGCTGTGATCAGATATGTTCAGAGGTCTTGGAAAACACACAGGAGAGGTATCACATTCAGATGGAGAGTGGGACTAAGGACTCAGAAAAGACTTCTGGGGCAAATCTTTTTCAATAGCTAGAGGAATTGAGTTCACTTTTTAAATTAATATGTGATAGATATAATTGATGTGTTCTACATACAGCCAAAACATCAAACTACTCTTTATAATGTAGGATGTTTTGTTGATTCTCTTACTTTATAGTGCTGGTAGCATGGGAAGCAAGGAGAAGGAGAACCTTGATTCTATATTAAAGGAGCCTAAAGATAGGATATCCTAGTACATGTTTAAACGATAGGATATGCTACTACATGTTTAAAAGGTAGGAAGTGCTAGTACATGTTAAACAAAAACAACTTAGGTGTTAGTATGAAAGGATACGTTAATAATAATACATTAATAATACATCTAGGCCAGGTGCAGAGGCTCATGCCTGTAATCCCAGCACTTTGGGAGGCCAAGGCTGATGGATAACTTGAGACCAGGAGTTGGAGACCAGCCTGGGCAATATGATGAAACCCTGTCTCTAATAAAAATAAAAAAATTAGCCAGGCATGGTAGTGCATGCCTGTAATCCCAGCCATTCAGGTGGCTGAGGCACACTTGAATCTGGGAGATGGAGGTTGCAGTGAACTGAGATCATGCCATTGCACTCTAGCCTGGGCAACAGAAAAAGATACTGTGTCAAGAAAAAATTAATCTGTTTGCTTTGTTGAAGATCAATTGGCTATAAGTATTTGGGGTTGTTTCTGGGTTCTCTATTCTGTTCCATTGGTCTATGTGCCTATTTTTAAACCACTACCTCGCTGTTTTGATGACTATGGCCTTACAGTATAGTTTGAAATCAGGTAGTGTGATGCCTCCAGATTTGTTCTTTTTGCTTAGTCTTGCTTTGGCTATGCAGGCTCTTTTTTCGTTCCATATGAATTTTGGAATTGTTTTTTCTAATTCTGTGGAGAATGATGGTGGTATTTTGGTGGAGATTACTTTGAATTTGTGGACTGCTTTTGGCAGTATGGTCATTTTCACAATATTGATTCTACCCATCCATGAGCATGGGATGTGTTTCTATTTGTTTGTGTCATCTGTGATTTCTTTCAGCAGCATTTTGTAGTTTTCCTTGTAAAGGTCTTTCAACTCCTTGTTTAGTAGCTGTATTCCCAAGTATTTTTTTTTTTGCAGCTATTGTAAAAGGGGTTGAGTTCTTTATTGATTCTCTGCTTGGTCACTGTTGGTGTATAGAAGAGCTACTGATTTGTGTACATTAATCTTGTATCTGGAAACTTTGCTGAATTCTTTTGTCAGTTCTAGGAGCTTTCTGGAGGAGTCTTTAGGGTTTTCAAGGTAAATGATCATGTCTTCAGCAAACAGTGACTGTTTGAATTCCTCTTTACCAATTTGGATGCCCTTTATTTCTGTCTCTTGTCTGTTTGCTCTGTCTAGGACTTCTAGTACTTTGCTGAAGAGAAGTAGTGGGAGTGGGCATCCTTGTCTTGTTCCAGTACTCAGAAGGAATGCTTTCAGCTTTTCCCCATTCAGTATTGGCTGTGGGTTTGTCATAAATGGCTTTTATTACATTGAGGTATGTCCCTTGCATGCCAATTTTTGCTGAAAGTTTTAATCATAAACGGATGCTGGATTTTGTCGAATGCTTCTTACCTACTGAGATGATCATGTGTTTTTTGTTTTTAATTCTGTTTATATGGTGTATCACAGTTATTGACTTGTGTATGTTAAACCACTCCTGCCTCCCTGGTATGAAACCCACTTGATCACGATGGACTATCTTTTTGATATGTTGTTGGATTAGGTTAGCTAGTATTTTGTTAAGGAGTTTAGCATCTGTGTTCATCAAGGATATCAGTCAGTAGTTTTCTTTTACTCACGTAACCAAATACCACCTCCACCCCAAAAACTTATGGAAAAAAATTAATCTGAAAAGTGTTTATGGTTTATACTTGACGTGTTAAAATACTTTTGTCTGAAAAAAGCATGATTAGTTCTCTCCAATTCTGTATACAAAATGCATTTCAGATGGATTAAATATAGAAACAATATTAAATGTAAGTCATAAAATACTTAGAAGAAAGTATAAATGAATTATTTCATAGTAGGCCCAGAAAGGCCTTCCTCAATATAAAACCAAAGGGACATATAATGAAGGAAAAGTTTAACAAATTTGGTATGTAAAATTAAAGTCTCTTATATGTCAAAAAAACGTGAAATGATAAAGTGAATGAGAACCTGGAAAAGTATTTGCAACATCAAACATATCACTCCTGTATAAAAAACAGCCACAAAATAGTAATAAAAAGCAAATACATTCGAAGGATAATAAGCAAAGGTCATGAACAGATAGTTCAAAAAAGAAAATGAAAAATGAATTTATTAAAGTGATTAATCTCACTTGTAAATGAAAGGCATGAAATTAAATGAGACATACTTTTTCATCCATCATACCAGCAACACAATATTGATGAAGTTTCTTTAAACTGTTCTCTTATGAATATTGGAGAAAGAACAGTTTGGTGGTAGGCATCAAAAGGCTTGACAATATTTACATGTCTTTACTTGGTACTTTCAACTTTTAGAATTTTTTTCCAAGACATAAATCAGAGACTAGAGCAAAGATAAAGGGATGTTCGCTACTGCATTATTATGGTAGTAACTGTCCAATAGTGGTGGGTTAGCAAAATCAACTACAATATTTACAAATGATGGAATATTCATACAGCCATTCAAAAATCATGTTTTCGAAGACTATGAATATTGAAAGTGCTCCTATAATATTGTCAAACAAAAAAGCAAGTTACAAAATGATGTATAGTATAATTCCAGTATTTGAAAAATATATATGTATAGATAAAGGACTAGAGGACTACAGAGAATATAAATATTGGAAATATGTCTATTATAAGTGATTTTATTTTCTTATAGTGAAAAATGTTTTCTTTTCTTTGAGATGGAGTCTCGTTCTGTTGCCCAGGTTGGAGTGCAGTGGTGCGATCTCGGCTCACTGCAAGCTCTGCCTCCCTGGTTCATACCATTCTCCTGCATCAGCCTCCTGAGTAGCTGGGAGTACAGGTGCCTGCCACCACGCCCAGCTAATTTTGTTTTTGTATTTTTAGTAGAGATGGGATTTCACTGTGTTAGCCAGGATGGTCTTAATCTCCTGACCTTGTGATCCGCCCTCCTTGGCCTCCCAAGGTGCTGGGATTACAGGCGTGAGCCACCGCACCCAGTGAAAAATGTTTTCTAAAGCTTCATTTATTTTATGAGAAAAAGTTATAAACTACAGACTAGCATTGTATATTGTTATAATAGTATTGTATATATACATATAATTTGCCAACTATATTTATTCTTTTTCATTTTTATTTTACTTTAAGTTCTGGGATATATATGCAGAACATGCAGGTTTGTTAAATAGGTATACATGTGCCATGGTGGTTTGCTGTACCTGTCAACCCATCATCTAGGTTTCAAGCCCTGCATACATTAGGTATTTGTCCTAATGCTGTCTCTCCCCTTGCCCCCCAGCCTCCACAGGCCCTGGTGTGTGATGTCCCCCTCCCTGTATCCGTGTGTTCTCATTGTTCAACTGACATTTATGAGTGAGAACATGTGGTATTTGGTTTTCTGTTCCTATGTTGGTTTGCTGAGAATGATGGCTTCCAGCTTTATCCATGTGCCTGCAAAGGACATGAACTCATTCTTTTTATGGCTACATAGTATTCCATGGTATATATGTGCCACATTTTCTTTATCCAGTCTATCATTGATGGGCGTTTAGGTTGGTTCCAAGTCTTTGCTATTGTAAATAGTGCTGCAGTAAACATACGTGTCCATGTGTCTTTATAAACATACATGTCCATGTGTCTTTATAGTAAAATGATTTCTAATCCTTTGGGTATATACCCAGTAATGGGTTTGCTGGGTCAAATGGTATTTCTGGTTCTAGATCCTTGAGGAATTGCCACACTATCTTCTACAATGGTTGAACTAATTTACAGTCCCACCAACATTGTAAAAGCATTCCTATTTCTCCACAGCCTCGCCAGCATCTGTTGTTTCCTGACTTTTTAATAATCGCCATTCTAACTGGCATGAGATGGCATCTCATTGTGGTTTTGATTTGCATTTCTGTAATGACCAGTGATGATGAGCTTTTTCTCATATGTTTGTTCTCTATTCTTCAGACACTCTGGATATATGCAAATTCAGTAATATGAATTTTATAGTTTAAGTAAATTTGTTTAATAATGCTTATTCAGTGGAGAGTCCAGATGGAATTAATGCCCAATAGTTTTTTTGAGAATGTTGCAGAGTAGTATTACTATAGATAGTTGTGTATTTTTAGTACAATAGAGATTAAATTATACTGTGCTTTCAATTAACTTACTTAAATGAGAGAAAGGCAAAAACTATCAACAGCAGAATAAAGAAAGATTACATATATAAAAGTACCAAAAAGCTGTATTGTGTTTGCTTCATTTTCTCACTTTTAGAAATTTTGTACCTGCACTATGATTTTCATTAAAATGTAGATATTTCTTATACTAGCACATTCATTTACAAGAAATAAAGAAATTTTGCTCAAATGATTATAATACAGTATAAAGTAAAACTGAGTTCATGTAGTAGTGTGTGGAGATACAAACAAAATTGGACTAAAATTTTTTATTGATTGCTTTCTAATTGTAGTAGAAATACATTTTAGATTTCCATTTATGGAGAAAGAAAAAAATGGCAGAGGGTAGAAGAATGATGTGGAAGAAAAAAATAGAAAATATAACTTGATACTTTTGCTTGAAAAAAATGATTGAGGCAATTGGCCACACCTGCTCTGTCTGACCACTCTTGCCTCCTTTGGCTTCTTAGTATTTTCACCATCCTAACTACAGCCGGCCAGTCCCGTCACAGCTGCCCTCTGCTTCTTGCTGTGCTATATGTTTTGCCACTGTCATGTTCACATGAATGGTACAAGACATTAACTTATGAAGTCAAAGGATACTCATCAGATGGAGAGCAGCTGCACACATAATGCACGGCTCCACAGTGACATATAACAGTGTGTTCAAATACTTCAGAAAGACCCTTGCCACTTCGACGACACCAATCAAGGACCTGATCAATGGCCACCATTTCTGCATGTTGAGTAGCCTGAAAAGAGAAAGGGCCTTGCATTGATAATATTGTTTGCTTCATGTAACTACTATTTTACAAATATACAAAAAATAAGTACAAAAAAAAGATGATCGATTAGAGTCATCTTCTAAAACTCATAACCGTGGAATTGTCTTATAGTCTATTTTCCAATGAGATTCCTAGGTTTTTGATTTGGTAGCTAGTGATAGGGACAGATATTTAAAGTTCTTTGAGATGAAAAGATCCTAACTTACTTCGACTTGAGTACTCTGAGCTAAGTCATTTAGCACAACCTTACATAACCCCATCAGAGTGTTTACTGTTTTCTAATATGGGGACAAATTAAAAATTTAGAAAATTAGGACAGAAAACAAACAAAAATGGCACTCAGAAAAGAAATAGAATAAGGAGAACACATCAGAACCCTAACTTGATTCATAATTTGTTTCTGAGACTTTTGTTATTTGTTTAGAAATAATGATGATGTTGATGATGATGTCATCAATGACGGGAGCAATGAAAATCTATTATACTATATTTAATGCTAAATGCTTTACATAGGTTATGTCTGAGGTAAGCCAGAAACTGTTGAGAGAGGAATTTAATATATTTATCAAATGTAAGATTCATCTTTGTGTCATTTATTTTATCTTTGTCTTATGTGTTTATGATAAGGTATTTCTTCATGTACTTTATGAAAAATATTGTCAATTAAACTATGATATTATTGACTGTAAGATATATCTTGATTCCAGAGATGATAACGTATTTAAAAAATTATATTATCATCAATGAAATATGTTGATTGGGTGAAAGTGAGACTGGCAGACTGATGAACAACTGTTTCCTATTTTGAAATCAGTTTTTAAAAAGTTTATCATTAATAAAGGAGGAAATTTTGAAAATGTGAGAACATGATGTTAAAAAACTGTTCCAATCCTGATCTCTTGGCTGTCTTTGGGCCTCTCCTTTGTGGAAAAAAACACACATATATAAAACCCACTTATGTGAATAGAGAATCAAAAGAAGGATTTGGAGGGGTCTGCATATCTTCAAGTAGGAGTAGCTTTTAATGTAAGTATAGGATAAACTTTAACTTCTGCTAGTTTTATACGTTAGATTTCATAATTGTACTCTTGGGAGTGAGGGATGATGGTAGGGAAGATTTTAAGAGTAAAACAGAAAATGAACATTGAGAAATAAATACGTTGTTCCTTGGGGAGTGTTCTTTCTAGAGACACTGAGCCTGTAAACCATTCCTTCCTACGTAAAATGTCAGGAGCAAGATTAAATAGCTCTTCCTAGCATGCAGAGTTTACAGACTGCAGATATTCCCCGAGCACAGCAGACAATAGAGTAAGTTTAATTGAAAATATGCAATGTTCTAAATTCTGCGAATTGTTTGGTACAAAACTTGAGGAAGGAGGAAGGAAGGGAAAGAGAAATGGGACAAGTTTTTTACAAAAGGTAATGGGAGGAGAGCTGTTACAGAGCCAGGGAACAAGTAACTGGCTATTCACTTGTAAGATCTGTGAAAAAGTGGAGAAAAGAGATTAAAGCGTTATAGTAGTGTAGAAAGATATTTCTTTTTTTGTTTCCAGTTCCCAGCAGAGAGCTTCAGAAATCCTTGGAATTTTCTGAGTCATTAGGGGGATGAGAGCATCTTTTGTTCTAGTGAGGTTATTCTTGGTGGGCCCTTAAAAAGCTTCAGGTTGCAGGCTGGTTGCCCAACAGACCAAGCCTTGATTAGCAGCTTGGGACTTTTGATCTCATGTGACAACCTCTGGGTAGGGGAAAGGGGCTGGAGATTGAGCTAGTCACTGATGGCCAGTGATTTAATGAATAACGCTTATGTAGTGCAGCCTCCACAAAAACCCCTAAATGCCTGGGTTCTGAGACTTTTATAGTTGGCGAACACATCCACATGCCAGGTGGGTGGTACCCCCCAGCTCCATGGGGACAAAAGCTCCTATGCTCTGGACCTTCCAGACCTCACTAGATTTACCTCCTTATCTGGCTCTTCATTTGTGTTACTTTTAATGCATCAGTAATGGTAAGTAAAGTGTTTTTTGGAGTTTTATGAACCACTCTAGCAAATTACTGAACCTGAAGTGAGGGGGAGGACCCTCCCACTTCAGACTTTATAGCCAAGTTAGACAGAAGTGTGTGTAACCTAGGGACCTTGTTTTGTGGGGCTAAGCCCTAAAGAGTCTGATGCTAACTCCTGGTTGTTATTATCAGAATTAATTGAATTATGGGGCTTCGAGTTTGTGTCAGAATTGTTTGGTGTCAGAAGGAAAAACACTTCTCACTTGACGTCAGAGGTGGTTTGAGTAAACACAGCTCAAGCATACTTAGGAGAGGCATTGAGTTAAAGGCCAGGAAAACTGGAGGGAGGTAAAGAAGTAATAGGTTGATGGGAAGTGTGTTCAGTTGTAGCTAAGGAAGTTAAGGCAATAAAATTAAAAAGTAGTCACATCAGATGCTTTAGAATCTAAATCTATAAATTCTTGGCCCTGGGCAAGAAATTCTTTTTATTGTAGCTTCTGTACATTTCCAGTGGGTGGGGGCATTGATCATTAATATGTGGCTAGAACAGGAAAAAGAGACTTGACTCGTCCAGTTAATCTTTTTCCTGGTTAGACAGTATATCCATTGGAAGGGTGTTTAAAAGATTGGAAATGTGATTGCCCATGTGACTTTGGGGCTAAAAGTATGTTCTTGTCTGAGGCCCTCCTTGGGTAGCTAATAGCCAAAGAGAAAATATAGTTTGCATGTTGCTGTATGCTGGATATAAATGCAATCAAGCTGGTAATGAAGAATTTGTATATACAAAGCTAGGAGAGGACATTGAAGCAAGGAGACACTTTCTGAACCTCCATTGCCAACCGAGAAGAATTAGCCTGAGATTGAAGAAGTGCATATCTGAGGTCAAGGACAAGGGGGGCAGTGCTCAATGTCATCCTTTAGAACAGAGGGCAGGAATCCCACCTGGAGAGTGGAGGCAACTGAAAGAGAGGTATGGTTGTGTTGTCATATATTAAGGAACTCTATTCAGGTTTTCTTGAACTCATACTCTTATCGTAGTTGTTTGTCTTTTTGCCATTTTTGTGGTTGTATAAGGCTGAAGCTTTTTATTTAAAAAAATTTGCATCTTTGGATAGTCATTCTGTATAAAACGCAGGCAATGCATTACCTATAATTTTCACGTTGGGTTATTTAAAAGTGCAGAAATTTAAGACACTTACAAAGCAATCTGAGTGCAGAATCCTAGATTTGAATTATTTTTTCTGTAACTGTCCACAGTCTAGCATTGCCCATATCTAACTTGTTCATAGTTTTAGTGATTCATCTTTATCAAATCTTTGCAAAGCGTTGTACTTACTTTCTTGGATATGATAATCCTTTCTGCACTCATATTTCATCAGGTTGTGAATAATATAGTTAAACTATATAATTACTATAACAAGAAAAAATGGTAATAAGTGTGGGAACAAAACAACCCCTCTTGGTGAGTGTGAAGCTCAAGGGTGGGAAGAAGAGCAGGTGCAGAGTAGAGAGTGGCCTGTACAGGATGCTGCATGTTCCACAAGGGAGTGGAGAGCCTCGACTAATGGAATATCAGCAAGAGATCTGCTCCTGATGCTCACAGTCTTTCCAGTTCCTCTATTCCTGTGCTTTCTAGAGATTCTTTAGTCCTTTGAAAATCTTTCATTTACATATTAGCAATAAGCCATGTTTGTAATTATTACTAAAAATGAAAATAACAGGATGTGTTTGTAATTGGGACTGCTATGATAGTAGATAATAGGCTTTCAAATAAGTGTAAGAATTCTCAAATTTATACGGTAAGGTTTTTTATGTTAGTTGAATATATTTTAGTAGTGAAGTAAGGAGTGATATTACAGGTTGATTATTGAGGTCTCTTAAATTTATCCTATAATTAGAATTTTATTCTTCATAGTTATGTGTTAATGTGTGTCTGCATTTGTGCTTTTTTTGTTTTAAAATGTGATACTAAAAGTACACAGAAATTGAAATTTAGCCCCACTGCAGTTCCATAATCTCTTCTTGCTTTGTTCTGTTGCTAAGTTGGAAATTCACATTTGCTAGATTATTACCTATTGCCATGGAAATCGTTTTGTTGTATTTCTATTTCACTACAGGAACAAGCAGCAGGAGCTAATGGACCATAAGAGGGAAATTTGTTGTTTAAACAATGATTATCTTTTATATTTGGCTAACATGAAAAGGGGAAAGTACAGTTTTTGTGTCACACTGCATGAGAAGGTAAATGGATGAGATTTAGAGACAGAATTTACCTGAAAAAAATTTATACATGTCTTGTGAGTTGGAAATAAAGTTACCTACTCACAAGACAAAATTATAAAATGTGCCTATATCAAGCTATGTTTTGTCAAGTCACAGAAGAGGTCCTGTGGCAGGTTGGGTTCCCTAGAAGCAGACATTGAGATGGAGTTTAGGGTGTGAGATGTATTTTAGGGATCATCCCTGGGGAAAGAAAGAAGGAAGATACAGGATTGAGCAGGGGAGGAAGCCAAACTGTGAGGCAGGCCTGACAGAACCCTAGACAAGCCAATGGGGCCCTCAGACAGTATGGCCTTCAGAGTTGTCTCAAGTCACCCCTGCCCTGTCTGAGGATGTCGAATACCCCAAGGGAGGGTGGTTCTCTGCAGCTGTGGCGATGTTGAAGTCTACTGACCTGGCAGCTGTCTACTGACTGCACTGCCCATATATGGGCCATGAGTGAGTGCTTCTTTGAAGGGGGATCTGGGTGATGCACGTTGTTGTCTACATAGGTCTTATTTTGTGACTATCAGGGAAATTTTGCAATTTTATCCTTATAATATTTATAATTCCCCAATGTACATCACCTTTCTAAGCCAAGTATTCTGTAAGAATTAACATTTTACAGATTTTAGACACGTTCAAGACACCTTTTAACATCCTTATTTTATTTGTTTAGTGCCCTTAGAATTATATAGGCTGTATTAGCCTCTAGCACAAGCATACTTTTTTATATTCAAAATTCAGAGCAGATTGTGGCCCTTCAAAGAGAGTTAAGGTTTTTCTTAATAGTTATATGGGCATTTAGGGCCAAACATGTCTTTGTTTTTTAATCATTTGATGATGATTTCAAGCTTATAGAAACATTGCAAGAATAGTACAAAGAACTGATATGATTTTCACTCAAATTTTCAATATTAAGATTTTATTATAGTTGCTTTATCATATTCTCTCTCCCTCTCTCTCAATCTGTCCTCCCTCTCCTCTTACCATTACACAATATTATTATTTTGAAGTTTTTTGTGGCTTGAGAGTACATTGGAGACATGATGCCCCAGTACTCCCTTGGTACCTCGTGACTATTTTCTAAAAATAAGGACATTTCCCTACATAATCTCAGTATAACCAACAAAATAGGAAACTAGTATTGATACAATATTACCATCTATTACACAGATTCAATTCATAATTCACCAACTGTCCCAATGATGTTCTTTATATGTCCAGAATCTAAGCCTTGTATTTAGCTGCCCTGGCTCTTTGCTCTCCTTCAATCTGGAATCTTCATTAATCTTGCCTTATCTTTAATGATTTTGACATTTTTGAAGAGTACAGCTATGTTTTGTTTCCCTACTTGGGTTTATCTGATGTTTCCTTATGAATAAGTTGTTATTTTGGGCATTATTACCACAAAAGCGATGCTATGTTCTCAGTTCCTCATGTTAAAAGGTGTGGTTCAAGCTTATCTTGTACTTTTCTTGCCCCAGCCCTGGCGCTACCAAAGACTTCTGGTTTCTTTTAGTGGATGCTAAGGTTGCTCTTTGCTACTGGGTCTAAGGTTGCTCTTTGCTACTGAGGTGTCTTTGCTTCTAGATCTTTTCAGTGAACAAACTTAGGAAATACAGATTTGCACATTATATGTATATATGTATGTACATGTATGCATATACATACATATATTGATATGGCTTGGCTGTATCCCCACCCAAATCTCAACTTGAATTGTATCTCCCAGAATTCCCATATGTTGTGGGAGGGACCCAGGGGGAGGTAATTGAATCATGGGGGCCGGTCTTTCCTATGCTATTCTCGTGGTAGTGAATAAGGCTCCTGAGATCTGATGTGTTTATCCGGGGTTTCTGCTTTTGCTTCCTCCTCATTTTTCTCTTGCTACTGCCATGTAAGAAGTACTTTTTGTCTCCTGCCATGATACTGAGGCCTCCTCAGCCATGTGGAACTGTAAGTCCAATTAAACCTCTTTTTGTCCCCAGTTTCGGGTATGTCTTTATCAGCAGCATGAAAACAGACTAATACATGTGTACATTACATGTATATATGTATGTACATATATACATATACATATCTATCTATTGATCAGTGATTATCTAAAAATATATGTTCCCACTGATCTCTTCAATTCCAAACAACAGGGTAAATTCTTCCTTCCCCTTTTTGTACTTGTAGGTTCCTTCTCCAACATTAGAAAACCTGGCTCCCATTATCCTCAGTATATTTATTTGTTTGCCCAATTTCCCTTTTTTATACTTAATTTTACAGCTATATGGGTCATCTCCTTGACCCCAACCCACTATCTCCAGCCAACTGTTTGAATATTTGGTCCCAGTCTTGCTGTCTGTGCCAGCTAATTTCTCAGTCCTAATCAACGGTAATGGGCCCAGATACTTCTTGTTTCCTAGCACTTTTATTATTTTCTTTTAGATATAAAGGGCTGTATGGACTCTAAAAGTGATTTGGCTGAGCAGCTAGCATTTGGTATGGGTTATATCATGAAACAAATTTCTATTAAAAATGGGGTTATTTAGTATTTTAGTTGTTTTTTTTTTTTTTTTTTTTTTTTTAGAGTCTTGCTCTGTTGCCAGGCTGGAGTGCAGTAGTGTGATGTTGGCTCACTGCAACCTCCGCCTCCTGGTTTCAGGTGATTCCCCTGCCTCAACCTCCTGAGTAGTTGGAACTACAGGCACGCGCCACCATGCCTGGCTAATTTTTTTTATTTTAGTAGAGATGAGGTTTCATCATGTTGGCCAGGGTGATCTTGATCTCCTGACCTCGTTATCTGCCCACCTCGGCCTCCCAAAGTGTTGGGATTACAGGAGTGAGCCACCGTGCCTGGCCGTATTTTAGTTTTTGTAAAAAAAATTATTATTCTAGATGTGAATGACAGAACTTTAGTGCTTAGCTTAAGATTCTGTTATGCAAGGCAATAACACTGGCATACATGCTAGCCATTTTTGATGTTAAAGATAGTTTATGAATAAGAAACCATCTATATTGTTAAGGCAGGTTTTTCTTCGGTTTCTTTTGGATTTATTTTTTGGCAGCTTGATAAGCAATAGCTAAAACGAATCTTGTTGAACCTTGTTTATTGGTTTGCAATAATGAGAACAGTTATTGAGTCCAATAATTTTGTGCTTTTATTTTCAAGTAACAAAGTGTTCTTATTTTGTGATGATACCACAGAAAGCTAGTTTAAAAGCTAGTTTTAAACGATCTGTAGCTTGAGAGGTTATAATTTAGAATGGAGACATGGTGGTCAGAGGAAATGAGCCAAAGTTAAAAGCTTTTCCTGTGCCATTGCATCTGTAACCATCCTCAAAGTAGTCTGCACTTTATGTCACAAAAAAGCCTCAAATCCTGTGGGTAAATGTTATCTGCAGGAACCTCCTCATTTTTGAAAACAGTACTTTTATCCTCAGAATGTTTGAACAAGAAATACAAATAATAGTATTTTCTTTTCTTTTTACAGGACAACAGACAGAAGTATTCTTCTGCTATTTTTGAATAAGTGCTATGTGATATAAGAAGCAAAATCAAATTTAAAATTAATGGATGGTGAGATAGAAACTTATGGTATTATCTTGTTTAAATCTCTTTTGCCTCTTATGTGAAACAGTCATTCTCTTCTTTTTGTGGGATTATTTTATGCCTAATTTTCTTTTACAAGGTAAAATATAATTGCTTGTCAGCTAATAGTTTATGGCACAGATATTTTTGCCAAACGCATTAAAGGTAGATCCTGGTTATATATAACCTTTAAGGAACACAGGGAGCACACATGATATGGACAGAACAGTTGATGGGCAGTGATTATGATCGCACAGGGAAGGGGAGTGAAGGCTTATGTTATTCTTTTCCTTTAAATGTATTTACATTTTATCATGAGTCTTTTATGAGTTTTCATGTCCTTGTCTGCTGTAACTTTACTTGCTTCTTATCCATTCCCTCTCTCTTTTTTTCTGCCTTTGTCTCTCACATACATTCATTCACACACACCCAAATACACATACCTTCACACTTGAATTTAAGTAGCTGGCATGCTTAGAAATATTCTCAAATGGGGGTTATATAGGGCCAATGTATATAAATTGGTGTACCTTTATGTATATATGTATTTGTATAGTCATATACTCTATTTTCAAATAGAAAACCAGTCATACAAAGTATTTGCCTTATCTTAAACATTCAGTTTATGTTTGTTAAGTGAATGAATGTATGAGTCTAAAAAAAGCAATGATATTAAGGATTGGGGAAAACTGGGCATAGGAAGGATTACTCATGGAGAAGTTATTTATTCAGCAAAGATCGACTCATCCAGATGGTTATATCAGATTATTTATCAATCATGTGGAGCAGGCTGGGAGTGGTGGTTTATGCCTATAATCCCACTGCTTTGGAAGGCTGTGGTGGGAGGTTTGTCTGAGGCCAGGAGTTCAAGACCAGCCTGGACAACAGAGCGAGACCCTGTCTCTTAAAAAAAAAAAAATTAGCTGGGAGTGGTGGCATGTGGTTGTAGTCCTAGCTATTCGGGAGGCTTAAGCCCAGGAGTTGGAGGCTGCAGTCCAGCCTGGGTAACAGAGTAAGACCCTGCCTCTATTAAAAAAAAAAAAAAATTCATGTGGAGCAATTGGTAGGTTGAGTTTATTCCTTCACCCCACCTTACTGAACCAAATCTTATTTCTGATTAGTAGAGGGTAAGTGGATAATTAATTGAGATGTACACATATGTCACTGGAAAAGATAAATTATGCCTTAGATGAAGACAGTGACCTGGGTATGGGATCAGATACTTGTAATTTTTTTCCTTTTCCATCAGCTTTTCTTATGGCAGCTCATTTTCTGTCTTATGACAGCCAAGTAACTCAGTAGAGTAAAATGACTTTTATATGGTAGAAACCATAATGAACCACTCAGGACATTTGCCTTTAAAAACAGCAATAAAAAGATCAAACATTCTCTAGTTACAACTTTAACATTTTACCATTTGGAGTGACATTGCTAGTCCTGTCAATGAAAATGACCACTTGGCATTTTTTTGGAGTATCCGAGTGTGTGGTTGGGGACTCACTTCGGCCTGGGGTAGCGCTTTGGGTCTTGTACAGGATTTTCTGAACCACTTTTCTAATGTGCCCAAAATGTAGAGAACAGGATACTGCTTCCCCTGCTGCTTTCCTGAATGTCAGGATCTTCCTCTCTTATAAAGGGCAAATTGCTGTATTGAAAGGAGTGTAAGCAATGAAAATCCAAGATTTGGTTAATAGTTCAGGTTAGGGTACCAACCACTTGGCTTTCTTACCCCCTTTTTGCTCAGATGCCACTTGTCAGTGAGGCCTTCTTTGGCTATCTTATTCAAAACTGTACCCTGGCCCCCCACCTCCACCTTGCCTTATTTTCCCATTAGTACCATTTGACATAGACATTTTATTTATTACACATCTTCCCTGTAAGAAAGAGGTGCATGAGGGCAGGGCTGCTGCAATCCCAGTGCATTGCACAAAGTAGGCATTTGTTCATTATTGGTTGATGAATAAGGCCTTACAGAACCTACCTAATTTTTCTAAAAATTCATTTCCTCAAGTATAAAATGGAAGTGTTAGGAAGTACTTGGTGTGCTGTAATATACTTTATAAGGTATTTTGTCATTATTAATCAAGTTAGAAATTCTAAATTTAGTACAATTTATGTATTTCCTAACTTTATCCAGTTAAATACGTAAAATGTAAATATGTAAAAAATATGTAAAGTGCTCTTTTTGAAATGAATGGGGACAACTCCAAAGCTGCCTTTTTGGCCCCAGTTCTGTTTACTACTGCGTGACTCATTTTCACTTGTTTATGAATCATATTTTTTGCTTGCTGCTTAAGAGATTCCTTCGCTAGAGGCCAAATGGAGCATTGATTGGCTGAAGAGTCAAAAGATTGTTTACCTATGATACAAAGGCCTTCAGGATCTCCTTCTTTCTGTCTTCTTTCAATAATAGAGGGGCAGTGCTGATAGAGTGCAGCAAGGCCCAGTTTCTGCCCTACAAAGTACTTTAGGAGTTTGGGAGAAGTAGGAATGAATTGTGACTTGGAGTGGGGACCAATCTTGACAATGTGCTCAAGGCCCGAGATACAAAGCTGAATTCAGCAATCTCTACCTGATTTCCTAGTGGAGACACAATTCCCCCTCCCCTCCCCCTTCCTCCTCCTCCTCCTCCTCCTCTTCCCTCCTCCTTATCCTCTTCCTCTTCCCTACTCCTCCTCCCTCCTTTCTCCTCTCTCCTTTCTCCTCTCTCCTCTCTCGTTTCTCCTCTCTCCTCTCTCCTTTCTCCTCTCTCCTCTCTCCTTTCTCCTTTCTCCTTTCTCCTTTCTCCTTTCTCCTTTCTCCTTCTCCTTCTCCTCCTTTCTCCTCCTTCTTCTTCATCGTTTAGAGATGGGGGCTCTCACTCTGCCACCCAAGCTGGAATGCAGTGGTACAGTTATGGCTCATTACAACCTCAAACTCCTGATCTCAAATGTTTCCCCCACCTCAGTGTCCTGTGTAGCTGGGGTTGAAGATGTGAGCCACCTCACCTGGCTGGGAGATACAATTAAATAACTAATTATAACCAAGAGCTTAATTGAGATATAAATAAGACACAAGAGCATAGATGAGGCAGTGATACTGAAATGTAACTGGACAGGTCAGAGAAAACTTCCTTGATAAGGTGACATATAAACTGAATATTCATGGGCTTGAACATATAAAAGTGGAAGGAGGGGGATTTCAGGAGGGGCAGAGTGAGAAAAAGAAAAATGAAAAAGAAAGAGGCAGAAAAACTTAGTGCATATTTTAGTTTGTCACTAGGGTTTTTGGAGGTTCAAGGTGAGATTTTGATTATTGAATCCTCCACCTACCTCTCCTGCCTTCTGGAATTCTGGACTGATGCATTATTTATAAAAAGGTATAGAAGCCAACAGGGAAATAAAGTGCTGTTTATAAGGTGGACAAATGCTGGATAGCCCTCAATGTCTGACTTTTTCAATGAGGAGTGTTGAACCATGAGTCTTGGTTTTGTAGGCTTAGCTCGGTTTTCTGGTCCAGTGAAGCCCAATACTCTTCACTCATTCAGTTGTAGGTGGAGACAATGAAGCAGAGTAGAGATGAGGATGGGCAGGCCAAGAGATTCTTTTTAATCACACAAAATAATTATGACCACTCAGCCTGGAGGACCAAATCCTGCCTAGGCATGCCTACCACTCCCAGAAACAGGCAGAGTAGAGGTCCGGGGAATCTGGGCTCATTTCTTTAAAGCACAATAACTTCATCCAAAAGGTTTAAACTGTGGCAAAGTATGATAACTATGACTCTTACCTTGGGAAGGAACTAATTAGGGTTATATAGACAGGAGAGAAACCGTCTTTATTCTCTTCAGTCTCTCTACTTCACATGTGCATAGATAGAAACCCTAGAGGGATATGTGGATTCCCTGTCCCCAATCACTCTAGTCTACATTTTCTTCCTCCATTCCTCTTTATGACTAATGGCAATCATTTCTCACAGGTTTATTTTTTGTGTGGTAGAGTATAGATGACTGGCCACAGAGTAGACTGAAGATGACTCTCCCCTACCTGGATGAATCTCTGTCCTTGGCTTTAGAATATTTGCTATAAATATTAAATCCTTGGAAGTATGGAACCACATTTGCAGCTACTGTTAGCCAAAGGTGCCCCGTAATTACTGTATAACCTGAGTAATATTTTAATACAGAAACTACAGTTCTTACCTGCTTCTGAATTTATCTTTGCCTCTTGAGCCACCTTCACTTTCATTTCTGGACGAAGAGGTGTTCTTTCTTCTGTTCAGGGTTGCCTGTCCATCTGTGTTCTAGGTCTTCTCTCCCAGTTCCTCAGGCTCTTGCTCCATTAGTTATTCTATTTCTTGCCCCTTTAATCAGCTTTTCTGTACTGATTGCTTTTCTGAGCTTTTGAACATGCTCAGGTCTCTCTCATGTCCAAAATAAAAAATGACAATACCCCAAACCATCCCTTGATTCTGTGCTCACTACTTTATTATTTTTTTATTTATAGTTAAGATTTTAGAAACAGTTGTTTATACTTGGTCTTTCTTTCCTCTCCTTTGCTCTTTCGCCTTTTGGAGTCTTTGGCAGTCCTGCTTGTTCCTACCATTGGAATCACCTTCATGAAGGTCATCATTGATCTCTGACTTGCCAAATACTTTTTGGTTTTTTTTTTTGGCATTTTGTATACTTTTCAATGCTTCTCTGAAATTATGTACTTTTCTTTTGTATTTGATTCTATTGAATGTTACTTCCTTAAAAAGTTCTTCTGTTTTGGTTTTTGTGATTCTACTCTTTATGAATTTTTCTTGTTCATACATGGCTATTTGTTAGTGAACTTGCTGTCTATCCTCTCTCTCCTTTTCAGAATTTTTGTGTCACTGTTCTTTCTTGGACCCTTGACCTTATCACTCTACAACCTCTCCTGGAGCAAACCCTTTTATGGGTCTGCTGCTAATTCCATATTCTCTAGCTTCAGCTTAGGCATTTCTGTTATAGTTCAGAGCATGATATCCAATTGCTTCCCAGACATTTCCCCTTAAATAACCTACACGCACTTCATACTTGATACATTTGATGATAATAAAAGTGTTCCTCTTTCCTGTTTGCTATTTCAATGGGTGATAACAGCCTTTCCTCAGTTTCTCAAACCAGAGAGTTGGTAAGCATTTCCGACTTCTATTTAGCTCATTATAGTATAACCAGCATGGTACCTGCATATCCTAGGCATGCAATAATGATGTGTTTGAATGAATGAATGAATGAACAAATGACTTCTCTCTTACTCCTTATACTCAGTCAGTCACCAAGTCCTGCATCTTTTCTTTCTTCTCTTGAACTTTTCTCTTCTGTTCTTCTCCATTCTTAATATTCTGGATGAGACTGTCCTCTCTCACCTTGGCGATTGCAATAGTCTACCTTGTTCTCATCATTGCTAGTGTATTTTCCTCCTCACAGTTTTTCATCTATACAAGTACTGTCCAATTGAAATGTATTATACAAGGCATATATATAGTTTTACTTATTCTAGTGGCTACATTTAAAAATAAAAAGAAAGAGGTGGTATTGATTATGATAATATATTTTATTTGATCTAGTTTATCTAGAATATTCTTTCAACTTGTGGTCATGGTCACATTTCAAGTGCTCAGTAGACACGTGGCTAGGGGATACCATATTCACTAAAGTAGCTCTATGCTGCTAGCAGAGTAAAAATCTCATCCAGTCTCTGCTTACATTGTTCCTCTGTTTTCACTTTTTCAATGACTCCCATGTCTTACAGTTCAAAAAAATCTCAGCATAGTAGTATCTGCTGTAAGGTGGTCTGGCCCTTCTCTACTTCCCTCTCTGCCGTTTGTACTTTGCACCTTACTAATACCAAACTAATGTAGTTCCTAGAAATATGCTGGGTTAGTCAGCTACAACACTTCGTGCGGTGTTGTTTCAGGACTTGTTGATGGAAATGCAGGCATCTGGGTGAAAACATGGTTTTCTTTATTCTCAGATCTACTTATTTTTAAATATGGTGCTCAGATTTGCGCTCTCATTCTGGAAACGTGGAAAATAGAGAGTAGTGAGAATAACCTGATATTTTTCACTTAGAATCAACTCAGGTACCTTAGAGAAACAGATTCTGTTACTTTTTGTGGAGAATACTGAGGTTAAATTGTATTCTAAGGTTAGCAGTTTATGCCTGGTATTTCTTTTTACAATTTCTGATGATACAATATGATATCAGAGTATATCAGAGACAAGCCAGATGGCTTGTCTGAACCGTAGCACTAGTCCTTTCACATCCATTTAGGTGAAGAGTTTGGTTCTATTGCATTCTGAGTGTTGTTATCAGTCTGCGTGAGGAGGACCACACAATTAGCTTGCTCATATTTTGACAAAAAATCATTATCTGGCTGAAGCATGTTGTAGGAGTCAATGAATATA
Source organism: Pongo pygmaeus (assembly GCF_028885625.2). NCBI lineage: Eukaryota > Metazoa > Chordata > Mammalia > Primates > Hominidae > Pongo > Pongo pygmaeus. The sequence continues at coordinate 110,026,357 of NC_072379.2, read as the reverse complement.
TAATCTATTTCAGATTCCTTAAAGATATTAAATATCTAACTTTGAATGTAGAGGGTATTTCTTAATAAATGTTTAAAAACTCTCATGGCGGGGCCTTCATATGACAACTGATAAATATACCATTGGATGGTGTTAACAAAAAGACATAATACTGTGAAGTGCCTTCAAATTTTTTAGATATTATAATAAAGTATTATTTTTTCCTGACAAATAAATTAGCAGTGATTTAACCATTTTATGTTAATTATGTTGCAGAATATGCACAGAAGTGTTTTCGATGGAGCTATTTTACTATTTTCTAGTAACTTACTTTTGATTTTTATTTAGATAATTCATAATACTGAATCGGCTATGGAGAACAGTTGCCACTTGCAACGTATACATGGATTTTATTTTTACCTAAACTTATGTGGATGTGTGAAATCTGTTATTAATGTTAGAAAATAAAGTTGTTCATGAGTGTTATTTCATCTAAAAATTCCAGACTTGAACTGACTTGCTAGTTTCCTTAATCTTAAAATGAGTTCTTATTTACCTGATGAGCAAATAGTAGGCAGTTACATGTTAGACAATTTTGTTATTTAGAGTTTGATAATATGTTCCATTTTATACTTCTGGAATTTTCGGATCTTGAAACTATAAGCCTTCAGATATGTATCATTATTAATAATATATTATTATTTAAGAAAATGACTGGTATTTCTATTTGACTTTCAGCCTGGTTTCTTTCCACTATATTCACTTGATAAGGGAATTATTATTATTTTTTGGCTCAGTGAAATATCAATAGTGCTTTTCTGAGGTGCAGCAATCTAATGTGAGATTGTTTTAAGGTGCCATATTATGAAATTTCATTTCACCATGTAAACATCTTGACATATTTTGCAGTTTTTAAAATGGCTTTTGATTAAATGTCTATAACAGCTGTTATCCTGCATAATACATATAAAATTTATGTACTCTCATTGGGTGCATTCCTTGACTGGAATATAAATTTTCATTTACATATCAGCAAGTTTGAATTATGTTGTAGAAGTGAGGAAGTGATACTGTACATGATATTTCTTATCTTTAATAGGACTTTTTTTTACCATAAGGGTTACTTGAAGTTTTCAATGATATTTTATTGGCAATTCTGGTCTTCTCTTACAGTGTACAAATGTCATGTATTGTGTTCTTCAATTAATAAACAGATTGTATTCTACTACCAGATTAGCCTTTTAGTAAATGTGTTTCAAAATGGTCTCATTAGCCTTTTAATAAATATTATAATTAAATATGCATAAATATGGGAAGGTCTACTGTGTAACAATGTGGTTATTATATGTTTTAAATTATCTTGTATTCTTATGGAATTGTATACCTGTTTCTCATGCAGAATAACTACACCATTAGGAGAGTATACTAACCTGTTTTTATGTTTGTAAAGATTGCAAGTCAACTAGGTGGCTTGAATTAATCTGAATTCACCTTCATGATATAGCTGAAGAAAGTGATACTGCAACTTCTCATGTAACAAGAAGATCTCAAGTTTAATAAGTCTTTGAGCTGATTCAGACAGTGGATTTGTTGCTAACAGCTTTTTTGTTAATATTGATGTGAGAATGCAATTGGATATTATAAACACTCTTCAGTTCAACTGTTTAGTCATTAAAATAATTTTGATATAACAGATATTGATTAAGAAAGGGATTTTAGAGATAGAAAGACTTGACTTCAGTTCTCTGATTTGCCAGTTACAACTACAGCGGTGCCATTGGGTGATTATAACAATACCTGCTTCATAGAATTGCTTTGAAAAATAATTTAGATAATAAGATTTAGTAAGTACTAATAAATGTGAAGTATTATTATAAAAGTCATGAACATTTTTGTCTGAAATATATTTAAATTTGCTGGAAGTTTTATCAATTTTTATATTTGTGACAATTATAAAATGTTGACTAACTGGATTATAAGTATGCTAAGCTATACACTTTTTGGGTGGTCCTTCGAATGCCAATACAATCCACATATCAGAAAACATTATACAGTTGACATTTAATAAAATTGAATTGAATTTTCATGGCTTCAACTGGTATAAGATGATTATCATGCAATTTTGCTTACATCCTGACATATAATTGTTTTATAATTTTTCTATATTACCTGCCAAACTACATTGTAAACAAAAATTGATTAGAGATTATATTTCAGTTTTTTTAAATATTATCTAAAGTTGTGTTAAAAAAAAAGACCTTCAACTACCAAGTCTATTCCGTAAATATTTCTTGGATTTTAACATGGTTTTTTTTAATGGATTCTCCATATTCCCCTTGATTTTAAAAGAAAAATGAATAAGTAAAACTAAGTTAAGTTAGAATTATTAATGGAACAATGCTAAAATCAATTATGGTACATTAATACTATGTATAGTATTATGATAAGATATATATGTGGATGTGTAGTTATATATGCATAGAAAATACTGTGGTAGGATTAACAGCAAATTGTTCATAGCATTACTTCGGGTGAAGAGATTAAAACAGTTTTGAGTGTATATCAAATGGAGTTTTGTAATTGCAAGCAGCCTAAACTCAGAGATTATCTAAGCAAAATAAGAAGAGATAAAAGATTAGATAAAATGTGGTTATATCACAGATATAACCACAGATAAAATGTGGTTATATCACAGATAAAATGTGGTTATATCACAGAATCAAAAGCCAAGCCGAATAAATAGGCCCCTGGAAGCATGGAAATATGAACAGCTGAGACAGTTCATTGGCAGAAATTCCTGTGCAGTTTCTGTGGCAGGAGTGGGATTTGGGGATTTCCTGTGACTGACAGCCGTACTAGAATGACATAGAATGGAGGGAAAAGCAGTTTACCAAAGGAACAGGTGCTGGGCTTGAAGAGTATCATAGAGCTGTATTATAGAGGGATGCTATACTACAGAGTTGTAGTATAGAGGGATACTATACTATAGAGCTGTACTATAGAAGGATACTGTACTATAAAGCTGTACTGTAGAGGGATGTTTTCCTTCTTTATATATATGAATGCATACACACATACACATACACACACATATATATATTTATATATGAAATGGAAAGGAAAGAATAACATTATAGAAGAATGACTATGAAAAACCTATAGAACTTGGTGATAAGGAGCTACTTCTAGGGGGAAAATCCCATATTAGAAGAAAATAACTATATATACTATATTTTTTTATTGTGCAAATATATATTACATATATTTGTTTTAAAAACACCTTTACTGAAATTTAATTCATATACCATATGTTCACCCATTTGAAGTATACAATTCAGTGACTTTTAGTATATTCACAGAGTTGTACATTCATCAGAATAATTTTAGAACATTTGTATTACCCTCAAAGAAAACCCCATATCCCTTAACTGTCACCACCATACCACCTCCATTCACTCTGTCCCTAGCAACCACTAATATGCTTTATGTCTCTATAGATTTTCCTATTCTGAACATTTCATATAAATGGAATTACATGATGTGTGGTTCTTTGTGACCGACTTCTTTCACTTAGCATGATGTCTTCAAGGTTCATCATGTTCTATGTATCACTACTTTTTATTCCCTTTTATGTCTTAATAATATTCACTGTATGGATAGACCCCATATTGTGTGTCCAGTCATCAGTTGATGAACATTTAGATTGTTTCCACCTTTTAGCTATTATGAATAATGCCTTTATGAACATTTGTATACAAATTTTTGAATAACTGTTTTCAATTCATATATATATATATAGCTAGGAGTAGAATTGATGGATTATATGGTAACTCTGTGTTTAAGCATTTGAGGAAATGCCAAACTGTTTTCGGAAGCTGCTGCTCCATTTCACATTCTCACCAGCAGTGTATGGGGTTCACTTCCTCCATATCTTCATTGACACTGTTATTATCTATTTCTTTGATTGTAGCCGTCCTAGTAGATGTGAGGTAGTATCTCGTGGTTTTGATTTGCGTTTCTCTGATAACTAATGATGTGGAGCATCTTTTTATGTGTTTATTGGCCACATATGTATTTTAAATTAATGAGATTATGGGGCTTTTTTACTTTTGGAATTTATTTTTTTACCTAAAAACTTGTCAGATTTGTTTAGATATTTGTACCATTACTCTTCATTGTTTATAATTTTGAGTAATATCATTGTTTATAATTTTGAGTAATGTAGAGTAACACAATGTTACTCTACATAATTTCTCTGTTAGCTAACTGTTGTAAGAAATTGAGACTGAGAGAAGATAAGTAATTTGTTCAAGGTCACAGAGCTAGTAAATTGTGTAGGATTTGAATCCAGGTCATTTTTAATCCAGAGCCTGAGTTCTTTAAAAATGGTACTATAACATGTCTCAAGTAATATATGTTTTTAGGTTTCCTGTATTACTATTGTTATTGTTGTTGCTGTGGTTGTTACTTTATTTTACCCAACTGCATAATCTCATAGAGACAAAGACTCTTTAATTTCACATGAACCTCAGTTCAAAAATGTCACTTTTGGCCGGGCGTGGTGGCTCATGCCTGTAAGCCCAACACTTTGGGAGGCCAAGGCGGATGAATCACTTGAGGTGAAGAGTTCAAGACCAGCCTGGCCAACATGGTGAAACCCCATCTCTACTAAAAATATAAAAACTAGTCAGGCATGATGGCGCACACCTGTAATCCTAGCTACTCGGGAGGATGAGGCAGGAGAATTGCTTGACCCGGGAAGTGGAGGTTGCAGTGAGCTGAGATGGCACCACTGCACTCCATCCTGGGTGAAAGAGCAAGACTCCGTCTCAAAAAAGAAAAAAAAGAAAAAAAAAAGTCACTTTTACCAAATTCAGAAAATCTGTTCACAGGTTTGCTAAGGTACGGTTGCTTAGCCAGGATTACATGTTGTTTTCTACCTACATGAGAACTGTGTTTGTTGAAAATGCACATTTCCAGGCTTCACTCAGATATTATGAATGAGCCAGTTGAGTACCAGACCTTGACATCATAATTTAAGCAAGTGGATTGGATTAAAACCACTTTTTTTTGGTGGCAGATATTTTACTGTCTCATAAGACTACTATTATTATTACTTTAGATGGTTTTTCATCTGTTTCCTGGTAGTTTTTGTCTTTTGATCTGCCTCTACTCTTTGTAGCAACACTCAACAAGCCTGTTCCTTTTAATGTTTGGCAAATATGGCATCAGTGTGTGAGTACTTTTAGTCTATAGTTTACATCCTGAGAGTTCTGCTGAGTTAATAAACAGTGAAGACTCTCTTTCTGAGCACCTCCTAAATAGTGGGAGACAACACTAAAGTATAAGACCCCTCGCTATGAAGGAGCTAAAACTGTGGTGGGAACTGTAAACATTTACCAAAAATATTCAAGTCTTCTTAATAGATCATGATATCATATTTGATGCTTAAATTTCACACTTTCTTGTCTCTGAAAACAAAAGTCTAGACTTAGTGACAATAGTTTTTCCTGATTTAATGTAACTTTTCCTCAGCAATGTGATAGCTATAGCTAACATGGAATGCAGCATCCAGTGTCTTCGCACAGGCTTGGATAACCCCAACAGTTTGTTTTCTCACTTGGGTTGCCAAGCTAGGAGAGAATACTATTAAAGGGTCAGACTCATGTGGTCAGGCCCTATTAGCTTTTGATTTATGGCCAAAGCCATTTTACTTACGTCTTGTTTGACTCTCAGGGTCTGACTGTCTTTTGGGTTTAACTTGGTAAGAGCTATATGGCTTTTTCCCCTTTATACTGTGAAAAATGCAAGGAGCCTTATGGTAAGTTGTTCATCAGAGTACTTGTTAGACATAAGGACAATAATAATGTGGGAGAAAGAATGGACTTTGAAAAGCTCACTTTGTGGAATTGTTGAGTCTTGCCATTTTTTTTTTCTAATTTTGGGTTTTTTCCTCTTGAGAACTAGCTTCTTATCACTAAGTTCTATTAGGTTTTTCTTAGTTGTTCTTCTAGAATGCCAGTCTTTCCATTCATTAAGTTACCAGCCTAGTCTAGGACTTTACTAGCTACAGAGTGATCAGTACTAGGAAAGATAAAAGGCTCAGTGGTGATTTTATTACATGAATATTGACTTGATTTATGCAAACGCATTGTCAGCAGGTTACCAATTTACATTATTCAGTATGCATTTATAGACACTTATGACAATATCAAGCTTTAGCATGTGAGTAATTTTTGGAGACCTGCTTTGTGCTTGGATAGTTCAGAGCAGCTCCCGTTATATAATCTGAAGTGACCATGATGAGGGCTTGGCTTTTTTCAGGAACTGAATTAGGTCTTTGCTGCAGAGTAAAATGGGAAGGGTCAGAGCAAGCCTACCATTAGAAATCAATGTTTGGCTTTTTTTTTTCCTCCACGATTAAAAAAGTAGGGGAAAAAAAACCCACCTCAACTTTGATTTGATTCAAAATAGTATTTCCTAAGGCATAAGCCATTCTTGTCAAATATGAGTTCCTTAACTTAAAAATGCGTTCATTTAAATCCCTGATGTATTTTCTTGTGTTCTTCATTCATGCTTGGGGACAGAGTGAGTGGGATTTATGAGTTACTGTACTCAGCACAGGAGAAATTAATTTGGTATAAAATATGTAGAGTATAATCTATTTTTGTGTAATATTAGAATTTATCCTAATCTTACCAACCCATCCTTGAAGGCATTTTCCTTCAGTTCATAATCCTCACTAACCAATTTTTCTCCAGTGCGAACTTATGAGCATTAGCAAAGCTTATAACTGAAGTTGTCAAGAAAACAGACAAATTGAAATCTCTGCCCCAGAGCAGCTTTATAAGCAGCAGCTCCTGGATCATGAAAGGACCAAGAAAGAGGATCCTAACTGCATGGCCTCTTTTCCATTTCACCTTACTTAGTAGCACTGAGAAGCAGGTTTCTCTCTTTTATTCAGTGTTTTTTCTCAATTTCAGTGTATTTACTGCGTGACATTTGCTGAGTATATTTGCAAACATCTCATCCAGTTTTCAAAACAATTCTGTCCAGTAGATGATACCAACCTTTATTCCTCAAATGCCGCACCGTCTTCCAGTATGTTAACCTTTTTGATCATCTCTAATTCTTTTTCCTTTTCATAGAAAATTTATTTTTTTCTTTCCTTTTATATATTTTCAGTTAAATTTAAGAAATACTCATTTAACAACTACCCTGTGGGAGGCATGTGATCTCTTTCTCTCTACGATTTTTTTTTTCACCACTTAATGCTACTTTAAAATGTTTTGGGGAAAGTTTCTTAATCCTCAATAATGAAAACATTGGAAGATTTTGTAGGGGCAAGTCTCTTAATCCTTCGTAATTAAAACTTTGGATAATTTTATAGGTTCCTTCCTCCAGTGGGTAACAAAACAGATTACATCAATGTTTTATGTTCACTTTTACCCTAATTGTTCATCTTCAATGTGTAGACTTTATGGGTATTTGCAAGAACATGATCAATGATCTACAGCACTTGAAATAGAAAAATGAAACTGATGAGAAATTATGACTGCTCATATTATTCTGTCCCTGTTTTGTTTTGCTAGTGCAAAACTAGGGTTTCTTATCATCCTTGCTCATACATTATGTTCATGGCCTTTTGGAGAGACTAGGAGGGAAAGAGATAGATTAAATACCCTTTCTTATCTGCCATCCTGTACCATGCTCATCATTTCCTTTGTTTTATGAAACAAAATTTGCTTATGTTAAAAAAAAAACAACAGAACTCATCAGAAGAAGTGACAAAGTCAGTGATCATTTGAATGTTTATAAGCAGTCAACTCCATCTCTCTTCTCTGCCTTCCTTGGTATCTGCTTCCTTGTAAGGTGGCTCATTTTGTGGTTGTGTGATAGCAGCCAGTGGGATCTGGTGAGTGGCAGGTGGAGGGTGAAGGAATATTTATCTTGTGCCTACTGACAGAAGGAAAGAGAACAAGAGATACGTATTCTTTTCTTTCATGTGGCTCCAGTGTTTTATAGAAGTATTCAGCATAAAGGAAGTATTATTCCAAAGTTTTCTTTGTTGTGTTTTGTATTTTTTTCAAAATTTTTATTTTAATTTTTGTGGATATATAGTAAGTGTATATATTTATGCAATACATGAGATGTTTTGATACGGGTATGCAATGTATAATAATCACATCATATAAAATGGGGTATCCATTTCCTCAAGCATTTGTCCTTTGTATTTTATATTTTGTTTGGTCATTGCTTGCAATTTTTATGCATGATGTTGGCACAGAACCTCAGACTGGCAATTGTGTAATGCTGGCTGTTTCTCCTTGATAAAATTGGAATACTGAAACTTTGGAAAATGTTCGTCAAGGTGATTGTTCTCTTACCCAAAATTGTGGCCATTTGTCAATATATTCTGAGGTTCACAGTTTGAAGAATACCAATTATGAAACTTAAGACTCACTACTTTGAAGTGCATGTTTGATGCTGACCAGCTCAGCTTTAAAAACAGTGTTTTTACAATATTTTATTTGTATGTTTGTTTTGTTTTACTTCAAAGAATAGTTTCCTAAGCTGAGCCTATTTAAATTACATAAACATATGACTACACCCACCTCTTCACACCTTTTAGAATTTTAAATTTTTAGTATATGCTATATATATTTGCCAGTGTTTACTTTACTTTTGTGCCTTTAAAGAAATGCCTTAACATTGTGGGAGTGACTTTGAAGTTCAGTCTCTGTACATACAGTCTCTATGGTGATACTGTATCACTATATACTGAACAGTCCACAGAAAGTGCCTGACAGTCAAAGAAATGGCCCAATTTTGTGGGAGTGACTGTTAAGTTCAGTCTCTGTACATACAGTCTCTATGGTGATACTGTATCATTACGTGGTGAACAGTCCACAGAAAGTACTTGCATGTCTTTCTTAGAAACTTCTGGTACTCCTATGCTATAGTCCTCTTTTGATGGATGACTTAGGCATATGCTAACAAGATTTTGTTTTTTTAAAATCTTGTGACCCCATTATCCAAAGGCAGTCAAAAGCACACAGCCATTAAGGGGGCTGAACATGAGGACTTTATACTCCATACTGGAAAGTCACCACAACCCCAGTAATATCTTCTTTTCTAAGAAAGGGATGCAATTAATAGAAAGATGCAAAAGTATGCAGACATTTTGAGAGAAGGCAGGCTGCAGAATCTAGGATACTGTAGCAGCCATGAAGAAGACATCACCACGAGAGAACGGGAAAAGTCGTACAGAGAAATTAGTAGATTAGTGAAGAAGAGTCCAAGCATGGAAGATTGTAAGACTTGCCGTGACTCTCCTCAAGTTGCTGTGTATTTTGAGGGCAGCTATATTCTGTTCTTCCTTACCTCATCATGTATCCTTTCTGTAGCCCCTCCATCACCTGGCATACTCTGACTGTGTTTCTGTTTTGGAGATGCCTAAAAATGGATGTCTTGCAATTGTCTATTGAATAATAAATCAGTTTTCAAACAGTGGTGATATATAACTCAAATAAAAATCTTATATAATAAAATAGCCTAAAATGAGGCTGAAAAACACCAGGTATGGAAGTGGAATGTCTGAAAAAGAAGTGAGATAATAGGTTTTTGTGTTAATATTTTCTCACCATGTACAGATTTTATTTATCTTTAAATAAAACTTACCTGGTTGTATCATAGTTCTTAAGAAACTATGGAATAATTTACATGAGGAAGATAAATACTATATACTAAATTGGTTTAGGGGAATCTCGTTAACATGCTGCCTTTTTGTCAAGCCGCTAAGGCTCACTGACTGAATTTAGAGAAACGGGATTTTGATGGTAGTGCTACTAATTATGCTTCATCGCTATCTAGATTTCTTTCTCTATGTTAATATTTATGGTTATTTGGAAATTTTCCAGTGCTAACTATTTTTGACGTATATGTCAACTGCACAGGGAAGTTATGTTTGAACAAGGGTGCAATAAAGTATTTTAAAAGTTTTTCCATAGATGTTTTCTGTGTAATCTCCCTGAGAACAGAGATTTTTGCTTATTTTGTTCAATGATGTATTCCACTTGCTAAGCCCAGTAGTACATAGTTGGGTATTCTAGAGGTATTTGGTAAATGAACACATTCAATATCAACAGGAATTTATCAATTTACTATAAGGTGTAGAGTCATGTTATACTGGAGGGGAAATTAAGGATCATAGAGAATGACTCATTGACTCTCTCCATTGAAATTGGGGCTGAGAGATGTTAAGTGTTGCCTGAGGGCATGGCTCAAGAGCAGCAGAACTAGGCCTAGATTCTAGGTTTCCAAACAACTTGCTCAGTTTCACATGACAACACAGGTTAGAGTTGGGGTTTAAACTCAGATCTGACCTACAATGAAGTCCTTTGTCTGGATAAGAGTTTTTGATATTTTTATAAAATTTTAATATGTCACCTTTTCTTTATAGGTTTTCCTCTGTCCCCAAACAGAATTAATTGCTTCCTTAACAGATTATACTAAATACCATTGTTTTCTAGCATGGATCACATTATATTGAGTTGATTTCATGGCGGTGAGTGCTTAAGACCAAGGACTAATTCATCTTCCTCATTACCATCCAGAATTTAGCATAATGACTGCCATGATAGTTGTTCTGTGTTTTGAATTGCTGTGAGAGGTGGTAACAAATAGTATATCTAAGCCTAGGTCTAGGGAGATAAAACTTTTATGAGAAGAAGAAGGTCTCATTGCCTTTTAAATACAGTTAATGCTTGATAAGTGTTAAAATTAAATAATTATTATTCTTGGAGATGTGATTTAATGGTGTTAATCTTGATTGGCTTTTGAAAATGGCTTTGTTTTTTAATTTGTAAAGAATTGATAACAATACTTTTCTATTGATGTATTGATTTCAACATTAAAACTCCTTCTGACCTTATTCTATGATTTCCTACTGGCTTTTTAGACTCTCACCAATCCATGATTAATGCCAGTTTGCAAAATTTTGCCTGACTTTGACATGAGTAATTTTAGCCCTTTCATGAAAACTGAAATCCTAATACGATTATAAATGTATTCCTTAGTAATTATACCAATGAATTTTATACAACTGTAGCAAAACATGTCTAACTATCGTCAGTTATCTTTTAAAGGAATTTTTTATTCTTTTGAACTTGAAACTTTTATGTAAGGCTGGTACTTATACAACGTTTGAAAACATGAAGAGAATTACATTTCAGGAGAATGTTGTGGTATTACAAAATGTAAAAACCTATAGAAGATGCATTGTTTTGCCTGTGGATCTTACAAACGTAATGCTATTTACTGATAGTAATATTTCAAACCAATTTTTTTCTTACTGCTAAATCTTCTAAGATATGTAATGCCATCCCTTTAGGGAAATGGTCTGAAAGTATTTGATTCCTGTTTGTCATTGAAAAACTACTGTAACATTTTATTTCTATGAAAACAATATTATTAAAAAAGAATAGGAAATACTATAACAGTCATCCGTGTGCTAATTTCTTAAAAGAAGGTCTGTATTATTGGTATTGTCATTGAAATCTTTGGTCCTTTCTATAAAACATAATATTTTATGAATATAACAAAACTTGAAGTTCAAACCATTTTCCTTTACAGATTTAAAAAAAAATGAGGACCAGAATGAATTCACACTTCAGATGTTGAAGCCAGCTGATGGAAAGCCTGGACTAGATTTTAGCTCTTTAAATACTTTGGCCAGTACTTTTTCCAGTATACTAAACCATTGGAAAAGAATAAAAGTCACCCAAAGAACTGCTAAATAAGATTATATAATTTTATCCCCTTATGCTTTTATATTTTATTTTACAGATTTGTCGTTGTTGTTACTCTTGTTGCCAGTAAAGGAAACAGATTGACTTAAAAGCAAAAAAGGAGTTTGTTAGACATATCTGGTATCTGGGATGGGAAAAGCTCACAGGATTGAAGGGAGACTAAAGAGTTATGCTTGAAACAGATAAGAATTAGGCAGATCTGGAAGGTCTTCGTAGCAAGAACTTTCAGGAACAACAACAACAAAAATGTTAGGCTGTGTTGCTGCAGTAAATAAACTCTAACCACGTCTTTGGTGTGTGCATTGATTCTGCCTAATACACTAAGTCTTGAGAGAATGTGTCTGACTGACTGAACCTGGGTTATATGTTCACTTCCCTATACTATTGGAGTGAACAGAGAGTTTTCTGGAAGTAGCCTTTGAAAGACATCTTTGGTTTCCATAATGGAGAACATGCATTTGGATTTATGCTTCCACCAGGACTGCACAGTAGAGAAAATTCCCCCAAAAGAAGTAGGGGTGATGTCAGGAAAAGGACTGGATGCTGGGCTGCTGTAAAATGACATATCCACTTAATGCACCTGAGAATTCTATTGTGCTAGAAAACTCTTTTTTCCTATATCCAATATAACCAGCATTTTCCATATAAGCATATTCAATATTTTTAAAATGTGGATTATCTAGTGTATATAGATTGAGAATATTTTAAAAGTTTTTCTATCCTTTTGTCTCTGGTAGCATCTTAATTACTTAATAATACCTTTTCTTTTTTTAATAAGTGGTTAAAAGGAAAAATGAAGAGGGGAATTCAAATCTAAGATAGTCTTTATTTTATGTACAGCATTTGTTGCTCAGTGAATGGAAATAATAGCTATAATCTATTGCTTATCCACTGGTTTTAAAGTACTATATGGGCATTTTACCTTTGTTTTCAATGTAAGAACTATTTGGGATCAGAATCTCAGGTTCAGGTGCAGTGGAGCATGTTGTTTACAAGTATGAAGTCTAGAATGAGAGTCTCTGGGTTCAAATTTGGACTCACACTAGCTGTGTGGCCTTGGACAGGTTACTTAACCTTTCTATTTCTGTTTTTTCCCCATGCGAAAAGAGGGAAAATAATAGGATATATGTTGCTCAAGTAACTGTGAAAATTGAAAGATACAATGTATATCAAGTACTTATTAGCATAGTGCCTGGCAGTAAGCAATAAATGTTAGCTATAATTGTGTGTATTAACTCTTGTTAACTGTACTACATGTTGTGTTAAAAAAAAAAAAGCCTTTTTGCTGAGGGAAAAAAGTACTACCAAATTGAGGAAGAATGAAGATAACTAAATAACTGGACCTAAATATAGTATTATGCTTTTAACCCAGTAGGAATAAAAACAAATTAATGATTGTTACTCCAGAAATACCTATTAGTGTATATCTCCTGTTGTGCTTGCATTGTGAGGGCTCTTCGTATTCTTATTGTAGTTTTGAAGAAATTCTTAAAACAATTTACAGAGCATTATTTTTTTCTTTATTCTTCTTTCTGATGTAATATTTCCTAATGTAATAGTTTACCCACACAGGAATATATGTAGCATGTAGGTAGTTATAAAGCATAACAATAAGAGGAACAGCCACGAGTGTCACCGAGAACACTGTCAGCATATTCTTCCGTGCGTTCCTCCTCTGTCCGATTCCTCTCTCTCACAGTACCTGAATTTTGTGTTTATCTTTTGCCTGCTTTTTTTCCCCTCAAGCTTTGTATTTGGAAATAATTTTAAATTTACATCAAAGTTGCAAAGATAGTACAAAGAATACCTATATTCTTTTAAAGCTAGGACTTAGCAAGTGTTAACATGCTAGTATTTTGTCCCATTGGTTTTATCATGTGATCTCTCTTCCTGCCTCTCCTCTCCACGTATATACGTGTGTATATACATATATACAGAGACAATGAATATATTGATGAAATAATACATAGAGAGAACACATATGTATAGAGAGAATGAATATATGTTTAATTCTGTTTTTAGAATCTTCCGAACGTTTCAGATATTATTGCCTTCCTTTACCTCTAAATATTGCAATGCAATTTCCTAAGATTAAGGCATTTTATTTATATAATCACAGTATAATATCCAGTGTCAGTAAATTTAACATTAATATATTGCCATTACCTAACTTACCATTCATATTTGAATTTTGTCAGTGTACCTAGTAATGTAGTTTATAAACATTTGCTTTTTGTTTCTCTCCAGTACAGGATCCAGCATGGAGCCGTGTATTGTACTTGGTTGTCAGGTCTCCTTAATCTCTTTTAATCTTTAATCTATAACAATTCCTCAGCTTGCTTTTTTTGTCTTTTATAACACTGATATATTTGAAGAATACAGCACCCTTGCTCTTTCTTTTTCTTTCTTTTTTAAATAGAATGCTTCTCATTTGAGGTCTGTTTGATGTTTTCTCATGAGTTAGGTTCAGATTTTGCATTCCTAGCCAGGATATTATACAAATGATTTTCCTTTTCCAGGCATCGCATCTGGAAGCTCTCAATATTTATCTGGTCAAGGTACTGTCTATTTTCTCTATTTTTTAGTTACTTCTTATCCCCTTGCTATTAATGAGCAATCCATGGGGAGATACTCAGAGACCCTGCATATAAATTTCTCTTCTTGATTTAGCATCTACTAATAATTCTTGCCTGGACCAGGCTTTATTGTCATGGTTGCAAAATGATGTACCAGTGCCAGTATTTCCTCTTCATTTACTAGTCAGTCTTCAGCATCCTGCTCTACCAGTCTTCCCTTCTTCCTCATTTCCTTCTACTTTTTATTAGAACATTTTTTTACTGGTGGTTTATAATTCTAAGTCTTTTTGATAGGTTTCAAAAAATCATTTTTGAGCATTTCCTTACTTTTTGGCATAGCAAGGTGCTCCAGGATAATTGTGTACCTTCTCTATCTAGCCCTGAAGCTAGCCATTTCTCCAGAAGCCATGAATCTTTTTGGTGAGGAATGGCATTAAAAATCAAGTTTCATAAAACCAAGTTTCATAAAAACCGGTTTCAACAAGATCTGAGTGCTAGGTTTATTTGCCCTGTAAGTTGATTAGATTGTGGTTTATAAACTGGTTGGTAATCGTTTCTCCTTTTCATCCTTCAGCTTTGGTTATGTATTGAGTTTCTTTCAATTAAGTCAAGATGCCACCTTCAGAACCTATGATGTTTTAATTCTTGTTGCCTTATTTATATAGTCCTTTATGTATTTATCATAGTATTCCTCATATGAATGTCAGGATCGGCTGCCATGTTGTAGGAAATTCAACAGCTGCTCTAGCATGGCGTGAAACAAGCAGCTATATAGGATTAGTAATGATGTCTGTCACAGGCAGATGAAATAAAGCATTATGATGTGGCATTATTGAAAAAGATAAGCATGAAAATATTTTCAAGAAATGAAATATTCATGATAGCAGATTGTGTTTCAGAACCTGAACAGTTTCAAATAATCACTTATTTATCCTACATCTTTCATGAAGTACAGGAAACTAAGGAGATATAGGATTGTGCAAAGGCCACTGCGGGGTATTAGTTTTATACTGAATTCAATTTTAAAAGTTCAGCAGCAGAAAGGTTAAGACCTTCTTATTTAAAGTTTATCTTATTTCCTAAGGTATTTCCTGTTGTTTAGAGTTCTAACCACTGTACTTTTTGTTATGATGGATGTGATTTTAATAAAATAAGCAATTTTTATTACTTATGTATATAATGTTTATAGTTTTTTTTTGACAGAGTCAAACCTGTCGCCCAGGTTGGAGTGCAGTGGCATGATCTTGGCTCACTGCAACCTCCACCTCCTGGGTTCAAGCGATTCTCCTGCCTCAGCCTCCCCAGTAGCTGGGATTACAGCGCCTGCCACCACACCTGGCTGATTTTTGTATTTTTAGTAGAGGTGGGGTTTCACCATGTTGCCCAGGCTGTTCTTGATCTCCTGACCTCAAGTGATTTGCCTGCCTTGGCCTCCCAAAGTGCTGGGATTACAGGTGTGAGTCACCATGCCTGGTCAATATTTATAGTTTATATAAAATATTTCACATGAACTTTTTTTTTTTTTTTTGAGATGGAGTCTCACTCTGTAGCCCAAGCTGGAGTGCAGTGGCGCAATCTTGACTCACTGCAACCTCTACCTCCAGGGCTCAAGTGATTCTTGTGTCTCAGCCTCCCAAGTAGCTGGGACTATTGCATCCAAATTTAATCCTACCTACTGAATATGATCCTATAATTACTATTTTATTAATAAAGGAACTGTGACTAAGACACATTATGTAATTTCACCAAAGTCTCAGAGCTGTGCTCTATATATGTATGTATACTCTGCCTAGTTTCAGAAAAAGGAATTGAGGTAGATTTTTTTTTAAACCAAAATAAAAGTAAAATGGTAAAAACTAGCAGATGACATAAGAACACTAAAAGCATATGAATAGAGAAGTGAATATGCTAATTATAAGAGCTGGCTATTACAATTCTTATGATTAACAATCACATTTTGTTTTATTCAATTTGACTTTTAATGTTTAGCACCTGCTTTGTGCTGTTAATTTTGTTAGTCCTTAGAAGAGGTTACTGTCTATATAGGGAGACAGAGATATAAATATATTATTTAAATACAAAATGGTAAGTGCTGTGACAGTACAAAGAAAATAACCTTTGCCCATTGTATGTGTATGAAGGGGTAGATGTGCGCGTGTGGTGGGGGGATCTTACATGAAAGTTTTCTGGAAAAGAAGATTGCTAAATGGAACCTTTAAGCACAGGTAAGAATCAGCTAGGCAATAAATAGGGAATGGATATTCTGGTAAGGGACAACATAATGGAAAGGTAATACATAAAACCACGTGGTATGTACAGGGAGCTAAAAGAGTAAGTACAGGAGAAAATGGGAGGTGGTTGGGAGATGAGGCTAGAGAGGTCAATAGGGATCAGGTAATCTCGTCCTTATATGCTTGTATTTTAGTTTGGAGATACCTTGAAGGTTTTAAAACAGGAGAGTCCCATGATTAGATTTGTTATATAAATTCTACTCTTGCAGCTGTGCAGAGGAGGGATTGAAGGGGGGAAAGACCGTAGGCAGACAAATCAGCTAGACTAACACTCCAGAAATCCAGGATAATGAGGAAGAGATACGTTTCCAATATATTTTTTACTTCAAGCCTTAATGGTCTTAGGAAATACACTGGCTGGTGCTAGTAAGATTGACAAAAATGGAAACATGAGGGTTACTTTATTATGATCAAAAAAGAGGAAATATTATTTCTACAAGAGGTATGTTTTTTACAAACTACATTTTTAAAAATTATTTCTCTACTTAGGTCTGTGCTTTTCAAACTTTTATCTGCATAGGGATCACTTGGAGATTTTGTTAAAATCAGATTCTGATTCAGTATGTTTGGAATGGGTCCCCATATTCCACATTTCTAACAGGGTTATGATGCTTTATGCTCTTGTCCTGAGGGCCACACTTTAAGTAGCAAGGATTTAGAGCTTATGCAGTATTGTGATTATTGTGGCACCAACAATAATTTTATAATAAATGCAAAGATGTGCTTCATATGATTGCTTTATGTGAATGGGCTTTGGCTTGCATTCATGTGTGTATGAAAAAAAGAGACAGAGAGAAGGGATTTAAAACACTTGGAGTAGCGAAGGAATAGTGTCCCTTAGATTTGAGGTCTTCAAATTTGTACATGATTGTTTGCCAAGGACGCACACAGTTGATTTTGAAGGAATCTAAGTCCTCAGTTTCCATAGTCTGTCCTAAAATTGGTCTTCCTGAGACAGTGAAAGCAGCTTTTCCTTTCCTAACTCCCCTTTCAGAATTGCTCTTGACTCGTGTTACAATAAGCAAGGCAGACTTCTCACCCCTCCCTGATCTTCTCATTGTACACTTCTCCAGGATGGAAAATTCCCTTGCATCATGACAGCAGAGGATTAGCTAGAAGTATTGGTATTGGTATTGGTATTGGTATTGGTATTGAAAAGGTGAATGACCTAAACTCAAGGTAACAAATCCTTTTGCAACTCATATGGTTTCTAATTCTTTGGTTTCAACAAACTTAAGGAAGATGTAATTGAGTTAACAGCTGATAGTTTTCACACATCAAATATTTTTAATAAACTATGTGATTTTGAAGGATTCAGTACCATTGCCATAACAAAACATCCTTCTCATCTACTTAGTGAACAATTTCAGTTCTTTCATAAACAGAGAAAATAAAAAATAGAAAAAAATTGATGTGAAACATTATACTAGCAACGAGTAACATTCATTCAGAGGCCTATAAACTATTTTAAAAAAGAAAAAAATCTAGCCCTTCTCATTAAGAAATACATTTCCATATATTTCTTAGTTTGAACATTACAGTTTTAGAAAATTAAACACAATTTAAAAGTTCAATTTTAAGGTACATTTTTATTGAAGAGAAGTATGATAGAGGATCAGTTAAAAACTTTTAGAAATAAAAACGATTACATTAGGGTAAAATCCTATGGGGAGATAACTGGAAATGAGTTTAAGCAAAAAAGTGTAATGAATTTTCTAACTCTTGAATTTTTTTTTAATAAAATGGTTGCTGGTGTATATCAGATTACTGTGGAAGTTAGATTTCTTTGGTACCCTTAAAAGACTGATATAACATTTTTATATAAAAATGGCAGTATTTGTAACATGCTGGAAATTATAGCCTTTGCAGTCATTTAAATTCATGATGAAAATTTTTACATGTCAACTGAAAATGTATGTTGAGTATTTTTAGAAAATTCTTTTAGGAATATGAGAGGAAAAAAAATGAAGACTATTGTTTTAGAGCTTCCTTCTTAGAACCTTTCTTCAACAAGCCATTTTGTAAAATGTAGATGAGAAAAAGAATTGAGATCATACCTACTGAAAGGTTATTATCTTGTTAGTAATGAAGAGTAGTTTCCTAGGTTTTGGATGCTTGACATACAGGTTATGATAAAGCTGAACTTCTGTTATCAAAGCTGAGTGGCCTGGACAGCGCTCTTAGTTGAACACTTTTTTTATTGAAAGGTACTAGTATCCCTAGGCAGCACCAGCATTTTCCTGAAGAGAAATCTTTGGATCAACATAGGCCCTTAAACAAGTAAGTATTTTGTTGAGTTTCCATAGAACAAGACAGATATAATTTGGCAAGGAAAAATTTTATGTTGGAGTTTATTAATTGCTTGCTTTAAGAATACTCAGTTATGCTGCAACTGCTACTATAGGAAGTATAACTCTGAATAGTGAGTTAGCTAAAATATACTCCTGGATAATTGAATTAGTAAGTGTATATAATTATATATAAATTACTCTCTATAATCCTGCACAATTAAATGTTCAAGAATGCTTGCAAAATGCAACAATTTTAGTTTTGATATGCATAACGTTGAGTTAGTTGTAATGGTAGCAGTGAGAATAATAGGGACCAGATGCCCACACAGCTAATAAGTTATGAAACTGGTATTTAAACCCATGTGTTCAATGCCATATTGTTTCTACTACAGCAATAGGAAGGCTGCCTAGCATTTTGTACATATAGAAAATTGGCTATATTTAAATACAGTTTATTGTTTACTATTAATAAAAGGAATCCTGGCATTGTTACAGGATTTCACTAATTTATTTATGGTTCATTAAACTCTTAAAAATTTAGGACCCTAAAGAGCTTCTGTTCTGTGGATTGGTTTTATCAATATTTAGCATACTGGAAATTAAGATTGAGAAAATTTAAAATATATATTCATCATTTAAAAATAAAAATATTTATTATGTATCAACATAAATAGGACAGTTTTATGAAAAATAACTATATATTTCAAAACAAAAATATTTAGTGAGAAGAGGGCACTATTTTACTTTTGCTTTGTTCTTTGTTTTTTTAAAACAAGGTATCACTCTGTCGCCCAGGCTATAGTGCAGCGGCCTAATCATAGCTCACTGCAGCCTTGATCTCCTGGGCTCAAGTGATTCTCCTGCCTCAGCATCCCAAGTAGCTGGGACTATAGATATGTGCCACCATGCTTGACTTATTTTTTAAATTTTTGTAGAGATGAGGTCTCGTTGTGTTGCCCAGGCTGGTCTCAAACTCCTGGGTTCAAGCAATCCTTCTACCTCAGCTTTCAAAAGTGCTGGGATTACAGGCAAGAGCCACTGTGCCCCAGGCCTGTTTTACATTTTCATAAATCTCTTCACTATCTGGCGTAATACAAACAGGTGGATTCTCATATCTGCTTTTGCATTCAATATGTTGTGTAATGTTATTTGATTTGGAGTATGTATGAAAACAATCTTCCCTCACACAGATATGTACTTGGGAAAGGGAGGCCTTATGGACCCCCTGCAAGGTTCATGGGGACCATCAGAGTGGCGTCTTCAGAGCACACTATGGGGACACTGCTTTAAAATATTATCAAAAGTGTTACATTTTAATAATTAGTATGCATGTAATAAAATGGAAATCTAGTTTTTGCATATGTATTATGTTGATGTCTGTATTTGATTTTAGCTTCATGTATTATGGAGGACTTTCCCTTACTTTTGGATTTGTAATTACATTATGGTAAAACTGTAATCAGAAACCAAAATCATTTTTTAAAATTTATGGAGTGGATTAGAGTATAAATTTCAACAGGATAGGAATTGTGAGCAGATGTTATACTGCAAAACCAATAGAAAAGAAATTCAAACAGGTTATTATTAATTTAGTAATTGTAATAGTATGAAATAATTCTGTACTCCAAGAGAACATTTATCCCATTAATTCTTTAAAAAATCAAGATCCTTAAACATCTATTTATCTTTCACCATCTTTCCCACCCTCCCTCCACCTCCTTCTTGCATTTATTTCCTCTTCTTTAATGTTCATTCAATAAATATTTATTGGACTCCTTATCAGTTAGGGTAACCACTAGCTTATGTAACAAAGAGATTAAAAAATGCATAATGGTTCAAACACAATGAAAGTTTATTTCTTGCTTAACAACCAATGAGCATGTTTCTGCTTGGAGTAGTGGCTGCTCATTTTATAGGTGGCTAAGGAAGCTGCAATTTCTGTGGTGTTTATGAACCTGGAGAGGCCGGGCACAGTGGCTTACGTCTGTAATTCCAGCACTTTGGGAGGCTGAGGCAGATGGATTACTTGGGGTCAGGAGTCCAGACCAAATGGGCCAATATGGTGAAACCCCATCTCTGCTAAAAATACAAAAATTAGCTAGGAGTGGTGGCAGGCGCCTATAATCCCAGCTACTCAGGAGGCTGAGGCAGGAGAATCTGTTGAACCTGGGAGGCGGAAGTTGCAGTGAGCTGAGATTACGCCACTGCACTCCAGCCTGGGTGACAGACAGAAACTCTGTCTCATTAAAAAAAAACAAACAAAAAAAACCTGGAGAATTAGGAGGCCACCTCACATGGATGCCCTGGCCCTAGCTTTTGTTTTTATGAAAGTAGAGTTTGGATATTCAGATCTACGTTGCAGAAAAATCAAATTTTTGTATCACTGACCTTGCTAGTAAAAACAGCAGAGGCAACAGCGGCCGGCCTCTGTCTCACTGTGTTAACCTTGCCTTCCAAAGTAATGCCAGTGTATCTGCTTGGCAAGAGCTAGGTGATGTGCCAACGTCTAACTGTCAGGAAGTCTAGGAAATAAACTTTAGCTTTCTAGCTTAGCTTTTGTTCTAGCTATCTAACTTAGCGTGCATTAAAGAACACAACTGAAATGGAGTTAAGTACACTAATCTGCACACCTAGGAAAAAGATCTAAAATGAAATATAATAGTATGTCGACAATTATTATCTCTGGCTAAATCACAGCACCTTCTCCTTCCTTTACTATCTTGATTTCTGTCCCTTGTTAATTTTCATCAGTCTAAAAGAGACTTTCTCCCATTTCCAGTTGTCTCCCTTGGTTGCTATAACAGCATAAGATCAACAGTTAGAACGGTCATATTGGTGATTTCTAGCAGCCACGGGAAGACCTTACTTTTAGTGCAAAAACTATAGAAATTTCACCCATGCATAGTTCTTTTGGGGGTGGGGTTATCTGGTGAATTGGTTAAGGGAGCCTTTCAGTGCAATTCTATGTGTGTTGAAATATGTCAATCTTGATTATTCTTGCTTTGCTGCCTGGTGTGGATACTTTGGGGTTTCTGACTTCTAATTGAGCTTAGGCATTATGGTAACCAAAGATTATTGTGTTATGGAAGAAGCCAAGATAATTACAAAATAATGTGATTTTTTTCCTTAGGTAGGTCAGAATCAGTCACTTTTGTCTTGTTATGCATTGCTGCTTACTGAAGATTCTATATAATACATGATGGCAAAAGATGCTTTCATTAATGTTTCAGGGTTGCCTAAGTAACAAGTGGAATAAATAATTTATCCTCAATTCCTGGTTATATCCTGGTCATTGAGGAGCTGAGAATAGAGGGTAGTAAGATAATGCATCTGAAGCTGTGGGGTAGGTGAGGAAACGTGAAAGAGTAGTCCAGAAAGGAAGGGAAATCTAAACATACTAGATGTCAAGAAATCAAATAGTTCATTCTAGAGTATGAGGCACCCAGAGGGTATAGCAAAAACAAGCCGAATGATTATGTACTCTGAATCTAAAAAGTGAATGGTTGACAGCCCAGTACAAAGATTGGGTTTCTACTCTGAGACAGGGTATCAAAAGAGTCCAGAATGCCATAGGGTGAAAACCTTGGCTTTCTGTGGCTTGCAGAAATCAGAGTATGGGAGTGTGGTGGGTGTGGTGTAGGAGGCATTATAGCAGTAATTCCAAAGCTGGCTAGTGCCCTTGGGTTACCTTCAGTTTCCATGCTCATGGGAAGATGGGCATGCCCCACATGGTTAAAAGTACCAGATAGAAATGGATAAGTATATATATATATATATATACATATAATTTCTTCATGATGACTCATGTTGCTTAGGGCTAAGAGAGTACTTCCTTTTAAAAATGCATTGCTTACCTTATTAAAACCAGTTTGATGGATTTGATTATTTTATTCTATTCAGTAAAAATATTTAGACATAATAACTAGAGCTCATGAATGTTCCCAGCTATATAAATGAAAAAACAAAGTGCAACATTCAGACAAAACAAGTTAATTCAGTTGACACTGTTCTGAGTTGTAAAAGGACAGACCAGCATCTGAAGGGTTTTTAATGTGGCAATTAAACATGGTTAGGGGGCTTTGTAAATTAGCATGTTTTTAACTGCATTTATGGTCATCTTAATCTGATATGGCTGACTTAATTTCATAGTCATTTGAGGACAGTTAATTCTGCTTTATAGTTGCTTACCAGGAAAGTATGCCTCATGCTGTGTGGTGAGGTTTTATAAATGAATTTGAAGAAAATTGTTATTGTTGGAAAAAAAAATTCATTGTTTAAGCATCATCTAAAGTTGCTGCCTCTAAGGGATCATTGCTGCATGGTATTTAAAAATAGGTTTTAAATGGGTTTTATATCTTGACGGTTTGAAAAGAACAACACAGATGTGTGTATTTAGCCAAAAAACTTTAAATGCTACAGTGGGCCAGTCTATGTCCACATTCCTTCTTGAAGTGGTTAGTGATTAATCCTAGGGCAAAGATGAGTTTGTAGTTTATAAAGTACTGTACCGGTTGATAGTAATCTTGTAGCTTGTATATATATGCTTTTTCTTTGAGACAGAGTTTCATTCTTGTTGCCCAGGCTGGAGTGCAATGGCACCATCTCGGGCTCACTGCAACCTCCTGGGTTCAAGTGATTCTCCTGCCTCAGCCTCCTGAGTAGTTGGGATTACAGGTGCCCACCACCAAGTCTGGCTAATTTTTGTATTTTTAGTGGAGATAGGGTTTCACCATGTTGGCCAGGCTAGTCTTGAACTCTTGACCTTAGGTGATCCGCCTACCTCAGCCTCCCAAAGTGCTGGGATTGCAGGCGTGAGTCTCTGAGCCCAGCCTATATATGCTTTTAAAATCTTATGAATAAAAATAACTGTAAAATTGTCAATTCTTTCTCTCTTTTTTTAAAAACCAGTTTTATTTCAGTTTATCTGGAAAGTTAACTTTATAGCATTGTTTATATGAGAATTCTTCCAAAACTTTTCAGTGCTACACTAAAAAGCGTACAATTGGGATTTAACATTGAATAAGGGGTTGCAGTCATTCCTCGGTATCTGTGACGGACTGGTCTAGGACCTCCCTTGATAACAGAATCCGAGGATGCTCAAATCCCTGATATAACATAGTGTAGTATTTGCTTATAACCTATGTAGATGCTTTCTTATACTTAAAGTCACCTCTAGATTACATATATTTCCTAATAGAATGTAAATACTATATAAATAATTATTATACTATATTGTTTGGGGAATAATGACAAGAACAAAAAGTCTATACATGTTAAGAGATGCAAATTTTTTTTGACTATTTTCAATCCTTGGTTGCTTGAATCCACAGATGAGGAACCCATGGATACAGTGGGCCAACTGCATCTGAACATGTTGAATGAGTCAAATTTACTAGTCTAAAAGGAATCTGAGTCTGTTAATCTACTTTATAGCTGATTGTATTTTATTCAATATGAAGTTGTCTGTGTGTATATATATATGGTGTATGTTTAATTTTCTAAATTTAAATTTAATGTTTATATTAAATTAAATAGAATGTTAGTTTAATTTTCTAAATTCTGCCTATGTGGAACCACATGTCGCTTAATTATTGCCCTTTGGAGTTTGTTTTTCAGATAATCATATACTCATGAAAGCAAATATTTTAAGAATCATTAAGTTTTCTAACAATTAGACTTTGTATTTTCAGATACATGTAATTAAAGACCTATTAGTAGGAAAATAAAGAGCACTATTAATAAAGCTTAAACACAAACCTTTGAAATATGAAGCAAAATTAAAATAGACTAATTGTATGTTCTCCTTAGTTAAAAAAATATGTTCAAATATGTTTGAATCATTGCTCAGAGAGTAGAAAATAAATTACATTTGATATAGAGGTGAACGTTTAAAAGATTACTCATGAACAACATTTCTGTACATCTTATGAATGAACAGAAGGTTTTTCTATCCTATTTTTTCCCTGTTTTTTATTGTTTTTCTGTTTTGAGTAGAAGTTTTCAAAATTGCTTTTAAAACTGGTGGGTAT
Organism: Pongo pygmaeus; assembly: GCF_028885625.2. NCBI lineage: Eukaryota > Metazoa > Chordata > Mammalia > Primates > Hominidae > Pongo > Pongo pygmaeus. Next base: position 110,001,381 of record NC_072379.2, on the reverse strand, counting down.
TTATGAGAATAACTGAAGAAAAGAAATTTTGAAAAAATATCTCAAATTACTAATTAAGAGGATATACACAGATTCTATACATTAAGTAATAAAGCCCAATATTACAATTTACATTGAAGAAGGTTTGAAGAGTAATAACACTTTTTATTTATACAGTATCTGGTTAAAGATTTATAGTGTATAAATTACTAATTTTCATAATTAATTTATAGAAGAAAAATATTTCACCAAATTGATTTCATGCATTAGTATTATTTTGTACATTATATTTTTAACTTTTAAAAATTTATTTCATTTTGATTTTTAAAAAATTCCATGTACATTGTAAAAAATAAAGGAACTTTTAAGAAGGAAATCTAATTTCACTTTTCACAGGCAACCACTGTTCTTTATATTCAATAAAAACTGTCAGTTTTAGAGTACTGTATTATAAATTGGACATTCATAAAAGTTTTTCATGGATGCTGCTGCTAAAGATTAGCTTGGGAAAAACTAAATTCATTAGTACGTTTCCCCAGTAGTATCCTTTTCAGATCCTTCACTTTCTCTTTATTCTCTAATATTTTATTCTGGTACCTATATAGTTGTGTTTATTCTGTTGAGATTGGATTCCAGTATAGGGTAGGGATTTAACTTTTTGTCGAATGAATGGCGTATCTTCATTTTTCAGAATTTCTTGTATTTCCTTTGGTTAAATTTTATAGTTGTCTTCACATAAACTTTGCACATTCCTTCTTAGGTTTATTTCTAGGTTTTCCATATATTTTTGTTATTGTTAAAAAATATTCTTTCCAATAAGTCTTCCAATTGCTTATTTCTGTGTATAAGAAGGCCATTAATGTTGATCTTGATTCCAACCACATTTCAAAATATTCTTATTTATATTTTTAAGTTTATTATCTGTGTGTTTCCAGGTAGTTATATTATTCAAAATAACACATTTTCTTTTTTTTTTTTAAAAAAGCCTTATACATCTCAATTTTTTTCTTTGTTGACTAGAACCTCTCCTCCCTCTTGACTTTCATGGGCATCCTTCTGATATTTATCATTTAATGTAATATTTCCCTTAGGCTCCTCATATGGTATGAAATAAGTTTTTTCCCGTCTATTTCCAGTTGGTCAAGAGGTTTATTTTCGTTGTCGGTTGCTGTTTGTTTACCTTAGGTGGAAATTAGATTTTCAAGTACTTTGGCCTTTGATACTAGGTATCAATAAAGATGGTAATATATATGTTCTGTATTTATCTGTTAATGTGGTAAATATGTTACCTTAATAGGTATCTTTAAATTTACCTGTCTTACATTCCTGGATTAAATCTTATTTGGTCATATTTTTAACTATTCAGCTGTATTTATCAAGATTTTATTTGGAAAATTTGTACCTATATTTATAAATAAGGTTCTGTAGTTTTTTCCTGATATCTTTTTTCATTTTTGGTATCAGAGTTATTCCATCCCCATTTTTCCTAAATATAAAGCTCGATGTTCTACCCTTTATTGATTTTACATTCTCTCTGAGTAATATCTGTTCTTACCACTTCAATTATATGTCTCCTTATACCATTTTATCACCTAATATTCTGTCAGAGAACCCTATGTAGGCAGCTATAGTTGATATTTCAAATGTTTTCAGAAGACAGAGAAGAAGGAGAATGAAGAAATATGTGGATAAAACCAGTGTTTTCTATTCATAACTTATGTAACATATATAGCTGACTATGTTTATGTTGTCTTATCATAAAAATGTATAAAGGTAGTCTTTTGATATATTAAGTTGTATATTCTGAGAAAGTCCTTTTTTGTGTATGTGTATATTTATGTATATATGTAGTCTGTATATGTTTTCAATACCCATAGTCCTTTTCCCACTGAACTGGACTGAACCTTATTGCCATTATAATGTTTTTTCAGAGAAGAGTGTTAATGCAATAAAGAAAAGTTAAATTTCTTTTTTCTGAGTTCTAAGTACGCTCCTGAAACTTCTAGTTGGCTTAATAGTCTTGACACACAAGATAGTGTATTTCAAGCAGCTGAGCTATATGAAATAGAAAAGGGTTTTCAGTTTTTAAAATAAAGCTCTGAAGATATCAGTGCATAAATTTATTTTTATTTTAACTTTTAACAACAGATTGGAAAGAAATTAGCCAAAGAGTGAGATGATCTCATCACATTATTAAATAAGTGTTGCCTTGGTTAGAAGGGGAGTTGAAACAAGATTCAGTAGACATGGCAGCCCTGTGTTCTGCCTTTCTTTCCTCTACAGCCTGAGACCAGGGATAATGATAGAAGCTCCCTTTAGTTGAAGATTTGAGCATTGGAAGTTTGTGCTTCACCCTCCAGGTGAAAGCCAGGGGATGGCAAGCCTTATCTAAGGCCCCTGTCTGATGATAGTGTGCTGGTGGCAGAGTTGGAATGGCTGCACAGCCTGCTTTTTCTGGAATTTTGTGAAGCAACAATCTCATGGGTGTGTCCCATATTGAATGACATGGTATCACTTAGATGGAGATGGTTAACCATATGAGAGGAGTCTGTAGATAAAGCAGGTAGAAGATAGTTAGCAGGCTCCTATGGGCCCAGGAAGGCAGTTGAGACTTCACGTGCTTTTGGGCAGAACAAGGGAGCTGGATGCACGACCAGTGCTTTAAAGGACCTCACAGTAATGTTGAGAAGAAGCGAGGAATGGTAGTATGGAATACATGATTAGAGACTACTAAGACTACAGATAGTTCACTGAAAACCCGATTACACAAGTGCTGTTGACTAGAGACTTGACAGGTACCAAATCAGAGTGCTACAGGTCCAATGCCTCTCACCGATACCATGCAGCTGCTGTGTGAACTTCCCTCACCATATAACCCTCACCTTAGGAAAGAGAAGAATGAGAAGTCATTAATTCTTAAGATGAGCATATGTAGAAATTACTGAGGAAAATCAGAATGATGTAAGTTTATCTAGAAATGACTAGATTATGTTTTCTGATACTTGGTGCTACAGAAGCATGAGAGAGAGTAGGTAAGTTCTATTGCAGAAAACAATATGACCAGGCACAGTGGCTCATGCCTATAATCTCAGTACTTTGGAAGGTTGAGGCACAATGATTACTCGAGGCTAAGAGTTTTAGATCAGCCTGGTCAACGCAGTGATACCCCATCTCTATCAAAAAAAAAAAAAGTTAGTTGTGCATGGTGGCATGTACCTGCATTACCCAGCTACTTGGGAGGCTAAGCCAGGGGATTGCTTGAACCCAGGAGTTCAGGGCTACATTGGGCTATAATTGTGTGTTTGTCATCTTTGTACTATGCTTATAAGGTTTTCTTAAAAAATACTTCTCACATATCCTGTCAAGCATTACCATTCCTGTAGGTTTTATAATGCTTCTGATGTTTGTGTCCATGATTCCAAACATCTGGCTAATTGACTGCATTTATACCTTTTACTCATATGTCTTTTTTTTTTAATGTTTTGTGAATTTTATTTTATTTTATTTTATTTTTTATTATTATTATACTTTAAGTTTTAGGGTACATATGCACAATGTGCAGGTTAGTTACATATGTATACATGTGCCATGCTGGTGTGCTGCACCCATTAACTCGTCATTTAGCATTAGGTATATCTCCCAATGCTATCCCTCCCCCCTCCCCCCACCCCACAACAGTCCCCAGAGTGTGATGTTCTCGTTCCTGTGTCCATGTGTTCTCATTGTTCAATTCCCATCTATGAGGGAGAACATGCAGTGTTTGGTTTTTTGTCCTTGTGATAGTTTACTGAGAATGATGATTTCCAATTTCATCCATGTCCCTACAAAGGACATGAACTCATCATTTTTTATGGCTGTATAGTATTCCATGGTGTATATATGCCACATTTTCTTAATCCAGTCTATCATTGTTGGACATTTGGATTGGTTCCAAGTCTTTGCTATTGTGAATAGTGCTGCAATAAACATACGTGTGCATGTGTCTTTATAGCAGCATGATTTATAGTCCTTTGGGTATATACCCAGTAATTGGATGGCTGGGTCAAATGGTATTTCTAGTTCTAGATCCCTGAGGAATTGCCACACTGACTTCCACAATGGTTGAACTAGTTTACAGTCCCACCAACAGTGTAAAAGTGTTCCTGTTTCTCCACATCCTCTCCAGCACCTGTTGTTTCCTGACTTTTTAATGATTGCCATTCTAACTGGTGTGAGATGGTATCTCATTGTGGTTTTGATTTGCATTTCTCTGATGGCCAGTGATGATGAGCATTTTTTCATGTGTCTTTTGGCTGCATAAATGTCTTCTTTTGAGAAGTGTCTGTTCATATCCTTTGCCCACTTTTTGATGGGGTTGTTTGTTTTTTTCTTGTAAATTTGTTTGAGTTCATTGTAGATTCTGGATATCAGCCCTTTGTCAGATGAGTAGGTTGTGAAAATTTTCTCCCATTTTGTAGGTTGCCTGTTCACTCTGATGGTAGTTTCTTTTGCTGTGCAGAAGCTCTTTAGTTTAATTAGATCCCATTTGTCAATTTTTGCTTTTGTTGCCATTGCTTTTGGTGTTTTAGATATGGAGTCCTTGCCCATGCCTGTGTCCTGAATGGTAATGCCTAGGTTTTCTTCTAGGGTTTTTATGGTTTTAGGTCTAATGTTTAAGTCTTTAATCCATCTTGAATTAATTTTTGTATAAGGTGTAAGGAAGGGATCCAGTTTCAGCTTTCTCCATATGGCTAGCCAGTTTTCCCAGCATCATTTATTAAATAGGGAATCCTTTCCCCATTTCTTGTTTTTCTCAGGTTTGTCAAAGATCAGATAGTTGTAGACATGCGGCATTATTTCTGAAGGCTCTGTTCTGTTCCGTTGATCTATATCTCTGTTTTGGTACCAGTACCATGCTGTTTTGGTTACTGTAGCCTTGTAGTACAGTTTGAAGTCAGGTAGCCTGATGCCTCCAGCTTTGTTCTTTTGGCTTAGGATTGACTTGGTGATGCGGGCTCTTTTTTGGTTCCATATGAACTTTAAAGTAGTTTTTTCCAATTCTGTGAAGAAAGTCATTGGTAGCTTGATGGGGATGGCATTGAATCTATAAATTACCTTGGGCAGTATGGCCATTTTCACAATATTGATTCTTCCTACCCATGAGCATGGAATGTTCTTCCATTTGTTTGTGTCCTCTTTTATTTCCTTGAGCAGTGGTTTGTAGTTCTCCTTGAAGAGGTCCTTCACGTCCCTTGTAAGTTGGATTCCTAGGTATTTTATTCTCTTTGAAACAATTGTGAATGGGAGTTTACTCATGATTTGGCTCTCTGTTTGTCTGTTATTGGTGTATAAGAATGCCTGTGATTTTTGTACATTGATTTTGTATCCTGAGACTGCTGAAGTTGCTTATCAGCTTAAGCAGATTTTGAGCTGAGACAATGGGGTTTTCTAGATATACAATCATGTCATCTGCAAACAGGTGCAATTTGACTTCCTCTTTTCCTAATTGAATACCCTTTATTTCCTTCTCCTGCCTAATTGCCCTGGCCAGAACTTCCAACACTATGTTGAATAGGAGTGGTGAGAGAGGGAGGGCATCCCTGTCTTGTGCCAGTTTTCAAAGGGAATGCTTCCAATTTTTGCCCATTCAGTATGATATTGGCTGTGGTTTTGTCATAGATAGCTCTTATTATTTTGAGATACGTCCCATCAATACCTAATTTATTGAGAGTTTTTAGCATGATGCAGAAAAGGCCTTTGAGAAAATTACTCATATGTCTTGGTTTTATGTATATATTTGTTGTCTTAATGGGAAGCATACTGATATAAAATGCAACTGGAAAAAGTAGTACAGAAAAAGGAAATATTCTCTGTCAAGTGCCATTCTGTTGAAATGAAACTGATGTTTAAGTAGATGAACATCTTTTTCACTGAGAAGTTGTAACCAAATCAGATTCAGCTGCATATTAATATATCAAACAGGAAATATTAAAGTACTGTGTAGCAGCTGTCTTGAAATATACAGGTTGAAAAAATTTAAAGTGATATACATTGGATATATGATAAAACATTTATGAAATTGAGATGGACAATATGTCTGTACTTTCTTATTTCAAATACATTTCTTGAAGTTTAACAGAATGATCTGTAATTAGATAATAAAGTACAGTGAGTGGGTGCCTTTTGTTTTTGGAATCATATTATAGCCACTTATTTAACAATTTTTATAATTTGAAATTTACATATGTCAGAAAGGAATAGGTTTTATCAGATATGAAAGAACTTGATGATAAAATGATGTTGGTGATGAATTGCTCCTGTAGTTGGCTATCATCAGGAATTGGGAGTTACATAGTGCAGTGTAAGTAAAAAAGATGGGCTGGGTGCGGTTGCTCACACCTGTAATCCCAGAACTTTGAGAGGCTGAGGTGGGCAGATCACGAGGTCAGGAGTTCAAGACCAGCCTGGCCAACATGGTGAAACCCCGTCTGTACTAAAAATACAAAAATTAGCTGGGCGTGGTGGCGTGCGTCTGTAATCCCAGCTACTCGAGAGGCTGAGGCAGGAGAATCGCTTGAACCCAGGAGGCGGAGCGGAGGTTGAGGTGAGCAGAGATTGCACCACTGCGCTCCATCCTTGGTGACAGAGCAAGACTCTGTCTCAAAAGAAAAAAAAAAAAAGATAAAATAAATAAAATAAAAATGCCCCTGTCATTCATTTTGATTTAATGGGTTGGTATAGAATGCAAGATATTTTTCCCGGCGTACACGCAATAGTGAATTGAGCAAAAAATGTATTAAGTAAGCTTTTTACTTTCACATCAAAATACCAGCCTGTTGTTGAAAATTTTAACATTATGATTTCCTCATGAATTTGCGTTGTACTTCCATCTCTTACAGTGTAATAGTTGGCCGTCTACCCTAATAATACTAAATGCAGTGATTGAAACTGCATGGTCTTTTTTTCATCTAATTCTTCATCCCCAACAATTACAGTATTCACGGTTTTGGTCCAAGTGGAAACTCTGTAAGGAAATTTGGGTAATGTGGCCTCTAACACAATTAAAAATAGATATAAAAGACGAGAGGTCAAAGTCATCATGGTGACTATGAATAAACTATTAAATGTTACGGATTATTTTTGGAAGAGGTGTTAGAATCTGTTTTCCTGTAGTATAAAATACTCTATAGAAAGGAAGTGAAAAGTTGATATTCTATGGTGAGGTCACCTGAAATCTTCTCCTAATCAATACGTGACTTCAGATAAAAACTGCTATTGTGGCTATGATTATTTATGCAGAATGATCACATAAAATGCAGATAATTAGTATACTCCTAGACCCCCCTATCTGAGAAAGGAAGATTGTAACATTACAGTGTGTTGAACACCTACTGTGTACTTCTTTAGGATCTGGGGACACTAAGATGGCCCTGTTCAATGAGTTCATAGCCTAACAATTTATAATAATATACACTAATATTTAAAAAATAAAGATAAGTCCAACTATATATATATATATATGCAAGCTTGATGATATGTAATATGGTTTATTATTTTAATAGTTAACATCAGGATTCCTTTTAAGAAGGGAACATCTGGGCCAGGTGTGGTGGCTCACGCCTATAATCCCAGCACTTTGGGAGGGTGAGGCAGGTGGATCACGAGGTCAGGTGTTCGAGACCCACCTGGCCAACATGGTGAAACCCCCTCTGTACTAAAAATACAAAAATTAGCCTGGCATGGTGGCATGCACCTGTAATCCCAGCTACTTGGGAGGGTGAGGCAGGAGAATCCCTTGAAAGCAGAAGATGGAGGTTGCAGTGAGCCGAGATCGCGCCACTGCACTCCAGTCTAGGCAATAAGAGCTAAACTCCGTCTCAAAAGAAAAAAAAAAAAAAAAGGAACATCTTTGTTTTGATAAATAAAGTAATGAGCTCACATGCAGTAGATGAGAGCCATGATATTGGGTGTGGGTCGAGGACTCTTATTCTACATCAGAGAAGAGACATTTATTTTGACTAGAACAGGGAGAGGGCTCCTGAGAGACAATAGGAGAGGAAGTCAAGGTAGAAGTCTGGATTGGGCCTCATGATTTGGCCCTACTAAGAGAAGCCATGTATTTTCTTTGGCCTCCCCTTCCTTTCCTTTCTTTCAGTGGCTGTTTCATCCAGCTCTTGTCTCTCTTCAAAGCAGGGACTTCATTCTACTCCCCTTGCTGGTACCACTTGACTACCATTTTTCCTCTACAGACATTCTTAGTGAATGAACTGTTGCATAGTTAAGGCTCCTAGGGCTTCATGAAAGCCAGGAAATATTTATTTGCCTTATTAAAGTTTAGAGGGAGAAGCTGACTTTTATCATTTGAAATTTAAAGAGAAAGGCACCTGATGTAAATTAACTGGGTTGCATTTAGTTAAACTTTGCTCAAAATTTTAAAACTATTTTTTGCTGTCTCATTTTTATTTCCATAGTGAGGTATATTGCATCCCACTTGCCTGTAAAATTCTTGGGGGAGTGGAAACAATGTTTCATACATTTTGGTTACCATCCCAATGCCTAACATAGCAGCTGCTCAACATAGGTGCTCCTTCATATTTGTTAAATAATTTATTGTTATTAACATTAGCCATAATTTTATTTAGTTTGGTGTTTTGCCAATATTTTAGAGAAAAATAGAATTGCAGTAGCAATCCTATGTTCTGATTCTGTTAATTAGAGCTCTGGGAGGCTCCTCATAGGTAATGTAGTTTGAGCTCTGAAATCATTTTTTTCCTCATGGCAAACAATTAAAATTGCAGGAAAACTATATCTGGAAATAAAACAGCCTCTGATGTGTTCCGCATGCAAGCTCAAGCTTATAAAGTATTAACCAGTACACACAGAACTCAGTCTACTTGGGAAGGAAATAAATACTTGAAAGGATTTTTGATGAAGAAAATATTTCTTTGCTAGTCTAAAATCTTTCTAGGAAAGTCCTTAGGAGTTTATGAGATACACATAAGAAGGATAGAAGAAGTCATATTCATTGCTTTCAGATACCAGAACCCTTGGATGTCACAGTCAGCTAATATGTAAATGGCACAGGTTCATTTTCTACCAGGAGAGCATCGAGGGACCTATGAGACATATTTTAATGCTATCTTAACAGTTTCTAAAGACTATCACACAAGTCTAGTTCTATAAATGATACTAATAATGCCATGGGGGGTATTTTAAAAACCTTTTGAAGCAATGATCTTATTCGTAGGGCAGACTCATGTTAACTGTTGCTATTAGGACAATTTTGCAAGTTTTCTTTATTTGTTATTCTCAAAAACTGCATCATTTGGTTTCTAACATACTGAAATGGAGAAGGAAGTGTATTAGAGTATAGTTAGATGGACCGAAAACTGGCTCAGTCTTTTTAAGAAAACATGAACACCTACTGTGTTTTAGGAAGTGGCTGAGAATTTAGCATTAAACAAAATGTGATCTAGTTGGAGAGACGTATTTATGAAGATAAAATCTTTTCATATAAAGATTTTATATAAGCACTTAGAAGTATTTCATCTTCATAATACTTTGATATAACTTTTTTTTATTATACTTTAAGTTCTAGGGTACATGTGCACAATGTGCAGGTTTGTTACATATGTATACATGTACCATGTTGGTGTGCTGCACCCATCAACTCGTCATTTACATTAGGTATATCTCCTAATGCTATCCCTCCCCCCTTCCCCCACCCCACGACAGGCCCCGGTGTGTGATGTTCCCCACCCTGTGTCCAAGTGTTCTCATTGTTCAATTCCCATCCATGAGTGAGAACATGCGGTATTTGGTTTTCTGTCCTTGAGATAGTTTGCTCAGAATGATGGTTTCCGGCTTCATCCATGTCCCTACAAAGGACATGAACTCATCCTTTTTTTTATGGCTGCATAGTATTCCATGGTGTATATGTGCCACATTTTCTTAATCCAGTCTTGATAGAACTTTTTAAAATAAAATTTTCTGTGAGAGATAAATTTCATTTATGACAGAGGAAAGGTGGGGAAATATGTCACAGATGACACACAATGTAATTCAGCCTTGAACGATGAGTAGAAGCTCATTGCATGAATGCCTTTTCTTTGTCCCTGTCTCTCCTATTTTTTTCAAATATTCTAAATCTGATAATCATACTCAAGCCTGACCCCCTACTCCCCAACCTCCTTGGTGCTGATCTCAGGTGACTGGGAAATATGAACACTGGAGAGAGGCTTCCTCTCTGTAGCCATCCTTCCCTCTTTCCTGCTGTGCCTCTTAGTCCTGCTTGAAGCTTATTCTTGTGCTCTGAGCCTGTTTCTCTTGTTGTCCATTCTCTCTTCTGCTGTGGTTTGGTTTCTGCTGAAGTAGTCAGGTCAGGAGTTAGGGTAGGGGCTTTGGAGTAAAATATGAGTTTAATTCCTGACCTTGTCCCTTGGAGACTGGTTTCATCCACTTCTTAATCGTTTTTACCTTCAACCCCTCCCTGTCTTCTGGCATTTCTCTTTCAAACTCTAACTTGCTTGTGTACCCATAAAAATAAGTCACTTCCCTCCTCTGGCCCTTACATCCTCTCTGCTTTCCTTCTTGACCAAGCTTCTTTAAAAGGCTAGACTACCCTGCTGACACTCCATATTCTTCAATCTATTGCTATCTGTATGCCTGTCACTACCTCAAGCCCATCACACTCAGAACAAAACTCTTCTTCGTCAAGCCAGCCTTTCTGCCTCTGTGCCCTCTCTGAGTTTATTCATTCACCTAAGCAGAGACTTGGCGGTTGTTCTAGACTGCCTTTTCTCACCTCTCTTCTTTTTCTTCCTTCTTCTCCTTATCAGTCACATTAGTGATTAGTGAACATTTCTTATGAGACAGAGACTTGTTAAACTCTCTGCTATCTATTATCACAGTTAGTTTTGCCAGCATCTCTATGAGTTAGGTGCTCTTGTGCCTATGTCACAGTTACAGAAACCAAAGTATAGCTTCATTCACACAAATTAAAGTGGTGTAGCTGGAATTTAAAGCCCAGAGTCTGACCAGAGCCACATTCTAAGTCACTACTATACCACAGCTTACAAATCTAAAGCATCACCAAGTACTGTCAGTTCTGCTTTTAAAAATCTCTCTTGAATTCATAAATATTGTTCCATCTACACACCTGTAATCTAGTCAGCTTCTTGTCTTGGCTCACCTCAGAGCTATAAGCTCTCAGTCTGCAGTGTGGCTTTCTGTTTATCTGTCCATGTACATATTCAGAGGGATCTTTTAAAATACCATAGTGAAAGTATAAAACTCAGTGGGCCTATAGGTCTGAGGTAAGTTCACACTTTTTCCTGGATCATTTGGAAGGCTCCATCCAAACTACTTGGAGAAAAACGTAGTTGGTATGTTGATTGCATAGATAGTTTGAATATATGAGTCAGCTTACATACTGAATAACAGATTCTGGATCTAACGGATGCTCAGTAGTGTCTCTTACCCCCTTCTCTCCTCTGCTCTGCTTAGGTCTCTCCTGAAATAGCCCAGGACAAGGGTTAGGGCATAGTGGAGTCAACATGGGTTCATTTCCTGACTGTTACTCCCAATATAGCCTCTAGCAAGTATTTCTATTTCTGTAATCCTCAGTATCTTCATTTATAAGTTGGTGATTATAATGTCTTCCATATTAGGCTTTACTGAAATAAGACATACAAAGCACTTACTACATGTGATGGTTCTTATTATTGACTTAGTGTATTTGTCTTTGATCATTGAAATACAGCAATGACAACATATTTAGAAGAGAGTGGTTAGGTAATTGAAATAACCCAATACCATGTCTTGCAGTAATGGTTGAAATTGAATAAGCTATAGCTATTTAATCTGAAGACAAGAAAACTGAGGCAAGTGGGTATGCAATAGCTGCTTCCAGGTATTTGTGGAGATGTGGAAGATGAATTCAGTTTATTCTCTTGGCTCTAAGGAGCATAGCCAAATGGGTGTATATTAAAGAGTTTAGGTAGATTTTTCACTCAATATAAAGAATTCTGGAACAGAGCTATCTTAAAATGACCTGGACAGTATAGCAGCTGTTTTGGTGGAGGCCTGATGTTCACCAGTCAGGATTGTCAAATGGGACATTAGTGCTTTGAATACAGAGCTAGACTTGTTAGCCACTAGCCAGAATCCCACTAGATAATCTCCATGGCACTAGCCTCCTCTGATGTTCTATGAGTCAACTCAGTTTTTGCACATCATGTTATTTTCAAGCATATTCCACCTGAACGATTTACAAATCACAGTTTCTGTGGTAACCAATTCCTGTAATATGTTGCAGTCCTCAAATAATCAAATGCCATGCGTTATTTCCTCTTCTGTATTTGCATGCTGTCTTTTATATTTCCCCAAAGTGTTAAATCTGGCCTTTAGGAATCAACATCTTGTAAACCCCAGGAGACAGTCCAATGTGTGCAACATAGGGCTTATTGCAAACAGCTGCTTATTGCAGAGTGGTGGGTAGCAAATTGTGCCTCAGGTGACCAAGAGGAAATGAACCTGATCATGTTGAGCTTTCTAATGAAGCACAACTAAAATAGTTTGATGTAAAAGTCTGTCTACTTGGAATTTTTACTTGACCTCAAATTAGTAATATTACACATTTAGTAATATTAGACTTGCCCAGGAGTGATAAAAGAATTTATTGAATCTTAAAATGTGGATAATGTTTTATGTGATACTATATGAAATTTCCAGTTTTCACTCTCAATAAATCTGTTCAATAAAACTCTAAGGAAAACTGTATGTGAGTTAATCAGGGTTTATCTTTACTACTACCTCTGCCCTGTCAGTTTTACTACTGTTATACCCGAGTTGAGTCCCTGGGTTTCTGGGACTTACATGTTGTTTTGCCTCATATTCTCCTCCAGAGCTTTATCACTGTGGCCTCTTCCTGGTGCCTTTAGGTGCCACTTCATTTTCAGAACTTTGTCAACTTGTTCTCTCTTATTAAAATTCTCCAGTGTTTTATTTTCTTTTCCTCCATTCTCCTGTTTGTCCTTCCGAAGGTAACAGCGATCTACTTTTAAAAACTCAGCTGTATTGATACATGTTAATACATGACTTAATCTCAGGTAACTTATGTATGAACGGTAGTGTTCAAAACAGAAGGCATTTATCCATCTCTACTGATGGGTGTTAGGCTGTTGAAGGTGAAATTTAGAGAAAATAAGAACCTTGTGTTCACATCAAAATAGTCTGCATATATTACACCTATAGACAGCTTCCCTGCCTTTTTGCTTCCTTCCTAAATCATTTTTAGTCTTTCTACTGTATGCCAGACATGGCTCTATCTATTGGGAATATGCTGAAGAACAAAGAAGGAAAGATCAGTAAATGGGTAATAGAGAAAAACAGGAATACAGATTGAGAGTTCAGTTTAGATATGGTGTCCAAGGAAAGTCTATTTCAAGAGGTATTACATTGAAACTGAAGGAAGAAAAGGAAGCAGCCATACACAAAGTGAAGGGAAGAATGTGCTAGCCAGAATGAACAGCATGTATAAAGGTTCTGAGGTGGAAAAAACTTGGCATGTTGCAAGATCTGGAGGAGGCCGTGTGGCTGGAGCTTTACTAGGATAAAGCTGGTGGAGTTACGTTTGGAGAGGTCAGTAGAAATCAGATCATTAATAGGATGGTAGGAAGTCATTGAGAGAGATTTTAAGTAAAGTGACTTCTATTTATAGTTTGACAGCTCTATATTAAAATAAATTGGATGGGGAAGGAATGGAAATAATGCATTTAGAGGTCTAAGAGAGGGGAAGTGGATTACTGTGAGTATAGAAAAAATGGAGATAAGTGGTCAGATTGAAAATATCCCTTTGCAGGTTCATACCGAGACTTTTTGGGTTGTATGGGAAATAGCATTTCAGGGAGAGAGAAGAAACAATGACCACGATCAGATTTCTGTTTTGATCAGTAAATGATGGTTGTACCACAGAATGAGGTGGTGAAGGTTCCTCACTTTACGGAAGAGGAAAATAAAGCTTGAAGAGGTTATGGTGATCACAAGGTTACCTTCCCTTTCACCCTGCCTTTTCAAATTTAAATGAACACCTAGACCATCAAATTCTCTGTGCAGGAAATACATTTTTATTCTATGTTATGTCTCAAGGACTCAGCATGGGGCTGGCATCGATATCATTCACTCATGTATCAAAAAGATATTGAGTTCACTAAGTGCTATTGTATATAGAACAGGGACACAGAGAAATGGTCCCTCTCTTGCTGATAGTGGAGAAGACGGGACATTACGCACTATGTGGTTGCTGAAGGAGCGAAGCACTGGGTGCGCAGGGAGCCAGGAAAGGTTTCTGGGTGAATGTCATGTCTCAGCTGAATAGTGAAGGCTGAGTAGAAGTTAGAAAGGACAGGATATAGTGTGGTAGGCAGAGGTGATAGCTTGTGATTAGAGCCAGAATCTGAAAAGCTCAGACAGAGGAGTTGAAGTTGGATCCCTATAGTTGAAGAGTTTAGTTCAGAGAGACTAGAGGAAGGAAAAGTCACAGAAGTGAGCAGGGCATGTTATAATACTCCAAGAGCCATTTTAAGAACTTAGATATAATGTTGTGGTAGACAGGGGGCCATTTATGATTTTTAGAAGAGGCATGACTTGATACAATTAACATTTAACAAAGACCCTTGTAATTGTAGTGTGAATAATAGATTGGAAAGGGATACAACCACTCAATAAATATTTGTTGATAATATTCTGCAAAAGTCTAGTATGTATAATAGGTAGTTGCAAGGATTTTCAGCTTGGTTAGGTTTAATCAATGAGACTATTTGAAACTACCAAGGAGTGGTACAAACAGGTCCTCACTGAATCTTATTGCTACTTTATTCTGTTATTTAAATTTTTAGGCAATTTGAGTTTAGCATATACATGGTTTGTTTTGGTAGTTTGCTGGGGTTTTGCATAACTTTTATGTTAGAAGGGTGTTAAATTTAAAAGAAATCTTATAACTTTTTAGAGATTCGTGTATCTTTGAAATAGTGAATACTTACTACTACAAAAATTTTAATCTAGCTAGAATTACAGTGAAAGTTGACATATTTAAAATACTTCTAGACAATGCTTGGTGAAAAACGAACAGAAAATTATATATAATTATATTTGCATAATTATAGTAGCATTTTTAAGATCAATAAAATAATACAGAGAAATTCAAATGTCAGTTTATTATCAGTGTAAGATTGTGTATGACCTTTATTCTTTTTTTTTTGAGACGGAGTCTCACTCTGTCACCAGATTGGAGTGCAGTGGAGATCTCGGCTCACTGCAACCTCCAACTCCTTGGTTCAAGGGATTCTCCTACCTCAGCCTCCTGAGTAGCTGGGATTACAGGCACGTGCCACCACGCCCAGCTAATTTTTGTATTTTTAGTAGAGACGGGGTTTCACCATGTTGGCCAGGATGGTCTCGATCTCCTGACCTCTTGATCCGCCCACCTTGGCTTCCCAAGATGCTGGGATTACAGGCGTGAGCCACCATGCCCGGCCAGCCTTTAGTCTTTGTATTTTGTATATATGCAAAAAAGATTTTATAAAAATATAATATTTTAGTATATATCGAAAACTCCCAATTGACAAATTTAAGTTCTGGAAATTTTCTGTAAGTCAAAGCTAACCTTCCTCCCAAATACAAAAGTTACTTCTCCTCTACAATCCAGTATCAAATCTCTCTTTTAATATTGTCTTTTAAAATATTTTGGTTACTTAAACTTCTTTCTTAAATACCTGTCTTGGCCTGTTTTGTGCTGCTATAACAGCCTACCTGAGACTGGATAATTTATAATGAATAGAAATTTATTGGCTCATGGTTCTAGAGTCTGGGAAGTCTAAGATTGAGCAGCTGGCATCTGGTGAGGGCCATCTTGCTGTTTCATCTTGTGGTGGAAGAGCAAAAAGAAGTCAAAAGAGGGTGAGAGATCAAACACACAGCCTCAAACTCTTTTGTAATTAGTATGAATCTGCACATAAAGGTGGAGCCTGCATGACCTAAATACCTCCCATTAGGCCTCACCTTTCAACCCTGTTGCATTGGGATTAAGTTTCTAAAACTTGCTTTTTGGAAGACATGTTCAAACCATAGCAATATTGAACTAATTTCTTCCTTTGAAAAATCTGCCTTTTTGGTTCTAGCTCTATCGTCTGTGGTTTCAAGGATATGTTTAAATATTTTATATGTTATCAAGGCTAATTATTTATAAAGATTTATGCAGGAGCATTTACCATGGGAATGGTTTTACTTTAGATCGTAATGAAATAGTTATTTCAAGCCAGTTTGCTTTCTGTATTTATATGTGTTTAGGTGTGTTAAGACTGGATTGAAAGTCTCATTTGGTGTATATATACACATACAAATTCATATGTATGTAACTGTGTTTTTTTAAACATTGATTGCAGTTTACATCATTTATTCATATATTCATTCATTATGTTTGCTGAGTATTTTCTATTTCCCTCCATTAGAATGCAAGAGACAGGTGCCTAGAACAGTGGCTCACAGTAAATATTTGTTAAATGAATAAAATTGATTTAATATCTTGAGAACTTTTCTGTGTGATGTATTGGCTACCCGAATTATCACTGAGAGGTTAAGTTATATTAGAGATTGATTACACAGCTGATAACTAGAAGAATTATTACTAGAATCCAATTATTCTCAATATTGCTCTGCTGAATTCATTGCTGCAGAATGTAATCTTTGAAAAATTCTAACATATACTTAATATTTTCAGTGAAAATTAAAAATTGAAGTATATCATGCAAACAGAAATGTGCACACATCTTGAAAGTACAGCTTGATGAACTTTTCCAGAGTATTGGTCCATGTAATTATCACACTGATCAATATCGATAAAGAACATTTCCTCCCTCATGTGACCTTCCTGTCTTTACCCAGATGACTTTTGTCTCCATAGGTTAGATTTGCCAGAAGTGTGTATTAATCAAAAGCGTACTTACAGTAAGTACTCTTTTGTGCCTGATTTCTTTCACTGACCATTGTGCAGGTGAGGTTCATTCCTGCTGTTTATAACAGAGTTCAATGTTGTTTTGCTGTGTAGTATTCCTTTGTAAGACTGTTCTACGATTTATGTTTCCATCCTCTTGTTAATAGACATTTGGGTTGTTTCCAGTTTTTGGCTACTATAAATGCTTGAACTTTCCTGTACATTTGTGAATTTCTCTTTGGTATAAATCTAGGAGTGGACTTCCTGGGACCTAGGATATGTACATGTTCTGCCCTAGGAGTTACAGCTAAAGAATTCTCCAGAGTGGTTCTATTATGTTCTATATTTGAAAATATGGTGGACATTAGAGATGTGTTTTGAGGAAATAGGGATCATATTGGCTGAAAACATACACAGTCTTAATTCTTAAAGAATCTAAATAGGGTATAATTACTTTGTTTTTTAAGAACAACTAGAATAATATCTTTTATATTTTTCTGTTTATCCCAGCTTTTCCTTTGACATAGGAAAAAGTCGAATGGATGTATTATCAGGCTGTCATCTCTTTGAAGTACAAAGAAGTCTGTAACAGAACAAAAAATTTCAAATATTCAGGGATCATATTGAATTACTATAGATATATTTGTTGCCCAATAGTAATGATTCTTTTTGCACTGTGTATGCTGCAAAACTGGAAGTCAGGAGAAAGGAACTTTCAGATTTCAGTTCATTTGACACCCAATAACTTTTTTTTCTATTTTTTCCACATGTACTAGAGTTTTTTGATTATGTTTAATATGTTACAGTGAATTGTTTCTAGAGTATTCTGTATATAGAATGGTAGTATCAGTGATCTACAAAGAATTGATATTTGTTTGACAACTATAATTGCCTGAGAAACCCAACTAGCACTCTGGGGGGCTATGTGCAGTTCTTAAACCATGTGTTTTGGAACATAGCATCCTTATTTGATATGGCTTTTGAATGCTATTTTAGCCTCAGTTCCTTTCAGTATGGTGTTTGGAAGGTATTTTGATATATTACAGAAGGCTAACTACTCAATTTTCACCAAAATTCTTTTACTATGCAAGTATAGGTACAGAATAAAAAGTTGAGTTGAAGTCTTTAAATGAGATAGAGGACTGAAAACATTACTAGCTTTTGTATCTTTGTTTCATGTTCAATTGTACTGAATAGTTTTTATCTAGTTGAGAGGAGTGATATAGTTTGTTTAATTACTCCTCCTTACTTCCAGTTTTTTCAGTCACTATTTCTGCAATTTTGATTGGTTAAACTCTTTACTTCACTGTGTCTTAGTTGCTTCATCTGTAAAATGCGGTGTAGGGCTAAGCTGGTTCTTCCTAGAGCTAATGTCAAGGTATATGTTCTATATATTTATGTAGGGTATTAGGTGTATATTAATACAGAACAATTTACATGGGCCTCTCTTTTTTTTTAAATTCTTCTTAATTGCAAGTGGAGATAATTATTTCAGAGAGAAATATTCTCTCTTTTTAGAGAGAATAACTGTCTTCCCTTTACTTAGCTTCATGACTGGTGCTAAATGAACGAGGGAGGAGAGAGATCTGCTGAATCATGGCATTGAAGTTGGTGTTCTAAGCATTATAATTTCTGATGAATAGTCTCAAGAGGCTTCTGCAAAATGATACATTCTGACATCCAGTGACCTTTTAAACTAATATTTCTATTATATAATTCAGTTGTTTCTGTTTCCTGAAAGTAATAACATTAGTTTGTACTGAGGTAGATAATGATTTTGTTAGCAATTTCCTTTGTGGTAAGTGTTTTTACAGTAATTTAGTTTGAAGGAAGAATCATTTGTACAAGTAAAATCCAGAGGAGCTCACTTGTAGCGTACTGGGATCAAGAAAAAAGGTAGTTATTGACTCCTGGGACAGTATTCTTGAGACTCAGGATAAATAGTTGTATTGACAGAATTTATTTTTGGTGAAGCTTGTTGCCAACTGCAAATCTTTCTTAAGCACGTGCACATGCATGCAATATTGGGGTAAAGCGACAAGAATGTGGAATTCCTGCTAATTCTTTCTATTGCTAGTTCTTTCTCATTAATGGATAAAAATTACAAACCTAGATTTCTTTATTCACAAGACAATAATACCTCACAGAGTATATAGTAAGTGTTAGTGAAATGATAATCCGAGGCATATACTACAGTGTCTGGCTAAATGATGTTAGATAAGGATCAATAATTTTTATTTCCTTCATGTGTGCTATAAGATCCTAAACTAACTCCCAAGTAGGTAAAGCAATTTATTTTTCATAAACTTTTACTATTAAGTGTACTTATTATGTATGATTGTTTGATTTATGGCATATCCGTTAATTCTTTTCACCAATGTAGTTTATTATTGAGAATACCTAGTCCCCATTTATGCAAATAACAATTTACTGTAACTAGAATGACAGGGGTGGGGGTAGATGGTTGAACTTTAGTTTTATATTCTTATCTAAAATATTGAGATTCATAGCAAAAAGAAGGGGGGGGGAACGTGCTAAGGAGAAAAAATATAGCAGTAGCATTTCTTTCCTTCACAGTTTGCTTCTATTCTTTAATCACACATAACTTCTACACATCTTTCCTACAAACCCTCTCCTCTGTTAAACTGATCTCATCTTTGCCCTACAGTTATCATCTCTGCCACTGTGAATTTGATTGCAGAACTTTCTCTTCTCTACCATAGTTGAGGTCCTGCCTCCTCCATGAAGTGCTTTCGCTGTGCTTCTGCCCTTGCCTTTTTCCTTTGTCTCACTCTCTTCTCTGTCTCACCTACTTGCCACCTAGCACAAGTTGCCCTGAATCGTAATCTATGCTTTTATGTGTGTTTTAACTCTCCAACTGGATTATGTGCAGAGGCAGTCCTTTTTATTTCTTTGTATCTCTGGTAAACCTCATAGAGGCCTTCACATGACAGATTTTTAGTGAATGTTTGTTAATGCTGTTGCTGGTTTTGCTTCTGCTAATGTTGATGAAAAAGAAGGAAAATCTACTCCTGAATGTAAGGTACTTAGTTTTTTTGTTCACCTTGGGTAACTAAGACACTCTAGGTTTAACTAATTTGAGGTCAGACTTGGTTCATCTTGCTGAATGGTTGATTCATTTATTTGTCAGCCTACCTGCCCATTCAACTGTCCATCCATCTGCCCATTCATTGGTCCAGTTCATCCATCCATCCATCCATCCATCCATCCATCCGTCCATCCTTCCATCCGAATAATTTAATTAATACCTTCAGTTAGATACTGCAAAACATGTGCTAGGAGCCATGGAAGATAGAAAAAAAGTAATTAATAGGGGGTGAGTATAGCATAATTTCTATTATTGGCTATTCTTAAATAATTTTTATATCTTCAAATAACTTTAAAAGACAGGCAAATCAATATCTATTTATGTTTCTAAGTTAAAATAAACTATTTAATGTATTACTTTTTATAATTCTCTGTTTTTTTTAAAAAAGAAAACCCAGACATTTCATTTAGCTGACAGCTGTGGATGTTTGTTGCATTAGATAGATTTTTCATCCTAATATAGAAATCTTACTGAACCAAGAAAGTATTGCAGAATTTCTGAAGGCTGAATATTCAGACTTAAATAATAACAATGTGGGCTTGCTTTTCATTAACTTGACTAAAATTTAAAGTTGGAGTTGACATTAAAATTGACATTAAATATATATGATGCTTATGAACCTGTGTTTGGCACTATTTTCACTTATTTGGTTTACCTTATCAAGACTAGTTTCTGTTAAGCCACTTTACCTTATTCAGTATAAATAAGACTGAGTACCAAAATTCTAAAAAAAAAAAAAAAAAAAAAGGTCTACTTCTGAGAAAGGCAACTTGATTAATCAATAATGTAAACATGAATTCATTTTGGGTAAAATTAATTTAGCAGAAAGATCAGATCAATACTGTAAAATGAGTATGCTTTATTATGAAGATAATTGAAGAGAGAACTTTCAATGAGAAAGAGCAAGAAATTATATAACAAAATAGGCAGAATGAAACATGAATGCATGAATATGAAAAAGAACTTATTAGAAATTGTGGAATTGAAAAATGTAATTGAAATTAAAACACTAGTGTAGACAAGATAAACTCTAGAAAATTTACTGTTAGAGATAATTTTTAAGCTGAAAGACAGTATTGAGAGATCCACCCCAAATCAAAGATAGATAAAACATATAAAAATATGGTTGAGACTACAAGTTAGGTTGAGAAGTGTCATCATAACTAAAAGTATCTAAGACACTTTAAACACATAATATTTTTACTTCTTTATCTCTCATTCACTTTAAAATAAGGCCTGGTGTGGTGGCTCACACCTGTAATCCCAGCACTTTGGGAGGCTGAGGTGGGTGGGTTGCTTGAGCTCAGGAGTTGAAGGCCAGCCTGGGCAACATAGTGGGACCCTGTCTCTACAAAAAACTTAAAAAAAAAAAATTAGCCGGGCCTGGTAGCACACACCTGTAGTCTCAGCTCCCTGGGGGGCTGAGGCAGGAGGATTTCTTCCTGGGAGGTTGAGGCTGCAGTGAGCCAACATTGTGCCTCTGCACTCCAGCTTGGGTGACACAGTGAGATCCCGTCTCAAAACAAACAACAACAAAAACTTAAGATGAAATTAAGTATACTTGAAACCATTTTTTTGACAAAACAATTTAAGCATCAAGTAAGTATCTATTGATGTACAAAGTACAAGAACGTCTTTACCCTTTTTAGCCAATAGCAATTCCTACCCCATAGGTAATTATTATTCCTTTGATGTATATCATCCCAGATAACTTTATTCCTGTGTATTTCCATGAAATTGTATACATACATGTAGAAATATATACTTTCCTGCTGTTTTATAAGAAGGATCAAATTTGTGCATATTACACACCTTTAAACGATTTACAATAAATGTCATCATGTCACAATAAATGTAAGAGAACTTTCCATTTTGTTTATATAGCTCAAACTCATTCTTTTAAACTGTCCTGTTGTGTTCTTTGGTATGTGTATTTCCTAGTCTTTTTAGTAATTTTCTTACTGATGGACATTTAGGCTGTTTCTACTTATTGCTGCTATAAACAGCATTTCAATAAACTTTCTCGTATTTCTTAAGTTATTAGTGATCTTGGAGATCTCTTCATGTTCTCATGTTTATTTCACCTGTAAATTTCATGTTGATAACTTTTACCTATTTTTATTTTGAGTTGTTCTATATAATATTAACCTTTCATCTTTGTGCTGTAGATATTTCCTACCTGTCCATTTGCCATTTAGCTTTGTTATATTTCCACTCTTTAGACATTTTACATTTCATGTTGTCTGGCTGACTTTTTTGGGACTCTCCAGGCTTATAATAACAGAGATATTTGGTAGTCATGCTCATATCTGTTACTATTTAAAGGGATGCATCCATTTCATCAAATATGGTTTTAAATATATAAGATCTGTTCCAAAGAGAAGGTGAGGGAGGCTGAAACCTAGCTCTAGTTTGTATCTTTTCTATAAAGAAAAGTTTTTTTAGGTCTCTTTTTCTGTCTCCTCTGCTTCTTATGCCAATGTTAAGGTTTAGATTCCAGAAGAGCATCACTAAGTGTGAATCTCAGCTGAGCTTATGGGACTTGGCCTATAAACTGCTCCTGCTACAGGGTCAAAGACCAATGAAATCTTCTTGTTAGAGCTCTCTGTGGGATGATTAACAGTATAAGAGTGATATGCCTCAAGAAAGAAGAGATGTGTCTCAAATTTCTGAATTCCATCGTACCTGACTGATATTACCCCAAATCAACCTTGCTCTTCTGTTTTTTTCTGTGTACTGAGAGATGATAGGAAAAGTGAGGGAAATGGAAGAAATACAAGTGAAGGTTTAAAAAACAATAAAGTTAGTAGTATGGTATTATCTTACATACTTGGGCAATCAGTGCCATCAATCTCTAGGGAGCTAAATTCCCTAGAAGTCTTTTGCACTGCCAGGACCAAGTTGAAAAAAGGATGAGAACCTAGAGCATACCTGGGCACTGTTTCTTTAGTCATGCATGTATGAAATGCCATGTTATACAAATTAGTTTATTACCCTGAATGCCTTTATGAGCTGGGAATTTAATTCTTTTTTATTTTTAAAATTTCATTGATAGAAATGTTAAGGCTATGAATTTTTTTCTGATCATTGCTTTAAAAATACTTGATCAACCTAAGTGCCAATCAAATGATGCATGCATAAAGAAAATGTGGTATATATACCCAGTGGAATACTGTTCAGCCATAAAAAAGAATGAAATCCTATCATGTACAGCAACATGGATGAAACAGAAAGCCGTTTTGTTAAGTGAAATAAGCCAAGCACAGAAAGACAAATATAACATGTTCTCATTCATATGGGAGCTAAAAAAGTGAATGTCAAGAAGACAGAGAGTAGATTTGTAGTTACCAGAGACTGGGAAGTGGAAGAGGGGAGGAGGAGATGAAGGGGGGAAATATATATATATATATATATATATATATATATATATATATAAAAATATATAAAAATATATATATATATTTATTACCACCAAATTGTACACTTAAAAATGGTATAGATGATAAATTACCTATGTATATTTTACATCAATAAAAATATTTTGATATGTAGTGTGCTTATAATTTTTTAAAATATATTTTCTACTTTTAGCTTGTATTTACCCCTTCACCTAAGAGTTGTTTAAGAAAAGGTTTTTTTCTAAAAGAAGATATACAGGTTGAAGAGTGTATCAGTCAGGGTTTTCTAGAGGGAGAGAACTAATAAGTTAGATGTGTATATGAAGGGGAGTTTATTAAGGTGTATTGACTCATATGATCACAAGGTGAGGTCCCACAATAGGCCATCTGCAAGCTGCGGAGCAAGGAAGCCAGTCCAAGTCACAAAGGTGAAGAACTTGGAGTCCAATGTTCAAGGGCAGGAAGGACTCAGCACGGGAGAAAGATGTAGGCTGGGAGACTATGTCAGTGTAGTCTTTTCATGTTCTGCCTGCTTTTATTCTGGCTACACTGTCAGCTGATTAATTAGATGGTGCCCACCCAGATTGAGGGTGGGTCTGTCTTTCCCAGTCCACTGACTCAAATGTTAATCTCCTTTGGTAGCACCCTCACAGACACACCTAGGGAGCTTTGCATCCTTCAATCCAATCAATATTACTGACACTCAATATTTACCATCACAAGTCGACCCCTTGTCAACTTGAACCCATATACATTTCCTGAAATCATAAATAGTCTTCAAATAAAGACAATAATAAGATCATAATTATGCCTAACATAATAAAACTATCCTTCGTACAACCAGGAATGCACCAATCCCCAAACCAAATGCTATTACGTAAGGTTAACAACACTTAAATGCTGATAGCAAGTCAATGAATCTTATGTCACATTTAAAGGAAAAAGGAAATAAAATGAAGATATTTTCTTGTACAAATATGTACATGAACAAACATGTTCTTAACAAAATAAGGAGGAAATACTCATTACAATTACAGTCCTCGTTTGTGCAACTGGTCACTTGCTGGTATTGATGACTACCTTCTTCTACTACCCATTCTGTATTCCCTTTGCCTTCAGCAAGCACCTCAGCAGGTCTTGTTTTTTTCCTGGTGGAGTGACACAAACCTTCATTCCTGAAGGGTCTGGGCTATTTGTAGTCCTGACTGGATTGGGCTGTTGTAGTTTCCCATTGACCTTAGTCAGAGGGCATGGTAATACTAAGAGACACCCTAAGGGATCTCCTGTATTCCAGATATCCCTTACCTCCATTGTGGAGTAGTAGACAGATTTCATTTAATCCAATCAAGTTGACAATATTAACCATTGCAAGGAGCCTTTTTTAAAAAGTGCTTAAATAATTTCTAGTTTTATTTTAATTTTGGTTAGAAAATATTTCTTGTAGCATTACTATTTTATAGAACATACTGATGTTTTCCTTATCACCTAATATATGATCAGTTTTTGTGATGCTCCATATGTATTTGAGAGAAAAGTTTATTTTTAGGGTGTAAAGTTTGACATATATTCATAAAATCTACCTTATTAGTTATATTGTAGGTGTTTTTAACTTTTCATTTTACATGTTTATTGATCTGCCTTGTTCTAAGTAGTATGTTAAAATCTCCTATTATTAGTGTTTGTTTTGTGACTTCTGGCATCTCTTATAGTTTTTGTTTTACAAAAAGGTACTATATTACTTGGTACATAGATATTTATATTTAATATGTCTTTATTGTGATTTTGGCTTTAGCGTTAAAATGTGTCCTTCTTTGTTACATTTAATGCTTTTTGGCTTGCATTTGATTTTGTATGATTTTCTTTCCGTTGGTAGGTTAAGTGCCTGCACAATTATTGAAAAGACTGATGTTTTGATTTTAATTTTGTCATATTATAATTATCATGCATGCTATATTATATTTGCTTGGCTTCTTTCTCTAGTAACCTTTTTTTACTATTCGTTTTTGAAGTTTTTTTTCTAGGAAGGTTTCATTTTAGTCTAGATGTCATGTTTGTACTTATTTCTTTACTAACGTCCTTATTCCCCATTTAAACATTATGACCTTTTAACATCAGCTTATTCGGCTGTTATTGATATTCTTTAGTTCCTACCTCCTGCCTATAAAACAGCCTTTTTGTCTTATTGTTTTTGCGACATTATTTCTACTTTGAGAAAATAGCACATAATATATAGCATATAGCACATAATGTATTTTCCCATGTGTCTTGTACCTACAAATAAATATATATATGTATACTATTAGTTTTTTTGCTTAACTTTCCCAGTTAATAACAAGTTGGGTTAAGGTCACCTTCTAATAGATTCTTTAAGAACTCATGGATACAGAATTCGTTGAATTCTTGCATATTAAAAACTTTTTTTATAGCTTTGATACTTGAAGGCAGCTTGGCTATATACAAATCCTTGGATTTCCCTTTATTTCCTGGAGCCTTATGAAAATGCTGCCCCATTGGTATCTTGCTTTGAATCTTTTTAAAAATTGTAAATTGATAATTTATAATTGTATAAATTTGTGGAGTATAAAGTGATATATGATCCATGTATACAATGTGGAATAATTAAATCAAATTAATTAACAACATATTCATCACCTCAAATACCTTTTTTTGTGGTGAGAACATTTGAACGTTACTCTCTTAGCAATTTTAAGATGTACAGTACTCTATTATTGACTATAATCATCATGCTGTGCAATAGAACTAAAAAAAGCATATTTCTCCTGAGATTTTATACCCTTTGATTATCATTTCCCCTTTCCTTACTGCCCGAGCTTCTTTAACCACCATCCTACTCTCTGCTTCTGTGATTTAGATTATTGTAGATTTCACATATAAGTGAGAACATGTGATATTTGTCTTTGTTTGCCTTATTTATTTCACTTAGCATAATGTTCTCCATTTTCACACATGCTGCTACAAATGACAGAATCCTTCTTTTTAAAGGCTGAATAGAATTTCACTGTGTATATTTACCACATTTTCTTTATCCATTCATCCATTGATGGGCACTTAGGTTGATTCCATAACTTAGCTATGGTGAATAGTGCTGCAGTAAACATGGAATGCAGACGTTTCTTCAACAAACTGATTTCAAATCTTTTAGGTAAACACCCAGAAGTGGGATTGCTGGATCATATGCTAATTCTATTTTTAGTTTTTTGAGGAACTTCCATACAGTTTTTCATAATCGATATACTAATATATATTCACACCAACAGTATACAAGGATTCCCTTTTCTCCACATCCTTGTCAATATTTGTTAACTTTTGTCTTTTTGATAATAGCGATTCTGATAAGTGTAAGATGATATCTTATTGTGGTTTTTAATTTGCATTTCTCTAATGATTAGCGATGTTGAACATTTTTTCATATGTCTGCTGTACATTTGTATGTCTTCTTTTGAGAAATTTTTATTCAGATATCTTGACCATTTTTAAATTGGATTTTTGGTTTTCTTGCTATTGAGTTGTTTGAGCTTTATGTACATTTTGTATACTAACCTCATGTTGGATATGAATCTTATTTTTGATAAATCTGTTGCCAGTCTAATTCTTTTACTTGTGTATGTTGTTTGAATTCATTTGCCTGGATTCCCTGAGGATTTTTCCTTTATCTTGTCTACTACTTTTACTAAAATATGTCTCTGAGTTGATTGTTACAAGTTCCCCCCCCCCCCCCCGCCAACCATGGTTAGTGGGCCCTTTCAGTGTATAAGTTCTGGTCATTTGTGTTTGAATACTTTCTTGGTTAGAATTTCATTATTAGTCATATTTTATTTTAAAAAGTCTTCTTCAGAAATTCCATTTATATATAAATTGTATCTTCTTTTTCCTGTCTTCCATTTCAACCACTTTCTCTTTGACCCTTTTTACTTTTTTCTCTATTTCATTTTATTCATTTAGTTGATTTTCTGCTATTTTTCCAGTATCTCTTATTGCATTTTTTTTCAAATCTGTTTTTCCTTGGGCATCTTGTAATTTACTTTCCATTTCTGATGTGATTTTGTATTTTTCTTCTCTTTTCTTTTTGTGTTCAATCAACTGGTATTTTATTTTTTCCTTTTAAAATTTTCTGGTCATTCATTTCTCTACTTAGTTTTTAATTCTTATTTCAAGGTTGTTTTTTAAATCTACCTAATTGCAGAATTTATGGATATCTATTAGTTTTGAGTGTCGTGGTTTTCTTCTGTCTTGCCACTGTCTTGCCACTGTCTTGCCAGTGTCTTGCCATTTGTTTGTGTGAGAGGGTGGAATTTTTTATCGCCTTAGTTGTTTGGGTCCTTATTTTCAATTTTCTTTTTATGCTAGGTTTTTGTTTATCTGTATGTTGGGATGGCTTAACATTTCTAGTTCAAGAGCACCCTCTCCTGTTACTGTAAGCAAAGTATTGTTTCTTTACTGGATGGCATGGTTTTCAAATGGCATATGCCTTTCAATTTTTAAATTTTCTTTTGTTTTATGTAATTCAAAATGTTGTCCCCTTTTTCTCTAATGTGTGGTTTCCAAAGAAACTCTCCTGTTGTTTTAGCTGTCTTTTCTCTCCAAAGTGACACCTTTACAAGGTGGCTTGTCATGTCCCATGTGCCTTTTCAAGTCTCCTCTCTGTTGTCAGTGTTCTAACTGTTCATTTTTCAGTATATATAGGGCCGAGGGCTGAGTTTCTGTTTCTAGCAGTGGTTTTAAATCATGGTTCAACCTGTCCTTAACTCCGCTCTGCTCTCGTCTGTGTAGTTTCTCCTGAACTGCTGTTGGTCTCCATGAAGGCTACTGGCAGGAGCGCATGAAAGAGGTAGTTAGGTCTTGATGTTTATATTTATATTTACAAGTACTTTGAAGTTTGGAGTTTCCTTGTTTTCTAGTTATGTTGAGATAGGATGTGTAGTTTTAATTCTTCTC
The DNA here is from genome assembly GCF_028885625.2 of Pongo pygmaeus. Classification (NCBI taxonomy): domain Eukaryota; kingdom Metazoa; phylum Chordata; class Mammalia; order Primates; family Hominidae; genus Pongo; species Pongo pygmaeus. Next base: position 109,972,970 of record NC_072379.2, on the reverse strand, counting down.
CTTCTCTTCTTTTTCCTCTTCCTGTTTCTGTTTATTTTCAGGATATTTTGGTACTTCTTTCAAATTTCTCTGCCACAGCTTCAGCTGCCTAGAATCCTCTCTATTAATGCATTCTTAATAGCACTCAACATCCTGCAGCAACTTAAATGTTTCCTATCTTGGCTTATTATGAATTTAAATACTGAATAACATGATTGTACATGAAAGCTTTTCAAAAGATGAGAAGATCTTTTAAATTATTGCAGGCTTTATGAGACACCTAGTCTGAGCAGGTTGGGAAAAAGTAGATTCTGACATCTTACCAAGGTCTTACTAATGTAAAGATCAATGGCTTTTTTTTCTTTCTATTATTAATGGTTAGAGTCCAAATGTTTTTTTGTGAGACTAAATAATAAAATAATGATCTTTTTAAGTGTGGTACATCATTGACTGCTGTCTTTTTGCAAAGATTATCTGAGAAAACTATGTATGTTTAGTAAGTCCAAGGGCACGCTGAAGTTTCATGTGGAATAGTTACATGGGAATTTGCTGCAGCAATTACTCTGCTGTTTAATGACAAGTAATTATCCACATCACTTCCCAAGCTATGCATCTCTCTCTTGCCCTTCAGCATTATGAACATCCCACCTACGGGCATGAGCATTTATTCTACACAGTATCCAGCTGTTACCTACTCTAAGGCGTAACACACCTCTCGTTTTTATAACTAATTCTAAGCCTTGCTGTGTTGGGGCTTGTAAAATATAAACCCTTACTTTTTATAATTGCCATTTACTTTATATTCTTCAAACTTTATAATGCTTTTGGAATTTGTGGGCCCTGAAATAATTTTTGTACCAATTAGGAGCAAGAAGGGATAGTTGCTTTTCTACTGGAGAAAACTCAGTAATCATGTAAATGCATTTCTAAGCATCATTCTGTGGGCTCCTATTTATTTCTAGCTGCCATGTATTTCATTGTAATATGTCATAATTGCAGTCATATTGTTTACATTATTTTTCTTGAATTATATCAGTTTTTGAAACATCTTTAATATTCCTTTGTAACCTGCCACTGGGTGGAAAAGAACCCCAGCTGTATTGACAATTTTCAAAATAACTTTTAAGAGCTTATAGGAGAGTACTCTGAGAGAGCTGTTTTAATGGTGCTGTTTTTAAAAATCGTACAAGTTCTCTGAGTAAGATTGGATCTTTGTAGTTTCATTAGTTCTATTATGACTGAGAGGTCATGTGGTTTTTTAAAAATATTTTTTAGCTTAATGATGAAAAGATGGTGAAATGTGGGTGGTTATGCTGCTTTATAATACCTTATTCTCATATGTATTCTTATATATTATATATCTACTATACTTACCTATTTTCCAAACAGGTGATTTAGGTATGTAGTTAAAACCCTCATTTCCACACTGAAATCAGGAGCTTTTTGATACATAGAAATCTGGAGAATTAAGAATTTCTTGTATTATGTACTCTATGTTTTCAGCTTGCATTTCTGACCTGAAGCAATTTATGGCTCTCTTTCTTTCTACTTCTGCATTTATTTTGGCCAAACCACAGGATTTGGTGATGACTTTTAAATTATTGAGATACCATAAGATTACTTTCTAGCCTCTAACTTATTTCTGAAAATAGTTAAAAATATTTTTCCTTTTCATACAGAAATAGCACATTTGTGAGCTCAATTTTCCTATATTTATTTTTATTTATTAATATATTATGTATTTGCTCATGCCAAGTGCCACAGAAGAAATAGTTCAGTCTTTTGAAGTATAATGAAGTACATGGATGAATGAATGGTGGATGACAGTACCTTGCAGGAACAGCTGTAATAGAGACATGCAGCAAGGGGAATGGAGTACATGTTAATGAAATTGTAGAAATTATTTAGTTACCATGACACTTTTTATATATAATGATCCATGTGAGTGAACACTCATAAAGCAGGTTGAGTGAGGCATTCTATTTTGATAATATTTTCTCTTACATGAATTTTAAGAATTATTATCTTGCTTAACTGAAACTTTATACCAGTTGGACAGCAACTTCCCATTTTTCCCTCTCCCAAGCCCCTGACCACTATCATTCCCTTTTTGCCTTTATGAATGAAACTATTTTAGATACTTCATATAAGTAGAATTTATGCAGTATTTGCATTTCTGTGACTGGCCTATTTCACGTAGCACAGTGTTTTCCAGGTTTATCTATGCTGGCAGGATTCCCCTTTTTCCCCATCCATATGCCAGGATTCCCTTCTTTTTAGAAGCTGAATAATATTCTAGAGTATGTAAATGCACTACATTTTCCTTATTCTTTCATCTATTGATGGACACTTAGGTTGATTCCATATCTTGGCTATTGTGAATAGTGCTGCAGTGAACATGGGAATACAAATACTTCTTTGAGATCCTGATTTCAGTTATTTTGAAATACCAAAAACCAAAATTTATTTTGGATAATACCTGAAAATGGGATTGCTCCAAGCAATGGTAGTTCTTTTTGTAATTCTGGGTGGAACTGCCATACTGCTTCCAGAGCTGTTACATTTCCCACCAACAGTGCATAAGGGTTCCCGTTTTTCCAGTGTTCCCTGTACTTGTTTTTTTTTTGTTGTTGTTTGTTTGATAATAGCCATCCTAGCAGGTGTGAATTGATATCTCCTTGCGGTTTTCATTGCATATTTCTGATGATTAGTGATCTTGACCATCTTTGTATATTCCTATTGGCCATTTTTATGTCTTCTGTGGAGAAATGTTTATGAGAAGTAGGAATCTTAATGAGGAATATGTTATCAGCAGCTGAAGAAGATTTCTGAGTGGAATTGTTTAAGAGACAACTGAGAGTTGAGGCATTGTACAACTTTCACTTATGGAGAGAGAATGCATGCCCATAATTTTGGAATTATTGTAACTTTAATATCTGAGATGGAAAGATATTTCAATTATAATCTTTGGTATTGATCAAAAACTTTTTTGTAGTTTTGAGAAAATTTAAAAAACATTTAATCAAATTCATTATTTGCAAAGCATCTTAATTTTTATTTGGCAGTCTCAGTCTTATAAATGCATAATTTATATCTTAATTGAGGTATTATGATGAACTAATTGCTTTCAAAATACCTAAAATATATAAAATTCAATTAAGTATAATTTTCTTTATATCTTTATAGACCTGAAAGTAATAGCAAGTAAAGAGAGAAGAAATTTACTCAGGTTTGGTTTAGGAGACTTTATGAAATCTAACCATAAAAAAATACTGTACATAATTTAAACACAGCATGTTTTACCGTATGCAACTTCAAGCAATAATAAATTATAAATAGCAACGTTGCTCACAATTCAGTTATAGGCAAAACTACATTATAATTTAAATTAAAATTCCAGAACATTATTACTACAGTAAAATTTCATGAGGAGTTCAACCTCTCTAATAAAGAAATGCAAATGAATCAACTGTGAGATGCCATTTTGATCTACCACACTGATGATGCCAGAAGGTAGAATGTAGTATGGACAAGGGGTCAAGGGAATAGAAGTTATATACTCGTGGTGGGAATGTAAAAAGTTTCAATATTTTTGAAAGGTATTTAGATGATATATATTAAAATTTACATCCTTTGATTCAGGAATTTCACTTCAAGTATTTTTTTGTTAAGGAAATAATCAGAGACACAAATAATTACATGAAGGGCTCGATTACAGAAGGATTTATGCTATTAAAACACTAAAAAAACCTAAACTCCAAAAAATAATGGAAAGATTAAAAATATTTTGGTAGGTCCACATGATTATCTTAATATACATTCATTTACAATTATATTTTGGAATTCATTTACTAATTTGGTAAAATATCTATAGCTATATTAAGTGAAAAAAATGGAATTAAAACATTATATTTATTTTGCATGCTTTCACATTTGTACTTATCTGCATACAAGAAGATTGAAGCAAAATATACCAAATACTGTTATTATTTATAATTTAAAGATAGCTAATCATTAAAGTGTTCTCATTTTATATACCTTTTTGAACTTTCCAAGATTGCTACCATTAATCAGTGTTATTTTAAAAGTTAAACATTATTTTAAGAAGCTCTCAGAATTAGCTCAAAGAATATACAGCTACAAAAATATATATTATTTTGTAACTAAAATCTTATATTTTTTGTGGATTAACCTATTATTGGGTTTTATGCTAGTAAAATAACATCCACTGAACATTGCATTCTCTATGAAATGGCATTTGCAAATCTCATAAATTCAGAGAACACAATTATGTCAGTGAATTGAAATTAATGAAATGGCATCCCACACAGGCACCATAATTTGCATATTAATTTCAGTTAATGTTTTTATGGATGTGACAGACTTATCTTAGTCATATTTGATAAAAAAATTAACAGATTGTGAAGCAACCAAATGTTGAGCAGTTGTTCCCCTAGATTTTCAGTATTCAAAAAAAATCTTAGGTATGTTATTGTTTGGCACTTTGAATTTTAGTTTATTTACCTTTTATTGTTTTTTAAAAACTAAAAATACATTTTCTTAATAAACAGATTGTTGTTGATATTGGTTGATATTGAATATTTATTTTTTAGGTATAATTTATTTATTTTCCTTTGTTAGGGAATATAGTATTGGAATTTGTCATTTAAATATATTACACTTAAACATTATATTACACATGATTTTGAATGAATTTTTTATTTGACTCTAGGAACTATTGTTAAAAATATTTACTGGTTTTCTCAAACATGCCTTCATGTTTTATAGCATCTTTTCTCTACTTGAAAAAGAGTGACTTGCCTCAACTTAATTTAAGGAACCTCTGATGAATTATGGGCTGTAGTTGACTAATTAGTTTTACTTCCTTTTTTAGGCATTTCCTTAATGCATTCTCTCTCTATTATGGTCAGTTTTGCCAAATGAAATTTTCCTTTACCTGTGTTTCAGATTTATTTGCATATACAATAGATTTATTTTCCTCTTCGTGCTTCATTTTCTCTTTCAATTCATCTCTTTTGATGACTATTTCTTCGTTGTTATTTTTCACTTCGTGTGTTTGGGCTTTTATCCTAATCTCCCCCACCTTTTTACTTATTAGGTTGGCTAGTAATTTTTCTATTTTGTTGAGTGTTTCAAAGAACCAGCTTTTTTTTTAAATTGTACTTTAAATTTTAGGGTACATGTGCACAATGTGCAGGTAAGTTACATATGTATACATGTGCCATGCTGGTGTGCTGCACCCATTAACTCATCAGTTAATTTTAGGTATATCTCCTAATGCTATCCCTTCCCCCTCCCACCACCCCACAACAGGCCTCAGTGTGTGATGTTCCCCTTCCTGTGTCCATGTGTTCTCATTGTTCATTTCCTACCTATGAGTGAGAACATGCGGTGTTTGGTTTTTTGTCCTTGCGATAGTTTGCTGAGAATGATGGTTTCCAGCTTCATCCATGTCCCTACAAAGGACATGAACTCATCATTTTTTATGGCTGCATAGTATTCCATGGTGTATATGTGCCACATTTTCTTAATCCAGTCTATCATTGTTGGATATTTGAGTTGGTTCCAAGCCTTTGCTATTGTGAATAGTGCCGCAATAAACATACGTGTGCATGTGTCTTTATAGCAGCATGATTTATAGTCCTTTGGGTATATACCCAGTAATGGGATGGCTGGGTCAAATGGTATTTCTAGTTCTAGATCCCTGAGGAATCGCCACACTGACTTCCACAAGGGTTGAACTAGTTTACAGTCCCACCAACAGTGTAAAAGTGTTCCTATTTCTCCACATCCTCTCCAGCACCTGTTGTTTCCTGACTTTTTAATGATCGCCATTCTAATTATTGTGAGATAGTATCTCATTGTGGTTTTGATTTGCATTTCTCTGATAGCCAGTGATGATGAGCATTTTTTCATGTGTCTTTTGGCTGCATAAATGTCTTCTTTTGAGAAGTGTCTGTTCATATCCTTTGCCCACTTTTTGATGGGGTTGTTTGTTTTTTTCTTGTAAATTTGTTTGAGTTCATAGTAGATTCTGGATATTAGCCCTTTGTCAGATGAGTAGATTGCAGAAATTTTCTCCCGTTCTGTAGGTTGCCTGAAAGAACCAGCTTTTTGATCTGTTTATTAATTTTGCTGTTTTTCTGACTTCATTTTAATTTTTATTAATTTCCTTCTGCTTTTGTTTTCTGTTGGCAGTCTTTTTCTAGTTTTTCAAATTAAATGTTTAAGTCATTTTATTTACTTTCTTTTTTTCATTTTGAAGAAAGAGAGTTTATTACAGTGAAGAGTTTGCAAACGTGGGAGATGCAGCCTTCCGTGTAAAACAAAGGTGCATTCACCATTTTATTTACTTTTGTAAAAAAAAATTATGTAAGTATTTAATGCTGTGAACAAAGCTGGGAGACGTATCCTTTGATATAAAGTAAAGATTCATTCCTCATTTTATTTCTTTAAAAAATATGTAAGTGTTTAATGCTATGGATTTTCTTTGGAGAAGTACTTTTACCATGACCCATAAATGTTAGCCTGCTTTTTAATTTGCAGGTGAAAAGGTCTTTTTCTCATGTAAATTATTATTCATTATCAGTAGGTTTCTTGGGGAGATTTTGTGTCGTGATCTGAGAACACCACTATTAAATGTATTTGTATATTAGTATTAATATTACTAATATTAGTATATTTCTAATTTTTTTTTTAAGTTCAGTTCCTTCTACCACCCAGACATCGAATTTCTTTTTCATTTTTCGGGACCTGGAGATTTCTCTACTATTGTGTCAAACTTAGCTACATAACCGAGAATTCTTATGCTGTTCCTTCTACTTCAACATTTCATCGATTTGGAGCAGAAAGTGACTCATGGTTCTCTCTGTACAATTCAGTATAATATTATGCTGATATTATGCTTGTGTTAAATTCAGTTTCAGAATGTCTATATGATGTGAACTAAAATTCTGCATCTAACCAGTCGTGGGGTCAATTTGACCTTAATAAATATTTATTGAGAATCTATTTATCTGGCACATACTATTTCCATGGGTCTGGCATAAAAGAATTTGGGGGTCAGCCTTTTATTTATTAATAATTGTTTAGTAGTTATCAAGTCTTATAGTGGCCATGTTCAAGACTAATTAAATTGCCAATAACTATAAATTCAAAGCTGTTATCTTACATTAATTCCTGTAGGGATGTCTCTTGGCATTGTTTTCTCTTGCAGAAATTATAAAAGTTCAAAAATGAAAGTACTTTAAGTACTGTGAATGCGGTAGATCACATTATACACAGGGTTTTAAAATAGTTATGGGCTTTAACATAATTTGAGTTTTAACATATGGCATTTTAGGTTTAAGGATTTGTATCAGAACTCAAGGTGTTTTAATGTCCATAACTTAGTCACAAGGGCAAGAATATAAGTAAAGTGTTGGAAGTTTTTTTTTGCAGTCTTTTGAAAAGACATGCTGAACTTTTCTATACTTACCACTCTGTAGTTCCATTCCTTTTAATTAAATAAACTGGTGAGCATATAATTTTTCTTTCATTTTGGACTTTGAAGAGTGAGTCTGCTAAGGGAGTGCTTACATTGAAACCACATTCAAGTGTCTATGTTAAAGGATTTCTGAATTTGGTGATTTAGAGCTACACAGTAAAGCAAGCTTTGGATTTAAGGCTAAAATTTTGATTTGCAGTTAAGGACTCCTTTTATATAACTCCCATGATGTACTACAAAAACCTGAGAATCTCAACCTCAAAGATAAATATTAATAATTTAGAAAAAAAAAGATTGTTGTAGTTTTTTTTCCATGAGAATATTTGCATTTAATTTAAGACATTGAGAACATTACCCCAAATCAGAGATCTGAGTAGTCTCTAGCTTCTCAGGAGCACTCAAAATGGATGGAGATTTTTCTTTATAATTATTGTCATTTATTTAATCAGTGTGCAATGATTAAATCATATACGGAAGCAGGATTTTGATTATAATTCTTTTATTTCAATAGAATTGTAATCTGCTTACCCTGAGCCAATTGTGTGTTGACTTAACACTCTCACTATATGGACAGATGCTTTTTTGGTATTATCGTAGGAGCAAATAAGGGTAAGTCAAATCAAAAGGCCATGATGTAGCCTCTTGATCAATTAACTTTCCTAGATTCATTAGGATTGCCCTGAAATTTCTGACAAACTCTTAGCTGTTATTTATTTATTTTTCCATTGGGCAGATTGGAGAATACTTAGTTCATACACATTTTGGTGGGCATATTTTCTTGAAGAAAACACAGAACAGGTACCGCCTTTCATTTATATCTTTATTCATTAATTCAGCAAACATTTAGTGAGTGTCTCCTTTGTTCCAAGTACTGTTCTAGTCATTATGATACAAATATGAATAAGTTGCTTGTACTTTAAGGATCTAATAATCAGTGATGGGGGAGGAAGAAAAAAGTAAACAGTACAGTATAGTATGATAACTATAAGCATAGGGTGCTTTCAGAGCACACAGATGTGTCATCTGGACAAACTGGAGAGGTCTAACAATGTTTTCTTGAGGATTACACCTGAATCAAACTCAATTGCTTTAGTGTTGGGGATGAGGAATGGTGGTGCCTAGTGCTGACAGAATATGAGTAATTGAGTAATTGCAAATCGTTTGGCATTGTTGGGTACCACAGTGGGATTGGTAAGAGTTCAGTGTGAGCAGCAACCAGTCAGATTATCAAGGGCCTTGTAAACAGTGTTAAAGAGTTTGGACTTGATCTGAGGGTAGTGGGTTGTTCCTAAAATGTTTTAGAAAGGTTATTCAGATTGTGTTTTAGGATTTATGGGTTGTAGGCCAGAGAAAGGGAAACCAGTTAGGGAACTGATAAAATCACCTAGGTCAGAAATGATATGGGCTGAAACAAATGCTGAGGAAGTGAGAGAGAAATGAATAATCGCATGAGTGAACAAGAATTTGGACTGTAAGAATGGGAAGAGGCAGAGTGGCTCCTCAGCTTCTGGTTTGAGCAAGAAGGTGGATGGATGGTGGTGAAGCCATTGACTGAGGTCAATGGAGAAACACAAGAAGGCATGGTTTGGGGATTTTATAGAATTAGCTTCTGTCCTGGTAGGACAGTGTGACCACATGTTCTCTATGACCTAATAGTGTGCAGCCTGGGTATGATCTATTGTTGAAGCCTCCCTTGACTTATGGCCTGGGGATCAATGACTTTTCCTCTCTTTCTGTGTATATATATATATCTTCCCACGATGGAGGCTGATGTGGGGATGAAGATTTTTTTTTAAAGTGGTCTTAATGCACAGAAATATACAGTAATGAATAGTTAACAAGGGAAGAAAGAGCTCCAGTTAATAGTACTAAGTTAAAAATAAAAGAGAAAAATAGAAATAATTTTTATATAAAGTCATTGTTATGACGTCCCATGGAATGTGGCAGCCGAAATATTAACTATTAGTTATCCCCTAGGAGGCCTTGGGCATTACCTGGAAATGCGCCCTGAAGGTGTACTTTCAGCCAATGTTCTGGTCTTCCTTTAATCTGTTTGTTTCCTGTTTCATACTATATGTTATACTAGCATTCTAAAAAACTTAGGTTTAAATTGCTTCTTTTCTAAAATAGAACTTATTGCTATAGAATATAGTCTTCTGTATTAAAACAGATTATAGGGTTGTTATTGAGGGCTGATCTTTTTAACCAAACATATAAAATTGATTTAAGGCTAAAATTTTGATTTGCAAAAATTTTGAATGATGAAAATTTTGGTAGTTCACTGATTACTATTCTCTTATGACTCTGCTTCTTCCACTTTCTACCCTAATCTCTTCCCACCATCTCACCAGCCAAAAGGAGTTCTGCTTAGATCTGCTAAACTATGAATTTTTTTTACTGTTTTGGAAATAACATTATATTATATTTGGAACATATTGGAGAAATCTATAATATGTAGCACATTAGTGTAGAAGGATATTCTACTTCCTGTGCAGAGATGACTTTTAGTGCTTATGAGGACTTTAACTATGGTCTTTAAGCTATATAGAACATCAAGGTCACAGCTTTATATTGCTGAGCAGTTCTCTGGATGATGTGAGGGTGAAAAAAGAATGCTCTCAGCACTTTTTTTGAGTGTGACAAGATTACAAATGATTCCTCACAAAGTCTTGAAAGTGTAATCATGCCCTCAGACTTGCCCTCCTACAGACATATTTGGTAGCACTTACTTAGCCTATCAAAGTCTAAAATAGTCTTACATTAAGCCACATGGTGATTTTCTGATTACCACGATGGTAGGAAAGGGATGTTTTCTTATTGGTCATTGTGATGTGTGGACAACATTTAAGGTAATAATAGCAAAATAGTTCACTTATCTATATAGTTGGCTAACTTGTGACTAAATGGCAGGCTAATCTTAGAATTATTCAGCAAAGTCTGGCTAGTGGCCGAATCATGATGAATAGACAGAATATTAGCTTGTTAATTGAAATGAACTGTTACTTCCATACTTGAAATATAGATAATACCAATTATGTAATAGTCCTAATTTAGTAACTAAAATATTTTTTAAAAGAATCTATTAAGTAATAGAAATTTTTCTTCATTATGGTATATTCAGTCTTCAAGTGGCTTGGTAAGGTATTGTCTTTAAAAGTGCTGTCTTCTAGGATATCGTTTGACTTACAAGTTTGCCATTGCACCTCAGAACTAGAAAATCAATTTCTCATTTGAATTGATCCATACCACTGTTTTGGAGTTAATTACTTTGGTCTAGGATTTAGTCATGTTCAGATCTGCTATAGGTTACATCTGATCTGAGGCTTCTTAATGATGATGATGATTTCTATGGTAAAATCTTTTCATGGGGAGTTGCTTCCCAGATCTTCCTTTTGCTGTTTCCTTTAGACATCTGTTATGTGTCTGCAATCTGTTACTACCAGATTTCACCACCAACCCTTGAACTCTTGAATTATTTGTGTGCTCAACCCCTTTTCTGTTCTTTGTAAGGAAGCTGAGTTCTCCATTAGCTTCCACATCTGTATTAACCAGGCATCTGGGGAAAGGACGCCATCTGCTTTGAGGAGAGAATCAATCACCCTTTCATTTACACTGATATTTGGGCTCCTTAAAGGCCCCGTGGCCCTCCTTCACTCTTTAACTTTTTAGATTCTGACCTATATTGGAAAATAAAACTGCTAAATCATAAGCTAGTGTAGTTTTTACTTCCCTAATCCTTCATGGCTTGGATAAATATAACATTATAAGGATTGCATTATAAGTAAGTGGTTATATTCTGTTAATATTTATTTACCATAATTGGTGCTCATTAAAAAGCAGATTGAAAAAATGTAGATTTCAAAATATAACAGCCTATTTGGTATTTTTTTTTTAAGTAAAGGAAAATGAGACCATGTAGAACCTATAACAAATTTTATTGAACCTTTCCTGGAATTTTCAAAGTTTCACTTAACTCTGACAGGTTCAAGGAAATAATGAAATACTAAATTCACAGACTTTAAAAAGCTTATTATTAATATGTTTAAAGAACTTTCTTTAAGCATCTTAAATTTTTCTTAAGCAGTTCAACAACAAAATAAACACCCTCACTAACCAAGTGAAATCAAACTGACAGGTTGTTTGTAGCAGCCTTATAATGGTCTCCTTGGGTTTATGATCTGGGGAAGGAAGACAAATTGTTAATTTTTAAATAGAATCCCATATACTCTTTGCTAAGAAAATTTGCCTTTAATTTTTAGACCTTTGAATATTTTATTACTAGTTTTTTTCTGTCTGTGGTTCAGTATTATTATATCTCCAAAATACTGAATATCTAGGGAGGCTAATCGATAAACCTCAATTTCCAGAGAGTCATGTAGTATTTCTTTGCCCATATAATGTTGGATCTTAATATATAAATCTTGCATTCAGCCAAACCATATTAAGCTTGGCAAAATCCTTTGTTTCTACGTTATATCTGAATAATGATGTACTGACAATTAGAATCTTCATTTATTTCTAGTTCAGAATGGCTTCAGATGTTGTTGAGCTTTGTGTTGTACTTATCTCTTGAATGAAATGAGGTAGGCTGGAGTGGATACAGGATGTAAAGTCAGAGGCCTGGATAATAATCTGGCTCTTCCAAACTCACTTAACCACGTTGAGCCACTTTCATGTCTGTACAAAGGAGCCAAGGATCATGCCTGCAATCCCAGCACTTTGGGAGGCTGATGTGGGCGGATCACGAGGTCAGGAGATCGAGACCATTCTGAGCAACATGGTGAAACCCCGTCTCTACTGAAAATACAAAAACTAGGTGGGCTTGGTTGCACGTGCCTGTAATCCCAGCTACTCGAGAGACTGAGGCAGGAGAATCACTTGAACTTGGGAGGCAGAGCTTGCAGTGAGCCGAGATCGCGCCACTGCACTCCAGCCTGGCGACATAGCGAGACTCCGTCTCAAAAAAAAAAAAAAAAGAAAAAAGGAGCCAACAATATCTCTCTCATTGGGTTGTTGTGAGATTTGAAAGAGATAATATATGTGAGATTCTTTACAAATGGCCTTTTTTGATTGTAAATATGAGAATTTTTTTACTGAAGCATATAAATTTATGAGATAATACATTTTGACTATCAGATGTCCTTGCATATTTCTTTATTTTCCCTTTTCTCCCTTTACTTTTTAAAAATTTGTTTATTCTCTCTACTCCTTCATAAAGAAATGTGTGTGTTAAATTTAAGGCCCTTGTAGCTTGAGTGTTCCTAAGTGGCAGCCCTCTTCAAAATGGAATCTTGATGAATAAGAACCTGTATTAATTTATTCATGGCTAAATAATTTTTCTTTTCTAAGTGTGTATTCATCCCTAAATCATACATTTAGATCATAACTAAGAATTTTACTTTGTTGGCTCTTAACATAATGAAATATATTCTGGTTTTCAGGCCCTTTTTTCTACTTTTTTTTCCTGCATGTTCTTTCTTTGTCTATGAATCTTTCGCTCGGGGTGGCTGGCTTGTGCTTTGAATACGTCTAACATCTTCCATTCTTTATGCTTCTTATGCCTTTCTTTATACCATTCACCCAGTTGTAATTCCTGTCTACTCTCTGAGATACAGCCATGTGCCACTGCATAATGTCAATGATAGACTGTGTTTTTGATGGTCTTCCCATAAGAGGATAATACCATATTTTCACTGTACCTTTTTTATGTTTAGATATGTTTAGATACACAAATACCATTGTGCTACAATTGCCTATGGAATTCAGTGCAGTTACATGCTGTACAGGATTGTAGCCTAGGAGCCATAAGCTAGGGGTAGTCGGCCATACCATCTATGTTTGTGTAAGTATACTCTGTGATGTTCGCACAATTATGAAATTGCCTATATGCTTTTCTCAGAATGTGTTTCCATCATTAAGTGATGTGTAACTGTACTTTTCTGTTGTTCAGGTGTGGTGTAAGCCTTATCTCTTACATGAAGTCTTTTCAGACTTCCGTAGCCAGAGTAAGTTTTTTTTTACATTCCTATGTAGTTATTATCTGTAATACACATCTTTTTATTAGTTGAAAAATGAAGGCTTTTTTTTTTTTTTTTATGAAGCCACTAGGAAATGTTTCCTTGTGTGTTGTTTGCTTAAATGGGCTTAGTCTCATTCATTACTGAAAGACTACGTGGCGGTGAGGAAGGTATTACTATGATTGGTTTACATTAAACAGAGCTTAACTCTGAAGCTGTGGTAGAAAGGATTTGGAAGAGCAAATTGCATTGTGTGCACAGATAATTGTCCATCCTGGAAAATATCCATGTAAATTTTTAAGAAATGCAGAAGCATCAGAAATATTTTTAGAAATCCATGTTGTTTCTGTCTTCACTTTATTTATTTATTTGTTTTTTTCAGTCATTTCCTGCCATTAAGGGACTCATAGGCTACTGAAGGATTCAGATAAGTACTTTTTAGCAAAGTATCATAAGTACCATATGTATAAGCAAGATCCTAAGGAAATACTAGTTTCTTCCTATTGTCTTACCACCTGTCAGGGCTAGTTTCCTATGTTATTTGGACCTCTCTCTGCATGACTGCCCAAATTTTTCATATCAATAAAAGAAGCTTAACACAAAATTACTGATTGTGATTAAAGGGAATATTTTTCCTGGTTGGTTGTATAAAATGGACTATGATAGCGTCACAAATGTTTGCCTTATGATATGTTTTAAAAAGTCAACGATATTCTGGGGGAGGGCCACCTTAAAGGAAGTGAGAATTAAATCGGAATTTTTCTTTGGGTGAGATATGCAAGTATGTTCTTAAAATATTTTCCTCCCGATTTACTTTGGTTAACTTCTAGTTCTCCTAATTAATATGTGTGAATTTGGCATATTAAGAGGGTAGATTTTCTGTAAAACAGTCATGACAAAATAGCAGACAAAAAATAGAATATATTTCACAGCTTAATTTAAGTTACATTTTTACTACCCCTGCAATTATATTCCATAGGTCTCCACTATTTGTTTAGAAAAATCGGTAGGATAATTTTATTTCTTTAATCTTAGTAGAAAACACAGTTATTAAAATGGACATTGAAAACATATTAGTAATTATTAAAGTGGGCTTAACTGATAGATTGATTAGAATCTGGGGAAGTTGCATACAGAAGGAGGAGGAGAGCTAGCTTTTTCCTAGACAAGTGGGAATTACTTCAGTTTATTGTATTACTTCAGTAGTTATTGCATTACTTCAGTTTTATTATCCTATACTAGAACAGCGTTCTAAATGATCTTATTTTCCTCATCTTATTCACTCTAATCAGTCCTCCATTCTTCTGGCAATTATCTTTCTAAAATTTAAATTAAAAAATTTAAAATGCAACATCATTCAACCAATTGTATGAGCAATATATTGATAGAATCATACTTTGCTCACCTTTTGCCTAACCTTTTCTTCAACATATTCCTGATTATCTCCTCATTTGCTATATTTCAAATTATACACAATTCTACTTTCCAGGACATCTTATGCTTTGTCAGGTCTGTATGCCTCCATACATGCTGTTTTTCTGATCGAAATATTATTTTTTCTTGTATTCTTGAGAAGCCCTAATTTTTCCCCAAGTGACTTCCCTGAAGCTGCCTGTATTAGGCTATTCTCACATTGCTATAAAGAAATACCTGAAACTGGGCAATTTATAAGATGAGAGGTTTAATTGGCTCACAGTTCTGCAGGATGTACAGGAAGCATAGCAGCATCTGCTTCTAGGGAGGCCTCAGGGAGCTTTTACTCATGGTGGAAGGCAAAGTGGGAACAGGCACTTCACATAGCAAAAGCAGGAGCTAGACAGAGAGTGGAGGGCAGAAAGTGCCACACTCTTTCAAATGACTATATCTTGTGAGAACTCACTATCACAAAGACAGCACCAAGCCATTAGACATCCACCCCTGGGATCCAAACACCTCCAACCAGGCCCCACCTCAAGTGTTGGGGATTGCAGTTCAACATGAAATTTGGACCGGACAAATATCCAGATTATATCACCATCTATGACCCTTCTTGGCTGTTGTAGTTGGCTCTCCTGTATACCTGATACACATAGCCTAGTTATTATTTACTGTATTTTGTTTGTTTCTTCTGATTCTATTTCCCGACTAGAGTAAAAACTCCTATAGTTGATTTTACATCTGTAACTCTGGGATTTGTCACAATGTCAGGAACATAGACACAGTAAGTATTTGTTGATTATTAAGAAAGTTAAGATTAGATTGAGAATGGCATTTTGAGTGCTTGTGTAGTATTTGGTTTTCTTTACAGTTATTATTATACCATAAAACATATATTTAATTTATTTTATAAATGGTTAGAAGATAAAATGCATCACATTCTGTTTTTCCATTATTGTTTGGTTTTGTGACAGTGCTGTTATCTCTTATCTATATATCTGCCCTTCCACCCTCTACTGCAGAGATATAAAACCTGTGAACCACACATGCCAGATTCCATTGCTAGCAAGTTTTCTATTAGGTACAGCCAAAGCAAGGCAATCTTGAAAGATTGTACGGTAGGAGAGAAGCAGCAGCTATTTATTTCCTTTTGTTGGATGGTGTACTTCAGCATGCAGAAGAGGATACTGAAGGTGACCACAGGTGGCTGTGAGTTCCAGAAGCATTAGTGTTGGCATCTTGAATAGCAGTAGCAGTACTCCTGCTGCTGGACAGTATAGGCTCTGTTGAGCAATAACAGAGCAGTCCCAGTGGCACCTGTAGAAGTTTTTCCAGGAGCTCAGCAATGACTGCAGGCTTGTGGGCTCCAGCCTAGTGGGGTAGCACCCTCGCTTTGGTTTGAAACCCTGTTTTTGTTTTGTGCCTTCAAGTATTTATTTCTTCCTTTTTTTTCTAACCCCTTGAACAACTGTATAATCAGTTTCTCGTATTAAATTTCCTATTCTGGAAATGTCTATAGTAGTTTCTGCTTTCTTTAGTGAACAATAACCAGGAGTGGTTTTAGGAGACAGAATTTCAAAGATGAGAATTTGAGATTGGTTATCTGACCATATTGCAATTGAACACAATAGTATATCATTGCCAGTGGAAAATTGCCATTCCATGCAGGGTCAGCTCAGTTACTTAATGTATCACCTTTCTTATCAGAAATGAAGTGTTTACTAAAGTCAAAGTTTTGGGAAATCAAATGGAAGTTGTAATTGACTGTTATGGTTTGAATAACGACTCCTGTTGGCTGTTTTTGACTATACTAGAAGGTTTATAGAAAGGAAATTATGGGTTCAGGACTTCTCTCAGTTCAAGGATAGTCAGGTAAACAGAGATCTATGATCACCTCCCCACTCCCACTGCCAACACAAATTGTCTTGTCTTTTATCATTGCAGTAATGGTGCAGCTGAAAATAACCAAACTTCAGTCCTGAGAATTATAGAATCACAGTACAAGTTGAATTCACAGCCTCACTAGCTTTCTTATATGGAAGATAAGACATGAATGGTAGACATGGATCATGATAATTGAAATGAATATATGTATGTGAGTGAACTCACCTAAATCTCAGAGCCTTGAACCCCAGTTTCCTCTGTGCTTCATTTGCAGTTTCCCCAGTGCTTTATTGTAGAACCAACCTCTTCTTTCTCTAAGGAGATTAAATTCCCTCTTCCTGAAGAGTCTGTAATGGCCATAGTGACTTCAGTCTTGCATGAAAATATCCTAAAGCCTTAGGGAGATAGGAATGTTACAGTGGGTTTATCATGTGTGGCCCACAAGTTTTCCTCATGGAAATATTGAGAAATGCATTGGTGAAGGGAACATTAGTGTCCTTGAATAAATCTGGGAAGGCTGTATTCTGATTGCCTTGGATGTGATATTAGGTGCCACTTTCAAAATAGACTCTCTCATTTTAATGGAATGATGGAATTCTGGAGTGGCAGAGGCTGAGTGTCCCAGTGTAATCACTGGAAGCAAAGTGAGTACAATTGCGATAATGGGTGGAAGAGCCAGAGTGACAATCAGACTGTTGTGACACCAAACTTTTAATTTTTGATGGTGGCTGAAATATCACTAAAATACAGACTCTAGGGTACAGAAACATACTTGACGTTGTGAGCAGAAAACTCATTTCCTCACCCTGATACAACATCATGGCCTCTCACTTAGTTTCTAGACCAGAGCCAGTTCACAGAGCCACAGCTCCTAAATGAAATGAGGGCAACTGTATCCCTCTGAAGATAAAGCATGAGTATTGCTACAAATACATACCAAAAATCTTTCTTCAAGTTGTCCCCAATGTGATCTCAGTCATTTACCAGGATGATTGTACATTGTGGAAAGGGAAATTCTTAGTTATTTCAGGGATTACCATACATGGCTCTTACTTGACACTAATCCTTGGCAGGGAGGGGAGACCCAAAATACTTGACCATTGTTCTTGTCAAAATGTGACCTATGGTGACCAAATGATCCCTCCCTCCCTGCCTGCCTGCCTGCTTGCCTTTCTCCCTTCCTTCTTTCCTTCCTTCTTTCTTTCCCTTCTCTCATTTTCTTTACCTTTTTCTTTCTTTGTAACTTGAATTACTCTTACTGTAGTTCCAGGGGGTCTGTTTATCTACCTTGTGATCATTGTCCAGTTCTTGAATGCTTACCTTGACTAGATATCCTCTGTAGCTTGCAGAATGTCCATATTGGCTTTCTGAACCATGGAATGAAGGATATTGTGGTAGAAGGGGCCAAGTGGAAAGCCCTGGAACTGTTCTCCCATCCAGGAGAGCAAACCAAAAGCAGTAAATTCATTAGAAAAATGTCAGAGATTACTGCTGCTATTAAATACTTAAAAATTTTAAAACAGAGATTTTTAGCACGTACTCATTTTACTCACCTGCTTGCCTTGCGCAAAGGAGAATAGGCCTTAGAAACCATGATGCTTTGTTTTAAATTTAATCTGGTTGCAATTCTGATTGGAGATACTCTTCTAGATGTGATCTTTTTACTAGAGCCAGTCATTCTTGTCTCTGGCACTTGGTATACAACTATTGATCTTGCAAATCCTTCCCCCATTCCTATATCAATTAGCCAGGATTACAAGAAGCTGAATACATTCATCTGACCAAGAATGCAGTATAGTTTACTGTCAGGGTGATGTAAAATCTGCTCTGTCATAATCTAGTACATATTGGAGTTAATTTTAAAATGTTTAAATAGGGATAAGAAATTTCATACTTTTTCCATTATTAGTGGAAAATTTTAAACCAAAGAACATTTCTTAGAACTAATAAAGGGTAGAAGAAGAAGGTGTTAATTAGTGCTTAAAGCAATATGTATTTGATTGGCTTAATTTAGGATGATTGTTCTTCTAGAATTAAAAATAAAGACCAACAGAAACAAAACTTTAACAGAAACAAAACTTTAATTTTAAGCTATAGAGTTTCTTGTCTCCCTACCTTTCCCTTATCTCATGTGCCAAATTAAAAATCAGAGGTTCTTAATACTTTTTGTGCCATGGATCCCTTTTCCAATCTGGGGAAGTTCATGGATCCAGTCTCAGAATTAAAAAAAAAAAAAAGATTTAAGCATGTGAACTCAAGAGTCTTAGATTTTTTTTTTTTTTTTTTTTTGAGATGGAGTCTCACTCTGTTGCCCAGGCTTGAGTGCAGTGGTGATGTCGACTCACTGAGACCTCCGCCTCCCGGGTTCAAGTGATTCTCCTGCCTCAGCCCCCTGAGTAGCCGGGATTACAGGTGTGAGCCACCGTGCCCGGCCAGAATGTTATTAATGCACAAAATGAATGCATAGGATTGTAAAGGAAATAAACTAAATTGAAATAGTGCCATCAAAATATTTTAAAATCTCTAAAATAGTAATCCATGAATAGTAATAGTGATAGGATGCAGCATTACTTCTAACAGGTACTATAATTTTGAAGTTAGGGATGAGTGTAACAATATTTCAAAATACATATTATTTCTGTCAGTCACAAGTACAACAAATACTACTGCGATTTGTTGTCTGCATTCTTAATAAAGGGAAATTTAAACGTTTAGCTAATTGTTAGTGAAAATAAGCATATGATCTTTTTTTCATCCAAATACATGAATCATATTCCCAAAATTGTATCTATTGAACTTTTTGGTGGGGTTTAAAACCTCTAACATGGTGGAAAGACAAGACTGAGTGAATCTATGTGAAAAAGTATCAATTCTTTGACCAGGGAGATACCACATAGTAAATGAATACTTCTGATATACTAAATGATTCCTTGTGGACCTTTAGGATCAAAATTATTTTGAGCACACACTCTGTTTTCTTCCATTTCGTTAACTGGTTTGAGCCCATTTACTTATAATACTCATCCAAACTGGCCACATAACATTTAAAATTTTTGTTTATTTCCAAAAAATTGACTTCTTGCAATGATCTTCACTAATTGCCTGGCATAGAATTCTTACTAGGGTGTTTCCACATGTACTGTTTGTTGTACATTTGTCAGCTCACTCAAATAAAACTGCAAATAATGAAAACAATTGTATTTTCTCCAGTACATCTATGAAATAATGTCTTCTTATTTTTTCTTCCTTCTCTAAAATCTTGATCCCAAATTATGACAATTTCACAACCATTTGAAAAATTATTGTGTTTATTGGATTATATGCAGGTGCGGTTCTGTACTTTATTCTACAAATCAGTGGTTAAGTTAATGATGCACTAGTTTAAATTTAGCAAAATGAAGCTTTACAAGCTCAGCTGAAAAATGATTCTTGTTTTAACCAGTATCTTCACACAGCTGTTTAAATACCATATTGTACTTTTTTCCCTTTCCTTATTTAAGATGGCACATGGTACTTGTGTAATCTTTGCTTATTTTAAGTTGGCATAAAAGAATAGGGTTCTCAGCAAATTGAAGGCAATTTGCAAAACTGGAGGATATTCTTATGAATTTAGGCCAAGTTAAATTATTGTTGAAGAATACATCTTTTTTCCCCCAAAATTTCTCCTGAGAATTTTTTTATTATAATGTTATATTTGAAAGTTTATGACAAAGGTACTTTTTTTTCTCATTTGTTCCATGTAATTTTCTTTCTTTTGTATGATGATACCATTAAAGTAAGATTGGCCAGAAAGAGTCAGATGTTTTTAAATTGTAGTAGTTCACTGTCTGTACTATCAATTTTATAATATTTTTCTGCCTAGAAACTTTTTATTCTCCATACATAGAAATAAAGGCCGACTCAAAGCATATTGCATTAAGATGGCAAGTTTAAATAATTTTTTGTAACTGCTTGTTTTTTCACTCCTGCACTATCCCCACTGCCTACATCTTCAATCTCCAGATTCCTACATCACCAATAAGACACAAAGTTTCCTTTTCTTTTGTATTTTTCTCAAATGTACCAAATGAAACTTTACCTTTAGATTTTATTATTTGTTTGCCCTTATATATTTATTTAGCTTTCATATTTTCGTGAAAGGTATATAATATTTACAGATATTAATAGTAATATTTTGTCACAATATATCTGTGAGATAGGGTACTGCCAGTGTAGACATTATATTTACTTTTTAGCATGGGACTCTTTTCTCTATGTTGGTTGATTTAAGCAAATAATCTTATAGGCCAGAAATACAATTGAATTTGGACAGATACGCACAAGCATAGTTAGTTGTAAGTTAAGAGACTGAGTTGAACTATATCACTATAATTGTTTTAGTTTGTGAAAAAACTCAATCTATAGCTCTATTTCTTAAAATTTGTAGATTGCTTAAAGTGTTCAATTATATTCTGTATATGTATTCAAATCCCCTTAATATCAGGCCTGACTGGTTGAATTTTACTGTTCTGTATTTATGGAACTTATTTTTATTATTACTGGATTTACACCTAACAGCAAGAAACAGTGCCCCATGAGCTATTATATCAATAAAAATTGTATTGCTATGGCCATTTTCTAAGGAAGTTGGAAACACAATGGGAACAAATAGGAAATAGTTCCAAGTAAGAAAAAAATTCTCTCAAAGAATAAAAACAAACTGTAAATTATGAATATGGTAAAACTTATGGGGAACATAGTAACTTGAAAATATTTTCTTGATTTAATAAATATTATATATATAAAATGTATGTAATTACATTTTATAATGGTTTATTGTTTTTATGCAAAGTTTATATGTTAATATATAGCAGATATAATTTTGGGAAGTATCACTCTGGAAACTTCTATATTTTTACCTACTGTGAGGTAGATAATCATAGTTTTTGCCTAGTTATATTTTATTATAGAATATGGTACACATAAGCATGTTTAGTGCAAAGATGAGGACTAAAATGCATAAGTGAAACTAGAAGGAGTGGAACCAAAAATCAAAACTTAGTGACTTGACAGTATTGGTAAATACTGTTAAAATAAGAATAACAAGATAAATAGTAACATTCGTGTAACATTGCCCAAATATTAATCACTCTTTAGTTTCTTATTTCAAGTGCCATTTAGAGCAAATATATAAGAAAATTAAGATCTTAAATTGTGGAGTATATCAATAAAATATTTTTTAGGATCCAAAAGTAAGGTACTAAGTTTTCTAACACAATTTAAGATTGTATAATAGACGTGCTTATTTCCTTTTTTGAGGTGCCCATCTTATTTGTGTAGAAAATAGACAGAAATGATAAACTAAGGACTATATATAGAAAATAGATAGAAAAAAATATATAGAATATAATTAGAATATAATATGTATAGAATATAGTTAACCAGTTCTTTAAACATCAGAGAAGCTCTTTTAATAATGAGAGATAATTTTCATAAGGATAAATTTAAAAAATATAATGCTGCTATATACTGACAATCAGTATAGTCTTCTTCCCTGCCTCCCCCATTTGCTGTGGGTAGCAGACTCTTAGTTTTGTTAGTTGTTTTATTTTTCTTGATTCAGCCCAAAGGATAAAAGTCAGAAAACATCAGCAAATTGAAAGAGTATCTAAAGATTGCTTACACCGCATTACTTTATCAAGAGATCTCATCATTACAGCTTCCAGTCAGTAACCCCTTTTCTGCTTTAAAACTGGACTCACACACACACACACACACACACACCCAGAGTCCAGTGATAATCAATGTGATCTCATATATAAAAATGAAAGACCTTTAAATATTTCTGAAAATTTGTTGACATAGATACCAAATAAATAAAGACAGATTTATGCTAGAATTTTTTAAATAGACATAATTTTTTAGAGAAGTTTTAGTTTCACAGAGAAATTAAATGGAACATACAGAGATTTTCTATGTACCTACTCCTGTTCCCATACATTCATAGACTTCCCCATTTATCAGTATCCCCCACCAAACTGGTACATTTGTTACAGTTGAATTGAGATTGACACATCGTCACTCAAATTCCACATTTTACATTAGCATTCACTGTTGATGTTGTACATTCTATGGCTTTGGACAAGTTTGTAATAACATGTATCCACTGCTAGAGTATATAGGGTAGTTTCACTGCTCTAAAAATCTTCTGTGAATTTATAAATATTTTTTGATGATTAAAATTGTATATATGTACTTTGGAAAATTTAAAAATGTAAAATAGAATGAAGAAGAGGAAAAGATAGTCATTGCACACATTTTGATATAAATTTTATTTAAACAAAGATATCAAAGTGATCCCTGCAAATTTGGGCCATCTTTTTTACATTTCATGATATTTAGAGATTTATTATAAAAATTTGTGATAGTTTCTAGAAGATGTCAGCAGTCATCCATTCCCTTGCCCTATTCTGGCCTCCACCACTTTTCCTCAGAAGCTAGTTTACCTAATTATCAACCACTTTTTGTATAAAGCATTGCAGATAGAGAACAACAGAATGGAGACCTCATCCAGGTTAGTGGCATTCTCACAGGGAGTATGTTGGTTCTAAGACCAGGTTCTAGGATATGTTTCTTAGCTTCACGGGACCTGAAAGCTGATTCTTCATTATTTTAAAGTTTATTAGCCTTTCCAGGATAGACTCACCAAACAAATTCATAAATATATGTTATCTGGTATTACTGATATATAAATCAGAGTGCTAATTTATTAATTTGCCATTAGTCCCAGCCACTCAGGAGGCTGAGGTGAGAGAATCACTTGAACTTGGGAGGCAGAGGTTGCAGTAAGCTGAGATCGCGTCACCGCACTCCAGCCTGGGCGACAAAGTGAGACTCCATCTCAAAAAAAATATTTAGCACTCAGGGAAATGGATTTCTTTGTTAAGCCCTGAAGCCAGCTGATCCCACTGAGCTTCACACTACTGCTATTCTGGGTTGCTAACCAAAGTGCCATTCCTTTTCTAATAATTTAGCCCTCTCTCCAACTCTGCTTGTACTCTTCTCGGATTTCTTTTTCCTACCCAGCTTCCCACTCTTCTTAACCCTTGCAAGCCTCTGGAGATGCCATTTCATAGCAAATCAAAAGAAAACAACCTCCCTCATCAAAAAAACAAGACAAAGTTTCTCTATTCATACACTTGTCAAAGAGTTTTCTTATTTCACTTCCTGTCGTCAACTAAAATCTGAAATCTGGAGCCACTTTCTCCAACAAAGAGCCCTCTCTCTTAGGTAGATTATACTTTCAAATTCTTATTTCTGAGACTTTCCTTTGATCAGTGTCAAGTAGATCTTTTTTTGTGTGTGTTGGTTGTTGTTTCTTTTTGTTTGTTGAGGAAAATAGGAAAGGTAAGGTTTAAACTTTCTTAAATTTCCCTTCTAATTATATATTTTTTAAAGTAACGTGGGTCATCTTGATTTTGGACACTGATATTCAGATGGTTTAATTTCTTCTTTACAGGATACACCACACACACACACACACACACACACACACATTATATATGTGTATGTATAAACACCCATACATTATGTATGTATATACACCCATACATTATATATGTATATTCACCCATATGTGTTATATATACACACTATACATATGTACACACATACGTATATATATACACACACACATATATATGTATATATACACATTATATATATACACACACATATGGGCTCACAGTATTCTACAAATGGCTGAACATTAATTTTTACTCTTCTAAATTCATTCTCAGGGTGCTAATTTCATTTCCATTTGGGGCATGATATTTGCTATTGTCCTCTTTCTCCACCTTACCTCCATTAGTATATTTTTTGCTGAGAAATAGGAAAAACCTCTCTCTATAGATTCTGTGGCACTTATTTCCTGTTAAAGCTTTAACTGCACATTTTATTCGAACATTGATTTTTCATGTCATGACAGAAATGGCAAGGTTAGCATTTCAGAACTTCTTCTGTTAACAATATCTTCATCCTCTCATTAGTTTAATTCATGATAGTAATTCATACAAGCTTTGACCATTAAATCCTTTTAGGAAGCAGTGTTTCCCAAAGGCCAATATTCATTATGAATAATTAGTTTCTTCAATTCATTTTAGTGTATGAAATTAACAGTATATGGGAATTCATTTTCTTTCTGATGCAATAAACTTTCCATTAATGTGTGAGATAATTTTTATGTTTTTTTCTTTTCCTATACAACTGATGGTTAGAGTATTCAATAGGGTATTTTATTCTGTTCAAAGTAAAGTTCTTTTGGGAGGTTTGTGGTTTTAGTAGTTGTTCCCTCAACTCTGTTCCTTCCATCAGACCTTTTTTCTTTTATTGCACATTAAATGATGAGGTCTCACCAAAAAGCATTTATGAAATCCCTGAAGAACCCTAGTAAAGATGGTGAGATTGATTTTTGTGTTTCCTTTTTAAAAAATGTACAGAGAAATGTGTGAAGCCTATATCTTTGGGAAGCTTAATATTCAAAAACTGTCAACTCAGTTTTGAAAAATTGCCTTGTTTTTGCCATTATTGTTTCTGACAAATGGATCAGGTGTAGTTTTAAAGAATGGGAGAATCAACCTTAAGTTATTTCTTCACAAATATGAAAGGAGTCCCACAAAATAAAATATAGGATGCCCTAACTTTGCATAGTCATGATCATAGAAATCAAATCCCAAAGCACTTATAGAGGTAAGTAAAAGCATTGCAGAAATAAATAATCAAGATTGATTGCTTCCAAACTGTGAGTATATGTAAATAAACAAAAAATTTGCTTTATGAGACTGAACTTTTAAATTTATTCAGCCAGAGATTCATTGTTCTGATGTCTGTGTGATTTTCTCTTTAAGGAAATAGTAAGAACATATTCATACTTTATAAATTGCTAATACTTACTAGTTGATACAATGATGAAATGATCTGTAAAGAATACATGCTATTTTAACTTTTGATTTCTATAGCTCACTTAGAGAAAAAAAATCAAAGCACTTTGAGGATACTTAGAGCAGAACAAGGCAATCTAAGGGGGAAAATGTATACTTAGAAATGCATTTGGGTTTTTAAACATTTGAGTCCTGGGTATCTTTGCAGTTTCAGAATTCCAGATGATATTTGTATGAGGCCATATTTTGCTTTCTAAAATTTCAAGAATGGGGGCAAAGTGGCAGTGTAATGTGCTATCTTGATGCTAGTAGGATACAGTTATTTTGTGAAGAAAATTTAGTGACTTCAGTATTGGAGGTTCAGGTCACTGGACTCTAGTGTAAAACCAGGGATGTGGTAGCCCCAGAAATTATCTCACAAACAAGTCATATTAAGAAAACTCTCTTTAAGGTTTATTCTATGTCATACCCTTTCCTTATATGGCAATATTTTTCTTTGGAACTAAAACTATAAGTCACCAAATAAAAGATTCTAGGTAATAAAGATTTTGGTAATTGTCATAATCTCCATAAGAGAAGCCAAAGAGAAAAACAAATTCTTTATTTCACTACTTTTTTGTGTGTGATGACTAATGCTCTTTTAGTAGATGTGTAACCTTGATTTGGTTATTTAACCTCTCCGTGCTTCAATTTCTTCTATTTATATAATGGGAACAGTAATAGCAACTCCTAGGGTTATCATGAAGACTGAATGAGCCCGCGTGTGCATGCACACACACACACACACACACACACACACACAGAGTTATCGAAAGAGAGAGCGAGCTTTTAGACAAGTGCTATGTATAGATGTGTTTTTGTTATTGCTGTACTTATTATTATTCACGCCACACTTCATAAATAGGGACCTCAAGCACTATTCTATGTGCTGGTCTACTGAACAAGGCAGACAAGGATCCTGTTCATATGAAACTTATATTTTGGTTCAGGAGGTCAGGGAGACAATACAACAGGTAAAGAAATGATAAAATTTTCAGGTAGTGCTAACTGATATGTAGAGGATTAAACTTGGGTGTTTATATAGCTTGGATAGTCAAGGAAGTATTTTTTTAGGAGGTAACATTTTAGTTGAGAACTGATGACACAGAACTAACCTTGTAGAAATCTGGGGCAAGGGCATTCCAGTGATGTTACTAAGATGTACTCAGAAAACAAAAAGACTGGTGATGCTAATGGGTACTGACCTGGGCCTGTGCAGTGTGAGGTGTGACCTGAGAGGCTGGTGAATCTAGTCTTGTACAACTCTGTGAGCCTGGATAAGGAGTTAGGATATCATTCTAATTGTGGAAGAGAATTCTTAAGGTTTTTTTTTTTTTTTTTTTTTTTTTTAGCATGAAACTGACGTGGCGTAATTTACATTTAAAAACCATTTTGATAAGACCTACTGTATAGCTATAGTACTCAAGACAATGTGTTATTGGTGGAGGGATAGACACATAGATCAATGGCATAGCATATGAAACACAGAAATAGCCTACACAGATATGGCCAACTTAATTTTTGACAAAGGAGCCAAAGCAGTTCAATGGAGGAAGGTTAGAAATTTCAACAAATGATGCTGGAGAAACTGGACATTCACAGGTAAAATAATGAATCTTGACCCAAAACTCATACCTTCTACAAAAATTAGCTCAAGATGGATCATTGACTTAAATACAAAATATGAAAGTATAAAACTTTTAGAAAAAAAATAGGTTAAAATCTTTAGGATCTAGGGCTAGGCAGTCAGTTCTTAGACTTGACACCGAAAGCATGATCCATAGAAGGAAAGATTGATAAATTGGGCCTTATTTGTTCTGTGAAAGACTCTTGTTAAGAGAGAATGGAAAGACAAAAGCTGCAGCCTTGGAGAAAATATTTGCAAACCATATCTCCTGCCCCCCCAAAAAAACCCAAAAAAAACCCAGTATATAGAATATATAAATAACTCTTAAAACCTAACTGCAAAAAATAAACAATTCAATTAGGAAATGAACAAAAGACAGGAAGAAACTTTTTACCAAAGACATATACAGATGACAAATAAGCACAATGAAAAGACGTACAACATCATTAGGCATTAGAGAGATGTAAATTAAAATCACAATAAGTTATTACTACACACCTATCAGAATGACTAAAATAAGAAAGTAACAACACCAAGTGCTGGTGAGGATGTGAGGAAACTGGATCACTCATAATATTGCTGATACAATATAGAAAATTGTACAGCCACTCTGGAAAAAAAAACAGTGTGGCAGTTTCCTGTGAACCTAAACATGCAATTACCATATGACCCAGCAATTGCACTCTTGTGTATTTATCTGAGAGAGATGAAAACTTATGTTCCAACAAAAACTTGTACATGAATGTTTGTAGCAACTTTATTGGTGGGCCCAAACTGGCAACATCCTGAATGTTCTGCAACTGTCAATGGTTAAATTAATTGTACACATATATACCTAGAATCCTACTCAGCAATGGAAAGGTATGATACATGAAATAATCTGGCTGAATCTCCAGGGAATTTTTCTGCATCAAAGAAAACTAATCCACATAGGTCACAAGTGAATACCTTTATATAAGATTCTTGAAATGACAAAGTTATGAAATGGTTGCCCGGAGTCAGGACTTGGAGTTGGGGATGGGTGCGGAAGGAGATTGGTTGTGTCTATGAAAGGACAACAGAAGGCGTCCTTGTGGTGATGGAATTGTTTTATATTTTGACTGTGTTAATGTTAATATCCTGGTTGTGATTTTGCATCATATTTTTGCAAGATGTCACTGCTGAGAGAATGTGGCTAGAGAGTACATGGGATCTCTCTGTATTATTTCTTACAACTGCATGTGAATCTACAATTATCTCAAAATAAAAAAATTTAATTAAAGAAAAACCCTTTACTTATTATTTTGGCTGATTAGTAGAGAACATATGGCTTCCAGCCCTAGTGATTTTGATTTAACTGGTGGGGTCTGTGTCTTGTACTTTTAGAAAGATCTTCAGGTGGGTCTGCTGTGCAAACAGAATTGAGGACCTCAGCAAAGCTGCAAACAAATCTCTGCACTTAAAAGTACAGGATGTTATCCAGGAGTGTTTTAGGTTATGTGTGATACTTGTTACAGGCATTTGACTCTGTAAGTCTGTGACCTGATCCCAGAGGACCAGTATCACTTCCTCAACTGAGAACCTCTTAACTGAGAATGTCAGAGATACTTATATGTCTATAGATGTCTTAATATTTTTTCCTTCAAAATAAGTTTTACTGTAATTCCACTCTACTTTTCTAGGGTCTATCCAGCTTTTATTTCAGATACCTGTTGAAATAATTACTTTCCTTACTTGTAGTTACTGCAATTTTGTCAGCAAGGATGCAGCCACTGTTTATTTGTGCTTGCAGATTGCTGTTAGTCCTTTTGTTCTCTTTTCTTTTTAAAATGGGCCCTGGCTAGGCAATAAATTCTATGTGTAAACAGACCACATGCAAATATCTTTGCATGGTAGCTGCAGAATCCTGCCTATTTAAAAAAAAAAGACAAATTCACACATGAGATTCCTCTTTTGTGTGCATGTTGCTTATGATCAGGAACTACAGTAAACTGTTACCTCGTTAATAAGTTTAATATTTTATTTTTCAAAAGATCCACTTTGTGTCCTTTTTAAGTAGATAATCACACATTTCTTTTTTATTTCTGCTTCAGCTACCTTTAAAGAATTATCTGGGAAAACCCCACTAATAATAGTTTTGTATTTGCTTCTGAAAATGACAAACTCTTGTTTGATTTTTCTAATGGCCACTGAATTCTATGTTGCATTTTGAAGATTATTTATTTGATGAGCTCACTAGAATACCTAGCATATAGTAGGCATTCAATGATGGTTATTGAATGAGATTAACAACTATTTAGTGATAACTGGTGTGTACCACCACTGTTTGGTATTCTGGCCAGTTCTGTGTTCATGTAGCTTTCAATTTTGTGGTACATTATTTATGCATAATGACAGCTGTCCAAGACTTGTTATAATATCCCACTTATGAACATGATGGAAACTCTTTCTCAAATGTATTTGGCATTTGTCTGTGTGTGTGTGTTTAACTGTACCCTGTCCTAGTGCCTTTTGTCTTTGCCTTTGTCTCTTTTTCTCTTTCTTAAGTCTCAATGACATTGTACAATAGTTATGTATGGTTCTGGTAATTCAAGACAAATAATGAGGTATGTAGGCTTGTCCTTAAATAAAGTTAGTCCTGATAATTGTGCCTCTTGACTGTACTTTCTCCCTTTTATGACTTCAACTGCACAGAATATGTTTACTTATAACAGACACTCATTACTGATCAATATTAACCCCTTTATTTTAGTTTATTACTTTTCTTTCATACTGCCTGCATTCTTCTTCTTGCATTGAATATGTATGTAAAGTATTTAATATATGTCCTTACAGTTTCCTCTCCATCAGCTTATTTAGATATATGCATATCCTTGAAAAAAAGATCGGCTAGTTTCTTTTTTTTTTCATGAGGCAGAGTCTAGCTCTGTCACCCAGGCTGCTGGAGTGCAGTGGCACGATCTCGGCTCACTGTAACCTATGCCTCCCTGGTTCAAGCGATTCTCTTGCCTCAGCCTCCTGAGTAGCTGGAACTACAGGCACCTGCCACCATGCTCAGCTAATTTTTTTTTTTTTTTTGTATTTTTAGTAGAGACGGGGTTTCACCATGTTGGCTAGGCTGGTCTTGAACTCCTGACCTTAGGTGATCCAGCCACTTCGGTCTCCCAAAGTGCTGGGATTACAGGTGAGAGCCACTGCGCCTGGCCCGGCTGTTTTGTTTTATTATATATTTTTAACAAATACTTACATAGCATTTTTCAAATCCCAGACACTGTTTTAAGCTTTTAGCAACATTAATTTATCGGATCCTCACAACAACCCTGTGTGGCAAGTACTCCTATCCCTCTTGGCACAGAAAGATTAAGTAATTTGCCCAAGGGTATGTAACTCATAAGTGTGGAGCCAGGATTTCAGCTGAGGCTGTCTGGTTCTAGAGTCCACACCTCCTTGACCAGTATAATAAGCTCCCTCTCCATTAATGCTGAAGTATTGTCCTATAAATCCTGCTTGGTTCTTTCCCCCTTTTCCATGTTGCCATGTGTACATAAAATTCATAATCTTTAATTGCTACTTGATATTCTGTTTTAAGCATATGCTGCATTTTCAACTTTATTAAGTTATAATATATATAAAAAGATAATGTCATTTTAAGTGTATAGTGAGTTTTGACAAATGAATACATTTTTGTAACCAACATCACAATCAATATATAGAATATTCCCTTCACTCCAAGATGTGAAGGAGTACCCTGGTATGCCTTATCAGTAAATCCTGCTTCTGGCTGCATGAAATCACTGATCTTTTTGTCACAGTGGATTCAAATTTCCTAAACTAGATTTTGTATAAATGGACTTATACAGTATACACTTTTTGAGTCTGGTTTCTTTTGTTCAGCTTGTTTTTGAGACTCATTCATGCTGTTGTTTGAATGACTAGTTCATTTCTTTTTATTTCTGTGCAATTTTTCATTGTGGGAATATACCACAATTGGTTTATCCATTCACCTGTTTGTGGATATTTTCGTTGTTTCTAGTTTTTGACTAGTATCATTAAAGCTGGCATATACATTTATGCACAAATCATTGTGTTGTCATGTTTTCTTTTCTCTTGGTAAATACGTAGGAATGGAATTCCTGAGTCTTGTGATAAGCATATAATAACTTTATTTTTAAAACTGCCAAAATGTTTTATAAAGTGATTGTGTGACAGTCTCACCAGTAACAAATAAGAGTTTGAGTTCCTTCACATTCTTGACAACACTTGGAATATTGTCAGTCTTTTATTTTTAAGCTTTTTATTTGGAAATAGAGTCATAGTTGCAAAAATAATGCCGAGAGGTCCTGTGTTTCCTTCACCCAGTTTTCTCCAGTGATAACATCTTGTGTAATTTTAGAACTGTATCAAAAGCAGGGAAGTGATGTTGGTACAATCCACAGACCTTATTCAGATTTCACTAGTTTTATATGGATTCATTTCAGTGTACATGTATATATAGTCCTATGGAATTTGTCACACTTGTAGATTCATGCAAGCACCACCATAATCAAGATGCAGAACTTTCCTGTTATCCCAAAGATTCCTCATGCTAGCCATTTATATTCTTACGCATCCCTTTGGCTCCCTTTTCTCCATTTCGTCTCCACTTTTGTGGGCCCTTGGCAACCACTAATCTGTTCTTCATCTCCATAATTTTGCCATTTAGAGAATATTATATAAGTGAAATCATATAGAATATAACCTTTTGAAGTTGGCTTTTTCACTCAGTGCAATGCCTTTGATATCCATCCAAGGTGTTGTGTTACATGTATTGAGAGTTCTAGCTTTTTGCATTTCATTGCTGAGTAGTATGGATATAACACAGTTTATTTAACCATTCAGCCAGTAAAAGACATTTGGATTGTTTTTAACTTTTGATTATTACAAAAAAAGTCTATTATGAATAACTATGGGCATGCTTTCTTGTGGACAGTTCCCATTTCTCTGGGATAAATGCCTAGTATTAGGAGTGCTAAGTGTGTACTAAGTGTATGTTAAATTTTGTTTTCTATTTTTTTTTTTAAAGAAAATTTCAAACTATTCTCTGGGGTGGCTGTACCATTTTATATTCCTACCAGCAAATGTATGATTTATATAATTTCTTCATATCCTTACCAGCATTGGGATTACATTTTTTAAAGCTATTCTAACAGTTGTGTAAAAATACCTCATTTTAGTTTTAATTTGGGTTTCCTAATTACCTAGTGATGTTGAATATCTTTGTGTGTGCTTATTTGCCATTTTTATATCCTCTCTGGCGAAATGTCTGTCTGTGTCTAGTATTATCAGTTTTTATTTATTTATTTTTATTATTATTATACTTTGTTTTAGGGTACATGTGCACAATGTGCAGGTTAGTTACATATGTATACATGTGCCATGCTGGTGTGCTGCACCCATTAACTCGCCATTTAGCATTAGGTATATCTCCTAATGCTATCCCTCCCCACTCCCCCCACCCCACAACAGTCCCCAGAGTGTGATGTTCCCCTTCCTGTGTCCATGTGTTCTCATTGTTCAATTCCCATCTATGAGTGAGAACATGCAGTGTTTGGTTTTTTTGTCCTTGCGATAGTTTACTGAGAATGATGATTTCCAATTTCATCCATGTCCCTACAAAGGACATGAACTCATCATTTTTTATGGCTGCATAGTATTCCATGGTGTACATGTGCCACATTTTCTTAATCCAGTCTATCATTGTTGGACATTTGGGTTGGTTCCAAGTCTTTGCTATTGTGAATAGTGCCGCAATAAACATACGTGTACATGTGTCTTTATAGCAGCATGATTTATAGTCCTTTGGGTATATACCCAGTAATGGGATGGCTGGGTCAAATGGTATTTCTAGTTCTAGATCCCTGAGGAATCAGTTTTTAACTTTAGTCATTTTAGTTTCATGTATTCATATTTCACTGTGGTTTCAGTTTTTGCTTTTCAGATGAATTAGGATGTGAACATCTTTTCAAATGCTTATTGATCATCTTCTTTTGTGAAGTATCTGTTCAGATTATTTTGCCCATTTTAATGATGGTTTATTGGTCTTATAAAGTTATGAGTTCTTCACATCTTATTATTACTCCCTTGTCAGATATGCATATTGCAAATATTTTCTCCTATTATATAGGTGGCCTTTTTCATTTTTAAATGATGTATTTTTAAGAGTAGAAGCTTTTCATTTTTATGAATTTCAGTGTAGCAATTTGTTTCTTTCATTTTTAGTGCTTTTTTTTTTTAACATTCTTTCTAATAAATCCTTTCCTACTCAGAGTTCATGAAAATTTTCTTCTGTGTGCTCTGAAAGTTTTATAGTTGTAGGTTTTATATTTGGGTATAAAATCCATTTAGGGTTAATTTTTGTTGATATGCCACATTTTTATTATCCAACCTCCTAGTGATTGTTACTTTGGATTACTACCATAAATAACACTGACAAAATATCATTATACATAGCTCCATGTGAATATGTGGAAAAGTATCTCTAGGTGGTTTTATATATATATAAATTTTACTTGTGTATGTAAAATGGTAGCCACAATGGTTGCACACATTTATACGCCTGCTAGAAGGGCCAGAGAGTTTTATTGTCTTTATTTGGACTTCTTATGAATAACTGTATAATAAGATTTTTCCTTCTTTTTCACTGGCTTCCCAACTCATATTTCATGTGTATTGTTTGCTGCATGCTTCTCTGTGACAGTCTTGTGACTCTTTTCCATTTTACTTATTCTAATCTTTTGTGGAAGGGGAAACCTGCACTCTTAACCTATTCAACTTGTGTCTAAACTATGAGTATATAGTCTATGTGTGAAGGCCTTGGGGCTGTACCACGATTTCAGTACTTAAGCTTTGTCATATGTGTTTTGCCAACTTACCACCCTTTTATCTCCTTTTTGGTTCTTATCTGTGGTCCTTGTTTATCATGATACTGCATTGGGGACCTCAGGCAATATATCAACACATAAAATTAAGTGCCAAATTGTGTGAAGACAGTTTTCTAATATAGTTATGAATGCTATGTAATTTTAGATGAAAATACATGTGAGCAGATGGTGAAGTAAGTAGTAACTTCAGTACCTTGTTACAGGTCACACCTTGAAAGTCTATCTAGTAAAGGACAAAACCATCATGTTACAAATATGCTGCAAAATGCTGTAATATGCAGTTTGAAACTTCACATATTATCAGAAAAACTTGTATTGAACAGATGTTTCAAGTCATAAGGGCTGCAGTATAAGCCAGTTAAATTTACATAATGATTTCATAGGCTAAAATATTAGTTATCTTCTCACTTACTGAAAAGTCCATTTATTGCTACATTTTACTTAGCTGGGGTAAGAAATACCCATACTAATCTTCACTCTGAAATACTGACTGAGAAAATTACATATTAAAATAAAATATTTCTTTTTTTAGTTTTTGCTAAGTCCTTTGAAAATTAATATTAGTTATGAATTATATTTATAGAAACTGTCACTTGCATTAAATGGCGCTTGCATCTGGTGAGCATTATTTCACAGTATCAGCAATTTAGTTTGAATCTGTCCTTGCCAGTTTTGGTATCAACACTGGAAAATATTAGGAAATCATTGTGAATCATTGACAAGGTCCTGATGGTTTTGTTGCCACGGTTGCTAAAAATTTATAATCTTTTCTTCTTGTTTCACTGATAGATTCATGTTTAAATTATGTAAACATTAAAACACGGAAAAAGAATTACAGCATAGATATAAGGGTTATTTTTACTTATAGCTCTATATGTAAATTAAAACTACATTGTTTTGAAAAAACTTCCATTGAACAAAGATTTTTCTCACCATGTTTACTTTTGATTGACAAGTTTTGGTAAATTTCTAGAGCCATATACTGCTCGTTCTGGTTTTCCTGAGACAGTTTAGGTTTATGCCCATGTTCCTGGTGTAATTATTGAGAACAATCTGTTTAACTCAAAGTAAAATATGCCTTATAATACATCTCTCAAATCAATATACTTTTGTTAGCCCTGGGCTCTTGTTCTGATTTTGCCACCAACTAGCCATATGAGTATGGGTAAAGAAAATAACCCAAACTTTAAGTTTCTTCATCTGTAAAGTGAAATGGTAAGGGTAAATGATCTCTGAATATTCTTGAATGCTTTTAAGATTAATGTTTCTTTGATGTTTAGTTGCTTCTAATATAGCAGTGGTTTAGAGCAGTGACTTTCAAAGAAGTTTATTCTATTTTACTATTTATGGTCTTTCTCTGTTCTATGAATATCCTATTAAAATAGATGCTTGTGATGACCTACTAACTTGATTGCATGATCAGAATAGGGTTGGGTTGAAATCTATATCTTGATTTACATATTCCTGAGTATCATTCTTAATTTGTTACACTGAACAGTTATTTACCTTCTCTAAGCTTCAATTTCCCCATTCACTTGTGGTAAAGTGTTCTGAGGATTAAATGAGAGAAGGTATATAAAGTGTTTAGCAGAGCACCTGGTGTATGGAAGAAATTGCATGTTAGCTGTCCTCTTATTTATTCACATTATAAATGTGACTTCTCTCTGCTAAGATTACATTACATAGAAGCTAATACATGGAAAGTTTTTTGAACCACATTGTTAAAAATATTTTAAAACTACAAATAATATTATATCCTTGTCAATCAGCAGTTTTGAAGCATATCCGTAAGTGCTTTGTCAAATAGTAGTTATGTTTTTATAGTAGTTTTGTGAAGGAGGTATGTCTTTGGTTTGCTAGCTGAGTAGACTCCCCACCAAGAGGTCAAATGTCAGGAAAGTCATTGAAAAAAATACATTATTAATTTTTTGCCCTGTTCTACTTAGGATTTTCATCTTGTTTTTCGTTTGAAATAATATGTAGCTTCTTTATATTGAAACATATATGCCTTTTAAAAATGTTAGAATCAAAAATTGCTCTCACAAAAAGTGAAAAGGATTAATATTTTGATTATCTTTGGAGCAGTAAGCTATTCTTTTCTAAAATAAGATACTAAATTTGTACCTGATCAGTCTTTTGGTTTAATGCTCAATCAATACACTGGGGAAAGAGTCGAATTCAGGGGTTTGGTTTCTAAGTTTATTTTGCTCATACTGGGTTATCATTTTTTGAGTTTCCCTGCACTTCTTAGGTGTACACCATTGCTTATATCTCATGTCCTTGTGAGAGGTGACAGCCTGCTGGCAGTCCTCACAGCCCTCCCTCGCTCGCTCTCGGCGCCTCCTCTGCCTGGGCTACCACTTTGGCGGCACTTGAGGAGCCCTTCAGCCCACCGCTGCACTGTGGGAGCCCCTTTCTGGGCTGGCCAAGGCCGGCCGGAGCCCACTCCCTCAGCTTGCAGGGAGGTGTGGAGGGAGAGGCGTGAGCGGGAACCGGGGTTGCATGCGGTGCTTGCGGGCCAGCTGGAGTTCCGGGTGGGTGTGAGCTTGGCGGGCCCCGCACTCGGAGCAACCAGCCGGCCCTGCCGGCCCCAGGCAATGAGGGACTTAGCACCCGGGCCAGCGGCTGCAGAGGGTGTACTGGGTCCCCCAGCAGTGCCAGCCCACCGGCGCTGCGCTCGATTTCTCGCCGGACCTTAGCTGCCTTCCCGCGAGGCAGGCCTCGGGACTGCAGCCTGCCATGCCTGAGCCTTCCCCCGCCTCCATGGGTTCCTGTGCAGCCCGAGCCTCCCCGACGAGCGCTGCCCCCTGCTCCATGGCGCCCAGTCCCATCGACCACCCAAGGGCTGAGGAGTGCGAGCGCACGGGGCGGGACTGGCAGGCAGCTCCACCTGCAGCCCCCGTGCGGGATCCACTAGGTGAAGCCAGCTGGGCTCCTGAGTCTGATGAGGACGTAGAGAGTCTTTATATCTAGCTCAGGGATTGTAAACACACCAATCGGCACTCTGTATCTAGTTCAAGGTTTGTAAACACACCAATCAGCCCCCTGTGTTTAGCTCAAGGTTTGTGAGTGCACCAATCGACACTCTGTATCTAGCTGCTCTGGTGGGGCCTTGGAGAACCTGTGTGTGGAAACTCTGTATCTAACTAATCTGATGGGGGCATGGAGAATCTTCGTATCTAGCTCAGGGATTGTAAACGCACCAATCAGCGCCCTGTCAAAACAGGCCACTGGGCTCTACCAATCAGCAGGATGTGGGTGGGGCCAGATAAGAGAATAAAAGCAGGCTGCCCGAGCCAGCATTGGCAACCCGAGCCAGCATTGGCAACCCGCTCCGGTCCCCTTCCACACTGTGGAAGCTTTGTTCTTTCGCTCTTTGCAATAAATCTTGCTACTGCTCACTCTTTGGGTCCACGCTGTTTTTATGAGCTGTAACACTCACTGCGAAGGTCTGCAGCTTCACTCCTGAACCCAGCGAGACCAGGAGCCCACCAGGAGGAACGAACAACTCTGCCTTAAGGGCTGTAACACTCACCACAAAGGTCTGCAGCTTCACTCCTGAGCCAGCGAGACTACTAACCCACCAGAAGGAAGAAACTCTGAACACGTCCGAACATCAGAAGGAACAAACTGCAGACGCGCCACCTTAAGAGCTGTAACACTCACCGCGAGGGTCTACGGCTTCATTCTTGAAGTCAGTGAGACCAAGAACCCACCAATTCCGGACACACTTGCTGCTGCTCTGACTGAAAAGCAGGATGGTGAGGTATATGCTAAGAGTTAAGTCTGTTGACTTATTATTTTGACCAGCCTTTCATCCTTCATATTGAGTTTCATTCTATAGAGGAATGAGCTCTCTTGGCCTTTACCATTGTGCTGTGAAAGTAGTTCAAAGTGGTTATAATGGTTGTTCCATAAAGAAGATAAAATAATGAATATATATATAGTATTATGCAGAGCACGTATCACTCTGCCATATTCTTTCCATTATTAACTCAATTCATTTTTCATGATAACCCTGGGAAGTAGGCATTATTATTCTCCAAAAAATGTTCAATATTTGCCGTAGTCCTGAAACTAGTAAATGGCAGAGTTGAAATCTAAACCCATCTGGCCCACCCTGGGAAGTTTGTGGAAGTAGTTTCTGAATAATACTTTCTAGATCACAGTCTTTAGCCTGATGTTTTTCCTTTTCATTAGTGACACATAATATGTCAATTTCTTTGAACCAGGCTAGGATGCCAGTACTCTGCAAAACAAAAAGAGGATTACAATTCAAAAAAAAAAAATCATGGCAAGTTGGAAGAACTAGTACATGTAAACTGAGTACATTTACATCTACTGAATATAGCTCTGTAGAAATGTGTGCAGGGTAATTCACATAGGGAGGAAAAACAAACTGTACAAATGTAAGAGGATAACATTAAGAGGCTGCCAGGCAATTCCCTTTTTCTCCTGAAGCCCTGGCCATGATTTTATTATGTAGAATTTGGAGAGAATCCAGAGGAATCCAACAGAAATTATTAAAAGATTTGAGAAATCTGCTATGTGATGAAAGTCTAAAGGATTGGGTTTATTTAGCCTAGAGAAGTGAAGTCTGAATAGGGAGTTAATTACAGTCTTCAAGTTCAGTGAAATCATAGACACAGAGGCCATGAGTGGTTCCCAGGAGAATTGTCTTTTGACAGGCATTCTTGAATATGGTTGTTTTCTTGGTTTCACTGTGTGTGAAAAGATATTATATGAGTGATGATGAGCAGCTGTTCTTTCTTCACTGCAGGGGGACAGGCAAGAAAGAGCTTAAATCACCACAGTAGTGATTTAGGTAGAACTTTTCAGATATCCTTGGAAGCTTGTAGAGATTCCTTCAGCAAAGCCTTTTTGTTTTTAGTTTTATTTTCAATGGACAGATAACTGTACATATTTAAGGGTACAATATTATGTTTTGATACGTGTTTACAATGTGGAATGATTAAATCTGTTAGTTAACAAATCTTCCTCTAATATACTTGTGATTTTTTTGTGGTGAAAACATTTGAAATCTACCTTTTTAGTAATTTTGAAATATGCAATGCATTATTATTTATTATAGTCACCATTTTGCATCAGATCACTAAGGCTTATTCCCTCTAACTGAAATTTTGTTCCCTTTAATCACCATTTTTCTCATCCTTTTCCCCTGGCCCCTGATAACCATCATTATATTTTGTGTGTAGACTGCCAGGTTTTGGTGGAATGGATTTTAAACTGAAGGAAGAAAAAAGATACATTACTCCTTATACCTGGTTAAAGGTAAACATTTTTTTAGACCCTTTCACTCTAAGCTCTGTAAAAGTACGAGGACATCTGTCAAAAGTAAGACTGGATGATAGGTATTTTAAGTTGTAATTAGGAGCCTCATTCAGTTTGGTAGAACTCCTTAGGGACTCTCTGAGATGTTTGTGGGCCATCACCCAGGAGGGCCCTGCCCTTTGAAAAAGAAGACATTTAGATGATGGGAGCTGCTGCTGCAACCACTGGTCTTCTGCAAAGGCTTCTTAGTGTTTCTTGTTGAACTTTTTTTTTTTTCCCTCAAAAGATCTTTTCTGATTGAATCACCCCAAATTGCAAGATACTATCTGTGTCTTTCCATTGCCTCTTTTTATCTAGAACTGATATCCATTTCTTAAGCAGCTGGCCTCATTTGGATTTTATGGGAGGGAGTGGTTTCTAATTAAAGTCACATAGTAAGATATGAAATGCACATAAAGAGCTTCTATAGGATCTTTATTTAACCAGACTTCCTTCTTTCTTCCCACAAATATTTACAGAAATCCTACTAGGTGCCAGACATTATTCTAGGTATAGTGAATATAAAGCAGACAAAAATCTCTACTGTTTTGGAGCTTGCATTGTAGTTTGGAGGTGGATAGAAAATTATATATATATATGTGTGTGTGTGTGTGTGTGTGTATATATAGTGAGAGAGAGAGAGAAAGAGAGACAGAGTATTAAATGGTGATAAGTGCAATCAGAAAAAATGAAGCACAAAAAGGGGATTTATACAGGGTCAAAAGTTCAATTTGCAATAGATTCGTCAGAAAGGCCTCACATATCTATGTATCACAGATATTTCTCAGTTGCCTATTTTGGGCTTCTGCTTCTTTTCTCCCTTGCTTGACAGAAATAGGAACTGGCAGCTTGGCACACACTACTTCTACAAGGTTGCTGACCTCTGACATAAGTAGGGTCTGTAGGATTTAAATCATTCGTTTTATTTTTTAAAAAGAAGTCAATCATGCTTAAATAAATACAGATTATATTTGAAAATTACCTCTGAAGGCATTTAAAACGTTCCAGCGAATATACAAATATGATCAGAGTTTACCAAGTATATAGGCAGTCTATTTACCTTCTTGTATATATTTAGAATATTTCTCCTAATTTTTCTTATTCCTCATATTATATGTTGCACAGTGAGGGATTTTTGTAAAGGGTGATAGGCAATGGAGTATGAAAGGATTCAACAGCCCCACTCCCAGGAAACCCACTTAATGCACATGATACCTAATGGTGGATCAATAGCATGATGTTTGTATTTGAAGAAAAACTCTTATAAAACAAAATTAAGAATGATGTGGACTTACTGCTGTGAGCATGGGAAGCAATTGAAATATGTCCTTCTTTTCTATGTGCAGTGGCAGACTGGGGAGAAGACACTAACAGATAATATGTAGGTTTGAAATTTGCAATAAGAATGTGAGTGATTTGAAATAGAGTGAGACTCAATTCAAGGTTTTGCTTTTGTGGTGGGGGTATTAAGAGAGTGTTAACTTCACTAATAGGTTTTATGTTCATTAATCAAATTCTAATTCAAATGGCCTTTAAATTTATATAAAACCTGCAGCTGTGTCAACATCAAAATTTCCGTGAGGTCACAGAAGGCTTAAAACACAACAACCAAGCATAAGAACAGTAGGTATGCTGAGGCTGGAGAAAAGTTTGAGCCGGGGAGGCAGAGCCGAGATCGCATCACTGCACTCCAGCCTGGGTGGCAGAGCGAGACTCCATCTCAAAAAACAAAACAAAACAAAACAAAATAGAACAGTAGGTATAAAGTTCATTTCTGGGTCTACAAAATAGCTTGGATCTCTTTCCTAAAATTTTCAGAATTGGCCTTTTGATTTATATATCCCTTTGAAGAGACAGAAAGAATAACTTGAGATAATTTGCTCATTATAATTTCATGTCCAGGTTCAGTTCATCAATGATAACGATTAAGCACTTACAAATTAAGCACTAAATCTTACCATAGCATTCAAGATCATTCAGAATTTGCCACCAACTTGTCTTTCCAGGCTTTTTTTTTTTTTAATTATACTTTAAGTTCTGGGGTACATATGCAGAATATGCAGGTTTGTTACCTAGGTGTACACGTACCATGGTGGTTTGTTGCGCCCATCAACCCATCATCTACATTAGGTATTTCTCCTAATACTGTCCCTTCCCTAGCTCCCCAACCCCCTGACAAGCCCCCGTGTGTGATGTTCCCCTTCCTGTGTCCATGTGTTCTCATTGATCAACTCCCACTTATGAGTGAGAACATGTGGTGTTTGGTTTTCTGTTCTTGTGTTAGTTTGCTGAGAATGATGGTTTCCAGTGTCATCCATGTCCCTGCAAAGGACATGAACTCATCCTTTTTTATGGCTGCATAGTATTTCATGGTGTATATATGCCACATTTTCTTTATCCAGTCTATCATTGATGGGCATTTGGGTTGGTTCCAAGTCTTTGCTATCGTCAACAGTGCCGCAATAAACATATGTGTGCATGTGTCTTTCTAGTAGAATGATTTATAATCTTTTGGGTATATGCCTAGTAATGGGATGGCTGGATCAAATGGTATTTCTGGTTCTAGATCCTTGAGGAGTCACCACAGTGTGTTCCACAATAGTTGAACTAATTTACACTCCCACCAACAGTGTAAAAGTGTTTCTATTTCTCCACATCCTCTCCAGCATCTGTTGTTTCCTGACTTTTTATTGATCGCCATTCTAACTGGAGTGAGATGGTATCTCATTGTGGTTTTGATTTTCATTTCTCTAACGACCAGTGATGATGAACTTTTTTCATATGTTTGTTGGCTGCATAAATGTCTTCTTTTGAGAAGTGTCTGTTCATATCCTTCGCCCACTTTTTGATGGGGTTGTTTTTTTCTTGTAAATTTGTTTAAGTTCTTTGTAGATTCTGGATATTAGCCCTTTGTCAGATGGATAGATTGCAAAAATTTTGTCCCATTCTGTAGGTTGCCTGTTCACTCTGATAGTTTCTTTTTCTGTGCAGAAGCTCTTTAGTTTAATCAGATCCCATTTGTCCGTTTTGGCTTTTGTTGCCGTTGCTTTTGGTGTTTTAGTCATGAAGTCTTTGCCCATGCCTATGTCCTGAATGGCATTGCCTAGATTTTCTTCTAGGGTTTTTATGGTTTTAGGTCTTACGTTTAAGTCTTTAATCCATCTTGAGTTAATTTTATTAACAAATAACCTAAATCCACCAAATAGGAATTTCT
The DNA here is from genome assembly GCF_028885625.2 of Pongo pygmaeus. Lineage (NCBI taxonomy): Eukaryota > Metazoa > Chordata > Mammalia > Primates > Hominidae > Pongo > Pongo pygmaeus. Next base: position 109,930,139 of record NC_072379.2, on the reverse strand, counting down.
CTCATAGAATATCTCTTCCCTTTGACCACATCTTTATTCCTGCTTATGGCTGCATATCTACAATTGAATGTGATCTCTGCTGTCGTTGAAACTCTCATAGCACATTGTTTAACATGTATCTTAGTGCACTGGAAACAACAGTAAGAACGAAAACCAGCCAAAAAAAATCTGTAATAAATTACAAGAGAATCGTCATGTGACTCTTAGAAATGTAATGTTGGTAATTTTTGATGTTTACCTATGCAAGGCATTTCATTATTGAGCTTGTGGAAACCCAGATTCTCTTTGATTGGAATTTGGATAGATTACATTCCCCAGCTATATGAAGCAAGATTAAATGCTGCAAACTTTATAGACCCCAATATTTCTTTCCATTGGTCCAACTATCCATCATGCAGAAGGGAGTCCACGGAAGTTCTCCTGTCTGTGAAACTGCTTGAGGGCTATTTCAAAGGGCTTTTTGGCTTTACATTTCTAGTTCTCTGTAATTAGACTTATATACATTTTTTATAGGATAATCATCAATTCCCTCCAACTCTGGGCCCGAATCAGAATGTATGGCAGTTTTTAACTTAATAACAACTTTGAACAAAACTGGCAAGCTGATGTAGCCATTTTCATACTCAATACCTTGAGAAAAATATTGCCAATTTAAAGTATATTTTGTTTATTTATTTTTTTTTTGGTGTGGATTCTTGATTTTGTGGAACAAAAGACTGTAAGTTACATCTGTATCCATGATATTAGTGCCATCCTTTGCCCTCCATCCGTGGTGCCTTTACAAATCAGTTACGGTGTTTAACACAAAAGCCTTTATGGTGGCTTTACATAGCCGTTATGATGCTTAATATCACAGTCAAAATCAGGGTTTGCAAATGTTTTCCTGATTGCTTAGTAAATACTTCTGAGCAGGTAAAGCAGGAATATATATGTTTAGAGATTCATTTTGTATCGTAATGGCTTGGCACACTTAAGTGAGCAGGATATATGCTCCTTCTTATTTTTCTTCCCACGTGGAGAAAAGTAAGCTTGTTTCTTATGCTGGTATCATTAATTTATTACCACAGACAGGATTGAGGTGGGCTTTAAAGAACATTGTTTCTGATATCTAATTATTGGCTGTAAGAATGGTTTCATAGCACCGTCTCTAAAATCAATTGCAGAGATCCTCTGATATTTTATTGGTTCATAGTAACAACCCCATGGAGCAAGTCATCTCAGTTATCTAGGGAGAGCACATTTTGCAGCCAGTTTATCTTGAAACATTGCCTAATTTGAATTATTCTAAGGGTGTCTTATCAAATGTTTTCTTTTACAGCATGGTGATTGGGAATGCCTACCTTGGAAATTGTGTATCCCCAAATCATTCTGACTAGGCTGTACATCTCTGGGACCTCAGTCACCCACTGACGGGTGTGTTAAAGAGGATCCATGACCATTTTCTGAGAGAAATCATGGCCTTCCTTTGCTTAGGAGTGGGGTACTCTCCACATGCTGCTGTTTTGTTTTCATGAAGTAATGCAAACCTGGTTGTTTATCTGCTAATTCTCTAAGTTCAATATGCCCTTAATTGACCAAAGAGAATATTTATATTCCTGTTTTTTCTCGGAGACCACAATCTCAAACTCTATGCCACTTTGTCCTTATCAAAACTGTCTCTATGATAATATTTGCATAATATTTCTGAGGAATATGTAATCCGTTCATTCTGCTAGGGAGTAGACCTTTTCTTTTGATTCAAGCCAGACCATCGTAGAGCTTTGGCCCTTTGAGAATTGCTTTTACTGAGTGATAGTGTGGTGTTACCATTGACAGATTGAGGGTCATTAATACGCAATCTCAGTTAAGTCATTATTGCGTTGATCATGGTGGAATGCGTAAGGAGATTGTCCACATATTACATAGTCTTTGTCTTATGAACAGCCGTAGGAGAAAGTTCTTAACTGTCCTGTCCCAGTGTCAGGAAAAGCTAAACTTCTCCTGAGCAACTGTTGCTGAGAATCTTCTAACTGTTGGTTTTGATGCCAAGTGCATCTCTAACTGTACTTCTGTTAAAATTTTCGTGAACTGTCCTGACTCCATCTTCTTCTCTTATTATTTTTTCTTTATGTATGTCTTCTCAATAATTAGTCTTTTTAGTGTTATACTGTATGTACTTCTGTAAGCTATCAAAAATCCTTTTGGAATGCTGTAGGTAATGAACGAAAAACAACATAACAACCTACAAGTGTAAGCTTTGATTAAACCTTCTTCCTTGGTTTTGTATTATAGTGACTGGTTTTCATACATAACCCCCCTACCAGATATGAAGACTTTCAGGGTGATTGTTGTCTCTCATTCTTTATCATGCAGAAGTATTAAGCACATTACTTTGTATTTAATAGTATCCCTGTGAATATTTTGCATTACATAAATATGCATTTATTGATTCTAGATAGAGTTGGGTATACAAATATGAATTAAGTGTGGTCTCTAGCCTCAGGAAGTTGATTTACAGTTGGAGAGACACAAGAAAGACTGTGTTAAGTGCTGTCATATGCTGTGGAAGTCTTGAGGAGGGAGAAATGAATTCTGATTGGTGAGGGTCTAGAGGATTTGACCAGGGGAATACTGCTTTGGGGAAGTCTATTCTTAGCACTGAAAATTGAATTGCATGAGCATTTATGTAATTCTTGTATGATTCTGAATTGCTTTTTTTCTCCCTTAAGTTTCAATGATTCCCCTTTAAGCTAGTGTTCTGAAATTTAGAGAATATACCCTTAATGATATCATGATTTCATAGACTTCAGTCCAAACTTGAAAACTTTAGTGTTGCCTCTTCCCTTCATTTTCTGATCATTTTAAAGGCTTTTCTCTGTTCGGTCAGGTCTTTCCCAAGGAAACATTGCTAATGATTTTGTAAATGATGATTTCTGATTATTTTTGTTTTTGTTTTCCTCACAGGGTGTCCTGCTTAGATGATCATATGATTTTGAGGTCGTTCATTAGGCTGTTACGTTGTACTAAAAGCCCTCTGTAATTTGCATCCTGATGGCCTTTCCTGCCTTGTGTTCCTTCATTTCCTCCTCATATGCCACACTGTTTCATGTCATAGGGTAAGCTATATCCTCTCTTTGCAAGGCCTTTATTATGTGATGCTGTCTGTGCAAACTCCTTTCCATTCTCCATGATCCTCTCATTCATCTGAGAAGCTCTTCCTTACCCTCAGCAGTCACTCCACCCTGTGGCTCATGGCTGTAGACCAACAGCCTCATCAGTCTTTGTTTCACTGATGGCACATATTAATTTGCATTTCTCCCTTTTCATTAGATTTGAGCTCCTAGGTGGCCAGATCTGCATTTTGTTCTACTTTCTCCAATGCCTGGTAGAGTGAGTGTGTTTTCCTGTATTTGCAACTTTTTGTCCAACCGTAAAGATGGATAGTTTTGTAGTATTCCAAAAACCCCTTGAACTTTCATTGCTCACAGAGTACATTGTCATAGCTGAGCTAGAGATTTCACTCTGGATTTCTTTCCTCCATGGCAACACTTCATCCAGTTTTCTTTTTGCTCTCAGTGCCTGCTGCAACCTTTCTTATTTGTGAAATTTTTAAAGCCCCGGACTTATAGTCATTCTGAACTCTACTGACCTGTCTTTCCTCTTCACTCTTGCTACCCTTAAGCAAAGTCATTGTCAGCACTACGGTTTTCCCAAACATTCCTCCCTAAACTCTTCCACTTCTAAGAATCATGAATTTCCCTTCAAGTTTCCTTTCCATGAACTACATACATTTTTTTTTTTTTTTTGGCCAATTTCTCAGTCCTACTCCCTCTCTCCAAATGCTGGCTTCATTTGTCTGACTGCCATAATGAGTGGCTGTGGTAATGTAGTAATGAAGGAGAAGAGGATGTTAAGGCTTCTTTCAGTGACATTAAAGGCTATGGAAACACAAGTTATAATTTTTTCAGTTACATTGAATAGTCAGCAAGGCTAACTGAATTTGCAAAACAGAAGAACAGTTCTTCAAGTTTATGAGCAAAATATATCTAGAAGTTTTGTACTATTAGTGCAGTGAAAAAGTAACTGTTTTTTTAGATGGCTGCAGTGTTCCCAGCATTGAGCCTGTAACTGTGGCAGAGCCATGAGAACTACAGGGTATTTTACCTGTCTTGAAAAACTTATGTTATATATACTGAGGAGAAAATGGTAATATACATGAGTGCTGTGACATAGAATATGATATGAAATGCAAATCTGAACATGTCTCTTTTTACAACTTTAATGATGTCTTGTTACCCAAAGTAAAGCCCAGGCCCGTTGGAGTAGTGTTCTTGTTTATTAACAATCTGGCCCTAACCTCTTTTTCCAGCTCGTCTTCCTCCACTGCCATTCCCCTACCACATACCCTACACGTTAGCCACTCCTAACTGCTCATCATTTTAGATTTTATCATTCACTTCAACACCTCCCTGCTTTGGGAAGCTGCTTCTATGTTTTTCATTTTCTTTCTCCCTGTCTTTGCCACATAAATTCATATTCATCTTTCAAGACCTGCCTAAATGTTACTTCCTCTGTTCTGTAGTTTTCTTCTTTCTTGCATTTTCCTAGGTAGAATTAGTGTCAACTCTATATGCACTTTTAGCTCCTTGCTAGCTCCCAGTCTTGCATTTACCGCAATGTTCTGTAATTGTTTTTCTTCTGATTCCCCTTTTGATTTCTTCTTTGACCCATTGGTTACATAGGAGTAGGTTAATTTCTACCTATCCATGATTTTTCCAGATTTTTCCTGTTATTGATGTCTAATTTTATTCTGTTGTGATCAGAGAACATACATTATTTTTATCCTTTTAATTCATTGAGGTTTTTTTATGGCCTAGAATATAATCTGTCCCGGAGCAATGTTCCACATGTGCTTGAAAATAATGTATATTCAGTTGTTGTGGATGGAGTTTTCTATTGATGTCTGTTAGATTAGTTGTTTATAGTGTTGTTCAAGTCTCCTGTTTCCTTGTTGATCTTCTGTCTAGTTAGTTGTTCTATGCAATATTGAAAGTGAGTTATTGGCCAGGCCATGGTGTCTCATGCCTATAATCCCAGCACTTAGGGAGGCCGAGGGGGTGGATCATATTAGCCCAAAAATTTGAGACCAGCCTGGCCAACATGGTGAAACCCAGTCTCTATAAAACACACAAAAATTAGCCTAGCATTGTGGCTCATGCCTGTGGTCCCAGCTACTTGGGAGGTTGAGGTGGGAGGATTGCCTGAGCCTGGGAGGTTGAGGCTGCAGTGAGCTGAGATCGTACCACTGATCTCTAGCCTAGGTGACAGAGAGACCCTGTCTCAAAAAGAAAAAAAAAAAGAAAATAAAAAAAAAGAGTTATTTAAATTTCCAACTATTATTGTTGAATCATCAGCCTTCATTTCTGTCAGTTTTTATTTCAAATATTTGAGTGCATCATTATTGGCTGCATATATGTTTATCATTTCTATAACTTCCTGATTGATTGGCTCTTTTATTATTTATAAAAGTTCCCTCTTTATTTCTGAACTGGGAGTGGGGAGTAAGGGAGCGGTCTTAGTTAATACCATAGACTCTTCCCTTTCTTACCAAATTTCCATTTTTGTAAGAACAGATATTTCTTAATTTGCTGTCTGCTCTGAAGATCATTTGCCTTAAAAAATTTGTTTAACCAGTTTCACTGGAGACCAGAACAGTGGAGATCCTCATACTGTCATGCCAGAAGTTCATCTGTCACGCTTCTTTCTATAATTTTTTTTATGTGTGTGCTTGTTTTCCATCATAGCCAATTAGTCTAGTAGGCTTTATGAGGCTATGTTTTATTCATGTTTATTTGTCCACTGCCTAGCACAATGCTTGAAATATTGAAGGTCAGCAATTCTCAATTATTTTCTCTTTTGGACACAGCTTTGAATACTGAAATTTTTCATGGTACACTTGAATGTATTTTAAAAAAAGAAAATAATATTAAATAACTTAGCAACAATTATGAAATATTTGTTGCTATAGCTTAAAAACATTTCATGATTTCTATAAAAACAACCTTAGTTGTCCTACCATTCCTGTGGTCTCTTTCCAGTACCCTGTCGCCTTTAGAGAAGAGCTGTTTACTGCTCTGACTGATCTGTCTCTTCACTGTATGAAATCAAATTTGTTTGTTTTTGGTGCCACTTGATGTCATTTCCTATCTTTGACTTATAGCAGAGTACCCCCATTTATATAATGCTGGTAAACATTTTCTGATAAACATGGATGTAATAATATGTCTGCTTAGTTTTGACAAAAATAACTGGTTATTTTTTGGGTCAGCTTGGTTGGTGGCACCTCTGTGAAGTTTACTATGCCTCCCAAGTGTCTCTGTTGGGTACTTAGTCAGTGTTTGGTCACTGTTGGATAAAATAAAGGTTAAATTATGAAGTATATAAAGTATAGACTTCAAATGCTATGGAAGTCTTCCATGTAACCTAAGCTGTGAGATTTGTGACAGTTTCTTGACTTGCCACATTTTTTAGTCTCTGTATCCTATGTATTTAAGGGGTTACTAAATTTTATTGCCTTTATCTTCTACAAGTTTCTAAATTTCAGTTTTCTTTCTTTCTTTCTTTCTTTCTTTCTTTCTCTTTCCTTCCTTCCTTCCCTCCTTCCCTCTTTCTTTCCTTCCTTCCTTCCTCCGTCCCTCTTTTCTTTCCCTTTCTTTCTTTCTTTCTTTCTTTTTTCTTTCTTTCTTTCTTTCTTCCTTCCTTCATTCCTTGCTTCTGCCCGCCTTTCTTTCTTTCTTTCTTTTTCCTTCCTTCCTTCCTTGCTTCTGCCTTTCTTTCTTTTCTTTCTTTCTTTCTTTCTTTCCTTCCTTCCTTCCTTCCTTCCTTCCCTTCCTTCCTCCCTCCCTCCTTCCCTCCTTCTTTCTTTCTTTCTTTCTCTTCCTTTCTCTTTCTCTTCCCCTTCCCTTCCCTTCCCTCCCCTCCCCTCCCCTCCCTTCCATTTTCTTCTCAGAGTCTCGCTCTGTTGCCCAGGCTGCAGTGCAGTGGCGTGATCTCCACTCACAGCAAGCTCTGCCTCCCGGGTTCACGCCATTCTCCTACCTGAGCCTCCCAAGTAGCTGGGACTAGAGGCACCTGCCACCACGCCCGGCTAATTTTTTTGTATTTTTAGTAGAGACAGGGTTTCACCATGTTAGACAGGATGGTCTCGATCTCCTGACTTCGTGATTTGCCTGCCTCGGCCTTCCAAAGTCCTGGGATTACAGGCCTGAGCCACCGCGCCCGGCCAATTTCACTCCTTTCTTTGTTGTTCTTACTCATTCAGTTCTTATCCAAGCCTTTAAACACTTATTACTAAGTTTTTAGTAAGAGCCACCTAATTTGTCTGTTTCTTTAGTCTGTGCTTTTGGGAAGTCATCTTGTACGTTACTACCTAGACCAAGTTTCTTGGAAGACCAGTTCATCATGACATTTCCTTTTTTTGCTTGTCAGTGATGTTTTCTAAATGTTTGATGTGTACCAGCCACTGTTTTAGGTACAGTGGTTCTGTGGTGAACAAGCTGGACAAAGTTTCTGCCTCCTTGGGCCTTCTGTTCTGTGTTGTGATAGGCAGTAAACAAGTATATAAAGGATATTCTCACATTGTGATAAGGGCTTTGGTAGTAATAAATATAATGTTGGGATAACTTAAGAGACCACCTTAGGTAGGTGAAGAGTGAAGACATCTGAGGAGAAGTTATGTGAGCTGAGACCTGAAGGATGTGAATGAGCCATGCAAGAACTGGGAAAAGAGGACTTCATGCAGAGGGAACAACAAATGTAAAGTCCCAGGAATAGGGAAGAGCTTGGCATGCTTGTAAAACAGAAAGGAGGCTGTGACAGCTGAAACATAATGATGGATGAGAATAATGAGATGATGTCGAAGGGAAAGCCAGATCATTTAGGGCCTTGCTAGAGTATGGCAAGGAGTTTTATTTTGTTTCAAGAGTCCTGTAAAGTCATTGATGATGTTAAGAGGAGTGAGTTGACTTGTTTTGAAAAGATAAATCCTGGCTTATTTGTGGAGAATAGTTTGAATAGGCAAGAGTAGAAGTTGGAGACTACTAAGAAGGTTGACACTAGTGGGTTAGCATTAAAGATGGAGAAAACTGGATAGATCAAGATAGAGGTTGGAGATGGAGTCAATGCAATGAACTGGACAATGCATTAAAAGCCCGAAATGTTTGTTCTATATATGCTGCATCATGGACAAAATCCTTTGTATTTTGAGGTCTCTGTAACCTGGCCTCTTTACATGTCTATTTATTTTCCTTTACACCCCAAGGTCCACTTTGTTCTTCAAGCAAAAGAGGATATAATATAGTAGTTAAAAACACATGTTTTTGCACCCGACTTCCTGAGTTCAGATCTTTGCTTTGTCCCTTCCTATGTGATACCAAGTCAGAGAAATCTTGCCTTAGTTTCGTAGATGACGAAACTGTAAAATTGAGACAATAATATTTAGAAAAGGGGTTTTTGTAATTCACTTAGGATCTCAAGATGGCATCCTTTGGCTAGTAGAAATAGCTTTTTAGTTGCTGCCTCAGTCTTCACATGGCCATCTCTTATGTCTTTCTGTTTGTTTCTCCTTCTCTTCAACGGGCTTGTCTTTGGATTAGGGCCCATCTTAATTCACAATACTCTCATCTGAAGATCCTAAGTTAATTACAAAAAACCTTTTTCCAAATAAGATCATATTTACAGTTTCTGGAAGTTGGCACATTGGCATATCATTTTGGGGGTTCACTATTCAACCCATTACAGTGAGCTTTTTGTATCTGGCTAAGACCACATTAGTACCAACTTTGCTTTTATCCTTCTGTTTTATACATTTTACCCAATTTTGAAAATCTGGCGTAAACCTTATCACTTCCATAAAATAGCCTCTGCTGTATAAGATTTGTTATTGGGAGATAAAAAGTAAAATCAAATACAATAATGTTTTTGAATGTCTGTGATTATCAAAACTGCACAGAGGACATGCTCTCAATAGACTACTTAGGTTAATTGGTTTTTATGGATTATTTGGGTAGTTGAAATTCTTTTTTTCATGTTTCATGTCTTAAGGATTGGGAAAAATATTTCATTCTCGTAGAATTGATGACTTAGAAACCATTAAAATGAATATTTCTAATTCTGTTAAGAAGAACAAGATATCTTAAAAGTTGGATTAGAGGTAGAGTTTTAAATCTAATTTCTGGGTACAAGTTGGGTGTAGATTTCAAGGAAATAGTTTTGATCACAGAAAACTACATTACTTGTGTATGTGGGGAAGGTAGAGCAAGAACAATGTATATGAGCTAGAAAATGATAAAACATGTTATTAACAAAAGATCATACTTTATTAGGTTTTCGTTTCTCATTTTCAGGGCTTAAAGATGAAAAAGTCTTCAGTTGGAGCGTTAATACAAATATGTGTAAATCATGCCTTATTACTGAGTTTCACAACTGAGGTGTGCAACTGATGTGTCTATGTATATGTCTGGAGAGAAACTGGAATGATGTTTTAGTGAAGCATTGACAGTGGTTATCTCTAAATGGTGACATTCATTTTTAAAACTATCTAATCTGACTGTGTTTTTTTGGCAATAAAAGTATGTCATTTTACAAAAGCAATTGTTGGGAGTGGAGAAGAGATGAAGAGTTGGAGAGTGGCTGGAGCCCCCAGGCTAGTTCCCTCCAGCTGCACATACAAACCATGTTTACTCATGTCTCATATAAAGAGTATAATTTTCTCTATATACCATAGGGCAGAAATTGTTGAGAAGCACTGTATAATATATATGTTAAAACTTTTCAAAGAAATTATTTGTTTGTATATTTGGGGATACAAGTGCAAGTTTCTTACATGTATGCGTTGTGTAGTGGTGAAGTCTGGGCTTTTAGTGTACCCATCACCCAAATATTGAGTATTGTACTCAACCGGTGGCTTTTCAGCCCTCACCCCTCTCCCATCCTCTTACCTTTCATAGTCTTCAGTGTCTTTTACTCCATGGTCCATATGTACCCATTGTTTAGCTCCCACTTATAAGTGAGAACCTGTGGTATTTGACTTTCTGAGTTATTTCACTAAGGATAATGGCCTTCAGTTCTATCCACGTTTCTGCAAAAGACATGATTTTATTCTTCTTTATGGCTGAATAGTATAATGTAGTGTTACATATACTACATTTTCTTTATCCAGTATTCTGCTGATGGGCACTTAGGTTGATTCCATATCTTTGCTATTGTGAATAGTGCTGCAATAAACACACAAATTACAGTTACCATTTTTATATAATGATTTCTTTCTCTTTGGGTAGATACCCAGTAGTGGGATTGCTGGATGGAATAGTAGTTCTATTTTTAGTTCTTTGAGTAATCTCCATACTTTTTTCATAAAGGTTGTACTGAAATTCCTACAAGCATTCCCTTTTCCGCTGCATCTTTGCCAACATCTGTTGTTTTTAGACTTTTTTTTTTTTTTTTTTTTTTTTTTATGAGACAAGGTCCCTGTCTGTCTCAGGCTGGAGTGCAGTGGAGTAATCTTGGCTCACTGCAACCTCTGCCTCTTGGGTTCAAACAATTCTTGTGCCTCAGCCACCTGAATAGCTGGAATTACGGTGTTTTTAGACTTTTTAATGGTCATTCTGACTGGTGTAAGATGGTATCTCATTGTGGGTTTAATTTGCATTTCTCTGATGATTAGTGATATTGAGCATTTTTTTGTGTTTGTTGGCTGCTTGTACGTCTTTTGGAAAATATTCATTCCTTTGCTCACTTTTTAATGATTTGTTTTTTTTATCTTGTAGAGTTGTTTGAGTTTGTTGTAGGTTCTGGATATTAGCCCTTTGTCAAATGCAAATATTTTTTCCCATTCTATAGACTGTCTGTTTACTCTGTTGATTGTTCCATTTGTTGTGCAGAAGCTTTTTAGTTTAATTAAGTCCAATTTGTCTATTTTTATTTTTGTTGATTTTGCTTTTGAGGACTTGGTCATAAGGTGTTTACCTAGGCCAATGTCCAGAAGAGTTTTTCCCAAGTTTTCTTCTAGGATTTTCATAGTTTCAGATCTTACATTTAGGTGTTTAATCCATCTTAAGTTAATTTTTGTGGATGGTGAAAGGAGGTATGGGTCCAGTCATTCTTCTGCATATGGCTATTCAATTTTTCCAGCACCATTTATTAAATAAGGTGGCATTTCCCCAGTGTATATTTTTGTTGACTTTGTTGAAAATCAGCTGGTTGTAGGTATATGGCTTCATTTCTGGGTTCTCTATTCTGTTCCATTCATCTTGGTATCTATTTTAGTATCAGTCCCATACTCTGTTGGTTGCTATAGCCTTGTAATATAATATGAAGTCAGGTAGTGTGATGGAGCCAGCTTTTTTTCCCCTTAGGATTACTTTGGCTTTTTTTTTTTTTTTTGGTTCCACATGAATATTAGGATTTTTTTTTCTAATTCTGTGAAAAATGACATTGGTAAAAGCCCAGGATCAGATGGGATCACAGCTGAATTCTACCAAATAATAAAGAAGAACTAATACCAATCCTCTTGGAACTATTCCAGAAAATTGAGGGGGAGGGAATTCTTCCTAACTTACTCTGTGAGGCCAGTATCAACCTCATCCCAAAGCCAGATAAGGAGACAACAATAAAAGAAAACTGCAGACCAAAATCTCTGATGACCATAGACACAAAATCCTCAACAAAATACTAGCAAATAGAACACAACAGCACATCAAAGAGATTAATACCATGATCATGTGGGATTTATCTCAAGGATGCAAGGATGCCTCAATATATGTAAATCGATAAATCTGATACATTACATACACAGAATTAAGGACAAAAACTATATGATCATCTCAATAGATGCAAAAATTTCCTTCAGTAAAATTCAGCACCCCTTCATGATAAATATCCTCAAAAGACTAGGCCTTAGAAGGACATATCTCAACATAATAAAGAAAATATACGACAAACCCACAGCTGACATCATACTTAATGGGGAAAAGTTGAAAATATTCCCTCTAATAACTGGAACAAGACAAGGATGCCCACTTTGGCCACTCTTATCCAACATATTACTGGAAGTCCTAGTCAGAATGATTAAGCAAGAAAAAGAAATAAGAGGCGTCTAAATTGGAAATGAGGAAGTCAAATTATCCCTGTTTGCTGATGATATGATCTTATACCTAGAAAACGCAGCAGACTCCACTGACCAACTCTTAGAATTGATCAATGAATTCAGTAAAGTTTCAGGATACAAAATTAATATACAGGAATCAGTAGCATTTCTTTATACCAATAACAGTCTAGCTGAGGACCAAGTCAAGAAGGCAATCCCATTTACAATAGCTATTAAAAAATGCCTAGGAATATATTTAATCAAGGAAGTGAAAGATCACTATAAGTAGAACTACAAAACACTGATGAAAGAAATCGTAGATAACACAAACGGAAAAACATTCCATTCTCACAGATTGGAAGAATCATTATCGTTAAATCTACTGATTCAGTGCAATCCCTATAAAACTGTATGTTAAAACTTAATTGTGTTACCTTGTGAATAACTCATACACACCTCCCAGACTGAATAAGTTGTATCTGAATTGTTAAAAGTGACTTTTTTATTATTACATTTTCAGTATAATTACTGTCTTTCCTTCACCAGTCCCCCACAACTGTTTTTGGAGTGTGAATTACTTGTAGGAAGTAGCCCAAGTATAAAAATGCTAGTAGGGGGAACAGTAATTCTGGTTCAAAACCATTAGGAATTCAATTCAGAACATAAACTTTCTTTTTAACATGCTAATTCTCCTCGGAAATATTTGAGTTTGTTGGTAGAAAGGTTTGTGTGAGAGTGCTTTACTGTTATTTGTAGAAAAGCATTTGGGCCAAGTCTCTTATCTCATTAGCATCCCTCCACCTCTTATTAGTGGGCGATGTGGTCTTATTGACTTACAGGCACTGACCTGTATTCCTTGTCTCTGTGAGCAGATCCTCTGGGAGCCTCCATGGGATTCCTATGAATATGCACAGTGCAATTGCATTTTTCTCAACATGAAATAATTCAAATAGTCTGGAAACTTGCCAACTTTAATTCTGACACATCTCGAGATTAGAATGTCAATGTAAATGAAGAGGCAGAGTTGCGCCTTGGTGCTACTGCTTTGGGATCAGAGACTGGAAGATGTCAAGCTGACAGAGCTGTAAATGATCAAGCGTGAGTGCTTTACGTACTGATGGGGAATGCTGGTATCTTTTCATGTCTGCACTCTGTTAATTCTCTAAATCATTATACTATTACTCTTTCTGTTGGGAATAACAAGAAAAACTATTCTATCTGTGTTGCCTGCTCCTGGGACATGTGCCTGTTTGCTTAAATACGGGTCTTTGAATTTAGGATTACAAAACAGTTGTTCAGAAAACAACCACAGCAGTATACTTCAGAAAACCCTTCTCTCTTTTGAGATATAACTGGATTGGTGATTCGTGTCTGTTTGTTAATTGCAATAAAGCTGCTATTGTAATTTAGTATGCTTGTTAAGAACAGTCCAACAGTCCTCTAAGAGACAATAGATAACCTGCTATGTGTCTTGCTTAGGGAGCTGGTAATTATTTTACTGTAAATGAATCTAACAATAGCCTATCAGAAAACCACAAGAGGGACAGGCTTTGAGGGAGAAGTGTTAAAATTGAGGCTCTTCTTTATTGACTACATTCGTCAGCCCAAATTACTGGCAATAAGATTTTTAGAGAGGCTCAAGTAAAGTAAAATAATTAAGATTCTCTTCAGTTACTGTAAAAAGATTCTTAATATGAGTGCATCTTATTTAAGACTCATTTTAGCCTTCCTTTTAATGGAAGTTTTAATGTTTCATGTTATGTAATGATGACTTCCCATTTTGAAAAGGTGATCCTACCAGATCAGAGACTTGTAAATTTTTCCTGTAGGAATTGCTTGATTATTATCACTAATTACATTTTAGAACTATCTACTATATTTTATTTTGATTTACATTGATTTTTTCCCCCTGGGAAAAACAGGTGTAATTAAAACCCAGATGGAAGTAATAATTTTGGGTGTCATTGGCAGAGTAAATAAAGAATAGGTTAGGAAAGCACATTTTCTTCCCATGAAAGACTTTCAAAATTAAATGTTGACTGAAGAAACTGTAGGCAAGTTATTAGTTTCCAAAAAATTTAAGAAGTATATATAGTTCTTAATAAAAAATGGAGTTTGTTATAAATCAAACTGATGACTTTGGTATTTGCATCCTCTCAGTATTAAGATCAAACCTACTTTTATTTATATCCTTTTCATTCCTTCCCTTTATGCCACTGTGCTCCAGCCAAACATAATTATTAATTCCAGAAATATTCCATGTAGTATTTGTGGTTTTGGCTATGATTTTCCTTGAGCCTTGAATGTTCCTAACCCTACCCTCTGTATATCCAGAACTTAAGACCCCTTCAGACCGTGCTCCGTCGGGAAGTGTTCCTTCATCAGGTGGAATGAATGTCCCTGATCTCTGAATCCCACAATATTGCATGTGCACCTCCCTGCATCCTCAAGGCAGAAGTTTATATGCTCTGTTCATGATGACCCCATACCCATGGCAAGATAACTGTTGTTCTATTCCCGGCCACTTCCTTTATTTCAGAGTTTATTATTATGTATAATGTCTAGTTTTCCTTATTTTTCCTGTTAGACTATGAGCTCATGTTAACCTCCTTATTATGTCAAATAAGGCTACACATGATCTGTTCCCTGTCTTTCTCGTGCAGCCCAAAATTTCCACTGCTTCAGGCTTTATACCTCAATGTTCCAGTCATGTTTCAGCATTTCTGAGGTATATATGTATATATTTTGTGAGATGGAGTCTTATTTTGTCGTCCAGGCTGGAGTGCATTGGCACGATCTCGGCTCACTGCAACCTCTGCCTCCTGGGTACAAGCGATTCCCCTGCCTCAGCCTCCCAAGTAGCTGGGATTATAGGTGCCTGCCACCACGCCCAGTGAATTTTTGTATTTTAGTAGAGATGGGGTTTTACCATGTTGGCCAGGCTGGTCTTGAACTCCTGACCTCAAGTGGTTTGCCCGCCTCCACCTCCCAAAGTGCTGGGATTACAGGCAGGAGCCACCACGCCATGACGCTGAGCTATTTTTAATTTCTGGACTTTGATCTAGATGTTTCTTCCATTTGTAATGTTCTTTATACTCTATCAAGACTCCATTGTCACCTCCTCCAACATCTAGATCAGTTAGCTAATATCTGTACTCTTGCTATGTACTTCTGTATTATAATCTGAGATGATCTTACTGGGTAAATGAAGAGCTGACTTTGAAATCTCTATCTTTCTGCCAATTGCCAGTTTTGGTCCTAGAGTCTGAGGTGTGTGGGCCCAAAGAAAAGGGCTAGGTGAGCCCAATTGAAAAGGTTGGGGATGTCCAGTGGGAATAAGCCCATGGCTGGACATTTCTGTGAACTTGGTCAGCCCTTTTCTACTTTTGTTTGCTCCTCTTCTCTATTAACACATAAAATTTTTATAATAGTCTATGTATCAGCAAATCAGTGCCTAGTTTGGGGCACTTACTATGTATGAAGCACTGTACAGGCCTTGAGATTAAAATGTTGAACAAGCAAAACGGTTCCTTGTGGAGCTTAGCTAGTGAGGTAAATAGTTGTAGTATGACCAAGTAATTTTCAGTGTGTTTAATCATACTAAAGTAGCAGTGTGCAGTGCCTTTGGAGAATATAGTAGTGATTTATTTATTCTGGGGAATCAGGAAAGGTTTGTATTAGACATACCATTTAAGCTGAGATCCAAGAAATGAGGAGTTTGCTAAAAAAGCAAGGTGGAGACTGTTTGTAGACATTAGCATAAGCAAAAGCCCTGAGGTAAGATAAAATGAGAAGTGGTTGAAGGCCAGCATAGTTAGGTGGGAGAGTTTACACAAGATAATCCTGAAGAGATATAGTAAAGGCTTTATTTTGGAGGTTATGGGAAGCCACATTAAGGATTTTAGACTTTGTCGAAAAGATATAGGAAGTCATTGGAGAATTTTAACGTCATCATGTTTATGTTTTATAACACTTATTCTGTCTGCATTACAGAAAACAGATTGGGTGGGGCAAAAGTAGAAATGGAGTGTTTGTATTTATCTGATTAGGAGGCTGTTGCTGTGGTCCAAATATGAGATGACTCTGGTCTAGATTAGTGTGATAACAGAGATGAAGTAGATAGGTTGGAAACATGTATAGGAATAGAATGTGGCCAGAGAGAGAAAGTAGTTAAGAATGACTTCTAAGCTTGAACAACTTGAGCAACTTGCTTCATGGTGGTGTCATTTTTTTCTGAGATAGGTTTTAGGTAATGTAGGGCATTTGTACTTAGGGACTCTCCAAGATATCCAGATGGTCAATTGGATAGATAAGCCTGATCCTGAGAGGTGGATTTGGAGCCATGGCAGGCATCTGTGTGGATGTAGTTACCTGGGCCACTGATTGTCAAAATGTGGTCCCCTGACCAGCAACATCAGCATCACTTGGATGTTTGGAATTTAGACATGGACTTTCTTAGGCCCCAACCTTGACCTACTCTATATCAGAAACTCTGAATGTGAGGCCCAACAATCTGTGTTAATAAGCCTTCGCTGTGGTTCTGATGTACACTGAAGCTTGAGAACCACTGGCCAAAGCAGTGAAATGTAGCACGAGGGCATCAGTGTAATTTGCGTTATTTTACTCCAAAAGCAGTCTTAATTTGTGATGAATTTTATATCATTAAACTTTTGTCCATTCTTCCATTGAGTGTGTATATTAGTCCATTCTCACAGTACTATAAAGGACTGTCCAAGACTGGGTAAATTATAAAGGAAAGAGGTTTAATTGATTCACTGTTCAGCATGGCTGGGGAGGCCTCAGGAAACTTACAATTGTGACGGAAAGGGAAGAAAACACGTCCTTCCTCATATGGCAGCGGGAAAGAGAAGTGCCAAGCAAAAGGGGGAAAAGCTGCTTATAAAACCATTAGATCTCATGAGAACTCACTCACTATCATAAGAACAGCATGAGGGTAACTGTCCCCGTGATTAAATTACCTCCCACTGGGTCCCTCCCATGGCATGTGGTGATTATGGGAACTACAATTCAAGATGAGATTTGGGTGGGGACATAGCCAACCCATATCAGTATGTTAATGGAGTATATAATAGTCTTAGCGGGAGTTATATGGTCCTGAGACTGTACTTTACACTAAGATTTTGAAAAATTGTTCATGTAAGATAAGTGCTCGTTTTAGAGATGCCATGTTAGTAGGCATAAACAAAATCCAATTGTTATATATTCCTAGAGGAATAAAGAAAAAATTCTATGAGTAAGAAAATAAAAACAAATAAATACTTGTGTTTTTATTAGATGGAGGTCTTTTCAGTTCAAACATACCATTCATAAATTATTGAAATATAGGTGTCATGTAGAAATTACTTCGATTAAACTCTTTACCTTGGAAACTACTTTCCAAAGGGTAGGATGCTATTTGGAAAGCCTTTTAAAGTTGGTTTTGACAGCTAATTTGCTCATGTAATAGCATAAAGTTTCTTCTCTTCTGCATCATATTTTTAAAGAAATTTTTTTCTTTATAGTGAACTGTGATAAATATATGAGATAGTTGATGGACTACATCTACATAAAAAAGAATTCAAGTCACTAAATACAATACTCATGACAAATAGAATACATTTAGACTCTTTGGTCCTAGGATTGCATTCTGTCACTATGCTCAAGAATAATACTGAACATTATTAAAAAATGAAAAGCAGATCAGTAGAAAAGGTTTCTTTAAGGCACTACTGAAGTTTATCGTAATGGGAGACAGGTAATGATAACTTTCAAGTAATGGAATCTGTGCTATAGTACATTCACTTGACACATTTTCTTTGAATGAAATAGTTTTTCATTTTTTAAATAAAAGGCAAGCCAGCTTTCTCTTCCCCCATTTAATTAGGGCAGCTACATTGTAGGCACTAGGAAAAGAAAATGGGTGATTTTCAAATCAGTGGGGAAGATATACACACACACACACACAGACACACATGCATGCACACACACAAAGATGATACAATAGGAATAGGGTTTGTATAGGTTAATATAATAACATGCAGTACCAAAGAGTGATGCCTGCACTGAATCTTGAAAGACAAGAAGAGTTAGCCAATATTGAGAGAGGTATTCTCAAATCAGAACATGGTAAGTGCTTCTCCTTAGAGCAGGTATAGGTAGCCAAAAATCGTGCAACTCCAGGAAAATTTGAGTGGATTTTGATAATATACTTTGGGATAGCATTTCTGTGTGGTGAGTTTGCATTTGATAGGTCTTCTCTTAGATAGGATACTGGGGCTTAACTGGATTTAAACACATAATTCCATATTTTGATAACATAATTTCATAATTTGTTACGTCTTCTTTCATGATGTGAACTTTTTTTTTAAAAAAAACTGTAATACATACTACCATTAATTAAAACTTGCATTTAACATCATATACATACAGAAGAAAATACTGTATTCATAGTGTGTTTAATAATACTCGTCAGTGAATATATCTTTTTATTTTTTAATTATAAGATGAAAAACGTGGCACTGTTTCTGGAGAGGCCATAGTATATAGCAAACACATATAATTTTTGTACTTGCCACTTTATTTTACATTCATTAGCATACTTGCATGTTTTTCAAGATGATATATACTTGATTTGGCTTAAAAATTCTAT
The DNA here is from genome assembly GCF_028885625.2 of Pongo pygmaeus. Classification (NCBI taxonomy): domain Eukaryota; kingdom Metazoa; phylum Chordata; class Mammalia; order Primates; family Hominidae; genus Pongo; species Pongo pygmaeus. The sequence continues at coordinate 109,911,366 of NC_072379.2, read as the reverse complement.
CATTTGTTCAGTCTTTCCATATGAATAATGTCTTTCTATATGGATTGCATTTCTTAATGCTTATTTATATAGTGTCTTAGCATGATGAGACAATATAATAATATGAAAAAGACTGGTATTTGTTGGGACAAAGATGAATCAGATCAAAGTGTTTCTTAAATCAGCAGATGCTGCTTTTGATAAAAAATTTTACAGTGAAGCCTCTTATTATCGCCACAAACTCTGCCCTGCCAGTGCCCTGTCAACTCATGACTAGGTATGGATCTCAGACACTGGCAGTTGTAGGCAGAAGTAGCATAGACAGAGCCTGAGGCCTTCTCTCCCTGTATTGTCCTTACTTTTGTGCCCTATGCAGTAACTGGACCTTGCTCCACCTACTTTAGAAGTAATAAAAAATGGACAATATTTGCAGATGCCTCCAATTTACCAAGGACCAGAAAAGATAATAGTTTGTATAAAAATCTGAAGTTTGGCCAGGTGCAGTGGCGCATACCTGTAATCCCAGGTATTGGAAGGCTGAGACAGGAGGATTGCTTGAGCCCAGGGGTTTTAGACCAGCCAGGGCAACAGGGTGAGGTTGCATTTCTAGATAAAATAGAAAAATTAAAATTAGCCAGGCATGGTGGTGCTCGCTTGTGGTCCCAGCTATTGGAAAGGCTGGTGGGAGGAGAATTGTTTGAGCACAGGAGGTTGAGGCTTTAGTGAGCCCTGTTCATGCCACTGCATTCCAATCTGGGCAACAGAGCAAGACTCGGTCTCAAAAAAAAAAAAAAAAAAGAGAAATGTGAAGTTTAACTCATATCTTTACCCTGGGAATGTAGTTTTCGCTTCTGGCTCCTTTTTTTTTTAATTATTATTATTAGATAAACAACAAAAACAAAATTTTTGAAACCCAGCAAGTTTACCTCTTTGGCATTGTTTTCCTATTGCTACCACCACATAGCTGAAGCCTGTTCCTGGGCAAAACCATGAGCTAGGTGAAGTTTGTCTTAAGACAACTCCTGCCTCCCTTTTCTATCTCTGCTATTCACCAAACATCTAATACTCTTGAGTTCCTTCCACCCTGCGGGACTTCACACAATGTTATTGATTGGTTGCATCCTAATATCCTACTCCTTTTAGGGATATCAGCTTTTTAAAAGAGAATGTCTTGGGGCGAATAATATATAACACATAGAGATAAATCTCTAATGGTAGAATTTAAAACATCATGGTGGTGCTGTGTTGATGAGTGAGAAAATTGGGGACAGAGACTTTTGTCTAATTCTAAAGTAAATATATCAGTGACTGCTTCCTCTGTTTGTTTTGTAAAGCTGGGGTTATTATTTGTAATTAGTGCCAATTAAAAAATGTCTTGAATTACCATACTTAAATAGATAGCATACAGGCGTGAATGGGCCAGAATTTACTACTTCTTCTTTGAAAAAGATACTCTGTAATGATACAGAGAATGAACCGACACTATTTTTATACAATGACTCATGAACTCATAGACATGAAGGAATGATCATTGTTCCACATTTCAATTTGTGGTCTATCCTGGAATCATATTTTAATTAATCCAGCAAACACCTTTATGGATGATAACTAATATTATCCCTGGAGAATAGTATTATAGAAAAAAAGTTAATATAATCTGAAAGCTCAAAAAAGAAAAAAAAATATTACCCCTATTAAGTCTATTAAAGATTGGGTCAAAAGATAATTCAAGGTTAAGAATGTCCTGCTAAGAAGTTGCCCAGTAAATTGGTGAGAGAATTGGGAGAAGAAAATCTGAGCTTCTGGCTTCTTAGGGCATGGAGTCACTGTTTCCTTTGAGGCCACGTTTATAATCACAGTAAGTGACCTGGGGAGACCAGCGCTCCTAGCAATGAAACAGATGGCATGATGTTCCCATCACCCTGCAGCTCATGAGCCATAATGCTGACCAACTGGGAGACAAATGTTAAATAATAACAAATTAGGGTACGTTTAAATAATGACATTGAATAAATCTTAGTAATTTTGTATTTTCAAAGGACTTTACAATTGTTTTTTATTACCCATTCAAATTACCTAAAATTCCCCTAATTCACTATGTTCTTTTTAATGCCTCGAAAAAGGTATGTTTGAGACCATACATATTCTGATGATGCATTTGTATTAAGAAGAAAGAAAGAAGAAAGAAAGAAACCCCACAACTTGGTAAGGTTCTATAAAAATTTATGGAAATATAGCACGTTAGCACTAAAGGGAATTTTGGACATATGGAAGAATTGAATTTGTAATTGTGATCCTCAGACCAAAATTATGATCAAAATCATCCAGAAAACATGGTATTGAATCAGTTAAGGGTGGCCTTTGGGGAAACAAACTTTCTGGATCATCGGAAAGCTAGGGTAGAGAAATTGATCAAAGACACCCGGGCCTTGACTTTGCTTTCTTCATCTGAATGAGGCTGTGACCTTGCTCATGCTGAGCTTGATTCAAGAAATAGGAGAGCTGCTGTTTGTAAACATGCGTTTAAATGGAAGCATGTCTATTGCATCATAAGTTCTTTCTGGCTAAGTGATTTTAACTACATGTGTAAGAGGGCAGTGGCATGACAAAAATGTGGCAATTTCATATGTCTGGCAGGAAAATGCCGTAGTCTTGGCTATTTAACTGGGGACTTAGTCTAATTTTACAGTGGGTGTATGTAAGTTCAGTTAGGCCTCAATTTTATAGATGAGAGAAATGCACTTTATGGAAGAAAAGTGACTTGCCTAAACTGTTGTTCTTAGTGCCAGAGCTGGAGACAGAACCTAGATCCCCCCCCGCCTTTTTTTTTTTTTTTTTTTTTGAGACATAGTCTTGCTCTGTTGCCAAGGCTGGAGTGCAATGGTGTGATCTTGGCTCGCTGCAACCTCTGTCTCCTGGGTTCAAGCAATTCTCCTGTCTCAGCCGCCCCAGTAGCTGGGATTACAGGCATATGCCACCATGCCTGGCTAATTACTGTATTTTTAATAGGGACAGGGTTTCACCATATTGGCCAGGCTGGTCTTCAACTCCTGACCTCAAGTGATCCACCCACCTCAGCCTCTCAAAATGCTGGGATTACAGGTGTGAGCCACTGTGCCTGGCTCCCTGGTTTCTTTTAATGACAGCGTTAGATTTCAGTCATTTTTACATTCATTCATGTATTTATGCATTTAGTGAATTAGTTATTACTTATGTTTGTAGAGATACAGCAGTCACTGTCCTCATAAATATTACATTATATTCAAGGAAGACAGACAATAAACTAAATAAGTAAAATATGCTTTAATATATGTTTAAACATGTTTAAAGTATGTTAGGTTGTGGTAAGTGCTATTTCAAAAATCACCTCTAAAAGAGGCATGGCAGGTATGTGTGAGAGCAGGCTGCTGTAATTTTAGGATAGGTTGGTCAGGGAAGGCCTCACTGACTTGGGTAATCAGTCATTAACCCAGTCATGTAGACTGTAATCCTGTAATGCCTACAAAATCTATTTTCCTTTAAATTTCCCTGAATAAAAACAGAAACCCTCTGTCATTTCTTTTCTTGACCACAAATGCTTGTTTTCTTTCTCTTTCTTTCTCATATTTTTAGAGCTTTCATTATCCTGCCCCTAGTCTAATTTTCAAAAAATCAAACCTGGATCATCTCACTCTGCTACTCTGAAATCTTGAGCAATTTCTAAGCAGGCCTTTCTTGGGCCTGTGCAGACTCAGTGCTTCTGCCCTTCTGGGTCTTGGCACATTGTGTTTTCTTTTAGGAATGTTCTTCTACCCTTTGAAACCCTAGCCATGTTTCACAGTCCATCTCAAATAATGTCCCTTCCATGAAATTTTTTTCTGATTCCTTTGTCCTTGCTCACCCCATCCTTCAATCCTTGATGATAAAAATTGGTCTCTAAAGCATATTTTCATTAGTACAGCTCCTGACAAATTATCACTGCTCCAAAATGGTTTGTTAAATCAAACTGATATTTATCAGATTGCATTGAGAATCAGAGATCTCAACACAAAGTAGAGATTTTGATTTGGGTTCAATATGCTGCTCATGAAAGTGCAGCTGAGGCCTAGGAGAAAAAGTGTTTAATAGAATACATTTCCAACAGAAAAAGGCTTTTAGTAATATAGCCTATTCTGTGTTCAGAGACAGTTGGAGAGAATGTACTCACGTGAATTTATGTGGGCAGCTGGCTGTCAGCTGAACCATGTGGAAAGGAATCTGCCTTAAACTGTTTTCTGCTAAAATAAGCAACATTTTAGAAATGTTGTCTATCTCTTTAGATTAGTACTAAATTATCCCACAGCTCTTTGAAGCTCATCAAGTTGATAATTGTTTTCAATGATCTGTAAACAAGCTTGCTTGCTTGTTTTAAACAGTTAACTCTTGCTTATTTGTGTAAAAGATGCAGGTAACAAAGGATTGGAATTTAATAGGTGGAATTCTGTATATCAGTGTTCTTTCCCATTGGTTCCTGCCCTACAGCATATCATGCTGTGCAACTGTGGGTACCAGACCTTCACTTCTGGGAGATTTAGCCCTTTATCCACCCTGAGCCACATTTACCAATATGAGAAAACTGCCTTTTCAACAGAGTCTGGAAATGGATGGCTGTTTCCATATCTAGTATTCCTGGCATTAAGGTAGTGGGGCAGCCTCCCAGTTGGCCATGCATTTTCCCTGGATGCCAATCTCACCGTCTAATCTTCCCTGTAACTAGCCAGTCAGTGCCTGGTCTTCTCTGTTTCTGCTTTGTAATCAAGTCAAAAATAGTGCTGGTATCCAGCCTTAAATTCTCTATTCACAGATTTGATTCCTGTTGGGTGAAAACCTAAAAAAAAAAAAAAAAAAAAAAAAAAAAAAAAAAAAAAAATCTTGCTTAGACAATTAGTTTCTGCAGGGCAAGTTTTTCAGAGATATATTTGCCAAGAGGGTATGCATAAAATAAAACAAAATTCCCATCTGCTGTTTCCAGCAGAAATGTCTGATTTGGAAATATCTTCCGTACCCAGAGGATTTGACACTGTTGGGTAAGCTTATAGACCTAAATCTGGATCTCTTCTCTTAAACAGAGGAGGCCCTTTAATCCAAGATAATTTTGTCTGTAAATGAGCCCGTACCCTTGTCAGGTGATGGTCATGATCTCATTTTAAGAAGAGACAGGTTAAAAATAGTAAACTGTATGATGTGAGACTTTTTTCCCTGATTTTCTGTGTTAATGTGTTTAAATTTCATTTGAAGTGTTGACACTTTATTAGTTAGAAATGTAATTGGGCGTTTTTCCTCATACTTTGAAGCTGAGTATGGAGTATTATAACTGTACTCACTACATCTATCTGCAGCCGATCACCTACCCATTTATCCTAGCCAGAATCTTAGGAATTATTTTTAGATATCTAAAATGGGGATGTATTTTGCCTTTTAAATATCTCTTATTAAGGTCACCAGTGACCTGCATGTTGCGAAATCCAATGGACAAATTTTAATCCTCATTTTTCTTTACTGTTAAAAAGGCACAGATGATCATTCTTTCTTCCTTGAAATGCTTTCTTCCCCTGGCTTCCAGTAAAGCCATGTGCTCCTAGTGTTTCACTAATTTCCCTAATCACTACTCAGTCATCTTTGCTTACTCCTCTTCCTTTTACTGATCTCTAATAATTAGAGCACCCTAGGTATCAGTTCATGGACCTCTTCCCTAGTAACAGTGACTCTCTAGTGATTTAATCCAGGCTTGTGGTTTAAAAATACCATTGATATGCTGATGACTCCCAAATTTATCTGTCTATCCCAGACTTCTTTCCTGTATATCCAGACTCATATATCCACTGGTCCCCTTCTCATCTGCATTTAGATATTTACTTAGATTTGAAACCCAGTATATCCAAAGAAGAACTCCTCCTCATTCCTTTTTAAGCTTTTTCCCATGGTTCTCCTCATTTCAACAAATAGCTGTTTTATCCTTGCACATGCTCAGGGCATAAAACTTGAGGTTATCCTTGAGTCCTCTTTCTTTTGTTGTTTTCATATTTTACATCCGATCTGTTGGGAAATCGTTTTGGTTCTTTCTTCAAAATATATGCAGAATACAGGTACTTCTCACTAACTGTACCTCTCCTAGCCACCAACATCTTTAACCTACTTATTACAGCTTCCTAACTAGTCTCCTTATTTCTGTCCCTGGCACCTTATAGTATTTGTTGAAGATACCAGTAACAATTACCATTTCACTTATCTACTCCAAACCCTTCAATATTTTCCCGCCTCTCTCAGAGCAGAAGTCAAAGGCCTTACAATGGCTTACAAGGGACTATATTATCTGACTACTCGTTAACCCTCTGAAATCATTTTTTTTTATGATTCTCCTCCTATTCACAATATAGCAGCCACACTGGGCTCTTCCTCTCTGAGCAAACATACAGGATCAGACTGTCAAATCAGATAAACATGCATTAGAGATCTTGCCCAGTATCAAACTCTATTAATTAATGTCAAAGATACAGGCATTCTAACAGCTTAGACAAATGAGAGAGAGGTCCAGGATATCAAAGGCACCTTCCAAGGTCCTTTCCACATTGGACAGGATTCTCTGGCTCAGAGCAGATGAAGTCTCCATATGATGTTCATAAGATTACTTCACATAGCAGGAATATTTAAATTATGAAACATCTCCATTTAATACTCTAGACAGTTCTTTCTGTTGAAAATATTATCTAGGGAGATATACCTCATAAATCTCACGCTCTGTTTACTATAGGTAATCTTTAGCTAGGGGCATCTTGCTACAGGTATTTCAGATATTGTTTCTGCCTCTTGGATAAATACTATTAGTGTATTTACTTAGAAGTCCAGAGGACAAGGGGTGTAGACATAGTCAATTGCCTTCTCTTCAACCCCCACTCCCATTTCCTTTCTCCCACTCATGCAAGCACAGCCCTGCTGCAGGGCTGCTGTACTTGCTCTTCCCTATTATGGAAATGCTCTGGACTTAGATCTTCTCATAGCCAGCTCATTCACTTCATTCAGGCCTTTACTAGCATTCAGGCCTTTACTAACCCTCCCTGGCTACCCTGTATAAGATTTCAGTCCCACTCCCTGATATATCCTCTTCCTCTTTCCCGCATTTTTCTCTTTTATACTTATCCCTATCTGCAATACTATTATTTTATTTATTTATCTTGTTTATGGATTGTTTGTGCCATTAGAATATAAGTTCCTGTGGGATGAGATTTTTGTTTACTGTTTTATTCTTAGTGCCTTGAATGATACCCAACCATAGTAGGTTCTACTCTGTATTTATTGATTGAATTCTTGTTTTTGCATCCCTACTACCACTACCTTGGCCGAGGACCTCATCATTTCTCACTTAAATTTCCACCGTCATCTCCTAACAGACTACTGGTGTATTGTTTCCAACATGATCTTTTTAAAAGCCAAATATGGTCATATCTCTCTCTCCAGCTTAATATTCTTCAGTCTCTCCCCATAACCTTCAGGTTAAAATCATATTTCTTAGCATGACACCCAAGTCGTTGCTTACCTTTCTGACTTCAGTGCAGTCCCTTTCTCACTTATATGTATGTGTGTTTTCCCCCTGAAGGTCTCAGTGCATTTTGTTTCTGAATTTTTATGCCTGAAATGGCCTATCTGAATCATCTGAATAACTAGCCCCTTGATGATTTAGCCTAAAACGATTTCCTGATGTTTCACTTTATTTTCTTTAGTCTGGATTAAGAATTCTCCTGTAGAAACCAGTACCTCTGTCTGCTATATCATTTACATGTTATGTTATACTTATTCTAGAAAGTATATGTCTTATTCACTAGACACCAGCCTTCCTGAGTTCCGTTCAAGACATTTGGTAATTTAGTTCATAGTAGATCTTCACAATGTGCTGAATGAATGAAGCCCTGAATCAGAGAGTAAAGGGAATTTAGATTGGTAATAGCTTTTTAAAAAATATTTCTGACTTGGTCATATAAGACAAAGAAGAATAATTCCTTAATTAGTTTTCACCAATTTCATACACAAAGAACAACAACTAAGTCAGTATTTCAGTGGGATCTGGTCAGGGAGGGAAATCATGTTGTGGGGAGGTGTTGGTGAATATACGGGGAATATTATGAGGTTCAGTTACCTCAGAGAGCTAAACTATGACGAGAGAACTTTCAGGAGACTTGTTCATCTTTATCCTATACTTAAAGGCTGTGGAGAAATTAGCCATAATTAAATGCTTGTCATGTTATTAAATAGATTAATTTAAAGAAGTTAATGAAGTTTCTTGACCTATGTACTTGTTACGTTATACTGAGAGTTATGTGTTAACTAGAGTAGGGCATCTTTTTTACTGAGATTCATAGTGCTTGGCTTCCTGGAATTTTCATTCCTGATTCCAAATATCCCTCATTTGAAACATCATGTTTTTTTATCCTTGTGTATTTACGCTGTAATCAAGAATAGTAATAATTGCCATTTTAAAATTATCATATCTACTGATTTAATTTAAGTTGGTCTGTTTTTATTAAATTCACAAATGGGAAACTTGATAGGACAATAAAAAATTCTCTATTGTCACGTATTTGTAGTATAATTTTATGTCTGTAATTTTTAATACCTGTTTCGATTGTATACTCCTTTAGAGAAACAGTTTCTTCCTCATATTTCACATGAAAATGACTTATTCTTACATATTTTCTAAAGTACCACAACCCATTATGATTAAATTGTTTTGCAAAATAGAATTCTGAGGTGTATAAGAATATTGTCATGAAAATATCTTTTTAGGTAGAGACCTTCACATTACCTTATAGGTGCCATCCCAAAATTTTGAATCTACTTTCTTCTTTTAGTTAACATCATCTCTCTTGATTAGGTCTAAAAATGAATTACCTTGTACCATATTCTGCTCTGTAGTGAACTGGCCAAGGAGACAATGTAGCTTAATCCCACTTTTGTAGAATTCAAATTACAGTTTACATACAGTCGTGAGCCACATAATGACATTTCAGTTAACAATGAGCTGCATATATGATGGTGGTCCCATAAGATTAAAATGGAGCTGAAATATTCCTATTGCCTACTGAAGTCATAGCTCTCATAGCATTGTAGCACAATGCACTACTTGTGTGTTTGTGGCGATGCTGGTGTAAACAAACCTACTGTGCTGCCAGTTGTATAAAAGTCTAGCCCATACAATTATGTACATTACATAATACTTGATCATGATAACAAATAATTGTTACTGGCTTATGTATTTACTATGCTATACTTTTAATCATTTTAGAGTGTAGTTCATCTACTTAAACAACAACAAAAGTTAATAGTAAAACAGCCTTAGGCAGGTCCTTCAGTAGGTATTCCAGAAGAAGGCTTTGTTATGATAGGAGATGACAGCTCCATGCGTGTTTTTGCCCCTGAAGACCTTCCAGTGGGACAAGATGTGGAGGTAGAAGACAGTGACATTGATGGTCCTGACCCTGTGCAGGCCTAGGCTAATTTGTGTGTTCGTGTCTTAGTTTTTAAGGAAAATATTTAAAACATTTTTTAAAAAAGAAAATATTTTTTTAAAATAGAAAATGACTTATAAAGGTTTAAAGAAAAATATTTCTCTACAGCTATATAATGTGCTTGTTTTAAGCTGTGTTATTACAAAAGAGTCAAAAAATTTAAGATTTTAAGTTATAAAAATATGCAGTAAGTTAAGCTTAATTTATTATTATTATTATTGTTTTAAAATTATTTTTTAGAGACAGGGTCACTTTGTCTCCCAGGCTGGAGTGTAGTGGTGTCATTATAGCTTACTGCATCCTTGAACTCCTGACCTCAAGAGATCCCCTTGCCTCAGCATCCTGAGTAGCTAGGACTACAGGCGTGTGCCACCACTCTTGGCTAATTTTAATAAATTTTTTAATTAAAATTAAACTTAAGCTATGTTGCCTAGGCTGGTCTAAAATTCCTGGCCTCGAGTGATCCTCCTGCCTCGGCTTCCCAAAGTTTTGGAATTACAGGCATGAGCCACCATGCCCAGCCTAATTTATTATTGAAGAAAAAATTTAAAATAAATTTTGTGTAGCCTAAATGTACAGTGTTTATAAAGTCAACAGTAGTGCAGTAATGTCCTAGGCCTTCAGGTTCACTCACCACTCACTCACTGATTGACCCAGAGCAACTTCCAGGCCTGTAAACTCCATTCTTGGAGCTTATACACTTTATATAGGATACCATTTTAAATCTTTTATACCAGATTTTTACTTTACCTTTTCTATGTTTAGACATGTTAGATATGTTTAGCTATGCAAATACTTATTGTGTCACAGTTGCTTAGAGTATTCAGTACAGTCACATGTTGTACAGGTTTGTAGCCTAGGAGCAATAGGCTATACCTTATAGCCTAGATGTATAGTAGGCTATACCATCTAGGTTTGTGTAAGTACACTTCACATAATGATTAAATTGCCAAAGTTATGCATGGCTATAATTAATTATTTTTTATTTCCTCATTTAGTCATGTCCTAGTGGTCATTCAGTACTTAAGTATAAGTACTGAAAAGTGTAGTTTTAACATATTTATTTCAAAAATATGTTTTTCTGGCTAGGCACGGTGGCTCACACCTATAAACCCAGCACTTTAGGAAGTCAAGGCGGGCAGATCACTTGAGGTCAGGAATTTGAGACCACCCTGGCCAACATGGCGCAACCCCATCTCTACTAAAAATACAAATGTAGCTAGGTGTGGTTGCAGGTACCTGCAATTCCAGCTACTTGGGAGGCTGAGGTGTGAGAATCGTTTGAACCTGGAAGGTGGAGGTTGCCAGGAGCTGCAATCATGCCATTGCATTCCAGCCTGGGCCACAGAGCAAGACACTTTTTCAAAAAAATAAAGTAAAATTAAAAAATGCTTTTCTTCATAACACCAGTATTTTAAATGGTATTAATATATATGAGCCATCATGTAGAAGATATATAAATATGCATGAACAATATGGACGGTAATTAGTGATTAAGGCCCTGCTACCTTGTGAACATATTTTATATTTTACCCTTGATCTTCTTGTTTTCAATCAATTCACCTTTTTTTCTTCTCAAGTATGTACACTGTACTCTGTGATCACCCACACATGAGGGGTGACATGTTAACTAATCTTTTAATGTATTTCTCCAGATATCAGCATCATTGAGATTTGTGGTAGCAGGAAGCATAATGGAACAACTCTTAGTTATCATTATTTTGTTGATGTTCCAAGAGTTTCTTTATTAACCTTTATGTTAAGTTGTGGGGTTTAGTAATTACATATCATTGTGCTAGGAAAACATGACTTGCTTAATTATTAAATCAAATATCCTTTAGAGAAAGGTGTTTTAACTGCATGTTCTCACTCATAAGTGGGAGTTGAACAATGAAAACACATAGACACAGGGAGGGGAACATCACACACCGAGGCCTGTTGGGAGCTGGGGGGCGTGGGGACAGATAGTGTTAGGAGAAATACCTAATGTAAATGACGAGTTGCTGGGTGCAGCAAACCAACTGGCACATGTATACCTGTGTAACAAACCTGCACTTTATGCACATGTACCCTAGAACTTAAAGTATAATAATAAAAAAAAGAAAAAGAAAAAGGTGTTTTAAAGATGTATAGGCCGTATATTTTGTACCAGTGTAATCATTCACTGTGTTGTTTAAGCAAATAAGCTAGTTTAAGCTTATAATGAGTTTTTAATTTATAGAGAAACCAATCAGTAGGGCAAAGAAAGGTGCAAAATCTTAGAAGAATTTGCCTTGTATAATAATGGAAGACTCACTTGAGTAAAATCCCTACTGAACTAGCTTTTGTTGGACTAAAGAATGCAATTATATTAAAAATTAATACTTCAGTGTAATACAAATCCAATGCTGCCTGAATTATTATGTGCCAAATTAGGTTGCTGTAAACAATAACAAGATGGGTGATTGTGTAAATGAAAGCATGGAGTTATTTAAACTTGCAATAGCATGTTTAACGAGATGCAGTGAAAGCGGAAGTTTAATTTAGTAACGGGTGACCTGAATCAGTCTGTCCTACAGAATGATAGGCTTTTGGACTAATTTTCAGTTAAAATACAGTAATTGAATAACACCCCTATTAATATGTAATATGGACTATTTCATATTATTCATTTTTAGTAAGATGGCTCTTTTAGTATGACAGCTGTCAGTGGGAATTATTATGAGTTCTGTGTGAAACACTGCCAACTGAGTTAAGCCTTTGTTGGATTTTTCTCTTATACAATCTGAGAAAACTTGTTATCTTCTGGTTAGATTATATTAAGATCATAATCTGATAAATGTCAAAGAGAAAAACTTGCGCTGTGGCATTTGGCTGGAATATAATTGTGTAGGTCTACTCTACTTTTATTTATTGTTGGTAGTTTAAGGTGCTTACTTAGAAAAATGATGGACTCATCATCTTTAGAAAGATCTCTGGAGTTGATTATCTACCCAGATGTTATTTAGTCAAGTACCTGAAACTGCTTCTTGCCTTTGCGTTTTTTGTCTTTTAGAGTCAATACAATTCAGGTATTTTGAAAATGTTTTTTCTCAGAGGGTGTGAATTCACAGTATATGATAATTTAATGTGTCAGTTCAGGGCAGAGAGTTAAATTATTGAAGAGCCACCTTGATTCCCTTTGGGGTACTCTATCTTATGATTATCCTGTGGTACAGAAAAACCCTTTTACTCGATTTAAAAGAACTTTTCTCTCTAGGCAGCATGGTCCTCTATGAACAATGGACATATAGTGAAAATCTGTGGTGAGAACGAGAAGCTGCAAGCAACTTTTAACAATGAAACTGCTTATTTGTAAATGTGGAGTACAGTTTACTGTGTTAATCCTTCTTCAATGGGATATTTCACTGACATATTCTATTCATTTGGAGTTGGTTTCCAAATGGAATTAGAAGAAGAAGATAACATGTATTATCTTACACAGTTAACCACAGTTATCAGTGTTATATGTAGAAAATAATATTAGATTTAAACATTATTTTTCAAATAAAAAAATTGTTATAGTTCATATGTACATCATTTGCAGATCTAGAACTTGAAATCTGTTTGGTTTAAAAGCAAAACAAAGTTTAACCTTTATGTATGCCATTTTGTAACTGTCTAACTTTGGTAAATAAATGTTTTTGTATGAATAAACCTAATTAGCATAGTACTTTAAAACAAGGAAAAAGAACATTTTTTTAAAATGGGCTTGCTAGAATACTATCTAAATCAAACAACTAATCTTTTGTTGTAAATAAAAATACTTCCCAAAGAAATAATATACAATGTATAGTATAAATCTCTATGCTTCATTTTAATTTTTTGAGAGATAATTATGATTTATTGTTGGGAATAAACTGCTCATTGAATATCTTTGAAAAGTTTTTTAAAAAGCATTTATTGTTTCCAGAAACATTCCTTGGTAATTACAGCTTTGAACAATAGAATACAGGCAAAACTACTATGTGGGAGTTATTATCTGGTTAGAAGCATTGTATAGATAGATAACCTTTTCTTGGAAAGAATTCTAAAGCTTTTGGTTTGGACAATAGTTATTAAAGGACACTGTACTCTGAGTGTTCCAAGAAAGCTTGTGTTAACTGAAGCATGAGATTTGGAAAGAATAGACCTCAGTTCAAGTCCTGACTCATCTATCCCTAGCTCTTTTATCTTTCAGATCCTGGATGGCTCAGTCACCTTTCCTGAACTTCATTTTCCTCTTCTGTAAACTTGTGACGTAATGTGTAACTTACAGGATTTTATTAGGGTAAAATGATACATGCATATGAAAGTTTAAAATTATATACTATAATAATTATAGTCTAATTCTCTTATTATAGTGTATAATTAACAAAAACTTCCACTTGTTACTAGGTGGAGCTTCTCTGTAAAAAAAAATACTATAATGAATCATTTTGAGTGGAGCATGTTTTTGTAAAATGGATGATCATCACCCTCCTTTCTCTCACTACCTCTCCCACCATTCTTTTGTTTCACACATTTTATACTGTGAAATTTTCAAATTGCGGCTGTCAGTGTTGTGCTTGTGATGTATTTGAGAATGCATTCTATCCTCATGGAAAAGAACACATTCAATCTGAACTTGAAGTTTGTTAGTTTTCTTTAATTATGATATTTGCAGTCATTCTTAGAAGAGATATTTGTGTCCAAGGATTGGTGCCCAGTTTGATTGCTGTGGGAAGATATGCTTTAAAATATGTATCGGTGGGGGTCGTTAAAATAGTGGGATTGGGGTGGAGGTGGAATTGCTATTTAACTGGCAGTTTCATCAGTATAGAAAACCTTGATGTATTCATGTAGATTATAGATTTAAAATTTAAAGTAGTTATATTTGGTTATAGGATCGTGGATAATTAAAAATTTTTCTACATTATGTTAATTACATTTGAGAGTTACATATATGTTTGATATGCAAAAGTTAATGTTGATAAAGAGCTGAAGATTTTTCCCAGAAACAATATACAGTTGACTTTTGAACAACACAGGTTGGAACTGCACAGTTATATGTGGCTTTGTTTTCAACTAGACATGGATTTGAGGGATACAAAACTTGTGTTACAGAGGGCTGACTTTTTTTATATGAGGGTTCTGCAGGACGATTCTGGGGCTTATGTTGTGCAGATTTAGTTATATATGGGTGGTCCTGGAACCAATCTCTCATGTATGCAGAGGGACAACTATACATGCTAAAGAAGCATGTATATGTAACTTGATTTTTTTCTTTTTACTTATAAAATGTTAATACGTTGGGTTCATCAATTACCCAATAAACTAGGTATTAGATATTCTGACAGTCTGCCCTAGATTTAAAACAGCACTTTGAGTACAGTATTAGGTAGTGAAATATCCTATTTCAGAGAGTTTTCATCCATGAAATAGCATTTTTGTGTTCATTTCTGTTTGCCAGATGAGAGATTGATAGGTGAAAACAAAAATGTTCCATGTTTGTTATTGCTCATATTTGTAAACTTTCCCCTTTGCAGATTTGCATATATTCAAAGACTTTTAGGATCATTCCAGAGTGCTTAGGACCATTCATTTTACTTTGAAATCAGTAATAAAAAACAAAACAAAACAAAAGACAAGAAACAGACAAGAAACTTTACATTTTAAGTCTTTTCTGTATCATTCATAGCCACCAAAGCAGAGTTTTTAAAGCCTTTATCACTCAGAAATCTCATTCAGGGAGGGTGTTTTTGAGAAAAAAATGCTTAGCTCAAATAAGAGGTAACTTGATGCACAAATTTTATTTCTTAGTGAATTGGTTTTAAATGGCCTTGCAATCTGTGGAGTTAGATAATTTCCACAAATATTATGTTTGGCACTTCAGTGCTTTGAAAAAGCACATTTATATAGTTGTCGTTATTGAACAATCAGGATGTTTCACCTAAGAATTCTGATATCTGGATTTGTTTAAATGTTAGATCATGCCACGCTGGCCTCACACCTCTTCCTGGCCATGGTTTTCTGGGGCTGTTCACTTACTTTCATTACTTGCCTGGCTTTTTGTAGGCGTTTGACTTTGGCCTAAATAATTCTCTGACTTTAGATCAAGTTCTATGTGGCAGTCTTTGAGAGCCTTAACACAGGTTGATACATATTTTGTGATTTGGTAGCAAATCTTGACCTCAATTAGTTTGCATGTTCTTTCTGCAACACACACTTTATACTCTCCTACTTAAAACACTTAGAGGAATTTCCTCCTCAGACCGTTGATGTGATTTTTCATGACCTCAGCCTTGCCTCCCTCTCAAGACTTTTATTTTCTGGCAGTCTTCACAGCCAAATAGAATCATATGCAGCATCCTTTCACCTCTGAGCCTTGTATGTCATGTTACCTGAAATTCCTTCCCACCCTGGTTCATCTGGTTTACAGATCCTCTACCTCTTCCCTGACAGCCCTCCCTAATGCTCACTCTTCTGAGGCATGCACATGCCTCCTGAATGTCAGCTCCTTGAGTCCTGGCAGCTACTGTCTTTTGCTCTGCTGTACACTTAACACTGCACCTGTGAGTATTCACTCAGTAAATAGCCATTATGGACATTTTTTGTGTTCATCATTGATATAATTCTCTGATAACACTGGTTTTAGTAGTTTGTGTTTGGAGAAATATTTAATTTTAATGGAGGAATAACAGATGTTCTCCCCCTTAAATACTCCAGGTAAGACCTTTATCATGTTAAATTTTATTGGATTACAATAAGTCTTTTCCATATCTCATTTCTCACCATATTTTATACTTATGATAAAGTTGGAAACACTTGTAGAAATTAGGAGAAGCCCAGGCAATATTGGTAAAATCTATAAACGTTTTATAACTCTAATCATACCATTTTTACTTTTAAACAAATAATTTCATATAGACATAAACAGAGTCATAGTTGTTATAAATTACATTACTCTTATAAATGACATTGTCAGTTTTGGAACCATGTAACTTTTAAATATAATGTTGAGTAAAACTCTAAGATTTTAGAATATGCAATAGATAATGTCATTTCCTAATCTTTGGGTCTTGAAAATCAAGTTCATGCCTCTGAAACAATATCAAAAGTTATGTTTGAATAATTATTTGCACATTATGCCAATGTTACTGACCTTAAGTAGACTCTTCACAAGTTCTCAAAAGTAGAATTTTAATTTAAATGCTCAAAGACCCCGATTTAGTGTTGGCTTCAAACCTAATGCAGTCTTGGAGCCACGTATTATTCATCAGAGGCTGGTATTCTTTTTCTCCTCTGCTTCCCATTCCAAATTATTCCTTGTCACATTTCCTTTTTCCAGTCACAGTGTTCAGTAGACTTTCTCTTCTCCAATCATATGACAGCTATTTAAATTATACTTATGACAATATTTAGGGTTCTTGTTTATCTGCCATAATAATTTGTATCTGTTGAATCCATTTTCCAGGTCTCGTTTTATACTGCCTAATTCAGAACTTTTTCCACTGGCATATTTCTAATAGATTACTCCAATACACACATAAACATTTGTGTGGGTGCTTGCATGTGCATGCTACATACATACGCTTTGAGTTTGTTTCCGCTTGTTGGTTGATGATGCCTACATTTCATACATACCATCAGCTGAATACTCTGTGCATCATTTGAAATCACTCAAAAGGGAAGGTATCCTGCATGTGAACTTTGAAAAGAAAGGGACTTTTGTTTGTGTGCTCCCAAATGACCTATTTTGAGAAGTGACGATTTGGTAATATTCAGAGAAATGCTTTCTTTTTACTTGGTTAAAGCAAAATCTGTTTCTTTTTTTCTGTTCATGTTGAGTTTCAGTGACATGAGAATTTTTTTTTCAGGAGAGAGTTTATTAGGTAAGCCTTTAGACAAGTTTAATATTAGGGAATAAAACTCATGAAGATAGAGGTGACACAATGACATTATGTTTTTTTCCCCTCAACTTTTATTTTTAGTTCTAGGGGCTGTGCAGGTTTGTTACATAGATAAATGTGTGCCATGATGGTTTGCTGCACAGATAAACCTCTCACCCAGGTATTAGGCCCAGCATCCATTAGCTATTCTTCTCATACTGTCCCTCCCCTGTCCTCATCAGTGGGCCCCAGTTTGTGGTATTCCCCTCCCTGTGTTCATGTGTTCTCATCATTCAGCTCCCATTTATAAATAAGAACACGTGGTGTTTGGTTTTCTGTTCCTGTGTTAGTTTGCTAAGGATAACTGCTCCCAGCTCCATTCATGTCCCTGCAAAGGAAATTATCTTTTTCCTTTTTATGGCTGCATAGTATTCCATGTACCACATTTTCTTTATCCAGTCTGTCATTGATGGGCATTTGGGCTGATTCCATGTTTTTACTGTTGTGAATAGTGCTGCAGTGGAACATATGTGTGCAAGTATCTTTATAATAGAACGATTTATAGTCCTTTCGGTATATACCCAGTAATGGGATTGCTGGGTCAAATGGTACAAATGGTATTTCTGCCTCTAGGTCTTTGAGGAATCGCCACACTATTTTTCACAATGGTTGAAATAATTTACACCCCCATAAACAGTGTAAAAGTGTTTCCTTTTCTCTGCAATCTGGCCATCATTTGTTGTTTCTTGACTTTTTAATAATCACCATTCTTACTGGAGTAAGATGGTATCTCATTGTGGTTTTGATTTTTATTTCTCTAATGATGAGTGATGTTGAGCTTTTTTCATATGTTTGCTGGCTCTATGAATGTCTTGTTTTGAGAAGTGTCTGTTCATGTCCTTTGCCAACTTTTAAACGGGGTTGTTTGTTTGTTTCCTGTAAATTTGTTTAAGTTTCTTGTAGACTCTGGATATTAGACCTTTGTCAGATGGATAGATTGCAGAAATTTTCTCTCATTCTATAGGTTGTCTGTTCAGTCTGATAATAGTTTCTTTTGCTATGCAGAAGTTCTGTAGATGAATTAGATCCTATTTGTCAATTTATGCTTTTATTGTTGTGGCTTTTGGTGTTTTTGTCATAAAATCTTTGCCTTTGCCTATGTCCTGAATGGTAATAGCCTAGATTTTCTTCTAGGGTTTTTATAATTTTGGGTTTTACATTTAAGTCTTTAATCCATCTTGAGTTACTTTTTGTATAAGGTATAAGGAAGGGGTCCAGTTTTAATTTTCTGTATATGGCTAGCCAGTTTTCCCAGCATCATTTATTAAATAGGGAATCCTTTCCCCATTGCCTGTTTTTGTCAGGTTTGTAAAAAATCAGATGGTTGTAGACGTGCAGTCTTATTTGTGAGTTCCCTATTCTGTTCCATTGGTCTATGTCTCTGTTTTTGTACCAGTATCATGCCGTTTTGGTTACTGTAGCCTTGTATAGTTTGAAGTCAGGTAGTGTGATACCTCCAGCTTTGTTCTTTTTGCTTAGGATTGTTGTGGCTATTCAGGCTCTTTTTGGGTTTCATATGAATTTTAAAATAGTTTCTTCTAATTCTTTGAAAAATGTCAATGGTAGTTTAGTGGGAATAACATTGAATCTATAAATTACTTTGGGGAGTATGGCCATTTTCTTGGTATTGATTCTTCCTATCCATGAGCATGGAATGTTTTTCCATTTATTTGTGTCCTTTGATTTCTTGGAGCAGTGGTTTGTAGTTCTCCTTGAAGATGTCCTTCACTTTTCTTGTTAGCTGTATTCCTAGGTATTTTATTCTCTTTGTAGGAATTGTGAATGGGAGTTCATTCATAATTCACCTCTCTGCTTTTCTGTTGTTGGTGTATAGGAACGTTAGCGATTTTTGCACATTTATTTTGTATCCTGAGACTTTGCTGAAGTTGCTTATCAGCTTAAGGAGCTTTTGGGTTGAGACGGTGGGGTTTTCTAGATACAGGATTATGTCATCTGCAAACAAAGATAATTTGACTTCTTCTCTTCCTATTTGAATATCCTTTATTTCTTTCTCTTGCCTGATTGCCCTGGCCAGAACTTCCAATACTGTGTTGAATAGGAGTGTTGGAAGAGGCCATCCTTGTCTTGTTTTCAAAGGAAATGCTTCCAACTTTTGCCCATTCAGTATCATATTGGCTGTGGGTTTACCATATATGGCTCTTGTTATTTTGAGGTATGCTCTTCCAATACCTAGTTTATTGAGAGTTTTTAACATGAAGGGGTGTTGAATTTTACCAAAGGCCTTTTCTGGGTCTGTTGAGATAATCATGTGTTTTTTACCTTTAGTTCAGTTTATGTGATGAATTACAAATATGACTTTCTCTTCTAAATGGATAGTTTTCTTTCCTTATAAGCAGTTTGTAAATATTTAGTTAAAGCAACAAGAAATATAGAGTTGAACACTTTACTTCTATAAGCATATAACTTTTAAAATTATATATGTAAAACATGAAGGACTGGAAAACCTATTGTGGAAATTACTAGTCCATGCAAGAATATAAAATTTTAACAACTTGGGAATTTACTAGTACTGTGTACATTCCTGTCAACATGCCTCAGTTATATCATAGTTTTTAATTCTACAAGAGTTTTAGATAGAGAATTAGTATTTATTGAGAACTCTTTTAGCATAATAAATATTTTATAATTCAATATATAATAAATACTTCACATTCAGAATATGTATCTTGGGAATGATTGAATGGTTGCTGACCAAGGCAACATCATGCCATACATTTTAAAATTCCTGTTGTTTCTTCTCAAAACAACTGCTCTTTAGTTGGCATAAAAATAATAAGAATTGTTTTTTTAGTAACAATATTTTTCACCTTCAGACATGTGGTTCACAAGAAAAGTGCACAAAAAGAGATTTGTGATATGACAGAAAAAAATATTTTAAGATCTCCTTTTTCTTCCCTGGTAAAATACAACTTAGTAAATGTAACAAATTAAGAAATACCAGTTAGAGAACATTGGACAATAATTGTTTCTAAATAGAGTCATTATGAAAGAAAATAGTATGTCGGAGTCCAAAATCTTAATTAGTTGAGGAATATTTATAAATTTATAGACAAATTCTTGGTTGTTCGTGTTTTTAGCCTCCCAGAATTTCTCTTTTTTAATCATTATCATGATCTAGTTGTGCCATAGGCTTTGGTTGAATTGGAGGAGTATTTAGAGTGGTCATCTGAGATGTCCAGCATTCAGTGATGCACGAGGCCTTCAGAATGAAGAAGGATTGTAATAAAGCTCCCAGCAAGCTCATTTGTGTGCTATAAATAGCTCACTAGGTGAAATGCAGCTGATGCAAAAAGTACATGGGTGGTTCAGGTCAATGAATTGTATTTTGTAGCTCATTGGATTTTTTTCCCCACTCCAAAAGCTGCTTTCCCACTGTTCCTTTAACTGGGCCCCTGGATCGTGAAGTGTTGTGATGTAGTTCTCTTTTGTTTTCTTTTGTGCTCTGGAGTTGGAGCTGTGAAAGGCAGATTCATTTATTGTTTAGTTGAATCACAATGACTGCAATTCCACAAACAAATTGGACTTCAGTTAGGAGTGCTTTGTCATAAATAATGTTGGAAGAGATTGGATTTTCTCCTAGCTGATATACTTCTGCTGTACATTAAAATCGGCGTCTAAAAGGGACTGATTTATTACTGAACTGACTGATCACTGAGCAACACACACCTGTCCTTGTTCTGCTTTGTTTTTGCTATCTCTATTTTCCTAAAGCATATTCAGGAAAAGTTTATGGTAAGGGAAACTAATATTCTATTTTCTGAATTATTGTTTTCATTTTAGCCTTCATTAAAAAAATCACTTCTATGATGCAAAACTCAGTGAATAATTCTTCATGATCTAGAAAGAAAACCTGTTTCACAGACTAGTTAAAGGCATTTTCCATGGTTGGGTCGGGTGAATCATATTTTTCACATATAATGTTAGGACATTTTAAACTTTTAACAACATGTTTTGCTAGAGGCTGCAAATACCATAGCAATACCTGCAAATACCTCTTTTCATTGACTGTAAAACATTTTTTTCCCACTGTAATGTATTTACTTAATTTTGTTTCAAGTTACTCAGTTCTATAAATCATCCAGAGACATAGAAAATCTGGTAATTTCTTCCTTGGTGGAAAAGTGTATATATAAAATATATATGCACACTTTATACTTATATAATATATATACACAATTTATACTTATGTATAAAAGTTACAGCACAATATACATTTGGCTGGACCCTTGGTACTTAACTACAAATGCCATAACAAGTTGCATTTTGTTTTCTTGAGTCAAACAATTCTGTGTGGCAGTTACATTGTATCAGTAAGAATCATTTCATGTGTAGGGTTGTCCTTGCCGAGTAGGTTAGATCGGCATTAATTTTGTTAAGCATTTTATTTGGTTTTGTTTTTGTAAGCTCTAGAGCCAGAATTTGCATCTGTCTCTGTCTAGTTCCAGAGCTTATGTATTTTCATCTTTGCGTATTTCTTGTTGTTGTACAAGAATAAAACTTTTACAAAGCAAATCATACTTTATATTCAATACATAGAAGACAGTGGTGAATGTGTTTTTAAAGTGACCTTTTTTGGGTAAAGATCTATTTTAACTTCAAATTATTTTATATTATATATTCCTCAAATGAGTCACATCCATAGTGACTTGGAGTGTATTTACAGATGCTTTAAATATATATAATCTTATTGATAATATTCAGAAGCATATTAAATTAATAGTTTTTTGAAAGTAAGATTTAAATGTAAAGTAAGCACAATTCAAACATAATACAATATTTACCATTCAAACAGTAACTAAGTTACTGTTATCTTAAAGGTTTTCCAAGAAGCATATGGTCATGACAGTGTAGCATTTACATGTGTTCTGAGTGTTCATTTATTATAACTGTACCACATGTAGTTTTAGATGCTCTGTGGTTTGCATTTTAAAAGCATTTGGTGTTTATAGCACCTCTGTCTTTCTAAGACATGGCCTGACTAGGTCTGATGTCTAATGTGATGTTAAAAAAATCACATTAAGTGTGACTTAAGTATGGGGGTTGGAGTGGGAATGAAAATGAAAATGTTTAATTTTTCTGACACCAGATTAGTATGCTTCAGGGAGAAATTTAGCAAAGGTGATTGGACAGACTACCAATATAAATTAGGTCAATAGCCTAGACCTACAAGTGCTAGCCTTTATAACATACTTGACAGCAACAAAAATCTGTTAAAAGAAAATGGGACTGTCCCTAACATGAAGTAATGGGACTGTCATAGATACAACACATGGTACACTTTTTCCTTTTAATTACCATATGAGAACAAAATCAGTTTTTGCAGCTGGTTCTTCTTCATTTCATTTGCCTTGACTACATCTCACACCTAAGGGGTTTGAAACATGACAGACAACAGGTGTGAATATGTATCTAATAATTGACTGCAGTTTCTGTTCTTCCTTTAAAAATTGACTGTGTTGTAAACATCTCTAACACTAATAAAGACAGCCTATTTTTTCTTATGTGTAAAATGCCTTCTAAGCCATGGTTAGATTGTATGTCTGAATCAAACTTAAAAAAGTCAAGTTATTAAATTACTCTTTCTAGAAGAACAGATTTTAAAGGAATGATGAGTTTCAGTCACTTTAAGTGCAGCTGGCAAGCAGCCATTCATTATAGCCTAGTGTGACATTGATTTTTGACTAGAAGAAATGGAAACATAGCAGTAGCTATACATCCTTAAGGAAACATTCTATATTATTGATACCCTTTGTTTCCTTAAGAGCTACTACTAAAACTATTCAAATTGAATTTTGATTGTACAAATGAGGAAATCTATTGTCAATGTCAAAACATCCATTATTGTGAAAATAAGGTGGTAATGCCAAATTATTACTTTAGCATCTATTTCTACCTTATTCCTTAGGGACAAAAGGTGTTTCCTTAAGGACAAAAAGTGTTTTATTATAGTACACCTTTAAAACACTTTTAAAACAAGACCTTTTAAAAAGAACAACAGGAATTACAAAATACCACTTAATTACCTTTAGCAAGAACACTTAGGCTTGCTCATTGGGCAGATTAAGTAGACTATTGAAACAAAATCAGTTGATTTGGCTCATTTTTCCCCCTACATTTTTTCCAGTGATTACTGCTCTCATCTTTTTGCCAAATTGATGGGAGTTGGCAGTAAAACACAGGCAGTTGAAAATGTGGGAGAAGATTGAGTTTTCTGGATTGCATAAAGGATCATCAGAGATAAAGAGATTACAAAGAATTGGTCTTATCAGGTTGATATTCTGCATCATGTGTTTGTCTGTTTTCTATCATAATCAACTAGACCTAAATTAAGAACCCCTGCCTTAAGAGAGTGTTATTTTTGTTTTCCAAATTTTGGTAAATATGATAGATTGAACCAAGGAGGTGTTTATAGTTCATGCGCATTTTATCTTTGTCTTGTCATTAAGTATGAGAGCATTAAATTCAAATTTTATTGAAAGTTTGTGAAAATTAACAGTGGTGTGTTGTTAATTCGTATGAATAGACTTTGTTGAAATTAAGGCCTAGGAGATGGAATGCTGGCTTTTGAGGCTTGATCATAAAGAATATTATATGTGATATATGTGTAAGGAAAATAAGTGAAGGAGGTGATTTCAGGGAAAGTAAAGTAGTAGTTACTGATAGCGATAGTTTGGATAACAAATTAACTATAGGTTAATGTTGAACACGATGTGGATTCGAACTCGTTATTCAAATTGACAGAGACCTGGAATTAGTTCAGATTTACATATGAGAAAGATGGTCTGTTACAACAAAAACAATGTCCCATTCAGAGTGGGGCAGAGATATTGGAAAGGTTCCTGTTTCTTTGGGAATGGTTTTTACTATTGTTGAAATAGTGAAAGTGAAAGCTACTATTATTGCAATTATGGCAAGAACATTACATACTTTATCATTTAATTTTCAGTATCGTTCTGAAAGGCAGTTGTCGTTATGCCTGTCTTACGCCTGTCTTACAATTGTGAAAATTAAGGTTCAGAGGATATAATGAACTTATTCAGGGTTAAACACTACTAAGTGACAAAATTGAACTCAAGCTACTCAAGCTAGTCTGTCTGATTGCAAAACTTTTACTTTTCCACACACTATTCCAAATTATCAAAAAATATTAGAACTATTTTTCTATGTAACAAGTCTATGTTAGGTCAGCTTTCACTTCAGCTTATGTCATAACAGCTATCCTCATGCGTGGATATTTTACCTTTTGAGGGGTCTTTTATCACTCTAAAACCTTTCTTTTTCATTATTTGTGATTGGGTCTTAAAAGAGAGACAGTAGCTAGAATTATATTAGATTGACCCTGGAATCTACTCCTTCCCTTTTATAAAATCCATCTCTATAACCTTGTATTTGATGCTTTTGTAACTCTCCAATCTTCCTGGCTTTTATAATATTAACAGTTAGTGAGTGAGTGATACATCGTATTGTCAATGAAACTTAACGATATATGTAGTAATTATTATTATTGTCTTCACTTTACAGATAGGGTCAAGTAACTTGCCCAAAGTCAAACACAAATAAACTGGTGGAGCCGAGATTTAAAACCTTACAGGTTCCAAAGGGTGAATCCTTGGCTTTTCACCTTCTCTACCCTGTAATACATCATCTATTTCCAGACTTCCAGCCTGTCTTCTTCCTCATGGTACAGGATTGTTTTCTGATTACTCCAACTTTATGTGTCCTTACTTGGTCTTATGTTTCCATAAGCAATACTAATGGCAGCCTCAGAAATTACAGCTTGACATTCCAGAAGACTGGCCTTAACGTTTGAGAATAGAATATAAGACAATACAGCTTTGGAGTCCATCTTCTTCACATAAGGGCTTTACTTCTAGGCAGAATAACATTAAACTTAATAAAATAATAAGCCAGCTTAGTGCCAAATACTATGTTAGGTGCTCTTCGTGCATTCTTTTATTATTACAACTACTTTATTGGATAGATACCATTATCACCATTTTACAGATCAGGAAAGTAAAGCTTAGGGAGCATAAGTAATTCGCAGAGGTGTTATTTATCTTGAAGGCTATTTTACTTTAGAGCTCATGAGCTAAGGTGACTGATCTTGCATTGTTCTCTGAATAAAGCCTCTAGGTCTTAAATAGCAGATTGGACTAATTGAACCCTCTGAATGATGGTAGAAATTATCCTAAAGTTTTTTTTTTTTTTTAAGAAACAGATTATATACATTTATAAGGTGTAATTTCTATGATTATAGGTAAATATTATAGTCATAGTAATGCTTTATTTTAAATTATTTTTGTTTAATTTCTTCTATTTTATAGTTTTTAAATCTTGTCTAAATATATGGTTATTAAAATTAATATTAACCATTAATATTAACAAGGTAATATATAGTTTATCTTAGTTATATTATGTTAAATATTGCCCAAAAAAAGCTTTTTGAAAGAAACAAATTATAAAATCATTCTTATTTAACTTATTTCAGATGAAGATAAAATACATGTGAATATGGCATGCTAGTTTGTAATCTTCCAGTAAATCAAAACGACACAATACACAATTTTATGAATTATTCTTATAGGACATCAAGTTGAATTAATTATTCAGTATCTAAGGCACAGGATAGCATTGTTTTCTTCTTCCTTTTACTGAATTATCTTTTCTAATTTTAATTAGCTTCAAATCAAGGAATTATGAATTTAGTATTTATTTTGAGCCTTCTGTGTGTCAGACATTATATCTGGGTGTAGAAATATTTATTCCATCAACTAGGATATTTAGGTTTCTTCTTTTGGGTATTATTTGTTCTTTTTTGTCCATTTGAAAATTATTATACATTCTGTGTTATGGAAACGTCACTGTTGTAGGTTCTTACTTTCTATTCCCAGAGAATGGCCATTTAATTGTATTAGAATGTTTCAGCCTAGATGGAGTTACAGGAACGGGATTTGCCTTCCTACCAGAAACAAATAAAAAAGACCAGATACACTGTATGAAAGGGAGTCTTCAGACATTAAATATCAGACAGTTCAGGACAGTGATCCTTTAAGAATGGCAACAAATGAGGTAAGCCCTTTGATTGTACCAGCTGATTGCCTTGAGAGGTTTTTCCAGGGCCCAGCACAGGGAGGAGAACCCAGGTGGATGTTGGTAGTCTAGGGTTGACTAGGCAGAGTTGGGAGTCTGGGGAAGTCCAGGTGGCTAGAGTTTGCAGGACAGAGTACTGACGGGAGAGAAGATGCACAGAGAGAAAACTATATAGATATGCAGAAGGTCCTCGTACAGCCCTCAGCTGAGGACCCATCAGCATGTGGGGAACCTACAAAAAGCTGGAGAAATAATCACCTCAAAAGAACACAGGGAATAATTTTCAGAATTTATACAGGGCTGGGAATTATTCATGTTCCCATATCAGCCAGAGTGGAAAACCTCATAATTCATGAAGCATCAGATAGAATAACCAGAAGAATATTGCCTAGTAGTGGAGCATATTCACCCCTAGATTAAAGGCTGTGCCAGTTTTGCCTAACAAAGTTTAAAAGCCAACTTCTATAGGATTTGCTGTTCCCAAGTAACTTAACTGTTTTCCAAAACAAAGCTCAAGGATGTTCATTAGAACACAAGAATATTTAGCACCCCAAAAGGTGAAAATCATGTTTGGAAGCTAGTAAAAATATTACTTTTTATGCAAAGACACAGGAAACCATGACACAAAATGAGGAGAACATCAATCAGTTAAAAAAAAACACAAATGAGAGAAATAGTAGACAAAGCACTAAAATAGTTATTGTCACATTTCATTTGTTCAAAAAAGGAGAGGAAAGATTGAACACGTTAAGCACAGAAATGGAAGATATGAAAAAGACTTAAATCTGTATTCTGGAGATGAATGTTACAGGACCTAAGATGAAAAAATTTGCTGGATGGATATGTGATAGTTTAGAGTCTACAAAGAAAGAAATTAATGAGGTGACATCATAGCAACAGAAACTACCCAAAATGAACCACAGAGAGAATAATGGCTAATTTAAAAAAGAGAGAATCAGTGGACTGTAGGACAATTTCACGGGCCTCAGTATTCATGTTATTCAAGTTGCTGAAGAGGAGGAAAGTGGGAGAGTTTTAGACTGAAATGTTTGAAAAAATGGTGGGAAAGAAAATTGATAAAAACTATAAACTCAGAAGAAACTAAAAAAACTCCAAGCACAAGAAAATGATACAGAGGCATATCATAATCAAACTAATACCAATGATAATGAGAAAATCTTAAAAGAAGGCCAAAAAAAAAGAGATGTATCAGGTACAGAGTAACAAAGATGGTTAAGAGTCTTTGCTTTGGAAACAGTGCAACACAGAGGCAGTGGAATAACATTTTTAAACTATAGAAAGAGAGAAATTATCAATGTGGAATTTTTTTTTTTTTTAGATGGAGTTTTGCTCTTGTTACCCAGGCTGGAATGCAATGGCATGATCTCAGCTCACCACAACCTCCGCCTCCCGAGTTCAAGCAATTTTCCTGTCTCAGCCTCCCGAGTAGCGGGGATTACAGGTGCCCACCACCACGCTCGGCTAATTTTGTATTTTTAGTAGAGACTGGGTTTCTCCATGTTGGTCAGGCTGACCTTGAACTCCTGACCTCAGGTGATCTGCCCGCCTCAGCCTCCCAAAGTGCTGGTATTAGAAACGTGAGCCACTGTCCAAGGCCATCAATGTGGAATTTTATACCTAGTGAAAATATCTTTCAAAAATAAAGATGAAATAAAAACTTGTTTAGATAAAGATGAAAAAATTAATCACTGGCAGACCTGTACTGAAAGATATGCTAAAGAAAGTTCTTCAGGCAGAAGAAAAATGTTATCAGTTAGAAACCTGGACTATATAAAGGAATAAAGAACACTGAAAATGGTAATTTTCTCCCCTTAGAGTCTCTTTTAAAGTTATTTGACTGTTTAAGTAAAAAATAATAAAAATATATTGTGGACTTCATGACATATATAGAAGTAAAATTATAATAGTAATAGTGCAAAGGCTAGGAGAGGGGGAAATGTAAGAATACTGATGTAAATTTCTTATACTATATATGATGTGGTATAATATTACCTGAAGATAGTTCATGATAAATTAAAGGTATAAACTGTGAACCAACCACTAAAACAACAGTTAAAAGAATTATAGCTAATAAGTCAAGAAAGCAGATAAAATGGAATAATATAAAATATGCAGTTAATCCAAGGGAGGCAGAAAAAGAGAGAAAAGAGGCTGAGGGCAGATAAAAGCAATAGAAAACAAGTAGCAAAAGGGTAGATTCAAATCCAATCATGATTTTATATATCCAGGGAAAAAAGAGATTATCTCATGATTATAGAAGGGTTAGTTCATAAAGAAGGCATAAAACACAGCTTTTATGTACCTAATAACAGCATCAAAATACTTGAAGCAAAATCTGACAGAACTTCAAGGAGCAAGACACAAATCCAGTTTTTGTTGGAGATTTAAATATTCCTTGTTAATAATTGATGGACAGAGTAGACAGAAGTAGATATAGACATAGAAGACCTGAACAACCCTATGAATCTGGTGTAACTGGCATCTGTATCTGTATCATACAAAGAATATTATCTGAGTTGAATGAAATTAAATTAGGTATCTATAACAGAAAGACTTGTAGAAAATCTCCACATATTTGTCAATTAAATGACTCTCCTCTAAATAACCCATAGGTTAAGAAAGAAATAAAAAAAGAATTAAGGAAATACTGAACTGAGCTGAATGAAAATGAAAACACATCAAGATTTGTGGGATGTAGCTAAAACAATACTTAAAGGGAAATTTATAGCACCGTTTGTATTATAATGACCATCCAACTACATTACTTAAAGTTACTTGTTAATGGGTTGTCTTCTTGTATATCCCAAACAATTTCTGCTTGTGGGGAGAAATTTTAGCTACAGAATAAACATGATATTTACTTTGCAAGATGGTGCTACAAAACAATTGATGTGTAAAAATTATATTCTGTAATTTTAATTTTAAAATTTTTACATTTGGACTTTCATTAGACATTGGTAAACGTATATAATCATTAGAATATTGTTGGTAAGTTTTTAAGTTATTTCGTGTAAGTTGAATGTCGATTTCATAAGAATTATCTTCTGTTGCTGAGTTCACATTATAAGTGCTGGCACTAAATACCAATAAGCCAATAAAAGGCCAGTCTGATACTATTCAAACAAATATATGCTTATAAATCTGTACTTCCCAAATTTAAAATTCGTATTTTGGCAATTAATAACATTTACTCCCTGAATAAAATAATTATTGGTGACTTTTTTCTTAGTCAGTTTTTGAATAACCTTTCTGTGTTACGATTATCTGTTTCATTTATTTAATACCAGAAATCATGTCAGTGAAATTATTATATAGTCAGTTTGTCAAGTACCACTGACTTTGTATGGCTATTTCCTCAAATTCTGATTTCCTTTTAAATGTTAGAGAGTATTTTGAACCTAACATTATTACAAAAAGCAATTTGAGGTCTTTATTTCAGGGAGTGAAATGTGACATTTTAAAAATGAGATCACATTTATTTATATACAAAAGTATTTAACCATCAATTATATAAGGCCATGTTTACTAATAAACTATTATTTTAAATATTAGAGATTGCATTTATTAATCATGCTGTAAAGGAATTACTCATTTTAAAAAGTGGCTAACTTATGTGCATGCATTGAATGTAATCTACATTCATTGGATAAAGTGTACATTCATCTAGCAGACGTTTATTGAGTATCTAAGATGAGTTAGGTTCAGTGTTTTCACTGGGAATATGGAGAAATTCTGATGTGAAGCAGTTTATAGTCTAGTAGGGGTAGGTGGTAGCCTGGCAAAGCAGAAATTGCATTACAGTGAGATAGAAGCAAGATGCATTGGGAATACATCGTACCAGTATTAATGCAGCCTGAGGAAGAAGGTAACTCCTTTCCAGAGGAGCTGACTCTGAGAAGGGGATTGCAGACACAGAGAATGGGTAAATGTTCAGAATTGTTGGCTTACAGTGTGTATGAATTAGAATGGTAGGTGGGGAGGTAAAGGTAGCAGAGATAAGCTATAGGGTTAATATTTATCCTGTAAACAAGGAGAAACTATAGAGTGAATGATCTAATCACATTTTCATTTTAGTACTGTCATTCTGAAAACATTCTGTGAGATGTAATGGAGAAGGAACTGATGACTCAGAGTGTGAAGAGTAAAGAGTTCTTAGTATTTGTTATTGGTTAATTCTCTTTTGATTTCAGGGGTCAAAAATCTAATGTAACTTAGGCTAACAAAAAAGAAGTTAATATAAGAATTTATTCGTTCAGAAAATTGAAAATTTCCATTTCAGATCTAGCTGACCTCAGGACTGGCCTTTGCAGTCCATCTATGGTATCTGTGTTGCGTTACAGAGTTGGGTTCATTGCAGGTTATGACTCCTGAGTTCACACATACCTAAATGTTTTTCTTTCAAAAAAAAAAAAACCCCTCCAAAATGAATCAATATAGTGAACTAATTATTAATTTCTATGTGATTTGTTGGCATTTTTATTGGAATTCTTTATTCTCCTAATTGAAGATTCTTCGTTCTATACATGAGTCTAAGCTGCTTCTGGGAGAATATTATAAATTTTTTGGGAAAAATTCTATATCCTGACTGTTCTTTAAAGTTCATAAAAATAATAATTATGTTGAAGAATCATATGTAAATTCATGTTACTTTTCTGCACTTAAAATTGTGGAGAAAATACAGAAATACTCAATTTATTAATCTAGTACACATTTATTAAACATTTCTTTTGTATTATGAATGATACTAAGTCTCTATGTGTGAAAGTAATTTTGTTTAATAGGGCTTTTATACTTGAGAGCTCCTTTCCTGTTTTCCAGTTTGAATTGTCTTAAGATTCAGATTGACTTCCTAGATAGTGCACTGAAATTTGGCAGTGATTTTTATAGAAAAAAATTATTATGCTTGACAGTTGTATCATATGATATTCCTTGAGAAAATCTCAGAAGAGTGTTTCAGTTATATTCAAATTGCCTACACTTATAGAGCTTTTTTATGAAGATTATAATATATATTTATTCATAGTTCTCTGACTTTATGTTACTTCAGTACTCAGTCATCATTTATTCATTCACTTTCAGTCAAAAAATATTTACTAAGCCCCTAACATATGTGTTGCTCTTGGTAGATAAAATAGTCATGAATATTTTCTCTCATGGGATTTACATTGTGAAAGACAGAGTAAACAAATAAACACACTAAGTTGACAACTGGTATGAGAGGGAAAAAAAACCAGGCAGCAACCTACTTTAGAATGAGCAAACAGGGAGGGCCTCTTTGGAGAAGTGACATTAAGCTGAGATCCGGTGGGTGGTTAGGAATTATTTTTTCTTGTTTGGGAGAAACAAAGATTTGGGAGAAAGTCTAGGTAAATACCTTTAGGGGGGATAGAGCTTGCCTTTTTGGGAAAATCAAAGAAGACCTGTGGCTGTTAAGAGTGAAGGCTACAGTTGTGCAAGATGGGGTTTTGATATTATGATTTTCATTTCACAAAAAGTATTACGTTTGTTAAGCACTAATGCATTAATTATGGTAGCAGGAAATAGATGATGGTGTAAAATATCATAATAATTTACCTCCTGCATTTGAGAAATGGAGACAGATCCCTGTTTCACTTTGTTGTCAGTTATTAAGTACTTGCATAGGCAGATAGATTAAGTAATCTGATTGCTGATAGGACATCTGAAAGTTTATTGGTTTCAGTATTATAAAAGCTTTCTTTTTGTTTATATGTACACACACAAACACACACACACACACAGCCACTACTTATTTACCTACATCATAGGGCTTCTGTACATTTTGTTGCCTTTGTCAGATGTCACTCCCTTCCCATTCATTTTCACCCATTCATTAGTTATCAATTCCAGCATTTCTTCTTCAAAGAAGTTTTTCTTCATCCACCTTCCTCAGTAACCCTAAGCCTAGGACATGTACCTTTGTTACAAATATTCCCATATCTGTGCTTCCTTTCTTTAGATCATATCTCAGTTTGTAATTGCACACTCATTAGTGTTTGATTACTGTTTCTTGCTCTCATACTCTCTCAGTAAACTGAAAGCTCCATGAGAGCAGCTTTCAGTTTGCAATCTGCATAGCTTGGCACTGAGCCTGGCACCTGTATGGTAGTCAATAAACATTTGGTGGAAAAATATTTGGTGGAATGAATAAATAAATGTATACCACCACCTAAGCCTAAAGTTTTGTATCAGACAAAGCTGACATTTTCCCATGTTTATTTTCTTTCAGGATAAACTATGAGATTTGATTATTTAAAGTTTTTTTGAAATGACATATAAAACACTTTTATGAGCATAGTAACTGTCTTAAAATTAGGAGTAAACTAAGTATTTCATTTTGTTGCACTTCTTTCTGCATTTCTTCCCTCTTGAATCTCTTTATTCCTCAAATTCCTGTGTGATCTAAAGTATGGAAGACCTTGCTAATGTTTGAATTGGTGTCAGACCTCAGTAAATACTTGTGAAGTGAAGAAATGAATTATTTACAAGACAAGAAGCTGTTCTTCACATTAATTAAATTGGCTGTAAGAATGATCCAGCAGTGAAGAATGCTGAGCACTAACTTCCCCATTTTCGTGATTAAAACAAATGCCCTAGGCACCCATTTCTTTTTCTATGCCATCATAACAAATAAAGACCCTGTCACCCCAGCAACTCATTATTGTTTGTTTTCTATTTGGTGAGATCCAAAGAGATCTTCTGTGGTTATAGTTGGGAATTTATTAAAGCTTGCAAATCCCTGTTGTTCCATAAAGCTGAAAATAAACCATATGCTAGCCCATACCACACTGTCCAGCGTCTTTTTTGGAATTACATTTAAGAGCTGAGAAAATGTAACACAGAGATTTTTACCAAAGCTTACATAATCTTCCGTTCTTTACACTTGGGTTTTTTTTCTGAGCATTTCTCCAATGTAACATTCCCACATATTTGGGCAGAGTTTAGAATCATTTTCCATACTAAGTGAAAAAATGATTCTAATTGAACTTTATCAAACGTTTGCCTCTGAAATGGAAAAGTCTGGTGTGTACTAACGATATGAATTATTTTAATATATACGATAATTCCTTTTGTCTTTTAGTCAAATGTCCTGGAAATTCTTCACTAAATCTAATTTTATCCATTGTTGAGGTTTCTCCCAATGATAAGTTAAGCACTGAAACCACACAATCAACCTTAGAAAGATGGAAGGAGACAGACGGTGGGAATGTGAGTAGGGTGAGTTAGTGTGGCAACCTTTGGAACCACTTTAGCACATTCCACAGTACTTTTCCTATCAGAAACCAGGGATGATTTCAACCATAAGGTAAAGCAATTACCTTGATCACCTGATTGTGATTTGCATACCTGAAACTGATAAAATCATTTCACATACTTTTATCATGTATCGTGATACAGATTGTATCAGTGGATACATATGTATCACTTACTATCCTAAGTTTCTGTTTCATGGTCAGGATACTTTAAATACTCTCGGTATTTCCTTTCAAAGGGAAATTGAGGGTTATCAAATCAATAGTTTTAAAAAAGTATTATAAAAATATTAAGAATTAATTTGTGTTTCTATTGGATTATATCTGTCATCAGTGTGGCAAGAAGTTACTTTGTAATAAAGGCAACCGCGAAGAAGAACTGAATGTTTTGTAAACTGTTACTGTGTTGGTAAATTGTTGGTATGTAAAATCAGGGTTGAGTATGACATTAATAGTAGGTGGTTAAAAAAACTAGCACTTCTGAGGTTTTGGGCTGATATACACACACACACACACACACACACACACACGCATTGCTAGTGCTTATTGAATTACCTCTTTGCACCATGTTTAACTGTTACTTCTTGGTCATTTTTGAAAGCTATAAATTATTTTACCTTTGTTTTTACGTACATCCATTAATTTGTTTTTACAACATAGTAAAATACCTTTCACCTAAGATGGCAGAGACCCTTTGTTAACTCCAAGAAGATGGATATCCATAGGATATGCTATATTTAAATGTAGTTCTTCTGCAAATAACTATAGAATATTTATGCATTTTTAACAAAGTTTCAGAGGCATAAATGCTGCCATTGCCCAACAGAGGAAATTTCATACAAAACTCACCAAACTTTATGTATGGTCAGTTTCTGGGAATGGATACTTCTGCAGACTAGTTTCCCAGTCTTCTTGCACTTCTAACACACACTTGAGAGATGGGACCTGTGGGCCTGTACTGGTCTTGGCCATCTGGTCTCAAGAACCATCGGGAAGCTATCTTGGTTCTTGTGCTTAGAACTCAGTGTTTCCTGGCTTTTGGGAGGTATTTCCAGATTTGACACCTTTGATTTTTTTTTATAAAAGTTTTTCTTTTTGAGTCTCATTTTTTTATTTAATGAGAACCTATTCATCTCCTAATACAAATTGATAGAAATAGACTTGACTTTATCAAGTTAAGTACTAGAGCCAGACACATGTTGTATTCCAGCCTGTGTTCCAAGTGCTCCTGTCCCCACCTTGACAGCCTTTCAGGTTTGTGGCTTTTATTTATATGCTGTTGTCTTGTGGTTAGTACCATTTCTTGAATATAGAGGAGTAGAATTATTTTGTGTTTCAGAAATGTTTGTTTTAAACATGAACATAAACATGTTTCAATAGCAGATAATGTCTTAATGAGGGAATTCCTAGTTGGCCCATCTGAAGTCAATCCTGACATTATTTCTGTTAGATGTCTGTGGCCTATGGCTAGGTTTCAATGGAATCGGTTCTGAAATCTCTACATGCTGTCGAAATCAAAACTTGTCATATTAGGTTCTCTAACAAATACAACTAATGAGACAACAGATTAATAGTAGAAATGGTTTTTGAAATACCATACCAAGGTATTGATTTACTCAAAATGTTGTAAATACCACTCTGGATTAACTTTAAAATGGGTTACTATGTGATATATATATTTTTTGTAGATGCCAGAATTCTGTTTCTAGGAACTCTTTATTGATAAAATGTTAAATGTTGAAAGACAGTACATTTGACCAACATACCTTTGACAAACTTTCTGAGCATTAGGTGTTTATTGTGTGGTTGCCATATTAGGAGTGGTTTATTTCTGGCTTATACAGAATATGGGAGCAGCTTTATTAAGTATTTCTACTCAGTTTTTGTCTTTATAGGCTCTGAATTTTGTAGACACATATATTTCTTGGGATTCCTTTTCAACATTGTCCTTTGGGACTGGCAAAGGCAGTTTTAGATAGATCTGGTTTCGTATGGAACTGCTTTCTGTGACTAACGTTTCCTCTTGGGTGCTGTAAAAATAACTAGTCCTTATAGTCTAAGCTTAAAAGAAAACAGGGAGATATCCTATAATATATTCTACTTCCATCTTTCCTTATTGATTTCTGGGAATATGTATTGACTGGAAGAAGAAGTTTGGGATCTCTTAAAGTAATACTTTGGGTAGCAAATGAAATATGGAAAATGGAGAAGGAGATAAAAAAGTAATGGTAATGGAAGAATGCAGAATAGTGTGAGAAATGTGTGTGGGTGTAAATGGAGCACTGTATGGCTGTTTGCAAGGTGAAACCAGGTGGTCGTGTGTGGCGGGTGCAGCATTCTGTGCTACCAATGCCAGAGAATGATGTCTGGAACCATTGAAAGCCCCTTACGCAGCTTCAACCCACCCCCTTTTATTCACCTGAGCAGTTTATTTGTGTTCATTCTTTCTCTTATCCATTACCTTCTTTCTTTATCTTGTTTCCTCCTATTTCATCAGGGATATGAATCCACCAATCACTTCCCCTTTTTACTGGCATTTCCAGTCTTGTCTTCTCCACTGATTATTATCTTGACCAATAAATTTGCTCATGTATTTTCTATGTAGCTGTCTCCATTCTGTCCCTTCATGTTATTGCTATATTACTTCCATTTCCTTCTAGCCAGTTTACCAAAAAGCATGTTACAATTATTGTAGACTCAAAGATACTGTACCTGATAATGCCCTTTTTGGGGAAATGAATCAAAGATCATAATCAACATTTGTTTTTGTTGTTATTGTTGCCAGAGTTAAAATTTATTTCTTATTTCACTTCACAATTATGTTGCTATAAAAAGAAATTTTACATTGTCTCTCCCATTACTGTGCTAGTCAAATTGATCATCATTTAGCAGAAAATCAAAGAGCACAATGATCAAGCAGTAGAATGACCTGTTGCTAGCTCTCAGAGGTTTAATTCCCCAGAAGCAGACATTGAGATGAGGATTTGTTTGCAAATAATTTATTAAGAAAGTGAGAAACAGCCAGGCACGGTGGCTTACACCTGTAATCCTGGTACTTTGGGAGGCTGAGGCAGGAGGATCGCTTGAGCCTAGAAGTTCAAGACCAGCCTGGGCAACATAGTGAGACCTTGTCTGTAAAATAAAAAAATAAAATGGTAAAGTAAAATGTAGCTGGGCATGGTGGCACATGACTGTAGTCCAAGCTACCGAGGAGGCTGAGGAGGGAGGATTGGTTGAATCTGGGAGGTCGAGGCTGCAGTGAGCCATGATTGTGCCATACTTCAGCCTTGGTAACAGAGCAAGACCCTGTCTCAGAAAACAAAACAAAACAAAAAAAGGAGTAATCAGTTAGGGAGTGACAGAATGGGAAAAAAAGGGAATGGGGAAGAAGAGGTATGATTTTAGGCAAAGTCTCTTCAAGGATAGCTTTAGTCTAAACTTTCATGAGAGCTCTGGAGTATGAATTATTTGTCTGTTCAAACCCAAATTAAATGAGCTGGATGTTCATACTTCGATCCCTATCAGCCACTGCCTAAGGATGATAAAGGGGTACAGGAGGGGAGATGCTTATCCCCAGTTAGGGGCATATATAAAGTGACTATAGCAGCCTGAGGGCATAAGAACACTTAACAGGTCTTATCTTTTGGAAGCAAAATCACACTGAAACATGCGAGTCACAATATGTATTGTAATGTGCACAAGTCTTCTTAAGGAACCATGTGATGGAATTGGATAATTTACTTTGCACTCCATCACTCCACTTCACTTAACCACCCATTCTTTTTTTTTTTTTTTTTTTTTGGCTCTAACTCACCATTTTGACTGGAAAAGGGATGAGTATTTTATAGCACTTTTGATGGATAATTGTGACATTCTTCTTTGATATTATATTGATATTATACCAAAACTCAACAAGTAGTACTTTCCTATAGACTATTTACAGTGTGGAATCTGATGCCATATCAATGAACTTTTTGTATTTTCTCACTCCAGTATCCATTGGTTTATCTTGCACCTTTGCATAAATCTTTTACCCATGCGTGTATTGGTCATTTGGAAAATATTGATTCGTTGGGTTATATATATCTTCCAAATGTTTATGCATTTTATTATACAGCATAAACAAATCCCATTTATTAATATTACTACTGCTGTCATCAGAAAAGTCATGATATTAGTAAGCTCTTACAGTGGCAATATAAGGCTTTCTTGTAACTGTCACAGTGACAGATGTAAGTTTTTCAAACTTCTACTTTTTGCTTGAAAGCTTTAATGTTATCATTGGTAATGAATACTGTCAGTTGTTTTCCTTGAAGTGACAGATTAACTTTGTCCATTTTTGTGAAAATGTCTGCCAAAAATCCAAGTCTAAATAATAACAGTTTATCTGTCAGTTGTCCCTTTAAGTAAAAAGTGTTTGATGGAAAAACGTGGCTAGTTCAGCTTGCAACTGAAACAACCAGGAGTGCTGTTCCTTAAACAACCATTGTACTCTAGTGTGCAGTGAGTGCTTTATGTGTATTTGCCATTTCACCACACAGAATAATAAAACACATTTGAGATATAATGGAACTAAGATTTTTACTCCTTCATCGAAGACATTCTTAAATAAAACAGACTTTGCTTGCTTTAATGACAGTGCATGGCAGTGAAGAGTACAATGACTCAGTAAAGTTTTGTGCCCAGGTTTTGATTTATGCTAAGCTACTAGCAATTCTCCCACCAGTGCTTTCATATCATCTGTGAAAATATTAACATATCAAAAAGGGTAAATAACATCTTAATATCATTATGAAAATAATTTTACCCTCATGAACTCCTGAAAGGTTCTCATGGATCTCAGGAGTCCATTGAGTTCACTTTAAGAGCCACTGCTTTAAAGAAAGCAGTAACACACAGTATTCTGCATCTTGCCACCCTCTGTCACCAAGTATTTACCTTAGTCTTTGCACACAAATTGCAATCATCATTTAATTTACTACTTGAGTGATTTTGGAAGATGGTGTTTAAAACACCTTTCTTCAACTTCCTTGGATACTTCTACTTTTAACAGGGTTCCTCTCTAAAATGTCATTAGCAGGTGTTTATATTTTCATGGAAATTTTCCTGTGACAGATAGACTCACACATGTACAAACCATCATTTGCTGAGGCCATCAAGTTAATTTTCCTTAATCTATTTGTTTCAAAGAATTTTAGTATATTCATTTTACCAGTATACTCTTTAGTTCTGAAAGGGTCAGAATAATGATGGGATTCCCGCTTGTGGTTCTGAAATGCATTTCAGTTCACAAAGCACTTCCTTATGCATCATCTCTTTCGGCCATCACACCAGTCCTGTGAGATTTGCAAGGCAGTGTCATTA
Organism: Pongo pygmaeus; assembly: GCF_028885625.2. Classification (NCBI taxonomy): domain Eukaryota; kingdom Metazoa; phylum Chordata; class Mammalia; order Primates; family Hominidae; genus Pongo; species Pongo pygmaeus. The sequence goes on along the minus strand of NC_072379.2, from coordinate 109,872,174 downwards.
TCTCCATGAGTAAACCCAGGTTGAGAGAGGGGGAAGTGGGTTGCCTAAGGTCTAAGGCCACACAGTGAGTGGCAGAACAGAATTGAGATGCTTTGTTTTCTATATTCAGTTTCCTCCTGTGTATAGTGTTTTTTCTTTTCTTGTAACAATTTAAAAGTCATTCCGTATTTTTTCCCTAGTCTATGTACCTGGTTTCTCTTATCATTTCATATCATAAGATGCCTGCACAGGCTGTTGACTTAGATAAAAATATTGTGTAACTGAAGAAATGGAAGCTACACATAGGAGCTATGGTCTCAGCGAAGGCCTGATACTGCTCACAATTCTGTTGTAACCATGAAGGTTACTTCCTTTTAAACTTAATAAATATCAGCCAACCCAGGTATGAAATTTTCAGCTGCAAGAAGAACTGCAGGAAACAGTTAAATATACCCTCTAGCCAATATAAGGCAAAACAATACAGGGAATGGAGATTTGCTGGGTAATTAAGAATGTTACAAAGTAGACTGACTAATCTATAATCATATGCTGGGATTAGCAATACAAAAGGCTGACATACGTGGTGTGAATTAATGAAAAAGGGTTTTGAAGAGTTTACAATAGCAAAGATGGTTGCATATTATAAAAATTAATTAAACATTATTTTATTTCTTTGTGGTATTCCTTTTTGGCCAAGAGGATTGAACTGAGCTTCCTAGAGTTCATTGTGCTTAATTAGACTTTAAAAAATAATTTTTCTTAATTTATTAGAAAATATTTTTAAAACACTGCAAATGATAGAGAATAATAACATATATCCATGTATACAGCATCCACTTTTATTGTATTTTAACATTTTTCTAGCTCTGCCTTTCTTAAAGAAAAAATATTACAAAAATAATTAAAACTTACTGTATACCTTGTCGTGAGGCTGTGTCCATCACTACCAAGAGTTAGTTATCATTCTGAATTTACTGATCATTTTTCCATAATGCATATTTTAATATTTTGATACATATATTTGTATTCATAAATATATATAGTATTTTTCATGTTTTAATAGTGTATAAAATTTGGTATCATTCTATGTCATTTTGCAACAGTTTTTTCTTCAATGTTGCTTTTGAGATCATTCATATTTATATGTGTAACTCTGATGTAAGTATACAACGTGTAGTATTCTTTGGTGAGTATGCCATAATTCATGTATCTGTTGTACTGTTGATGGCTGTGTAGGTTCTTTTCAATTCTTGCTATATGTAGTGATATCAGGACGTTGTTATGTATACTTCCCTATCCACATGGACAACAGTTTTTTGTCAGCTTATTTTCAAAAGTAGTTTTGCTATTTTATACACTTCTACATTCCTTACTCACTTATGTTCTTATATAAGAATGTTTCATTTTCAGGTCACCTCATAAAACTTGGTATTGTTAGATTGTAAGTTTTAATGTATCCAAATATCATCTCCTTGAAGTTTTATTGCACATCTCCCTGATTACTACTGAGGCTGAACATCTTTTCATATGCATATTTACTATTTTCCCTCTGTGAAATGTTTGTTTCTATCCTACTTTCATTTTTCTTTTTGGTCGTTAAGCTTTAAAAAAAATACTGTTGATGTGTAGGTGTCCTTTTATATTCTGGATGATAATCATCTGTTAGTCATAAGTCTTGAAAATATCTCGTCTGTGGCTTATCTTAATTTTGCTCATGTGTTTTTTTTGTACAAAAATTTTAATTTGTATGTGGCAGAGTTTTTTTGTTTTGTTAGGCATAGGTATTTTTCTTGTTTAGGAATTTTCTTACTCTTGTGTTATAAAGATATATTTTTCTATATTTTACTTTTCACATTTAGGTCTAATCAATCAGGAATTGAGGTAGGATTACAGATCAGGAATTAGAGGCGGCATTATACCTCTAATATATCTACATATCTTGCTTTTCACAGTTAGGTCTTACCTGTCAGAAATTGAGGTGGCATTATAATCAGGAATTAGTGGTGGCATTATACATCAGTGGGGGAAGACAAGAAAAAAGTAAATCCCCATTTACTTTGTAACTAGTCTTGGGTAGGGATTTACTTTTCCCCCATCATCCCGGCGCCAATTGTGATGCCATCTCTTTGATATTTCATGTCCATGCTGGCATGGATCTGTTTCTCTGCTCTTTGTTCTGTCGTTTTAGTCTAGCTGTGTGTCTCTGGCCTAATGCTATGCTGTTCTAATAATGATAGTTTCAGTATCTGGCAGGAGAAGTTTTTCTACCTTGTACTACCTTTTCATAATTATCATTGTTATTCTTGGCTCTTTGGCCTTATATATGAATTTCGGGATTACACTATCAACTTCTGTGAAAAACTCTGTGGAATGACTTCAAATTGATCTATTAATTGCCACAAACTTGCTGTATTTATATTTTTTCCCACATGTGAACATGGAATTACTTTTCATTACATAGAGCTAAGGTTTTATAATTTTCCCCGTAATGTGATTATGCACATTTTCCCCTGCGTACTGTATGTTTTTATTGTTGCTAGTGTGTATAGGCTCACGTTATCTCTCTCTCTCTTGCTCTCTCTTTCTCTCTCTGTTCCAGTATTGAAATGCTTGTTACTTGTATGTATGAAGTCTGTAGTTTTTGCTTGCTAGTCTTAAAACAAGCTACTTCTGAAGTCTTCTGATAATTTGCTATATAATCCATTAAAATTTTCTATTTTGGCGGTCATAACATACAGATACAGGTAATGCTTTCTAATATATATTTTTAAAATTTTTCAAATAGTCTTGTGGTATTGACTATTATCTCTAGTGCAGTATGAGAGAAGCAGCGGAATAGATATATATCTTTTTGTTTTTATGTTAATGGTAATGTGACTAAAATTTTAGTTTGCGATATTTGCTGTAAGCTCTTAAGAGATACTCTACATTACTCTGTATTTGGGTAGAGATGCTTCCTTTACTCCTTGTTTGTGAAGGTGTGGTGGTTAATTTTATGTGTCAACTTGACTATGCAACAGGATGCTCAGATATCTGGTTAAACATTATTTTAGGTTGTGTCTGTGAAGGTGTTTCTCGAAGAGATTAGCTTTTAAAATGGTGAACTCAGTAAAAAAATGGCCCTTTCCAATGTGGGTGGACATCATCCAATCTATTGAGGGCCCGAATAGAACAAAAAGGTGTAGGAAAGCTGAATTCATTCTCTACCTGACTGTTGAACTATAGCACTCATCTCTTGCCCTCAGTTCCCCTGGTTCTCAGGCCTTCAGACTCATACTGGAATCTATACCATTGGCTCTGTGGTTCTCAGGTCTTCAAACTACATCACTGTCTTTCCTGAGGCTCCAGCTTGCAGATGGGAAATTATGAGACTTTACTTCCATGATCACATAAGCCAATACCTTACAGTAAATATATGTGTGTGTATATCTATCAGTCTCTGTCTCTCTTCTCTCTCTCTCCCTCTGTATCCATCCATCCATCCATCCATCCATCCATCCATCCATCCATCCATCCATCATGTTTCTCTGGAGAAGCCTGAGTAATACAGAAAACTTTTTATTTCGAATGAATATTTACTTTAACAATTATTTTTCTTGCATTTAATATAATAAATTTTCTGTTAAACCATCTTTGCAAATCTGCAATTAAATCTAGCTTTTATGCCTCCAAATCTTTTAAAGAAATTTATTTTACATATTCAGAAACACCATCCGATTTGTTTTAAAATCCGAACTTGTTTTAAATAGGATTTCTTTTTTGTCTAGTAACCAAACAATGTTTTACTCTTCATCTTTTATGCCTTATAATACCTATAAAATATTTTACTTTGTAAGACATATAAAGGAATTATAAGTAGAAGCTCAGCTCTGACTTTGAAATTGATTTCATTTTTTTCCTTTGTGAGCCTGTGCTGTTTTAACATGGTGGGAATAGGGTGTGGTAAGTGGTTTGTTCTTTAACACTAACTGGAAAAATGTAATATTAGGTTTCAAATGGCAAAAACTGCAATTACTTTTGCACTAACCTAGTAGATAAGTGACATGATTCTATAGTGGAGCTTGGAGAAATAGCGTGAGCATAAATTCGTAGTCTGAGAATTAGGTTCCAAATTTATTTTTTGAAATTTCTTTTTCCACTAGCTACTTATCGGCTTCTGATAAAAGAAGTTAAAATAATATTCCCATTGCTTGAATCATTCTATCACTACTCTAAGATCACTTTCTTGCTTATGGATACCTCATTTACTTCCATTAATTTATTGAGAAAGCTTTTCAGATTAAACACAATAGAAACAGGTTAAGAAAGGTAAAAAAGCATGATTAATTTCTTGTTTTATAGAGCAAAAAAGTTAGTGGTACTGTTTAATTATTGCAGTTGAAGTTGATTCAACCAAACAGTGATTTGAGATCGTAGAATACTGACAGCTAAGGCAAAAAGGCAGCCATATTAAATTAGATGTGATTTCATTATTTCATAAGATATTGCATCCTAAGAAATCAAAATAAAATATGTAAGCAAGAATAGAGACTCACTTAATTTGAATAATATGTGAATTAATTTTATGATATCAATAGAGCTAATTTTCATGTTTAGCTAGCCCTGTTTACTTAAAATTTATGCACTGGCAAATAAAATAGCTGAAACCAATGCAGAAATATTAATACTTGCAATATTCGTTTAAAATTTAGGGTCCTAGGCCTTATTTCCAGAGATTTTGGTTTATTAGGTCTTGGGAACAGCCTGAACGTCAGCATATTGATCATCACAGGTGGTCTTGGGATTACACTTTTAGAAATAGTGCCTCAAACAAAGAAAAAAGTTATGATTTTACTGTAATTGGGTCATTATTCTAGATTTCAAAAAGAGGCTTTTAAAATTTTTTAGTAGTTTGGCATTTCAAAGTAGAGTAAGTTAGAAATTTCCATGTAAAAATAACCTGTGATGGTTAACAGCTAAACAGCTAAACCCAAATAGTATAACATACATTAATAGTTGATTTTGTTAGCCACGTAGTCTTTTTCTTTCTAGCTTAATACCTCTATTTCATGCCCTGTTTCACTCCCTCACAAGTTTTAGTGGCTCAACATAGATGACTTTTGATCTTGTATAGATATTCTAAGTTGTGGATGTATTTGTTATTTCATATTTTAAGCAGAACTCTGGGATTTTAAGAAAAATATTTATTATTTTGTATTAGAAGAGGCAGGCCCTCGATATTCAAGATTTATTATACTTTTGTAATAACTGGCTGTAGTCAGGGGCTGAGATTTCAGAACTGTTCATGGGGAAAGTAATTTCCACTGATGTCATTGCTAACCAAGTGAGTGACATTGATGTACGTAGCCCTGGCCTATAACTGGTCAGCCTGAAATAATTAACCAGAAAAAATAACTATTTTAGTACCTGACTGAATTAAAGCCTTATTGGTTATGAACTAGGTTAATTGGAGATCTCCCATCTCCAGACTTTCACAACTGTTGTTAGGTTAATGAAAATATTTTAGATCTAGCTGAGTGTATAGCCTTGGATATTTCTGTGATTTCTTTTGAGACCATATGGGGAACATTTTATTTACGTTGCTTGGGGTTTATTGGTGCATTTCTCTTTAACATTGTAATGGGAAAAAAAAACTGATAAAACTTTTGAAAATATGTTGAAAGTTTACACTTGTGTTTTATTAAATGCAGGCGATACAACATAATAGCATAGGTACATGCATTCTTTATTTGCAGTTCTTTCAGGAGGAATACATTAATTTTCATAAGAAATGTGACATTTATAAGAATTGAAAAGTTTAAAAGGAAGTGCACAGAAATTGGTAAGACTTGTAAAACCTTGGTTTACCAGGTCTGGCGATGCCTTGCGTAAGAAAACTTTAGAACAGGCGCAGATACTTGGGACACTTGTTTATATCTTGCTATTTGTTTATTAAGACCATAAATGCTAAGCTAAACAATTCATATATAGGGAAAGAGTGAATAAAGAGAGAAGATTTTATTATTTTCCTTAGGATTCAAATTTTCTGTCCATCATAGAATCCTTTGATTTTTACTTCTTATGAAAGCACAAAAAGGCAATAGCATTTTCCGTAGCTCATTATTTTGAAAAGGAAAGTGAAGAACATGAAAATACTGCTCCTATTGATTCTAACACCCACCTCCAGAGAGATATCGAAGACTTTCAGTTCATAGTAGAGATCTAATCTTGCCAAAAATATTAAACTTAATTTTTATATTAAAAATAAGATTTCTAGAATATATAGGGAAGATGATTGATAGTTATTTCATGTCAAGCAGTTTTTCTTCCTTGTATTAGAATTTCATTCATATTGATTATTCTTTAGTATCATAATTTTGAGGTAAAGGATTACCTAAAACTATTGTAATTTGCTTCTAATCAGAATATAAAATATACTAGTTTTGTTATTGTTTATAAAAGATAAAGGTGACTGGATAATTCTGTCACAATTCTCATTCTGACTCAATGGACATTATTAGTTGTACTCAGCATTGATATCCCTATATTCTTTTGCTTACAGTATATCCAAGTTTCTTCATGTAGCTACTCTGCTCTGCTGTAGGCTAAATGCTTCAGGAGAAGCTGAGCCTAATCCAAGCTCCATGAGTGGGCTTTATTAGTCTAAGGTGAACGCCATCTTTCTTACCACTTCTTGTTTCATGTGAAAAGGGTCAGGTACCCACTTAAGCGGACTGGTATTAGGAGTAGTGCTGGTACCTTCTTGGACAGGTCTTCCTTTATTCTCACTGGGAGAGTTTCTTGAATTGATTCTCTTTTTATTCTGCTGGACTCCTGGCCACCATTCTAACACCAAAAGGAGAACTAGCTTTAAGATAAAGAATTACTACAGATTGCAGAACAGAGAAAAATATTCCTAACTAGGAACATTTTAACTCCACTGCATATTGTGTGTGTGTGTGTGTGTTTGAGTGTGTGTGTGTGAGAGAGAGAGAGATCAGAAGATGAGGAATGTCTTTGATAAGAATTTACACTGGCATTTCTTTTTCCAGAAAATTCCAAAGGGAAAATTAAAATGTGCCATTTAGGGTTTTATTTCAAGTATTTATATGGGCGAAATCACTTGCATGCATTTGATAAAATGTCCTTTTTTCTTTTCCCCTACCCTTCAAAGGTGTTATTTTATCCACTGCAAGAGTTCAAAATGGTTATGTGGTTGACTGAATATAGTCATAAAGCCAAGCCTTCTGAAGCTGAAGGGCTTATTGCCTTAAATGATATTCTTTTGATTATATGGTTAGTCTATTTGCATTTGTTTGTGCCTCATATGATATAATTGGATGTCTCATCTTTTGCCAAGAAATGTTAGAGTCTGAGAAACCATTTCTTTGAAAACTCCACTTTAAGGGTACAAAATTCAGGTAGACAGGAGGAATATGGTATTTCTTTTTAGTTCTATTGCACAGTGTGGTGAATATAATTAATAATAGAGTACTGTACATTTTAAAATTGCTAAGAGAATAAATTTCAGATGTTCTTACCACAAAACAGTGGAAGTATTTGAGGTGATGGATGTGTTAACAAGCTTGATTTTATTATTCTACACTGTATTCATAAATCATAACATCTCTTTGTATGCCATAAATTTATGCAGTCATAAATTGACAATTTGTGATAAAAATATATTCCAAAAACTAAAATTCAAAGCAAGTTTAAAATGTGGAATGTATCTTGAACTATTCCCTCTTTTTCTAGGGAAGAAATGAAATACTGATATAGTTAATCCTTCATCTATTTCTTGCTATCTAGCTTTATAGGGAACATTTTAAAACAGTGCTCTTGAGAAGAGACTCTCAATGAATATCTACTTGAGACCTCCTCAAATTTTGAGATGACAAAATTGGTGATGTGTGTGACTCCATACTCTAGTGACAGAGAAGATAATTATAGTGAGGTACCTGGAATGATCCGAAGGCAAATTGGAATTTTCCAAGAGAGAATGAAGATGTATTTGTGAAGAGAAAGACAGTTGGAAGGAAATGTTATTTTAGCTATATATTCTGGCCATACATGACTTAACAAGTATGAATTTCAAGAGGACAATAAAAAAGAAATTATAGTAATCAAGATAGGAAATGATTAAAGAATGGGAGAAAATTTTAGCTGAGGGAATATGAAGATTAAATACAAATTCTAACAGCCTGGTTGACAAGTTGATGAGCACATTTACAGATGAGAAATGTAGAAGGAACAAAAGAATGACTTCAACAGTTTTGTGTAAGAGCCAGCCTCAGGTTTATATTAGAAAGAATGAAAGTAGAATTTGAGCAAAGAAGTTTCTGAAAGAGGAGAAAATTAATGTTTTGCCACAGTTTCCTTCTGAAGCTTACCCAATGATTGACATACTTTTCTTTTTTAAGTGCCTATTTGTGGGTGATCTGATACTTTTTGTATCTAACCTTTCTTTTATTGTTGAAAGAAATAAGACGAAATTCAGGAAGGAGAGAATGTATATCTTTTTTGAAATTAGACTAAATGGGTGCTTTCCATGTTTTGCCTGTTATGTGTAGTAAATTTGATCTTGTAATATAAAAGTAGCTATATTCAAATAGGCTAGAATATCTTCATGATTCTTGTTTGGGAAAAATAATTGTTACTTATTTGCTAGCTGTATTAACTGTGCAGAAGCTGGAAAAACATTGGATTTTGGGTCAGATTCAGATTCAAGTGTAATACTGTTACTTAGCAACTTTTTGATTCTGAGTAAGACACTTCTTTATTTTTTTTAATTTTTTTTAAATTATACTTTAAGTTTTAGGGTACATGTGCACAATGTGCAGGTTAGTTACATACGTATACATGTGCCATGCTGGTGTGCTGCACCCATTAACTCGTCATTTAGCATTAGGTATATCTCCTAATGCTATCCCTCCCTCTCCCCCAACCCCACAACAGTCCCCAGAGTGTGATGTTCCCCTTCCTGGGTCCATGTGTTCTCATTGTTCAATTCCCATCTATGAGTGAGAACATGCGGTGTTTGGTTTTTTGTCCTTGTGATAGTTTACTGAGAATGATGATTTCCAATAGTAAGACACTTCTTTAGGAAGAAGGGTATGATCGTAAGTATGCATGGGAGGCTCACCAATGAATAGAATGGCTCGTGTAGATGATCTGGAAAGTACTTACAGTGCTTAGGAAATAGTACTTGTGTTTTTTTTTTTTTTTCTTGTACATATATAATGTCCCTGTGTGGTTGCATCCATTGACACTGTTAACCAATGGTAAATATAAGGAGTGATGGGTACTATGGCAAACTGGTATCTGAATTCACAGTTTAAAGAATGTAGATTGTGGTGATTGTTGATATGTGGGAATGAGGGCATAGTTTTGCCAGAACTGGTTTTTGGTTTTTGTTTTTGTTTCTAAGGAGGAGACTTAAGTTTGGATTTTTTCTGTGAAGTTTTTCATTTATACATGTAAGCATTTCATCAGAAAACAATTTTGCTGCACTGGTATGTGTTAAACAAAGCAAGTCTTTGAGCCAGATCTGGCCTGTGGCTGTATTTTGAGTGTTCTACTTTAATCTCTATCTCTCTTTTTTTTTTACATGGTTATTGAGCTCTGGATAATCTACACAGTATGTACTAGAGTTTGTTTAAATGTTGAACAAGATGCTGAACATTCTTAATATCGTATATTTTATTTAGGTGAGATTTAACATAAATTTGAAAAAAAATTGGCCAGGCGTGGTGGCTCACACCTGTAATCCCAGCACTTTGGGAGGCTGAGGCAGGTGGATCACCTGAGGTCAGAAGTTTGAGACCAGCCTGGCCAACATGTTGAAACCCTGTCTCTACTACCTAAAAACAAAACAAAACACAAAAAAACCGGATTTGGTGGCAGGTGCCTGTAATTCCAGCTACTTGGAAGGCTGAGGCAGGAGAATCGCTTGAACCCAGGAGGTGGAGATTGTAGTGAGCAGGGATCATGCCACTGCACTCCAGCCTGGGTGACAGAGTGAGACCCTGTCTCAAAAAAATAAAAAGAAGAAAAATTACTTTGTCATTCATTGGATCAAAAACAAAGTTGCTAAGAGGATACGTTTAATTAAAGCATAGAAGGACTCAAAAGAAAGTGATTGATTTTATTTCTCTAATTTTAGTAAGATATAACCATGAAATTTGTTTTGAGTGTTTCACACAGATTTTCTAAATAAGCAAGAAAAGATATCCTTGGAAGGGACTGGATAGTAAAAGGGGACAGATGATGAATTTTTATAATTTTTTTCAAGATAAAATCATTACCTGCCTATTTAATTGATTTATTGTGTATTAAAAATATGTTTCTACCCTCAAGGTTACCAAAGTTAATCATCACATATATTTTACATTAGAAATGTATGAATACTTATAGCTCTTCACTATTCATGTGACTTGCATCTTTTTTTTTAAATCAGCTTTATCTTAGATACGGGGGGTACATTTGTAGGATTGTCACATGGATATACTGGACCCAGGTACTGAGCAGAGTACCCAGTAGGCAGTTTTCCAACACATGATTCCCTTCCTTTTTTTCCCCTTTAGTTGTCCCCAGTGTCTGTTGTTTCCGTGTTTATGTCCATGAATGTTCACATGAATGTTCAATGTTTAGTTCCTACTTATAAGTGAGAGCATGTGTTATTTTGTTTTCTATTCCTACATTAATTCGCTTGAGATAATGGCCACCAGCTCCATTTGTGTTGCTGCAAAGGACATGATTTCATTTTTTTTTGGCTGCGTTTTTCTATTCCTTTATTTTTTGGCATAGACCTTCAAATTAATAATTTAATTCTGGCCATGTGGTAACTTTTTCGTTTTAGGGAAAACTAGAAATAGAGGAAGCAGTCATGGTTTGAATGAAATTACCCTTACAGATGATTTGTTTGGGGGTAGGCACGTGATCCAAACATTGTGAAGCTATAGGTCACCAGTGCTATGATCTGGCCTGACTCAAAATTAGGAGTGGTTTAGTCAGTTCAAGAGAAGGAGTTAATTAGTTAGCAATTGAAGTAAAGTTAAAAGAACACCACAAACTAGCAGATGACCCTAAGGTGATGGGGGTGGTTATGGCAAGACAAAATTATGATAAACTATGAGTAAGATGACAGAAAAGATATTATCAGATATAAATGGAAATCTGCAGGCTTTGAAGGGTGGGGTGTGTTGGAGTAAGCCAAGGCAAAATAAAATTACTGCTCCAAGGAGCAGGCACATGAAGAATAGCTGAGTATCATTAATGGGAAAGCAGCAGAATGAAGATCTGCGAACACCTGCAGCTGAGGCCTCTAATCTCCCTTACATCCCTTCCCTACTTGAACCAATTTTCAGCTTTTATTTAGGCTCTGTCTTGATTTTTCTATCACAAAATATTATCTTGTAGCTAGGTCTTTGCATATCTAGTCCTTCTTGAATTACTCCAATTTCCCCATTTTCTCTCTCTTCTCTACTACCTCCCACTTCCTTCATAGCCAGCTCTCACCCAGTTAGCAAATTTCACTCTCATTTGTCTTCCTCCAAGACGCCTTTGCTGATTCCTTTCCTTTTGGTGGTGGTGTTTTCTTAAACCATGGAACCCTTCCTGGAATAGATTACATCTCTTTTTTGCGCCTGCTTACGTTCTCTCAATTTCTCCCTCCCCTCATTATGTCAAACGTTTTTACAGCTTCCAATTCCTTCCTATTTTCTATTCTAGCTGAGACAGTGTTGAGTCTTCATTATCTCTCTTGGACCATGATTAGCCACAAAGTCACGTTCTAACTACAGCCTTCCTCCAGAATTTCAGATTCTTTTTCCTAAAGTACAGGAGAAAATCATATCACTCTGCCCCAGAATCATGACTAAATCTCCAAGTTGTACTAAATTGATTGTAGTTTATCAAGCCAATATTGCAAATGTTTCAAAATGAGGTTCCAGTGTCTTGTCCAGCTCCTCACTACTTGATCACTAACTGTGAGGGCTCTATGAGGACACCCCATCAAACCACTTGCTGCTTCTCATTTTCTTTACGGTGCCCCTATTCATGCCATTCTCACCTACTGTATTTCCTTCCCATTTCCCATCCCCAACCAGTTTTTTTTTTTCTAGCTTTCATTTAGAAAATGCTGCTTCTTCCATTCTGCCATTAATTACTTGTTTTTTTTTTTTTCTTACTTTGTCCTCATGCAAACAGCCTAATATACGAAAAGAAATACAGTAGGGTTTTAGCTATTCTAAAGCCCCATGATTAGGAACACTAGTGCTGAAACCAAACTACTTTAGTTCCAACCTGTTTTTGCTTTTTACTCTGTGGCCTCAGACATGTTAAGTAACCTTTCTTTGCTTTAGTTTTCTCATCTGTAAAAAGGAAATAATTAGTGCTTCCCCAGAAGTGTCATTGACTGGATTGAATGAAGGAATACATGTAAAGTGTTAAGGACAGTATCTGGCTCTTAGTGCTTAATAAGTATTATTGTTACTGTTATAAATTATCAAAGTGATAAACATTTTATTATAATTGAAGTGAATTTTTTTTTCACTTGTCAACATATATTCCAAGAAAGAAATAAATTCATCACCAATGTACACTAATTGACTAAAGATAGTGAACTGATAAGTCAAGGCATTCTTTACTTAGTTTTGGGCTTGTTTATTGAGATAATAAACGTGGAATCATTTTAGTCTTATTTTGAGTAATTTTCTCTGTGGCTTAAAGAATTTCATTAAATAAATGTCAGTGTAAAGATGGTTGCTTTTTCTCAACACTGAATTTTCAAGCTCCTTAGAGGTAAGATCTGCACTTATATTTTCCCATTCTATCTTTTGATGTGTTTTCCTTCTTATATCAGTTCCATTAATGAGAATGCCTTCCACATCATGGTTTAGCCTGTCTACTTAATGGTATTTCTCAGGAATAATGGGCTGTTTTGTAATAATTGCCTGAATAACTAGATTCAAAAACAAAGGTGAAAAGAACTTGAAGAGTTTGCTTCATTTCTAAAATGTGGCTTTCAGTTAACCATTGAGAAATATGCTCTGTAGAATATGTTTGCTTAGACAAAAGCAGTGGTCAGTCTTCATTTGTATAATTAAATGGTAAAGGCATGCCTATGGGGAGGTAATACAGGCAGCTCTAATTTTATCCAGTTTTCTGATGGATTTAGAACAGTGACATCATCATGAAGCAGAGACTATGGACACCATAATAGATACCAGATTTCTTTTCCCTTCTCTGGTGAAGCTTGACTCAGTCTTTCCTCTTCCTCCTTCTTGCACTGCTGAAGTACTCAGCACCTAGGAGGACACTCAGGCTGCATAGCTGCACAGACCACTTTGTTTTGGGCTGGGCATCATAACATATTTGTTTTGTTGTTGTTGTTGTTTTTGAGACAGTCTTGTTCTGTCACTCAGGCTGGAGTGCAGCGATGCAATCTTGGCTCACTACAACCTCCGCCTCCCAGGTTCAAGCAATTCTCCTGTCTCAACTTCCTGAGTAGCTGGGATTACAGGCACACACCACCACACCCGGCTAATTTTTTTATTTTTAGTAGAGACGGGGTTTCACCATGTTGGCCAGGCTGGTCTCAAACTCCACCCACCTTGGGTTCCCAAAGTGCTGGGATTACAGGCGTGAGCCACTGTGCCCGGCCCATAACAAATTTGTATATCAGGGGTTTGGGGATTAGAAATGACAGAAATCCAAATTGAAGCTTACATAAACATTTCATGGGATAGATTAGTGAATTTGGAGGATAGTTTATTGATTCATGAAACTGGGAAGTCCTGGGGTGTAACTGACCTCAGAAAACTCCTGGAGCTCCAATGGTGGTATGACATTTTCGTCTCTCTCTTTGTCTCATCTTTATTTCTCAGTTATGCTTCTCTCTGTATTTGTTTCATCTTATCCTATATGGGGCAAGGTTCAGACAGGCACATGGTGGCAGGTATCTCCAGATATACATTATTGTAGCTCATATCCCCAGAATGAGGGAGATATGCACCTTCTTATAAAAATAATATATTCAGTTCAGTTGCTCTGTCCAATTCATTTAACAAATATTTATTGAGTCTCTATACGAGACTTTGTGAAATCCCATGAAATACATGAAGAAATACAAGAAAACTATAAGTACTTTGAGGAAATACCAGAGGGAGTGCTACTAGAATAGAACTCTGTCTCTCAGTGAACACTTATAAAATCCCAGGGAACAAATCTAATTGACTTTGCTTTGGTCTTCTGGCCAACCTTTGTATCCAGCCGCTCTGCATGGAGGTTCAATGTAAGCGGCCAGGCCCTTGGCAGAATTTGAGTGTGAGTCTTACGGGATCCTTGGAATGTTGCTTTGCCAGTTGGAAACCTCTGTGGCCAGTGGCGCATTTGCTGGAGTTTTGCTCAGGCCCGCTGGGCTTGTTCTGTGCACTCGGCCTGGAAGGCTGCACTTGGCTCATGCTACCAGCCTGGATCCTATGCCTTCCAAGGGTGAGCCAGACACAGAGTGGTGAGAGGTGTGCAAGCAAGTATAGGGTCCGACCATTGTGCACAGCCAGGCATGCTGGCTGCAGCAGCGCAGGCAGTTCCAGGCACTGGCATGGGTGCCAGTGTTGAGGTGATCAGTCCCAACCCCGGCTGTGGGTACCCGAAGTCTGGTGGCGACAAAGGAATGAGAAAAGACAAGTTAAGAGTAAAAGCTGGTCCAGGGGGCCATTTGCTAGAGTGAAGGCTGCAGAAGGCCCAGAGCTGTGGTTTCCTGTCAATTTATTGAGTACGATCTTTTGATCTAAGAAGGGGATGGTATGGGGTGAAACAGTGAAGGAGGGGGAGCCTACATCATTAGAAAGATTTATAGCAGTGACAGTTACGTGAATTTCCTTTAAGCTAAAAGCATATGTCTAATTACTAAGATAATCTTTAACTTGTTGCTGCAGCTGGTGGGAGCTGGTTTTACAAGAGCCAGGATGTCTGATCACATTCCAGTGCTTCAAGGGAGTGTTTCAGCCCTGAGCATTCTGTGTAAAGCTGCAGAGCAGGTCATGCTCACTGGCCTGGGGACACAATGGCAATAAGGAGATGTTTCTCTTCAGAGGCCCCCTATGGTGTTCCATAGGTGTCCTATACAGGGGTGACTGACTAACCTGGCACCCCATAAACCCTTCCACCAGCCTGCTGGCTCCCTGCGAGGCTGCTACCGGACTAGGCATACCGCAAGCAGCTTCCACGGTTGGCACTGGGAATGTGGTGGTGTCCAGAAGCTTTGAGATGCCAGGAATAGGAAGAGCCCCAAAGAGGGTGTCACAGCCCTGGCTCAAGGAGCTCCTAGGTCTGGGCTTCCTGAAGGGCCATAGCTCTTCTCTCCTTCTCTTTCTCTCCTTCTTATCACCTGCAATGTGGCAAGCAAAGGACGTGTTTCAGCCCTGTTTTTGTTACAGCTCGTTTAGCCCTGCCATTTGGTGGGTCCCGAGTTCTTGTCCTGAGTCCAGGAAGAATGAGGTATGTGGACAGGTGGAGAGTGAACAAGGCAAAGAGGAACTTTATTGAGCAACAGAACAGCTCAGAGGAGACCCACATTGGATAGCTCTCCACAGGCAGGTCATCCCTTCAAATGTTCAGCGCTCATTAGAGAGGAGACTCTGGTGTGGGTAGCTCCTCTCCACAACTGGTCATCCTGTCGTCTCTTTAGCTCTCAGCAGAGAGGAGAGCCTGGAGTGGGTAACTCCTCTCTGCAGCTGGTGGTTCCATCGATTTCTTGAGTCTGGGTGAGTCTGGGGCTCTTGTAGTCCTCAGAGGGGAGGAAGTGTGCACCAGTTGGTCCATGGGTGGCCATAGGCAGGTCTGGAAGGTACCACAAGTTCCCATTCTGGTTTGCATGACCAGCAGCCTGGCCCCTGGAGGGCTTCAGGCCTTCCCCAGCCTGAAGGTGGGGCTTTGCTAGGGACCCACCCCCTTCCACTCCGGAGCCTGTCTGCCTTCTGCCACAGTTCATGGCACCCAGGCTGTTTGTGCGGGGTGCCTGCAGGCCAGCACCGAGCTGCCTTCAGGCCCCACTCAGCCTCCCCCCCATGCTCATTGGCACCCAAAGCCTGGAGGGGGCTGAGGCAGCAGGGCGCTGGTATGTCAGTGCTGCCCTTATTGTGTGCACACCCAGCCTGATTGTGACAGCACCAGGGCTAGGCCTCCACTTCACTCCAAGATTGGAGCAAGTGTAGGGAGCAAGGAGAGGCCAGGCAGTGAGAGCAGGCACCTCTGAGTCTGCAGAGCCAGGGGGCCTTTCCTTGCTTCCAAGAGTGCAGAAATGCCTGGGTTTGGAGCCGCCACTTGGGTAGCTGCAGCTGTGCCTGGAAGGGCGGGGCTTCTGGCTGCTTCCAGCTCCTGCCAGCTCTGTGGAGAGCGCAGTCCTGGAAATATATCCTCCACTGAAGCTGGTGTCATGGCAGCCTCTGCTCTAGATGGGCTGCTGTCATGAGGATTGAGAACTCTACCAGAGCACATGGAATGAGAACGGTAGTCCACCCAAGGACAGAGCAGGAGATGGGAAATGCACTGGGCAGACATAAATAGCAGATGCCCCATGGAATCCACAAATCTAACATGTTGTTATCCTTTACCTTTAGAATTGCTCTCCTTTTTCAACCAGACCCCACTGTGTGTAACAATTATTTTTTAAATTGAGTTTTTAACATCGTTTTATTTATCCATTATGTATATGAAAACATTTATATTTTTATGATGGTAGCAATAATTATTGTTTGCCGCCCCCCCTTTTTTTTGGGTGGTAGTGGACAGGGTCCCACTCTGTTGCCTAGGCTGGAGTGCAGTGGTGTGATCTCAGCTCACTGCAGCCTCCACCTCCCTGGCCTAAGTGATCTTGTCACTTCATCCTCCTGAACAGCTGGGACCACAGGTGTGCACCACCACACCTGGCTATTTTTTTTGTGTTTTTTGTAGAGACAGGCTTTTGCCACATTGCCTAGGCTGGTCATGAACTCCTGGACTCTAGCAATCCACCTGCCTCTGCCTTCCAAAGTGCTGGGATTACAGGCGTGAGGCACTGCATGCGGCCGTAATTATTGTTTGCTCTTTGAAGGAAAAAGTTGTTTGCTCTTTAAAGGAAAATCTATGAACTATTATTTTATAAAATAAAATTAATCTTCTAGATTAGGGTTCCCTGACTCATCCTTATAATTCCCCCAGAAAGTTGAGAAAGAGAGAGAGAGAGAGAGAGAGAGAGAGAGATCTGGTTTAGTAGATCAAGATGAAGACTGTCTAAATGGCAATACAAATGCTTACGATGATTTAATGATTACCTTAGTTTCGTTTATAGTATAGAAAGAGAAGAGCAACATTAAGCAGGATTTCAATCTTCTTTTTTTTTGTTTTTGAGACAGAGTCTTGCTCTGTCTCCCAGGCTGGAGTGCAGTGGCCTGATCTTGGCTCACGGCAAGCTCCGCCTCCTGGGTTCACGCCATTCTCCTGCCTCAGCCTCCCGAGTAGTTGGGACTACAGGTGCCTGCCACCACGCCCGGCTAATTTTTTTGTATTTTTTTTTAGTAGAGACAGGGTTTCACCGTGTTAGCCAGGATGGTCTCAATCTCCTGACCTCATGATCCACCTGCCTCGGCCTCCCAAAGTGTTGGGATTACAGGCGTGAGCCAGCGCTCCTGGCCAGGATTTCAGTCTTCTAATCTGAAGTTTTGAATATTCCAACCTCTTTGCACAGTCTTCTGCCTTGTTTTCTGTCTTTTTCCAGGTGATAATTTGTGTTCAAATAATCCCCAAGTTTTTCATAGTATGGCTTTACAAGTATACTACATTTAACTGTCAAGCTTCCGATCATGTACCCTTGGTCAGAATCTTTCTTAGGGTCCTTGTTTCTTACAGATTAAATAGATTGGGTCTAATATTCAACAATGTTTTGACCTGGTTCAATTCTGATTCCAGCCCTATTTCCCACTCCTCCCATTGAATTGTGGCATGCTTTAAACTCAAAGTGTCTTTCTTATGTCTTTCCTTTTTTTTCTTCATTTTTGTCTCTCTTTCTCTGAATAAGCCATTGCTTTCTTCTTTCCACACTTTTGCTTTTGTAGTTCCAAATAGAGTCATTTCCTCCCAGCTATTCAGGATGCCCTCCACCTTAACTCCTTTGGTGAAAATCCAACTTATGTTTTGGGGCCTATCTGAAAGGCATTCACATCTGTGCAGGCTAATCATATGTAGTTTCCTTCTTCTGAACTCTTGTAGTACTCTCTGTAGTATTTCCGTGAAGTATTTATAGTTTTCTTGTATTTCTTCTTGTACTTTATGGGATTTCACAAAGTTTTATATATTGACTCAATACATGTTTATTAAATGAATTGGTGGATAGAGCAACTGACTGAATATATTATTTTTTAGGAAGAAGAAGAAGATTTTTGCTTAAATTAAATTTCTTATTCTATTTCTCTTTCCCCTTTTATCCAAGGTAGGTCCAGGTAAAGCCAAGGGCCTTATCCTTATCTACACTGTTGGGGGACACAACACAAGAATTTCAAGTTCTAGTATTATTTCTCATTTTGAGTAATTTTTTTCTCATTTTGTTCCAGTTCTCACTCTCAGAAAAAGATTACTCTTTGTATATTAATATTTCTTAATCATGGTTCTTATTTCAATATACTAATATCATGGTATTAAGAGCAGTTTTTGCTTTTTTTGAATACCTTCCCTTCAGGGCAGTCTTATGATTAAGAATATAAGTGTAGGCAGATGTAGTATTTTTTTTTCTATTAACCAGGTATTAAAACTAGAAAAGGAAACACACTTCAAAATGTATCTTACTTAAAAATATATCAAGCATAAGAAAAGAGAAATATTTCTTTCCAGTGGTAGTGAGAAGATACCTTAATTGGGTTATAAAATAAGTGCAGGTAGTCCTTAGAGTTTTCTAAGAATAATGAGGCACCTATCTGCCTGGTTGAAAAGACTTCTACCTAGAAATAGCAAGAGTAGTTTCGAGGAATTTTGTCAGTTTTTGCAGTTCTAAGTTTACACGTGAAATAAACACAGCTTGAAAACTTTAAGCTGATGAATAAAGATAGCCACATAATTATGTTGGATGTGTGCTCTATCTTTAAAAAAGATGAACTTTCTAATTATTAAGACAAATATGCCAACTAATCAACTAATTCTCTACTAATCTTCCTATCAGGGGTTTCTTACTAGGGAATTGCTGAGGCTGGGGTAATTTTAATTAAGGTGAAGCAGAGAGTCAAGAAAGCAAAACACAAAGTCTCCTACCAAATGGAGCTATTTGGAAAGGTGTTACTCAACCAAAAGGAGATACAAAGAGCTACTCTGAAGCAAAGGCTCAGCTAAAAGGAGAGGACACGGAGAAGATACTGATTATTCACTCTCGGCAAAGAACACCTTGCTTGGACTCTGAGGGGACAGGAAGAGTACTGTACTTTCCTCTCATGAACTGGAACAGGGCTAATAGGCATATAGCATAGGTAGGCCTAGAAGTGGGCAAGATGAGGCCTAGAGATCAAGAATATCTGAGTCATTTTTCTCTTACTCACCCGAACCTTCAGGCCCACCTGTAAGTGTCCTGCCCACCTCTTTCTGGGCAGTTTCTTGATGATATACTTGTGTATGTAATAAAGAGTAACAAAGAAGAGTTATTTTATAGTTCAAATACGGTTCTGTGTTGTTGCTGGTCTCCTTAGAGACTTATTTAACACAATTATGTTTCTGAAAAAGTCATTTGCTTCTACAGGCTGATTGTTATAGGAGGGCATCTTATTCTGATAAAGGTGGTAATTATTTATCTGGCTAAGCAATCTTGTTGATTGAATATAGCTAAATGTTTGGTGGCATTTAGGCTAGAGAAATACTGTATTGATATGTGAATAAATTAAATGTAAATATGAGTTTTACCACCTTAGCTGAAACTACATATTCATTTTTGAGTTTAATCTGTAATTAGTGAGTTTTTACTTTTTTTTTTTTTTTTTTTTTTTTTTTTGAGAAGGAGTCTCGCTCTGTCGCCCAGGCTGGAGTGCAGTGGCACGATCTCAGCTCGCTGCAACCTCTGCCTCCTGGGTTCAAGCGATTCTTCTGCCTCAGCCTCGCAAGTAGCTGGAACTACAGGTGCGTGCCACCATGCCTGGCTAATTTTTTATATTTTTAGTAGAGATGGAGTTTCACTGTGTTAGCCAGAATGGTCTTGATCTGCTGACCTCATGATTGTGATCCACCCGCCTCAGCCTCCCAAAGTGCTGGGATTACAGGCGTGAGCCACCATGCCCAGCCTTGAGTTCTTACTTTCTGAACATTACTTTCAGATTTCTGAAGAAATAAACAAATTGTGCTCTCTAAGTTGTCATCACAGATTCTTATAATGCTATCAGTTTTAAACTATAAACATGGAGGCAGCACCCATGGAAGTAAGATAGTGAATGTTTACAACATGTGTACATAAGTTGCCTCAAAGGATAATTAGATGATTATAATGAACTTTCTTTGAGATAGCTAATTTTAAAAATCTGTTGCTCCCAAGTCTAATTATTTGAGTAATGATAACATATTAGCAACCATGAAACTTCAGTTACAGCCAACCCCATTGAAGAAAAAAAAGTAAATCATAGCATTTTCTATAAAGACCCAAAGGATTGCACCAGACAAATCCTTGCATTTTCTGCTGTGTATTCTATGCCCAGCCTCCCATCCGTGTGTACTCTAAACTACCCACACATGTATCATTCATGTGATTTCACTCCATTTGTTTTCATTTGTTTTATAACTCTTCCTTTGGCACCAGGGAGATAATTTTCTAGCTCTTCTCCATCTTTTGTGAACCTCTGAAAGAAGGCTTTTATAATTAGACTTCATAGCTTTAACAAACATTTCATAACCTGCCAGTAAAAATGTCAGTTCTCTGGGCCAGGGCATAATTAATGAGTAAGTATCAGTGTGGTAATTCAGCCACAAAATAAAATAATTTAAAGGGTCTGTTAATTAAGGGCTTGCTTTGATTTTGGAATTCTAATCAACAGTAAGCTCTGTATGTTATGGGTAAAAATCTTCTTGCTTTCACCGTTCCCTTTTCTTGGCCTATTACAAATAGTAAATAAAATAATTGTATCAATGAAATTTTCACTTTATTGTTCTTTTTTGAATGATTATGCACCTGAGAGAATGTTGTTAAAATATCAACAAATTGGATATGGTCAAAATGAACGTTTTGCTATGAGCCTTTAAAACCAAACCTGAGTAATACAAGCAATATATAAACCTTATAGTAGACTCTGAGTCCATTAGGTCCTGACTGAAGACTGAAAAAACAGTAAAAGTGGAATCCTGGAAGCTAATAATAGTTTGTTTGGTAGGGGGTCTTTTGAAATGAGAGCAGTAGGAGGAAGACAAATGTGTAAAATGATGGGCACTGTAATGATAGGGTACAGCAAGGATGGATTAACTATTGGTAGCTCTTGTAATAAAGAAAGAAAAGCTAGTTTTGTAGACAAACAAAAAGGCTGGTAGAGTAAAATTAATATCTTAGAATAGAAAACCTCTATCTTTGAGCTGGGCGTGGTGGCTCATGCCTGTAATCCCAGCACTTTGGGAGGCTGAGGAGGGCAGATCACGAGATCAGGAGATTGAGACTATCCTGGCCAACATGGTGAAACCTTGTCTCTACTAAAAATACAAAAATTAGCTGGACATGGTGGCGCGCACCTGTAGTCCCAGCTACTCGGGAGGCTGAGGCAGTAGAATCGCTTGAACCCAGGAGGCTGAGGTTGCAGTGAGGGATTGTGCCACTGCACTCCAGCCTGATGACAGAGCGAGATTCTGTCTCAAAAAAAAAAAAGAAAGAAAGAAAGAAAGAAACCCTCTGTCTTTGCTAGGAATTAATTGGTTGTTTTTACATTTTTAAAGATGTATTTGAAGTCTGAGAACGAAAGAGTAAGCAATTTCTTAGAAGTCAGCATAATAATGACTAACATTAATTGAGCTCTTACATTGTTCTAGGAATTGCAGTAAGTGCTTTATGGCTGTAATCTCAAATTTCTCATGACCCCATGAAATAGGTTAGTTTCTATGAGGAAACTGAGGCACAAAGATTATTAGTGGCTGAGCTGAGATATTTAACCAAGACGGCCTATTTCCAAAAGTCAAGTGCTTGGCTATCACTCTGTATCCTTTCCAAGGTATATTCTATTGATAATGATGCTTTAAGTACGTTTCTAACCAGGGCAGTATCTTAATGCTGATTTTAAAATGGAGACTCTGTGGAGTACAATATATTCCAAAAGGAGAGACACTTCCAAGGTTAAATCATTGAATAAATTTCCTTAAAAATCTTAAAAATGTTTTTTGTAAAACTTATTTTTTATTCAGAAAGACTTGAAGCGTGATAAATGGCAATTTCTGGTCTTTTTTTAATCCACTTATTTGAAATGTATGCTGGGTGTGCCCATCTGGAGCCTAAGAGTAACGCCTAAGGAAAATCATCTCCCCTGATGAGGCCTATTGTTTGTTATTAGTTTTGTTCTGTTTGGTTTTATTGTTCTCTTGCTTGGGAGATGAAAATAAGCTTCTAAGTATATATTCTCACTTTAAAAATCTTAAGAAAGAATGAATAAGATCTAGTTGTTGATAGCACAATAGAGTGACTGTAGTTAATAATAATTTAATTGTACATTTAAAATAACTAAAAGAGTATAATTGGATTGTTTATAACAGAAATGATAAATGCTTGAGGTAATTCCATTTATCCTTATGTTATTATTTTGATACATTGTATGTTGTATGTCTGTATCAAAATATCTCATGTACCCCATAAATGTGTACACCTACTATGTACTCACAAAAACTAAGAATTAAAAAAAATCTGAAGAGCACAGTCACTTACTGGGTCGCTATACACCAAAATGCATATAAACGTAGACTTGAAATGTAGTTTGAGATGCTGATTTGGGGGAACTAATTGAAAGGCTTGAAGATTGCTTAGCAACTCTGGACTTAATGTATCTTTGTGTTGGAAAGCTAAAGGGGACTTATTTGTATAAAGGGATATTAAAAGAAACATGTTTTTGTTTGTTTCCTCTGGGTGGATGGAGAGGAAATAAGCTTAAGTTAAAGCAAGCACTATCTAGTGTTCTAAGGGAGATGTAATGAAAAACCTCTGGTCTTTACTAATAGTGAGAGTTGAAGGAGGTTATAGATTCTTTAAAATCACAGCTATGTAAGAATAAGATAGGGTTTGAGGTGTTTTAAAGCAGTCTTGTGTGCCATTAGAAAAACAGATTTGGTGTCATTGGGATGTCTTTAGAGATTTAACACTGTGTTTTGTAGCATGTTTTAATTGTGTGCACTTGGGTTTGGAGCTGTGCAGGCAGTCCTCTACTTAAAGTGATTGTACTTGTAGATGATGCATAAAGGCTTCCAGCCAGTTTCTTCTATGTTATTATGTACTGGCACTTAATGCAAGCAGGTCACAAATGAACTCGCCCCAGCTAGTCTGACTCCTGATGTGAATCAAATAAGGCCGCCTCATCAACAGGCTCAGCTTGTTCCCATGGGCTCCTCTGTGGAACTCAGTATAGGATTAGACTCAGCTCTAGAGCAGCAACTGGGAGAGAGCAGAATGGGAGCAAGATGGCAAGGCCTATAGTTCATGATTTAATCTTTTTTTTAAGTGTGTAAATCTCGTATATTTTTTGTTATTATTAATTTTTATTTAATGTTATTTTTTTTTTACTGATATGGATAGGTTGCAAATTTAATTCTTGAATTCAAAAATTCAAAGAGGTAAAGATGGAAGGAGGGAGAAAAATGTATATTTGGTTAGCAGGAGACCTTTTCTTTATTTTATTTATTATTATTATTATTATTATTATACTTTAGGTTTTATGGTACATGTGTGCAATGTGCAGGTTAAGTTACATATGTATACATGTGCCATGCTGGTGCGCTGCACCCACTAACTCGTCATCTAGCATTAGGTATATCCCCCAATGCTATCCCTCCCCACTCCCCCCACCCCACAACAGTCCCCGAAGTGTGATGTTCCCCTTCCTGTGTCCATGTGTTCTCATTGTTCAATTCCCACCTATGAGTGAGAATATGCGGTGTTTGGTTTTTTGTTCTAGCGATAGTTTACTGAGAATGATGATTTCCAGTTTCATCCATGTCCCTACAAAGGACGTGAACTCATCATTTTTTATGGCTGCATAGTATTCCATGGTGTACATGTGCCACATTTTCTTAATCCAGTCTATCATTGTTGGACATTTGGGTTGGTTCCAAGTCTTTGCTATTGTGAATAATGCCACAGTAAACATACGTGTGCATGTGTCTTTATAGCAGCATGATTTATAGTCCTTTGGGTATATACCCAGTAATGGGATGGCTGGGTCGAATGGAATTTCTAGTTCTAGATCCCTGAGGAATTGCCACACTGACTTCCACGAGGGTTGAACTAGTTTACAGTTAGAATGGCAATCATTAAAAAGTCAGGAAACAACAGGTGCTGGAGAGGATGTGGAGAAGTAGGAACACTTTTACACTGTTGGTAGGACTGTAAACTAGAGACCTTTAATCTATATAAGGTCCTGTGATGTTCAATGGAACTGATTTTCCTGAGGAGTTAGGAAATTGGCTCTGTGACAATCTCCATAGAGAAGTTCTGTAGAGAACTGTAGCAATGATAATGCCCTTGAAATAAATACACAACAAACCAAGTAAAAACACTGTGAAGGGCTTCACTTATTGATGTATGTGATGGGCTGAATATGTCCCCCAAAATTCATATGTTGAAACTTAATCACCAATGTGATGGTATTAAGAGGTGGAGCCTTTAGGAAATGATTAAGTCATGAGGCTAGAGCTCTCATGAATGGGATTAGTGACCTTATGAAAGAGGTCGAAAGGAGGGTCTTAGGCCTGTTTTGTTTTGTTTTTGGCTTTCCACTTCTGCCATGTGAAGACACAGTGTTGTCCCTTGTGTACTTTTTGCCCCTCCTGCAATGTGAGGATACAGCAAGAAGACCCTCACCAGACACTGAATGCTGGCACCTTGGTCTTGGACTTCTCAGCCTCCAGAACTGTAAGTAGTAAATTTCTGTTCCTTATAAATTACCCAGTCTGATATTTTGTTATAGCAGGAGGAATGGACTAAGATAGTGTATGAAGTTTGATACATTGATGAAAAAGAATTCATTCTGATTACTATATTGTCACACTTTACATCCCAATATACTCCCAACAATGTTTAAGTAATGACTACATCAATAAAAGGAGTTTGAATTGTAGACACTTAACTGTGTGATCTTCAGTAGGTCAGTTAACTTCTCTAAGCCTTAGTTTCTTTGTCTTTAAATGGGGGATAGCAAAACATAAGCTCTTGTAAAGACTAAATCATTTATTATATGAAAGTACTCAACATGTTATTTAAATGTGAAAGTACCTCAAGTATATAGGTGGTAGCCAAGAAGTTTTATTTTTTAAAAAATTTATTTTTATTCAGAATCACAAAGTATAGTACAGAATTTTTATGGGAAAAGAGAACTGGTAGATCATTATGATATCATATATAGCTACTTCATGCTTATGTGCTAATACACATAATATAGATCAATTGGCATTATTTAATACTTAGTATGCTTAGAAAACTGTACAGCATATTAAATTTTAATCAGATTTTTTTCATGTATGTTGTCTTGCAGAGGTGATGATATGCTCTAGGTTTTATTATAAACTGAGATTTTTTTGTTGTTGTTTTATGCCCTTGTAGTTCGTATTGTAATTTACTTTTAACAGAAGCAGATCCCAAATTGCATTTTAAAGGTAGATGCCTCTCATGAGACATTTGCATCAGTGAGTGATGTGGGCTTGTGAAAGTATTTTCAAAACTACTCACAGCAGGATTTGTCTCAGTCGTTGAAAAATTCTTGGACGGGACAAGATAATTTCACATCCACTAGAGGAATGATATTATTTTAGAATAATATTTTTAAATGTAGATACTATAAAAGGTAAAAGAATATTTTTTGAATGTCAGATTTATTTCCTTTCTGAGTCTACATTGGGATGGTTAGACTTTAAAAGTATAAGTGATTTGTGAGTCCATTCAGCAGTTCTATCGTGTGAGATCTTTTGTATTAATAAAGTAACCATTTTAAACTATTCCTAAGAAAGTTCTTACAAGGGTAACCAATGTAATGGTCTTGAGACATGGAAATTGTTTCCAAGAGAAGTTTTAGGATTTAGTGATTTTTTTTCAAATATTTGAGAGCTATCTTTTTGGAATTACATTGCTTTGCTCTTTATTATACTGCATAAATACCCGGAGGATCTTTTTTGTTTTTTTGATTCATTGTATCAAACCTATGTCCCTTCCTCCAGAAAATGGACAAGGTGAAGGCAAAGATGAATTATTTTACCTAATATTTGATGGTTATAGAAGCAGAACAAGTAGCATCATGAATCTAATTCCTTGGGTTTCTTTGGTCCTTCAGTTTTAATTGAAAAAAAAAAAAAAGAACCAGTATAATAATGTAATATTACCCTAGCCTACTCTTTCCCAAACATTATTTCTTTTTTATTGTTTTAAAAACCTATGCCTTATATTTTCTGACTACCTTATTTAAAATAACACCTTTCTCAATAATCTGTATCTATCTTGCCTTCATTTTCTTCAAAACACTTGTTGCCATCTGACATACTATGTATTTTTCTTGTTTTTTTTTTTTTTTTTTTTACTGTTTGTTTCCTTCATTAGAATAAAAACTCCTTGAGAGCAGAGACTGGTATCTGTTTTGTTTTTTGCTGTATCCCAGTGCCAAGATCAGCGCCTGGTATATAGGATGCCCTCAATAAATGTTTATTGAATGAATATGATAAAACAAAAAAACTGTCTTGCCTATTAAGGTGACTGACTTCTTTTTATGTTAGCATTTGTTTCAAGAATTAATTCATCTCAAATGAACTATCATCCCTTTGAATATCACCCTTCTTCTTTTTGCTTGCATCTGTGTCTGAATAGATAGTCCTAGTTTGGGAGGTTGTAGTAGTCACTTCTCATTTTTAGAGGGCCAATGGCCTATTTACAGAGGGTAGATTACTTCCCCATAACCATTAATGTTTATAGTTTAGGGCAAGAGATCAATACTCAAGCCATCTATATTAAACTTGGTCTCTCAATATGGTGGTCACCTATGGATTTCTTTCTTTGCTTGATTGTTTCTGTCCATCATTTCCAAAATGGATTTCAAGAGGCTAGCTCTCTACAAATTCCTAACATCCCCTTCACACTCATCTCTGTTTCTACTCTACTAATCAATCATTATTGGGTCAACTAGATAGAGTTCATAGCTTAAAGTTGCTTATTATTTCTTTATCTCATTTCTAAAGAGAAGTAGTTCATTTCCCCAAACTCCTTTTTTGCTTGGATAATGTTTTCCTTCGATGTTATATTTTAGCACTGTTTCAGCTTGTCTCTGTGAAGAGTCAATTCTACATATCCTCTTTACTGTCGATCATTAGAGTGCAGCAACCTAGAACAAAGTGGAGGCACTTGAATTGCTGGCTGGGTTCACAAGTGAAACTAACTGTGAGGACACTCATCTTTGCCCCGTTGGGTTTATTTGGAGTAGATCAGTTTAAATGATAGGCCTCCATGGGAGAAAGAAGACACTTCCATAACAATGAATTCTACATGACAGGAAGCTATGAGTGCATGAGAAGTATAGTTATTTTTGATTCTTGAAACTTGTTATCAGAGAATTGTTAGCATGGTGGACTTAGGGGCCAGCACTCCAGTTAACAGCTTCCTTTTCCAGACAAATTTAAGTTCTATTAATGGATTTTAATTACACTGACTTTTTCTGCCAAGAGTGGGTGTCATGGAAATTTATAACCTGATATCAAAGGAAACAGAAATTCTTCATTTGACTTTTAATTGTCTCTCAAGTGACAATTATGCTTTGAATGATGGGTCAAATGATGTTATTTATTACAACACTAGGAACCTGTTTAGTCAAATGGAGAAGCTACTTTTCAAAAGATGTGCTTTGAAATTAATGTCTAGTTTTGCATGTGGCTGTATTAATATCTTATCTATTTGGGCTGCTTTAACAAGAACTGGGTAGCTTAAAAACAACAGAACTTTATTTCTCACATTTCTGGAGACTGGGAAGTCCAAGATCAAGATGCCAGTATATTCAGTTTCTGGTTTGGGCTTATTCCACATAGCCAGTGTTTTCTTGCTGTGTTCCCAAATGATGGAAGGGGCAAACAGGCTCCTTAGCCTCTTTTATAACAACCTAATCAGCTCTTAGAAGCCCCCTCTCTCTTTTTTTTTTCCCTTTTTTTTTTTTGAGACAGGGTCTTGCTCTGTTGCCAAGGCTGGAGTGCAGTGGCGCAATCTCAGCTCACAGCAACCTCTGTCTCCCGGGCTCAAGCGATCTTCCCACCTCACCTACTGAGTAGCTGGGACTATAGGTACATGCCACCATGCCTAGCAATTGTTTTGTATTTTTTGTAGAGATGAGTTTTTACCAGATTGCCCAGGCTGGTCTTGAACTCCTGAGCTCAAGCAGTCTGCCCGCCTCAGCCTCCCAAAGTGTTGGGACTACAGGTCTACAGGTGTGAGCCACTGTGCCCAGAGGCTCCACCTCTTAATACTATTGCAGTGGGGATTAGGTTTCAACATAGGAATTTTGGGTGGACATCAACATTCAGACCATAGCAGTTATATTATAATTCTCAAAAAATTGTATAAAGATTACATTCCTGAAATTGATGCAGTTTTTTTTTTGGATTTGATACGTTAAATGTAGGTTGGTGATAACACATCAATTTTCATTATATAGTAGTAGGATGTAGGCATGCTCTGCATTTCCATTTAATGAATTGTTTGTGTTTAAAAGATGTCTTCAGACCCTCCAAGCATATGTGTTTGATACAAGCTTTTTCATATGTGTTTCTTAGAACAGATAAGAATTGTTTCCAAACATCCAAACAAGCCAAGATGGGAATCAGGATTGTATGAGTAGGATCTGATTTTGTCTTTGTAGAAGACTTAATCCAAAAGAATTTTCCAAAAGAATTTTCCACAAGGAAAAGCTCTTTGGTTTTTCACTATAGTACTATAATTTTGTTCAAATTGTTATTGAATAAAATAAGCAACAATGACAATATTAGTTCTTGCAGGAGTACTAAATACTATTGGCAGTTATGTTAATGGGTTCTTCCTATTGTTTGTAATGCCTTTTTGTCTTTTATCTGTTTGTGGAATTCCTTTTATTCCTCAAGTTCTAGGTGAAATATCATCTCCATGAGGTGTTTCTTTCTCTGCCAGGGCAGAGTTGATTGCTTTTCCTCAGTGGTCTCATTATTGCTCTAAATTATCTATTATGGATATAGATATTTATTATGTCTATTATTTATTAAAGTCATATAACAGTGTATTATAATGGTTTATGTGTCTGTTTCTTCCTTTTTTTCCCAGCAGATAGTGAGTTCTTCATGGGCAGAAAGAACACCTTCCTCAATTTTTAAATGTAAGCTTCCAAAATAGAACCCAGTATATACCACGTTCTTTAGTTGGGAAAGTAGACAAACAAAATACAAACAAAATGTTCTGTTGTTCATTTGTAATAATCCCTACTGTGGGCAAACTTTGATGGTGTAAATAAAGCCAGTATTTTTGAAAATTTTATATAGTTCCACTAGATGTAATAAAGAGATTGATTAAAGATCCAACAAGTTAAATTAAACAGTATTGCACTTTCCACTGTGCCAATAAGACATTTTTAAAAGATTAGATTATGCTTTATTCTGAGAAAAGGTAATATCATGAATCCTGCTTTATTAATACCTAAATATGTTATATCACCTTTGGTTAGTTTTGTATGGCAGAAAGGATATAGAAAAGTAAGAATAGAAAGAAATTTTAATATTCTGTACTTTTCCCTGTAATTTTGTAAACTCACATTCCATACATACAATAAAAATAACTCTATGCCTTTATTAAAACTTCAATATCTTCATTTATATTGAGAGTGGTAGCACCATAAAATTGAAACCTGAGAGTTGTGAAGGATATAAAGTCATGTTTTAATAGAGAAACTAAATTGCTCCTTCAAAGAGCCTATAAAACTGAAAAGCATTCATTATAAATGTAATAAAAACTTATGAGTTCCATTTTATTAAAACTACACCCAGTTTCCTGGAGGGACTGGATCATTTAGAGGTAAACCACTGACGCTTTCTGTCTAGCAGCATACTTTATGTGAGATAAGACATCTACTGAAATGAGGTTGGTGGTTTTGACAAGATTGTAATTTTAACTTGAGCAGAGTTTGCTGCTTTTGATAGTAAATTATTTACTGCTCAAAGCTCCTTCACCAAAAAACAGAATGATAGTGAAAGATAAAGCTTATGCTTCTTCTAATTGGTTTGTTATATCAGACCAACATTCTGTAAACTTCTTATTCAAATCAAATTATATAGGTTAACATCGTTACAGGAGAATAACTTTAGTGATTACCATTGGCTTTTCTTTTTCTATTCCGACATAGTACTGTTTTTAATGTGTTAAGGAGAATCATTTTTAGTTTTGGCTTCTTTTAGTGTTTTCAACTTTTACATATTTCGTATTTGATGCTATTTTACATATTCCACATACATATTTTAATTAATTGTGGTTGTATTGCTGACAGTGTGTGAAGGCGCAAAAGGAAATTACAGGGAACTGACAGGTTGTCCAGTTACTCTTAGTTTTAGAATCAAGTAACTTTAAATAGAAATACTCGCATACTTAAATGAGAGAATTGAAATATTTGAGTTAATATACATTATATGTAGGCTGTATTTATTCGGAAATTAGGCAGGTTTTTTTGTAAAATGGTGGCAGAATAAAAATGTGTTTATTTCAATCCCTTTCTTGAAATCTACTTCACAAATACATGTAAATTAATGAAAAAAAATGGAGACAAATTATAACAGCCCAACTAGGAGACACAATTCGAAAATGTAGTGACTGACATAGCTATCAAGTTCAGTGGAATTTAGTCCATATTGACGGAGGACATTGGGAGCTGAAACATAGTTTTCCAGATCTCTACCTGTTTGTATATATCTCTGAAAATGCATATATTCTCCACTCAAACATTCAATTCAATTGGCAGTTTTTGTAAATATTGAAGAGGTTTATATTATTTTCGGGAACTTAGAATCTAAAGAAAGAGAAAGATATGACAAGGACATTATAACTCTAAGGCCAGGTATAAGTATTATGGAAAAACAGAGTTCCAGAATGAATGAGTTCTAATAACAGAGGAGAATTGGGAAAAATGCTTCATAAAGG
The DNA here is from genome assembly GCF_028885625.2 of Pongo pygmaeus. Lineage (NCBI taxonomy): Eukaryota > Metazoa > Chordata > Mammalia > Primates > Hominidae > Pongo > Pongo pygmaeus. The sequence continues at coordinate 109,840,859 of NC_072379.2, read as the reverse complement.
AAGTAGCATTTGCAAAAGTGTTGAAAGAAGGATAAGATTTTGGTAGGCAGTTATGGAGGAAAAAGGCATCATTTGTAGAAGTAGCATGAATCAAGGCAGAAATTATCAGGGCATGTTTAGGGAATAGTTATGGATTCCAGTTTGATTGCAGCATGTGATACATGCTGGAAAGTATGAATCCCTGCTTCACAAGGAGCTGTGGTTAACCAGAGTGACCTGGTATACCCATGGTAGTAGAAACTTTGAGTTCATTATGTCAGTTAATCCACACAGCAGCCCATGGGGTAATAATAACTGCTGGTACAGGTTAGGAAAATAAGACTCAGAACTTGCCTAAAGTCACTCTGCTATTGAGTAGTTGAGCCAGGAATATGACCGAGAGCCGTTCTGACCTGTATTGTTACTCACAGTATTATATGATTCTAAGGGCAGATCTGGAGCCATATTTAGAGGAATTGTCACATCAGGTCAAAACTTCAGCCAGGTTATGCAGACTAGAGAGAGCATTTTTTTTCTTTTTTCAAAATGAGTAAAACAAAGTCTGTCTTCATTTTCCCATTAGTAATTGCATTCTTGTGTCCTGGAGGACAGGAAAAGAATACATGGCTTCAAAATGCCATCTTTGGAATCCTTGGTGAAAAAGTATAATTAAAACCCAGATGTCCCTAAATTTAGATTATCTATGTACTCTTCATTCTTCTGTGCAATATTATCTGTCTACTGATTTCTAAATTACATTTAGTCAATGTTTTTTCCTCCTTCTTTGTTATTGTTGTTTACTGTAAGGTAGATCTTTGCTTTAAATCCCTACTAATGTGTGACAATTCTAAAGTCTGAGGGAACTTCTAATTTGAAAGTAATTGCCTGGCATCAAGAGTAATTTTCAAAGGAGCAAAATTATTTTAAACATTTTAAACTGCAATTTTAGTCTTTAGAATTAGATGGATTTGTCATTTGATAGAATGTAATAGTATTGAGTGAACACACTGAAAGCTATCACATTGTATAGTAGTTCTGCTGAGTTTTAAAATATAGTTATTTTTCCCATCCTTCCAGCTGATACTTCCTTAACTGATGACAGATGGTACTTTGGTTTGTTGAAGCCCAATTCTGTGATTATTTTATCTTTGATTGCCTTTTTAAAGACGTATGGAGATATCTTCATCAAATAGCTATATTACCTTGAGAATTATTTTACTATAAATACTTGGTTGATTTTTGTCTTGTTCTCTTCTGTTTGTTTTGAGACGGAGTCTCGCTCTGTTTCCCAGGATGGAGCACAGTGGTGCTATGTTGGCTCACTGCAAGCTCCACCTCCCGGGTTCATGCCATTCTCCTGCCTCAGCCTCATGAGTAGCTGGGACTACAGGCGCCCGCCACCACGCCTGGCTAATTTTTTGTATTTTTAGTAGAGACGGGGTTTCACCTGTGTTAGCCAGGGCGGTCTCCATCTCCTGATCTCGTGATCTGCCTGACTTGGCCTCCCAAAGTGCTGGGACTACAGGCGTGACCCACTGAGCGTGGCTAATACTTGGTTCGTTTTTAAAGGAATTTGTTGGCTTATGTGATCATTGTAAGAGTTGGTACTTCCTCAACCTTTTCAGTATTTTCTGGGCCTCCGATTATGTAAAATAACATAGCATTAATTCATGATGGCTTTGTGAATACAAGAGGATTCAAGAGAGTTCATGGAAGTTTAGGGAAACTTCATAAAGGAAAAATTGGAAGTAGCTCAAGTCAGCCTCAGTAAGGGCAAAATAAATTGATATACCTATTCAGTGAAATACTGCACAGCTCTGAGAATCAGTGAGTCAATTTTGTATGCCCCGTTAAAGAGTGGTGCCTACAGACAAACAAAAAGACAGCAGTCACCTCTGCAGACTTAAATGTCCCTGTCTGACAGCTTTGAAGAGAGCAGCGGTTCTCCCAGCACGCAGCTAGAGATCTGAGAATGGGCAGACTGCCTCCTCAAGTGGGTCCCTGACCCCTGACCCCCGAGCAGCCTAACTGGGAGGCACCCGCCAGTAGGGGCAGACTGACACCTCACACGGCCTGGTACTCCTCTGAGACAAAACTTCCAGGGGAACGATCAGACAGCAGCATTTGTGGTTCACGAAAATCCGCGGTTCTGCAGACACCGCTGCTGATACCCAGGCAAACAGGGTCTGGAGTGGACCTGTAGCAAACTCCAGCAGACCTGCAGCTGAGGGTCCTGTCTGTTAGAAGGAAAACTAACAAACAGAAAGGACATCCACAACAAAAACCCATCTGTACATCACCATCATCAAAGACCAAAAGTAGATAAAACCACAAAGATGGGGAAAAAAACAGAGCAGAAAAACTGGAAACTCTAAAAAGCAGAGCGCCTCTCCTCCTCCAAAGGAACACAGTTCCTCACCAGCAACGGAACAAAGCTGGACAGAGAATGACTTTGACGAGCTGAGAGAAGAAGGCTTCAGACGATCAAACTACTCCGAGCTACAGGAGGAAATTCAAACCAAAGGCGAAGAAGTTGAAAACTTTGAAAAAAATTTAGACGAATGTATGACTAGAATAACCAACACAGAGAAGTGCTTAAAGGAGTTGATGGAGCTGAAAGCCAAGGCTCGAGAACTACATGAAGAAGGCAGAAGCCTCAGGAGCCGATGCGATCAACTAGAAGAAAGGGTATCAGTGATGGAAGATGAAATGAATGAAATGAAGTGAGAAGGGAAGTTTAGAGAAAAAAGAATAAAAAGAAACGAACAAAGCCTCCAAGAAATATGGGACTATGTGAAAAGACCAAATCTACATCTGATTGGTGTACCTGAAAGTGACGGGGAGAATGGAACCAAGTTGGAAAACACTCTGCAGGATATTATCCAGGAGAACTTCCCCAATCTAGCAAGGCAGGCCAACATTCAGATTCAGGAAATACAGAGAACTCCACAAAGATACTCCTCGAGAAGAGCAACTCCAAGACACATAATTGTCAGATTCACCAAAGTTGAAATGAAGGAAAAAATGTTAAGGGCAGCCAGAGAGAAAGGTCGGGTTACCCACAAAGGGAAGCCCATCAGACTAACAGCAGGTCTCTCAGCAGAAACTCTACAAGCCAGAAGAGAGTGGGGGCCAATATTCAACATTCTTAAAGAAAAGAATTTTCAATGCAGAATTTCATATCCAGCCAAACTAAGCTTCATAAGTGAAGGAGAAATAAAATACTTTACAGACAAGCAAATGCTGAGAGATTTTGTCACCACCAGGCCTGCCCTAAAAGAGTTCCTGAAGGAAGCACTAAACATGGAAAGGAACAACTGGTACCAGTCGCTGCAAAATCATGCCAAAATGTAAAGACCATCGAGGCTAGGAAGAAACTGCATCAACTAACGAGCAAAATAACCAGCTATCATCATAAGGACAGGATCAAATTCACACATAACAATATTAACTTTAAATGTAAATGGACTAAATGCTCCAATTAAAAGACACAGACTGACAAATTGGATAAAGAGTCAAGACCCATCAGTGTGCTGTATTCAGGAAACCCATCTCACGTGTAGAGACACACATAGGCTCAAAATAAAAGGATGGAGGAAGATCTACCAAGCAAATGGAAAACAAAAAAAGGCAGGGATTGCAATACTAGTCTCTGATAAAACAGACTTTAAACCAACAAAGATCGAAAGAGACAAAGAAGGCCATTACATAATGGTAAAGGGATCAATTCAACAAGAAGAGCTAACTATCCTAAATATATATGCAGCCACTACAGGAGCACCCAGATTCATAAAGCAAGTCCTTAGAGACCTACAAAGAGACTTAGACTCCCACACAATAATAATGGGAGACTTTAACACCCCACTGTCAACATTAGACAGATCAATGAGACAGAAAGTTAAGAAGGATACTCAGGAATTGAACTCAGCTCTGCACCAAGCGGACCTAATAGACATCTACAGAACTCTCCACCAAATCAACAGAATATACATTCTATTCAGCACCACACGACACCTGTTCCAAAATTGACCACATAATTGGAAGTAAAGCTCTCCTTAGCAAATGTAAAAGAACAGAAATTATAACAAACTGTCTCTCAGACCACAGTGCAATCAAACTAGAACTCAGGATTAAGAAACTCACTCAAAACCGCTAAACTACATGGAAACTGAACAACCTGCTCCTGAATGACTACTGGGTACATAACAAAATGAAGGCAGAAATAAAGATGTTCTTTGAAACCAACGAGAACAAAAACACAACATACCAGAATCTCTGGGACACATTCAAAGCAGTGTGTAGAGGGTAATTTATAGCACTAAATGCCCACAAGGGAAAGCAGGAAAGATCCAAAATTGACACCCTAACATCACAATTAAAAGAACTAGAAAAGCAAGAGCAAACACATTCAAAAGCTAGCAGAAGGCAAGAAATAACTAAGATCAGAGCAGAACTGAAGGAAATAGAGACCAAGAAAACACTTCAAAAAATTAATGAATCCAGGAGCTGGTTTTTTGAAAGGATCAACAAAATTGATAGACTGCTAGCAAGACTAATAAAGAAAAAAATAGAGAAGAATCAGATAGATGCAATAAAAAATGATAAAGGAGATATCACCACTGATCCCACAGAAATACAATCCACCATCAGAGAATACTAGAAACACCTCTACGCAAATAAACTAGAAAATCTAGAAAAAATGGATAAATTCCTCAACACATACACTCTTCCAAGACTAAACCAGGAAGAAGTTGAATCTCTGAATAGACCAATAACAGGATTTGGAATTGTGGCAATAATCAATAGCTTACCAACCAAAAAGAATCCAGGACCAGATGGATTCACTGCCGAATTCTACCAGAGGTACAAGGAGGAACTCGTACCATTCCTTCTGAAACGATTCTAATCAATAGAAAAAGAAGGAATCCTCCCTAACTCATTTTATGAGGGCAGCATCATCCTGATACCAAAGCCATGCAGAGACACAACCAAAAAAGAGAATTTTAGACCAATATCCTTGATGAACATTGATGCAAAGATCCTCAATAAAATACTGGCAAACTGAATCCAGCAGCACATCAAAGTGGGCTTCATCCCTGGGATGAATCATGATCATGATCACGATCACGTGGGCTTCATCCCTGGGACGCAAGACTGGTTCAATATACGCAAATCAATAAATGTAATCCAGCACATAAGCAGAACCAAAGACAAAAACCACATGATTATCTCAATAGATGCAGAAAAGGCCTTTGACATAATTCAACAGCTTTTCATGCTAAAAACTCTCAATAAATTAGGTATTGATGGGACGTATCTCAAAATAATAAGAGCTATCTATGACAAACCCACAGCCAATATCATACTGAATGGGCAAAAACTGGAAGCATTCCCTTTGAAAACTGGCACAAGACAGGGTTGCCCTCTCTCACCACTCCTATTCAACATAGTGTTGGAAGTTCTGACCAGGGCAATTAGGCAGCAGAAGGAAATAAAGGGTATTCAATTAGGAAAAGAGGAAGTCAAATTGGCCCTGTTTGCAGACGACATGATTGTGTATCTAGAAAACCCCATTGTCTCAGCCCAAAATCTCCTTAAGCTGATAAGCAACTTCAGCAAAGTCTCAGGATACAAAATCAATGTACAAAAATCACAGGCATTCTTACACACCAACAACAGACAAACAGAGAGCCAAATCATGAGTGAACTCCCATTCACAATTGCTTCAAAGAGAATAAAATACCTAGGAATCCAATTTACGAGGGACATGAAGGACCTCTTCAAGGAGAACTACAAACCACTGCTCAATGAAACAAAAGAGGATACAAACAAATGGAAGAACATTCCATGCTCATGGGTAGGAAGAATCAATATCGTGAAAATGGCCATACTGCCCAAGGTAATTTATAGATTCAATGCCATCCCCATCAAGCTACCAATGACTTTCTTCACAGAATTGGAAAAAACTACTTTAAAGTTCATATGGAACAAAAAAGAGCCTGCATCGCCAAGTCAATCCTAAGCCAAAAGAACAAAGCTGGAGGCATCACGGTACCTGACTTCAAACTATACTGCAAGGCTACAGTAACCAAAACAGCATGGTACTGGTACCAAAACAGAGATATAGATCAATGGAACAGAACAGAGCCCTCAGAAATAACGCCGCATATCTACAACTCTCTGATCTTTGACAAACCTGAGAAAAACAAGCAATGGGGAAAGGATTCCCTATTTAATAAACGGTGCTGGGAAAACTGGGTACCCATATGTAGAAAGCTGAAACTGGATCCCTTCCTTACACCTTATACAAAAATCAATTCAAGATGGATTAAAGACATAAACGTTAGACCTAAAACCATAAAAACCCTAGAAGAAAACCTAGGCATTACCATTCAGGACATAGGCATGGGCAAGGACTTCATGTCTAAAACACCAAAAGCAGTGGCAGCAAAAGCCAAAATGACAAATGGGATCTAATTAAACTAAAGAGCTTCTGCACAGCAAAAGAAACTACCATCAGAGTGAACAGGCAACCGATAAAATGGGAGAAAATTTTCACAACCTACTCATCTGGCAAAGGGCTAATATCCAGAATGTACAATGAAATCCAACAAATTTACAAGAAAAAAACAAACAACCCCATCAAAAAGTGGGCAAAGGATATGAACAGACACTTCTCAAAAGAAGACATTTATGCAGCCAAAAGACACATGAAAAAATGCTCGTCATCACTGGCCATCAGAGAAATGCAAATCAAATTCACAATGAGATACCATCTCACACCAGTTAGAATGGCAATCATTAAAAAGTCAGGAAACAACAGGTGCTGGAGAGGATGTGGAGAAATAGGAACACTTTTACACTGTTGGTGGGACTGTAAACTAGTTCAACCATTGTGGAAGTCAGTGTGGCGATTCCTCAGGGATCTAGAACTAGAAATACCATTTGACCCAGCCATCCCATTACTGGGTATATACCCAAAGGACTGTAAATCATGCTGCTATAAAGACACATGCACACGTATGTTGATTGTGGCACTATTCACAATAGCAAAGACTTGGAACCAACCCAAATGTCCAACAATGATAGACTGGATTAAGAAACTGTGGCACATATACACCATGGAATACTATGCAGCCATAAAAAATGATGAGTTCATGTCCTTTGTAGGGACATGGATGAAATTGGAAATCATCATTCTCAGTAAGCTGTCGCAAGGACAAAAACCAAACACCAGGTGTTCTCACTCATAGATGGGAATTGAACAATGTGAACACATGGACACAGGAAGGGGAACATCACACTCTGGGGACTGTTGTGGGGTGGCGGGAGTGGGGAGGGATAGCATTAGGAGATATACCTAATGTTAAATGATGAGTTAATGGGTGCAGCGCACCAGCATGGCACATGTATACATATGTAACTAACCTGCACATTGTGCACATGTACCCTAAAACTTAAAAGTATAATAATAATAATAATCAGAAAAAAAAAGAGTGGTGCCTAAGATATATTTTTACGTTACAAAAATGTAAAACTGCAAATAGTATCAGAGCGTTTATGTAAAGATCTTTAAAGCTATATGGATATGTAAACAACAAACATGCAGTGAAAAATTTTGAAGGAACCATTAACAATGATTATTTATGGGGAAAAAAGCTAGGAAAAATTATTATTTAAATTTAAATCATTTAAATTCTCATGTTTTCATTTCCTATTTTATGAAAGTGCTTTATTTTTTTCTTCCTGTTTTTCCCACTCTCACAATGAGCATGTATTGCTTTTATTAACTAAATAGTTTTTTTTAAAAAGTCTCCATTTACGTAGAAAATAGTGTATAGGAGACTCTTAGTGTCCTCCATAATCTACTAATTTACAGTGATTGTAAGATGCTTTAGAGAAAATACCACATTGTTCTAGTTTAACACTCGTAGTGATGAATGGGTCACTTCATTGAATTATTTTTTTTTCTAGTTTGATTTTTATCTTTTGATTTTGGAAATGATGACCTGATCTGAACCTTAGCTGGCATGGCCAGCATGGTATAAAAGGCTAGCACTGTAAAGCATTTTGTTCCTTTTAGAGAACAATATAATCTTTCACATTATTCCAAGAGATTATTTTTTAGGATTTTTCTAAGGTCCCAAATAATCTTAGTTTAAAAATTTAATTTATGGGTGTGGCCCGTTTTGCCTATAATCCCAGCACTTTGGGAAGCTAATGTGGGAGGATTGCATGATCCGAGTAGTTCAAGACCAGTCTGGGCAACACAGAGAGATACTGTCTCTACCAAAAAAAAAAAAAAAAAAAAAAAAAGGTGGATGTGGTGGCATACCACACCTGTGGTACTAGCCGCTTAGAGGCTGAGGTGGGAGAATCACTTGATCCCAGGAGTTTGAGGGTGCAGTGAGCCCTGATTATGTTAGTGAAGTCCTGCCTTGGTGATAGAGCAAAAATAACATAACATAACATAACATAACATAACATAACATAACATAACATAACATAACATAACATAACATAAATAAAATAAATATAAAATTTGATTACACAGTCTAGCATTCTATTCATATTCATGAAAAATATGAAATTCATTAAAGCCAATGCAAAAAGTTTCTCTGGAATATTTGCAGGTTTAAATAGATTTCAGATAAATTTTTGTGTTGGTTTTAATAAATTTCATATTTTTCTGATAATTTCTAAAAGTTAAATTTATCATGTTTTGGAAAACACGTGGATTTTAGCATCATCCACACTCATAAAAAGGAACTCATAGGGTAGTCAATGGAAATAAATGAGCTCACACATATAAAGCATCCTGAAGACAGACTCAGTCCATAATTAGACTTTCAATGAAAATATATGTACGTATTTGCTTTTAAAAATAAAAATTCCTTTATAATAAAGTTTCTACGCAATAAAAAGATAATGTGGCAATTGATAAAGAGACATGATTGAAATTTTACACTTTACTGTGACTTCTAGTAGTGTTACCTCCTATATTCTTCCAGTCTGTCTCATTTTTATTCCTTGCAAGTTTATGTTTTCAACTTAGTCTTTAGAAGCAGCTGATAATGTCAGTCCAGTTTGTATTGAGATCATAGAAATTGGTATCAGTTGAAAGAGAATAGATAAGTTTTGAAAAAAATTTGTTTCTAGCCTCTCATCTAATCCTCCAAAAATATTAATGGGATTTAGATTTCTACTGTCCTTACTACTCTAAATTTAAATTAGTTTAAATTGAAATTGTATGAATAATCCAATAAACTTAAAGTCTTTGTAATTTTATGTAAATATAAATGGAAGCCAAAAATCTATTACTTCATGCCTCTTTCATATACTTTACAATGTAAGTTTTATGTAGTGCATATTATTTCATTAAGATCTAACATATTAAATAAATATACTAAATGGTGACAGTTTTAATTGTTATTTTTCAGTAGTTTGGTTTTTAAAAACAATTCACTGAAACACATTTCTGCTTATGGAAAATCATCTATGAAAATGATAAGTAAAATTGTTTTGTTGTAATATTTTTGCATAAGTATATACACTGCAAAAAAACTGGAAATTTAGTGTCTACATGTTAAATATGATTATAGAAGTTGATACTGGGTAGAGCTAAGTAGATATGGTCTTGGTAAGTAATTTTGTGATTTCTAATATAAGGTTAGACATAATGCCTACCTCACAGACTTGGTGAAAATAATTGATAAAGTAAGTTTTATAAAGAAATACTGTTTTAGGTGTTAATCTTTTATTTAGAAACAAATACTGATTATTGTTTTTATCAGCTCCATATATATTTGACTGTGAAGACGTATGTACTATTCATTCACAACATCTATTGAGCACTTCTTGTGGACTTGGGATTGTGGCAGGTAGTGACTTTTGTGATAAATAAGATGAGGTTCTTAACACTGTTGAAGCTCATAGTTATTGAAGGAGAGGAAGCATTGAAAGCAAATAATTATGCTACAAAATTACAAATGTTATAAACAGGTGTAATGGTACAAAGGAGGGGTGGATTCTGCTGGGATCTCAGGAATCTTTCTCAGAGGCTGCTCCTTAAGCAAGATAAATGAGTGTTGACGTGACTAAATGGTAGACTGTCATAGGTAGGTTGAACATTAAGTAAACATCTGCTCCACTATTAAAAGAGTACGAAATGTAGGATGAATACTCAGTTCATCAAATGTTTATTGAAAAGCCACAACAGACAAGTTCCTGTACTAGCTACAGAAGAACTAGAACCCTAAAAAGATCTGGTTCTTGCTCTTCAGGGGCTCACAGTCCTGCAGGAGACAGATATGTGTTCCCAGAGGGCTGTGCCCCAAGGCAGAAGTTGAGTAAAGGTGCTGCAGAAGCTTTGTGCCATATGACCAGGCCATGGTATCACTGCCAAATCCCAAAGAGACAGCTGTGACTTTATGAGTCGTTTGGCCTCTGGAATACCGAGTTAAAAGTGGACTGGCCTAAAAAAGCAGAGAAATTTTAAGAAATCAGTAATATTTTACAAATGCATATATGATATAGTCTTGAGACGTAAGGTCAATTGATGAGTAGGACACAGATTAAATAATGGGAAGTTGACCCATAGCCTGGTCAAAATATGTGTAAATAATAGGTAAAATAAGTAATATTAAAAGGGAATATAAATTATATTGCTAAAAATACTATTAGCTAACCCAGCTAAAATCTCTTAATTAGGTATATCAATTAAAATATGTACTGGAAGATCTCCTATTGATCTTTTAGTTTTTCCCACTTAAATGAAGAGGCTCCTTCTGATTGGCCTCTGTTCTCTCTGGTCAGGATCTCTGGATATTGAGGATTTCCCATTCAGAGGACTATATTTAGCATCCCTTTTCTCCTTGATCCCAAATAATCACTCTTGGGAGTGAAAATAAAACCTGAGTGAAAATAAGAACTATATTTTCTTTAAAAGTCGTTGGAGATGGATGCTCAATGTTTGGCTCTGTTTTAAGGATTGTTTCTGGTTCTTTCTTTTTAAATCATTACCCACTTTCTCACCATCAGACAAAAATTACCTCAAATTTATTTTTATTGCGCCTTTAAGTTTGTTTATCTATTTATCCATTCTTTCTTCACTGATTCTCAGAGTGGGAAGAAAAAGCATCTGAACCCACCACTGTCAAGAGCATACCTTCTGCCATGCCCTTGTTCTGTTATTCCCTGCTTCCTGCAGGAGCTTGCACAGACACCCATGGACTTTCTTTTGTATTTTAATTTCTTCCCATTAGCCCTCAAAGAGGCTACATCTCCACATACTTCACAAAAGAGAAATAAACAAAAGAGGAAATCCCTCACATTAATCTCTCCTCAAATCTTTTCCTTTCTCTCTGTTCTCCCATGTTTGAACAGTTGTTTTTACTCAATATCTCCGTTTATGCATCTCTTAGTAATTCTCTATACACTGAAGTCTGGCTTTTGCTGGAATCATCCAGAGCTCTCTCAGGTTGCCAAGGACTTCCCAGTTGCCCAACTCAAACTCTCCTCAGGGGCTTGATCACTGTACAGTCTATGTGATTAGCCATCATTTTTCTAAACTCTTCCCTTACCTCATCGGCTACCACTCTCTTCTTGCCTCCGTAATTTGTTTTTAGTCTTAGTTGTATCTTCTGCCTTTATCCTGCTGAAAATCGTGGCTGTTTGTTTTAGTTCTGCATTTGATCTTCTCTTTGTGTACTTTGCACTCTCTTGGGCAATCATCCCCTTTCTTTGATTAACCTGCCATGTGATGCCCAAATCTGGAGCTCTTGTTTGGGTTTCTCCTGAGCTCTATTCTCTTGGCTCCAGCTGGATGGACAAGGCACTTCATAATTGGTATGTTCCAAACGTCTTACTGATTTATATCTGTTGTCAACTAGAATTGAGATTGCTATCTTTCAAAATAAACAAGTTCACTTAATTTTATTGAGTATTTTACATACTAAGTTTTGTTGGAAGAAGCAAAAAGAAAAGGAGTTATGATTGCTGGCAGTTTGGATTGCTCAGTTTGCAGACTAAATACAAATTTGGGGCTTTAGAATAGCAGGAAATAAAAATAAAATTTTTTGAAACTAATTGACACATGATATTTTTAAAAGTCAAAGGACACAAATGACTTTATTGGAGTTCCTTATATTTATATCATGGTGTAGTATTTTTATTTTAAATATTTGGCCTTGACATTAAATAATATATGGGAATGTGAGCTCTCATAATCTCATAATCTTTTCAGGGCATAAAATAATCTGATCAAGGCTGATGAGGGTTATAAAAATACATTGTTATATTCTGTCTTTGCTGGCTTCTGGGTGAGTCTGAGAGAAAATTCCCTCTTCCACTTGGGTACATAGTTGATCACCCAAACTGTAAGTTGATACCTGATGAGTAAAGGTGTCAACCATAAGGTTGCTCTGTGCCAGTGCGACTTCTGCTTGCTCTCATTACCTTTTGCCAGATCCTGCCTGATAACCACAGATTTCCATGTGGCTCCCTCCTGCTCCTGCTCCTGCTTGTCAACAAGCTCTCTCACCTGCTTCTACTACATAGTTCCTGGCTGTAGAAATGGAACCAAGTAGCTTTCTTTTGTAGAATAAATGGATTTTTCCTTAACTAGCAATGGATGATTAGGATGGGAAGGTAGGGTGGAGGGATGTGTATAGAAAGAATGTGAAACTTGAAGCGCCCTTTAAAAAAATATTCTCTTGTTTAGCTCAGCGTAGATCAACTTCTGTTTGGCCTGACTTTATTTCCTAAAGACAGTAACTGGTCTTAAGACATGTTTAAGAGTAAAAAATGCTAGAATCTTCTTACTTAGAAGCCAGTTTGTGCTACTACTGACCTGTCAGGAGGAATACTCCATGTCAGGAGGAAGGAATATACCAGTATTTGCCTTTAGGGAATTTGCCTGTAAGAGTACATTAAAAGTCATTTCCAGTCAAGGCAATTTATTTAGATGTAAAAGCATACAAGTGGGGTGTGTGTGTGTGTGTGTGTGTGTGTGTGTGTGTGTATTTGAGCAGCAGCATTTTAGCTTGCTACAGATTTTAACTATCTTTCTGGAAGTATTCTCTTATAGTGAATGTGACTATAATGTAACAAACAGATTTTACATGCTTTAATGGAATTTAAATTACTCTGTGAGGCTAAATGAAATAGTTAATCTAGACTTTTGCCTGGGTTTTCTTACCTGCATTTTGGGGGAGGAATGCTCAAAGAATATTTTTTTAAAAAAGAATATCATTCAAAATACAAAATAATATACTGCAAATGATATTAATAAAGGTCATATAACTACATTAGAATGAAGACTTATAAGCCAGGCTGGCCTTGGAAATAGTTGTGAGTCAGGCAGTATGCTTTTGTTGCTTCTCACCTTTACCATCTCTTTGATGCCTTCTTATCTGCCACTGCAGTGGTCAGTTCTTTCCTATTCTGTTTGCCTGCTCAAAGCAAAAGGAAGAAGTATTATTGATGTTTGCTATGGGTCAGGCTTTTTATTGGGTGTTTGACATATACTGTCTTTTAGATGACTGTTAAATTTGTGGCACCAGCTCTCCTTCCCCAGCTGCAAACTTTGTCTACTCAAATTGCCTAGTTAAGATGCTGTAGAATTTATTTATATCACATGATGTTATACACACATACCTGCTTACCAGCCTACCTTCGTACATACATATTAATTGTCCTGTTTTATATAGATAAGCAATATACTCATGTCATGTCAGTAAAAAATGTGGCTTTTTATGCCAGACTGCTTGAAGAAACTAAGGGTCCAGAGATTGTCACCTGCCCAAGGTCACATATTGTTAGTGACATATTGTAGTAAATGGATTTGGACCTAAGTGTGGCAGACACCAACTTTCATTCTTGCAAGTATTTTTAACCGCTTTTCTTTACCTTACATTCCTATTGTTCTATTGGTGCATAATGGAGTGAAATATTTCTCTTAATTTTGCATTTTTTGTGTTTTATATATACATATCATGTATTTTATGCAAAATAAAAATAGTTTTCCCTTCGGACAAATCTAAAAGTATATTTGATAATAGAGGAAGAAGCTCTGTAATATACATTTAGCATGTTGGTAATGCTAGATTTATTTTTTAACTAAAGCCTGAAGGACTAGTAGAATCAGAGAAAACCTTGTTTTTGCTTAGGTGTCATTGTTTACCTTGAGAATGAAAAATAGAGCAAGTAGTTAGAAAGCTTAGAGGAGTTAAAAATAATAACCGTCATGCTGCCCTAGAAATAAAAGGAAATGATAAAGCATATACCTACTATAGTGCTCAGTGATGAGTGATTTTAGCTATTGGTGAGACATTTAATTTAGTGTAAAAAATGGTATGAGATGATGCTGTAAAATGTATATCTGCAGATAATTTTTGTTTCATTATTTATTTTTATATGCTGTCAACTGGCCATGTTAATTTCCACTGATAATACAACTGAAATTATCGTATCAAACTGTATTTCAGGTACTTTCTCCAAATACACTTAGGGTTGTCTTATAAACAAAACCTTATTATAGTCACACAGAGTTTGAAATGTTAAGGCTAATTTATGAGAGCAGTTTGTCTGAATAAGCATTTAGACTAGGAAAGGAATCTTTCCTTTTAAAGATATAGTAAGTCTTCTCTTTCCACTCCTAAGCCCTCTATTTCCCATGCCTGGGGTGGGTTGGAGGTAGAGAAAGCACCTTAAGCTAAGTCAGTTCAAGATCATAAAAGCTATGAAGAATGACAATCCTCTGAAGCTTTTCTGTATTAAAAATATCCTCCTTATTCTCTTACCTTCATCTTTGCCCTAGTTCTTTGCTGAAGAATGCCATAGTTTCTTCAGTATTTGTAGAGTTTAGGAGAATGTGGACCAATATTTCTTTTTTTTTTTTCCAAGACTTTGGTTATCTGTGATAGGAAAGTTAAAGTATAATCTATGAGTAGAGTGTAAAAACACTAAAGAAAAAGCTCTAGAGAAAATAACTGCCCTATTTATTAAGTATTAGTGCTGTTCTTCTGGTCATTAATGTCAAGCTAATTTCCTTTCTGGCAGGCCCTTGTAGTATTTCTTTTTTTTTTCATTAAAAAAGGTGGGTGACATGAAAACACTGATGTCTTTTAATAGTTATAATTGATACACAGGCCTCTCAGGCTTCTGACACCACAAAGGCAAAGTTTCTGCTTTTGAGACACATCTTTCTGCCTGTTTTGTCTCCTCTAATTGATTTTGTTATTTTAATTGAAAACACTGGTTTTAAAGAATGGAATTCTATAGGGCCCTGGTTAGAGAATGGCCACAATAAAAAGTATACATGAATTATCTCATTTCTTCTGAGTGGCACTGTTTAGCTATGGTGCCTCTAGACCATTCTCTACTGCTTACTCCAGTTTGCACTTGAGGGCAGTTCTCTCTCAACAGTACTCCTAGTAGGTGCAATAATGGAGCTGGCTGATGCTATTGGAATGGTGCTTGAACAGGAGGCACTTTTTTATTAGCCATATCTGTAGTTCTGATCTTCCAGGAAGTTAGCTAGTTGTAATAATTCCCTTGGCTTAAAAAGATCATATTAGGTGGGAAATCTTCCTATTGAAAAAGATGTTATTCTATAGGACTAATAGCTAAATACTAAATAGTAAGCTAATATGAGTTAATGACATTACTTTGGAGAGTGTCAGTAATACCAAGTTTTTCAAGTGGCCACTCTCTGGGTCCCCTTCCATTGTGTGCAGGTGCCCGATTAACAGTTTACCTGTACTAGCTACCCACTCACTAGCGAGTACAAGAAATTATCTCCTCCCAGGACAAAACAAGTTCTTTCCTTAAACTGCCAGATCCAACTACTATGAGCAGAGCCCTCTAATGAGCTCTTATGGACTGAATGTCTACTCCCCAAATTCATATGTTGAAATTTTAACTCCAAATTAGGAGG
This sequence comes from Pongo pygmaeus, assembly GCF_028885625.2. Taxonomy (NCBI): domain Eukaryota; kingdom Metazoa; phylum Chordata; class Mammalia; order Primates; family Hominidae; genus Pongo; species Pongo pygmaeus. The sequence goes on along the minus strand of NC_072379.2, from coordinate 109,824,943 downwards.
TGGAGCCTTTGGGAGCTAACTAGGTCACAAGGATGGAGCCCTCGTATATGAGATTAGTGCCCTTATAAAAGGGACTCCAGAACAGTCTCTTGCCCCTTTTCTGCCGTATGAAGAAACAATGAGAAGAGATCAGTCTGCAAACTGGAAGACAGCCCTCACCAGAACTTGACCATGCTGACATTCTGATCTCAGCCTTGCAAAACTGTGAGAAGTAAATTCCTGTTGTTTGTAAGCCACCCAATTTATGGCACTTTGTTAATCACAGCCTGTACTAAGACAGGAGCACCATGAATTGACCTGAAACGTGGGATACGGCCTTTATTTAAACTGTTACTGAAACAGCAAGAGAGAACTTAAGCCATACTGTGACAGAGACTGTCACAAGCTGTGGAGGGAGCCGGAGCGGTAGACTGGCAAGCTATAAACACTGACATCTACTTTTCCTCTCCAGAGGGGCTCTGCCAGGAAGGTCCCAACCCTTCCTACTAAAGCTTCTCCTTCTCTGACACATTCTGAATCAACTTGGACTTCTCTATCCCCATACCCTCTTTAAAAAAAAAAAATCCATTTTCCCTTTTGGAAGCAATAGCATCAATACGGATGTAAGTCTTACTCTAACTTGGCAGTATTTTGATGTACTTAAAGCCTCAGATTCCAGAGCCAGGTTGCCTGGATTTGATTCCCAAATCTACGATTAATACGTAAGTGATTCGCGCAGGTGATTCAAGGTCTCTGTGCTTCAGTTTCCTGTGTGAATAACCTGTGTGCACTTTGTCTGGAGAATTAGTTGAGTTAGTATTTGTAAAGCACTTAAAACAATACCTGCCACCTGATAAGTTCCTTTTAAATGTTTGCCATCATAATGATTATTATTACTTGAAATATGATTCTAATGACAACGTTCATTCCTTCAGTAAATATTTAATAAGAACATACTTTGCGCTAAGCATAGTATTCTGTCGCATTTCCAACAGGCTCCATACTACGAGTAAGGCCAGACGCTAACTATAATATAGTGGTTTGAGTTCTCGTTACAATACTATGTTTGAAATATAAGAGCGCAATTGGCTTTTAGCTATGTATTTTAAAAGGTTAGATATGTAACTTGGGCTTGGGTGGTATTACCCTGAATATCTGGGTACTCTTTCAAAGTGCCAGCATTATATTTAGTTGGTCCTAAAAGGGAGAGCCTGGTGGCCCTCTCCTTGGGTGGCAGAACTTACGTCTTGTCTGTGCAGTTGCTCTGCTTCCTTGAGACCCACTGATGGAAGGGTTAAGACCTCCTTGGCCAGAAAGGGAAGGGCCTAATTTTCTTGCTGCCCACAGACTATTAGAACACCACCACCTTACTCCCATTCTCTTACACTGCTCTGCAACACACACTGTATGTTTGCACTTGTCCTCGATGACATTAATACTTACTTTGATTTTATTTATACGTTTGCAGTCTTTTCCTCTGTGTAAAGGTGTATTCATTTACGGAAAAAAAGTGCCTACTACTAATTCTATTCCCAGTACTAAGTAGACTAATTTATACTATATTGGGGAGACAAAAAGGTATTAAAACTTTTTTTTTTAAAAAAAAGCAGGGGCGAGGGGGAAGTTACAGAAAATTGTAGGGAAACAATTTTCAAAAGTAAATGTGGCCTCTTCCTGGTGTTGCCTTTGTCTCATCCTGTCCTTTATACATGAATTCCAGATGTTCTTAAAGAACTAGGCCATAAGACTCATTCTTAGATTTTATACTGAAATTGATTACCTCATCAGCATGCCTGATTAAAGTGGAAAGAGGCTGGGCACGGTGGCTTATGCCTATAATCCCAACACTTTGGGAGGCTGAGGTGGGCGGATCACCTGAGGTCAGGAGTTTGAGACCAGCCTGGCTAACAAGGTGAAACCCTATTTCTACTAAAAATACAAAAAAATTAGCCAGGCGTGGTGGCACATGCCTGTAATCCCAGCTACTCAGGAGGCTGAAGCAGGAGAATCACTTGAACCCTTGAACCCAGGAGGTGGAGGCCGCAGTGAGCTGAGATCGTGCCATTGCACTCCAGCTTGGGCAACAAGAGTGAAACTCCTTCTAAAAAAAAAAAATTGAAAGATATGGTTCTAGATGCCTAAAAAAATTGAGTGGAATGATAGTCAGGCATATATTAGGCAGAAAAGAGGAACAATGAAGGCCAAAGTAGACGTAAGGACATGAATAGTCCCATGGCTATAACTGTAGTTGTGACAATCACATGGCTGCAGCATATACATTGGTGTCACTGTCTGTCTGTGTGGTCTTCCTTTAGAAAAGATTAATTACAGCCTTTCTTTGTATCATGGACACCTTGGTGGGGATCTGCTATAGGCTATACAACTCTTCTCAGAATACATTTTTAGATGCATAGAATAAAATATATGGTATTTAAGAGGAAACCAGTTTTATTGAACTCATTTAGCAAAATACTTTAAAATTTGTGATGTATTATATATTTGTTTCTTCATAATATATTTAAATGTATTAAGATGATCTAATAACACTGGGCCTATAAACAATCATAGTTTCAAAGTAGTGTAGTGTTGAAGGTAAAAAATATTTCAAGATATGTAAAACAATGGGAATGTGATATGAAAATAAATCAGATTTCTGTTGGTGACCAAGTCATAGAATTTAACATAAAGCATATTTCCCTACATGTCCAGAAGCTAAGCAAGCTAATTACTCATATCTGTTTATACTTCTCATGTTATTTCATCTAACATGCTTATATCCATTGAAATAAAGATTTAAATGAACAAAGTGGCTGGACAATAATTCAAAAGGATCTGGCAAATAGTTTGCTCTAATCTCCTTGCTATTCTTTTCATTGGGTTACAAAAATGTTAGTTTTCTGTTACTGTTCTAATCTACAAGAATACTTGTAGGTTAAATTGAGTTTTCAGCTTCAGTAATTTCTGTTTACTTAATATATTTCTGTGGTTAATTGTTAGGTTCTTTTTTTTTTATACTTTAGGTTTTAGGGTACATGTGTGCAATGTGCAGGTTAGTTACATATGTATACATGTGCCATGCTGGTGCACTGCACCCACTAACTCGTCATCTAGCATTAGGTATATCGCCCAATGCTATCCCTCCCCCCTCCCCCCACCCCACAACAGTCCCCAGAGTGTGATGTTCCCCTTCCTGTGTCCGTGTGTTCTCATTGTTCAATTCCCGCCTATGAGTGAGAATATGTGGTGTTTGGTTTTTTGTTCTTGTGATAGTTTACTGAGAATGATGATTTCCAGTTTCATCCATGTCCCTACAAAGGACATGAACTCATCATTTTTTATGGCTGCATAGTATTCCATGGTGTATATGTGCCACATTTTCTTAATCCAGTCTATCATTGTTGGACATTTGGGTTGGTTCCAAGTCTTTGCTATTGTGAATAATGCCACAATCAACATACATGTGCATGTGTCTTTATAGCAGCATGATTTATAGTCCTTTGGGTATATACCCAGTAGTGGGATGGCTGGGTCAAATGGTATTTGTAGTTCTAGATCCCCGAGGAATTGCCACACTGACTTCCACAATGGTTGAACTAGTTTCCAGTCCCACTAAGAGTGTAAAAGTGTTCCTATTTCTCCACATCCTCTCCAGCACCTGTTGTTTCCTGACTTTTTAATGATGGCCATTCTAACTGGTGTGAGATGGTATCTCATTGTGGTTTTGATTTGCATTTCTCTGATGGCCAGTGATGGTGAGCATTTTTTCATGTGTTTTTTGGCTGCATAAATGTCTTCTTTTGAGAAGTGTCTGTTCATATCCTTTGCCCACTTTTTGATGGGGTTGTTTGTTTTTTTCTTGTAAATTTGTTGGAGTTCATTGTAGATTCTGGATATTAGCCCTTTGTCAGATGAGTAGATTGCGAAAATTTTCTCCCATTCTGTAGGTTGCCTGTTCATTCTGATGGTAGTTTCTTTTGCCGTGCAGAAGCTCTTGAGTTTAATTAGATCCCATTTGTCAATTTTGGCTTTTGTTGCCATTGCTTTTGGTGTTTTAGACATGAAGTCCTTGCCCATGCCTATGTCCTGAATGGTAATGCCTAGGTTTTCTTCTAAGGTTTTTATGGTTTTAGGTCTAAGGTTTAAGTCTTTAATCCATCTTGAATTGATTTTTGTATAAGGTGTAAGGAAGGGATCCAGTTTCAGCTTTCTCCATATGGCTAGCCAGTTTTCCCAGCACCATTTATTAAATAGGGAATCCTTTCCCCATTGCTTGTTTTTCTCAGGTTTGTCAAAGATCAGATAGTTGTAGATATGCAGCGTTATTTCTGAGGGCTCTGTTCTGTTCCATTGATCTATATCTCTGTTTTGGTACCAGTACCATGCTGTTTTGGTTACTGTAGCCTTGTATAGTTTGAAGTCAGGTAGTGTGATGCCTCCAGCTTTGTTCTTTTGGCTTAGGATTGACTTGGCGATGCGGGCTCTTTTTTGATTCCATATGAACTTTAAAGTATTTTTTTCCAATTCTGTGAAGAAAGTCATTGGTAGCTTGATGGGGATGGCATTGAATCTGTAAATTACCTTGGGCAGTATGGCCATTTCACGATATTGATTCTTCCTACCCATGAGCATGGAATGTTCTTCCATTTGTTTGTATCCTCTTTTATTTCCTTGAGCAGTGGTTTGTAGTTCTCCTTGAAGAGGTCCTTCACGTCCCTTGTAAGTTGGATTCCTAGGTATTTTATTCTCTTTGAAGCAATTGTGAATGGGAGTTGACTCATGATTTGGCTCTCTGTCTGTTGTTGGTGTATAAGAATGCTTGTGATTTTTGTACATTGATTTTGTATCCTGAGACTTTGCTGAAGTTGCTTATCAGCTTAAGGAGATTTTGGGCTGAGACAATGGGGTTTTCTAGATATACAATCATGTCGTCTGCAAAGAGGGACAATTTGACTTCCTCTTTTCCTAATTGAATACCCTTTATTTCCTTCTGCTGCCTAATTGCCCTGGCCAGAACTTCCAACACTATGTTGAATAGGAGTGGTGAGAGAGGGCATCCCTGTCTTGTGCCAGTTTTCAAAGGGAATGCTTCCAGTTTTTGCCCATTCAGTATGATATTGGCTGTGGGTTTGTCATAGATAGCTCTTATTATTTTGAGATACATCCCATCAATACCTAATTTATTGAGAGTTTTTAGCATGAAGGTTGTTGAATTTTGTCAAAGGCCTTTTCTGCATCTATTGAGATAATCATGTGGTTTTTGTCTTTGGTTCTGTATATGTGCTGGATTACATTTATTGATTTGCGTATATTGAACCAGCCTTGCGTCCCAGGGATGAAGCCCACTTGATCATGGTGGATAAGCTTTTTGATGTGCTGCTGGATTCGGTTTGCCACTATTTTATTGAAGATTTTTGCATCAATGCCTTTGAGGTAATATGCTCACAACCTGTAGATTTGCTTATTTTGCCAACACTTTCAGATCTTCAGTCCTCATGCCTCCTGACATCTGGAATTTCTCCGGGTATATTTTATTACCAGTTTCTAAATGCAGTGAACATATTCAGACATAGAAGGAAAAGGCCTATGAGTTATGGGTGATTGCTTTTATGTACTAATGGTGCCCATGGAGGGTCTCATTAACACGCACGGCATGAGGAATTTTTGCAGCTACCACGTAGAGATGAAAAATCCAATCACAGAGTAGATTTGATTGTTTATGTCTCAGTATTTTTGTTTGGAGCTTTAAAGGACATTAACAAAACTTCTTGGGACAGGTGGAATGCCATATGGCATAGGGACTGGATCACTGCCATAGCTTTAGAGATTTATCCAAGCTTCTCCTTCTAGTGGGAATGATATGAGTCTCTTGCACTGCTTCCATTCAGTGATGACATTCATATACAGATTAGCAACAAAAGTACTTTAAAAACAAAACAAAACAGTAACTTTCTTTAAAGAGATTTCTTGCTTTTGATAGGGACTGAAGGAGTGCATCTTTATTAGCAGGATCTTTATTGGATTCAAAACTTTTTTATACTTACTAACTTATTACATAAAATTCATACAAATACTGTTGTGCGGTAATTTGAGGGTGGGTTGGGTTATGTAGTGGTTTCTATGCATTGAATACTCCTAAATTCAGATTTTATGCCTTCTGAACACACACATGCACACACACACACACGCACACACTTTTTAAACATCTATGGGTAGTTCTGAATGGTGGCATTACCTTTGAGTGGCAGTGTCTGGGGTCTGCAGTAGGTAACAATGGAAGTCAGGTTTCTGTTGCACTTCTGACATTAGTATAGCAAACTTCCTTTCCACAGTGTTTTTTGCCCAACTTTGAGGTGGGGTGGGAAGAACTGCTTTTGTAGTACTTGTTGCTACAACTGCTTCTAATGATCTCTAAGTAGTAGTGAGACCAGAAGCTCTAGAGAAGAAAAGGGCAAGGGAAGTTCCTTTCAATGCTTGAGAGAGACAATGGATTGCATCCTTGTTTAATAGAATATGGAGAAATTGAATATAATTGTCAGTGACTTCAAATTATCAATATATATGTACTTTGGAATACTATACACAATTCATTCTGTACAACATAATTTTTGTAAATAATGATACCTTTCAGGGTGTCATTTTAGATGGAAATTGGCACCTTAAATATTTTAAGGTAAAGATTAAAGAATGTAGAATAACATTTGCTTATTGACTCATTTCCATTATTTTCCCCTCTATTTCTCTTTGATTCTTATTATAGAATTATAATTTGTCTGTAGAGCACCCTGGAGTATTCTTTGATTCTTCATAGCTGCTTATATATCTCTAATAAAGTAATGAACCATAGTATGAAAAAATTATATTGCATTGAATATAAAATATAATAACTACCACTTATGGATACTTTCTATTTCCATAAATGAGCTAGATAACTTATATTGTCCCTATTATTGTGACAACAGTGCAAACTAGGTGTTATTATTTCCATTTTATAAATGCAGAAAATGTGACCAAGAGAAATTAAATAACTTCCCAAGTTCTTACAAATGTACCTAACAACTGGCACAACTGGGTTTTAAAAAGCCGTTATCAGTTAAATTCCAGAGTGCATGTTCTTTCTTTTATGCCTGAAATATTTGTCTTTTGTTTTATGTCAGATATTTCACAGGGATTCATAGTTTCTTGATTGAGGCATTTTGCCCCTTTGAGTTAAAGGGACTCGATGAACTACAAATATGCCTTGTGGAAGACTTAACAACAGCAACAACAAAATTAGAGAAGTCACACTGCTAATGAGAAACAATGTATGATCTAGGAAAATGCCAACCCAGCTTCTGACTGTAAGTCTGAGAGTGTAGCTTCTCCTTGTCCCAGTTAAGCTCTGGATACATATGCAGTCATTTCCCTTTATAACTCTCTGTGGACAAAGCTTGCAGTGTAAGATCTGAAATGATACAAGTGGCTCCCAGTAAAATGAAGCCAAGGAAGCTATGGCCTAAAATATAAACTCTTTTAAAACGCTTGTTTCCTTACTGAGCTTGCCAATTTCCATAATTAGTCAGAGGCAATTAAGTACCTTAATTAGTTTGATCTTTATGGAATTTCCAGCATATTTTTGTTTTATAATCAAAACTACAGTTGAATATATGACTAATATCCCTTATAAAGGCTTACATTAGCATACATCAAAATGGTTTACTTCCGTTTCAGGATAGAGATATTTTATTGACATAATTTTAACATGCATTTCATAAAAACACAGTGTTTATGCATTATTACTTACTTATTTGAAATATCACATCTTCAGTCTGCAGGCATCATGGGGTTAAGTAGAACATAATGGCCTTTCTTCATTTTTTGGTTTAGACACAATCACAAAATAAACATTTACGATACATTTGTAAATAGTTAATATGTCTTAACCACTTTATATAAATAATACTTTAAACTTTAAAAATGTTCATGAATATAAAAGCTTATGCAATCTAGCAAGGCACCAATTTAAGAGAAAACTACCAGTCTATGTCTGTAAGATTTAGTATTCCAATGATAGTACAAATTAAGGTTGATTTGATTAGTGAATCGCTGTCTTCGAAATTTCAGTTTACATAAGCACTTGAGAGAATCCAAACTATTTAGAAACTAGCCTGAGTTCTCTTGTTTTCTTTTGCGTGTCTCTGCTTGCATTGTGCCATATATCTGTAGGATCAGATTTTTTTCTTATTTGCAACTAAGTTCATTCTTGAAATCATTACTGCCTTAGATTTCACATCACATTCTTACCTCCAGCTCAGAGGTATTTTCTCTGAGAAACATGATTGACTTTCTTTATTTTTTTAATACCACTTGAAAAAAATTTCTGTGGGTACTTTGTACTCTCTTTTCTAATTCTCATTTTTCAATCTTATTGTCTTCCTTTTTGTTCTTTTCAGTTGATAAATAAATTGAGAAACTCTATCTTAACCCCAAGCTGAGTGCTTTCTTGAGATTTCCAAGGTCTGAGGATTCTTTTGAATGGAATGCATCATGGAGTTTTCGGAGACTGGGCTCTGAGGCAACCTGGCTCCTCTACAACCAAATTCTATTGAGACCTTGGGACAGCTTCTGCTCTTAGTTTTCACAGGACCAAAGAAGTGGTAAATACCTGATGGTAATAGAAACTAGAAAACAAGCTATGGATTTACTTTCATTAGCATTATTATTAGCCTGGTAAGTGGGAATCCTGTTCTAGAGTTCCACTGAGCATACTGAGCAATTGAGTCCTGATGATGTTAAAGTGATGGACAGTTAGACAGATTTGATTAACTAAGGATGGCACTAGGAAGAAAAAGAGTAAGATTCTTCATTTTATATAGCAACTCCATGGACTTATTCCCTCTTCTGACACTTAGGAAAGATCATTTTAAAACCTCTTTTTATGTTTTTTATTTCTTTTTATGCTTGTTTCTTTTTATTAAAGTAAGAAATGGCTGTATATATTGAAATGTTTATTCTTAAAGCTTTTGAAGCCCAATAATTTTATTCAACACTTGTTCTATATGTAAGCAAGGTTTCAGCATATCTAAACTGACAGATGAGCTAGCTACAAAGTTTATAGCTATTTATTTTAGCTGTAAGAAGTAAGCAGAAATGTGGAAGCAATGATAAGAAACCCTTAGTGGACTTTATTATTGTGTTAGCTTTTATCATGCCGTTGAAAATAGTTATGGTCAACTTTTTGTTATTGTTTGTGGCATAAAACTAGATTAAATAATGCTGGTCATTTGTTTAGGTTTATATAAAACCTGCACATTTATCTTAGTATCTACTTCTGAAATTGGAAAGTTCAAGTTTTTGTGTTTTAGGGCAAGAGAACCTTCATTTATTCCTCTTATTGGTCATTTGAGTTTATATTCATTGCTGTGCTTCCAACTAGTAGCTATATATGTGGGGCCAGAGCTTCTCCATCAAGCTGGGTGCTCAAATACAGGATTTACCCATTTGTTAAATCTATTTAATGAGCAGTTATGATTCATCTGACATTATTTAGAACATGGAGTATATAATGATGAACAAGACAGGGAAGATCCCTATTCATGGACATTACTTACATTCTATTAAACAAACAAGAAAATAGCAGAATAGTGATAAGTAAAATGCAGATATAGGATTATTCATTAGAAGCGTGTTTCATGTTATGTATTTGGGGAAATATTATCCATTCCTATTTTAGAAAGTCACATGAAGATATTGCTATATTTATTCTCCAGCCAACCACAGCAGAGGAAATCAGGCTCAGTGATGTTAAATCTTTCATATTAAGTGGCTCCTAAACATATGTGCAAGTTGCCTAGTGACAACAAAAACAATATAGTAATAAGAACATCAGGTAATGTATACTCCTAATTATATTTAAATAGGCCTATGTATAGTGATAATAATGGTAGAATAACATAGTAATAATTGTATAGGAAGATAGTATAGAAATATGGTATAATATTCGGTGGTTATAAAAATTAATATCATTTTCCTTGTTCCAATAGCATCAAGTAAACACTGTAATATGTGTTATTTTAATATTGCTAGATTTACTTTAAGGAATCACATTTTTGTATCCAGGAAACAGCATAGAAACCTAATATACAGTATGTCAAATTTTTTCTCAATTTATAAAATGAAACACATATTCCATAAGCAGCCAAAATGAATTTTAAAAACAGGCTTTGTCAATATATACGTGTGAATGAATGAAAAGTAATTAGAAAGTACAGTCATTTCAGCACAATTTTATTGTAGGCTTATGTCATTTTATTGTGCTTCACTGTATTTTGCATTAGGTTTGTAGCAACCCTGCATTGAGTAAGTCTGTCATCACCAGTTTTCCAGCAGCATGTGCTCACTTCATGTCTTTGTGTCACATTTTGGTAATTCTTGCAGTGTTTCAAACTTTCCTTGTTGTTACATATGTTGTAGTGATCTGTGATTAGTAATCTTTGCTGTTACTGTTGTAACTGTTTCAGGGCACCACAAACCTCACCCATATAAGATGACAAGTTGAATTGACAAATGTGTGGTTCTGACTACTCCACTGACTGGCAGGTTCCGGATCTCTTTTCCTCTCTTCAGGCCTCATTATTTGCTGAGACACAACAATATTGAAATTAGGCCAACTAACGACCCTACAATGGCCTCTAGGTGTCCAAGAGAAAGAACGAGTTATGAGTCTCTCACTTTAAGTGAAAATCTAGAAATTATTAATTTTAATGAGGAAAGCATGTAAAAAATTGAGATAGTTCATAAGCTGGGCCTCTTGTACCAATTAGTGAAGTTGTAAATTCAAAGGATAAGTTCTTGAAGGAAATTAAAAGTGCTAATCTGGTGAACACAGAAATGGTAAGAAACTAAAGCAGTCTTATTGCTGATATGGAGAAAGTTTGAGAGTTCTGGACAGATCAAACCAGCCTCAACATTCTCTTAAGCCAAATCCTAATCCAGAGCAAAGCCCTAACTCTCTTCAATTCTGTGAAGGCTGAAAGAGGTGAGGAAGTTTCAGAAGAAAAGTTGGAAGCTAGCAAAAGTTAGTTCATTCCTGACAGCTTCAGGAAATAAGCTGTTTTCGTAACATAAAAGTGTAAGGTAAAGCAGCAAGTATTGACATAGAAGTTACAGCAATTTATCCAGAAGATTTAGCTAAAATAATTGATGAAGGTGGCTCCACTAAACAACTGATTTTCAAGATAGATGAAACAGCCTTGTTTTGTAAGATGCCATATAGGACTTTGATAGCTAGAGAGAAGTCAGTACTGGCTTCAAAGCATCAAAGGACAGGCTCACTCTCTTGTTAGGAGTGAATGTAGCTGATGACTTTAAGTTGAAGCCAGTGCTCATTGCCCATTCCAAAAATCCTAGGGCCCTTAAGAAGGATGCTAAATCTGTTCTGCTTGTGCTCTATAAAGGGAACAACAGAGTCTGGATGACAGCACATCTCTTCATAGCAGAAGTGTCTAATCTTTTGGTTTCCCTAGGCCACATTGGATAAAGAAGAATGGTCTTGGGCCACACATAACATACACTAACACTACCAACAGCTGATAGGCTAAAAAAAATTGCAAAAAAATCTCATAATGTTTTAAGAAAGTTTATGAATTTGTGTTGGCCATATTCAAAGCTGTCCTGGGCTGCATGCAGCCTGTGGGCTGCAGGTTGAACAAGCTTGGTTTATAGCATGGTTTACTAAATATTTTAAACCCATTGTTGAGACCTACTTCTCAGATAAATTTTTTTTTTCAAAATATTACTGCTTATTGAAAATGCACATGGTCATCTAAGAGCTCTGATGGAGATGTATAAAGAGATTAATGTTATTTTCATGCCTGCTAACACAACATTTATTTTGCAGGCCATGGATCAAAGAGGAATTTTGACTTTCAAGTCTTATTATTTAAGAAGTACATTTTGTAAGGTTCTAGCTATCATAAATAATGATTCTGCTGATGGCTCTGGGAAAAGTAAATTGAAAACCTGGAAGGGAGTCACCATTCTAGATGCCATTAAGAACATTTGTGATGCATGAGAACAGATCAAAATATCAACATGAACAGGAATTTGGAAGAACTTGATTCCAATGCTCATGGATGACTTTGAGGGGTTTAAGACATAAGTGGAGAGAGTAACTAAAGGTGTGGTAGAAATAGCAAGAGAACTAGAATTAGAAGTGAAACTTGAAGATGGAACTGAATTGCTACAATCTCATGATAAAACTTAACAGATAAGGAGTTGCTTTTTATGGATAAGCAAAGAAAGTGGTTTCTTGAGATACAATCTTCTCCTAGTGAAGATGCTGTGAACACTGCTGAAGTGACAACAAAGGACTTAGAATATTTAATAAACTTCGCTGATAAAGCAGTGACAGGGTTTGAGGGGATTGACTTCAATTTCAAAAGTTCTGCTGTGGGTAAAATGCTATCAAACAGCATCATGTGCTGCAAAAAAATCTTTCATGAAAGGAAGAGTTAATTAATAGGGCAGACTTTATGGTTTTCTTAAGAAAATTGTTACAACTACCCCAAACTTCAGCATCCATCACCCTGATTAGTCAGCAGCCATCAACATAGAGGCAAGACCCCCTAGTAGCTAAAGGATTACAACTGGCCAAATGCTCAGATGATTGTTAGCATTTTTTTAGCAACAGAGTATTTTTAAATTAAGGTATATACTTTGTTAGATGTAATGCTATTACACATTTAATAAAGTACAGTATAGTGTAAACATAACTTTTATAAGCACTGGGAAAACAAAAAACTTATATGACTTTCTTTATTGCTGTATTAATTTTATTGTGGTGATCTATAACAAAATCTGCAATATCTCCAAGGTATGCCTGTATTTGGTTCTGTGATTCAGTAGAAAAATGCTTGCTCGCTCTTAAAAATATGTATATGTCCCCTAGCTAGTAAGAAATAGTAATGTGAAAAGTAATTAGCATATTTGAGCACATGGTGTTTGATATTTTCCTATTTCAAATATCAAGTTAATCCCATTTTTATAATAAAACAAAAAATGAATATCCAGGAAAAGGCACACAGGGAATGTGGAAGCCAGGATTTAACTTCCTGCCCTCTGACAACAAGTACCTTGTAAGCTGTTCCCACTCTTTGTGACATAAAGCTGCCAACCCCATCTTCCTGTCATATTTGATGTTTCTATATGTGAATAAAAGAAATGTCACATGTACTCAACTCTAAGGGAACATTTTAGGGCAAAGACTCATCTTGGTAAATTAAACTTGTGTGTTATCTTCCAGGGCCTTAATAACAATGGTTCTAGTTGCTTCATGGACTAAAAGACCTATACATGTAGGTAAATATCAAAGCTGACTGTTCTTTGATTTTATATTCTATTATTCTAGTTGACACAATTTTTAAATTTGGAGATGTTTAAAGGACAGAGTTTAATCATTATAAGAGAGAAGGTCAAAGGAAAGGGAATTGATTTTTCAAAAGTGGGGAAGCCCGGGCACAGTGGCTAATGCCTGTAATCATAACACTTTTGGAGCCTGAGGCAGAAGGATTGCTTGAGGCCAGCAGTTCCAGACAACCCTGAGTAACATAGCAAGACCCCATCTCTACAGAAAAAATTTAAAAAATTAGCTGGCATGTAGTATGCATCTCTGGTCTCAGCTACCCAGGAGGATGAGGTAGCAGGATCACTTGAGCCTGGGAGGTCAAGGCTGCAGTGAACTGCGATAGCACCACTGCACTCTAGCCTCCATGACAGAGCAAGACCAAGACTCCAAAAATAAAAACAAAAATGAAAAAATAAAAGCAGGGCAGTGTGAAACTCACTAATCAAGTCAAGTGTTTGTTGTGCTGATTTTAAACTTTTTTTGACCATTTTGTTAAGAATATTTTTGTGCAGTACTTTTTCAAAATTTCACATTTTCCCTATCTTTTTTTTTCATCAACATTTACCGGTAAACTTGAGGATTGGTATTCATCCAGTGAAGTGTATATTCAGGAAGAAAAGAATTATGCAGAAAGAAAGGTATTAAGGGACACAGATTTTCCTTTCTTTCTTATACTACATGCAGAAAATAAACTGGATTAAGTAAATGGTGTTTCAAACCTGGAAGATCATTGAGAAGTTATAGGTAATAAGAGAGTCCACACTGTGCACCATTTATTTTTGTTTATGGTTTGAATGGGTTTGAATGATTTTTACTGTTTTAGTTATTTTGAAATGTACAATTAATTATTGTTGATGGTAGTTACCCTTTTGTGCTATCAAATACTAGATTTTATTCATTCTATTAAACTATATTTTTGTATCCATTAACCATCCTCACACTCACAGCTTCCATTACCCTTCCCAGTCTCTGATAACCATCACTCTTCTCTTTATCTCCATGAGTTCATTTGTTTTAATTTTTTTAGCTTCCACAAATAAGTGAAAACATGAGATTTGTCTTTTGGTGCCTGGCTTATTTCACTTAACATAGTGACCTCCAGGTTCATCCATGTGGTTGCAAATGACAGGATCTAATTCATCTTTATAGTCGAATAGTACTCCATTGTGTATATGTACCACATTTTCTTTATTCAGTCTTCTGTTGATAGAAATCTAAATTGCTTCCAAATGTTGTTTATTGTGAATAATGTTGCAGCAAACATGGGCATGCAGATATCTCTTTGAATACTGATTTTATTTCTTTTGGGTTTATACCTTGCTGTGGGAGTGCTGGATCATATGGTAGTTCTATTTCTAGTTTTATGATGGGTCTCCAAACTGTTCTCCATAGTGGCAATACTAATTTACATTCCCACCAACAGTGCCCAAGTGTTCCCTTTTCTTCACATCTTTGCCAGCATTATTGTCTGTCTTTCAGTTAAAGTCATTTGAACTGGAGTGAGATGTTATCTCATTGTAGTTTCGCTTTACATTTCTCTGTTGATCAGTGATGTTGAGCACCTTTTCATCTACCTGTATGCCATTTGTATGTCCTCTTTTGAGAAATATCTATTCAGATCTTTTGCCCATTTTTAATCAGATCATTGGATTTTTTCCTATTTTTGATCGCCTTATATATTCTTATTATTAATCCCTTCTCAGGTGGACACTTAGCAAATCTTTTCTCCCATTCTGTGGGATGTCTGTTCACTTTGTTGATTGTTTTCTTTGCTGTGCAGGAACCTTTTAACTTGATGTGACCCCATTTGTCCATTTTTGCATGGGTCTTCTGCCGTTATAGGGTGTTACTCTAGAAATCTTTGCCCATTCCAATGTCCTGGAGAGTTTCCCCAATGTTTTCTTGTAATAATTTCATAGATTGAGGTCTTAGATTTAAGTCTTTAATCCATTTTGATTTGATTTTTGTATATGGCGAGAAATAGGGGTCTGGTTTCCTTCTTCTACTATTTAAAAAAAAAACCCTCCAAATTGTAGATAAAATTTATATTTCTTGAAATAATTTCTGATGTTGTGAATCCTGTTATTTCTAATGGAATATGTATTTTTGCATAAACATTATAGATTTCTCTTGATAACAAACCTACAATGGACTGTATTTATTTCTCTCCTACCCCCCTATATTACACTATTACTAAAAAGTGTACATATTGTATTACTTAGGAATTAAAAGAATAGACAGTCTCGTTGAACTTCAGTGAGCTTATAGTTTATAGTTAGGAATGATGGAGGTGCTTGTGTTTTCTTCTTGAATGTGGCTAAGCTAAGATGGGGAAAACGCTGCCTGTTATTGTAAGACCTTTTCCTTGGCCATCTGCTTGCCCACATACTAAATGAGTCAGAAATGGAAGCAAGACAGTAATTAGGATGCTGTGTAATTAATCCTAATCTTCTTGCATAAAGCCGGAGTATATAATGCAACGAGGACTCTGAAAACAATAGTTTTTTTTCTGATTTTCCACTTAATTTCTGATATATTTCAAAAGAAATCATTTTCAGTTTAATGGAGTTCAGTATGTGCTTTCATAAAATGTAAAGGTTTTTAATGGTACTAAGAAATTATTAAGTGCATATTGTAAGCCTAGTATTCCACCAGGGACTTATTTATGTTTGATTTATTGGTTTTATATTCTTTATTGGAAAATCTAGCCCACTTAAAGGAATTCTTTTAATGCTGAGTGTTATATGTATATCTCCTCTGCCTTGCATATTTTTCTTCAACCATTTACTGTACAAGTATTGATTTCAGAATATCTTTCAGATTCTTTTTCAGCAATTTGAGTTTGTGCATCTGTGCCAAGAAGGGATTATATTTGTTTCCAGGCACATGCTTTATGGGGCTGTGTTCCTTTTTTCAATAATTGTTTTACTAGAGTCAATAGAAGGCTGGTTAATAGTTTTTCATATGGTAATAGAATTTTTTGAAGCAGGGAGAATGTAATCATGAAATTTAAAAATAAGCAAACAAGGGCCAAAAGATTTAGGCTGTGTATTTCCCATAACCACCCTGAACTTTGAAATTTGGCAATTTTTTTTTGCATTGAGTGAGGTAGGAGCTGAAAATATAAAACATACAATAAAAATATAGACTGTGGCTCTAGGCAGAAGGCATGTAAATATGCCTGTGTGTATGCATGGTAATATGCATTGAATTAGGAGTCAGAAGACTAGGTTTTGCCACTTGCCAGCTGTAGGAAGTCATTAAACCTCTATCTGCCTCAGCTTTCTGATTTGTATTACCTGCCTTGCCTGTCTCATTTGTAAGTATGCACTGAGATTAACTGTTAAAGGACTGAAACTTTTAGAGTTGTTCAGTTGTGAGGTAGTATAAGTCTCTGTGTTTATAGCCAGTTCACTGATGATTGTAGTATTATTCTAGTGAAACTGAGACCAGGGTCCCACAGTTTTAAAAAATATTCTTATATGAGTATGTGTATATGTATAATTTTTCTTTATGATATGGGGCAGGTAGTGAAAATTGAAGTATGCTATTCCATACAAATAGATGCCCATGAGGAGGCTCACATTTATGAGAAGGGTTGATGTTGACAATCCTTTGAAAGAGAAACTCAGTAAGCATTGTTAATATATTTAACTTCACTGTAGATACTTTTAGAACAACAGTTTGAAATTTTAGAACAGAACAGTGAACGACAGATATTTGCTTGTGATTTTCTTAAATGTTACAACAATGGTAAGCTTCTTTCCTCATATTGTATCTACATTTTCTAGATATGTCCTGTGACTGATTAGTCTTCATTTACAGGACTGTTATTAGCCCTGGTGTGTTTTTCTGATAATATAAGAAACACCCCAGGAGGAAGGTTATATCTGCTGTTTTACTAGGGATTGGAAATGAGACTGTTACTCCAGAAATGCATTCACTGTTGCTCGTTGAGTCTGGACATACAAATTATAGTTAACTGTTTACCAAACTTGAGAAAAAGAATGAGTGTATAGCCTCCAAACCACTGTGGTTGTAACCAGTAGATTCAGGCAATGTATAAAATTCATACACTCTCATAACAGTGTTTCTTCTTTATTGGGTAAACACTAACTTAACGTTCTCAGCATCTTTAGAAAGTTTACTAAGTAGCTCACAGAATGGGTGTGAGAGGCCAAGTGTGCACAAGTGATTCAGTGATTCAAGTGATTAAAATTGTGTATTGTTAATTAATTTTTTTCAGGTAGAAAGTTGTTTTAGCAATGATTTTTTAAAGAAATCACTTTTTAGGAAATTATCAGAAAAATAGAATAATAATTTTATTTTATCTAAAGAGAGTCTGAGGTTTTAGATGTCATCATATAATAATGTTAAATTTTGAAAAAGAAAATTCAAGTTATTAAAAATCTTCCAATGACTGCAACACTTCGGTAGTAATATTAATGTTTGAGAAGAAGCTCTACTTCTAGGAAATTAGAATCTCCTGGGGCTTTTATGACCTAAACTCTCAGTTATTCTTTGCTGGAATTTTTACTGACTTCATGTATTGTTCGTTTGTCTATAGCATGTGGTGCAATAGCAGTCCCTCAGCAGGTTACAGTTCTCTCTTTGCCATATAGAAAATAGTAGTTCTATTACATAGATTATCGGCACAGTGGTTTTTCCACCATTATACCATGAGTTCTCTGCCATTTTGTCGATTCCAAGCTGATTTTAATTAATTTAATGGTAGGTTGCCTTTTAATAATGCTTTCATAATATGACATATAAAACTCCACATGAGCTTGTAACACATTAGGTTAAATGAAATAAACCAGGCACAGAAGGATAAATACTGCATGTTCTCACTCATATGGGAAAGCTTAAAAGTTGATCTCATAGAAGTAGAGAGCAGAATAGTGGTTACTTGAGGAGGGGAAGGAAAGGGGAAGAAGGAGATAGCCAAAGGCTGGTTAATGGATTTAAAAGTACAGCTAGATAGGAGGAATAAGTTCTAGTGTTCCCTAGCACTATAGGTTGACTATAATTAGCAGCAATGTATTATATATTTTAAAATAGCTAGAAAAGCAGATTTTAAATGTTCTCAACACAAAGAAATGGTAAATGTTTGAGGTGATAGATATGCTGAATACCCTGTTTGATCATTACACATTGTATACATGTATGAAAATATAACATTGTACTCCATGAATATATATAATTATTATGTGTCAATTAAAATAATAATAAAAGCAAAGAAGAAATCATAGAGTGTTCCAGTCTGTAAATTTAATAATGAATATAATATCAGTAATAAATAAAGCTGCTAAGTTTCCTTTCTTATGTCTCAAAAGCACTCAATGTTGAGTGCAGTCTGCTTAGGAACCAGCACTGTACTGCATATTTATATTATGAAAGCCCCTTATATTTTATACCATTTAGCAAGCAGGTTTAGCAACTGACATATGTGATTTATTTATCTTCACAATGTAGTCTTGACTATACATAGATTCACAATATTGAAGAAATTCTTCTGGGCATATACTACTTTTTTGATTGAGATTAATGCTGTTTTCTATTAAATCAAAGAATAAATTACCAAATGCCTGCACCCTATATTTCACCAAACCCATAATATTCTGCTCATTCTTTTCTTCAAGTTATTCCTTTCTTACTCCTTTCTTCACCCCTAACCACACCTTATTACTTAGCCCCTGCATTTTTAATTCTTTATTTTATCTTTTTTTACCTATTATACATCTACTTATATTACATATATGTAGATAGTTACAGTTGTGTCTGCTTTTAGTGTAAGCTACCTGCATTTTTTTAAGCAGCAGAGTTATAATTTAAAAGAAACGTTCTTCACATTGCTTCTTGTCTAAGGAGCACCCTCAGATGTATTCTAAGCAAATCCTGGTCTGATTAGGATGTTGGTAAATTTTCTTCAGGATATTAGTCTTTTTTTCCCTCCGGATTCTTTTACTCTACACATTATGACTATAATCTTTAAGTATCCAACTTTATGTAATACATTTTCATAAATGTTCAATTTGCCATGTTTTCTTTTGAGGCAAAAGAAACTTGACCATGGAGGTGAGAAAGCCTTAAATGATTTATATTATACAGGTTGTTCCCTAATGCTTCTTTCTCTCTCTTTGGGCTTTTAAGGTAAATATTTAAATAGTTATTGTGATATTAATAAAACTTGGAGGCTCAAATATTATTTCCCTTGTGGTCAATGATTCAAAACATTGATTTTATGCTACCTTAGTGAGTTTCTAATAATTTCAATGTAGTACAATATTGAGGCCTCATGGGAAAATTTAATTCATGATAATTTAAAATATAAATGTATGCCACGTGGTGTGCACCATATATCCTCTTTCTCTGGTGTGTGTGTCTTTGTATGTGTGTGTATCTTGCATGCATACTTTTTCTTTTAGAAAAGGGCTCCAAGAGTGCTCATGAAGAGAAGCTGATTGCCTTCCTCGCTTTATACTTATACAGATTTTGGATTCTTATACCGATTTCTCAGAGGTAAAAGTAAACCTATGAAATACAATCAAACACACAATCAGAGTTTTCTCTTGCCTTCTGAGCAGTTAGAACTGTTCAGTATAACCTGATTATAAGACACAAACACTGTGTTCTTATATACTATGATCACCTATCTCAAGCCTCATATTTCTGTTTTAAGAATCTTTCTAAGCACAAGGAGAATGAGGGTTGAAAATTATCTTTTAGGTACTGTTGTTCACTATTGGGGTAATGGGTACACTAAAAGCCCAGGCTTTACTACTATGCAGTATTCTTATGACAAAACTGCTGATGATCCTCCTAAATCTATAAAAATTAAAAAATTTAAAAAAGAATCTTTTCAAGTATGGGGAAAACATACAGATGATGTATACCTTAGGTAAACTGGGAGCTAGGGAGATGATGATAGGAACCCTCAGACCTCATTATTTTGACATTCTAGGAGATGTGTCGATTTGTAGGATTATCTTTTCTAGGGCTACCCTGTCCTTTTGGTCACATTCTCTACCTCTCTAAGTCCAATTCCAGTGCTGTCGATTTCTTCTGGAAATGACTGCCACAGGCTTTATTTCTTAAGGGTATTGGCCTAAACTATTGTATTGTGGGCTCCTATTCTGGCTACAGCCATCTTTCAAACAACTGTGTTTTTGGATTTTATGTTACTGCCAGTTGTTCTGGACTTTTGCCTCTGCCGTGGTGATCTAGGGTCACTGCAGAAGAAATTAATTCTGCTCTTAAATTGGCCTTTATCTTTTTGCCAATCTACCTGTTGTTTCCTGTACATCTAGATTCCCTGGTTTGAAGGTTGCCTTGATTTCCCAAAATAGTTGTTGGATTTCCTTAGGGGAGAAAAAACAATACTAACAAGACTAACAAGAGAGAGACCTTATATTCTTTTATAAGAAAAGATTCTTAATATTGGGTTTTCTTCTTCCAAATGGCAATTCATAATATGTGCCAAAATATAGTGACATAGTTTCAGCAGTTTCAACTGTTACTTGAATGTATGCATATGTATAGACGAAACAGCTTATGAATGTATTTCATCAGCAATATAGATGTGCTATTACAAATCATTTTTATATCTACATATCTTTTGTGAAACTGGATTAACTTGGGTACTTTTAAAATCTAATATAGGAAGTTAAATAACAAAATACCACCATGAACAACAAACAAAAGGAGACAATAAAAGAAGAGAACCACTGGATCTGATAGAAATGTAGAAATACTGGTGTGCCAGTGTAGTCTGTGACATTTCTTCATGAATGAATTTTGTTATGTGTTGAATTGTGTCTCCCCAAAACATGAAGTCCTAATTGTCAGTACCTGTGAATGTGACATTATTGGAAAGGTCTTTGCAGAAGACCAAATGAAGATGAGGTCATTAAGATTGGCCCTAATTCAGTATGACTGTGTTCTTATAAAACAGGATACTGTGGACACAGAGAGAGAGTCACAGGGCAAATGCTATGGGAAGATTGGAGTTACGATACTGCAAGCCAAGGAACACCAAAGATTGTCATTGTCAGGAAACCACCAGCAAGAGAGAGGCATGGGACATGTTCTCCCTCACAACCCTGAATGTAACCAAACTTAGTTTCAGAAGAAACCAACCCTGAATGTAACCCAAACTCAAGTTTGGTTGTTCACCACTCAAAAACCAAATGTGAGAGATGAAATTTGGTGGGAAGAGAAGCAGGTTATTCAGAATCAGCCAACTGAGAAAATTTTGGACTAACATCCTGAAGTACCATCTTAAGTCAGTACAAATTTCAGGTTCTTTTTACGTGAAGGGAAGGAGAAAGAGTTGGGAATTGGGATCAAGAGGTAACTAATGACTGCACTGCAGACATCTGGGCTCCAGGGAGGGTCCAAGGAGGTTGGGAATGTCTTTTTCTTTGGTTAGGTCACAATGCTCCTATAAATCTTTAACAAAATATATAGTTGTATACATACTTCTCCTTTAATCTCAGCGTTACTTTTAAAAACTACATGATTGCTGTTTTTGCAAATTACCTCACTGTTCTAAAATTATTCTTGCCTATGTGCAGGAATCGGGTAAGGGCCCCTTAACAAAAATGGAGTTAGTTATAATATTCATAACTCTTTTGCTGTTTCACTATTACATGAAGACACCTTGTTTTTGGACTTCCAGCCTCCAGACTGAGACAAAAATTTTTGTTGTTTAAGGCACCCAGTTTGTAGTACTTTCTTATGGTACTCCTTGCAAACTGATACCAATTTAATTTGGTAACAGATGATCTAATATCCATTTCAAAAGCCATAGCATCTTTCCATTTAGTGTCAGTTTTAAAGGCCAGATTATTTACTCATGACAAATTATTTCCTACAGAAAGAATGTAGGGAAGGGATAGAATATATTATACAGCTTTGCTTGAAAAGTATACAAGTAGAGCTTTAAGATGATCTTTAGATCTGTTTTTCAAATTAGGGAAGTCCTTGTTAAGTAAAATCTATATAGCAATATGGAAGGTGCTTCAAAGTCAGGGGTAAAAAAGCAAAATCAATTTAGCATAGGTCAGTAAATGTGTATATTTGCCCCAAAAGAAATATAAACTGGCTTAGCAGCAAGACACCTTTCTTCATTAATGATGTGATGTGCTGGTTTAAAATGCACTGACCTACTCTCAACTTATAAGACTGGCTCACATCCAAACCTCCTGTTTATAGATGCTGCTAGATGGTTTGCTTAGCAACATACATAATGGGACCACGGGGAATTTGGTTTTCCAGCTAAATGAGTTTAGAATGCTCAAATAAAAGCAAAGGTTCAGGTCTGTAGAAAAAAAAAACAGAACTTAAAGCCCACAAGTAAAAACCAATCACAAATAATTGGATTATTTTTGCAAATCATTTTTTCAAATTGTTAAAATAAATTCATATTTATAAGTGATTTTAACACTCAAAATTAAGTCCATTTTTACAGACAACATATCCAACAGAAAATCAAGTTTCAAATTTTGCCACTAAGCTACATACTTCCAGTGTTCTATAGACCTTAATGAAATTTATTAAGATTGAAAACTTTCTATGCAAAAATTTTACTGTTTGAATAAAGTAAGTAGAAATCTCTTAGTTTCTTTCAAGTGTAAAAACACCACCACCAACAAAACAACACCTAGATTGGTAGGCAGAGATCTGCAAAATAAAAAAAAATAAGCAGAGTAGTTAATGGAAAAAGTATTATTCTGAAAGAATTCGTATTGCATATACCCAATAGCTCAGAAGCCAAATCTTAGATGTTACCTTAAATCACTACAGCCATTCTTTCTTTCAACATTATTTTACTGAGGATTCTGAGTAAACACAAGGGGCTCTTGTTGTGTTCTTAGGACCAGCTATTTTTGAGGCATATGATGTTAAATCCTTAGATGGATATTAGGGAGTAAGCCTAATACTTGATTCTCCCTTATATTATATCCTGGTGAAGATAATTTAGTCATTGGGAAGTGTGTTCCTCAATACACTAAAGGTAAGGGAAACTGCAACAATCCATTTGTTTTGGGGAGTTTGGAGTAATATGATTTTCAGTTGGTAACCTTCTGATATTATTTGGTTTGAAGCTGAGGGGCACCTGAGTTAGGATGTGTATATAATCTTGAGCTTGAATTATGCTGAAAAATCAGGTAAACCAGCAAGGTTTTTTGCAAAATGGGATGTATGGTCATTTTTCACAGAGCAAACTGCTTCTTTATAGTGAAAAAAAAATATTTTGGATTTGTGGTTCATGAGTGGAGTCAGCAGGCAACCCATAAAAACAGTCCAGAACAGAGCATGGTGATAATCAGTTAGTTAGGGTCCACTCAAAAGTAGCTGAAATTGTATGTTATTGGACATAGTCAGAGGAAAGATCTAAAGACAGGCTTTGATGAGAGGAGGTGTGGTTCATGACATGGTCAGATCAAGCCCCCTCAAATGGGAAAATAGTAAAGTGGTAAACAGGAGATCAGACTAAATGGTAGAACATTGCCAAGTGATATACATCATAACAGCTTCACATGGACCTGTGATAGTGTTGGGTTTTTCTATGGTGTAGTGGGTTGAATGGCGACCTGCCCCCCCGAATGATGTGTCCATTTCTCAGAACCTGTGAATTTCATCTTACTTGGAAAAGGAATCTTTGCAGATGCAATTTAAAGGACCTCAAGATGAGATTATCCTGGATTATCCAGGTGGGCCCTAAATCAAATGACAAGTATCTTTATGAAGGAGACACAGCAGAGACACACAGAGAAGAGGTGAAAGCAGTGTACAGGCAAAATAAAGGGAAAGGTTGAAGTGATGCAGCCTCAAACCATGGAATAACTGGAACCACCAGAAATTAGACAAAATAAGGAAGAATTCTTCCCCAGAGACTTTGGAGGAAATGTAGCCCGATGACACCTTGATTTCAGACCTTTGGCCTCCATAACTGTGAGAGAGTAAATTTCTTTTGTAAGCCACCCAGTTTGTAGTGCTTTGTTCTGGCAGCCCTAGGAAACTAATACAGTATGTATGGGGGACGAATTAAGCAACTCTAATGTCCTGCAGTTGGCACTGCCTTAGGGTAATGGAGGCCACTTCTGGGAAGGAAGCTCTGAAATCCTAGGTGCTCCTTGATTGTTAAAGTATATTTGTTTCTCTTTTTATGTAACTGAAGACATTATTTAAAAGGATAGGAGAGAGTATAATATAATAAATAATAAAGTTTACTCTCAAGCAGGCCAGGGTGGGAGGAATCCTAGTTTCTTAGTAAGATAATGATACTTCTGGATAAGAACTTCATAGACAGTTTAAGGACTAGATTTTGATTGTCTAGAGTTTAAATCTATGTGGAGACTATAGATTTCATTTATTGAATTTCCTGGGTTAGAGTCAGGCTTTGTCACTAATTCACTGGGCAAGATACCCATCTAAGCATCGATTTCTTAATCTATGAAATGGAGATAATAATCCTTCCATTATTATTAACCTCACTCATGGGGTTTAAATGAAATAATTTTAAAATATGAATTGCTACTTTTTTCTTGTCATTTTAAGATTATAATTAAGGACTAAATATTCTTAGAAATGATATGACACAATCCTAGTTAGGTTATTGAGCTGTCTTTGAGGATGAATATATCACTGTCTTATGATTGGCTGAGAGCAATCATTAATATTAATCAAAACCTATATTAATTGAGAATGCACTACAATCCTGATAACTTGCCGGGGGCTTGGCCTTCAAATGGTAGAAGGCAGAGCTGCAGTTTGATCTCAAGATGCTGTCGGTCTTTTTCCTAGGAGCCAAGAGATGACCCAGAATGAGCATGGGAGATTTGTTTTGGTGCTGCGAAGGTGTTTGTAGAGTTAACCCCAGCTTCAGTCAGGGGCTTATCACAAGTCTATTATCCTTATCCTGATTGTTCCTTGTTATCACTTGAAACAAGTAAATCACAATTTTTAAAACTGAATTTTTAAATAAAATAAGTAGATAAAAATTAGCAAAACACTAATGAAATCAGTTAAAATAGTAAAATAGATTAAATGCGTTAAAAAATAAACAGCCACTGTGGAAAATAGTATGGCATTTCCTCAAAAAGTTAAACATAAAATTACCCTGTGATCCAGCAATTCCACTTCTGGTTATTTATCCAAAAGAATTGAAAGCAGGGTCTCAAAGATATATTTATATACTCACATTTATAGCAATGTTATTCAGAATTGCCAAAATGCAGAAGCAACCCAAATATCCATTGACAGATGAATTAATAAGCAAAGTGTGGTGTATATGTACAAGTGACTGTCATTCAGCTTTAAAAAAGAAGAAAGTTCAGACATATGCTACTATATAGATGGACCCTGAGGCCATTGTGCCAAGTGAAATGAGCCAGTCACAGAAAGAGAGATACAGTATGATTTTACTTGTACGAGGTACCTAGAATAGTCAAAACCTTAAAGACAGAAAGAATAGAGGTTGCCAGGGGCCCAGGGTTGGGGGAGTGTGGAATGTGGAATTACTGTTTAATGGGTACAGAGTTTCTGTTTTATATGATGAAAAAAGTTCTGGAGATGAATGGCGGTGATGGTAACAGAACAATGTACATGTACTTGATACCACTGAATGCTACACTTAAATATAATTAAGATAGTAAATATTATGCTATGTGTATTTCTCTACAGTAAAAAATAATTGGAAAAAAAGAAAGCTACAAAACCACACCCAAAACAGTAAATAACCTAGCAAAAAAAATTTTTTGTAATCAGCTCACAACAAAATGAACAAAATGTCATGTCCCTTCCAAGCTCTTTGTTTGAATTAAGTGACTTCAAAACTTGACAGATGCTATGTTTTTGAGCCTGGCCTGATTCTTATAATTAATTATGCCCTTCCTTTGCTTTTCTGACTCATCTGACAGTAAAGTTCATAGATTTAAACTAGATCCAGTTTTCTGGGACTCAGCATTATTAGTTCACTGTGTACTGTTGTATCACTACCCTGTTCTCAATAACTGGGCTCTTTATGTCTTGCTGCGGGATCACTCCACTCTTTCATCCCATTCCTGGTAAATCCATCTGGTGTCAATCTCTGAGCTTATGGTGACTTCCCTAGTGACCTAGTGCTTCCTCACAACATGTCCTGTGAATGGGGCCCATCCACTTAGTGACAGGACTCCCTCTGCTGCTTACTTGTCTTTCTATCACTTTTAGATTTCCCAGGGCTCTACCTTGTTGTCAGCACTCCCTGCAATAGGTTGGTGCAAAAGTAATTGCTCCAACCTAATACTATGTCTGAAGTTGGCCAATTGGCCTGCCTTCTTGCCTGCCTGCCTGCCTGCCTTCCTTCCTGCCTTCCTGCCTTCTTGCCTTCCTTCCTCCCTCCTTCCCCTCCCTCCCCTCCTTTCCTTTCTCCCTCCCCCTCTCCTACTTTCCCTCCCTTTTTATGACTGTTGTCATACTATGCCTTTACCAGTGGTCTGTTTTTAATCCTCTAAATGTTATGTTCCGCTTACTGCATGGTACTTTCTTCTTACAGCTATTTCAGATCTTTTGTGCTATAGCTTGTTCCAGTATAGTAGGAAAAGCTCCTTCCTGGTCTCCTCCCCATCTATTCTAGTCTTTACGTCAGTAGTTAAGGTCACAACAGCCTAGTCTCCCCTGAGATATAGCAAAGCTGAGTTACTTTAGAACAAAGACCATTCTCAATAAGAGATATCAGACTACTGGATTTTAGACCGAATTCCCTAAAAAACATTCCCTTGGGGAGTCCCTGGTTCTATTATTAGGATGGGGCATCATCCACTGCATCTCAGGTCTAGCTGGCTGCACTGCACACAAAACCTATAGAAAATCTATCAAGCCCCTTATCCCATCCTACCCTCATCTAAGGCTCACGAAACTCCACCAGCTAAGTTTCCCACTGATACCAATCCACACAAGCCACTTAGGGTTTAATTTAATATTCTATGACAAGGCAGAGACATACACATGACAGAATTGAGACTAACTTCCAGAATATTGGCAGTTAGGGGATTATCAACTTTTTTTCAGAGTGTCAAGGATAAACAAAGCTAGACACTAGTTAAAGCACTGAGGGGAGATTTGATTCAGTAATAAATAGTTGCAGTAGGGAAGTGAGTCCAGCGTGAATTGAACTCAACTTCACCAAAACAAAAAGTTGGAGACTTTTTAGAGGCCAGGGACTGGCACTGAGGGGTGTTAATAGGGGTTGGTTCATGTGATGAAGCCATGTGGGTTTGTTAATTGACACCTCTCCAGAGGAGAAGCAACCTATCTTTATGACAGGAGGCAATGGTATTAGAGCAAGGTGCCCACTGGAAGTTGGGCCTTAACTCCCACAGGGTCTGGGAGTGAGAGTGACAGTTGTCTCCCAGAATGTCTACATCTCATAGAGCGCTCAGGTCCTTGAGGAAACAGTTTGAGGTAGCAGATTGTCCCAAAGGGCAAAAAAGCATTTATAATTGCAACCTTTCCAAAGCAACTGCTCTATAAGAGCAGGGTTCAGGGGCCTATGTGGTTTGGGGCTGAAACAAACAGCAAGTTCTCCTGGCAGTATTGAGCTTTTTTCAGGCAGGCGCTCTAAGGTGGGATGGGGTCATCCTAGGGCTGTGGCCTTGAGCAGTTAGAAACTATGTTAGTGTTTGTTCAAGTCTCTTAGTGTTTATGTTGGTGGGTGTGGGGATGTCTAGACAAAATCATTTGTGTGAAGAGTTTGCAGTTTTTATCCACCAAGGTTGAGGTTTAGTCAAGCAGAGGATCAGAGGATTCTGACAAGAGTTTGGTCAGGAGAAAGTCGTTGACAAGAACATACCTTCTAGCTGGAAATTTTATCTAACATTGGGGCTTGGCAAATACAATGGGGGAAAAAAACTACTCGCTCAAAATCTGGAATCTTCCTTGATTCACAAACGTGCCTCTGTAAAGTTAAAATCAATTTTAAAATGGAGAATGGATGAATCCCTGTGGAGGATGTGCCCTCCCTGAGCTGAGTAGGTGACTATATTTGATGACTGTAATATATATTTTTATGAACTTTAGTATATTTGTGTTATACTTACTGTCATTTAAAAATGTCACATTTTCCCTGTTTAATCTTGCCAGACTTATTTATCCCATATGACTCTAAGAGTGCATGTTTACCTGAGGTCATTGCTCCTTGAGATGACTTTAGGAATAAATTTTGTACAATTCTAATCAAATTTCAGTGTTTAATAAATTTCTTCAAGATTCTTTTAAATTTCATATCTTGGACATTTTAAAACCTCATTGGACACACATACATGTAATGCATTTAGGGAGATGTAAAAGATATAATTTTTAACAACATCTTAGCGATCAACAATTTGTTTATCAGTAAATATAAAAACTACTGGTATGACCTTACTTTTGGTTTGGTTTGCAGTCATTGATTTTGTGATTTTGATACAAACAATTTTAGTATGTTAACCAGAGCAGACCATCCTTTGGACTAACATTAGCCATCTAACAGTTATTAAACATAAGTGGTAACTCACACATACTCACATATTATGGAGTTCAACATCAGAATTCTATTTAAAGCAATATCCTAATATAATTTTTTAAAAAATGTTGGATACTTTATTTGAAGTGGAGACATTTTAGTTTGTCAGGTTGTCTTAAAAATTGTCTTGTCAATAAAATTATTTATAATGAAATGAATAAATTGCTTCTTTGCAGTGACATTTCATTCATTAGGATCAAAAACCTTGTAGATAGTGAATGTCCTGAAGTCTGTTCACTACTATTTTGAGCAAATTGGTATTTAATACTGTTACTTCATACAATACACTTGTTTAGCATACTTATTACTCACATCCTTGAATTTTGAGGAATGTGCTCTGAAGCATTTGTGAAATTTGAATGTACCATGATAGGATACCTAAAAAATTCAACATTACTGAAGGTTATTTTGGGTATCTTTTTCGTTTCCTGATTTGCTATTTTTTTTAACCATAACTGAGTAATCAGTTTTATCAGATACTTTTTTCTATATCTATTGAGATAATTATAATTTTTTCTTATAGAATGTTAATATAGTAAATGACATTTATAGTTCCTTTAATTATAATCCCCTTGTAGTCCTAAAAGTTAGCTTAGTCAAACAGAAATGTTTTTATGTGTCACTGGATTTTATTTTTATAGCATTTTGTTCAGGATATTTACATATACATACATGAGTAAGAGGGCATATTATTTTTTGTTCTATTGTTATTTTCTGTTTTGTTGTCAAAGCTATATTGACTTCATAGAGTTGGGAAATAAATCACTTCTCCCTTCCATGCCCTTTTCCCCCATTCTCTAGAAAAGTATAAGATTGAAATGCTTTGGATATTGAAAGTCTGATAAAACTTGCATTTAAAAATCTTGGAGTCTGTTGTATTTATGAAAAGATTTTAAGGAAATAATTCCATTTATTTAAAAGTTGTATATTTATTTGTATTTTTATTCTTTGTTGAGTTCAACTATATTTTATAAAGATATTTCTATTTAATGACATTTTTTCAACTTATTGGCAGATAATTATTCACAGAATTCTTTTAATATCTTTTAATTCTGTTAAATCTCTGATTATGTTACCTTTTTCATTTCTAATATTTATTTGGCCCTCTTTTATTAATTTTTCAAACTCATCAGAAGTTTATCTGAATTAGTTTTTTCAAAGAATTAACTTTTTGTTTTGTGATTCCTGTTTAATCTTATATTTTATATTTCTTTATTTTTATATTTATATTTTTAAATTTTACTTTAATTTTATTTTATATTTCTTTAATTTTTGTTCATATCTTTGTTATTACTTTCAATAATCTTTATTTTTACTTTATTTCTCATTGTCTAACTTCCTAAATGACATACTTAGCTCATGAATTTATAGCCTTCTGTCTTAATAAAAATTTAAGTCATTAAACTTTTAACAGAGAGTACTCAACATATATGTGATAAAGAGTAAAGAGCCAGTTGAGTCATAGATGTTAATTAATTTACTCACTTATATGCAAAAGGACTTACTCACTATACGAGCCCTAAAACATGTATGATTTCAATTTTAGTGTCCGTACAGGCTTCTTGTAAACCGCAAATGTGTGATATGTAGAAATTGCAGTAGACTACTCTAATATATATAAACCTAAGCTAAAACACTGCTCAAAGGTTTGTTAGTGGGATTTATCATTCTGCCTATGTATAGCAGTTCTCTGAAGCATTTTATTATAGCTTTTTAATATTTTCAGATAACTTATTTATAATAATACAAACATACTTATGGCATACTTTCATAAATTACATAAGTGAAATTTGCCTGTATTTTGCTATTGCATTTTTTGGATATATTTAATACTGATTTATTGTGTTTGCTCATATTTATGAGATGAAGAAGAATTTAGCATCTATCATCACTGATCAGTTTTAACCACAATTAGAATTTTACAAAACTAGTACTAAAATACCCTTAAGAATCATGTCATTCAGTAAGTGAAGAACCAAAAGTGTGAAGCTGCACTGTGCAAGTTGATACCATTAGCTTTGGAGCACTTGAAATGCAGCTAGTCTGAATTGAGATGTGCCCTAGGATAAAATACAAATTGGATTTTGAAGACATAGTAATAAAAAAAGGATGTAAGATACTCCATTAATACTTTTTATGTTGATTACATGTTTAAGTAATAATATTTGAGGTATATTAAGTAAAATATATTATCAAAAGTTCACCTTTTTTCCTTTTTAAATGTATCTATTAGAAAACTTAATATGACTCACCTTATATTTCTGTTGGACATTGCTTGGTCTAAGAGTTCATTTCTTCATGTAAGTCTTCATGACAAATTGGTAAAAAATTTAGAAACAAAACACAGGCCTTCTATTCCCCATTTAAGGCAGTTAGCTTATTTCAAAATTAATTTATTTTGTTTTCTTCCTTTTGTTAGTGAATTTATTTTTGCTGGCTGAGTGTTTTCTTAATTTGGAGAAGTTAAAAAAATTACAGAAAAGGTTGTTGTTTTTTCAAGCAAAACACATCAACCAGATAAATGTTTTAAAGTATAAACATCATCAGCATCAACCTGAGGACAGGCGTGGGAGCTCACACCTGTAATCCCATCACTTTGGGAGGCTGAGGCGGGCGGATCATGAGGTCAGGAGTTCGAAACCAGCCTGACCAACATGGTGAAACCCCATCTCTACTAAAAATACAAAAATTATCTGGGCGTGGTGGCGCATGTCTGTAGTCCCAGCTACTTGGGAGCCTGAGGCAGGAGAATCACTTGAATCTGGGAGTCAGAGGTTGCAGTGAGCCGAGATCATGCTACTGCACTCCAACCTGGGTGACAGAGTGAGAATCCATGTCTAAATAAATAAATAAATAAATAAATAAATAAATAAAATCATCAGCATCAACTTGAACCGAAAATACCCTTTCTTCGTAGAATGCTACCAGAAACATTTTAAATTTCAAAACACTTATAATTTTATGTGACCTAGTTTAGAACTTCTAAAGGTACATTACGACATTTGGTGGAATAAGTATCTGGATATTAAGCATATGCTTGTAAAAGAAGAGAAGACTCTCCATTTAATTTTGGTAATGTTTATTTCATTGATACTCTAAATTTAGGTGTGATCATAAAGCATCCATTGGAGAAAGGTTAGACCAGTCCTTGATTTCCAGTTAGATTTTGTATTAAGCTTGGGCTGAATAGTTTGGAATGGAAACTTAGATATTACTCACAGAACAAATTATTTGTTCTTTAGTTTGATAATTCAACAAAACTGGAATAAATAACCCCATTTGTTATCTACATTATTCAACAGAATATGTATTTGTGGATCTTTGAAAAAACGTATATGCAATATAACTTCTTACCTGTTTAGAAACAGTATCATAGACAGTTGTATAGCACCCATGAGTATGGGAATGTCCTAAAAGAATTGAAAACTGTGATTTGAAAAACTAGAGTTTTAGATGAATTTAAATTTAGATGAATTTAAAGTTAAATTTGCATCTTATAACAGTTTTTCATTTAGAAATTACTCTTAGCAATTGTAAAAGCACATCATTACCTCGAGGCATAATTGTCACTACTTTCTGTATGTAGTGAACAGTGTTTAGTTGCAAGTACTATAATGGATTATATTATACAATTTAAAAATCTCACCCTTATGAATTATGTTTTTACTGTCATTAGTGTTGAGCTTATTTGGTATGCAACAGTCTTTGATGATTCTCTCTATATGTGTGTCTGTATCTATCTACCTATATCTATCTATAATCAGAGTACTTTGAAGAGTTGAAAATATTGGAATATATTTTCTTTGACATGTAAAAAACACTGTAATCTTATTTTACGTTTTTCTGAGTTTTTGACAAAATGTGTTTTTGCTTCTGGAATAATAAAAACATAATAAAATATTATTTTTGTATATAGAGTATGGGATGAGAGTTTCTAGCTCACAAGCTAGAAAACTGTAATAAAAATTCTGACAGTAATGTAGTGCTAATAGTAATATATTTTAATGATGTCATCGGGGCCAGATTTGTGCTGCTTGTGCAGACAACTACAGTAAGTTAATATAGTCGTGTAATCACCAATAATATCCAGAAAACGTGTTCACTGTTTAATTAAGGTTTTCTCTTTTAATATTTATTATTTTATTTTATTTTTTACATTGTGCTTTATAGTAGGTATATATATTTAGGGGGTACATGAAATATTTTGATGTGGGTATACAATGTGTAATAATCACATCAGAGTAAATGGGATATCGATTACCTCAAGCATTTTTCTTTCTGTGTTACACGTGCTCCAATTACACTCTTTTAGTTTTTAAATGTACAATAAATTATTGTAGACTGTAGTCACAGTGTTGTACTATCATCAAATACTAAATCTCATTCTATCTAACCATATTTTTGTGTCCATTAACCATCCCCACTCCTTCTCCAATACGCTTCCTAGCCTCTGGTAACCATTCTACTCTCTACCTCTATGAGTTCCATTGTTTTTTTAGTTCTCATGAATAAGTAAGAACATGTGAAATTTGTCTTTTAATGCCTAGTTTATTTCACTTAACATAATGACCTCCAGAACCATCCATGTGGTTGCAAATGACAAGATCTTATTATTTTTTATGGCTGAATAGTACTCCACTGTGTATATGTACCACATTTTCTTTATTCATTCATCAATTGATGGACACTTAGGTTGCTTCCAAATCTTGGCTATTGTGAATAATGCTGCAACTAACATGGGAATACAGATATCTCTTTGATATATTGATTTCCTTTCTGTGGGTATATACCCAGCTGTGGGAGTGCTGGATCATATGGTAGTTCTATTTTTAGTTTTATGAGGAGCCTCCAAACTGTTTGCTGTAGTGGCGGTACTAATTTACATTCCCACCAACAGTGCACAGGGATTCTGTTTTCTCCACAACCTTACCAGCATTTGTTAATGCCTTATGTTTTACATGAAAGCCATTTGAACTAGAGTGCAATGTTATCTCATTGTAGTTTTGACTTGCATTTCTCTGTTGATCAGTGATATTGAACACCTTTTAAGTGAAATTGACAGATTTCTTGAAAATCACCTCTTCTCATCACTGACACATGGAGTAGTAGAAAATTTGAATAGTCATATCTGTTAAGAAAATAAACTCTATAAATAAAAACCTCCTCACAGAAAAAAATGTCAGGCCCAGAAGACTTCACCAGTCTGGTTTTCCAAACATGTAGGAAATACTAGATACAAGGTCTACACACAAAGTCAGTTGTATTTCTCTGTGCTAGCTTGAAAGACTTAGAAAATGAAAATTTTAAAAGATGACATTAATATTAGCATCAAAATCATCAAATACCTAAGGAAGAATAAAAGATTTGTGAAACCTGTGCACACATTTCAAAACTAAAAGAAACCTAAATAAATGGAAAGATACATCATGTGTTTGTGAATTGTGTCAATGTCGACTTAGCAAACTGAGTATAGATTTAATATAATCCCAGTTAAATATTCAACAGGATTTTGTGGGAGAAATGCAAATGCCCAAGAGTAATCAGGTCAGTCTTGAAAAAGAAGAATAAAGTTGGAGAACTAACATTAGCAGATAACAAAATGCCTTAATATTAAAAATTAATATTTAGAGAGTAAAGTAACTTAAAATACTAAGTATTGGAGAGGGAAGATGTAGAGCAACTGGAACTTTTAAGGTGCTGATGGCAATGTAAGTTGGTATAACCACTCTGACAAACTCTTGACAG
Organism: Pongo pygmaeus; assembly: GCF_028885625.2. Classification (NCBI taxonomy): domain Eukaryota; kingdom Metazoa; phylum Chordata; class Mammalia; order Primates; family Hominidae; genus Pongo; species Pongo pygmaeus. The sequence goes on along the minus strand of NC_072379.2, from coordinate 109,790,288 downwards.
CCTAGTCTAAAGCTGAACTTAAATATCTCCTATGACCCACCTATTCTAATCCTAAATACATTCCAAACCAAAAACTGTGTGTAACTATACCAAAAAATCTATACAAGAGTGTCTACAACAGTATTATTTTAAATAAACTGTGAACAATGGAAATGTCTGTCAAGAATAGAAATAATAAAAATTTTGTGGATATAAAATTAAATTCTATAGAGCAATGAAAAGGCATGAACTATGACAACACAAAGCACATGGATAAATCTCACAGATATAATCTGGAGCAAATAAGTCAAACACAAAATAGTACATATTATATATTTTCATCTCCATGAGTTCCAAGACAGGCAAAGTTAAAATGGCAGAGTTTAAAATTTTTGTTACCTTTAAAGAGGAAAAATCACTGGGATGGGGCATAAGGGAAGCTTCCTGGAATGGTGGACATAAATGAGTTAATTTCATGAAAATACATCCAAGCTATGCCTAAAATTTTTACACTTTACAATATCTATGTTATGCAACAATGAAAAGTTTTTAAAAGTATATATTATTTTTGTTCAGTAGAAAACATGACTGTCTGTGTGTGTGTATATATATATAATTGCATATAGATTTCCATGACAATGCACACAAGTTTCCATTGTCATGGAAATTTATGTGCAATTATATATATACACAGAGAGAGGAATATAAATGCAAGGCTTTCTAGTGAAAAAATTTTTATTGACCACATTGGCATTTCAAATGGCTTAGAGATTGGTTAGAAGAGAGCTTAGTTTACCTATTCTAATGTTCCAATTTATTTATTCCAAGAAAGAAAATGCTTACCCAGAGAAGATCTAAATAGTATATTTAGAGTGAATATTTCTTTGTTTCTCTGTTTCCTAGTGGATAAGAAGTTGCTAGTGACATTCTCCCCAGAAGCAGAGGCAGCCAGAGTTGAATGTTATTATCCAGTTTTGTTGCTGCTCTGGTATTCTCAAGGCTTGCATCACCAGCCCCAAAGTAACGACACACACTACTGCAATGATATATGCATTCCACTTAAGGAAGTTTTGGAAACTTTGGGTTCTTCTGTTTCTTACAACAAATTCAGAAACAGAAAAGCCATATTCATCCTGATCCTAGGGAAGAAGGCAAAATTATTACCCATACATCTTTGAATATATCTCTCCTCTCCAGCAGAATTTTAATAATAACTAATGATCTGGATGTGGTAGCTCATGCCTGTAATGTCAGTCTTTGGGAAGCCATGATCCTGGGATCATGTAGGAGATCACATGAGCCCAGGAGTTCGAGACCAACCTGGGCAACATAGTGGGACCCTGTCTCTACAAAAAATTAAAAAATTACCTGAGCATAGTGGGGCAGAGCTGTAGTCCTAGCTACTTGGGAGGCTGACGCAAGAGGATCGCTTCACCCTAGGAGGTCAAGGCTGCAGTGAACCATGGTCACACCACTGTACTCCAGCTTGGGTGACTGACAGAGTGAGATCTTGTGTCAAAAAACAACAACAACAAAGAAAGGAAACCAAACTAATGTACAATGATTTTTAGATCGCAGCCATCTTGTGTGTTAAATGTAGACTCGAACTGCTATTAAGAGTTTATTGATTATCCCTAGTTCACAGCAAGTAAGATTTGGAGCAATGAGGCTCTTACATTCCAAGTAAAATTCCTTCTTGTAGTTAGTTTAACCGGTATTGTATTGGTTTACCATCACTATTTTCTTTTTACTGAAATTAATTTGAAAGTCTGATATAACAATTGTAGTGATAAAAAGGGATGTTCTTTTCATGGTGAAGTTTGGGTTTTCTTGGTGTTATTTTTCTTATTGTATTTAAAAAATAACATTCTATTTGCTGATGTGATGCTTATAATTCTCACTAGGAAGATCCTAAAAATATATATGTATATGGTAGGTAATAATGCTAATGCCTATCTACCCTTGTTATGTTTCTAGCAGGACTTTAGAAATCTAAGAAATAAATAGGTAGCCAGTTAGTAAAGATAAAGCAGTTGGGTTTTAGAAATACCTATTAAAGGTACTTTAAAGTAGTTTTAATTTTATTTTTAACATTTTAAGCTAACTATTAAATATAATAGTGTGGTATAATAGAGCATATACATCTTTAATTTTAATAGACTAAGAAACAAGATTGAGTAATAAATGAAACATTGTACTGTGAAATTAGTGGGGATCCTTTCCTTTTTCATAAAAAGAAAAAAAACAATGATACATGAGAGCCTTGTTAGTAAAAAACTTACTGGGAGAATAATTTGATGAAATGTGAAGACTCTCAGCAGTGCAGTTTCTAGTCCAAGGAATTTGAATAAGTGTCAGGAAATATGAATTTGTTTCTGCTTCATCTAACTAGATTTGGTACAATGGGGTGTGCAGTTAGGGAGAAAAAGTCTCTGATACTTAATAAGGCAGTAATTCATGCTGGATGGATATGAGCCGTCATTGAATGAAAAATTGATTTTTATAGTGTCCTAGACTTGGTAACTTTTGGAGATTTGTGTGCTTATTGTACTACTACCATAAAGAAAATATATAGTTCTCATTAAAAGGTGAATACCTTTTTTCCTGTATTGTATATATGTTTGTTAAGAGTTTAATCATTTTTCATTTGCAATTTTAGACACTCTTACTATGTTTCCAAGTACAGTGTAAGTAAAGAAAAATAACATGGCCTCATAGTTTACTGATTTCTGTTAGTCAAGAGTAGGTTTATACATAAACTGGTCAATTTCCATCCTTACCATGGAAAGATAGGCACAGTTTAATTTATATTGTAAATCAAAACATCCTTTAAGAATCCAGAAGGCTGCAAAGTTAAGATTACCTCTATTAACTAACAGAAAGTTATCCTATTTACTGATTATGTTGTAAGTCAAACTACTGCACTGTTCTGATTCTATGTGGTAGCATAGTGTTTATTGTTAGAGTATGTCTCAATATATAAAACAAAAAATTAACTTTAGTAGGTATAAGACCTTGCTTTGACATTTTATTGACAGTGAAGTTTGAATACCTATAAATCTTCTTTAAAATTCCCAAAGTCATGATGACTTTTAAATACTGTTCTGTTAAGAACTTTTTTTAAAAAAGAAAAATTGAGTAACTAGCTGTTTGCCATAAGGCAGTACTCCTAAACATATAAAATGCTGTTTTAAAGAGATATGCTTCCTTTCCCCTCATGTATAATATATTCTATTTTGGCATACCTAAAGGCCTTTAGAATTCTTTACAGTAAAACTGCAGGTTTTTGCATTTATATTTAACTCGGAAAAATCAACAAAAATATTACTTTGAGGCTTGATATTTATCCAGCTATCCATTCATCATTCATCTATATATATTTATATACAGCTATCCACTATTTACCTGGCACTGTCCTAAGTTCTGGAATACTAAGAATAATGACATTTACTTCTTGTTAGCTCATAATTCAGTAGAGATAGATAATAATTTAAAAAGAGAAAGTGAGAAGATGGGATTAGAAGAAAGTAAATAGAGATTATTTTTGTAGTAAACTTTGGAGAAGATGAAATAATGGCCTTTTTGTCTATTAATGAGGAGGAGCTGCGTTGGGGATAGAGTAGATAGAACATCTTGCTAGCATCTGCTTTTGTTCTGGTAGAGTTTTATGGACTGAGCTGAAGCTTAAACAAGTAATCTCATTTGTTAGGGAGGATGACAAAGGAATAACTTTGGGTATATGTAACTATTTTTCTATTATACTGTGCTTAATAAATTAAGATTTTCTTTCTCAAAGTATGTTTTACTAAGAAGTTGCTAGTGTGAGAAATAAACAAATGCAGTGATAAAATGTGATGTGTGCAGTAACAGAGGTGTTTGCAGGATTCAGTGGGAAAAGGGAGTACTATACTGTTGCTGAATTGAGGAAGAGCCTAAGGAAAAGTTATACATAAGAGGCAAGGTGGTTTAAATAACGGTAATGCAGTGGTAACATTAAGTGCTCAAAGGGAGGGGAATGTATGGATTTTAAGCATTGAAAACTTCAAATTCATTATGATTATGTAATTAATAGCAATTAATATTACATATTAAAACTTTGAACATATACTAAATTATAGTGAAGAGTCTTGTAAAATACCATGTATGCATCTTCCAGCTTCAATAACCTCACCAATTTTCTCCCTTCCAAGATTATTTTAAAGCAAATCCCCAACACCATAGTATTTTTATCTGTATTTCCATCAATATCTATGGATAAGGTCATTCATACATAGTTATTATACTATTATCACATCTAAAACTTTGACAATACTCTCTTAATCTCAAATATTGTTTTCAGATTTTGTTTGTTTGTTTGAGACAGAGTGAAACTCTGTCACCCAGGCTGGAGTACAATGGCGCGATCTTGGCTCACTGCAACCTCCGCCTCCCAGGTTCAAGCGATTCTTGTGCCTCAGCCTCCTAAGTAGCTGGGATTACAGGCATGCACCACCACCCCCAGCTAATTTTTGTGCTTTTAGTAGAGATGGGGTTTCACCATGTTTGCCAGGCTGGTCCCGAACTCCTGATCTCAGATCATCTGCCCACCTCAGCCTCCTAACATGGTGGTATTAGAGACGTGAGCCACCGCGTCTGGCCCTGTGTTCAGATTTTTGTGATTGACTCATAAATGTTATGTTTATTTTTTACATTTGGTTTGTTCAAAATAGGAGGTCCACATGTTACGTTTTGGTAAAATTAGGAGGTTCACATTTTACATTTGGTTATGTCCCTTAAATATAGTTTCAATTCCGTAGGTCAGTTTATGTCTCTGTCTCTTTCTGTCTCTGTCTCTTTCTCTCTTCCTCCCCCTCTCTCATTACAATTTATTTGTTGAAGAATCCAGGTTAATTTTGCTGTAGTTTCCCACATGTTGAATTTAGGTGATTATATCCCTGTATTTTCATTGAACCTATTTCTCTGTGCCCTATATTTCATGTAAGCTGGTTGTTAGATCTTTCTAGACATTTTAAAGATGTGGAAAAAGAATGAAAAATAAACTGTGTGATCCCAAATGGCTATCAGTAGAACTGAGGCCTTCCCTTTCTCAATTACTATTTAAGTTCAACAAATGCTGATTGAACTTTCTTTATGCTCAGGTACACTGGCAGGTGGCCTAGATGTTATACAGATCAGTAAAATTCAAAGTCTGTTTTCAAGTGCTTATAATAGTTCACTGTTACACAGGAGTCACACTGGCCAGCTTGCTCAAGAATCCCAGGACAGTATTCTCTAGAACATTCTGACCCTAACACAGGCAGACAAAGCAGTTCTCTGGTGGGAAACAGCTTTTCCTATGGAATAAAAGCCACCAGTGCTTGTAATCTCTCTGCGCATCAGGAATGGACTGTGGCTAATGAAATGGCACAGTTGGTTATATGGAAGCCATGCAGAAAAGCAGGTAACCTGAAGTAATCTGCTAGGAGACCAAAGAGAAAATTAAGCTCAAAAAAGATTAGTAGGGCATGCTTATTCCTCTGAGAAAAGAATAGCCAATGAGGCTTGCATTTTCCACCATTAAGTGAATATATACATATGTACATCTGTAGACACACATACATATTTATATAAGAATTGTTTTTACTTCGAGAGTGTAAAATTCTATGGTAATGAGTATTTTGAGTGCTTGGAGGAAAAACAAAGGACAAAACACATCTCAACCTTGCTTCTCCTTAGTTGGCTTTGTTTCATGTTTGAATTGTGAAGCCAGCTCAGTGGCAGAGCCAATTATAGCAAAGGTCTGTCAGACTCTGTCCCTGGGACTCAGTTGGAGGTTTGGTGCAAGTTTGTACTGTCAAGATGAGTGGTTTTTTCACGATCTTTAATGTAATAGCAGGTAATGTACTCTATAATACCAGGAAGTTCATTTGCCTGTAGTGGAAAGGGAGCAGCTATTGAGGGAAGTTTGTCAGGGAGGCAGAACCAGGACCCCCTTGACTGACAGCCTAGGAATGAGAGTAAACCCTGTGTCTTGGAGATGCTTGAGGAATAAAGATTTGAACATATGATGACAAGACTTATTTAAAAATTAAAAATAGAGAGCATGTATCTTTGGTGGGTTATGTCAACCCCTATGTCAAATTGCAATACATTGTCAAACCTGCAAAAAGATCATAATATTCTATTTGGTTTTCATGTCATGGTTGAGATTTTACATTTTCTTGCATGTCACTGCATAATAAAGGCAGACATGACAAAGTCAAATAAAACAAAGTAGTATTGGAAATAAAATAAAAAGTAAAATGGAATTTTGTTAAGGTTTGGCTCCCTGACATATCCAAATTTATTGGTGAACTGTCAGTGTATTACTTTATGGGGTGTAAGAATAGCCAGCAGTTGTTTTTTGGATGTTTTAAATAAAAATTTGATGAGTTGCTTCTTTCTTCAAAGAAAGGTAATCTTGAACATAAGTGACTCTCCCGCTTTTTCATATATATCATTGTGGATGACTCAAATAGCTATTTAACATTTTATTTTATTAATTTTGTTATATAGGTTGTATAAATCACATATACTTATTTAAATAAACAGTTGACACTTGAACAATGTGGATTTGAACTGTGGGGTCCGTGTGTACGTGTATTTTTTCCTGTATATGTTGGAAAATTTTTTGGACATTTGCAACAATTTGAATAAACTCAGATGAACCAATTAGTCTAGCAATATCAAAAAAGTTATGAAAAGTTAGGTATGTCATGAATGTATGAAATATATATAAGTACTAGTTTATTTATGTGTTAATTGACTGTTTGTGTTATCTGTAAGGCTTCCAGTCAACAGTAGGCTATTAGTAGTTAATTTTTGAGGGAGTCAAAAGTTAAATGCAGATTTTCAACTGCATGGGGATTGACACCCCTAAACCCCACGTTGTTCAAGGGCCAACCATATTACTTTTTTCTGCTCTTATATTTCATGAAGAATCTTTCAGTGTTTTGCACGCATCTTCAATATCAGTGTTTTTCATTATTAGATCCACTTTTTGAGTCACTCAACAGTTTCAGACCACATCTTCTTCTTTCTTTTGACTTCTGACTTGTTGTTATCACTGAAATTATATCCCAAGCTGTAATAACTTATTATAAAACATGAAGGGATTGGTTTTAGTTCTGTTTTATTTTATCTTCTCTGTGTTGTATATTTGTGATGTCTTCAACATAACTACTTACTGTATTACTTTTAACGTACTCTTTAAAATTTTTTATTACAGCAGCAGCATAGCAAGTGGATAAAAGCACAGACTCTGGAGCCAGCCTGTCTAGATTCAAATTTTATTTACTCTATCTGTGACCTTGGCCTCATTAAGTTAACTCTGTTTTAGTTTTTTTCCTATGGTTAATTATAGCCCCAATCTCATAGAATAGCTTTGAACATACAGTGAGTTATTCCACATGAAGCACTTAGAGAAACTATTACTATTCAAGTGTTTCATAACAAAGTATAATCATTTGACAATAAATAAACTACTATACTCATTTGGTAACACACACAGACACATACACACACACACACACACGCAGACACACACACATACACGTATGTCATCCACTATTTGCAATTGTGAGATTATACTCCCAGAAGTAATTTTAGAATGAATAAAGGTAGAAGCAAATAAATCTGTGAAGTGTCCTCTGTAAAGCCTAAAAGACGGAAATTATTGCAGTAATCTCACCTTAATATGTCTTTTTTAAATAGTATTTTTGTCCCAGGTAAAAACTGTCATCTACTGAAATGTTTTTACAACAACTTTATTGAGATATAATTCATTTACTGTAGGTTTCACACTTTTAATGTATGTAATTCCATGAATGTTAATATATTTACGGAGTTGTACGTTATTACCACTGTGGAATTTCAGAACATTTTCCTTATCCCCAAAAGAAACCCATGCACTCTAGCAATCATTCCCTATTCCTTCCTCTACCCTAGGGCTGGCAAGCACTGTCTACTTCTACTTTCTGTTTCTATAGATTTGCCTGCTTTTACTATTTCATGTAATTGGAATCATACAATATTTAACTTATTGTGAGTGGATTCTTTCAGTTAGCATAATGTTTTCAAGATTCCTCAATATTTTAGCATGTATCAGAACTTCATTTATTTTTATTGCCAAATAAAATTCCATTGTATAGATGTACCACATTTTATTATCCATTCAACAGATGATGAAAACTTGGGCTGCTTCTATTTTTTGCCTGATATGAATAATGTTACTATGAACATTGGTGTAGAGGGTTTAGCATAGACATATGTTTTCAATACTCTTGGGGTATATACCTAGGAGTTGAAATGCTGGGTCATATGGTAACTGTATTTTTAACATTTTCAGGAACTACCAAACTGTTTCCCAAAGCAGCAATTTAAAACCATAGAAAGCTCACTGTTCTTAGCAAGATTCAGCTATTTTTGTTGAATAAATCCTTCTTGGAACATTGCAAGCATTTGTTCAACTTTTGGAATTCTGAAAAAGTTTATTTTGACAATTGTTTGTGTTTTGGTTGCTTTTATGGAGGAGTAGATTTTTGGAGGTCTTTACTTTACCATTCCAGAAGTGGTCGCTCCTGCCTCGCAACCACTAAAATTAAAACAGTCTGTCTATGGAGGGCTAGAGCCACTAATGTGCTTTCAGGCCCAGAGAGTGAAGCAGAGGACTAAGCCTAACGAGTCTGAATCTCCATGGTGGAAAAGTAATGAGAGGAGAAAGGAGCTATGTCTCAGAGAACAGAGCAGTAAAGTGACCCACTGGATAAATCCCTTTTTATGTGGCTGCTTAGAGATATTGCCAACAGGTGTTCTCATATTTTTCCATGCATGTTGATGTAATCCTTCCAGTTTACAAGTCTCTGTTGCCTACAGACAACTTTCTGTCAATGTTCTCATTTTGGAGGGAAACCGTTGGGAAAGATAAAGAATTTCAGAAAAGTCCCATGCAAGACCTTTATATTAATTAAACCAATTTCTCATTGATTTATGTGAACCATCAATCACAAGATATTTGACGAAGATTCAAAACAATGAATATATAGGACTGAATTTAAAACAACAACAACAACAGCAACAACAACGGCAACAAGAACAGCCCCCCGACCTGAGAGGAAACAAAATTTAGTTAGGGAATAATGGAAAACTTATAGAAATTATAAATTCTTCCAAATAATTTGAGAGAATATTGAGTCTCTAAAACAAGATTAGCATCTAAGAAAAAGGAACAGATAATAAGAAATAGCTTTTAAAATTAAAGTGTGATTGTGAAAGTAGAAAACTAAATGGAAGAGCTCTGAAATAAAATGGAGCCATAGGAAGAACAAATTAATTATTATGAATATAAAGCCAAGACCTTAGCGAAAAAATTTATGACACAAAGATGGAGCCATTGAAAGAAATGTTAGGAGATGGAGGATACATTTAGTAGCAGCAGCATCTGTTGAACTCAGTGTTACCTCTGGCACCCAGTTAAGGCTTCTGCCTCCAGAACACATCTAATTCAATTGCAGATAGAACAATATCGATTTGTTTTTTTTCAAAACGTTTCTTTCTTAATTCCCTTCTTCATCCATTAACTTAATAAATATTTTTTAAGATCTTTTTACATTCCTATTACTATGTTGACCCTGGGCATAGAGCAGCCTTGGTTCTTGCCCTCGTGGAGTTTACAATTTAGATGATAGAGCAGGATGTAGGGACTCTTGCTTTCTGTGCTACATTTAATATTAACTCTGCCTAGGCTGCTGGAAATGCACTTCTAAGATGTTTAACTGTTCTCCTATTAGTTTTTGAGGTCTGGTTCTAAGCTAAACAAACAGGCTATCATTTGGGTTCTAGTGGCAATTTGTCTACTTCCTATAAGTATGCTTATTTTTCTTTAGTGTTTTTCTTGGATTATAGGGAGGATTTGAGAAGGCATTCTTGACCCAGATAAGTGAAAGGGAATTTAATATTAAAAGAAAAATAATATTTAGCTCTTTTTAAAGCTAGCAAGAAATCAGAGGAACAAGATAATCTTCCCTCCCTCCCTCCCTTCCTCCCTTTCCTCCCCTCCCTCCCCCACCTCTTTCCTTCCTCATAAAAAAGCATGTTATATTGACAAGAACAGCACAGATCCATTTTTAATTATAAGTTTTTAATTAGCATTTTTAGTTACCTGAGAGATATTTTAGCTATTGCACTCATTTGTGGGTATAGTATGTTACAACTTGTCTTCACTTATTTTTTATATTCCTCTGAATTCATTTTTAACCTTTAGACAAAATTTAGTTTTTGTTGGTATTCCTTTAATCTCTCCTAAGTCAGTATATGTGCATTCTAGCTTCTGTACTTTTCAATACTCTCAATTGAATACCATTCATTACTCTGAATGGGCGTTGAATGATGAATGGAGCCAACATATCCAGAGAATAGCTGACTTTTAGCATTTGCCTTTAATAGCACAATTTTCCAAATGCATCCTTTGGAATAATGTTTTTATTTGTTTGTTTTTAACTGCTCTGAGTTATACACATTGTTTTTCTCCCAAGTTTTTGCTTCATAGAATTGTGCTTCTTAGTAAGAAGTGGCTCATGATTCTAATAGTCCCTTAGTATTACTTAAGTCTTTGCAACCACCAGACTCAGTATTCACCCTGATGCGATGCTCAGTTGACACTTGAGAGCAAGTGGAAAGAGTTCACCTAATACCTCGTCTAGGGTACATGCTGTTCCTATTGTATCTTCTTACTTACTTGGTAGTCCATTGGAACAAATTGTTGATTTTATTATCAAATCCGTTATCATTCTGAACTTCTTACTATCTCTGCTGCTGCTTGGCCTACCCAGACCAGAGCGATGGCCTTTTGTTTGATCTCTGATAATTAATTCTTCCTAATAGAGCCAGTGAGTTAAATATCTAGATGACATTGTTTTCATTTAAATAGGTAATAGACATACAAAGATAAAATTGAAAAGGCACAACAGCCTATACAGTGACAAGTAAGTCTCCTTCCTGCTTTTGTCCTCCGGCCACAGTTCCTCTCTAGAGAGGCAACTACACGTATTCCCTTTTGACATATGTGCGTATGTTCACAAAGCTGCTTCTTGCTAGATGAAGATCCAAATCCTAAATATATTTCATATACTTGCATGAGTATATGTCTTCAGTTGTATTTCTCAGCATATTCTCTAGTTTCCTCTCCTCCAGCCACACTGAACCTAAACATATTCTTTTGTTGTAGATCCTACGTTGCTTTTCCTAAACTCTACACAACATATGCACATTTCTACCCTGAAGGTTCTTCCTCCTTCTTTGCACCTATTTAGCTTGACTCTCCCAGGTTAGACAATATCTTCTCAGAGAAATCCTCCCTGAACCTACAGTTCAGATCAGGCCCCTTTAAGACAATATTCATGTTTTGCTGTCATAACATTTATCACACTTTGTATTTATATATTTAATGATCATTTGCTTAATGTCTTTCTCCTTTGCAAGACTGTTAGTAACATTAGGGCCTGTATGTTGCTCAACATTGTTTACTCAGTACTGGCACATAAATAGTTAAGAAACATCTATTGAATAAATGCTCAAGAATCCTCATTTGCTTGTGGGAGGTATCTCTTTCATTGTAATCCATTCACTTATTTCTTGTCTACTGTTTTTTATATGGCCAGTCTCCTAGAATTTCTATCCCCCGTGGATTTAATATGTTTTAACTCAGCAACTTTTAAATACGCATAAGTATTTTGGATAGTAAGAAAGGGGAAAAAGAAGTGAAAACTATAGGAACACAAAGGAAAGGATGATCCTGTCACTTCTGAGATAGACACGCTATATTTGAGCTACTGTGCCGATGAGCATTATGATCAGCTTCTCTATGGAAGGTATAATTTCTCCCTTAACCTCTCCAAATATATCTGACTCCCAGCTTATGTGACTTTTGGACTCTAAGATCCACAAGGGCAGAAATTATGATCTATCTTGCTCACTGCTATATTCCTAGAATTTACTACTATTCCTGTGAAGTAGACATTGACTAGATATTGTCTAACTGGAAGTTTAAATTGAATGTGGCCATATTGTGTATTTACAGAAGTATTGTAGGAAGAGGAACTTGCAGTTATTCAGGGAAACTCTGGCACATTATGTTACTAATGCCAAATACTGGGGAGACATAGAGAAGTATTATTTGTGCTCATAGTTTTGGCTCTGCTTTTATCTAGTAAATGTAGTAGGTTTTGTCACAACATGATGGGTTTGCCTTGTAAGAAAAATAGAGATTTTGTTAGTCCAGAAACAATCATTTTATTTGACAATGTTGCAGTGTATCTGTGACACTGAGATGGAAATAATAATGTTTTAAAAAGTTTTCCAAACAGGGTAGGGTAATGAATGAATAAGAGAAATAGAAAACTAACCATTTTAAAGCTTTGGTTACATCATTGATTAGTGCATATGGGTTACTTTGAATATACAGTATCTGCACTGGTTTATTTCTAATGCACAAAGAGATTTCTAGTGTTATTATTTAAAATGAGAATGCATTTTCTCACTTAGATAGCACAATAAATGTCCTGAGATTCATATGGCCCTGATGGAGGATCAGTCACTGACTGTGGTTTATATTTACTTTCTGTGCCTTTCCACAGTTACAGTTATCTTTTTTAAAGGTATTATTCTATTTCTTGGCTTTAGTAAGAAGTGGCTGTAAAAGAATTCTTTCATTTGAAATCAGTGATACAGGAAATTTATAAGCAAAGGAAAATGGATTGCTAAGAAATAAATATTTGTGAAATGACCCAAGGTGGGTTTTAAAAAATGTGTATGGATAGAGCATTTCTACTTTATTTTCTTAAAAATCCAAAATTGCTAGTCTTTCATGGGGAACATCTCAGTACTTTTAGGATAACACCTGTTGTTATGGATTTATTTTTTGAATTTTTGACCTCAAGTGTGAATGCTGCATAGCCTTGTGTCATGAGTGTTTACCTCGCTTATTTAGCCTGGTGCAGAGGTTGGGGGTTGGGGGTGGGATTCCTCAAATATGTATTCAGAAAATTAAATTACTTCTTAGTAGTTATAATATCACAATTGCATTTAATATTTATACAGTATCATAATTATCTGTCACCTCTTTTTGAAATCCATTCTTTTGTTTTCTCATTGTGTAATAAAATGGCAGTTTCCAAAGATGGATGTCTTTAGTTTTTAAATGACATGTTGATTTTTTTCATGATATCTGCAAATATTTTTCTCTTTTTTGACCTCAGAACAAATGTAAAACATTGATTGGAGCACACACAAAAGTTAGGAAATATGCTGCTTGGCAACTGAGTAAAAGTAAATATATAGTCTCTTAAACTTCCAAAAAAGTGTACAATAGTACAGGATGGCTTCTATTCACAAGCTTTCTGTCTGTAACATAAAAGATATCACAATCTAAAAATAAAATCAGAATGATGAATTTCAGTGACAACAATAAAAGTTTTGGGACCGTGAGAGTTGTTCATCTAATTGAGGGCACTGCCTTTTCTTGTCCTCAGGTATAGGATATTGCTCCATTTTAAGTCATTGAGGGAGAAGGGCTTTATATTTAAATTGCAAGCTAATAAATAGTCTTTTTCTCATTAACACACATAACCTTTATGATTTGTGCTCTCATGCATACTGGCCCAATTTCTCAGTCTCTGTTAATGATGTTTGGAACCTCTGTTTAACATGAATTATTTTCCACCTGAATCCCTGTAAATTCACAATAGGTGTTAATTGTAGTGATCTGCTTGTCCTGTTCAGGAAAGAAAAATATCAAAGTGAAACCTACTTGTTGCACTTTTTCTGATTACTTCAATATGTGTATAAAATGATACTATTTATGAAAGTTATGCAGGCAGCTTTGTAATACTTCTGATATTATGATATTTAATACATGGGTTTCTTACTTCAAATTAAGCTCTTTTCTATTCTTTCTTTCTTTCTTTTTTTTTTTTTTTTTTTGAGACAGAGTCTCACCCTGTTGCCCAGGCTGGAGCACAGTGGTGCGATCTTGGCTCACTGCAACTTCCGCCTCCTGGGTTCAAGCTATTCTTGTGCCTCAGCTTCCTGAGTAGCTGGGATTACAGGCATGTGCCACCACACCCAGCTAATTTTTATGTTTTTAGTAGAGATGAGGTTTCACCATGTTGGCCAGGCTGGTCTTGAACTCCCGATCTCAGGTCATCTGCCTACCTTGGCCTCCTAAAGTGGTGGTATTAGAGGCATGAGCCACCGTGCCTGACCCTGTGTTCAGATTTTCATGTATGCAAAATTGAATACCGATCTTTAGGAACAGTGGCTCATGCCTGTAATCCTAGCGCTTTGGGAGGCTAAGGCAGGAGGATCTCTTGCGGCCAAGAGTTCGATACCAGCCTGGGCAACATAGTGAGACCCTGTCTCTACAAAAAAAAATTAAAAATTAGCCAGGCATGGTGGTGCACACCTGTAGCCCTAGCTTTTTGGGAGCCTGAGGCAGGAGGATCACTTTAGCCCAGGAGTTTGAGACCAGCCTGGACTACATAGCGAGACCATTTCTTAAACAAACAAACAAACAAACATCTCTAGCTCCTGGTTAAATATGATTGATTGAGCACATGTGTTCATCTGTTTTCATTGAAATGTCACTAAAATGCCAATGAGGAATAAAACCCCCCATAAACCCACAATGATACAGAGAATGGGAAGGGTACTATAGTAGACCAGAAATGTTTGCAGATTTATAGTTCTGTAGAGTTTGGGAATAAATTATTGTAGGTAGATAGAAAATTAAGCAACCTAAAAAAAGATAAGGCTAAGGCAGTGATTATCTGTAGGGAATACAAAATTATACAAAAAAAAAAAAAAAAAGAAATGTAACCCTGGCATACTATGTGGCTCAGGTGTAATAATTTATAATAATGCATATATTAATGTTGATTTAAAAAAAGTTGTGATAAAATTATAATTTGAGGAAAGATTGGGAGGGGAAATGTGAAGAGGTTTAAGGGAGCTGAATTCACATTCTTTATAGTATTATTTTAAAGGAATTAAATTATATCAAAGACTTTAAAATTAAACATGGGTATTATAAGTATGGAATTTGGTGGTAACACCAGAAAAAAAAAATCTGAGTTAATTATTGATTCTCTTTTGCTTTCTCCATCCCCAGTCACACCAGAACCTACAGACACTAATGCATAGGGTAGAGACGATTGCAGGTGGAAGATCCGAGTGCTAGTCCTGACTCTTTCACCAACTAGCCATTCATTTTTCAATTTAAAAAGTCATATTATTTCATAATTCTTAAACTACTTCATCACCCAAGTTCTGTACTATGTCTCATAGATATTTTCCTCTATTATAAGCAGAGTATGTAAGAAGAAACTATTTCCAGCAGCTCTCTCAAATGTATTAATTTCTTATTTGCTTTGTCACTCAGTCATTTACGTAAGTGGCTTTAGAATTACCCTTTCAGTGGAAGAATAGACTATTTTTCTTCTTAAATGGCCAAACAGTCTTAATAACTTGGAGGATAGCATGGAATTATCATTTGCATGAATGAAGAGCAATAGTTTCTTTGGTTGGGGCAGATGGAAATATTTTCAGTTCTACATCCTGTGACATTTGTGAGAAGTTCAGATATTTCCAAAATTGCAAAAAGCCATCTGGCCAAAATGGCTTGGCTCTGTTAACTTATTTAGCCCTTCCCAATTACATTTCTTAGCTTTCTCATGTCTTATGTTCTTAGTTTTTACGACGTTTATTCAACAGTGAATATGATATTAAATGATGCACAGTGTTTTGAAAGGCACCCAGCTATACGTTGAATTTTATTTAGGTTTCAGAACTCTGGAGATTGAATGGGCAGGCAGAAAATATCCAGTATTGATGCACCTGGGCTCAGGAAGACATGATCTTGTCCAAAGGTTCATATTAGCCAGGTCATTGCTACTTCATGTCATATCTGCCTTTGCCAACCAGTTTTTTGTTGTTATTGTTATTTTACAGGGCAGTAAAGAGCAGCTGATAATAGACACAAGCCAACATTTAATGAAGCCAAGTAAGCTAACACTTAAAGTAGACAGAAGGCTTTGTCCTCTGAAATCCCCCCTGAGTCTTGGTCTCCCTCTTTCCTTCTTGCCACAACTCTGTATTTTCTCTGTCCCTTTTTTCTTCCCTTGCCTTTTAGTTCTTATGTCTCACTGTTTTTAGTTGGTTTCCTTAATTTGAGTCTCTCTTCTTTCTTTTCTGATCTTTATTTTCAGTCCTATTCATTGAACTCCAAGAAAAAAACATATGTAGGAAATGTAATTCTAACTTTGGTTTAGTAGATGAGACCATGGAAGGCTAGGAGGTAACTGTAAAATTAAAAATTAGAGTTTCAGTTTTTGAAGAGTGTTGCCAACAGCACAGGCAATCTTGTCAGAGAAAGAATTATCCTAGTTTTTCCTTTTGCTGGGAAATTGTGAGTTAAACCAGATTTCCAGCAAGCAAAATACATTTTAATAGGTATTCTCTTTTCCTAGCTCAAAATAGGTTTTTTTTATTTAGAGGAAAATGTATTTTGTTTCTACTTGAATTTGAGGTTTATTGCTATTTTTATAAAGTGAATAGACACTATTTTATGTGTCTTCTGTTACAAAAAGAACAACTTTCTAGATGGGAGAGATGATTAACTTGCATATCAGGGTTAGGCTAATTACCACTATCTGTAATTTTCCCAAAATATATCTGGAAGCTGCTTAATTGCTATAGCATTTTTAAAAAATCTCTTTCCTTTCTCATAGTTTTTCCCACCATAGATAATTCTCAATTATTTCAGGGAAGTTACCTATCTTTGTATCCCCTGAAGCTTCTAACATTTTAGTTTCTTAGTAAATACTTTTTGAACAAAAAGAAATACCAATCTAGTCCAGTCTCTGGCCCTTGTTACCTGTTTTTTGTAGTTTGTTACCTGTTCATAGAATCATTTAGGATTTTTTGCTTCTGGGTAATAGTGCCACTGTAATTCCCAGAGCTTTAAAATCGTGTCTTAATTTAGATCTTTTGTTAGCTCCATTCCAAAATTTTTTCCTCATTGTACAATGTAAATAGGGCAAAGATAAAAAATCCAGGCTTATTCCTTTTTTTTGGTGAAATACTAGATATCAAATGGATATCACATTCATTTATTTGTTCATTATTCTCACAATAGCCAAATCGAATCTTAAATAAAGAGATCAATAGAGATAATTTTAAAAATCATGTCAACTGAAAAACATTTAGCAGTATGGCATTTTCTCCCATAGTTGTGGTCTTTGAATACATCATAATTTTCAACATTTTCCCTTCCTAGTAAATAAATACAGGCAATCTCTGTTGCCTTAAAGGGTTTTACAAGTAAGTTTTATTACTTGAGAGTGCAGAAATGCCAAGCTATTCCAGGCAAGTGACCAAATAATGTCTGGGACTTTTTTTTTGGCAAAACAACTAACTATCCTTTCAGGTTCATGAGAACCAAATAGGACTTCAGCTGAATTTTTTTCTTTTAAAATAGAATTGTCTATTGGCAGGACCTTATCTCTAATCTTTTTCTAGCTTTCTGTTTTCTTGTAGGACTATTTTGATTTATTGTGAGCCATTTTGCAGGGTTTTATTTACAAGTTATACCTAACTTGGAACAAGAAATAACATTTGTTTGTTTGCAGATGCTTAGTACAATTTAAAATAGCTTAAGTGGTTATATAAGAAACCTTAATTATATTGCCTATGTAATACAAAGTAGCTGCCACAACCAAAGAGAAAGACACGCTACTTCCTTCTTACTTTGATCTTATGGCCCCTGGAGTTAATTTAGGGCAGGAAATGCCAGTGCTGGAGGGCTGCCATGTCACTGGACAAAGTGAGAGCTTTTGGTTATTTTCTTTATGAGCTGTCACCCTAGTTTTGCTAGTGCTGAAGTGACAATAGCAGAAGAAAACCTTTAGTTAAAGGGACCTTGTTTTTTTCCAGTGGAACAAAAATATCAAGATTACTCTAGGCAATATGACATTATTCACATTCACTAAATCTTTTGAAAAGAATGAATGGAATACCTTTTTGTATTTTAAAGTAGGTTTATACAAAGGTGTAGCACAAGGCTGGTCATGGTGGCTCAGGCCTGAAATCCCAGCCTTTTGGGAGGCTTAGGGGAGCAGATAGCTTTGAGCTCAGGAGCTGGAGACCAGCCTGCGCAACATGGGGAAACCCCATTTATTAAAAAAAAAAAAATACAAAAATTAGCTGGGTGTGGTGGCTCATGCCAGTAATCCCAGCTCCTCAGGAAGCTGAGGCTGGAGGATCACTTGAGCCTGGGAAGTAGAGGTTGCGGGGAGCTGAGATCATGTCACTGCACTCCAGGCTGGGAGACAGAGTGAGACCCTGTTTAAAAACAAAAAACCAAAACCAAAAGTTGTAGCATATACATCTGTACTTTAACTGAATGAGATTTTTAAAGTATAATTTCTTAAATCATTCATATTAAAGTTCTCATAAAAATCCAAGACTAGTTTCTGTTCTCCTTTGTTAGAGCTGTTGAAATACCACTTAGTTTTTAGAAATGGACTGCTTCTGACTCTATGCTTTTATCATTCAGAGCATTGAAGTAGTAATTTAATATTTTTATTCCTCAAATCAAATTATTTTTTTCCTATCATTTGCTCTGCTTCTCGGCTTATCAAGCTTGATTATTATATTTGCCTTTTCTTATTTTGAGCAATGTGGTCTGAGTGTATGAAATAGAAAAAAATGATCTTACTAAGTAGATAAAACAATATGGTAGTGTTTTTGCATAATGGAAAAATTGTGAATTCTGGCTTAACATATTTTTTTGGCCATGATTAGGAAATGGTGAAATGAATAATCACCAACTAACACTGGTTAAAATTCTTTACTTCCAATGGAAAATACCGTTTTTATAAGGTATCTAGATGGCTCTTCCAGCATGCTTATTATTATAAATTGAATATAGAATGAGTCTTCTCATAAATAAAGCTGACTTTATTTCTGTTATACCACTATAAATGCTATCAAATAGTTGAGGTGGAGGAAGTTTACCACATTTCCACCAAACCTTATTGCCACTAGAAAGTGAACCAACCCACCATATTTTTGCAGCATTTCAACATGACAAAGACTATATATCGTTAGCCTCTAGATTTATGCATTTCTGTTTGTTTGTAGTGAGATTCTTAATTCTGTGCTGTTATGATAATAACAGCAAGCTAACCACCTTTCCACAGCAAGCTAACCACCTTTCAACCTTTCAATTTGTTTAACATGGAGAACAAATCCCTGTCACTACCACCTATAAAAACTTGCTAGTGATGTTCCTTAAAGTTCCTTACCTGAAATTTCTTACTTATAATATAAAATATGGTTGCTGAAAGAATCTTTCTCATAGAGGTTAAATGAGTTTATATGTCTGCTCATGCTTAGCATTTCCTAAGTGCTGGTGATGATGATATTGATGATGCTGTTAACCACATCATTTGGGATCAAGTGGAATTATCTTTGTTCGTTTACAGCTGGCTTTGCTTCCATTTGAAAATAGTGCAGGAATTTGGTTAATACTACTCCAGAGATTAGAGATTAGCACACCTGGAGGACTGCATCCAATTTCTGGTACTATATTTTAAGAGAGACTTTAATGACTTGAATCATATCCAGAGAAGAGTGACCTGAATTGCTTTAAGGACATGGGTTTCTTCAGTATGGAACAAACAAAACTTAGAGAAAGGCTAGCATAATCAATAATTTGCAGGGCTGCCCTATGGGATGTAGATTAGGTTCATTTTTTTTATTTCTAAAATAGAATTGGTTAAGATTAGAAAGAAACAAATTTCTCAGGCTACCATGAAATGGAAAAATCTATTTACTCCTAGGACTTTTAAAAAATATAATAGGGTGGCTGGGCGCAGTGGCTCACGCCTGCAATCCCAACACTTTGGGAGGCCAAGGTGGGTGGATCATGAGGTCAGAAGTTCAAGACCAGCTTGGCCAAGATGGTGAAACCCTGTCTCTACTAAAAATACAAAAATTAGCCGGGCATGGTGGTGGGCGCCTATAATCCTAGCTACTTGGGAGGCTGAGGCAGAGAATTGCGTGAATCCAGGAGGCCGAGGTTGCAGTGAGCTGAGATCATGCCACTGCACTCCAGCCTGGGCAACAGAGCAAGACTCTGTCTCAAAAAAAAAAAAAATTGTAGGGTGACATATAAGCAACTGACCTACTATTCACTATATAATGGTAATGTCTGTCGGTTACATCATTGGGAGGTTTGAGGGCTGTAGGAGGATAACTGGATGGGCACTGAAGTCATCTTTTATTCTGAGATAAGAGGTCTTTGATGATACCTTGAAAGTGTGGGCAGCTCTAGTCTGGATTAAGAGTGAAATAGTGGAGTCAAGAGATAATATTATAAAGTTTGTCAAGGGTAGAATGACAGGCTTTTGTAAGAGTGTATTTGGGAGACAGGGAGAATATGAGGCCCTCTTTTTGTATGTTCTTGATTTTGTATAATAAGCGTATGTTAATTCTGCAATAAAATATACTAAGTTATTAACATGTAAAAATTATTTCATATTTTGAAATGGTATATTTTAAAAGAATAATGTGGCATCATGATGGTAATGTTGGGATTTCAAGTCAAGAACTTTGGAAGAGGTTTAATATTAAAATTCCTTTCTGAAGCCAGAGTATTTAAAGATCACAGGGTTAGCTTTTCCCAATACAGTAACAATCTTTATTGATAAGGCCCATCACTTCTAAGAAAGACACAGCTCTGTCACAGTGCTTACTTTGGAGGAATGGAAAGACTCAATGGGATTGCAGATTTGTCTGAAAATATTTTTATTCAGTTTCTCCTTCCTTATGACCAATAATTCATCAAGGTAGGTTAGCATCATTGTTTTGACATCACAGAGTAGATATGGATAATAAATCAAATCCCAGGCATAATATGTATGAGTATGTCTTGTATCTTAAAAAGTACTTTATAGATATGTAATCAGTAGAGTGTTATAATATCCTCATATTTAGTTTTAGTTTCAAAATCGGGGCCATTGGTCTCATAGATATTATGGTGTTTTATATCTTCTGGTTTCAGTAAAGCTAAAACTGGATTCATTTTTTTCCAGAATGAGATGACAATTTGTGCTGAATTACTTACATGTTCTACCTGATATTCTGAGTATTCACACTGAAACAACTGGCTTGAGTAGTATAGCCTAGTATTGGGGTAGAATTCCCTTATCAATAAAATGAAAATCACTCTGTTACATATATTTAGTAAATATTTTGTTTAAGAGGCTACCTGGCCCTTTTCTATTATTGTTACCATAGTGAAATGGAACAGATACATCTGCTGTGTGAGATGGAGTCCTCTCCACTAAATTAGGAGCTAGCATCGGTATATTAAAGAGGTCTTTTCAGAGTATACTCGGGTATGAGTATTTTAAATGTCACAGGAAGGTGGATGTGATGTGCTTTTATCCTATTTATTTTTTGTTTAGAATTTTCTCTTTGGTTTCAGGCGAAAATCTCCAAAAATTTTTTTCAAACAAAACATTATTGAAGAATTGAAAAATAACTATTTTCATAATGCATGTATCAGAGTTCCCCAAAACACTTCTGATAAAATTTCACAGCAAAAATATCTCCAAATTTTATGTTTTTCATAACAGAAGAGATAAGTTAATACTATAAAAATGCATCCTCAAAACTGAGCTTTCAAAAATGCTGTGACATAATGTACTTTTTACTCTAATAATCCAAATTAGACTGCCTTATCTTAGATAATATTAATAAAACTTTGCTTCTTAGGAGAGCACAATGATAAGAAACTATAGAAAATCTAGAATGGATACCTGATTTATGTGGATCAGTACATCTACAAATACTCTTTCTTTAAGTTTTGAGTTCAACGTTCCAATTGGAAACATAATAGAGAACATTTTAAAAATATTATCTGAAGAAAGTGATATAAAATCTAGGTAGTTAGAAGTATGTCTGGTATTATACAAAATATAGTCTAAGGAAATTAGACACAGTACTTTTTTTGGTTTTTCCTATATCTGTTTATATACTCATTAAACTCTATGTAACATATTTGTGAAATTTCTGAAAAAGAAATACAATTGACAGTGGAAACAGAACTAGGTCAATCTTAAAATCAAAGACATCAATCACAATTTTACATTACATTACGTTTGGGCTTCTATATACAAAATTACGCAGAATACTTAGGCTCTCTTTCCTTTGTTTGTCCTTTGGGGAGACAGTAGAAAGCTGGAGTGACACTTTGACCATCTACGAATTTCACAGGAGATGTATTTTTAAAATATCTGAAATTAGATATCGATCAAATACTGGACTATAATAACTGTGAAGATAAAGGGTGTTTGTTTCTGAGAGTACGCTTGTGAGGCTTTTGAGTATGTGTGATTTCAGATTAGAGAAGGTTTAAGAGGATGGAGTATAGAGTGTGCCTATGTCTATTTTCTTTTGTCTTTTATTTCCCACGTCTTCTCATATTTCTAAATCTGGAGGAAGCTGGGTGCTAGACTACATAGGGAGTTAGGATTGAAATATGACAAACGAATCTTTGTACCCTTATAAATTAATTCTGGTCTTTTAAATTTGGCATAGTCATTTTTTCCTAGGATATTGGTTTCTAACATGGTTAGCACAAAATAAAGTTTGATTTTTACCCACCTCCTGATTTTTCTTTCTGAAGCCAGCTCCTGCTTTGTCCTTCAGAACTTTCTCCCAGTTGCCTAGCACTCTGTCATTACTAAAAATTTTCAGCCTACTAGTATCTTCATGCCATCCCT
Organism: Pongo pygmaeus; assembly: GCF_028885625.2. Classification (NCBI taxonomy): domain Eukaryota; kingdom Metazoa; phylum Chordata; class Mammalia; order Primates; family Hominidae; genus Pongo; species Pongo pygmaeus. The sequence goes on along the minus strand of NC_072379.2, from coordinate 109,767,447 downwards.
AATCTACCTTAACATTTCTCTGCCCTCTAATTGGGATATTGTGTAAAGATTGTCTTAGCTCTGAGTTAGAAGCCTTTCTGGACTACCTTACAATAACTGAGAATGTTGAACTCCCCCCAAATATGTGTAATTGTCCCTCTGCCTATCATACTTTTGTTTCCCTGAATTGCAATTGCCAGATTCATTTGTTGGTATTTACCTTTTCACTCTAAGTTTTAGGGTGTCAGGAGATTTGTCTATTGCAGTCAATGTTGAATCTCTAGTAGCTAATATTTTGTCTGGTACACAGTAGATCTTCAACAAATGGTGTGTGAATAAAACATGGGCCACTCCTTGCTTCCCTGCTTAGAAACCTTGCTACTATTAGACCTGATCCTTGGAAGGAGCACTAACATACAAATGACTCATTAAAATAACAACAGTAACAACAACTAAGCTCGGCCATATCATTTGGGATGAGAACATAGGTCAACATAGTGACTTTAGTACTCGTTGAATACTGAGGAGCTTCTTTATACATAAAAATATTTCTGCGTGTCAATTTAATTCCATAGAATTTCATTAACCTAAGAAAGTCTTTTAAAGAACCACCTTCTTTCTTTCACTCAGACATATAGATGATCAGCTTCCTCTATGGGTAGCTATAGATTTTAATCACACAGATAAGTTTGATGGTGTCCAGTTTTTATTTAAACTTTTTGCTACCTCTTTTATCAATATGCAATCCCTGTCATCTAAACTATATTAAATAATGTTGTTCTCGAACTACATTATACAATTTATAAAGTAGAACTCCTAAGAACCCAAGATTTGCAATAGATTACACGTCAGTCAACAAAGCAAAGCATTATCAGCTCACAATGACATCTGACTCTCTAAGCTGTTGGTGTTGATGTGGTGTTCTGAGTTTCCCATGCCTATAGTGTCAGTACTCACAAGGATGGAAATGTTGAAGAGAAGTGTCTGTCTTCTCAAACTTCACTTTTTATGCAGGATGTACCTTCTAAGATTGAGTTATTGTGCATGATAAGTGTAATCAGAGAGTTGGCAAGCAGGTTAAACATAATTGACCATTCTGTATTTTCCTGTAATGGACTGAGAAAGAGAAGAGCGTTATAGATTGGGAATGTGAAGTAGATGCGTGGAAATAATTGCAGAAAAATTCTTTGAAAAGTCCCTAGCCTTACATCTACTTGGAACTTCATGTATATTCCTATTTTAAAGGTTTTATTTATAAGAATATGTATAGGTTTTCCCTTCTTGATAAACTAGTGTTCTTTGTGTTTGGCAAATAAGTAGTAACTGCAATTTGACAAATAAAGACTCTTTATCCCCATTTTCTGATGCGAAACTGAGATAGGAATATTATAAAAGAACATACTGATGGAGAGAGTTAGAAGATAATAGGAACAATTAATGAGTCTAATGTACTATTGGTGGATTGTTCCCTCTCCAAAAAATCACCTATTAGTTATTGTTGTGAGTTATGGCATGCTTATAAAGTTCCTGTTATTATTTCTCTTGGTGTTGAGTCATGTGGTTTTTTGTTTTTTTGCTCTATGTTATTATTTTTGTTACAGTTAATATGCATTCATATTAACTATATGAATATATAGTTCATATGTTTTCTTGGGGAAAAATGCTTAAATACTTCTCTGAGACTGATATATAAAATTGGAATGTTAATGCTGAACTCAAAGAAATTTCATGAGGATCACAAATTGGATTGTAATTATGTAATGTATTATACACATTTATATGTAATATATATTACATTATACATGTACAGAAAGAGATGTGGAGGCCTGTCTATCAGCATGCCTGTCATATTGTAAGATGGCAAATGTTTATTTTCCCACACCCCTTCTTTAGATCTGAAGTGGATTTCCTAAGAGCACAGCAAATTGTTAATCTGGCACATATTCACAATTTAGTGAATTTTTCCTTCTTTTCTTCCTGTCCTTTTTCCTTCCTTCTTAATTTGTAATCTTTCTACTCAAGTAAATATAAATGCATGTTTATCCAAACATAATATATTAATAATATATTTATTATTTTCTATGCATGCGTCAACAGACTATCCCAAGCGTTGCATTGTCACTTTAGGACTGAGCCTGGACTGTGGCACACATGATCCACTGGAAGGAAAACCTAATTCCCTTTAGCCTCACACAGTTATTTTTGTTGTGGTTCATTTTTTTTTTTTCACTGCAATCACTTAATTCCTATTGATTTGTGTGGAAAATATGTTGTTTGTAGAAATAAATGAATCTTTTGTTTTCTACTTTTTAAATACATTTTATATATGCCATATCCGTGGTTAGAAGAAATTTTTTTACACTCAAGGGTTTGAATTGACTTGTTAGTATCATATACTTATATTAATTCATGCATTTTATATGTAAATATTTTTTAAAAATCTTGAAAAAATAAGTGATTTAATATGAAAGTTCTATACTAGAATTTTGTCTCATTGATTAATTTACTAGGAAATAGGGATAGGAAGGTAAGAGCTTTAAAGTTATTTTGGAGACATGATTTCTTGTTTTTTATTGAATAGGTGACTCTTCTCTGAAACCATTACTAAAGAGATGTTTACTAGAGGTATCTGACCTTAATCCCAGTTCTGGTAATGAATTTCAATTTTATATTGTATTCTTTTGAAAGACCATTTGGGTGTGTTTAGCTATATTGCTTTAATAATGATACCTCTGTTGGTTTAAGAACTATTTCTGTCTTTACCAGCCTTGAGTCTAGTACCATAAATGACAGGGAGGTTATTTTATTACAGCCTGATTCTCCATGTGAGGATTAGGAGGGTTAATTTATGTCCCAAGCTCACTCCATTATTTGTTCCAGAGGCTGGTAAACATTACAAAGGAGTATCACAATTGGATTTTGAATCAATAACTTCAGACACTGAACCATATATTTTAATGAGAAGCTGGATTTTCTTTACAATGGTCACATAATACTATTAGTTTCTTAGTGATGTAGTAGAGTTAGAAAAGGTAAATATAAACACACAAAGTACTGTGAGGTCTCCAAATGTCATTGTAGCTCATCCTTCTAAAAGGCTTACTAAGGTCAACCACAATTCTGTTTGCTATGCTTTTACTCTGGGCCACTTCTCAATAATTTTGAAATTCTGTATGATGCTAGCTTTGAATTTATTACTGATTTGAATTCTTCAGTTTGCTCCTAAGAAAAAGTCCTATTGACGTATCTGTGAGTTATTTACACCCTTAGTTGGTATATGCTCTATGGCTTATTTCAAAGATGAACTAGGAGCCTTCTGAGATGTATATAGAGTGAACTAGAATAGGTAAATTCAAATCTCTGTAGGCTTGTCTATTTTTAGTATGAACAAAAAGGAATGATGTTCTATTTCATATGATGTCTTCTCACTTGAGAATACTAAATGCATACTACTCAATTCATGAGCCTTCTGTGTATATTGTAAATGAAGTGTTTAGGCCAAATTTTGGAAATAATCTATATTCTGCTGTAATATTCTTTTTAAAAGTTTTTCCTCTTAATAATTTTTCTTAGAATTGGATATATGTTTTGTGACTGTTAATATTAACTCTGATTTTGCACTTTGCTCCTCTGTAAAAATAATATTTTCCTTTTCCTTTAGAAGAATAACATAAATCTAGGCCATGGTCACTCTTAACACTCAAGTCTTTACTTTTCAAATGAACAGATAAAAGTAGTCACTATTGTGTGAAAACTGGAGTCAGTTCTGTCTTTTCCCGAAACTCCATGATACTGATTGTAGCTGTTTCTAGACGTGGCATTCCAGTACAACGCTGTAGTTCTCCCAAGCAACGACCTAGTTAGCAATGCATTCATTAGGGTAAAATGATATTATAGAAGCAAAGCTGTAGTGAAAATATTAGCATCTGAAAGAGAAGATCATTGTAGTCTTTTCTGTTTAATTGATTGCAAAATATCCTTTTGGGACCCTTAAATATAGTAATATATAATGGTAATAATATATATAATATATAATATAGTAAATATAATGATGACAACTATATTCTTCACAAAAATTTTTGCTCATTTGCTATAATGTCTTGGGAAATTTGAGGAAAAAGATTGGATCAAAGAAAATATAGCCACAATTTAGTTACTATTCATTACTCTCTATCTCCTAGAAAATCAGCATTGTGATGAAGCCCAAGATACTGTGAATGGTGACATATATAATTAGAATTATTTCCTCATATTTTTGATGGCTGTGAGATATGTTATTGAGATTTTTTCACTTCTTAATACATGTATACTTTTAAACTTTGTAGTTGTTTTTATTGTTTGCTTTATTAGTTTCTGACACATTTTGGATTTTTCATCTAAAATGTTAATCTCTGAAATTTTAAGACTATCCTTTATAGTTATTGGAACATCTTGTAAGGGTTAATGTGGATAGAGTAAGTTGGTTCTCCTCCTTGTAAAGATATATAGACATTTTGTCTGTGCTAGATAAACCTTTTTGAAATTCTCTTCTCATTTTCTCTTTGAGTTTGAAATAGGGGTCACATAACAGGTATCCATGTTTTATGCATAGAAATAATTTATGGTAACTAAATATGCCTCTGTTTTTTGAGATGGAGTCTCGCTCTGTTGCCAGGGTGGCATGCGATGATGTGATCTTGGCTCACTGCAACCTCCGCCTCCCAGATTCAAGCAATTCCCCTGCTTCAGGCACTCGAGTAGCTGGGACTACAGGCATTCACCACCACACTGAGCTAATTTTTGTATTTTCAGTAGAGATGGAGTTTCACCATGTTGGCCAGGATGGTCTTGATCTCTTGACCTTCTGATCCACCCACCTCAGCCTCCCATAGTGTTGGGATTACAGGCTTGAGCCACCACACTCAGCCTAAATATGCCTCTTAATTTAGCCAGTCTAAAGGATACTATTAGGCTAGTTTCTGCAGATATAGTGAATAAAATCAATATTACATTTGAAGCAAGCTTTTACATCAAAATTGTGATAAGTAAAACATTTTAGACCAAGAAAAAAACTTTGTATTTTTTCTGAGCATTAGCATTTTGTGAAAGTATGAATGATTAAGGCTGGGACTTTACCAAATTACACAGTTAACATGTATTTGTGAAAACACTGATTAAGAAAATAAACCAGAATATAATCTAGTAGAATATAAGTTTTAGATGGTAGAAAATTTGTCCTATTTATTTCTCTTTTTCCTGTGACTAATAGCCATACAATAAATGTTTATTGAATATAAACAAGAGATAATTAAATGAATAAACTAAGGAATTATTTTAAACTTATGCTTGTTTGTGTGTAGTTTTACTTAAAAACTTTTTGTCTAATTAGAATAAAAACTTTAACACTAAAATAAGTATTAAATGACTAGTATATGTACCATAAATCTATTTCATTTCTTTCTTGGTGAAATGGTTAGCATATGTCTGCCAACCTGTTGCTGCTTAGCTTTACTGACAATTATATACATTATAAAATATATATTTTGTTTTGCACTGTTTTTATATATTTTTCTATTCAATTGGGTATGCTTATTGTTAGAAAATCTTAATTTTATTTTGTAGTATCAATTATAAAATATGTAATTCTTCAAAAATTATTTTTGTGCCAAGGTGTTTTTCTCCATACAAGGTGAGCAGGTTAGGTAGCATTCATACAGCTATAAACTTTAGAGTTTTATTTGTTATAGGTAAAGTTGTGTTTTGCAACAAGAGCATCCATTGTAAGTTAAATGGTTTGAGTACTTTGACCAATGCTTAGTTTTATGTGAGGATTAAGAGGTAACAGAAAGAGTATGAAACACCATTCTCATTGAAGCAGATGTCTTTTCTCTCTCACTGGAAATTTATATTAAAATTTAAGCAAATCAGTAGGTTCATGATTTGCCTTGAGCATCTGTATATTTTTGGTTGTAACAGAAATACTTCATTTTAATGCTCACTGCTGGATGTCTATTCAGAATGCATATTTCGTAACAAACTTTAAAAGAAATATGTGGATTAAAATGAATTCTCAGTGCTGTGATATGTTTGTGATACTTCTTCAGGCAGATAGGTTTCAAAGAAACATACAAGGTACATGCTCAAGTTGTTACTGACCTATACTATGCCTGCATCCTAATAGGTTGTATTTTGGCTCCTATATTTTCGACAAATAGCTGAGCTCTGTAAAGCTCTGTTTGTGGTGCTGAAACCTCTCATGATGTATGAGCATGTCTGGCTGATAAATTCTAACGTCAGCCTCTGTGTGATAGTGATTCATCAGGTTGTAAAATTTGTGTTTGAGAAACACGTTGAATTAGCAAGTTTCGTATTTTGGTTGTGTTAAAATTAACTCAATTTACCCTTTTGTTTTAAGAAGTTCTTAACAATTGCCTTCCAGATTGTCAAAAACAGCTAGGACTTAATTGGAAACTGTCAATGCTATCACAAAAGAAATATCTAATATTAACAAATAAATTGATATGACTACATGCTGGAAATGTTTATAGGCCAGTGAGATGTTGATATTATGCAGAAAGCTATTGTAAGAAAAGTTAAAAGTTGCTTATGAGCAGACACAATAGCAATTAACATGAAAGCTTTGTAACTTTGAGAGATAAACAATTTACCTTTAAAAACTGTGGTATTTTATTGTCTCAGAATGTTTGCTTTGTACAAAAATACTTCTATTTTTGCAGGACTCTGGGGGTTTGTTTGTAAAAATGACTGAAATCCTCAAAAATCTTAATTCTCTTTTTTTTAAGTGAAATCTGTATATTCCCTATGTAAGATTTTTAAATAACTACTAATGTACTTGGCACTTCAATTCAATGATTTGTAATCTTTTAAGCTGTGGGTTTCCAGTGCCTTAAATATATTTTTAGAGGACTGGACTAAAAAATTAAATTCTTAATTGTTTCTTTTACTTTAAAATAGTTTCAGAAGCTTTTCCTTTAGTTAACATCATTCCTCTTAAATTTGTATCAAACTCTGGAGGTATCTGAATTATGTTATTTTTATATTGGGGTGAGCTAATAAAAGAAATTTCAGAAAGTCGAACCTGTTAAACTTCTACTACTAATCCTTTATGTTTTATGGTGTAACTTTAAAATCTTAGTGTGGGACTGAAACATGTTGTTTCCTTGCCATGTTTCAACATAGTAAATTATTAAGTTATTTGCTTGTTACTTCGGTGAAGCTCCTTAACTGTTTTGAATCAGAGAGAGATTTGAAAATTATACCTAGAGCATAAGTCATAATGAAATTTGGCAATAGTTTCTGCAAAGCAAGCAGCCTAGACCTGGCGTGGTGGCTCAAGCCTGTAATCCCAATACTTTGGGACACCGAGGTGGGCAGATCACATGAGGCCAGGAGTTCGAGACCAGCCTGGCCAATATGGCAAAACTTTTTCTCTACTAAAAATACAAAAATTAGCCGGAAATGTAGTCACATGCCTGTAATCCCAGCTACTCGGGAGGCTGAGGCAGGAGAATTGCTTGAACCCAGGAAGCGGAGGCTGCAGTGAGCCGAGATTTTGCCACTACACTCCTGCCTGAGCAACAGAGGGAGACTCCATCTCAGGAAAAAAAAAAAAAAAAAAAAGCAAGCGGCCTAAAACTAAGCTACTGCTAATTATTAAAATAAGACTTTATGTTGCTCAGATACTGAATTTATATTATCTCAACCTAATAATTTAATCTACTCCAAAAGCTACTTGTTAAAAAAAAATCCTTAAGTGAATACATAATTTCCTAGAGTTTCTGTCAATAGTTAAAGGGTTAAATACAAATTATGATTGCTATTTAATATTGATTAAATGCTTTCTGAAATCCATATTTGAGGCTTTATAAAAATGTAGGTAGTCCCATCACCCAAGAAAAGTGTCTTAGCATTCCAAATTTCATTATAGAAAAACACCTTTTAAAAACTTTGTCATTTAAATGATATCTGATCAGATGATATTTCCCAGAAATTATTCTTTATTTAGAAACAAAACAAGACAAAAGCAATTGATTTTAATCCAAAATGTATTTTTTCTTATAAAAGAGGTCCACATACTCACTGTGTCTACTCTACAGAATTTGTCCGTTTTATTACACCACGTGTCAATTCAAGTTTATCTGGTCACTGCAAAAACTCGTGGCTAATATGTGTAATACAACACAGGAGGAGGTATTGCTCAGTTCAACTAGTCTTATATACTTAAAAAAAATACAGAAATGTTTTTGTCCACTTTAACTGTAGTCCAGACATAAAAGTTACGTGAAAGTTTTAGAAAATGGAGTTATTTTATTTGGTTGCCACAGTACCCCTTGAAGCCAGTTACTTAAAATGCTGAAGTTGTACATATTTCCATTGGTCAGGAGCAGCATTGGTGAAGCTTAAACTTCTCCCTCGAAAGTAATCTTTCTTTACTTTTTTTTTTGTTTGTTTTGTTTTGTTTTTAGCACAACTGCAGTCTTTCGCTTTTTTTTGTTCATTTTTGGAGTAGGTTTAGTTGGTGGTTTTTAGGACATATTTGTTGGTAAACCTATAACAGTTGCTTTTACTTTCAGTGATGTACTTTTTTCTTTTCCTGCTTCCCAGAGATTTATCAGAGGAGGATAAAGCTCACCTAATGCAAAGGTTGGTTTCTGTAAGTAATTCCTCACATAGCTGTGTCCACCATCACAGTTCATTTCTGGAGAGAGGCAGCTGATAAGACATATCACACCAATAATCCCCAGAAGGCCTCCAAGACAGGCCATAAGTGTTGTGGTATTACTCTTTTCATACTCTTTTTGATCAGGGTCCAAACCTTTCGTGGTGACATTTACACATTTTTTTCTGTTTTTCTGATAAATGGTGGGAATATCAATACAAATTTTATACTCAGTTGATGGATTCAGATGGGTAAGATTATATACCTTGATATCAGATGGTATTCGAGCACTTTGCGCAGCATGAGAATTTTCAGTCTTGACAAAGGCTGTCCATTTAACACTAGATTTGAGAATTTTAGAACTTGCTTTCCAGGACACCAAAACTGAATTGGCCTGAATATCTCTTATTTTAATATTCAAAGAGCCATTGTTATCCTGTGGAAAAGATCCATCCACTTTGATCATAACAGACTTCAAGTCAGCGCCAACTAGGTTAGTTGCTATACAAGTATATAAACCCCCTTCTTTGGGAGTTACGCCATTTATATCTAGTGTTCCTTCAGAATGGACGTAGAACTTGTCTGTCAGGGTATTAGGCAAGAGTTTTTGACCAGAAGGTGTTATCCAGTAGATTTCAGGCTGTGGTTCTGCAGTAGCTCTACAGTGAAAGGAAACATAGCTCCCAGCTTCTACATTTAGATTAGAAGGAAAGCTCTCAGGAGCTATGAGAGGGAGACAAATTTCCATCATGTCCCTGAAATGCACTTGCCGAACATTCTGACCTTGGAATTCAGGTGGGTCCACGCAAAACAGTGAATCTGGCTCCATAAATCGAATGTTGGTTTTGTTCATATTAATCCAACGGATGACACAGTCACACCTGATGGGGTTACTGTGTATGCTGATTTCCTTGAGGTTTGGCAGAGACTCAATGGTACCATGGTACAGGGCACTGAGAGCATTGCTGTTCAGCATGAGTGATTCCAGCTTGGGGAGTCTGAAAAATGCATTGGGGTGAATGTAAGACAATCTAGGGTTGTTAGTAGCTTCTATTTTTCTTAAATCTGGCAGGTTATCCACAGCAAGACTATCAATGGAAATCAGCTCAGGCATATTATTTATCCCCAACTCTTTTAAGTGTAGCATATTGCTAAAATCACCCCTTCGTATTCTATTAATAGGATTTTTATTTAGATCCAAAAATTTGAGATTTACAACTTTTTGAAGAGCAGCATGGGGTACTTTAATAAGCCTGTTGTCATAAAAAGAGATGCTTTCTAAGTTTTCAAGTCCAACCAAGGCATTATCTGGTATTTCTGTGAGGTTTATACCAGCTATAACGAGGCTGCGAAGATTGATAAGAGGCTTAAAGTTCATGTCTTTGATTCTGATAATTGGATTTTCCCCAATCATCAGAATCTCTAGATTTGGAAGAGCATCAAACCACTTACTGTTGATCATCTGCAATCTATTTGAGTTGAGATGAAGTCGAAGAAGATTATGTAGGCCAATAAAGGCTCCAGGTGAAATTGTAGAAAGCAAGTTGTGATTAATATAGAGTTCTTGTAAGTTGCTCAGTTTGGACAGACATTTTTCAGGCAGTTCAGTAAGTTTGTTTTCCTCTAGGTACACAGAAAGGAGCTGAGGCATCTTTTTTACATTAATATTGGTGACTGAAGATAAATTGTTTTGAGATAAATCCAGGCCAGTAAGGTTTACTGGAAAGTCTGTGGAGTATTCAATTTTTGCAATATTGTTAGTCTGTAGGAGCAGAATCTGTGTGTTAGCAGGCAATCTGGCTGGGAAAGTTAAAAGACCTAAATCATTACAATCCACTGTAGATGCTTCCATATAAATGGATGTGGGTGTAAACCAAGGCCTGATTTCACACGTACATAACTGTGGACAATCCACTTTTTTATCTACAGCTTGTACTAGTGTAGTGATAGCTAGGCCAAGTAGCACATGAATTTGGAGTGGCATGTCCTTCATCTTAGCTTTCTTCTTCAGAAATGTAATGGGCCCTTAAGGATTCCACAGTCAGTGCTATTAAGTTCAATAGGAGCTGATTGATAAGGAAGATGCTTGCATTTGTCAGATGATGAATGCCATAGAACCACAAAGTTTTTCTTCACTGAAATAAGTGCTAGTGCCACAATTGCATTGTCCAAAAATGTCATGCATATTGGAGAAGAGAAGGTTACTATTTCCTTAATGATATAATATTGATGTACTTTTTGAAGGTGGAGTATGTATAGATGGTCATAGGAGATTGAGTAATTCATTTATTTAGAAGTATAATATTCAAATCCCATGCTTGTTCAGTATTTGCAGGAATAGCAGGATGATGCTAAATGTAATAAAATGAAATATGAAAGAAAAGAGAACAATAATTAGTACAAATGAAAAATACCATAATTAATATCCATTAACTAATTATAATTATTTCATGTATAAATTATATTCTTAGAGTTTAAGTACTTCAGTATGTTTGGAGACTTTATCTTTTTCATGCCTGCCCTTGATAGTTCTTTTTTTTAATTATACTTTAAGTTTTAGGGTACATGTGCACAACGTGAAGGTTTGTTACATATGTACATATGTGCCATGTTGGTGTGCTGCACCCATTAACTCGTCATTTAACATTAGGTATATCTCCTAATACTATCCCTCCCCGCTGCCCCCACCCCACAACAGGCCCTGGTGTGTGATGTTCCCCTTCCTGTGTCCATGTGTTCTCATTGTTCAATTCCCATCTATGTGTGAGAACATGCGGTATTTGTTTTTTTTTTTTGTCCTTGTGATAGTTTGCTGAGAATGATGGTTTCCAGCTTCATCCATGTCCCTATAAAGGACATGAACTCATCATTTTTTATGGCTGCATAGTATTCCATGGTGTATATGTGCCACATTTTCTTAATCCAGTCTATCATTGTTGGACATTTGGGTTGGTTCCAAGTCTTTGCTATTGTGAATAGTGCCACAATCAACATACGTGTGCATGTGTCTTTATATCAGCATGTTTTACAGTCCTTTGGGTATATAGCCAGTAATGGGATGGCTGGGTCAAATGGTATTTCTAGTTCTAGATCCCTGAGGAATCGCCACACTGACTTCCATAATGGTTGAACTAGTTCACAGTCCCACCAACAGTGTAAAAGTGTTCCTATTTCTCCACATCCTCTCCAGCACCTGTTGTTTCCTGACTTTTTAATGATTGCCATTCTGTTGTGAGATGGCATCTCATTGTGGTTTTGATTTGTATTTCTCTGATGGCCAGTGATGATGAGCATTTTTTCCTGTGTCTTTTGGCTGCATAAATGTCTTCTTTTGAGAAGTGTCTGTTCATATCCATGTCTAAAACACCAAAAGCAATGGCAAAAAAAGCCAAAATTGACAAATGGGATCTAATTAAACTAAAGAGCTTCTGCACAGCAAAAGAAACTACCATCAGAGTGAACAGGCAAACTACAGAATGGGAGAAAATTTTTGCAATCTACTCATCTGATAGAGGGCTAATATCCAGAATCTACAATGAACTCAAACAAATTTACAAGAAAAAAACAACCCCATGAACAATTGGGCAAAGGATATGTTCTTGATAATTCTTGGCCTAGGCATTGGGCAGGCTGAGAAATTTAATCTTTAAAAAGTTAAACATTTTTTATTTTAATGAATATGCTTCCAGAAGTTTTCTGTTATTTCAAATCTTTACTTGTTTATACCTTGTAATTTTATTTGTTATATTTTCATTAGCTTTGAAATTTAGTTATAGGGAAAAAAGGAAAACAACTTGTAAATCTTTGTTGATGGCTTTTTTTTTTGCCTGTTAGGCAAAATAAAAAGCCAATAAATAAATAATACTGTTCACTTACAACCAAATGAGTTAGACTGCGATTCAACAGGCTCCCAGGAGACAGGATTTAGAGACAAAAATTATAAAATGTTAAGTAAGCTAGATGTAGTGGTATTAGCTGTTTCCCATTTTCATTCATACTTCTCTCCATAGTCTCCTTTGCATAAAGTGACTTGAGTTTTGCAGTCTTCAGAGAAGATTAAGTTTAACTTGCTGTAGATGTACCTGTGTGTTATCATTCTTAGCTAAAGTTCACAAGATGAACATTTGGCTGTTTTATTTTTCCCTGAGAATAACTTACCTTCCATTACTAACAATGAAAAAACAATTTTATTACATCACTGATATGGTTTGGCTGTGTCCCCGCCCAAATCTCATCTTGAATTATAGCTCCGATAATTCCCATGTGTTGTGGGAGGGACCTGGTGGGAGATAATTAAATCACCCATGCTCATGGTAGTGAAATAAGATCTGATGTTTTTATAGGGGAAACGCCTTTTGCTTGAGTCTCATTCTCTCTTGCCTGCCTAAATGTAAGATGTGCCTTTTGCCATCTGCCATGATTGTGAGGCCTTCCCAGCCATGTGGAGCTGTGAGTCCATTAAACCTCTTTTTCTTTGTAAATTACTCAGTCTTTGATTTGTCTCTATTAGCAGCATGAGAACGGATTAATGCAATCAGTAACACCAAGACCTAGATATTTTTCTTTTAAATCTATACCAGTGTCTTTGAAATATAATCATTTCCAACACCAAGTTGCAAATTTGATATGTGGGGATCCTTCTATGTTTACGTCACCATCTGCCATTTTCCTGCAGGCAACCTTCTCCCTATTGATAAAGCTATGGTTGCATCAGTCTGCCTGGAATACTTCTTTCTTTGTTTTAAATTATGTTTTACTGTCTTTTCAAACCTCAGTTCAAGAATCTCCCCTCTGGGAAGTCTTTCATACAAGACTTTCATATAACCCTTCCCTCCAGATGTACTTAGCTGCCCCTTCACAGTGGTCCCATGGCTCCAGCACTTGTTTCTGTCAAGCATTTCCTTGATCCTTTCCTTCACCAGGCACCAACCTCCTTGAGAGCACGAGGCCTGCCTGGCTTTGCATCCTATCTTCTGGGCATTATCATTATAATGTAGTATATGCTCAAGAAATGTTTTGAATGAACTGATAAATGAATTGTATTAATAGAATCTTGTATGCATCCTTTTACATATTACTTAAGCAATTCGATCTGCTTAATTTCTAATTTCAGTAAATCTGTTTTAATGTATATAAGTATTTACTAACATCAAATTCGTGTTACATACATTACTAAAATCCAGAGATTAAAATTCAGGCTATTACAAAGGAATGTTAGACTTTAAAAGAAAAGTTAATCTGTTATATCTGTGCTTTATTCTTCAATTTATCCAGTCAACATTTATTGAGCACTTTCTACATTCCAATTACTGGGTTAATAGCTAGAGGGAAAAAAGATGACTTAGATATGGTTGATTTCTTTAGTAAAGTTTCACTCTGGAGGGGAAACAGACGTAAACAGATGGTTACAATTCCATATGCATGCTCATTTGGGAGCACATACCCCTCCGAATAAAATGAAAATAGAAATCTATTGCCCGTTTATGTCCAGAATGAAGGTAAAACCTAGGTACAAAGTCCAATTGCATTTCTGTATGTTTCCATAAATCACTTAGCTGAGAATGGAGAAACCATTACTTCTGTCGATTAATTGGTTAGGTCTGCTTTCTCCAGCAGAGCAGAGAGGTACCTATATCCTTCTTTAAGTTAACTAGAGGTTTGGAAATATTAAAGATGAAGCATTCTTTCTGGGGGAGTCTTAATATAATGCCACTTTTTGAAATTATCCTGGTGAGTGTCTTAAAATTTATATTTGTGTTTAATTAGAAAATGTTTTCTTATTTCATCATTTACATAGCCAGATGCTAGAAACAACCACATTTTGGATTAGATTTATTCTGAAAGCTTTTGAAAATGAGAGTGTTTATAGTGGTGAGCATATTCAAATGTTGTTTCTCCTGGTCTGTAGGAAGTAATAGTATGCTAAACACAATAGAGAATGTATAAATTTATCCTTTCTTTAGCATAATATTGACTTTTTCTTAAGTCTGTGGAAATGATTATGATATTTCACTAATATGCTATTTACTATGGGTTATTTGCAGGATAATAAGTAAGTAATAATAGGATCTTCTTAGTGCTTTATAGTTTTCAAAGCCTTTTCTTATTCATTATTAATTTAATATTAATGAACTTGTGAGATAGGTTGGTGAGGTACTTTAATCTCCATTTTTTAATGTAAGGTTATTGAGACACATCTGCCTGATATCACACAACAAATAAATGGTGGGGTGGGATTAAAACCTAGTTTAGGCCGTTAAAATCAAACAATTGTAAGAATTCTCATATCTTATATATCCAATTCCTGTGGACACTTACAATTTGAGATTTCTTTAATGTGAAAATACAAATTGTTTCTTGTTATAATTATATGTAGAAGCTTTTATGGATAAAGCTACTTTTCCTTAGTAAAGAGATCTTTATTCTTTAGCTTCTTTATCTGTTTTTCATCATTTATGAAATATTGATCCAACACCTACTTTTTTGGCAGACATTTTCATAGACACTGGAAAGTTAGCAATAAATAAGATAAAATATCTTCTCACCAAGTTTTCAGTTATCAAAGGAGTAAATAGCTGAGGACAATGATGCACAATAGATTTGATTTAGAATAAAAATGTGTGCAATGCTCTGTGGATGCACAAAGGAGAGAATGCTTAATTCTGTTCCTCCAAAAGGAGCAACATGAATGTTCTATGGTCTTTTGTGATACTTATACAAAATCAGCTGGGGTATAGTGAGGACATGTGAATAAGAAGATTTAAAATCCACTGTCTTTTAGATGAGTTTTTGCAATGCTAAAGCTTAAGAACAAAGCGTACCTTCTTCTTTGCACTTTATTATGTGTGTTATAAAGACTACAGAGTGTGAGGAAAAGAAACATTTTGATACCTAAGTTGAAAAATTGGTGAAGAAAAAAATTGCCATGGGTACATTAAAACTCAGTTTTTCCTTTTCTTCTATAGCAAATTGCTGGCTAAGTTCATTTGTATAAAGAACTTAAATTCTATTCTCCCATTATCTGACTTCGTATTCTCTTGTTGTAAGACTTGATCTTTCTTTAGTTCTAATTGAAGGTTCCATATCCCAAAGGTATTATTGAATTATACTAAATGCATCCTTATAAAAGACTGTTCTGTTTTCCTTGGGAAATATTTCTTTTCCAGTTTTTCAAAACGAATTATTTGAATTTATATGACAACTCTCAGGAAATGGATAATGGTAATTATTTAGAATAGCTTAATGAATGCTATCCTTAAAAACTGATGTTAATGAGAAATTGATATAAAGAAAGAAAATTTGTTTTGCAGTAAGAAACATGGGCCAGGTTTACTGGATGACTTTGTAACTGGGGACCGGATACCTCACTTTCTTGTACCTCAGATTATTGATCTCTATAATTTAGAAATGTGGTTGCATGAGTTGTAAGATTCTTTCACATTCCAAACTTACGTGATACTATTCTGTGAACATCAAAGATTTTTTCCAAAGGTGTCTAACAATTGAATGTGTGTAAACTCACTTATCTGATTTTAACCTTTGTGTTTTTTAATTGATTACAAATTTATATTCAATACTCTAGTCCCATGCGATTAACAAATTAGGATCAGTGAATTTTAGTCATTATGGGGCTTTTAAAGACTATGAAATTAGTTACCTGCCATTATTTCTATTTTATCTTTTTATCTACACAGTAGTAAACAAACTAGAGAGTTACTTTAGTCATTAAATTAAGGCAAACTAACCAGTAGGAAGTAAATTGCCTCTATTAGAGCACTTCATCTAAATTCAGATGTGAATTCAAATTCCTTCATTTTGCCTCTAAAGCTCAGTCTTAATCACTAAGTTCTACTTTCTCTCAAATGTTTATTTTTAAAACAGCACCACACACCTGGGTATCTTTTCAGAAAGGTGTTTCCTCCAACTGTATAGGTGCACTGCCTTTTTGGTTATTATTGTTGGGTGTTTCTCTTCCTTTGATAATAAAGTTTCACTCAGACGAAATTATAAGGCAGTTGAGTATTGTGGAAGGAATAAAATAAAAACCGTTTTCTAGGCCTAGTTTTGCTATGTGAGAGTAATCACATTGCTCTCTGAATCTTAGTTTCTCACAAAACTAAGTCCTTTAGATGACAATATAGGCCTTGTAATAAAGTTCTCTCAGAGAAACCAGTAGTAACTTAAATAGCACAATTCTCTCTCCTGAGTCTCAAGATATGCTTTGGGCAGATTTGAGAGAATCTTGGATATTTTATCTTTTTTCTTCTCTTGTTTTTTAGAATTGAGGCTTGTGCTACATGGGGATAGTTTTCTTTAAACAATAATTCCAGCCAGATGTGGTGGCTCATGCCTGTAATCCCAGCCCTTTGGGAGGCTGAGTGGGGTGGATCACCTAAGGCCAGGAGTTTGAGAGCAGCCTGGTCAACATAGTGAAACCCAGTCTCTAGTAAAAATACAAAAATTAGCCAGGTGTGGTGGGGCACATCTCTAGTCCCAGCTACTCGGGAGGCTGAGGCACGAGAATCGCTCGAACCTGGGAGGCGGTGGCTGCAGTGAGCCCAGATTGTGCCAGCTGCACTCTAGCCTGAGTGACAGAGTGTGAGTCTGTCTAAGAAATATATAAATATATAAAAATAAATAATAAAAATAAAAAATAATTGCAAATGTCTCACCCTAATACATCAAATTTGTGGAATCTAGTTATAGTACAGCTATAATTTAGAAAGGGTAGTTTACAGTACAGAAATCTCTATAATTTTCTTTTATGGGGGGATGAAATCTTAATCACAGGCGCATTTCATATTGGGGTAGTCATTTCTGTATACTCATAAATTACCAGCTTGTCATGATACTGTCATTTTTTACGAAAATTCTGATTTGTAGTTATATTTAATTATTGATTTTGCTCAACTGAGCGTTAATAGCATTATTTGTGAAGTTGATTTTTGTACATGATTAGTAAAGCAAATGATAATTTTAAGCCATAACTTGTCTCTTGGTACTTATATTTTTTCCTGTAAGCATCACACCATATATTGGGGAATTCTAATTTACAATATGGCATAACAGTACATTATTCAATACTGTTTGAGAGCCAATGGATTTTGATTGCCTGATTTGCTTTTTAAACTTCTCTTTTACTTACCTTGTTATTTAGCATTTATATGGTCCCAAATGTAGGTCTCTCTGGGAAAAACACTCATTTATTCATTATCCTTAATATTCACTCATCTTAGATTGAAGCATAATCATCTTGTTTTCCATAGTGATGGAAAATTTGCTTCAGGTTATAATTAAACTAGAGATCTCTTTTTGGGTGATGCCTGTCTGTAAAATTACCAGCACTTTAACAGTAGGCTATTGTGTAAGTATGCAGACCCAGGAGTTAGGAGGAGACCTCGTGACCTTTAGTGACTTCATTTCTAAAATAAAAATTACCTTCAAATTCTATTATTATATAATTTTTGTAGTAACCCTTAAATATTCTCAAAATGGTTTCAATATATTTCTTTTTTTTTTCTTTTTCTTTTTTTTGAGATGGAGTCTCGCCTGTTGCCCAGGCTAGAGGGCAGTGGTGCGATCTCGGCTCACTCACTGCACCCTCCACCTCATGGGTTCAAACAATTCTCCTGCCTCAGCCTCCCAAGTGGCTGGGATTACAGGCACCTGCCACCACGCCCAGCGAATTTTTGTATTTTTAGTACAGATGGGGTTTCACCGTGTTGGCCAGGCTGGTCTCAAACTCCTGACCTCATGATCTGCCCTCCTTGAACTCACAAAGTGCTGGGATTACAGGTGTGGGCCACTGCGCCCAGCCAATATATTTCTTTGTGCAAACTTAATACAGTGTACTTGGATGGATACTGATAGGATTTACTCAGAGATTTTATGATATTTTTAGTTTTTCATGCTTATTCACGTTTTATGTGTCTGTCAAACAACGGCATAGAGATAGACAAGGTGCTAATTTCATTTGCATCAGAAGTAGTCTATAAAAAGATCCTTAGGAGCTGTACAAATTCATGAAAAATTTGAAGAATTTTAAACATTTGTATGTCAGGAGTAATTTATATACACTTGTAAGAGAAATCATTGTTTTCCTGGCAAAAATGTGTGTGTGTGTGTGTGTGTGTAGATTTGTGTGTATGTGTACACTGAGAGACTTCAGTTTTGTTCAGAAAATTTTGAATGTGATTGACTAAATTTATGCATTAAATTTTCCCATTTTGTCCACTCTTTATTTCTATCAGTGGATATTTTGAGGGATTTAATTAGGCCTTTATTTGTATTTTACACATTTCACATAAATTGAGAGGAAAAGTCTGCCCAAATATGCTTTCCTTATTCTCGCGAAAGTTTTGGTCTCTAAAAGCTCATTCTTGTGATTTAGTTCCAGTTTATTTGAGAAGCTAGTGTGATAGTATGACTGGTAAATGATGTCATCCTTTTATCTTCAAAGGAATTTCCAACTAGATTTGGAAATTCCCCTGCTTGAATGACACAAGAAAGACTTATATTGTGCCTTGCAGTACAATGGTTTGGGAAATGTGTGTCTCATGTAGACCCACCTTCAATTATTCTGCATTTCAGATGAAAACATTTGGGGTAATTATCCAGATAATTTAAACAATTTTTAAGTCATTTTTTTATTGGAAGATAGCCAAATATCCTGTCTTTGAAGTCTCCATTCTTTATGTCACATGAAGACTGTCCATCTCCCTGGTACAGTTAAAAGAAAAAAATAAATGAAGTGATTGCAGCTTGAGTTGATTTTATGAACAGGCACGAGTATGCTGCCTTATGCTTTCTGATCTTGCAAGCACTACACTCCAGGGCCTTATACATGAGAGGACATGATAGGCATGTATACCAAAAATAAAAGACTATTCTATATTGATTGCCACAAGTAAATGCTTTTATCAATCTCAGGAGGGATGGTTTTGAAGCATAGATATGCTGTAAAAGGATGGCAGCAAAAAGGTTCTCATCTCATTTGTATTCCTTGATTAACTCAGTTTGACAGAATAGAAAGTCACTGGTTTGTAAAGAAGATAAGGAAGCCTGTGGACAAGAGTCCAATGACGTAGTATAGATAGAGAATGAAGAACATTTTAGTTACAATATTATTACAGAAATCTTAAAATTATATTTTGGAGAGGAACATTCCTCTGAAGGAACTCAGAGTAGAAGGTTTCTGGGTAGTTCACTTTCTGTTCTGCATATAATAAAATATTGGTTCTCATTGCTGTTAAATAAAATAACACTAATTTCAGTGTTTTATGTTTTTACTAAGAATTGAGAAGATAAAACATATGACGAAAGAAAGGAAATAAAATTCTTCAGTTTGAAAGAATTTTTTCAAATGCAGTAAACAAGAGACTAAATTATAGCACCACATTTTCGGGTATGCTGGGGTTAGCTGATGCCTGCGATGAGTTCAGAGTTGGATGGTGCTTTTCTGTTACTATACCTAAGGGAGACGATAATAGCGATGTGGGCTGTATTTTTAGTTCCCTATAATAAGCATGGGATTGTTTGTCTATTTTCTTTTCAAAAGTGTGTCAGATTTCCCTCATGCTCTGTGGTTTGTTTCCTTTTTGAATTCCTGACAATCTGCTTTAAACAACATTGCTATATTTGTGTCCAGGGGATACAAAAAAGTTTTACAAATAGAACAACATACATTCCACCGTAAGCTTTGAAAAAAGTTCCTGAATTATGGCTTTGAGTTTCAACCAAGACATGGAGGCCATATTTATGGCTGTGTGCATGTTTGTGCGTCTTTTTGTGAGTGGAAATTCATTACTGTACAGGACATGAGCTCTTTCCCTAACACTTGTGTTAAACGGTTAATGTGAGATGACTTGGTGGCACTCTGAAGTACGAAGTGACAGAAAGAGTTAAAGTTCTTGATGTATGCTAGGTCAGTGAAGCTTTGTCATTTATTTCCTTTGTGGAAATAAAAGGCACTATATGCAGGTTAAAGTTTTGCATTTCCAGGGCCAGGAGTGGTGGCTCATGCCTGTAATCCCAGCACTTTGGGAGACGAAGTCAGCGGATTACCTGAGGTCAGGAGTTCGAGACCAGCCAACATGGCGAAACCCAGTCTCTGCTAAAAATACCCCGTCTCTACTAAAAATACAAAAATTAGTTGGGTGTGGTGGCATGCGCCTGTAAACCCAGCTACTTGGGAGGCTGAGACAGGAGAATCACTGGAACCCAGGAGGCAGAGGTTGCAGTGAGCTGAGATCACACCACTGCACTCCAGCCTGGGAGACAGAGCAAGACTCCATCTCAAAAAAAAAATAAAATAAAGAAAATAAATAAAATTTAAAAAATAAATAAATATAAATAAATAAATAAAAAATATATAAATAAAGTTTTGCATTTCCTTTTTCCTGTCACCTAACTTAAAGGCATGTATTTTTTCTTTTTCAGAGACAAGGTCTCCTTTTGTCACCCAGGATGGAGTTCAGTCACTTAACTTTATAGAAGCCTCACAATAACTCTTTACTTGAAGTTAATTATGTAGGACTACTTTATGTAGATGACTTTGCAAAATTTGGTTGCCTACAACCCCCTTGAATTCATTTAAAATTACTATTGACGCAGGGGGTGACATTAGTAGATTCACATTATTTCTGTTCATAATGAGCTTTATGGTGAATTCTACTTTAATGTGTTTATAATATTTGACTACTATACCATTTAAGGACTAGTCTATATCAGGTTATTAACATTTGGGAAATATGAGATCCCCCAAAAGAGTGGCATAGTAAATGAAATACATTTTGCCTTATGTGTTGAATAGAGAGGGCTAAAATTAAGGGCAGGGGAAGTAAAAATACTAACGGGCTATTTTTCTTTTTTTTTGGAATGGAAAGCAGTGTAATTTGTGATGCCTACCAAATTTTAATTTTTGTTAATGGGCAATATAGGCCCTTGCTAACATTTTTTTTTTTTTTTTTTACAACTGCTACCCATGAAGAGCATGGGCAATATGCCCAAGTCAGCGTCTTTTTGCAAGATTGTACATGACTAGAGCACCAAAGGGAGTTCTAAATCTTAATGGAGAAAAAGAGTTCCTTCAAAACAGGTTATAAATTTGCATTCATTTCACTCTTAGAAGCCCGGTGTTCATCTCATATATGGATTAGGTGAAAGCTAAGTGAGAAATCACCTGTTTGGGAAAATTTCTTAGTAGATAAACTCTCTCCAGATAATTTAGGATTATGTTTCAGACTATCAGTTTAGGCTCAGAAAAGCAAATGGTTTTATATTATGTTATAGCAGCTTCACAGGTTAGGATTGAATACATTTTTATGGATAAAATGAATAGTGTTTGATTATTGGATCTGAGTTAGGAGAAGAAATTTTCCCTTCACAGTCACGTGATTTAAGATCTGGAATCCCTTAAATTTGATCTGGGACATTCACCTAACTTTACTGTTCCAGTATGCCAAGACAAAATTATTTTGTGAAGGAAAGTTATAGTTAAATAACTGGTATTAAATTAATACCAGTAATGTCTATTGCAGAAATATTTCACATTGCTCAGTCAAGAATTACTCAACATTAATTTCATATACGTAGAAACATTCTTTGAACTTTAAGTTATTTGTATTCTATACTTATATGTTTGATATTTATACTTATGTTTTTATATATATTCTTCAAGACAGTTATGTAGTAAAGTTTATACTAAACCATTTTGGGCTTGGAGCTCAACATCCAAACTGAAAAAGGAATAAAACTTTTTCATGATTTCTGTTAATTATAATTCATGACACTGGTTAGTAAGATATAATCTATATTTGTGATCATTCCTGGTATTGTTATGTTTTCTTGGAAGATAAGATATTATTTCAGTGAATAAAAGCTATTCTAAATATATAAGAAGAATAATTAAACTTTGTCAGAGTAATGAATATGGACTTGAAAAATATTAGTTTTGAGGTTTTCTTTAATGACTGATTCCTATCAATTGTGTGGAGAAACAAAGATTTGAAAAAGAATATCATTTTCCCTAATGATGTCTTCATGTCTAATATCCATGAACAGATAGGATCTTTGATGCTTTACTTATCTTTGCATATTTTAGTATAGTTCAGATCCTAAAGACTTTTTTTTTTTTTTGAGACAGAGTCTCACTCTGTTGCCTAGGCTGGAGTGCAGTGGCGTGATCTCAGCTTGCTGCAACCTCCACCTCCCGGGTTCAAGCGATTCTCCTGCCTCAGCCTCCTGAGTAGCTTGGACTGCAGGTGTTCATCCGTCATGCCTGGCTAATTTTTGTAATTTTAATAGACACAGTGTTTCACCATATTGATCAGGCCGGTCTTGAACTCCTGACCTTGTGATCCGCCCACCTTGGCCTCCCAAAATGCTGGAATTACAGGCATGAGCCACCGCACCCGGCCCTTGAAGACTTTTTAAGGGCCCCTTCCATTAACTTCAGTTTTCCATCATATAACAATAGCAACAAACAATGAAAACAGTGATAGTAGTCACAGTCATATTGTGCTACAATGTACAAATTCAGTTCAATTTTCATATATGACCTTATTTGATTCCCCTAATAATCCTGTCAGCATGTGCAGTTATACCCACTTTACAGGTGATAACTCAGAGAGATTTCATGAGGTGGTGAAAGTTGAAGGGGCATTATCAGTGATGGCTCCTGAACTCTATCCCAGGTCCTCGACTCCATTTTCAGGTCTCTTCCTGTGAGCTCTGTGTAATAAAGCTTTATGTCGTAGGTATATATGTACTTGATTGCCCCCTTACTAGTTGTTAGTGAAACACCTTCATGTCTAGACCTATGTCTTACTCACTGAGTAAGCCTATACTTGTGTGCTGACTTGTCTTCTTTGCACAGTGAAATTAAATGATACTTTCTTTTAAAACTTAATTAAGATGCTTTTGTAGTTCATAAGCATGATGATTGGGTTTTCTTGCTCTTGTATAAGATGTGCCTCCCTCATACCTTGGAAACCTGACTTGAAAAAAAAAAAAATTATGGAAGGAAAGTTAATGGTTTATCACGTAGCTGGCAATGAACATGTTAAATTGTACTGAAAATGTTTTACACATTCTAGATGTTTGTTCTTTAATTTGGTCTTTAATTCTTCTTGATAATACCTTATTTACGGACCACCTTGCTTAAAATATCCCCTAAAGTCATTCTCATTCTCACCATATTGTTTTCTTTATAGATCATTTAAGACTGCTAGAAATTAGTTGCTTTTTGTTTATTGCTTACTTCCCATCACCTCCACTAGAATGCTAGCTTTATTAAAGTTTCCGTTTTGTTCAGAGCTATATATCTCCAGTGCCTAGCTAGAATATTGCCTGCCATTGTTGTTCAATAAATATCTACTGAATGAATCAATGAATATCAGTTGCTTTTAATTATAAATTTCCATCTTATTATACATTTAAAAAAATTTGCTGTACAAGGTACTCATTTATGACCTTTGTTTTGCTGGTGAATGCTGAATTGACTCATGTGGTTTGTATGCATGAACTATTGAGTGATGAGGTAAGCTTGGCAAACAGAAATAAATATGTGTTTTTTTTTAATTCAGGAGATTACAAAAGTGTAACAAAACCCACTTGAAAATACTAGTATGTTTAGAAGGGTATAATTAAATCTGTGATTGTTTTAAAAGAATCATAAGTTTCTTCTAATCCAATGTCTACTATTATATCTTGAATAAATCTGTTGTGAGGAAACTAATGGAGATATGTATGTTTTGTTCGTATATCTTTTTTACTTGAGATATGGTTTTCAATTGATTTTTATATATTATATCTCTAGTAATAGCACAGTGTACTGGGGGTATAAGATATACAGATTAGTTTCTTAAAATTTTGTGACATTTCTATTTGGAGAACATAGAAAACCGTATAACTTAGGTTAAAATGTATTCTTAATGATTGGAAGTGCCACAGACTTTCAGAATTAATGTAAAAAGCTGTATCAACAACAAAAAGAGCAATAATAAACATTAATATAATTGAGTGTTAAGTACTGAGAAAAGTCCTCTAGAAAATTGGTTTGGTGTGGCTGCAGGCCAGACTATGCTTGTTGCCAGCTGATAGTGATCAAATGCAATACATCAACAATCTGTGAGGTTTGTGTCTCCAAACCTAGACTGGGGTTAAGAATCTGCACTAGAAAGTGACACTTACAGAAGATAGTGTACTTTAGGGGAAAAAAACAAAAACAAAAACAAAAAACAGTATTGTAAAGAAAGCCATATATACTCGGTTAAGGAAAAGCTGATGCAAATCAAGACAATATCTGCTGTAAGTTGAGACTGGGAAATATTTTTGGTGCAAAATTTCAGCAGAAGAACTCTAAGTCTATGCAGCACACATGAAACTAGTAAAATTTACTTAAAAGTTTAAGCTTTGCATGCTAGATTCTATCATATTATCTGCAGAATTGAAAATACTACAGCTTGACCCAGAGCTTTGAAATGGACGCCAAATGTTGCAAATAAATCTTTGGGAGTTCATTATTAGCCAACAAAATTATTACTCACTAGATCTGAAATAACAGATCTGTGGCCTTGACATTTAATCAGAGCATGAAACGCATCTATTGAATTTCATATTTGAGATTATTACTTTACTAGTGCCACAATTAAAGCATGTAGATTCTAAAATTGTATTCAGATAAAGTAAAATACAGAATGCTTGTTATACATGCACAGAATCTTTTTATTCATTGCTTCATGTTCCATTGCCCCTTCTTCAACATGCTTATTTTGAGTTTTTAATGAACAGAAATGGCTTTAATATAAGTATACAAAGAACTATCCCGAATTTCTTTTTAGAGACAAAGGAGGTAGGAGGTTGAAACTGCCCATATTCCCCTGTGACTGATCAGTTGAATGTAAACTATTTACAACAGAATGTTGAAAGGAATTTTCTACCTGCTGTAGGGCTGGCATTGTAATATAAGGCAATTTTACATGCCCATATAATTTAAATTATTAGACTTTATATGAAAACTTTTCTTCAAAGTCTGTCTAAGAAGAAAGAATAAATGGGAGAGGAAAGAGAGAAGGAAGAAGGGAGGGAAGGAGAGACAGAGGGAAAGGGGAAAGAAGGAAGTTTCTGAATCTCTCCCACCTATCTTTTTCACATTCTAGTGAGAGAAATTCTAAGTATTGTCTATTCATGAGCATCTGCAAATCACATTGCAGCTTAACTGTCTCTTCTGTGATTTAATAGAAACTTTGATTGTTTTCTAGGATTTACATCCAGAGTAATTGTTTTTGCATTTTAATATAGAAAGAAGTAGATTGAATACATGCATAACATATTAGAAATGCTATTAAGCAAATGATTCTATGTGGTACTATTGAATGAATGTTTTCCTTTACTCTTCTAAACAAAGCACACATTTCTCCAATTATTTTTAAATTGAGAACAGTGGAAAAGAAATCTATTTGTGTGTTGATTCCATTTTTTTTTGTTATGATTAAATGGTACAGCAGAAGTCTTATACAGTATAGTCAGGTACTTTTCCCTGCAAGATCTGTAAGGGCAGTTTTTATGTGCATCCTAGGTATACAGTATTTTCACACACCAAGACTTTAATTCCTGTTATCTTAATGTTATTTGTAAGTCCCTCACATCTCTTAGCAGCCATACTTCACCAACTCTTGCCCTATTTGAGTCTCCACCTCAAAATAGTGAGCCTTTCACTCAAGCCTAGGGCAGTGAGAAGTTCATGAGAAGTTTCCACATGGCAAAAATGGTGATGGTAGAAGACATATCTGTTTTTCATTTTATTTGTTTGTTTTTAATTGGACTGTTTTTCTTAGAGAGTTTCTCAAAACCAGTGAGTTTCCAGAGAGAAGAGATTTCTATTATTTCAAGGGCTGATAGTTAAGATCCTTCAAAAAAGTTGATCTTCCCACATCAGACCAGTATCTGTAGAGTTTGAAAAGTTGTCAAACTTGCCATTAAATAAGGAGAACAATGACTTGAGCTTCACTTGTTCCACATTCAGGGCTTTAAATGTTCCAGATACTTTGCCTCTTCTCTTAGTTGCCAATTGAGAAGTAAGTAGGTAAAGGATGAGTATTCCTCCCATTTTATTTAGCATGTAGGTGCTACTTTGTCTGCTCCAATGTGCACCGATGTTGATATTATATGTTCTAAGGTCCTCTGCTCTATCCTTGGAAAAAGACTATGTTATGTGTTACTGTGATATTACAAATATGTTTCTAAGAAAATTAACTGCCTATTAATTGTACTTGCTCTTGTTTCTGATTCAGAAAAATAAGCTTGCCCTTGCTGGTGCATTAAGAATTGAGGTGTTGTGTATTCCTGGGAGTGTCATGCATAGATTTGATACATACATCAGTGGAGTTAAACTGGCTAAAAGAGCTGTCAATGATAAAAAGTGGGGATGCTATAAAAGACAATGGCCCTATCACATTCATGTGACTCAGGCAATCTATATCTATTTCTTTTATATTTTTATGGATTTTTTTTTCTTTTCACCATTTGCATAAGTTGGTAGTACACATAATATAAATGCAAACAACAGAGAGCAAGCCCATTTTTAAAGCTATGGGAAAATAGACCTGTCAGGAAATTTGTTCAATTTAGGGTAGGAGGAACAATAAAAATACATGTTGTATTTGTTTCTTAGAAAGTACTCTAAGGGTGTTTTCCCCCCAGCCAGCTAAATTGCATGTGGCAGTTGCTACAGCAACCCATTTTTGTGATTTGCAGAATAAGGGAGCAAACCAGATGTAAATTGTCCGTCAGTAAGTTTCTGTTGTCATGGAAGATGGTAACCTATGCAGTCTCATTTCGTCAGTTTATGTACTGTTGTGGTGTATTGTTCTATCTGCTCTTTTCAACATACTGTCATGAATTAGTATTCCATTCTTTGGATGCATAATTTCAGAGTTTCTGAGTTTTATACATGATATTAACTGAAATAACTAGATGTCAGATTCATAGAAGGTTGTTGTTGCAAAATGAAGGTTATTTGACATCTGTTTTGTAATTTTTCAGCCTATTGACATAAGAATTCTTTATTTCATGATGAAGAATCAAATTAATTTTTAAAGGGCACTTCAAAGGTTTTGTGGTTATTTTATTTGAAAACACGTATTTACAGTCTACAGAGTTAAGAATATATTTTTGTCTCAATGAGACCTTTAGTAAGGAAATAGGAAATAGCTCTGGACTGGGAGCTTCTGGAAGTCTATGGTCATGCCTCTGCTCTTTGCATTCTGGCAAGTAGATTCACATTTTAGACTCAAATCACTTGTAACAGCTATTATATTTGGAACTCCCCATCTCTTCTTTTTGTTTTTCTTCCTCTTTTGTGTGAGAGACTGTCCCCTTGTCTCTGCTTTCTTTTCCTGTCTTCCCCACTGTTCTAGAAGCCATGACCCTCTCGTTCTAAATAGATTTTGCCCTGCTTCCAACGGGATGCGAGCCTAGGTATTTCTATGCATATTTTTAATTTGATAGGAAGTGTAGCTTACAGCTTATTGTGAATACATTAATATCTCGTTGCTTGTGACAAGTCCTTCACACTTTTCATCCCTACTATTAATTTGCCTTTTCTCCACATTTAAAAATTTTTCTTTAGCATTTGCTCCCCGAATCAAAAAGACTAGATAGGGGGATTAATGATGAGACTTTTCTATTATTTAGCATGATTTACAACTATTGCTGGCAACCATACTAAGTAGTTTCACATATAATATCCCCTCAGCCTTTTAAAAAATTGATATCAGCTTCAGTAGAAGTGGTGGTATTAGTTACTAAAGTGACATCATATCAAAATATATAAACATGGAGCATTATCAACAGAAGTGAGAACAATTTCTAGAACAAAAGGTAGAGTTTGGTAAATCTAAAGCAGATAACAAAAGAAATTGTTTCATTCTCTACAATGAATTTTAACTGTGGATTACAGAAGTAAACATTTACAGGAAATTGGGACACAGAGGGAGTGGGAGAAAGAAAATCTCATGACTTTTGTCTCTCCCCTACCTGGAGTTTCATCATTTCCAACTCTGCAAAATTGGTTCAAGATGTGAATAGTAAAGGCGTGTATGTGCGTGCATGAATGAAGGAAGGTATCCTCCAGCAAATTTGCCTTTCAAAAAAGTTGCCTGAATATGGGCCCAACCTCAGAGATATGAAGAGTGTTATGCTGGGGAAGTGAAAATGAAAATGTAGCTTTTCATTTCACACACATATTACAGGAGTACCACTTTTCAGTGTTCCCATTTTGTTCCACACTTAACCCTAAGATTTCTTGAATTGCGAATACAAATGCCTTATTTTGCTCTCTGGTACTCTCAAAATGGTGTTCAATAGAAGCAGCCTAGTCATTAAGGGATCAGGCATGGACTCTCGTTCTTTCTGTGCTGCCGCCATGTCATTGTTTCCTCATCTACTGAAAGATGAGTGATAATGGTACCTACTTCAAAGGGATGTTGTGAAAATTAAATAAAATAATGCATTAAAAATTCGTAGTATAAAAAAGTTCTTCTGCACCTGACACATACAGAGTGGTTACTGAATGTTAATCACTATCATATTAAGAAGTCATCATACGGATAAGAACTCATTAGAATTTGCTGTAACTTAAACTTACAGGTGAAAATATTGGAACAGGAGAAATGGCAGAACAAAATAGAACTACTTAAATGGCATTTGGCTCTGATTATTGTAAACGGTTGTAGAATTTTACTTGCCTAGTAGATATTTTTCTGGTTATTTCTATGAAAATAATTCTAAAAATGTATCACGCTGCATGTTAGTTATATGACATGTCTTAGAAGAAGAAAAAATCCTTGGAAAGCAGGGGCAAATCAGTGTGGCTAGACTTAGTTAAATATTTATAAACTGGTAAAAACTATTAGCAGTTGGCAAATATTTGAAAAAATCCAATATTGGTCTGTGTGTGAAAGTATAAACGTATACGTGTATGCTTGTTGGCAACGGAATAGATAGAGATAAAGAAGTACAATTATTAACTATAAATCTGCAGAAATGCTAATACAGGTTTTTTGAGATGATGGAGTAATGCAGTTGTTATTTCTTGAGATATAGTTACATTTTTTTGCAGGAAACAAAGTCTAATAGATATTGTTAAAATTTAACAACATTCATTAGTACTCACACAAAGTGGTAATTAGAGTATAAATAAGAGAGAAATGAAAACTGTGAAGTCACTATGATAAATGGACACTGTAGTCTTAAAAAAGACCATGTTATTGTCAGCAATTTTTAAATTTTAGCAACTCAGGGGCTTGAGTGCTCATTGTCCTATACTATATGGTCTTTTAAGGGGAAATTTACAATGGGGTTTTAATTAACGTTTAGAAAAATAAGTTTACAATGAGATTTATAATTTCAAAGATTGTAGTTATTTTATACGTATTATAAAGTCTTTTATGACCCTAGCAAAGAGGATTAGTGAAGAATGGTTTCGGAGCTTTTTAAATTTGAGATGGAAAGTCCCAGAGTAGTGGAAGTTTCTGATAGAATAGCACAAAGAAGCTGAATTATTCTATTTATTTTTTAGACAGGTATGAAACTTCAAACTTGCTATTTCTGTGGTTTCCATTCTTTTATTATACTTGTGGGCTTCCACTTAGTAATTTTTCTCTCTCTCTTTTATTTGACTGATTTAAACAAAACAAAACAACTCTTCAGCTAAAATCACTTTAGGGCACAAATTCAAAACTCCAGACTCAAGTAATTAACATGCTTGATGTAAAGCAGCAGCAACACATTACTGTCAATAAAATGACAATCTAAAGAGACATCTTGAAAACTGACTGGATGACAGTGAATTGTGCTTCTGCTAAACTCCAGCAGCTAAGAGGTTCCACAAATATGGGCCCTTCACAGATAAGGCACTGCTGAGTTTCTCTATAGGGTTGAGTTTGGGAACTTTTGGTCATCATGATGCATTAAAAAAGAGAATGATTTGACAGGAGCATATGGTCCAAACTTTTTAAAACTATAATCATAGTCAATGTGCTATGAAATACCCACTGGGTAAGGATTGAATCACCTGGTTTTGGTTCTAATTATGTCTGTAAGTCACTTTGAACAAGTGACCTAAAATCTGTAAAATCTATCCCAATATAGGGATTTTGTTATATTCTGACTCATTTTTTTAAAAGAAATTGACAGGAAGTGTAGAGTTTACTCATTAATCATATTGGCAGCAGTTTCTGCGTGACCCTCATTTGAGTTCCATATCGAATGAGATATAGTGTATGAAAATTGGAGTTCATGAACATGTGGGCAGAAGAGGTTTGTCCATTTTTGGTAGATGTTTCTCCTAAGGATACATAACCTAGTACCCTACAGATATCACCTGACTGCAAAGAAATGACTGTGGATGGTATACCTTTTTAGATTGGGGGCAGTAGAGATAGGAACTATGTTTACCACAGCCTTACATTATTACATATTGACTGAGGCCATTTACTTTGAATGTCCCAGTCAGGTCCCTTAAAATCATACCCCTAACTCATTTAGCTATATCCTCTTCTCAGTCTTCTCAGGGAGGATACAAGACAATATACCTATTGAACCTGTTATTTTTCTTGTATATTTCACAGGAAATATACAACACAGTATACCTATTGTACCTGTTGTACCTATGTATGTTCTGTATTAATTCAAACAATTGATTGTCTCAAGTAGTTTTTTTTTTTTTTTTTTTTTACTAAATCTAAAACAAAAATGGTACACAGTGGACAAAGGAAAAAGACTTGAATCTTAACCCAATAATTCTGTAACTTTGTGCAGAAAATAAGTATGGATTCTTAGGTGTTACTCTCACAGATTCTGAGATCATACATTAAAAGTACCCAAGTGAGTTTGGTAGTACATCATCACAGATACAAATATATGATTCTGTTTGTTGTATCATATAGACATTATTCCTTATCAGTATGCCAAGGTTCTGTTCAGTGACTAGGGATGTATCTATATCATGGTCATTGATAAAATGACCATGAGATGAAATGTCTAAATGAATAAGTGGTAAGATATTATCTTAGAATATTTCTTCTTTCAAAGACGTAAAAGTCTCTATCAAGTAAAATCCAGAGCAGCACATTGCGTAAAAACTAAATATGATGATGTGAAAAGAAAGCACCATGCTTAAATAGGGTTGAGAATTCGATATACTGCTAGCAGGTGTGGAGGCAGTATGTGGTGATCAAGGAGGAGGAGTTACCATTCTGGACAGGAAAAACTCTTTATGGGGGAATTTTAAACTTATAAATGTTCATCATCTTTACAAAATATAGAAAGATATTTAAAAGTTTTCAAATATTTTCAAAACTGGTGAGCAACATTCAGGGCTGAAAGAATAAGGTTAAAACATTGTTCTACTTGTTCAATTTGCAAGATATTTATGGTCCATAAAACTTTCCTCATTTCATTACTGATTTCCATTCCCTAAGAAATGATAAAGATCTTAGATGTTAATAAATCCTCCTGGAATTCAACCATGATATTTTTACATACATTACACTTCTAAAATTACAAAAACAAAAAAGCCTTAATCCAATTCATCCAGAGCCTAAATTTTTATCTTTTGGCTGTATGCATTTTCAACAGATTAATAAGAATGTTTAAGTAGAAAATCCACAAGTAATACTTTTAGATTAGTTGAATTATATTAAGTGTTCATTATCATTATATTATTTATGAAATAATATTATACTAATCAGGTTGCACCATGTGGTAAAACTGTAAAGTTTGATGCATTTATTATGTTTATTTTAAATCTATATATGTTATAAATATTTTAATATATATTTTCATTATATATATTTTATTATATATAAAGTTTAAGCGTATTATTATATATATACTCCTGATCTTGGCTGAGAAGTTTAAAACTGTAGAAAGAGCCTGTTGTTAGATGCTTCTGCATAAAAAGTCAAATGCTTCTCTAAGGATAAATATATTATGCTTATTCTAAGAAATATGTGATAAGGCATTGATTGGGTACAGTGTACACTGCTTGGGTGATGGGTGCACCAAAATCTCAGAAATCACCATTAAATAATTTATTCATGGAACCAGACACCACCTGTTTCCCAAAAACCTATTGAAATTTTAAAAAAAGAAATACATGCTAAGGAAGACACCATAACATGGGCTTCAGAGTCAGACATTCAGGGTTCAAATCGGTACTTTTCCACTGAGCGAAGTTGGGCAAATGCTTCTCCATTTCAAGCCTCAGTTCCCTCATGGAACCAAAGTGAAATGAGAAGAGTTGTACAAAGAGCTTACCCAGGGTCCAGGCTGTGGAGTATGTTAAATAAATGTTGCCCAACATCTTCCTCTTCTTTCTCTTTCTCCTCTTCCTCGTCTTTGTTGTATGTAAGAAGCAGCAGGAAAAAACCCCAAAAGTTTAATTTTAAATTATACATGTCCTTCTTTATTTCTTATATGTTAGGTTATTCATGATTCACAATACTTTAACCTTTTATCACCTCAAAATTGAATTTCTTTTTTTAGTTGTCTAATTGCTTATAATTTTCAAAAAAAATCTTCATTTTGAATAGAAAATATATGTTGATGTGAGCTCTCTAAACTCCATTTTTAATCACTGGAGGAATCCTCAGCAACATTTTTGCTTTAATTTTACATTCAGATTTTGTTTTGTAGGGCAGTCAAGTTGAAGGACTCCCCTGATAGCCCTTTCAGGAGGTGACATAGCAAGAAATGCTGAAGTTTTACAAACAGCTAGTATAGAACGCTTCTACTAAAGTTTTAGGTTTGGCTCAGCATCCTCAGTTTGAAAAGCAAATTACAGCTTTCATCAGTTAACTTTGCAGGGATAGCAGCTTGTTCATACTGAGGAAGATTGATGAATTTCATTGAAAATTGATGCTCATAGTAGCAATGAAATTGTGTTCAGACTATTTTCATCTTCATCATTCAAAAGAGAATGCACGAGGGGAAAAAAGTGTCCAAAATTTGGAACTGGATACAAGGAAAGCTTATTATAAATAATGAAATTTGAGACCAATGAGCTAAGTTTTGCATTTTTCTTTCATGTCACTTATTATACTGCATGACCTCAGGTAAAGAAGTATGTTGACTTCCACTTGATGGAAAAATGATGAAAGAGGAAGTTATAAGCTGCCAGTTCACAGGTCTAGCTGTGAATTGAACGGCAAAAAATCGTTTTAGTTAATCTAGTGGATAGCAAAACTCAGATATAAATAATTAAAGCATCACTCCTTTCTCAGAAAGAAAAGAAGAATCCTACAAAGATATAATATTCTAGTATGAGCAGAATGCATGGTATGAAACTATAAACGGAGTTATTGTATTTTGATAGAGAATCTGACTCTTGGAAGGCGATATCAACTAGCTATATTTAGGCAGTACCAATGGGAGGCAGTGTTGCCTCATGCACAAAGGCCTGTTCTTTCGAGCTAACTGACCTAGGTTCCTTTTCGTGTTCTTCATTAGTTATGGCAAGTTACTTTTCTTCTCTAAGCCTTATTGTTCACGTTGGTAAAAGGGGTTAAACATAGTGCTTACATAGTATGGTTGTTATGAAGATTAAATGAGAAAATGTATGTTAAGTGCTTAGCACAATGTTTGGCATGGAAAATGCTTGTATGTTGTAAATGAGATCTGCCTGTATTATTACCATTCCTTTAGCCATTAAAGGATTGTCTAAGAGAGATGATGTGGTTTGAACGTATAAGGTCTCTGCTTACATTAATTTATGTCAGAACATTTGTTTTAATTCTTCATTACTTTGATTATTTTGCCCAACAGCAGCATATTATGGTATAATTTATAGCCTAAATATAAAAATGAGACTTTGATATTTACATAAACTTTGCTTCCTCATTAAAAAGTAATTGATTGAGGAAATGGTTTGGAAAATGCCTCACTGATTTTAAAAAGTTAGCTGAACATCACCTTATGAAACTCTTTAAACAACTATAGTGTTTGTGTAAAAAATATGTGGGTAATAAATGACAATAAGAGGAACAAATATAAACTATGTGTTTGGTAAGTGAGTCAGTTCAGCTAGTCACACAACAAATTGACTTGGATGAAGTTTATATCTTACAATGGCATTTTATATATTTTTCATTCAAGAATGACTATGAATAGAGCTTTCAAAGTTTATATGTTCTTAGAGTATGTTTATCTTTCATATATGGCAGTCACCTTGTTTTGCTCTTTCCATTCTGTTCTGTTGCACTTTCTTTTCAGTGCTACAGCATTGTGACCTAGACTCAATTCTCTTTTCTCTTGCTCTATCTTTTTTGTTCTCAATGCCTTGGGCACCTGCAGTTTAAGGTCATTAACCCCTTGGCCTTTGTGGAAATCAAAATATAATCTGTGTAGATATATATTGAAATTATTTCCTGCAACTATTGAAATTTCAATAAAGGTCATTGTGGTTCCATGTATTCTACAGATGTTGTCCATGTATTCTACAGATGTTGAATACTTTTTGTAGAACGTGTTCAGTGTTTGGTATTTCTGAGTGACTGAGTTTTGATAAAAATAGAATTAAACTTAGACCCCATTAACACTCCATATTTCGGAGGCATATAAATATAGCGATACAGTAGACAGACTAATGACATAAAAATCAACATGAATTGTATGTTTGAAAAGTACATGTCTATTTTTAGCATTTTTTTTTCTTAAGAAAGGTAAGCTGAAAATTAGTTGACAATGTTATTTAAATGCTTTGATCTCAACATTATGAGACTATAAATTATAGAACAAATGTTACCCCAAAGAATGAATCCTCTAAAATATTTGCCTCTATTTCATTATAGTCGTTATTAATTTGATAATTTTAGAAAAAAGTTATAAGTCCAAATCAAACCTGTTTATCACAGTGAAAACGAAGTCTCTTAAATGCCTTCTATAGTTAAAATATCTACTATTATTCATGTCACTTGTAAGTGTTGTGAGTCCTGAGCTTCACGTTAGGGGGCTTAATCCCGGGAGAACACATTCTGCTGTTCCTGAAGTCCTGTTTTGTACCAGTTGGGAAACAGTGCCTCTTCCATTGTTCCTCAGGGAATTAGATCCCAGGAGCTTCAGGCCTTTGGAAATAGAGAATGTTGCCTATTGATGCTAACCTTTAATTGATTCAGTGGGCCTTTTTTATGCACACATGCAAAAAGTGGTGATGTTTACACTCCTTCCCTGAATAGAGTAGCTGATTATCTGTGGAATGCTTCACCTCCTGGAAGTAAAACGTGAAATGACAAACTTTAGAAGATTTTTTAAAGGGATTTTTATTCATTTTAAGGTCTATATTACTTTTGACAGACACAGTCTCCCCTAGAAAGGGCTCACAGAATAATGTATGTAAGTTTGCTGGCATTTTGACTTTAGTAGTTTACAAATATACCAGTTTACTTTCAAATTAACTAGTATTTTTATCTTATTTAGTGTGTCATTTTCTACCCAAGACAAACCAGAAAGGAGATGCTAAGGAAGTTGCTTTTATGTTGACACTTGATCCATTGGGGGTTCTTAAGTGACTTTGGAGACTTTGTTCATAATTTTTAGTAACCTGGACAATCCCTAAATAATTTACTCATCTCATTTTATCCAGTTTTTGAGACCTTTGCCAAGTATCTGTTTATCAAAGTGCTAATGGTGTCAGACAAACATATGGATGAGTAGGTAGAACAACATACAGTCTTTTTCTCCAAGAATAGATGTTGGTTGTGGGTTGTTTTTTTTTTTTTTAATTTAACTCAGGCATAGCAATAGCTGTGATTTAAATTAAGAAATAAAGATTTTAATTTGCAAAAATCTATCCAGATATAGTGTGGTATGGTACAAAGGACATAGTTGTTGGAAGGGTAAGATCTAGAGTGGAAGTTCAATAAAAAGGGAACCAACATTTATTACTAACTTCAGAAATGCCAGGGACCAGTGCTGCACCCATATTTTCTTCTACTCTTGGAGTCAGAGACCCTTGCACCTCAACATGCTAGCAAGTCTCTAACCTCACAGAACCTCGTTCTCCTGTCTTAAAGATGTTAATCATCATATCTACCCTGCTTCACCAGATTGTTGTGAGGAGCAAAGTAATTGTTGAAAAATTGCTCTGTAAATGGTAGAGCTTTAAACAAATATTCACAATTATTGTGTTTATATTTTGTATCCTTCTTACAAGTTGAGTCAGTTAATTACTATTATCTTAAGCAAAATTTGGAGAGCACATTTAAAAACAGAGAAATTTGCCCAAAAGAAAGGAATAGGATTGTGATATTAAGGAGATATCATTGCCTACTGGAGCTCTCACTCTGACTCTAGAAATCAAAAAGTAAGTTGGGATGGGGTAGGGGAGGGAGAGAGGGAGAGGGATTGCTGTCCTGATAATATATTTATTGTTTTCCAGTGAGATGTATAAGCAAAGTATGGATCCTGAGAGTGGACACTGTATAAAAAAAAAGGGCACATGTTAAGTGCCTTAAATTATTTACAGTGAAACCAAGTAAAAACAGATGTGGAAAGGCTCTTCAGAATTCTTGGAAAACCTTAAAACTTATAGTGGATGATCAATAGCTGAGTCTCTGTAAGTGAAGGATAGCGGTATTATTATTAACATGTTTTAAAAACAGGGCAAAACTCTAATTTTTATGACTTTACAGAATATGGTAAACTACATTCAAATGATGAATTACGGGTTTGAAGTATTTGGGCATTATATACTTAATAAATAATTGCTGCTTCTATTATTGAATATTGGCTTTTCCTTTTAGAATATTTGATTATCTGAATAAACATTTCTCTTTTTTGCACATATCTGTGAGTTTGGGGGGATTTTTTGCACATAGGAGGTTTTTGAGAAAACATTATTTTTGAAAGACTAAGGAGGCAGAATTTTAATGGAATTCTGGAGGAAGTATTGTAAGGGGTTCTAACCTAGGTCTCTCCAATAAATAGCTGGGTGAATACAAAGTATAATATATTACATTATAACAATTTCAAACCCTTTCAGCCTCAGTTTTTTTCACCTATCAAATGAACATATTAGACTAGCTACTAATGTCTCTTTCAGTTCAAAAATTTTATTCTGTGAAAGCATGTCTCCCCTCTTTATTCCCCGTATACTGAAGCTGTGTCATGTGTTTTTATTAATGGCACCATAGAAAATTCTTCCCTTATTATGGCCTAAAGATGAATTAACATAATAGCAAGCAGGTGTATACAAACTTGACAGTTACGCAAATATAGTAAATGGCCCTGTAGGTACTGTACTTCTTCAGAAAGATTTGAGATGGGCATTAAGTCTTCCTTGTTAATCCTGTATTTAATGACCTCTAAATAGCATCTATTGAGACCTTCCATTCCTTTCAACAAGTTAGAAAAACATTCCGATTTATCCCTGTTCCTTTTTGCCATCCTCTGGCACCAGCTACTGTCTTTATATTAGAATTTGACTTCCTTTTCTTTCACATTGTGGCTAAAGAAATAATTGTTATCATGTTGTACTAGTGACTTCGTAGATGTCTAACAAGACATCACTTTATCAGAAGGAGAGGAGAGGAATTCTCTGAGCTCTGTGCAGGAGCTATGTTCAGTTGTTACACAGTGAAGCTTTCCTACGTACTCATTGCATAGCCAGTATCAGAGAGCTTTATCTTTGACAGCACTGACAAGATGTACTGATGTTTTACCTAGAGTTTACCTGCTTTATTTAGTTTCATGTACCAAAGAGTGATACATAAGTAGCTAAACTCTCAGAACCAGGTCTACATGGAACATTTTAATGTGCTGTACACATGTCTAGTGTTTCTTCAGACTGGCTGGAGCCACATTATTTTAAATCATTTTAGAGGAGCATCCTTACTGAGGCTAGCACTAGCAACTCATTTTTTAGTTTGCTATTAGCTTTCTTTTAATAATCTCCTTCAGATTCACCAACAGATACCTCACCTATGCCCGTTTTCAGGGGCTGCTAATTAAGTAATAACATTTAACTTACATAAGTGTTTTTTTTTTTAAAAACAAAACTCCGGTTATAGAGCTTTCTGATCAACTTAGTTTGTAATAAATACCATAGTGCCATGTTACATAGGAATGTTACACCCTAAAAAAATTCAGACTCGGGGGAAGGAGTGAAACATCAAACCCATCATATGGCAAAAGCAAAAGATGTTAAAAAAAAAAAAAAGAACAAAGAAAGAGTGAAATATAGTTAGTGCATATAAGTTGATCACCTTTTTTGTAGGTCACTAAATTGCTGGCCTAGAAGGCTCGTAGCACCGTTTATTAAGCCATTAACAACAACAACAACCACCTCCAAATAAAAAATTCCACCTACTCATCAGCATTCTAACTCAGCATGTTGCCTGTGACAAGCGACACCCTGAAAAAAATGGTCCTTGGAAGCTTGTCTTGCCAGGAAGCTGCTATTTCTGGTATAGTTACATGATTTGGGGAGACTATGGGTAAATCTTCCAGGCATACACATATGTCCATCACCTGGCATTCGTAGGTGCTGATCAAATCACGAAACTCACTGGCACACACTGAGTGGCAACACTGGGGGCCTGCAGTGTTGGTATTTCTCAGACTCAAGTGGGCACATTACTGATCTCTGTAATCCAGAAAATATGTATGTGAGCTTTACTAAGGTTAAAGAGTGAATCCACTGTTCTTAGGTGTCATCGATTGCAATTTTAAAATAAGGCGGGTTAGATTTAAGAATGTGTATCTGGCATGCAAACTTTCCCTGGAAAAGGTCTAAGAAAAACTGAAATAAATACTGCAATACTACGTTATATAGGAGTTTGAAATCAGAGGGTTGAGTATCTACTTCAAGTCTTTTCCTCTTGGTTAGGAACTTAGGAGGTACCTCAAAATATCAGATCTGGTCTATTTCAAAAGCAGCACTTTTAATAATAGCAGAAAAGCAAATAAAACACCTTTTCCTTTTTGTAATAAATCATTTTGGTTTTTTTATAGATTGCATGTGGCATTTGAGGCAGAGCGAGCGAAGCTGCCAATATTGCAAGCTGATGCTTCAGCACCTTTCATTTTTCTCTCTGAGCAGGAACCCTCTTCTTAAACTTGTTCATTTTACAGAGAGAAAATCGAAGTCACTGGCATATTGTCAGAGCTGCTTTGTTGTCATCATTTACAAAGGTCACTGGAATTAATTGACTTCTTATATTACATATTGTAAACTGACTCATTTTTTGACACATTTATGGGAAAGTGGAAGGATCTAAGTGGCTTGTTATTGTCTTTTTGCCTTGGCTTATATTACAAACTAGGAAACCAATAATAGCTCTGAAATCACAGTTGTGGAAAAAAATAACCCACAGTTTCAAAGAAGCTGACTCTGTTAACTATGTGGTTAGTTGAATTAAAAGAAGGCAGGAGAGAGCTCCAGAAGATGAAATACAAATGCTAGGTTTCTTTTACTGTCTTTCCAGGACCCAGTAAAGAGGGCAGTGAATGTTTCCATGAATATCCTCAATTGGTGTTGTCTGTTCGAAAGCATATTCTAAGTAGCTGGCTTCCGTTTACAAGATTGGAAGTAAAAATTAACCCACACTGAATTCCATGAATCATCAATACATGGATGCTCATAGAGTTTACTGAGAGTAATTCTGTCTCAAAGGCATTGCTTCTGAAACTAAAGATGAGAAATATATCAGTAATATTTATGGTACCAGAGCACACTATTTTCTAGGTAGATATTTTGAAGCTTTACTTCTATTTTTGTTTTCACATTATGCCCTTTTCACTAAATTAGGACGGTTCTACTCATATTCATAGCCTGCTTTCACTGAAATTAGAGGCAGAGAAACAAGGACATATTGTTAAAAATGAATAAATTAGAGCCGAATTAAGCCATCCAGCTCAATAACAGCAAAGGGAATATAGCAGTTGGTTAGAACAAACAATCTTCTTAAATAGGAAATGTACTTTAAAGCCATCCTGCTGTGATCCTGTTAATTACCAAAGAAGATTAGAACTCTTCTGGTTCATGGGATCCTTTTACCTAGTGTGTGGCAGTTCCAGCTGCATTAGCAATCAGACATTTGCACTGTCCCTTCAGACCAGCGAGGGGATGTTATTAAAGGGAAGTCATTTACCCCAGTCTGTAAGATGTAGCCTGGCAGAAATTCAATAACTGTTTGTGATATGCTCATTCCGCTACTCTGCTTAGTGGTTTAGCTCTTAACATACAATGGCATTTGCCTTAATTTGCATCCACTGGGTGAGACAGAATAAAAATGCCCCATTTGGTGGGTTGATTTCAAAACAGAGAATAATGTGTGATCTGCTTTT
This sequence comes from Pongo pygmaeus, assembly GCF_028885625.2. Classification (NCBI taxonomy): domain Eukaryota; kingdom Metazoa; phylum Chordata; class Mammalia; order Primates; family Hominidae; genus Pongo; species Pongo pygmaeus. Next base: position 109,726,463 of record NC_072379.2, on the reverse strand, counting down.
CACTACAAATAACGTGAAGAAAAAGGAAAATTGCACCCCCTCACCCGTGACTCTCCTTTCCTCTCTCTCTGTCTCCTCTCTGTCTTCTCTCTTCCCCATCTCCTTCTCTCTCCCTCTCCTCCTCTCTTCTCCCCCACTGTTCTCTTCTCTTCTGTCTCCCTCCTTTTTCTCCTCCCCCCAACACTGCTTTTTCTCTCCCACTCACATCCTCTGATGGGCATTCAAGCTAGTAAAATGCATGTTGGAGAATCTCACAAACACAGCTAGGCACACACAGAGCCAGCTGGGTTTTGCATGTGAATTTCTTCTCAAAAGTGCAATAAAAGAAAAATGCTCTTAGAATTCAGACAAGAAGAAGACATCAAAGGAGGATTTAGGTGTAAAAACGTGATCATCGAAGAGACAAGAAATAGAACGTATTTTAAAATATATGTGTATTTTAAACTTACCTTGAAAAGCAGTTTCAGTGCTAGCCCACCTCCGATGTCCCTGCGTGCTGGATTCCTCAGTTCCTTGGTTGAGATAATCACATGGTTGTGTTCTTGCCCGGTATAAATAGGTGCATTTGTGTGTCTGTGTAACAAAGTGTACACAAATATGTACTATAGATATGCACACATGCACGCAATCTTATCTCTGTATTTTAAAATATAAAGGAAAGCAGGAGGCTGCAGCCAGGATTCCTTCTTTTTCCTGGAACTCTTTTTCTCAGTCGGCAGGCTGAGGCTCTCAATCCAGTGAAGAGAGATCCTGTGAACTGGCTTTATTTTTCCTTGTTTCCATGGTGGTTAGTGGTGCATCGTTCACCCGATCAGTTGTCACACTGACATGGTGCTGCCTGCTCAGCGGTCATTAATAACTGAACACCCTCCACTCCCCAGAGAGGAGCCAATCGCTTCAGACAGCCAAGATGTAGCACTCGCAGCTCCTCCAGTCTGGTTGGCTGAAACAAACTGTCTGTTCTATGACACTGCTGCTTAGGATACAAATAAATGAAACAGGCTTGCATATTTTCCTAGGTATCATTTTCCTTCTTTTTTTTTTTTTTTTCCTTTCTGGGGGAATGTTGGGAATTTTTGACAAGTTTTCTCAATTTTAGGTTATCAGTCATTCAGAGAAATATGTGTTCAGTCTGCAAATAGACAGGATACACTACTGATAAAGATTTCCCAAATATTAACAACACCTGGTAGAGACTGAAACCTCCAACTCCATCTCTGAAGTTCAGCAATGACAGCATTATTTAAGAAGAGAAGCTTGCAACTGTTTTGAGTGGCATTTGGTTCTCTATAGATCCTACGTACGTTAGCATATGTGCTTGGTGTTCAATAACACTTTTTTTTTTTTAGCAATGACATTTCTTGTCTGGATTGACCAGATTTTTAAAATAAAGCATATATTTGCCTCTCTGCAATTCACAACATTGGCATTTGAGGGGGTACTTTTTCAAAATATGTATTTCTAATTATTCTCACTGACTTCTCCTTACATGATGTAATAAATCTAGGAGCTACATATGAATGGGTACATGTGTAGGTGGGTTTGTGTATCTGTGAGTGTGTGTGTGTATTTAGGATGTATTTTTTACCACTATGGGGAAATATTTCGATTGTAATAAGTTAAAGTATATAAAAAACTATCTTTATTCTTAGGCCTATTAACTCTGAAAGGATATTTCCCAGGAAAATATACTATATAAGCCGTATATGTAAAACATTTTTAATTACCAGAAATTTGGAAAACACACAAACACATAGCAGTACATATTTCTAAGAGAACATCTATGAAAAATCAAAAAGCAGTTTTAAAAATGAATGTTTTACAACCTTAATTAGTATACTAGAGAAACATCTTGTTGAGGAGAATGGAACATGAGGATTAATATATCAACAGGTCAAAAGCAGGCTAGAGTCATGACTCCAACCCCAGTTTTGAGAGACTACCCTCTAGTGGAGTAAAAAAAAAATGACACTTATCAGATTTAATTTAAAAAAAACCTTCACATCTAATTGCTCCTTAAGTGTTTATTGACATGACATAGACCAATAGTTTGCAGTTATAATAATAATAATAATACCAGGGAAAATTTTAAACAATAGGCTTGTCTTTAAATACTGAATATTTGCACTCTGTAGTTTTCTAGAAACAGTTCTGAAATGCTTTTTTTCTATAAGAATTTATTCAAATGAATCAAAATAAGTTAAAGATAAAAGTAGCATCTCATTTAACCTAATGCTTATTTCAGAATGTTATTGTAAGGTTTTATTCTTTACTGGATACTCTAGTATTTACTCAGAAAGCACTGAGTCAATTCTGCATGTTAGGGATCATGGTTGAGTGTTGGGATGTTGTGTTAGAGTATATTTACATATAATTTAATGTACTTTTAATAATAGTAATAATCATCCTTCTTACCCCTTAATTTTAATCTAGCAAATCTTAATTTCTTTAATATTCCAAATTATTTCAATATTTGCGGGATTTATTTCCACATATGGAAGAATAATCTTAAAATTGTGATAATTATTTGTAAAAAGAGAATTTTTATTTATGCCATGGTATCTTAAGTGATTAATTTTCATTGATTGGTATTGACTGTATAATTGACAAATCCAGTAATCAAACCAATTATAATGCACTCCCATAATGAAGGTAAGTTGTGATAGTCAGATACATGATTAAACTACTTTCTTGGTTTTTAAATGAAACTGCAGTCATACCTAATATTTTAAATTTCAGTCTCTTTCAGAAATCAAGAAAAAAATATTTTCAGTTTTGATTCAGTTAGAATTGTTAAAGGTAGCCATTTATATGTTATCTTACATTATTTCATAGGAAGTTGTTTTAACTAAATGATCACTCTTTTGAAAGTGGGAGATCAGAGTGCTCTTCCTGCAATTGTCCTTTTAATGTAGGTACATGATAAATTTAAAATATTTTATACTTATTTTTATAAATTTAATATCATGGAGCATTAGAAATGAGATTTTAATGTGAAAGAGAAAATGACTCTGGCTTTGGATGAAAAGGATGACGATTCTGTTCTTTGACTGGAATTTCTATCTCGTTCCAAGAGCATCAGCAGCTTTTTAGAATCAGTGTGTGTTTTGGGTGTTTTTTCACTTATCAGGGAGTTCAGTCCTTAACTGTAAATATGAAATGTGGCTCTCTCCAAAGATACATGAAAAAATTATTTTGGTATCACATCTATGTAGTGAAGTAGCATATGAAGACATTACATTGTAATACAGTAAGGATTTTAGGGTTTTTGAATTAATACAATTGTGAGTGATCATCAAATGAGAACCATGGAATCTTAGCACACAGTTGGCACATTAAAGCCAGGATAGAGCCCCTCAGGTATTCCAGGTTTTTTCCACCATATTACCCTATCATCTACTGGATGATTGACAGGTCTCTGCTATTTCTTCTTTTCCTTCTTCTCATTCTTTTCTTCCTTCTTCTTACTCTCCCTCCTTCTCTCCCTTCGTTTTTTTTCTTTAAGTTTCTTCCTTTAGAAGGCACTAAAGCTTCAGAGAAATTTCACATTGCACACCACAGTATTACATGGTTGTACATGTTACCTACATTGTAGGAAATGTCTACAGGGTTTCCTAAATGAATACTGAGTTTTAACGGAAAGGTATTGAAATAGTTTTAAAATATAAATGAATAATTACAACCCTTAAATTATACTGAAAGAGTTTTGCCTTCATTATCAAATAAGAAAATATTGGGGTACAGTAGATACTCACTGACTTAGTGGTTGGGATTTTTAAGTTGTTTATTGCTATTTCATCAAATCCTGGGCTTTATTTGCCCGTGTGCTTTTCTTAGAAAAGTAGCCTGGACAGTCAGTAGAATGTGGGTTGTAGAGCCACAATGCCTGGGTTTGAATCCTTACCTTGCCACTTCTTAGAGACTCTGAGCATCATGTTAAGTATCATCTCTGTTAAGTATCATCTGTGCATCTTGGTTTAAGTATCCTCTCTGCTTTTTTCTCCTAGAATTGTTATGAACATTAAAACAGTTAATATGTATACCAGGTTTAGAAAGTGCTGAAATATAGTAGTCTTGAACAAATGTTTGACATTATTACTGGCATTATTATGGTAGTGGTCATTGTTATCATGGTCATTGTTTTCCTCCTTTAACAAGATATAATCTCTCATTTGACCCACAATAGCACTCTTTATCGCTCTTATTACTTATCATTTTTTTGGTATTATAATTGTTTCTGTAATTTTACCTGTTTCCCCTTTTAGTGTATAAGATTCTCCTAGAGGAAGTATATGTCTTATTACATTTTTAAGCTCCACAATGCATATAAAATGGATAAAATAACATCTGTCAAGCACTAATATATATTTGTATATTATATATATTAACTTCAAAAATATTCTATTCAAATTGGGATTGATATATGAATTATAGCTATTCCAGTTGAATTATAGCTATTCTAGTGTTTCGTTTTTTTTTTTTCTTTTTTTAAGACGAAGTCTTGCTCTATCGCCCAGGCTGGAGTGCAGTGGCACGATCTCGGCTCACCGCAACCAATGCCTTCCGGGTTCAAGCGATTCTCCTGCCTCAGCCTCCCTGGTAGCTGGGACTATAGGTGCATGCCACCATGCCCTGCTAATTTTTTGTATTTTTAGTAGAGATGGAGTTTCACCATGTTATGCAGGATGGTCTCGATCTCCTGACCTCATGATCAGCCCGCCACAGCCTCCCAAAGTGCTGAGATTACAGGCGTGAGCCACCGTGCCTGGCCGAGATAGACATTTTTACCTTCAATTGACAGTGTAGAAACGTTGGCTGAAAGAAGCTAGCTTACTTGCCCAATGTCCCAAAACTATTAAATAATGAGGCTAAAATTTGAACTCAGTTCTGTCTGCTTACAGAGCCAAAGCTCTTTCTACTGCACGAGGTACTCAATATTCACTTGTAAAATAAATGAATGCTTGATGGATGGCTGAGCCAACCAATTCAATATAGTCAGCAACAAGGGATGCCAAAAATAAAATACTATTTTTAAAAAGGAATGAGTTTTATGCACAAGATAGTGGTTGCTTTTATACAGTAGTGGTTGTTCAGGTTTGATGACAGAATTTTTATTGCTGTCATGATTTGAGAAGTAGAACTCTTAAGAAATGCAGTGCCTAGTGGAGAAAATGAGTTGATATGCTCAGAAAGCTAAATACATATGAATGAGTCACTGATGGTGAGGGGCTGATGTTGTGCTAGGAAGGTCTTCAATGACTTTGTCCTTTGTGGTCGAATTCTAATAACAGATTAGTTCTCAATTCAGTTAGAAACATGATGTAAGGTGAGTAGTAGTTCTGACTGTTTGTTAGAATGTTGAACTAAAGCAAGTTGGGTCAGAGTTCTCATTTTCTTTTTCAAAGGAATTTTGGAAAGTAGAATTGGAGAAAAACAGATTCTTATTTACCTATAGGTTCTGTTTTAATTTTTTTTTTTTCTTTATTTTTGAGACAATTCTTGCTCTGTTGCCCAGGCTGGCGTGCAATGGCACGATCATAGTTCACTGCAATAACCTCAAAATCCTGGGCTCAAATGTTCCTCCTACCTCAGCTTCCAGAGTAGCTAGGACCACAGGCACAAGCCACCATACCCTGCTAATTTTTCTTTTTCTTTTCTTTTTTCTTTTTTTTTTTTTCTTTGAGTAGAAATGGGGTCTCTCTATGCTGCCCAGCCTGCTCTCAAGCGAACCTTCCACCTCGGCCTTCCAAATGGCTGGGATTACAGACGTGAGCCACAGTACCAGTCCACGTCTTTTTTTTTAATACTTTCATTTTAAGTTCAGGGGTATATGTGCAGGTTTGTTACAAAGGTAAACATGGGTCATGGGGCGGGGTTTTGTGCATATTATTTCATCACTCACGTATTAACCCTAGTACCCATTAGTTGTTTTTTCTGATCCTCCCCCTCCTCCCACTCTTCACCCTCCAGTAGGCACCAGTGTCTGTTGATTTTTCATCATTTAGCCCCCACTTATAAGTGAGAACATGTGGTATTTGGTTTTCTGTTCCTGCATTAGTTTGCTAAGGATGGTAGCCTCCAGCTGCATCCATGTCCCTGCAACAGACATGATCTTGTTCTTTTTTTAATGGCTGCATAGTATTCCTTGGTGTTTGTGTACCACATTTTCTTTATCCAGTCTATCACTAATGAGTTGACTTCATATATTTGCTGTTGTGAATAGTGCTGCAGTGAACATACTTGTGCATGTGTCTTTATAAAAAGTGGTCAAAGGATATGAACAGACACTTCTCAAAAAAAGAAATACGTGCAGCCAACAATCATGTGAAAAATAGCTCAACATCACTGGTCATTAGAGAAATGGAAATAAAAACCACAATGTGGTACCATCCCACATCAGTCCGAATGGCTACTATTAAAAAAGTCAAAAAACACCTTACTAAGTCCTTACTAGATTAATGGGACGCAAACCCACGAAAATTTAGTTAACAGCTAAATATCCTAATCAACTAGCTTCAATCTACTGACGAGGTTGTGGAGAAAAAGGAACACTTATACACTGTTGGTGGGAGTGTAAATTAGTTCAACTGCTTTGGAAGAGAGTGATTCCACAAAGACCTAAAGGCAGAAATACCATTCGACCCAGCAATCCCATTACTGGGAAGGTCTTACTTTTAATGAAAGATATGAATCATTTGAAGAACAAAAGTAATCTCACTATGCCAAGAAATTCATAATCAAGGATGACATGTCAGAAATCAATGAGACAAATTTTTTTCTCTATCTCTTCTTCAGATTCCTTTATTCTTCCCTATGTTTCTCCTTATATTTCTCTGTAGATCCAAAAAGGTCTGTCATCTTGGCTTTTCTCTATGTCTCTCTCCATTCTTTTCACTCAGGGGATTGACTTTTACTCCTTTTCTAGCGATGTGAAAAATATCTAGCAATATTTTCACAAAATCCATACATATGCTTGTTACTCATACTACAATAACAACAATCATCCCTATCCTGAACCCTAGTCTATCTTTCCTTTTCTGTTCTCCTCATATTAAGTTTCTCAAAAGAGCTATCAATATATGCTACAATCACATCATCACTTTCTACCTACTTTTTCGGTTGACCTTTCTCTGATTTCTAATCCAACCTTGTTACTGAAATTCTGCTTTGGAATCTCAACCAGTGCCCTCCCAATTTGGTTCTTGCACATCAAAGCCTCCTAAGTCATCCTCATGCTTGTCTGCACATTCTGTCTCTTGTCACTGTGGGTTCATCTACCTGTTAAGTATTTATCCTAGGCTTGTTCTTTTGCCTACTGTTCTTTGTATGCTCTCTTAGATAATATTGTCTCTTCTACTATGTAATTACTACTTTCAAACCTATATCACTGCTCTTGCAAGTAAAATTAATCAGTCTCTTTGTCCGTGCATCCATCCATCCATCCATCTATCTTTCTACCTATCAATCCTTCCCTCCAATTGTCTGGTGAATGTCTCTACTTGCGTGATCCCCAGGCACTCTGTACTCTACGTGTCTAAAGCTGACCTCTTAAGTGCTCCCCTAAACTGACTTTCTTCTTTTTTCCTCTCTTTTTTTTTTTTTTTTTTTTTTTTTTATTTCTGCTGCTGCCTAGTTACCTAGAGAACTGCAGGAACTTTGGATCTTGTGCCTCATATCTTGCATTTCACCGTATACAACTTGATTTTACTCTGAAGTTTTCTTAAATTATCTTCTCTGTCTGCTAGATGTTCATCATCTCTTACCTTGGCTGCTGCAATTTCTCCTAACTTCCCTGCTTCCAGTCTCATCTTTTCTAGTTCATCTTTCTTGCTTCTAATCTCATACCTTCTAGTCCATTCTTCCCTTCCTCCACAACACAGTCAGGCTCACACTTGTGTTTAGCAAGGCTGCTTCTTACTGTTCACTCTTCATTCCTCAGTTCAATTATTTCTTGACAGCAAATTTAGTATTTTTGTTGTTATCTTTATTATTGGTATTATTCAGAAAATAGAAATGATTTTCCTTGAGCTATCCACAAACCACAAGGAAATAGATCAGATTTTAAAATATGCGTAGCTGTACAAATGCAGAAATTATGTATGCTGAAATTAAAGTACCTAGAATAATATTAAATAGCATTTGTTGAGTTTAACTATATGCAAGACACTGAAACTTGGTAGACCCTGCACACATGTAGTTTCGTTCTTACGGTACTGTGAGGCAGTCAGGGACTTTCCCCTTTTCACAGAAGAGGAAACTGGGGTTGGTGAACTTCTACAGTTGTCATGCTAGTAAAGAAGGAAAGCTAGAATGCAAGTCAGACTCCAAAGCCAACAGTCTTAAAACTGTATTTTCTTCTCTTCAGTGATCTTTTGAGGCCCTCGTTCTCCTCTTCTTTGCAGGTTTTATAGCTTAACTTTTGCTTCCTATGTTTGCTTATGTGTAACCAGATTGACAAAAAATATTCATGGTAGAAGACTAACAATTTAGCTATACCTCATGTTTTTCAACCCCAAAATGTTTGACAATATTTTTATTCTCCTAATTGGATGATTAACGTAGTGTGAAGGTATCTAGAAATCATTATTCCTCAAAGGCAAACATTATATCAGCTGAGATAATTTTTTATTATTTTCATGTTGGTTTCTATTTTGGGTAGTTGTTGTTATTTGTCTGCCTTTAAGAGTCAATATTTAAGATGAATGACAATTGTATTACCCAGAGAAACCGCTCTTTTTCTAATTATTGTGTCGTCCTGAAACTAAATAACAAAATGGATCGATACACATACATAAAACTTCAACATTGGTATATGAAACTACTTTACTATATTTTAAATATATTTGAGACTACAAAAGGCAACATTTGCACCCTGTTTTAATAGCAGAGTTTCAAAGCTTTATTGAAGATGATTGTTATGCAGAAAACTGGAAAATCAGAAGTAGTAGTCTTTAGGCATAGAAGGAACAAGAATAGGACAGGCTTAGGTTTTTAAGGTAAGGAAATGTAAAATACAATCAAACAAAAGAGCAACACGTGTCTTCTTTTTTTTTTTTTTTGGCAAAATCGCTTATCTTTCTTTCCATTCCATAGACATGATGCAGAAAATGAGCAAATTAACCCTCACCATTAAGAGCACTTCTTACATCCTTAACCTTTTATAAAGGGTACATTTGATTAGAAATGCAATGAATATTCAGTGCTTTGGTCAGTTTAGACTTTGGGGGTGCTCCCCAGCTGTATAATGCTCACTGAGAGCCTATGTGTGAACCACAAGCCCGGGAGAAGCCTGGCTGGCTGAAGGGGCTGTGCTGAAGGCTTTCACATAGTTCCCATTACTAAGGAAACCACTCGTTTTGTCTGAACAGTCTCTGAATAGATGTCTCATTTGAAGTCTAGTGCTCAAAGCATGAGGATTGCATTATGGAGCTGAGAAAGAAATGAGGAGAACAAAAAATGCTTGAAAATGCCAACAAGCATTCACAAAGTGTTGTACTGTAATAACATTCCATGAGACAGAAGGTGCGTTTATTTTTGCCGCATTCCAAGTTATTTTGGTGTTATAAAAGCAAATTCCTTTGCTTGCCCACGTAATCAAAATAAGAAAAGCAGATGTTCTTCTGACCTATTCTTAATTCCTGCTCTTATTAGGGTCTCACTGAGAAGTGTGACATACAGCAAAAGAAGGACAAAATATGGATTCTCATATTAATGTACTTTTGCTCCGTTGTGCTTTATAACTAAATGGTGTAGTATCCCTGTGCCAATAAACAAACACATGTTCAGAGTCAGACCTCAGGATTTGTAGCCTCCAAATGGTTACTGTTAAATTCAGAATGGCTACTGCAAACTGGTGGTTGGTGCTCATTAATGAGCATCCAATTCAGATTTGGAGTGAGAAAACACTGCTTCTAGGAGACTCCTGCTCCACTCTCCAGCTTCTGCCAACCTACAGCAAAGAAAGCAGCTCCTACTTAAAATATCAGGCAATCATTCTTTCTTCCTCACTCTGGAAAGTAGGGTTTGCGGGACTTTGATTACAGTATATTCTTTATCATCCCTCTCCCCGTTTTTGATATGGTCGATGACGTTATTTTAAAAATATACAATTTGCTATGCAGACACCCAGTCAGAGGTTGCCACCTCTACACCCATACAGAAAGTCACGGGAGGAAGTCATTCTTACCTCTGTGTTGAGCTACTTCAATCCTTTCAGCAAATGAGAGATGTATCAACACAGTTAATCCACAAATGCAGAAATTAATAAATATGTATAGATTACTTGTTGTTTTACTTTTTGCTGACTGTCATAGCAGTTAGTGTCTTGCCTGCACAAGAGTCCATGAATGAATGAGATTTTTGAACTCATAGCCCAGAGCTTTAGCACTGCACTAAGGACAGTCCCTCTGTGCACAGGCTGGCCAAGTCTCTCTTTGGAAGACCACTGTTACAAAGAGGTGCTAGCGTGTCTAAAATCTAGAAACAGGCACAATAAGCAAGTACAAGTTTATTTATTTCGTGGATTCTTACAGATTAATACTAAAAAATTATAAATGTGAAACACTAACACAGCATTGTCAGAAGAAAGTCTTTCGTTTGTTTTTACGTTTTCTTTTTTCCTTAAATATATTGGCAGTTTCGCATTTTTAATAAACATATATTTCAAGTAATTGTCTTTTGCAGATTTCTTCCTCAACCAAATTTAAGAGATGCCAAATTCAGTAGAACTGACTAAGGATAAACTAAATAGTTTTCTAGCATTTAATGGGGCATCCCAACACCACTAAAAAGGCCCTAAATTTGAAAGCATGAAAGAAGAAAGTTTATTCATGTGAAAGTACACAAATACTTATCCTATCAATAATATCCTCACTAGTCTGATTACAGGTCTTCAATTCATTTTGAAATGAACAGCCTGAAGCTGCCAGCTGTTTCTGATCTGATGTGCTTATAGAATATTTACTTAGGGTATATATTTAGCAGTTTAGATATCATGGCTGCTGACAAGAAAATCCTTCTAATACTGAAACTTACTATGAAGTTTCTGTTTGTAAAATGGATATATATTTGGTCCCAGATATGTTACCTTGTCAAAATTTGGCAGTGAACAGGATGTCTGCATCTTTGTATTCCTGGTCCTCAGCACAATGTCTAGCATATAGTAAGCATTCAGTAAGAAGAGATTGAACTGAATTGTTTGATGTGAGAAAAATACAACAAAGTCAGCATTTATAAGATGATCCTTAGCCTGACTTAATTGAGTGTAGAATGATGGAAACAGCAAATGTTTAACTGTCTTTGACAATTAGCTAACAAAGTCTAATTTTTCCATGTCCTTTCAATCACTTATAATCTTTTTTGAAATATTCTGTGTGTATACATATACACATATGTAATATATATACACACATATATTATACACACATAATATATAATACACACATGTATATAAGAATATACATATATTTATGTATATGAGAATATACATGTGTATATAAGTATATACATATATGTGTGTGTATGTTTACATATATATGTGATAAAATTGCATTGAAAGGATTGAGTCAAATCTAACAGCCCTTATTTTGTTTCAAGTACAGTGGTTATGTTTGTATTTTATTCTGTTAATGGGAGAGTTTTCAAAATGCCTCCAAGTACCATAGAACATCAGATATTCATTATAATTCTGTTTCTGCCTGCAGCAATAATATCTGCAGTCCACTGTAACAGTCCTACATTTCAATTAACACCAAGCATCATTTTATTTGGAGAAGTAAGTACTGTTTAGAAGACTTAAATTTGTTCATAGAACAAAGAAATTGTGTCTTAGTCCATTTTCTGTTGCTATAACAGAATACCATAGACTGGGTAATTTATAAAGAAATGACATTCTTTTTTTTTTGTAGTTCTGGAGGCTGCGAAGTTCAAGGTAAGGGGCTGCATCTAATAACGACCTTATGACATCACACATGGCAGAGGGCATCACATGGTGAAAGAGCAAGAGCATGCCTGCTCAGCTCTCTCTTTCTCTTCTCATAAAGCTACCAGTCTCATTATGGGAGCTCAGCTCTAATGACTTTATCTAAACCAAATTGCCTCCAAAAGGCCCCACCTCCAAGTGCCATCAGTATATGAATTTGGGGATCAAGCTTTCAACACATGAAGTTTGGGGACACATTCAAACCATAGGAGATTATAATTTGAAGACAAATGGAGACTTTAGTTATTATCCAAATTATTAGTCTATATGTATAATCATAAAGTTAGGAGCTTATTTACTAATTTTAAAATGTTATGGTCTTACTATGCATATGCAAGCATACATGTGCTTTGAATTATGAAGTACCTCATGTGCGATTTGGGACATTGTCTTAAGGCCCAGGTCAAAACTTATCTTCCTAGGGTAGATAAAATTCTCAGAATGATTAAAATATAGTGAACTTGAATATAAGTAAATGCCGATTTGTATAGTATTAGATTTAGTGAATTTAGAAAAAAATTAATGTCATATTTAATTCAATGAAACGTATTGATTTTGATTCCTGCTATGTTATTTAACTAAATTAATATTGGCTTTTAAAATGTTTATTTAAAAAATACCACAATGTAATCCCAGCACTTTCGGAGGTCAAGGCAGGCAGATCACCTCAGACCAGCCTGGCCAACATAGTGAAACCCCGTCTCTACTAAAGATACAAGAATGAGCCATGTGTGGTGGCGCATGTCTGCAGTCCCAGCTACCCAGAGGCTGAGGCAGGAGAATCGCTTAAACCTGGTAGGCGGAGGTTGCAGTGAGCTGAGATCGTGCTATTGCACTTCAGCCTGGGTAACAGAGCAAGATTCCATCTTAAATAAAAAAATAAATAAAAATAAAAAATACCACAGCTTTATTGTAAAAAATTTTGAAAACTCAAAAAGGATCAAGAAATGGGGAAGAAAGCATTTGCACATCAAAGGATATATTGTATATACCACTTTGGTATACTTGCTTTGGTACATTTTTTTGCCCTTGCATAGTAGAAAATACTCCATATTTTAAAAATTACATCGTAAAAATAATCTTTATTATTTTAGTGCCCATATTAATACTATATAGATACTCCATTCCCCAAATATTGGACGTTTGTTTCCTAATTTTTAAAAATGTTCCATATTGTGAATAATGCAGATAATGCAGTAGCAATAATCAGTAGACCAGATTGCTTTAAGTGACTTTCTAGACCAAAAGATTGAGGCATTCCAAGACTCCTGATATATTATACAGATTGCTTTCCTGAAAGCGCATACCAAGTTCACACAGCAGGTATGAGTCTCATTTCTATCATGCCCTTGCCAGCATTTATTTTTTCATTCATTCCTTCAGGAAATATATTTGAACACCTGTCCAGGTTTTGTCCTAGATGCTTGGGATATAAAGGTGAAAAATAAAGTCACTCTTTTCAGAAAAAAGTTGTTACTTGGGGTGATGTAAGAGGTAGATGATAAGTAGGCAACGATAAACGTGCAAGTAAATAATGATTCCAGACATTAGTAAATATCATTAAAAAATTAAAACAAAGTAATATTGCAAATAACAAAGAGGGATTATTAACATGCAGTATTAAAGAGGTTTACCCTTAGAAGGTAACATTTGAGCACAGACATGAATGTTGAAAGAAGGGTCAGGCCAAGAAACAAAGGCAAAGTATAACGGGCAGAAGAACAGTGTGCACAAAGGTCCTAAGGCAAGAATGAGCTTGGCATATCCTAGGGACAGAAAAAGGCCAGTGTGCATGAGTAATGAACAAAGAGGAAGTGTTAGGATGCGAGGCCTGAATGGTGACCAGGGATGAGATCTCCTATAGTCTTGCAAACCATGGAAAGGAATTACATTTTAATTGTAATGGGCAGCCATCAGACAGTTTTAAATAGGGTGGAGATATTATTACACTTAAAGTTTTTACTCACTCTTTCAAAACTCACTAGGCGAATTACATGGAGGATTGGTTAGAGGCAGGTAGGAGTTAAGGGGAGCAACAGATGCTGAATACTGGACTTCCCTGATAGCTGAAGAGATGTTGAGAGATGATAGTATTTCAGAGATGTTTTAAACCCAGACCTAAAAAGACTGTTAATGGATTGTGTATAAGGGATATGACAAAAGATGATTTAAGTCAGACTTCTACATTGTAGTAGACAGTGGTGCTGCTATGTGGATAATGGTGCTATAAAGTGAGAGGTGGGATTCTGAGAGAAGAGCAAGTTGCCCTCATCCCCAAACAGAATTCTCTCTTTCTCATGTAATGGAAGGGTAATGTTTTAAAATGTTTAAAATGCTTTTATCTGTTGCTTAACCATGTAAAACAAAAAAACCAACCAAACAAAAAACTTTGCCCTCATCAGCCCTAGTCATTTATTTCCCTGAAGGGAGATTCAAATTTGTAACAAGAAATTCCAAAAAGTAGTCAGTATAAGATGCAGCTTTGTTTTGCAAAAATGTAATTATGCAACCAGCAGAAGAAACAACTAGTACAAAGGCCTTAAGGTGTGAATTTCTGGACCAAATACAGCAAGCCAGGCTTTCATCTTGAGATAAGATTTTCCTGATTCCACCTGAGCCTGAGACTCAGCTCATGCAATTTTTTCCTAGTTGGAGGAGAGACCTCATTCACTATTAAGGTCTAGCTAGAGTCAGAAAGAAGAAAAATAAAATATAGTAGAAGGAAAGTAAAAGCCTTTTATTTTGCCCTGAGGATTTTTAGGGAGAAAAGAGAGGAGAGAGATGAGAGTAAGGTAGTTAGAGAGGTGTATTTTGACGTACCCTTGTGGCTTTAGCTTGGAGATGGGTAGGTGCATTAAGTAAACAATAACATCATTGCCCCCTTCTCTGGTAAAATATCACCTCTTTGTTCTCCCATCACTTTTATACTGTGCCACAGCAAATTGACCACACTATTATGTGGACAGAGGGATTCCTTATGATTTAGCTTACCTGAGCCGCAGATGCTGGTTGAGAGACAGAAGGCTAATGGACAAAGGGTCCCAATAGCAGAGGCTGGGCTGATTCCTGAGCTACAGACTGAATGGAAGACAAGTGAGTCATTCAGGAGGTTGCTGCCAGTGGAGGCTGAGGTGAGGCAGCTACAAAGAACTATCAGGCTCTCAGCAAACCAATGGGGACAAAAAAAAAAAAAAAAATCCCCACATTAAGGCAATCAACCATCCAAACCTCCACAAAAATGTTACCAACCATAGATCACAGCTTTCAATGTCAGCAGAGCAAGTAGTACTCAGGGGCACATTGAATAGATATCAGATCTTCAGTGCTTCTCAGACTTATGAATCACCTAAGCCTGTTAAAATGCAGATTCTGATTCAGTAGGGCTGGAATTTAGCCTGCATCTCCAACAGCCTGCCAGGAGACATTGGTGGTGCTGGTCCACAGATCACACACACTTTGAGTAGCAAAGAGCTAGCACACATACAAGATCATCATGAAGGCCAGTGGACTCCTCCCCACCAATATCATGAGGGGGGCTATTTGAAGAACCAAACTTTTTTTTCCTAGAGAGAAATGAAGTATTATTGGAAAGATCTATGAAACTATTAGACTAGACCAAATTTTAACTAGATAAGATATTCATTTGATTTTCTGGTAGCTGGCAAGTGGAAGGAAGAGGTGAACAATTAAATTGGCTGTAAACAAAAGTAAAACATTATGTTTTTTTCTAATAGTTCAGAATAGTGAGTTAAGCCTGGGCTACCTTTTAGCCAAATAATGGACACATCACATTTAAAATATAAAAGCATGGAGCTCAGAGGAGAGATCGGAGTTTAAGGTGTAAATTTAGAAGTCATCAGCATATCTATCTTTAGATGCAACAACATGGGGAAAAAGTGTACACGGAGACAAGAAGTCCTGAGAATCTGACCTCGGGCACTCTATTATCTAATGTGAAATAAAAATGGAAAAGCCAGCAGAGGACAGTGAGAAAGAGCAACCAGCAAAAAGAAAGCCAGAAGAGCTTAGTGTTATGGAGGCTCAGAGAAAAAACATTCTCAAGAAGAAAGGAGGGACTGTTCTAAATGTTCCTGCAATTTCGAGTATTATGAAAACAATATTCACCATCAGATTAGGCAACTACTAATATTCATTTATGATAGATATAAAAAAAACTTTTAAGTATCTGAAAACAAGGTCGGGTGCAGTGGCTCACACCTGTAATCTCAGCACTTTGGGAGGCCAAGGCGATTGGATCAGTTGAGTTCAGGAGTTCGAGACTAGCCTGGCCAACATGGTGAAACCCCATCTCTACTAAAAACACAAAAAATTAGGGCATGGTTGTGCATGCCTGTGGTCCCAGTTACTCAGGAGGCTGAGAAAGGAGAATCACTTGAACCCGGGAGGCGGAGGTTGCAGTGATCTGAGATTGTGCCACTGTACTCCAGCCTGGGTGACAGAGCGAGATTACATCTCAAAAAAAAAAAAAAAGAGTCTGAAAACAAGCTATTTAAAATATAACAGCCAAATTTTTTTGTTCCCGTTACAATCACAGTTCTTGAACCCCATTGCCTCATAGCCCTTCTCTCCACTTTCTTGCTTCCCGTGATCTCTTCCGTCCACGCTAATTAGCCTTTGATCTCTGTCGTTGTGTTGAATAGTTCTTATCAGTCACTTGCATGTTGCCAAAGTCTCTCAAATTTCTTTGTTCTTAAAGATTCTATGTACAAATAGATTTTCTCTTGATATTTTCCACATTTCTGTTTTTGATCATAGCCAAAAGTACTGCAAAACTATCCTTATTGCTGAAACCAGATACGCGATTGCAATCTTGGCCAAAACCAGAAATGAAAGGAAAAACAGGTATTGGAATGTGGAAGTTAAAAAGGCATTCGAAGAAAAATTGGGACTCTGTCACCCTATCCTATTGTAATCAAGCCCCATTAGGAAGAACATTAGAATTTTGGTTCCCAGCCGTGTCTGTGTACATGAAAACTCTGTGAGCCAACTTCCCTTTTCCAAAGTGATCTAAATATTGTTCAGAGAATTCTAGTTAGTTGGCAGAGAAACAAGTATTTAGGCAGAAATATGTCCAAAAATGAGAAGACTAAAGATATGCATCATGTGCCCATGTATTTTACATAGGACCAAGATTAACTGGGTTTTGCTCCGAACCTTAAGAAAGAAGGCTTTTTCAGCATTGCTAGAAATAAATCTTGCTTTAAAAGTTTATTGCAAGTGTGGTGTTTATGAAAAGCAAATTAGTATTCTGTAAATTCTCTCAAACACTTAAAGTGATAATCAGCTAAATGACAGTTGATGAGTCATCATGGCAGGTGGAAAGATGACAGTCAGGTCAGGAAGTGAATAAACTAGGTTTGGTATTTTTGCTCTGACTTCAATTTAACGTATTAGTTTGGGTAGGTCATTTAACCTGTCTGGACCTTATTTATTTATAAAATGAGGGTATTAAACCTGGTTGTCTCTGGTGTCCCTTCCAGCTTTGATGTTTTGTGAGCCTGTAGTTCAATAGTCAAAATTACTGGGTAACAAAGCACAGTCCAGCAAGTGTTATCTATGCAAAAGTGATTTCCATTTGAATGGTCAGATATTAGAGCTTGGACATTGTCCTGGGTTCTGTGGACAGACCAAGGGATAGAGAGGAACAGAAGACTGACCAATAACACATGCATACGTATATGCAACAATTTATCCCAAATAACAACATTTCTCAAGTTTCCCTACAACAAAGACAAAGGTTAATAATTAAAGAACACTAGTGTACAGACCATTAGAAATAAGTAGTATCATCCTGAGTGGCAGAGTTCTGCTACATAATTGGTAACACAACTAAGGAAATATTTAAGGGTGATCTCTATTTCAGGAAAAGAGAGTTAACAGAAGATGCCTCTCAAGGGAAATGGTGGAATCCCACACATTTGAGACTCCTAAAAATGGACTCAAAATTACAGTAAAAATGATGCCACAGGGAATAATCTGGCACTGGCAAGCAGGTAGACTTGATAAGCAAATGGGGTTTCTCATTTCTGTTTGCCATGTTTCTAAGAGGAAAATGGCCAGCAAGAGAGAATATGGCTGAGAACATAGTCTCAGATCTGTACAAGCATGCAGGCTTGAATAAAAAAACCATCTCAGGGATACTACTTCTTAAATTTTTAACTTTCAATTTTGGAAGAAATTTAAACTTGTAAAAAATATGCAAGAATAGCACCATGAATCCCCAAATATTCAGCAATTTATAATATTTTGGTACATTTATACACTTTCTCTGTCTCTCACGCCCACTGTCACTCTTGCTCTCTCTCCTCCTCTCTCTGTCTCCCCCACCACACACACATAGCTATATGGCTGTATATGAGTGTGTTTATGTGTATATATACACTCATTGTCATTTTTATGACTATCATTTTTGTTGACTTATTTGAAAGTACATCGCAGATATAATGACCCTTTAACCCGAAATCCTTTCTAGAAGTTTTTCTCTTACATAACCACAGTACAATTATCAAATTCAATATATTTAACATCAGTACAATGCTATTATGTAATATATATTCCATATTCAAATTTCACCAGTTATTCCTAGAATGTTCCTTATAGCCATTTCTTTGCCCTTACCAATGATCTAATCCAGGATCATGCATTACTGTCAGATGTCATGTCTCTTTAGATGCCTTTTTTTTTTTTTTTTTTTTTTTTTGAGGCAGTCTCGCTCTGTCGCCCAGGCCGGAATGCAGTGGTGCAATCTCGGCTCACTGTAAGCTCCACTGCTCCGCCTCCTGGGTTCACGCCATTCTCCTGCCTCAGCCTCCCAAGTAGCTGAGACTACAGATGCCCGCCACCTCGCCTGGCTAATTTTTTGTATTTTTAGTAGAGACGGGGTTTCACTGTGTTAGTCAGGATGGTCTTGATCTCCTGACCTTGTGATCCACCTGCCTCGGCCTCCCAAAGTGCTGGGATTACAGGCGTGAGCCACCGCACCCAGCCAAGACTGCTTTTATCTGAAAGTTTTCAGCTTTTATTTGTCTTTTGTCGTGCTGACTTTTTTTTTTTTTTTTTTGAGTTTTGTGGAATGTCTTTTGTTTTTGGGTTTTTCTGATATTTCCTCATGCATGGATTGAGGTTACACATTTTGAGAGTAATGCAGTTTACACTGCATTAAGTTCATCATATCAAAAGGCACAAGATACCAGTTTGCCCCAGATTCGGTGACATCAACTGTGATCTCTTCAGCAAAGATAGTATCTGTCAGGTTTCTCCACTGTAGGGTGAATTTTTTGTGGTATTAAGTATTTTGTATATATATTATATTCCTCATCAACTTTTATGAAATAGTTTTGCAGTCACCGATGATTCTTGTCTGAATCAAGTACTATTATGATGCTGTAAAATGATTGTTTCTAACTCTGTCATTCCTTTTGTATTTACTAGTTGGAATTCTGTTGTAAGGAAGAGCTTTCTCTTCTCCCTTCTTGTTTAGTGCCAGTAAGGACTAATGGATTTTTTTTCCCAACATGAGTTGTAAGCTATTAGTATCATTATTTATTGTGATTCTTAAATTGCCCTATATTTGGCTGATGGGTAATATTTCCTTTTAACATTTTCACACATTTGTCATGACCCCTCATTTTTTTAGTGGATAGTATCATCAACAGAGTCTTGGGAACTTTATGAAAATTTGTATTAACTTAAAAAAAATTGAAATGAAGTTCACATAACATAAAAGTAATCATTTATAAATGTACAATGTATAAATTTGCTGGCATTTAATACATTCACAGTGTTGTACAACCACCACCTATATCAAGTTACAAAGTGTTTTCACCACACCAAAAGAAAACTGTACCCATTAAGCAGTTATTTCCTGTTCTCCCTTTCCCCTTGCTCTTGGCAACTACCCATCTGCTTTTTGTCTCTGTGAATTTAGCCATTCTAGAAATTTCATATAGTTGGAATTATATGATACGTGACCCACTATGTCTGGATTCTTTCACTTAGTATAATGTTTTTGAGATAAATCCACATTGTAGCATGAATCAGTACTTTACTTCTTTTTATGGCTGAATAATATTGTATTATGTATATATCACGTTTTGTTTCTCCATTTATCCATCGACAGATATTTGTTTCTTTTTTTCATGTTCTGACTATTATAAATAGTGCTGCTATGAACATTCATGTGCATATATTTGCTTGAGTACCTATTTTTAGTTTCAGGGTGTACATACCTAGGAAGGGAATTACTGGCTTATATGGTAATCCTATGTTGACCTTTTTGAAGCATCATCAAACTGTTTTCCAAATTGGCTACACCAGTTTACATTCCCACCAGCTATGTATGAGGGTTACATCTCTTCTCCACATCCTTACCGATACTCTTTATTTTTTATTTTTGTATGTGTGGGGATTTTAAAATTCTTATAATTTTAGTGTGTGTGAAGTAGCATCTGATAGTTTTGATTTGCATTTCTCTAATGACTAATTATGTTGAAAATTTTTTTCATGTACTTGTTGGCCATTTATTTGTCTTCTTTCAATAAATGTCTGTTCAAGTCCTTTACCCATTTTTAAAGTGGGTTATTTGTCTTTTTGTTATTGATTTGCATAAGTTCTTTACAAGCTATAAACTTTTAGTAATATATAACATCATGTTACTTAAAAAGTACAAATGTTTTTAAAGTCATGGTTTTTCTCCTGATCCGAAATTTAAGTGAGAGACTTGAATTAATAATAGTACCAAGGGAAATATCAAATAGATAATCCTTTGAAATTACCTAACTACAACTTGAAGATATGTCTACTTATATTTAAGAAGTGTAGGTTTGTTGTATTTTAAAGTATCTAAGGTTCAGTTAAAATATCATGTACTACACCTACTGTCCAAGGTACCTTCCATATTGTCCATATATGGCCACTATGGTGCAACAGAGCATTCTGGAATTTCTCAGTGAATTAGTGATTTCAACTCACTAGGGAAAATCCTTTTAAACTCAATTAGTATTTCTTGGATGAGGTTAAATTTGGCAAATTTGTAAAGTCTCTTTTGCAAAAACAACTTACTCTAAGTTATCAATCTTCCTTATTTTCTTAGTCAAAAATATCCAATCATAAGCTCCTTTCTAGACAGATAACATTTTTATTTAACCAAAAAAAAAAATCCTAAGTTTTTTCTAGCTATTGTCTTTCTCTGTAATTTTTTCTCTGTATACCATTAATAGAATTCGTGGACTGAACACTAATCATCATTTGCCATGACAGTTAGAAGCAGTGCAGCCATACAGTATGCTACTTTAAACAAATGTTTTGCAGCATGTTAGACTGCTGATATTTTCAGATGCAAAGGCTGCCTTGTGAGATGAAGCCTGCAACCTTTTATAGTTTTGTGGTGCTCAATATTTTTTCCAATTGAATTTATAACTTTCTTTTCATTATTCAAAGCTTCTTTGGACTTTATACTTTACACTTTACATATTTTCTTCTCTATCAATTTACATGTAGTCCTACATTCCTGACAAAAATGTGAACTACTTTAGCTAAAAACTGTTTTCCTTCCAACCTATAAATCTGTGTTGTGAGGTTCCGGATAATATTTATCACCTTTCTTCTGTTATATATGGACTGTCTTTGAAGGAGGGCACACTGGATGTGAAACTTTAGGGATGCCAGTACCCAAGGCTAAAATGTGGTTTCTTTCATGATATGTTTGCAAATAGTGGAAGAACTTTTTAGTGGAACATTGTCCTGTCTTTGGCCCTGGAAACTTGCTCAATAGCATACTCTGGAAAGATCTAATGAGATCCTGGGGGTCAATTTTTTTTTTGTATGATTTGTGTAGCTGTCGTTCTACCTTAGCTTTCTCTCCAGGAAGGAGACCAGTTCCAGATCACCCCATCTCGCCTCCTCATGTGAGCCCTAAATGGTAACTGGGTGAGCAATATTATGAGCAATATTGCAGAGAGTCTCGGAGACTCATTGCTTTGTGTATCTACATGTATATCTGTGTGTTTGGAATCCAAACACTACTAAACATTTGTCATTATAATAATCAGTCTTCATTATAATAATCTCTAAATAGCAATAAAGAAATATATTAAAATATTTTTTACCTAGAAACATAGAATGTTTTACTTTTCAGAGACCCTAGATAGTACCCACTGTAAGTTTCTAATTTGATGGATAAAAAACTCACTCAGTTTCAGTTCTCTTTATGTCCTATTGTTATAGATTAGTTCATTACTATTCCTTATTTTACCAAATGCTTGAGTTCAAAGGGCAGCTAACAATCATCTAGCCCAGATATGTCAAATAAGCAACATTTCTACTGCAGCTTGCCCATGGAAGGCATTGCTAATTGATCAAAGTGCTCCTTCTCATTGAGCACAAAGCATCCTTCTTCATGCCCTGCAGTCATCACCAGTAAAACAAGTTGGTACAAAGGAAGGAATCTGTTTGCTTTAATAGACCTGGTCTCGTACCCTCAGTTTAAAGATGGGAACATTAAAAAAAAAATGAAGTTATTTGCTTAAGTTGCAAAAGGAATCGTTTACCAAGCAAGCCTCTTGGCTCAATATAGTGTCCATTCTACATTACCAGAGGATATCCATGTTTATAGCTAAGGAGACTGAGTACTGAGTAAAAAGCGACTCTCTCAAAGAACTATTACTTTATTGTATTGGCAATCATTACTTTACTGTATTGGCTATCATCCCTGATAGCCCACTAACTTAGTGGACAGAACAACAAATGGGATTTGAGTTAGACTTCTGACATGTCGTTTCTAAAATTATTAGAATGATCTCATGGTTTGTTCTGGGAAGTTTAAAGTTCAGAGACTAGACAGGGTCTTTTAATGTTGCTATTTTGTGTATTTACATTTTAGTTGGAAATTGAAGGAGGCTTTTTAATTGGCTTATGATATCACTGAGAGGTTTCTCTGTTGCTAAAAGCTGATACTTGTGCTATTATAAATATTAAAAACAATAAGTACTTGAAATGATCGTAATTTATTACTTGATATTCTTCCTTGAAAGCATTTCTTTTGTTTGATTGAAGAATGTTTGCTAAATTTTAAACCCTACATCTTGAGCTTTTTCTCACTTCCCCCACAGAACTGTGAAGCAGTACTTTTTTGCAAAATATTCATAAAATGACAACTTTAAGCTGCATATTGTTTTCATGAAAATATGAAGACCAATCACTTGTTTCTTGGTGGTTTTACATATTAATTTCTATCAGTCTGGAACTGTGAGAAATTATTCTATACAAAATATATTTTTCTCTGTCAAAGTTTATTGTGAAATATTTATTTCTCACAATGAAAAATGCTGCCCATCAGTCACAAATATTTTTGCAAAATTACTAGTGATATACAAAATAAATTTAGCCATCTGTCTTCTCACACTCTTTCCTTCTCTTAGTCTGTATTCTCTGTGGTCTCTTGATGTATGTATGTATGTATGTAGGTGAGTGTGTATACATTTACTGATACACATATACATATACTCTTCTTTACCACTGTTAATTGATCTACAGTGCATAATGGTTGTATGATTTTATTTATTTTTCTTTTTTATATTTAATGCTTCACACTTCAAATATCCTGGTAGCACACTGGTTTAATTGAAGGATTACTAAGCGTCTTCTTTGAAGGATTTTATATCTGTCATACTTCTCCCCACATCCTTAATGTCTTGCTGCCATTCTCTTATCTGTTAGAGACGATCACCATGCATATTCCTGGTTCATTCCCTCTTTCTCTTGCTGTTCTTTATCTCCTTTGTCAATTTTTCTTTGGCCTAAGGTAGTGGAAAGAGCATATACTTGGTCATTAGACAAACTTGGGTTTGAATGTCACTTTTACCACCTCCTAACCATGTAACTTTAAACAAGTCTTTTTTTTCTTTTTCCTCATAGTCTCTTTGAGCATCAGTTTTCCTATGAAATAGTGCTTTTCTGTATTGGTAACCTTACCAATAGGAAAATAAATAGCCCACTCAGATTAGGAGAAGTTGAGAAATATTTATTTTTAAAGGAACTAATCTAATTACAAATGTACTTATCCAAGGGGAGAAGGGAAGGAGCAGTGACTTGGTATCAAAAAATGACACAGCCAATCTAAGGCAGTTCCACTGGGGGAGAAGTACATTCATAAATTCTAGGTTCTCCCTCCTGTCTCCCTCTAGCCTTCATCTGGGCTCCGCATTGGTCCCACCCAAACTTAAGGCAGAGGTTACGCCTATTTATGTCATCCATCTAGGTCAGCTTCCCAGGTCAGAGATTGTGGTAGATATGAGAGTTTAAGCCAACTACAAAGTTAGAGAGAACAGTTCCCAACACTGATCTCTCCTTTGATATTGATTTCATCTGAGTAGAGGTTCCCATAACTATATTCCAATTTGATAATTTGCTTGAGGGACTCACATAACTTACTGAAAGCTGCTATACTCATGGTTGTGGTTTATGATAGGGAAAGGATGCAAACTAAAATCAGCCAGTGAAAGAAGCACATAGAGCAGGTCCAGGAAAGTACCAGACATGAAGTTTCCATTGTCTTTTCCCTGTGGAATCAGGACACATTCCTTTCCTAGAATAAATGTATGACAATATGGATAGAGTATTGCTGAGCAGGGGAGCTTACCTAGGTCTTGGGGTTCACAGTTTGTACTGAGGCTCCATATAGAATCATAGACATGATGGATTGCCTCTGTGGTTGATCTCAGTCTCTAGGTTGACTGATACCATGTAACCCAAAACCCCCACATTAAATTGAATTATTGGTGTTACTAATGTGACCAGGCCCTACCGTAATTCTTATTGGTAGACTCTGTAGCATCACCCAAGGCCTCCAGGCAATCAGACACTCCTGACATTTCAGGGGCCTAGAGATTACCCATCAGAAGCCAAGGACAAAGGCCAGATCCCATCTGGGGGAAGGTTAAATTCTGTACTACACAGTGGAAAACAATAGGGAGAGTGGATCTGGAGTTGCAAAAGTTAGCTATTTGGCCATTGCCTCTGAGAATTACTTAATTCTTAACATTAAGAGATAACCAATGTAAAGCATCTAGTGCGGTACCTGGAACACAGTTCCCATCTATTTTAAATGTTATCTTCCGGAGCGATTTCTTTCATCCATCTTCTATTTCCTTCAAAAATATCTTTTTTTTTCCAATGCCTTCTGCTTTGTTTTTATTGTTAATATTCTCATATTTTAAAATTTCATTCCTTTAATTATTCTTTGTTCATTAAAATATTCACTCAATAGTATTTATTGAAGGCCTACTTTTTCCTGGTACAGATGTGGTTTCTGTCCTCAGAATTTATAGCCTAGCAGCCAGGCACAGTGGCTCACACCTGTAATCCCAGCACTTTGGGAGGCCGAGTTGGGTGGATCACGAGGTCAGGAGTTCAAGACCAGCCTGGCCAATATGGAGAAACCCCATCTCTACTTTTAAAAAATACAAAAATTTGCCAGGCGTGGTGATGTGCACCTGTAGTCCCAGCTACTCAGGAGGCTGAGGTAGGAGAATTCCTTGAACCCAGGAGGCGGAGGTTGCAGTGAGCCAAGATTGCGCCACAGCACTCAAGCCTGGGAGACTTAATCTCAAAAAAAAAAAAAAAAAAAAAAAAAAAAATTACAGCCTAGTATGGGAGACAAACAAAAGCCAAGCCAACCAACCAAGTGTGTGTGCGTGCATGCGCGCGCGCACACACACACACACACACATTGTATTAGGGTTCTCTAGAGAAACAGAACTAACAGGATAGATATGTATATAAAAGGGAGTTTATTAAGTAGTATTATCTCACAAGGTCCCACAATAGGCTGTATGCAAGCTGAGGAGCAAGGAAGCCAGTCCAAGTCTCAAAGCTGAAGAACCTGGAGTCTGATGTTCGAGAACAGGAGAACTTGGAGTCCGATGTTCGAGAACAGGAAGCATCCAGCACAGGAGAAAGATGTAGGCTGGGAGGCTAAGCCAGTCTAGCCTTTTCGTGTTTTTCTGCCTCCTTTATATCCTGGCCACACAGGCAGCTGATTAGATGGTGCCCATCCAAATTAAGAGTGGGTCTGCCTTTCCTAGCCCACTGACTCAAATGTCAATCTCCTTTGGCAACACCCTCATAGACACACCCAGGACAAATACTTTACATCCTTCAATCCAATCAAGTTGACAC
Source organism: Pongo pygmaeus (assembly GCF_028885625.2). Lineage (NCBI taxonomy): Eukaryota > Metazoa > Chordata > Mammalia > Primates > Hominidae > Pongo > Pongo pygmaeus. The sequence continues at coordinate 109,700,287 of NC_072379.2, read as the reverse complement.
TCAGTATTAATCATCACAAGTCTACCCCTTGTCAACTTGAACCCATACACATCTCCTGAGGTCATACCTAACCTTCAAATAAAGACAATAATAAAGTCATAATTATGTATAACATAATATAGCTATCCTTTATACAACTGGAAATGCACCAATCCCCAAGCCAAATGCTATTATGTAAAGTTGGCAATACTTAAATGCTGATATGAAGTCAATAAATCTTATGTCACATGATAAAGGAAAAAGGAGATAAAAGGAAGATATTTTCTTAGTACAAGTGTATACATGCACAAACATGTTTTTAACAAAAGAAGGAAATACTCATGATAATTACAGTCCTCATTTCTGCAACTGGTCATGTGGTTGTAGCTGATATTGATGACTACCTTCTTCTACTACCTATTCCGTATTCCCTTAGCCTTCAGCAAGCACCTCAGCACGCTTGGTTTTTTTCCTGGTGGAGTGACCTAAACCTTCATTTCTGAAGGGTCTGGACCATTTGTAGTCCGGCCTGGATTGGCCTGTTGTAGTTTCCCATTGAACTTAATCACAGGGCATGGTAATACTAAGTGATGCCCTAATTGATCTCCTGTATTCCATGCCTACTCTTCCTTATCTCCATTGTGGAGTAGTAGACTGCTTTCATCTTGATAGTCTGGGTCAGTCACCCCAGCCAGCACTGTAACCCCCTTCTTAGCCTGTTGACTTAAAGGTGGGAGGAGCCCAAAGTGCCCAGGTGGCAACCTTAACTTCCAGTTCAATGGAATCATTGTTGTGTCTCCTGGTGGCAGCATTTCCCCCTCTGGAATTAAGACCAGTAGGGCAGCAGAATGTAATCCCGTGGGAACAGGAAGCAAAAATTTTGCTTTTGGATCACTAGGGATGATGGTGAATGGTGCCACTTCTACTTCCACCCTTTGATTTCCGGACCCGTGAATCCTAGATATGGGAGAAACAGTATCATATATTGGATGCTGATTCAGAGCATATACAGCCTTCTGGAGAACTTTTCCCCAACCCTGCAAAGTATTGTCACCTAGTTGGCATTATAATTGTGACTTCAAAAAGCCATTCCACCATTCTATCAATCCAGCTGCTTCAGGATGATATGGTTTGGCCCTGTGTCCTCACCCAAATCTCATTTTGTAACTCACACAATTCCCATGTGTTGTGGAATGTGATTGAATTATGGGGGCGGGTTTTTCCTGAGCTAGTCTCATGACAGTGAAAGCATCCCATGAGATCTCATGGTTTAAAAAGTAAGAGTTTCCCTGCACAAGCTCTCTTCTTGTCTGCCGCCATGTGATTGTGTTGTCTTCCACAGCCACGTGGAGCTGTGAATCCAATAAACCCCTTTCTTTTATAAATTTCCCAGCATCAGGTATGTCTTCATCAGCAGCATGGAAACTGATGAATACAGTAAATTGGTACCAGTAGAGTGGGGTGCTGCTGAAAAGATAATAGAAAATGTGGAAGCGACCTTGGAACTGGGTAACAAGCAAAGGTTGGAACAGGTTGGAGGGTTCAAAAGAAGACAAAGAAATGTGGGAAAGTTTGGAACTTCCTAGAGACTTGTAGAATGGCTTTGACAAAAATCCTGATAGTGATATGAAAAATAAGGTCCAGGCTGAGGTGGTCTCAGATAGAGATGAGGAACTTGTTGGGAACTGGAGCAGAAGTGACTCTTGTTATGTTTTAGCAAAGAGACTGGCAGCATTTTGCCCTGCCCTAGAGATTTGTGGAACTCTGAACTTGAGAGAGATGATTTAAGGTATCTGGAGGAAGAAATTTCTAAGCAGCAAAGCATTCAAGAGATGATTTGGGTGCTGTTAAAGGCATTCAGTTTTATAAGGGGAGCAGAGCATAAAAGTTTGGAAAATCTGCAGCCTGACAGTGCAGTAGAAAAGAAAATCCCATTTTCTGAGGAGAAATTCAAGCCTGCTACAGAAATTTGCATAACTAGTGAGGAGCCAAATGTTAAGCCCCAAGACAATAGGGAAAATGTCTCCAGGGCATGTCAGAAGTCTTCACAGCAGCCTGTCCCTTCATAGGCCCAGCAGCCTAGGAGGAAAAAATGGTTTTGTGGGCTAGGCCTAGAGTCACTGTGCTGTGTGCTGTCTAGGGACTTGGTGCCCTGTATCCCAGCTGCTCCAGCCATGACGAAAAGGGGCCAAGGTACAGCTTGGGCTGTGGCTTCAGAGGGCACAAGCACCAAACCTTGGCAGCTTCCACATGGTTTTGAGCCTGCAGGTGCATAGAAGTCAAGAATTGAGGTTTGGCAACCTCTGCTTAGATTTCAGAGGATTTATGGAAATTCCTGAATGTCCAGGCAGAAGTTTGCTGTAGGGGTGGAGCTCTTATGGAGAATCCCTGCTAGGGCAGTGCAGAAGGGAAATGTGGGGTCGGAGTCCCCACAGAGTCCCTACTGGGGCATTGCCTAAAGGAGCTGTGAGAAGTGTGCCACCATCCCCCAGACCCCCAGAATGGTAGCACCACTGACAACTTGCACCATGTGCCTGGAAAAGCCACAGTCACTCAACGCCAGCCCATAAAAGCAGCCAGGAGGAGGGCTGTACCCTGCAAAGCCACAGGGGTGGAGCTGTCCAAGACCATGGGAACCCATGTCTTGCATCAGTGTGAACTGGTTGTGAGACATGGGGTCAAAGGAGATCATTTTGGAGCTCTAAGATTTGACTTCCCTGCTGGATTTTGAACTTGCATGAGGCCTGTATCTCCTTTGTTTTGGCCAGTTTTCCCCATTTGGAACAGCTGTATTTGCCCAATGCCTGTACCACCATTGTATCTAGGAAGTAACAAACTTGCTTTTGATTTTACAGGCTCATAGGCAGAAGGGACTTGACTTGTCTCAGATGAGACATTAGACTGTGGAATTTTAAGTTAGTGCTGAAATGAGTTAAGACTTTAGGGGACTGTTGGGAAGGCATGATTGGTTTTGAAATGTGAAGACATGAGAATTGGGAGGGGTAGGGGCAGAATGATATGGTTGGCTCTGTGTCCCCACCCAAATCTCCTCTTGTAACTCCAATAGTTCCCATGTGTCATGGGAGGAACTTGGTGAGAGGTGATTGAATTATAGGGCGGGTCTTTCCTGTGCTGTTCTCATGATAATGAATGAGTCTCATGAAATCTGATGGTTTTAAAAATGGGAGTTTCCCTTTACAAGCTCTCTTCTCTTGTCTGCCACCATGTGAGACATGCCTTTCACCTTCCACCATGATTGTGAGGCCTCCCCAGCCATGTGGAACTGTGAGTCCAATAAATCCCTTTCTTTTGTAAATTGCCCAATCTCAGGTGTGTCTTTACCAGCAGCATGAAAATGGACTAATACACATGTACAAAATCGAATAGCTCTAAATTACAGAAAATACTTTAAGGAAAAGAAAGGGTGCTAAGCAAGCGGGGAAGGAGATAACCTTAAATCTGAGATGCTAAAGGTGGAAATGAGCCAGCTCTGAAATGGTGTTATGGTGGCGGGAGAGCACTCTGTAAAGAAGGAATAATATTTCCTGAGGCAGGAGGAGGCTTGGTTTGAAAAGTAAATGGAAGAATATTCATGCGGCTACACTCCTGTAAGTAAAGAAGAAGAACATAGATTTTAATGGAAGAATCATAGGAAAATCATTGAAAGGTCTTTATGTAAATCAATGAAACCATTGAGTTTACACTTTTAAATATTACTTTGGCTGAACTGTGGAGAATTGATGTGTTTTGGAAACTGGGTGGGAACAGTGCAAAGTGGAGCCCAAAAGACCTCTTAGAAGTTTGTTAAAGCAGTCAAAGACCCGAGCCTGGCACGGATGATTGAGGTGGCAGTGCTTACGGTGAAGAACCTGTGGACTTGAGGTGTATTTGGGGGTAGCTTTGATAGGAGGTGCAGATGAGGAATGTGAGGGAGAGAGAGGAATTGAGTATTAATTACCCCTGGCCACCCTTTAAGTCCCCCACTTTGAGCAACTGATACCAGTCTCTGAATTCATAAATTCACCCCTTTGTCATTTCTAGCTCCTCCAAGCAGTGCTACCTGCAAACTATTGAAAACGAATCCTCCTCGCCCAGAAAACAAAGTCCAGGCTCAGCGAGTCAGCCAAGGCCCTCTGTGGTTTGGTCCTAGTCTTTCCTGCTTCATTGATCACCTTCTCACTAGTATATATGGCTCACTAGCCAGTCTGATTAATCTCTGTGCTCTGAATAATGTGCCCACTTATCTTCAGTCTGTTAATCTTACTTAGCCCAGCCTGTACGCCATGTACACCACTGAAATCTTACTTGGTTTTGAAAACTAGCTGATATTCTATCTCCAGCATGAAACTACTCCATCTCAGGTGATTAAATAGCCAGACTTCACGCGTAGACATTTGTTTTAGGAATGCAACCATGAAAATAAACACTGTTCTATTCCAAGTCTATTTTTTATATTTCATTATGCATAAAAGATTATAGAAATGTTGAGATGTTTTAAAAAGGATCATTGGGTCCTAACTTTGTCTAAATCCCAGAACCTTAATGTGTAGGTTTCTTATAGTTTGTGAGGATGAAGTTCATCTAAGTAAGTGAAATAACTAAAGTTTTAGGACAGTATCTGAATCAAAACAGGGAAATAAAGCAAGCTTTGAGAATATATACAGTATCCATTTTCCCAAGCAGCTTATTTTTAAATAAGTATCCATATTGATGCATAATAATAATTGTTATTGAGTTCTGTTGAGTTTTCAGTTGCCCTAACACTTTACATGAATTAATGCATTTAGATCTTTTGCAAAAACACTAAGATGGATACTGAATTATCTCCATCTTGTAGATTTAAGACTGATGCTTAGAAAGCTGAGATAACTTGCCCCAAAGTATTAACAACCAGTAAGTCCTGCAGCCAGAACTCAAACAGCTTTACTCCTGGACACGCCTGGTTCTGATCCCCGCTATGGTGCTTATTTGCAGAATTCCCATAAACCACAGTGAATTTAAAGCTGAAGGTTATGTGCAGGCATTGCTAAGGGAGAAAAGTGGAATTCTTGAGTATTATTTCACTTTGTAGATTTATATTATTGGGTTTTCCTGAAAGGTCAGAAAATAATTAGGTACGTGTGTAAAATAATGTGGTTTCTTGTATAAAGGCCAAAGGAATGCAAACTTGAGTGTTTAAAAACATTTTAAAACTTGAGTGGTGGTAGTACCTGCAAATGCAATTAAGATAAACGAGTGACTATTTCACATAGTCTTTCTGAATTGTCAGTCATAGGCTTGGGTAAAAAGGTCATATCCATCTTGATAACAAATGAATATTTATTTTTTAAAAATTTGCTTTTTTGGCTTCTTTGGGTTTATTACACTGCTACTTACAAAAATAAATCAGTGAAGACTTGGCATATTGCACATTCTGTTTTCTAGACACTGAAAGAAATGCTGGCAACATTTCCATTAGCTTACTAACTAATGAGACAGCATTGGCTACTTTCACGGGACTTGGATTCTGGCAAGAAGAGTTCGTTTTTTTTTCTTTTTTTCTTCACAATTAGGCATATAATTTTTAAGTTATTACCATATACTGTAAAGTCAAAGATATATTTATATATTCATATCCTGAATGAAAAGGCACTACCTTCTTATGGCATGTAGAGTGCCATATTTTTAGACACTTGAAGTCAGCATCATGAGAAGGCAAGGATATTAAGTTTACCCTTGGAGAGAATTTACTTTGTCGTCTCCTGTTAAAATTTTGAGCAGTAGCTTATTGCCTATCCCATTTGGTCAGCAGAATTTGTAAATGACAAATACTCATGCTAAAATATATAAAATTAAGTGAGCATTTATTGAGTGCCTTATATGTTCTAGCCACTATTTTAGTCCCCGGGAGAAGAGAGGTGATAATAACATAGACCCCTCCCCTCATGAAGTGTTAGTCTAGCAGGGGAGATAGGTCTGTTATAGGTAAATATTTTAGAGAACTACAGGCTTTTGTCACTTGCTATAGAGGGGAAAATGCTTACTTTTCCCTAGAACAATCAGAAAAGGTTTATGTTTTCCACTATCCTATATGAGAATAGAGAAGTTAAAATCTTTTAAACAATACACTTAATTTTGTTTTAGTTTATGGTCCTATTTTACATGGTGAAGGTACTGCCTACTTATCTACCATTGACAAGATGCGAGAAGGCTGGGCATGGTGGCTCATGCCTGTAATCCCCGTGCTTTGAGAGGCCGAGGCAGGCGGATCACAAGGTCAGGAGTTTGAGACCAGCCTGGGCAACATAGTGAAACCCTGTCTCTACTGAAAATATAAAAAATTAGCTGGATGTGGTGGCCGGTGCCTGCAATCCCAGCTACTTGGGAGGCTGAGGCAGGAGAATCACTTGAACCCGGGAGGCGAAAGTTGCGGTGAGCCGAGATCGCGCCACTGTACTCCAGCCGCAGTGACAGTGCAAGACTCCATCTCAAAATAAATAAATAAATAAATAGTAAAAAAAGAGATGTGAGAAAGGAGGCATAAGGAAGGAAAAAAACACAGTGATAAAGTCTCAAAGTGAGATAATGTAATGAATTTTTTAAAGAAAAATCAAGATAATGATTTTAGTTTTCAGCTCCATTTTCAATGGTTTTGTTTTTCAAAAGCTTTAGTAGGACAGGACTCAAGTCAGTAAAGGCTGGGTCATTTGTTGGGGGTGGGTGTTTTCCTAATTTCTCTAAGGGTGGAGTAGGTGGCAATAATTTGTATAAGTATTCTTGGGTTTCTATATGCTGATATAATTTGTGAGTTCTTAAAGCCTTGTGTTTAAGATGAATTAGAAGGTAGTGTGGCAAACTGAGCTGTATAAGATTTATTCTTTCATCTCTAATCATCTCAATTTCATAAATGCGCAAATTCATTTTAAAATAATAATATAAGGAAACATGTTCTCTTTAATTGTATTATTATTTGTGATTCTATCCTGAGTTCCTATTTAATGAGAATAGACTGTGTCCTACGAACACCAAGAATTCTTTTTAGTTTCGGCTTGTTTTTTATAAGAATTGTTTGCTCTTTTAAATCTGAAGTTTGACTTATTCCAAACAAGCTAGCCAAGAATTTTAGAAATAAGTGTAAAATACACATTATAATTTTGGAATAACAGTACAGTCTTGGTGTACATTTTTGTAGATAATATTTTTATTAGTTGTCTTTTGTTTGAACTCATAATAATAGATTGTCTTTGAGTGGGATGACAGCCTGAGTTAGAAACAGGATGTGGCTTTTTTTCTCTCTTTGGGGTGCCTGCATCTATGTTTGTATGGGTTTGTAAAAGAAGAATGGATAAATTCATGTGTTTGTGGAAATTTAAGGCATTATAATTTTTAATTGAACAAAATCTGCCTTTTGCAGAAATGGAAATGTTAGTTAGCTCAGGCCTTTCTATTGTGATGGGAAGAGAGCTGCTGAAGAGCCTAAAGAACAAAATGTGGATAATCTTTCATTTAATACATATAATACAGACACATATACATATGCTGTATATATGTGCAGGTATATATATATATATATATAAATGCATACATACAGTTGAAGAAATTCCTCATGAACAAGAATGTTTTATAATGGCCACATGTTTTACATTAAAGAAGGAAGTTTTTACAGTGATTATTTGATTATTTTTTTTTGATTGCCAAATAATTAGAGGTTGCATTTCATCAGGCTTGAAAACACCACAAAATACTTAATGAGCATCCAGTTGATTAGAATTTTGACAGAAGGGTTAGGCCTATTCCTTATAATATGAAAGGATATATTTATTAGATTTGAGAGTACTAGTGTCACTGATAGGTGTGATTTCACTGGCAGTTTTAACATAGGTTCCCATTTATTCAATTGCATTTAATATGTAAGCTGCTTTCTGTGAATGGTAAATATTGTTAAACCTTCTGTACAATAAATGCCCATGGCATATTAACCAAGGGATAATTTTTATTTGTCATGTTATTTTTAAAAATTCTTACATATCTGTTCTGTAAGATTTGCAAAAGAGATTTTTTTTTTTTTGGTGTTAGACTATAATGAATAAGAATTACAATCGAAAAAGACTATTGTTTTAAAAACCAACTTAGTGTCATCTTCTTTTCTCTGAGATGATTAACTCAAAGCAGTTTGAGTCCCTTTCATATTCTGGAGGAATGGAGGAGGCAGATGGCTGGTGCCTACCTTATGGAAGGCATCAGCCTGCACTATGGGTGAATGCACCATGCCAATGAATCAAATATGGGAAGCAGTCTCTAAAAAATGCAGAGAAGGAGAGAGTATGATTCGTGAGAGCATCTTAAAATTAGTTATTATCAATGGCAACCAAAGTGTGTCCTTTATGAATTCAAAAAAGAATTTTATTAACAATTTGAAAAAATAATACCTGTGAGTAAAAATGAAAGTTTTCAAGGTAATTACATCTAGAAGTGAAATCCAACTTAATATGTTAAACTCTTATGTAAATTTGGGGTACTTATATACAGTTGACCCTTGAGCAACACAGGGCTGAACTGCATTTATGTGTGGATTTTCCTCTGTCTCTGCCACCCCTGAGACAGCAAGACCAAGCCCTCCTCTTCCTCCTCCTCAGCCTACTCAAGGTGAAGATGATTGAGGATGAAGACCTTTATGATTAATTGCTTCCGCTTAATGGACAGTAAATATATTTTCTTTTCCTTATGATTTTCTTAACATTTTCTTTTCTCCAGCTTACTTTATTCTAAGAATACAGTATATAATACATGCACAAAATATGTGTTAATTGACTGCCTATTTATCAGTAAGGCTTCAGGTCAACAGTAGACTGATGGTAGTTAAATTTTAGAAGGAGTCAAAAGTTATGCATGGATTTCTGATAGTGCAGAGAGTCAGCAACTCTAGCCCTGTGATGTTCAAGGGTCACCTATAATTATTACAAAAGGGCTTTACCTCAAATGTTTTAAATATCTAACATAGCTACTTGAAACGATGTTGATGATGTTGATATATCAATATATTTAGAGGGATTTAATCTGATGAGTGTATTTCCAAGTAATTATTGTGTGTAAATATAAGGGCTTCCTTTCTGTCTGGTTTTACATCTCAGGCGTCATCTTAACTCCAGGCCCAGGAGGCAGGAAGAAGATATCACTGAGCAAAATTGCCATGTTCTGCTATATGGTTGATAGAAGGTCATTAGTGTAGTGTTTTATGCAACTGATGATGTTATAAATGATAAAGACTGCATTTGTGTTATTTGGTTTATTTTTACTAGATTTTCATTAATAATAATCTATTAAATGCTATGCCATGCTAAATAGATATGAATATACTCAGAGATATATTAGTTGTTTAAATAAACAGCTTATTCTTAAATGTATCTGTAAATATAAAATTAGAGATGAATTTAAAGTAACATAGCTTTTTGATATTAGGCTTTAATTGATAAAATATACAGAATATTAAAAAATAGTTCAATGTCATGAGTTTTTATTAAATATGCCAATTCTAAAAGCATTAGCCTAAGTATGTCATTGCCACACATACATCAATATGATAAATTTCTGGTATTGGCATGGCACGTATTAGCCACTAGAATTTAGCACATCAGATCCCATGATTATAAGAATGTATGTTCAAATATATGCATATTTACTGGTTAGGCTGATGATTATAGGCTTACAAGCCATTCTGCTCCTTCCCCTGAATTTCCTTATCCGTCTACCCATTATGTCCTTTGGAGCCTAATGGATTATTTTTCAGTCAGTTGTCATTATATATTCTTAACCAAGGACAGCAATTAAGCTTCTGCAGAGTGGCAAAGAAGTGCAGCCCAAGGATCCAGCCTATGAAAGCACTTTGACAACAGACAGGGGTCAAAGAAAATTAGAAACCAGCACCCAGCAGAAAGGTAGATAGTGCGGAAGAGAACAGAGGCCTGAGCAAAGGTTTGCAAACAGGTTAGGAAGAGAATCCCTGTCAGGTATCTTAGCAATGGAAACAGGCTTCCAAAGAGGAAGTAAGGGCAGCCAAGCTATGAGAGCTGTGCATTCTGAGGTGCAGGCTTACTGCATCAGTGTGCCAGGTGTAGAACCACGTTCAGAAACGTGCCAACTCAGCCGAGCCTGGTGGCTCACGCCTGTAATCTTACTTAGCACTTTGGGAGACTGAGCAAGGCAGGAACATTGCATAAAGTCGAGAGTTTGAGACCAGCCTGGTGAACGTTGCGGGACTCTGTGTCTACAAAAAAAGTGGACATGGTGGCTCACACCTGTAGTTCCAGCTACTCGGAGGCTGAGATGGGAAGCTTGCCTGAGCCCAAGAGTTTGAGACTGCAGTGAGACGTGATTGCACCACTGCACTCCAGCCTGGGCGATAGAGTGACACCCTGTTTCTGGGGGGTAAAAAAAAAGAAAGAAGAAACGTGTCAAATCCATGACTAGAGACAGGGATGGGTGGGAGGGTCAGTGCTACTAGTGGTGGTCACTTTTGAGCCAGCCCAACTATTTTGTTTCCTAATTTATTGCTGTATTTTGGTTTTCTAGTGAAGAATATATAGATTGACCCTATAACTTTACTAGCAATTCTCTTCTATCTTTTACTATCATTCTTCAAATTTATCACATTGAGAAGACATATCCTGAACTGTCGAAGACTTTCCCAGTGGAGAAAGGAAGAAGTATAGAGGTTTTCCTCCTGAGATTGATTTTAGAGCAATTGATTTTAGAACCTGGTATGGGGAATACGCTTGCCAACAGAGGGAGGTGCTGGCAGAGTTTCATGTTCCTCTGACCATATTTTCCTTACTGAAGAAGGCATTTCTGATCGTTGTGTTCAGCTTGAAAACTCCTCTCTTCTGTGGTAATTAACATGCTCTGGTGTGTGTCTGAGACAAACGGTACCTCATGGGTTTCTGCAGGGATTTATGTGCTCAGTTCCTAGGACATAGCTCATTGGTAGAGATAATTCTGCATGAGGAACCATTTGACATTTCTTGGGTACATTTAAATTGTATCTTGTGAAGACTGCAAATGGTTTAATTGGGCCATTTGGTGTGCCCTGATGCCAAGCATATGTGCCAGTTGATGTCCCTTTGATAGTTTCTTCAAAATGAAGTATTTTTAAATGTCTTCAAGATAGGAAAGCTCTTATGGTTAAAAAATAGCTGAGGAGAGAAAAGGACATTTAAAAAGTCAAAACAACAGAATGATTCAAAAATCTTCTGTCTCAATGGCATAGATTTTTTTGAAAATTGAGATATCAATGTATGGGTGAATTTTAAATTCCTGTATATTAAAATATATCAAATAGAAATCTTTTAAGTACACTCTTAAAAATATGTTTTCACATATTGTGGTGGTTTTAAAGATTTTAGTGCACTGATTTGCTTCTTTCCCTAGTGACCCATTTTTTAATTTTCCTGTCATTACAAATTACCAGTTCATTGATTCTTCTCATAGTAATGATTCATATAAATCTAATTTCTCTCTGAAAATGAATTGTTTTTTTATTACCTTACCTCACTACCATAAAGAACTTGGTTAATTTGAATTAAAATAATAAATATAAAATGCTTAATTTGTTTAGCAATATGGGTTTTATTATTCTGTAATCTGATATAGTTCCTTCTTGTTAAGTCTTGTGGAATTGACACAGCAGAGATACACTTATTTATAGCAGATTATTTGGTGCATTTGGCACTGAATAGAGTTTCCTACCTGTGATGTGTTTCTCGGAATTCTTTCTCTACTATAATGTATGTCCTCTTGTTACAGTAGGTAGCTAATCAGGCATGAACAAAGCAGGAGAGGACTCTTCCCTCAGCTCCCACCACCAGGAATGTCAGGCAACCATCAGGTGATGGTCAGGCAGTTGTCACCCTGTCTCTCTAAAATAATAATTGGTCACAGCTGACACTAGGGAAAGGCAGTCTCTCTATAAACACCTGAAACTGGTGATCAGCAGCTCCCCGATAAGATCTCAGGAGCTGGGTGAGTGAGCTCAAGCATGTACATTAAGAGGCAAAACGTTGTGGTTTAACTGGTATATGACCACCTAGGGCCATTTGACTGATAAGGAAAAAACACCTCAAGTGAGCTTGCCTACAACTCTAGTAAACACACTGCACATGCTCCCCTCCCAAGCGCTAGCGGGTCACTGCACATGTGAACAGCCCACCCCAAGGGAAGAATCAGGAGGGAAGGGATGCAACACCCTGGAAGCATGCCAACATATAAAACCTCAAGTCAAAAGGTCAAATCATGCACGTATCTTTCAAGCTGCTTGCTTGGCCCTCTTCCAAGTGTACTTTCCTTCCTTTTGTTCCTGCTCTAAAGCTTTTTAATAAACTTTCATTCATACTCTAAAACTTGCCTTGGTCTCTGCTTCTGCGTTATGGCCCTTAGTCAAATTCATTCTTCTGAGAAGGCAAGAATTGAGGTTCCTGCAGACCTGTATGGATTCGCTGCCACTAACACTCTGATATAGATATAGCTAAGCTTATATGATGCTGAATTTTTGTGGGAGAAAACAGAAACCTTTTAGAGGAGGAAAGAACAGGGGAATGACCCAACAAAGAAGCTAGTTATTAGTTTAGACAGTAGAGGCAAAGAAGCACCTGTTCTGAAGGGGAAAACCACACTGTAAAGTCTCTGTCTTCTTTCTTGGCAGGCTATTGATATTACTATTGATACTAGTGACCCAAAAAAGTCAAACTCTATAAAACATTTGAAGATGTTTATTCTGAGCCAAATATGAGTGACTGTGGCCAGGAACACAGTCTCAAGAGGTCCTGAGAACATATGCCCAAAGTGGTTGGGTTACAGCTTGGCTTTATACATTTTAGGGAGATAGAAGTTACAGGCGAAGACATAAATCAATACAGTAAGGTATACATTGTTTCAGCCTGGAAAAGCAGCACATCTAGAACATTGAAGGGGGAGCTTCCAGGACACAAATGAATTCAAAAATTTTCTGATTGGCAGTTGGTTGAAAAAGTTAAGCTTTGCCTAAAGAGTTGAAGTTAATAGAAATAAATGCTTGAATTAAGTAAGGTAAAAGGGGATGGTGGAAGTGAAGATTCTTGTTATGTATTAATAGATCAAGGCTCCAGGTAGCAGGCTTCAAAGAGAATAGATGGTAAATGTCTCTTATCAGAACTTAAAAGGTGTCAGACTCTCAGTTACTCTCTCCTGGGTCGGGAAAAGACCTGGAAAGGGAAAGGGATTCTCTACAGAATGCATATTTCCTGCACAAGAGATGGCTTTGGAAGGCCATTTTAAAATACGTCAAAGAAATATATTTTGGGGTAAAATACTTTGATTCCTTTCAGGGCCTGCCATCTTTCCTGTGATGCTATACCAGAGACAGTTTGGAGGTGGGTATTGCTACAAAGAATCTGTTTTGTCATTCTGATGACCTCTATTTTAATGTTAAAACTGGTCATTTGTGCCTAAACTCCAAAGGGAGCGTGGATGACTAGGCATATCCCTCCATTCCTGTCAAGGCCTAAACTACATTTTCAGATTTCTTTGGGATCCCCTAGGCCAAAAGGAGAGGTCCATTGAGTCAGTTGGAGGCTTAAAATTTCATTTTTGGTTTACAGTATCACCAATATTCTTGTCACCTATTCTAAAAGATAGGCTGCTTATGATAGAAAAATCATGATTCTTCAAATGGGACAACCTAAGATTTACCAAAAAAAGAATGTTTCAATGTATAAATGCTTCGACTTTTTAAAATGATGCCTTCCATGAATAGCCACAATTAGACTGAATCCATTTTTTTGTTTGCTTTTTTAGACAACTTATATCTCAAAAGGTAGACATTTCTCAAATATTTTTCCCCAGGAGATTTTCAAATACGAAAGCTTGAGCTATAGTGAATTTCAGAATTTTTGAACTGACATAAGCAGTCTTCTATTTATAAAGAGTTTTTATTAAAAGGCTTCGAAACACTTCAGAAATATATTCTGATGATAATAAGAATAGATGTGACTCTTCAGAGGACACAGAATCAAGACTGGTCCTCTCCTGTTTCTTTGTCCTGTGTACTGTTCACTAGATGCATTCGCTCAGGACAGTTTCCTGAAGACTTTCCTATGCTTCCCAGGGAAAATATTCAGTGGTCTCAGAAACAAAATAACTCAGTGATGTAAGAGAAAACCTATGCATAGTTTTATTAAAAATGCTGACAATATAGAAATAAACAGTCATACACTAGTCTCCCTTTGCCTTTGTTTTTGGACTCAGGGAGATGCATAAAAATACTTAAGACCATTAAAAAAAATTTATTTATTTTTAAATTTTGAGACAGAGTCTTACTCTGTTGACCAGGCTGGAGTGCAGTGGCGCACTCATGGCTCACTGCAGCCTTGACCTTCTGGGCTCAAGCAATAAGAAAACTTAAACCACACCTTACTTATGTAGGATGCTGAATATTTTCTTTTATCCATTGTTTCCCAGCAACTCTTAAGTCAGCTTTTTTATTTGTTAATTTCTTTTCCTGTAATTAGCTCATTCAGCTTTCACTGAAGTTTTCTAGACAAGAGGCCTGATGACTAAAACAGTTTGAATATATCCTGTGCTTTCAACTGACCCAGTTCTGATTTCTTTTCCACAGCGCATGGATACCACAGATGTGTGTTTTTAAGGGCATACATAAATAAATAACTTTTGAAAAGATGTGGTACGTATTAGGCACAAATGTAGTTGAACCCAAAATGATATATTTTTTAGGTTGGTATTGATAAACAGGCAGCAATTAGAGTTGCATTGAGTCACCCCGAAACCGAGACTTTAACTACTAAAATCCACACATGGTAGATAATTCACGTATTGTAAGATCACTTTAAAAAGACTGTCAATCTGCCAGGCAAAAAGCAGCAAAAAAGATATCCCCTTTAAGCAAGACCATTTAACATTAACATACCTAAAGAAAGAACGCATCAATAGAAACGGGCTGAGAGAGAGTGGGCTGATATGTTTAGAACTTTTCGGTATTGTGCTGATACTTTACAGTTGTTGTTTTCTGTATTCATCACAATCCTCTAACTAGGTTTTATTACCTATATTTCACAGATGGAAGAACTAAGCTCCTAGAGATTGATAAAATTTCTCCCAAGTTTCAGAAGGGGGAAGTGACAGAGTTATTATTTAAATATGGTGAATTTGGCTTCAAAATCTGTAAGATTCTTTACTGTATTGCTCCCAGTGGACATCAATTTCTATGGATTAAAACCACTTGATTGCATTAGAAAAGGTTTTCGTGAAAGGACAGTATGGGATTATCCAGTGAGTGCTTATTGAATGCCTATTATATACTTCATTTTGGAGCACAATCATTTTACTTTAATAGCACTATTCCAGTGGAATAAATTTTGAAATTTGAGACTGTGCCTCCTCAAAACTGAAACCTTTGACCAAGGAGAGGAGAGTTCCCTCACAGTTGTCTTCAGCCAGCCTGTTTCTTAGATTTCTTTGGTGAAGATCAGACCAGTCTGTCCACTGTGCTCTCACATGGCATCTCCCAGTAGCTCTTTTCATTTCTCACGCTTCCCTATGGGAGCGGTGGGACTCATGGAACAGCAGTTAATTTCCCCTAAATATTTACTGTCTTCAGTCCCTTTATGGCTTCAGTGTGGGTGCTGAACTGCAAAACTGTTTTGACTACTTCTTTTACAAATCCTGCAAAAATGGTCTTGCATTTTGCCTTTGCTTTGGAATTTGTTTTGGAAGTATTTGACAAATAGTTTTTTGTTCTTAACCAGTATTTCAGATGAACTAGGACAAAGAGAGGCAATTTAATATTCTGTTGCTGCATACACTTTTAAGAAAAAAGAAAATAATCTAAGTATGTAGAATTTAAGGGGTCGATCAAAGGGAATAGACATTCCGAAGTAATGACAACTTCCTACAAAGGGTGATCAATTATCTGGAAGTTAAAAGAAACTAAATGGTCACTTAGCTATAGGCTGAAGTTTTACTATCCCTTAATACTTTTTAGAAGTATCATAAAAATCAATGCTCCAAGCTTAAACAGAGCAGTTTCTTTAGCATCTTAATTTTAAAAGATGCCTGGAGGTATTTGGCTATCAGTAAAATGGTATATATTTAAGTTTGTCTCTACTAATAGAGCATGGCAGTGTAACAACTCTGGGTCCCCTTAATGCACACTTTTCCTTAGATTTCAAACTAATGTATGTAGCATTTGGATATGTCAGAATCTCTTCTGAGGACAGCAACCGGCTTCGTGTCCCTGCAGTACATGAGTATCTATCTTTGCAGAAGATAGATGCTCAGGAAATATAAGTTATTTAAATGAATTTATTTATGGACACTTCTTCCTAATATCCTGCTGTGACCAAGTTGTCTTTTTATAGTGTTTATGAAACACAAATATAATATTCCTCAGAGTTCACGTTAATAATCACAACCTCTTGACAATGTAGATAGCATTATAGTATATATTTTTAAATGTTATTTTGCCTGTTGACTTATTCAACAAATATTTATTGACTATGATGGTATTACAGGCCTCCTTCACCCAAAATAGCATCTAACAATAACCAGTGTTAGTATGTTAAGTACTACAATTAAGGTACAATATGTATCTCAGTGGGAAAACAGAATAGAAGCAACTATGGTGACTGATGGTGGTGGTCAGCAAAGACTTTAGAAAGGTGATATTTGAATCAGTTCCAGAAGGATTGTAACTGAGCCAAGCAGGCCCAGATGCTCACTGCTTGCAGAGTCCAATTAACAAGAGCAAGATCTGGTAGAAAGAAAGTGAATTTATCAACCAAAACTAGTAAAAGGGAAGCAGCCAGATTTCTTTTTTTTTTTTTTTTGAGACAGAGTCTCACTCTGTCACTCAGCTGGAGTGCAGTGGCTTGATCTCGGCTCACTGCAAGCTCCGCCTCCCGGGTTCACGCCATTCTCCTGCCTCAGCCTCCCCAGTAGCTGGGACTACAGGTGCCCGCCACCACGCCCGGCTAATTTTTTGTATTTTTTAGTAGAGACAGGGTTTCACCATGTTAGCCAGGATGGTCTCGATCTCCTGACCTCGTGATCCGCCTGCCTCAGCCTCCCAAAGTGCTGGGACTGCAGGCGTGAGCCACTGCGCCCAGCAGGAAGCAGCCAGATTTCTATCGAAAGTAACTGCTTCGCTTTTTGGGGGGATGGCAGGCATTTAAAAAGGGAAAGCTTGGTAAGGAAGGTGTGCAAGAATTGGGCTGAGTACAATGCACATGTATCTTGTTTTGGTGGCTGGCTGTCTTGGGTCCCAGTCCACCTGGACCTTGGACTGATGTCTCAACAATGGCTGGGTTGTTAACTAGCCACTGCCTTAAAGTAATTGTTGGGATTTTGCAGCTGGGTCTCTAGACCAAGTCTGTCTGTCTCAATATTAGCCCCTGGAATTTCTAAGAAGACACACAATTAGATATTAGCATACAGTTAGATGAGTGTGAAGGGAGTACATACGGTGAGAAAAGGAGGGTCATAGAATCTATTTTAAGACTAAGGAAAAAGGCTCCTACAGTTTGCTTCAGGGTTATATCTTGAAATCCAAGAGTAAGAAAAAAACTTTAAAATACATTTTGAAGGGCTGGGCACGGTGGCTCATGCCTGTATTCCCAGCACTTTGAGAGGCCAAGGCGGGTGGATCACCTGAGGTCAGGAGTTCGAGACCAGCCTGACCAACATGGAGAAACCCCTTCTCTACTAAAAATACAAAAATTAGCCAGGAGTGGTGGTGCCTGCCTGTAATCCCAGCTGCTTGGAAGGTTGAGGCAGGAGAATCCCTTGAACCTGGGAGGCAAGGTTGCGGTGAGCCAGGATCACACCATTGCATTCCAGCTTGGGCAATAAGAGCGAAACTCTGTCTCAAAAAAATAAAAAACAAAAATATTTTGAAGTTGAACTGCCTGACTAGGGGATGAGAAAAGACATTCCAGCAGAGGTAACTACATGTTTCCAGCATAGAGATAGGAAACAGCAAAAGTGTAAGCAAATGATTCCCGGCCACTTAGTAGCTGAAGAGCTATATGAAAGTAGCAAAGGAGATATATGATCTTGCTTTAGCAAGATCTGCTTTAGCTTCCATGGGCCCTAGTTTTTATTTTTATTTTTATTTTTAATATAATGCCTATCTGATAAGTGCTTGGAGGATTAGCTTCTGTTAGATGTACGCTCTTGGCCCAATGCCAAGTACTCAGTCATTGCTCCACGAATGAAAGTAGTGAATGTAGAGTCCCCAACACCAGGCTTGGCAAGTGGTAAACACCTCGAAATGTAAATTTTTGTTATCATTTCATCCCTTGTTCCCTTTCTTTGGTCCATATGGACATAATTTCATTATTAAGATAAAATAGACCTTGAATGATATTCATCTTTTATTTAGCTCATTCTTGACTAATAGTTTAGCTGGTATAGAGTTCTAATTCCTTCATATTTTGAACATAATATTTAATAGTCTTCTGTAATCTGTTGCTAATGAGAAAAGCTTTTCTTTTTATCTTCATTTATTATAGACTCCCTATCATGGTTCTACAGGTGGATTTATTTTTTTGTTTTCCTTCTTGACTTTTAGTGTATACTTTTCTATATATCTTTATTCAGTTCTGGAAATTTCTTTTTCATTATTTCTCCTAATTTTGTTTCCCTTTCTCTCTTTTGTGTGACACCTACTGGATATATGTTGGAGCTTCTCAATATCTCCCTCATGTCCTTTAACTGCTCCTTTATTTTTTTAATTGCATTATCTTTCTGGGATGCATTGTGTGCCTCTTAATGCTCTTTGAAAATTTCTACTTCTTTCTTTTACTATGGTAAGTCTACAGTTTATTTAATCTATTGGTTCTTTTTAAAATTTTAATGACTATACATATTTTATTCTTGTGTTTCTAATTGGTTCTTTTTCATTTGTACTTGGTATTGTTTAATTTGTCTTTTGAATTATGTTTTATTTTATGGACATGTCATCTTTCATCTTTTTGAGTTTGTAAACTATCTTTTTTCAAATTATTTAGATTGTATTAAGATTTGTATTTTTATCTAGTGAGTATTTCCCCTAAGTTTTATTTTATTGGCCTTCCCTTATTGTTACCCTTTTAAAAGATGTTTCATAATTTTGTTCTGTATTTTTATCTTGGGTGGGAGGTTTTTATTCCAATCTGTATTTGTTTCCAATTGCTGTTGTAGCAAATTAACACAAACTTAATGGTTTATAATAACACAAATTTATTACCTTACAATTCTGTAGGTCAGAAGTCTGATGTGTTTCACTAGACTAAAATCAAGGCATCAGCAAGGCTGCATTCCTTTTGGAGGCTCTAGGGGAGAATTAGTTTTCCTGCCTTTTCCAGCCTCTACAGCCTGCCTGCATCCTTGGCTCATGGCTCCATTCCACCTTCAAAGCCAGCAGTGGTTCATAGAGTCTTATATTGCATCACTCTGGCACTGACTGTTCTCCTGCCTCCTGTTCTTACTTTTAAGGATCCTAGAGATGTGTTTAGAGAGATGGTCAAGGTCCGGATCACAAAGATCATGGGAAAGAGCTTGGATTTTGTTGAAAATACAGTAGAAAGCCACAGGTAGTTGTATACAGAGGAGTGACAAGATTTGATTTGTGTTTTTAAATGATCTTACTGGTTACTATGTAGGGAATAAATTGTGCAGAGACCAGACAAGAGGCTTTTGGAATAATCCAGATGAGAAAGGGTAGTCTATTGGACTAGGGTTGTGGCATTAGAAATGAAGAATGGGCATATTTTGAGGATATATTTAGGAAGTAAAGCCCATAGAATTTACTAACGGATTGAGTCTGCCTGACAGGTGAGGGAAATGGAAAAAATCAAGGATTTCTTTTGTTGTTTTGGCTGAGTAGGCTAACTAGCAAGCCAAATAGTTGTTCTTCTACAGAGACACAGATTTTGTTTTACCTTATAGCTGTTGTAATCTTTGTATCTGAAAGCTGAAAGTGGAATCTGTGAGTGCTTTTAGCAGTTTTGCCTAGCAGGGCTATATTGACTGGAATTTATATGTTAATCTATTATCTCTTTATTACTTTTCTATCTTTATATTCTCTCTGCTTTATCTTTTTCATTTTAAAGTTATTTTTTTCATTATATTTTCACACCTCTGTTACCTGCCTTAAGTCAAGGCAGTATATAAATAAATTATAAGTAAACATAAATAAATTATAATCAAATAGTCTCCAGAGCTGTCAACTACCCACTGTCTATATATGTAAACTTTAAAAAGATTGTCATTCATTAGTTCACTTAAAGCACATATACATATATTGTAACTTCTTGATGGGCTAAAAAAACTATCAAATTGGTTCCTTTGTTTCTTTCCATTGGTCATGCCATTTTTGCGTTAGTGTTGTGTATCTGTCACTCATCAACCAATTTTGAATAGTTAAGAAATATGACAGTGGATTGACAAATGGCTTATCTGATTTGTTCATAAAGATACCCAGAATTATAGTGTGTACAATTTTATTTTTATTTTTATTTTTTTGAGACAGAGTTTTGCTCTTGTCACCTAGACTGGAGTGCAGTGGTGCAATCTCAGCTCACTGCAATCTCTGCCTCCTGGGTTCAAGTGATTCTGCTGCCTCAGCCTCCCAAGTACCTGGAATTACAGGTGCTCGCCACCATGCCTAACTAATTTTTGTATTTTTTAGTACAGACGGGGTTTCACCATGTTGGCCAGGCTGGTCTTGAACTCCTGACCTCCGGTGATCCACCGGCCTTGGCCTCCCAAAGCTCTGGGATTACAGGCATGAGCCACCGTGCTCAGCCCAGTATGTACAATTTTAGATTCTAGGTCCTTAGAGATCAAAGGTAATGTTGATTTAATTCTCTGCATTTGGCATTTTATCCTATTCCATAATATATGAAGGTGAGACTATATAATGTTTTTGATGATGCTGGTGAAGAAACATCTAAATAGATCAGAAGGCATTCAGGGAACAGTTAAGTTCACTGTACTGAAAATGGTTCGGAGAATATAGTTGCTTGACATAATGTCTTTTGATTGATACTGAAATGACAAGAATTAACTTGGTGAATGCCTCCGTGTTTTTATTATTTTTATTAAAGGGTCAGTATCTTTTGGACTATGAACTTTCTTACATACCCCTATCAAATCCCTTTACTGACAAAAGAGCTGACAAAATTATTAGTCATTCTCTTGTATTTGAAGGTCAAGTGATGATCTCTATTTAATATTCCTGTCCACAACTGTTTTTTGCTTCCTGTTTAGTAATTAAAAGCATTGTCTTCTAAGCTACTTTCTTGTCTAGTACGTATTAACTAAGATTTCTTCATTACACCTCTGTAGAGATGGCAGGAAGCAGGCCACTGACATAATTATTTCTGGCGTTAGACTAAAAAACTGTTATATCAAAGGTCACACAGTGATATTTGCATTTTCCAGTACTGAAACATAACTTTTTACTATTCTGTTTGTTCTTTTTGTATTTAATTTTTAACCCATAATATTTAGAAGGAAATGAATTTGTACCTAAAGAAAACTTTCAAATTCAGCTAAGATGGAGAAGATAAAACTGTGCAAGACTGAACTGGCAGATGTCAAATTTGCATCTCATTTAAAGTTTATGTATTTTCCTATGGGCATTTTTGGGTACTGTATAAATAAACTGTTAAGATGTTAACGTTGAGAGGAAAAGGGGAGGAAGGTGGGACATTAAGTAACCATGAAATTTCAGGCTTCCTGGCTGAGTTAATTATAATACCTTATCACTATATTATATTAACACTTTTAAAATTCAATTTTTTTGCCACTTAAAAAAAATCAAATCATAGGATGTGCTTAATTCAAGAGACTCCTTTAGGAAAGGATCTTATGTGAGTATTTCTTTTCATATTTTAAAAATTAAAGGAGGATATAATGGATTGTCTTTGAGACTTACTACAGGTTGGGCCATTAGCAGCTACTGTTAGGAATTACAGGAGTGTGTGTGGATTGGGTGAGGTGGAGTGGGAGTGTAGTATATGGTTGTTTCTGAGGCATGTTGAGTCAGCAGTATCAGCTGTAGAAATAGAAATTTGACTTCTTTTGCCCCATCCACTTTTCACATTTATTGTTTTATTCGAGAAGTATTTATCAAATTTCAATTATAAGTCAGGCACTCTGCTTGGGTGCTGGGTTACAGTGAACAAGACATGATTTCTGCCCTTTCAAGACATATAGCCTTCTTAAATTTCTTTATTATTTTCCCTAGCCTCAGAATACCAGAGAGTGGGTCAAGAAAAGGGTATTGTGGATTAGAAGGAATGGAGAAAGGTTGAAAGTTGTAAGCTTCTTTAAAATCCTGAAATCCCAATTTAGATGTTAGTCATCTGTTGTGGCAGAGCAGACCATGCTATTCACTAAGCTCTTAGGCAGAACTAAGATTTTAGGCAGAGTATTAAATAGATCAAGCATGGCCTGCTCTATGTCCCTGCTTCTCTTTGCCTAACCAGGAGCCCTTTGACCTCTGCAAGCATCTAGCTTGAGCTTGAGCTTGTTGTTTCTCCAAGTGCCTCAAGCTTAGATATCACCAAATTAACCCTTGCACAAGATAAAATCTTTAAATGGTAGCTGGGCGTGGTGGCTCACACCTGTAATCCCAACAGTTTGGGAGGCTGAGGCGGGTGGATCTCTTGAGGTCAGGAGTTTGAGACCAGCCTGGCCAACATGGTGAAACCCCTTCTCTAATAAAAATACAAAAATTAGCTGGGTGTGGTGGTGTGCACCTGGAATCTCAGCTACTCAGAAGGCTGAGGCAAGAGAATCACTGGAACTCGGGAGGTGGAGGTTTCAGTGAGCTGAGATTGTGCCACTGCATTTCTGGCCTGGACCATGGAGCGAGACTCAGTCTCAAAAAAAAGAAACAAACAAAAAAAAAAAAAAAAATCTTTAAATGGTATCTATGATGGCCATATTAAAAATCTGGACATGCAGCTTTACAAATATGTGCATGAGGGGGATTATAAGGAATATTTTAAGAATCATAAATTATAGTGTTACTTATTTCATTTAACACACACTATGTAGCACTCATTATATGCCAGTTTCCATTCAAAGTTCATTTCACCCTTATAAAAGCCCCATAATATAGATTATTATCTTTACCTCCATTTCACAGATAAGGAAACTGAGCTGCAGAAGGGTTGAACAACTTAAATTCACACAACTGGTAGACTTAGCATTCAAACTGAGGCATTCTGGCTTCAGAGCCTATGCTCTTGACACTAACAACACTAGACTGTCTCGCATCCCTATGTACTACATGCGGGACACCTGATGTCCATGCCCTAGTACGAAGTATGAGTCAGAAATTCAAAGGAAAGCCCTGGGCTGAAAACAAATCAGAATCATGTGCACCTAGTAATTTTAAGCCATCAGGGTAGAAGAGTACACATAGAAAAGGAAAGGAGATTCTCAAGGATAGGGCCTTGAGATCTAGCAACACTGAAGTGACTGGTGACAAACACACATCAGAAATGTAGACTGAGAGTGAACAGATTCAGGAAAACGCTGTCTCGGAAGCCAAGGAAAGACAGAATATCAACAAGAGTTTAACTTTACATGTGCCCCTGAGTGGTTAAAAGAATGCAGACTAGAAAAGCCACTCTATCTGGCAGTTAAGAGATCATTGCTGCCTTTTTCTAGAATTGGATATTTATAATAAAGAAGATAGAATGAGCTGCCACAAAGACACATTTTAAGAAAACAGAAGTACATGCTTAGACTTTTTATTTACACATATTTTCACTCATTTTGTGAAACAAATTTAGTTGATTTCAAGGCCTTTTTTTCTGTAAACTTATTCTTTAGACCACACCTCAGCTAAGTTTAGTTTCATATTATTTTACCTTGTAGGCACTTACATGTTTTTTAATGAAGAAATTTCAAAAATTTGTGAGCCCCAGGAAAACAATAATTTAAATTTCCTTAGGTGGTACATGGTCATAAGAATTAGCCACTAATCCCCAAGCAGGATTATCTTCTAGAAGATTATCATACCAAAATGCTAGCTGCAAATGATAATTCAGAACAGCTAGAATTGTATGTTGACATTGTACGTTTGTAAGTGAATGCAAGCTAAAGTTGAGTATTTTTCCTCAGTGCAATATTTGAGCCAAGTAATAGCATCAATATTAATTTATAAACATAAATGTTTATAAATTTATAAATGATGTAACTAAAACTTGATTTATCATACCATGCTTTATTGCCCGAGTTAAAATCTTACACATCTTTTGTTATGCATCAGTTTTAAATATCTTTTAGATTAAATATTAGATTTAATATTATATTTTATATAATTTTATAAGGTTTTATAATATTTATAAGATTTTATATAATTATATAATATTAAATATTAGATTTATATATTTAAATCAAATTCTTACTCTCTTTCTTTGCCTTTTTAATTCTGTCAGTACTTTTAGGCCACAGGCTCTCCTCTCAAGTTAGGATATGCTGCTGTACCTACTATTTAAATCTAATATTTAAATATTAGATTTAAATATCTTTTAGATTAAAAGATTTTCAGGATATACAATCAAATGTTAGATAAATTTGATTAAACACTCCCTTTGCTGTAATTGTTTGGCAGAATACATTTTATTAAACTCAGGGTAGAACATCCCCTAAACTGGGCATTTGCTTCAGTAAGAATAAAAATTCAGGTTGTTTGAATTAAGTTTTCAGTATCACTACTCCTATCAGTCTAGGTGACCTAACATTTCTCCACCTGTAAAATATTATTGGTCATTTTGGCAACTCCATATCTATTTAAGGAATTTAGTTATTTAATAACAACATACAATTCTTTTCAAATAAATAATTTTGGAAACTTTGGTTTAATTTTTTAATCATGGAAATAATTATGTAGTGTAGTTGCCAGACCCTCTTTTTTGAGACAGAGATTTGCTCTTGTCACCCAGGCTGGAGTGCAGTGGCACAATCTTCGCTCACTGTAACCTCTGCCTCCTGGCTTCAAGTGATTCTCCTGCCTCAGCCTCCTGAGTAGCTGGGATTACAGGCATGTGCCACCACGCCCAGCTAATTTTTGTATTTTTAGTAGAGATGGGTTTCACTATGTTGGCCAGGCTGGCCTTGAACTCCTGACCTCAGGTGATCCACCCGCCTCAGCCTCCCAAAGTGCCGGGATTACAGGTGTGAACCACCCTGCCCAGTCCAGACCCTTTTGTAGATGGGTCTGCATGTATGGAGTTGGGCTGATGTGCTGCTGAAATGCAGTGGTAGCCAATTAAAGGCATAGGAAGATGAGAAGATATTTCTTAGGTAAAATTTGCACACGATTAAGGGAGGAATAGAGATGCTGGAATTACTTCTTGAGTTTCATATTTTTGTGAATTTTTGATTAATGCAGTAAAAATGGACAGTTTTTGTTGTGATGGTTTTTAAAAAAACCACTACCATGTTAATACTTTATGATATGGACTAACATACAAGCAGTGAATACAAAGGGGGGAGAGCTCACTGACCTGAATTAATGAGAATTTTTTTGAATTGCGCTATCTATACTTGATGCTAAATTTAGTTTTTTATTTTCCAGGTGGTATCTACCTACTCATAAGCCTTACCAAACATGGCATCTGATCATATCTTCCTTAAAGTGTCATAAGTGTAATATTTATGTTAGTTTAAGGGTTAATAGAGATTTGCTTATGTTTAGAAAAACATATTCTGTTTTTATTAGAAGTAAACTAGATGTTTTGTACATGTTTATGACTCTCTAAATAGAACACACTATATTTTTTACGCCAGTTGTCATTTGAATAACTGAGTTTTAATAAATACATTCTGAAACTTAAGCTTTTAAATTTGAGATTTTATGTTTTCCAAAATTAAAATCAAAACACATGTTTTCCATTACTGATTGGAACAGATGCAGTGAACTCATATATGAAAAATGATGAAAGATATAAGATCAGGCTATCTTTATGCCTCCAAAACAGACCATTCTATTCTATACATTGTGCTTATCAAAGTTTGAAATAGAAGTTACGTACAAAAAGAAATGACCCCTGTTCCCCAAAGTTTGAAGTCTGAGATGTAAGAGAAAAAAAAATTCCCTGAATTCCAAGGCTTAGAAATATATTTCTGTCACCTTATTTATATTAGGTCACAAGTAGAAACCTTGATTTTGATTAATGAGTTATTGTCCCCAAGTTTGATTACTTATACTTTGAGAGAATTTCCAATATTCAATTCCCTGGATTTTTAAATCCGTTTTCTACTAATAACTTGATTTATAAAGATTATCCCCTTTAATTTTTAACTATGCTTCATTTCAACTCATGTCAGATAAAAAATGGGCTTGAAAAATATTGAAAATGGTACTCTTCTTCATAGATTATTTAACATATGAAACAATATACTCCCTTTTCTATTCATTATATTTCCACTGAGTGCTAGAAGTTGTATAGTTTTATGCCCAAGGGTCTGTTTTACTGAACAAACCAGAACTCCTCTTCACCTCTTTACATTTTAGTTAGATGCTGGTGCCTAGGTTATTGTGACTGCTCAGTGCATACTGTTCAGGATCACAGTTGATTTTAGTGAGTTTGCTAACCTAGTTCAGGGTCTTTGAACCTAGTTGGCTTTAGCAGGTTTGAAAAGAGGACAACTTTTACTACTTCCCCTCCCCTATCTTTCATGTATTACTAGTCATTGATGAAGATAGGATCCTCAACAGTAGCTAAGTAGGCAGTGCTGTAGGCTTACTCCTTTTCCACTGTGCTTCCAATTGACTAGCCACCAACGTATTGCTTTTCCTTTCATTTTTACCACCCACAAATTGTGAATAACTGCATTTAGATTTTATAAAAATAAAAATCAGTATATTCTTATTCTCTTTCTTTTCCTTTTAAATTCTGTCAGTACTTTTAGGTGGCCACAGGCTGTCCTCTTAAGTTAGTATATGCTGCTGTGCCTACTATTGATTATGAGAAAATATTCTAACTTCAAATTAAGGTTCTTCATTGTAACATTTGATAGTTAATGGTACGGTCAATATTTTACTGTAATAAGTATCTATCAATCACACACTGGCCTATGGGACAGAGGTTTTCTGTGATGGATAGATTCTTTAGACACAGATAGGATGAGAACTTTAAGATATCCCCACAACTTTTTTACCTCTTAATAAAATACAGTACATTTAAAACTGTCATCTACAAACAGATATGTGAACTTCACCATCTCTTCATCTTATTTTTGCTATTTTCTGCACATTTTCTCCCTTTTCATTATCCCTTTTATTAGAATAAATTGTACATAATTAATTACTGTAAATTGTTCTAGTAAAGTTTGCTTTATGTCCAGTGTTAACAAGGCCAATATCTATTATGCAAATCTCAATATGTGAGATAAGCTAGAAAGTAAATGCTTGAATAATAACTACCTTCTTTGAAGCAAAGAAAACTGAGTTTATTTATATTGTGAATGTCATCTCACAGTTCAGTCAGTTACCTTGGTAGGCAATAAAAGACCCTGAAATTAAAATGACCCCTTTTCACAAAATAAAGCTGGATGATTCATTTACTACAAAGAAGCTTGGCTTGAGAGTACTCCTTCTGAAATATAAAATGATATCCTACTAATGCATCTGAAGTGTGCTTTAAACCTATCCAAGGAGACTCATGAAATTAAGGACTGCATTACATATTGTGATTCTCTTATATTATGTTTACTTTTCCACTGTTTCTCCTCTGATTTTATACCTTATCGGTTGCATTCCCAATCTTTGGAAACCTCCACTTCAGAAATTGTATATGTTTACAGCTGCCTTGAAAACCTTTAGACCTCTACAAATTTGAAAATATAAATCTTAAGATTGATGTTTCATAATATGTATATGTTAGTTTGGTTTAAGAATCTTAGCATTTTAAGTATTGAAGCACCTGCCAGCTTGGTGAAGAAAATCAGTTATAGCACAACAGTGTAATGATGACAAAATGTTAAATTTTTCCTTGTAAAAAATTTCATTTTCAGCCTGAGTGATCCTATACAGCAGTGTTACTAGCTAAGAGGGAGGGATCTGCTCAGCAGTTCTGACTGCTCATTATTGGTCCTTGACATTTCATTCATATGCTTATTTTTTCTGTTGCAAAACATTATATCACTTGAAAACATTAATAAACAAAAATATTTCTTTTTAATTGCAAAACTCCCACATGGTGATTTCTTATTATATCATGAATTAATTTATAATCTTAATGGAGTCATTAGAAAAATAACTGACCCCAGTTTTGAACATGTTAAGCCACTTATTTACCTATCCAAAACTACAGAAACTATAAAGTTATCTGGTTTGTAAAAATACACTTTTACAGAATATATGATAGAATTCAACAGCTTTTTAATTAAATAATAGTATTTTAAAAAGAGATGTGTAACATCAATAAAATTCCAGTTTGCTTCTGGAGGCACTCAAAAATACTTTATTTTTGAGACTTTTTTTTGGCTAAACTATCTAACTTCTGAATGAAAGAGAATAAAGATCCTGCCCTAGAGGATCCTGATGCTTATAATCTAGTTAAGTGTCTAGAGATAAATTCTAA
Organism: Pongo pygmaeus; assembly: GCF_028885625.2. Classification (NCBI taxonomy): domain Eukaryota; kingdom Metazoa; phylum Chordata; class Mammalia; order Primates; family Hominidae; genus Pongo; species Pongo pygmaeus. The sequence goes on along the minus strand of NC_072379.2, from coordinate 109,671,695 downwards.
AGTGTCAAAAAGCCAAATTTATAATGTCATATTAATACATTAAAGAACCTGAAGGATTTATTGAATCAGAATATTAGGACTCAAAGGGACCTTAATAATCCTCAAATGTGAACACTTTGTTTTAAGAATGAGAAAGCTGAGGCCCCAAAGGGGAGATGACTTACCTGGGGCTTGCTGGGAGGCCTAGATAGAGCTGGGATCAAAATTTTATTCACAGTGCGTCTCTTGTCATTAAGGGGCCCAGTTTATAGAGGAAGGTTTCTGAGGAAAGGCAAATCTTGCACTTAAAGGAAACAGTATTATAAGCAGCAGTGAACTAGATCTAGAGATTTGTGTTTCTTATGTTAGTTCTAAGTTTTTACTAGTTCTAAAATGCCATATTTATTGATGTAGTTTGATAGCAAAAAAGGAATAATATGAGCAATCATAATAAAAAATAATAATGACTAAAAGTTATAGAACTTCCTATGTGCTAGGCTCTGTTTTAAGCACTTTGCATTCATTAGCTCATCTAATCCTCACAATAACCTTGTGAGGTAAGTACTGTTGTCATTCCCATTTTACAGATGAGGAAACTGAGGCACAGGGAAGTAGCTTGCCCAAGTTCAAATGTGGAATGTTATACAGTGTATAGATGGAATGACCAGGCCAGTCCATATCAGATGATTGGAAAGGGGTTACTATGTTGAAGAATATAGGTAGTTAAGAAGGACTCCTCCAATGATAATTTTTAAAAAATAAATAATCTAGTAATTTCTTATTGTTATCTAATGTGATGATGTGCAACTTTTCTGCAACTTTCTTCTTATTGACAGGAGGAAATTGTCAATAATTTGAAAGTATCTAGCCATAGCTTGTGTCCATAATTCTGAAAGATATTATTGCAAGCATTGGTATATGTCAGCATGTATACAATGATGCAAAAATTATGGCTCCACAATCACCTGTGTGTTTGACCCTTTTCACTTGTAGTTGGTCACGTATGTAGAAGCAATCACTGTTCATTGCAGTATTCTTTGGTTCAAGGTCTGATTCCAACCAAGTAACCTCATTTCTGAAAGCATCTGTACTTAACTACTAGGTTATGTTGTCCATATTTGTGTTTAGAGTTATCTTCTATTTCTTGCTTGCTTTAGAAAATGTTATTTTGCTTTTATACTTCAGTTACCCAAACATCAGTTTATGTGGAAAGGTGTAAACAGGGTTAATAGATGATACCTTTTTATTTCTGTCATTGTCTTTGCATGTTGGCCATCTACCAGTGTTATTGGTCAAAGTTTTGTAGAAAATACAGAATGAAGTAGTAATAGTAGGTCTAAATAAAACTACCCACTTTTGTAAGCTTGCAGAAGCAGTTACAGTTTTGAAGCAGGGCTTTATTTGATCCTGTCTCAAAGCAGTATTGGATTCTTTAATATTCTGTTTTCTTTTAACATCCTATTATTGACTCGATTGAGAAAATGATTTAAAAAATTGTAACTGTACAGGGTCTGTAATGGAAGTACAGTTTGGTTATATGTGGAGTTTTCCTCTGTGAAGTTCAATAAAGTTGAATTAACAATCTGTCTGTTTTGGTTTTATTCAACAATATTTACTCAGCTCTTACTAAGTATTAAGTATTGTCGTAGGTGCTGGAACGAGTGTCTGGTGCTGTTATGGTCATTAGCCTGTTTTAGCTCTAGGCTACCCTTTGAATTAGATAAGTTTCTGAGAGGATCAGATTTAAGTTTTTGCTGCTAAGGTAAAGTAAATATGCAGTTCTATACAGCATAAATTTATTCTAACTGCTGTGCGGAAATTATTAGACATAAAATACAAAATAACAAATTCTTATGGTACAAACTTAAGCCCTGGATATTGCTATATACTGCAATATAGAATTTTCTCTACAGCCCTTCCTTTCCCTAGGCATAGATGGGTGGATGGATAGGTGGAGGGAAGGATAGATCAATGGATGAATAGATAAATATAGAGGAAAATAACTATGAAATATACCTTATGATTGCTTAGGAAATGTCACTTGCTGAAATTCTAATCACCTCTTAAGATGCAACTAATTCGTAATCCTTTGCAAGGTTTCTCCGAATCTTGTATAATTAATGCCTTTCCCCTATGCCTATAAAATTCTCTTTATAACTCCATTATTATGCTTACCATAGTTATATTATACTGATTGTGTACATGTCTGTCTTTTCTACTAGACTGTAAATTCACTGCAGGGTAAGAATTTTATCTTAATTCATCTTTGTACTTCAACTCCTTTATACAACCTTGTGTCAAGGAAGAATTGAATATGTGATTGCTGCATTCCCCCTCCTCATTTTGTAACTACTTTATTTTTAATCATCATTATTGAAATATAATTTACCTACAGTGAAATTCATGAATTTTATGTGTACATTTCAATATATTATAACAAATTCAACATAAAAAGCATTCCATCACTTCCCATACTCCTCTTCCTTTTTGCAGTTATTCTTCTCCCATCACACCTAGCACCTGGCAACTACTGATGTGCTTTATGTCACTATAGTTTATTCTCAGTGATCTATTTTATTTTATTGCTGAGCAATGTTCCATAATATGGATATTACCACTATTTATTTGTTAATCTGTTGACGGGCCTTTGGGTTATTTATAGTTTGGGGCTATTGTAAATAACACTGCTATGAATATTAACATACAAGTGTTTGTATCGATATGTTTTCATGTCTTATGTGTAAATATCAGAATCTCATATAGTTGGAATTACATAGTATGTAGCTTCTTCAGATTGCCATATTTCACTAAGCAATATACATTAATGGTTCTTCCATGATTTTTCATGACTTAATAGCTTACTTCTTTTTATTGCTGAGTAATATTTTGTTGTATGGATGTATCACAGTTTGTTTACTATTGAAGGATATCTTAGTTGTTTACAAGTTTTGGCAATTATGAATAAAGCTGCTATAAACAGTCCTGTGAGGGTTGTTGTATGGACATAAATTTTTAACTCATTTGAGTAAATAACAAGGAGCACATATTGATGGATCATATGATGAGAGTCTATTTAGTTTTGTTACAAACTGCCAAACTCTCTTTCAAAGTGGCTGTGCCACTTTGCATTCCCACCAGCAATGAGTGAGAGTTCCTGTTGTTCCACATCTTTGTCAGCATTTGGTGTAGTCAGTGTTTTGGGTTTTAGTCACGGTTGAATGTGTAATAGTATCTAATTGTTTTAATTAGCAATTATCGAATGACATATGATATTGAACATTTCATATACTTATCATATGTATTCATTTTAGATAGGGTATCCACATCTTTTGCCCATTCTTATTTTTATTTATCTATTTACTTATTTTAATTTATTTATTATTTGAGACAGAGTTTCGCTCTGTCACCCAGGCTGGAGTGCAGTGGCACGATCTCGGCTCACTGAAGCCTCTGCCTCCCAGGTTCAAGTGATTCTCATGCCTCAGCCTCCTGAGTAGCTGGGATTACAGGCACACGCCACCATGCCCAGCTAATTTTTGTATCTGTGGTAGAGACAGGGTTTCACCATGTTGGCTAGGCTAGTCTCGAACTCCGGACCTCAGGTGATCTGCCCACCTCTGCTTCCCAAAGTGCTGGGATTACAGGCGTGAGCCACCACGCCTGGCCTATTTATTTATTTTTTGAAATGGAGTCTTGCTGTGTCACCCAGGCTTGAGTGCAGTGGAGCAATCTTGGCTCACTGCAATCTCCACCTCCTGGATTCAAGCAATTCTCCTGCCTCAGCCTCCTGAGTAGCTAGGATTACAGGCATCCACCACTATGCCTGGCTAATTTTTGTATTTTTAGTAGGGAAGGGGTTTCACCATACGGCGAGGTTGATGTCAAAGTCCTGACTTCAAGTGACCCACCCACCTTGGCCACCCAAAGTGCTGGGATTACAGGTGTAAGCCACTGCACTCTGCCCTGTTTTGCTCATGTTTTAACTGGATTGTTTCCTTATTGTTACATTTTAACAGCTCTTTTTATATTTTGGATGTAAGTCATTTATCAGATGTGTGCTTTGAAAATATTTTCTCCCAGGCTGTGGCTTGGTTTTTCATTTTCTTAACAATGCTTTTCATAGAGCATAAGTTTTTAGTTTTAATGAAGTCATTTGTCAAGGATCAGTTGATCATATTTATGTAGGTCTACACGTAATTCTAGGCTCTCCATTCTATTCTATTGATCTATTTTTCCATTCTTTTGCCAATACTAATGGTCCAGGTCAGATGCGGTGGCTCATGCCTGTAATCCCAGTACTGTGGGAGGCCAAGATAGGCGGATAGCTTAAGCCCGGAAGTTTGAGATCTGCCTAGGCAACATAGCGAAACCTTGTCTCTACTAAAAATACAAAAAAAATTAGCCAGCCATGGTCATGCCCCCTTGTAGTCCCAGCTACTCGGGAGGCTGAGGTGGGATGACTGCTTCAGCCCAGGAGGCGGAGGTTGCAGTGAGCTGAAGTCGCACCACCGCACTCCAGCCTGGGTAACAGAGTGAGACCCTGTCTCAAAAAAAAAAAAAAAAAAAATTCTCTGGTGTTTTTCATGGTCATAGCAGCGTTATAGGTTTTTTTCTGGAGTAAGACCACATAGGTAAAGTGCGTTTTCATTATGTATCAAGGGTACATATTGTCAACATGATTTATCACCATTTGTCACCTTGATCACCTGGCTGAAATAGTGTTTGCCAGGTTTCTGCACTGTAAAGTTATTCTTTTTCTCTTCTTTCTATACTATAATTTTCAGAAGATAGTCACTATGAGCAGCCCACACTCAAGGAGTGGAGAGGTATTCTCTTCCTCTTTGAGGGCAGAGTATTGACTTAAATCATTTGGATTTCTTCCGTTGGATATACTTACCTCTTTATCTTCATTCATTTATGTATTCAGTCACTTATTTATGTCTGTGTAGGCTTGTGGATATTTATTTTACACTTTTTGTTATAATCCAATATGTTTTTCAAATTTTGGTCATTAAATTATTTCAGCTTTGGCCATTGGGAGCTGTTTTAGTTAGCTTTGATGTCCCTTTGACATATCCACATCAATATAGGATTTCTCTTTCTCTCTTAAACACACACACACACACACACACCCCTACACCCCTCCTTATTTTCTAGCACTACAAAATGCTCCAGGCTCACTTTTTATGTTTCCTGTTCTTGTCCTAGAAGCATCTCTTTTCTCAAGGAGCACGGATGCCTTTTATTGGGGAGTGATATTGGAAACCAAGGTCTGGGCACTAGGTATGCTCATTGCTACTGATATGTGATTGCTTCTAGGCCCTGTCAGCTGACAGAAGGAAGAAATACAAGCATAGGTTACTAACCCGTGTGTATACACATAACTATAAACATTACTATATGTAATTATCTATATCTATATTAAGCTAAACATGTGTTCATACTGTGTCTCCTACCATAATTCATCACCATACGGATGATTCTAATCACTCTCCCTTGCTTACCTCTAACCTCCCACTCTTAACAGTGAGAAATCTGGTTCCCATCCTATGGCATCCATTTACTTGTCTAATTCTCATGTATATATATTATATATATATATATATACACACATACACACACATATGTATATACACACACATACATATATACACAGACACATATACACACACATATATATGTACACACATACACACATATATATACTTTTGCTTTTATTTATTGTTCCTACTGTATACATTTTTGCTCTAAAGTATAGTAAATACAGTGGGTAACTATGTAGTTAATCCTGTTTTACTAATATAAATAAAGTGAATACATTTGTATTAACCTCTCATAGTTGAGAACTTCATAGCTCACCTCTACCACAAAGGAACCTCTGGAGTCTTGGGGATAGCAACTCAGTGCAATTTCTTTAAGGACTACATAGCTAAATCTTTAATCACAGTCGAACTGGCATCTTCTCTGACTTCCTCATGTTTGTTGTGTAGATCTTTTAACTGTACAGATCCCATGTGAAGGAAGAGAAAGGAATAAAAAATACTTCATAATAATAAAACTAAGTATATCATCTATTGGCATTCATTACGTGATCATATGTTTTCACATTAAATGGGAAAATAAGGAGAGAAGAGTTTGTTCAATGAAAGGAAAACAGTTTTTTTTTTTTTAAGTGCCATCAGTTTTTAGCACATATTATAGGCTTTTTTTTTCACATTTTAAAAAAATTTTAGATGATGGAGGAAGTGTAGAAAGTGACAAATATTTAAAACAATTGCCTCAGTGGCCTGATTTTCTACTAGTGATTAGATGCAATAGGTTCAATCCTTAACTCTGCACTTCTTTCTCATTGCGATTTGGCTCTTGAGATTGAGTCTCTCCTGGGGCAGAATCCAGTATTCCTTTTGTGGTAATGAGCTGGAATGAGCTACAATGTGGCTTTCTGGAAAGAATCAGGAACTTGGGAGAAGGAACAGTTGTGACTACTGGGTTTTGGGATTCTATGATTTGTGATTCTGTCACTGTCCCATTTAAGTGACTGCCTTTTTGTTCCCTTTTTACATTGCCCATGAAGCATGATCTGGAATCCTGCCAGAAGCCGCTTATGCTGTCAGTGTTTTTAAAGCTGTTCTTTCATTTGACTAGCAATAATTTTCTTAAAAATCAGGAAGATGAGATTGACTCCTTGAATAGTTTCAGAAATGTGTTGCTGGATTGAAGTGGCTGAAATTATAGCTCGTATGGACAGTGATGAGCAATACATTGAAATACCCAAATACCTTGTTTTCTAACTATAACAGTCATTTCATTTTCTTCTAACTTGGTAGGCTTACTATTTTTAGATTCATGACAAAAAAGCCAGAAGACATTTGACCATCACTAATGGACTGTAGACATTGATAGGGTAATTTAGGTAGTCTGTATGACTTCAATGAAAACCTTTGGATCTTAGGTTAAAACAAATCTTTGAAAGTTGATTCCTGCCTGGTCAGAGCCACCTGATGCAAAGAAATAGCTACCTGTATCTCTTCAGCTGCTTACTAATAGTTTGATCTAAATATGTCACTTGACCTTTTTATGTTTCCATTTTTTCACCTCCAATATAGAGAGAGTACTTCCCTAGAGGGCCCAACCACCCACAAGAGCACTTTGAAAAGTGTGAAGATATTGCCGGCTCTCATCTCTGTTGCTCCCAGTGAGCTGAAACCAGATCTTTCCTTGATGTAATTCTCTGTTTGACCATCCTTGAACTATGTCCCATGAAAGTTGTTAAACTCTGTGTTGTACCTAGGTTATGCAGTGGTTTAGGGAAATTGGATCAATGTCCATGAGTTTTAAATCTATTGAGAACTCAAGCAATAAGTGACTATTTTATCATGACAGCTGATTTATAACTACTTAGAAGAATCATATTTGTTCCCATTAGTCGTGTCTGGATAGTTTCTGCAATATTTTTAAAACAGTGCTTTTTTTAGAAGGCTAATAGATATTTTATGTAAGCTTAATTTTAATTGATGCACTGTATATTCTAATCCATTAGATGTATTTCTGATTTTCTTAAAAGGGAGGTTCAGAGTCCAGTGACATTTGAAGAAAATCTTATTTTACAGCTTAGTTTTCACAGTCTTGCTCATAAAATTTCTTCCTTATGTCAAATCCAATCATTTTATATGCAGATGTATGTCATTTATTCTTTTAAAATGCATAACCTTTTCTTTAGCAACATAGTGTGATATTAAGAGAAAAGAAAGAATGCAAGGAAAACCATGGAATACTAACTAAAAGTTTGGTATGTTAACATCATCTAGAAACTGTTAGGGAAATGACTTCTTAAATAATGAGGCCCATCTTGAAATTCAGCATAGTTTATTTTTTTAGAGAATCTCCTTTTGATGGTATATTTAATAACCTGTTATGCAGACAGTTGTACCATCTTCATTACAAATAAACTACATAGCTTTTTCTTTGCATAAAAATTTCCTCAGAGCTGTTTGCTGTTATCTTTGTTTAGAAAGAAGATGATTATTAAGTATATTCAGCAGTAATGAGATTTCCCTATGCTGATTGCAAGATCTAATTTGTATAATATGTAGACTGAAGAGTGGAAGAGAGAGAATGTGGGAGAGTCCAAGGGAAAAGGTTCATGCCAAACAATATACAGTATTTGCTGTTTATCACTGACCCTGTGCTCAGTATAAGTGTGCTTAATCTCATAAAATATGACAGACTTACCAAGTTAATGGTTATTAGACTTGTTAGTGTAAGTCTACTTTACCAAGCTTTGTCTAACGTTGAAAAAATCTCATTTAAATTGTTTAATTTGTGTAGGAAGGTTGATTAACAATTGTTATACTATTATTCTTTCGTTTAAATTTATTTCTTCCATTTGTTTTTGAACTTCTTAAACTTTTAACCATATGAACCTTGAAACTATACACTTCAACAAAATTTATCTTAAAATGAGTTTTAAGATAAAATATATGACTTATTTTTAACCCATGAATTTAAATTTCCTTATTAAATGTTTCATTTGCTTTTGCCTTTCATTTTTCAGGAATCATTTCTCCTAGTCTATCTTTCTAAGTTGTCAAGCTTTTGTGATTATAAACAATAATACCGCTTTAGTCTGTGAATTTAGATTTCGTCCTGTTCTGAGGCTTCTGCCCCATGAAATGTTAAGTTGAGATTTCTTTGTTCTTCATTTAGATATATCAAGATATGTGCCTGAATATTGTGTAACATGTAGAGAAACAGTATTAGACTTCCCTGTACATAGTAAATACTCAATAATCTCTACCATTTATCAGTCGAAAATGAAACTTACATAGTAGTCATTTTTGCAAGCACTTCACTGTGTCTGTAGACCGAGAGCATCTCTACCCTGTGTACCTCCAGAATCCCCTCCGAGAAGAAACCAGAAAGTTCCCACTAAATGACTTTAGCCATCCCAGTGACAGAAAATGGTCTGCAATTTCATTCACAGAAAATTAGTGTTTCTTTTTTTCTCTGCCTCCTTCCCGGAACCACATCATTATTGAGTCATTCTAGTCATTTTAGATTGTGCCATTTTATCTGTGAAATTCAGTGAACTAAATATTTTTAGATATTCAAAGAACAAATAATTGTGATGTATTTTGTAAAATATATAACATCACTGATAGTATTACAATACATAAGCAACACAAAATCAGCCTTCTTTTCTCTTGTATCTGTCTAGACCCTCAAGAGAATTCAGCAAATGAGAACTCAGCCCTTACCAGTGATATACAATATTGTTTGTCCTCTACCATACTGAGTTGTTTGTTTATACCATGTATCAAATCCATTTGAGAAACTGCAGTGGGCGTTGAAGTGGCTCTTTATAAGCAATAGATCAATAAACAGAGTGGTTAATCTGTGGTGAGTTAGCAGTTAGAGACTGCTAATGAAGTTACACTCATTCTAAGATGTCTTTCAGCAGGAGAGAATGTGACAAGGACAGAAAATTTAAACTGGATTATCCAGAGAGATAAAAGCAAGTTATGTTGAAAAAGTGTATCTGGTTTTATTTACGTCTTTTGTAAGGCCCTAGGTAGCTCAAGAGGCATCTCTGACTTATACAGAAAAAAAGAGGAAATAAAAATCCAGCATTATCTACCCCCACATTACACTACAACTGTATACAACTACTTAATCCTTTCTTCCCTGGCAAAAGAAACTAACAGCATGCCAAAATAGATCTTGACGGGTTTAAGAGCAGTGTGGGGATAATTTCAATAATTTAAAAAGATGTTGCTTTCTGTAATAAAAATTGATTCCATTTCTTTTATTTACTTGAATGAGTGCTTGTTGTAAACACCTTAAATTGAAATGCATCTAATTTATGTTTTTCTGAACTACTTGATTCAGTGTTTTCAAGTACATTCGTGTTGGAATTTCCGAGCTATTTTTATGTAAATGGAAAGTTGTCCGTAATTGGCACAGGGAGAGGCGGCTAGAAGCCCAATAATCTAATCTAAGTTGCACATTTTCCCCTCTCTGTTATACATTCATAATGGCATTTGAGGGCAAATAGTTTGATCCTTATGTCAACATCACTCTCCTCTAGAATAAGGGGAAGAAAAGGGAAACTTTGTTTTAAGGATTAAATGGCGAAATTTTTCTGTGACACGCCATCTTAGAGCTGCCAGGTTTTATAGGGAGCAAAAAGATATCATTAACTTCTAACTACTTGGAATAGGAATTGAAATTATTTGCTTCAGGTAGTAGAATGAAGGTAAAATTACACAATGTAGTAGAAAGAAGGTAAAATTACACAATGGTTGTGACTGTTATAGACTTAGTTTTACCAAATTCTATTTTATTTTTAAAAATGTGTCCTACTTGAGAGTTTGGTAACAATGACACTAAAACAATTCTTCTGTTTTCACATTTTTCGTAATGTGTGTGTGTGTGTGTGTATGTGTGTTTATGTGTGTTTAATATTAGCAAAAGGATCTATCAGATAGAGAAGAACATTTAATGATGTTAAACACCCGGGGAACTTGTTATATGCCTATTATAAATCATGGACTGCTCAAACTTCACGTAATCTGAGAAAAAGCCATCTGAATTCCAAACTCCATTCCTGAGGAAACAATGTTAAAACAGATTTAATATGAATTAGTTAAAATGAGATTCGTTATTCATACCATTCATTCCACGTATCTAGCCATCTATCCATTCATACATTTCTTCAATAAATATCATGCCCAACTAGGCTTAAGCACTGGGCTGGATGCAGGGAGTACAGTAATAAGCAGGAAACTCATATCACCCTCCCAGAGAGGACTGTCTTGTAATTAGAGGTGTAAGCCAGGTTACATGGTGGAATAAAAACTACATTAAAATTTTACCTATTTTTTATTTTCAGGGGCTTCATTGCTCTGCCTTTTCTAGATGTTTAAGAATTAACCATTTAGGCGCAACCTGTTTTATTTAGATGGAAATATTTCTAATATATGACCTCTAAATAGAAATATTGGATGTAATCTTTATGCTTTCAGGATCATGGTTTTGGATATTACAATAGCTTGTTTGATTCTGATCATTCTTATTGGTAAAAATGACTTTTATTGGTGTAAAACTCTAGGATTTACCAGGATTAAACTTTTTCTTATTTAATCTTCACAACAACTCTAGGAAGTAGATGACATGGCTAAGCACATCTTATGGATAATGAAACTGAATCTCAGAGAGATTAAGTGGTGAGCCACTTTACTTGTTTAATCACCTGCCTGGTGCGTATAGGCCCCTGAGTTTCTGGTTTGTTCAGAGTTCAAAGTGCTGTGTTGGAAGCTAAGAAGCGGTATAACTGACATATTTCAGATGATATGGGGGATGAGTATGGTGGGAGGATGGGAGTAGGTAAAGGAAGGAATGAAAGAGATAGATGAACCATTTCCATTCCTATTTGGAGAATCTGATAATTTGGTAATGGTTATTTGTAGGTAACCAAAATTTCAGAAGTTTTTCTCTAAAATATGCTGATTTCAATACCCCCTTAATTAAGCCTCTTAATTATTTTCTTTTTGACAAAAAATAATCATAAACCCTGAAAATGTCTGATATGATTAAGGAAAATTTGAAAGACAAGTAAAAATATGCAAGTTAAAGTCAGGGGTATCTTCTCTCTGCTATTTTTTTTTCTGCACAGGTAAATGGTGCTAAAGTTGTTTATAGATTATATGTTCTAGTTATTTGGTCAGTATTAAAGAGTAAAGGGACTTCTAGATGTGTGGTAGTTATTGAAAGGGTAAAGGCCAGGGAGGAGTAACAGGGTCAGGATTTACCCTTCTACAAAAGCAACAACAACAATAAAAAAGGGCAAAATATGTGAAACAAGAATCTGGGTGTCAGACACTTTATGAATATGTTCCCTGAGAGATGGGAAACAAGGTGAGCCTTACCATTGTCCCAGCTTACTTTCAAGAGGCAGCATAGAAAGGAGGAACCAGACAGAGCCCAGAGGACTACCTGGGTTGAATTGATGGAGCTGAGAATCTGGGAAGACCAAGGCATTTGGAGTTCCTAGGACAAAGTAGGAGAGAGAAGAGAGAAAAGGGCTGCCCAGAGAGCCTCCTCTAGAGATCTGCCCCCTCAAGCAGTCAGCTGAGTCCTGATCAGCTGATGTGCCTGAGGAAACTACTCGACTCTGGAAGGAAAGAGCAGGTGTTTACATAAGTCAAAACTTATCCAGTTGTACACTTTAAATATATACTATTTATTTCATATTATAGCTTAATAAAGCTATATTTTTAAAGGGTAAAAGATGCATTGCTGAAATTTTGCCCCAAGAATTTTACCTATCTTTGCTTCAACCTGCATTCTCTATTTCAGTTTCTTCATATGATAAATTCTTGACTCAATTGAATGGTAGAACTCACATGGCCAATATTTCAGATCTATTCATTTGTGGGTTTAATATGGTCATCTACAAATTACTGATATAGTTTGCTTTTTCTTACTTGTGTCATGAGATTACAGTTGAATATATACTGGACTATTCACCCATTTCTCTAAATTAGTGATTCTTAACCTTTCTGAAGTTATTTTACCTCTTGAAAATTTGATGAGAGTCATGGACTCTTCACCCATAGCAATGCATATGTGATTCTAAATGGTTTCATAACTCTCTAAAGCCCATACATTAACCACCACATCCCCATCATTCATGAAGTTTAAGAATCCATAATTTGAATAAACTTACAATTTTTGTTTTGTTTTGTTTTGTTTTGTTTTAAGATGGAGTTTTGCTCTAGTTGCCCAGGCTGGAGTGCAATGGCATGATCTCGGCTCACTGCAACCTCTGCCTCCTGGGTTCAAGTGATTCTCTTGCTTCAGCCTCCTCAGCTAGGATTACAGGCACCTGCCACCACATCTGGCTAATTTTTTTTTTTTTTTTGTATTTTTAGTAGACAGGGTTTCACCATTTGGCCAGGCTGGTCTTGAACTCCTGACCTCAGGTGATCCACCCACCTCGGCCTCCCAAAGTGCTGGGACTGCAGGCATGAGCCACCGCTCCCAGCCCATAAACTTATAAATTTATATTTGTTTGAAAAGGAGCATTTTGAGCCACACTAGTCTAGATGATTTGTTTATGTGTTTACCAAGATCATGAACAATTGAGTATCTAAGTATTATTTAACAAGGAAATGATGGCATTTTGTGAGTGCATGTGTGTTTAGCTGATACAGAAAAAATGTGTGAAATCGAAAGCTTACTTTCAATAATCCCTTACATTACCGCAGATGTTAAGCAAGTACCAGAACTCGCCTTCAGATCACTGTTAAGAGAAATGCGAAATCTCATTAGGCCCTGCTTCACACATCACATCCTCATGTCCACAGCAGCAAATTCGCGGGGTCTTCTGTGACCATGGGACACTGTCAACAGTTTTACTGCTACATTATGTATGACTTTTTTTCTACTGAGGGCATGAGCAGTTGGTATAGAGCTGCAAAGGTGAATTTGTATTGTGTCCTGTTCATGTCTCAGAAATGAGTTGCATCTGCTCTGTGTATTTGCTGTCTTTCTCATTCAGTTTCACAACATTTTCCCATAAAAAAAGAAAGGTTAGCATTAATAATGAATGAAACTTATTTCTGATCAGAGTTCTAGGATTTTTTTAAGGCCATCTAATGTCTGTTATGCAGTGGGTTGGTGAAAGGATCAGCAGATTGGTGACGGAGCAATTGGATGTTATGACATGAATTAGTGACCTCTCTGCTTCTGTTTTTAGTCCTGAAGCTATAGGTTATAGATCTTCCTTGAGAAGAGCCAAGATTTTTTGTGAGGGTAGTTCAGTGTTTCTCATTTGTGTTTTTATTCCAACATTTGCAAAGGGGTATTACACATTTCCATCATAACCACAGCTACTCACTAAGATTCTTGAGGGAGCAGCGTATCTCAGAACATCTGAGGGGAGTAGAGTTTCAAAAGTCTTCTCCTTTCCTAACACCTCTTGGGGTCTTGTTTTTTTTCTTGCCGCCAGGCTGAAAAAACACTTGTAAAGATTGACTTGTAGCACTAAGTCGGTAGGAAAATCATGGCAACTTAAAGCAAACATTAAGCTGGGGTTTTATTTCCTTTGTTAGATTGATGGGGGCACTTCATTCTAAGGATGTCACTGATTCTGAAATTATGATGCCAGAGCTACATTTCTGCTATGCCCAGCCTGCATTCACTCATGCCACCCTAGTCTTAGGAATTTTTATAGCTAAGCCCATGACTCATCCATACTTAGGCAGGAAATATGAGATTTAGAAAATGGCTCTGACTTCAGACTAGGGTTTATTGGCAGAATAGGGCCAGATTTGCTTCACTTGGAAAAAGGGTGGCATAATGCTCAGCATAGGTGGTTCTACTTAAGAAATGTTGATTGATTAGGGTAAGTGATATGGTTTGGCTCTGTCCCCACCCAAATCTCATGTTAAATTGTAGCACCTATAATTCCCACATGTCATGGGAGGGACCCAGTGGGAGGTACTTGAATCATGGGGGTGGGTCTTTCCCTTGCTGTCTCAGGAGATCTGATGCTTTGTTTGTTTGTTTGTTTGTTTGTTTTGATATGGAGTCTCACTCTGTCACTCAGGCTGGAGTGCAGTGGTGAGATCTTGGCTCACTGCAACCTCTGCCTTCTGGATTCAAGCAGTTCTCCTGCCTGGGATTCAAGCGATACTCCTCCTGAGTAGCTGGGTTTACAGGTGCCTGCCACCACCCCCAGCTAATTTTTGTAGTTTTAGTAGAGATGGTGTTTCACCATGTTGGCCTGGCTGGCCTCAAACTCCTGACCTCAGGTGATCCTCCCACCTTGGCCTCCAAAAGTGCTGGGATTACTGGAGTCAGCCACCATACCCAGACGATCTGATGGTTTTATAAAGAGGTGTTCTCCTGCACAAGCTCTCTTGCCTGCTGCCATATAAGATGTGACTTTGCTACTCCTTTGTCTTCTGCCATAATTGTGAGGCCTCCCCAGGCATGTAGAACTGTGAGTCCATTAAACTTCTTTCCTTTATAAATTACCCAGTCTCGGATATGCCTTTATTAGCAGCGTGAGAACATACTAATACAGTGAGTAAGGAATCAAATTATAAAGAATGTTTATAATTTATACCTGCTTTCAGGTAGGATTTTCTGAGGCTTATGAGAAAATAAATATTTGCTACATATAAGAGAAAAGGATTGAGAAGAGGGAGAAAGGGAGGAAAGATGAGGTGGATAATGGAAACTGTTTTATCTCCCATGAGTAAATAGCTAACCTATAACTCAAATCTCTTTTTTAGGATTTTCCTGGTATAAGGAATAGTGTATTGTTCACCCACTCTCTATATTGAGCACTGTTATTCTGAATAGTATGGTTACTATTTACTAATTTATTAATTATGTTGTAGCTTTCATCATTACGCATTATTTTTTGGCAAATTAAAGTCAAATGGGGAAGTAGTTGATCTATTTTACTTTTACTAATTGTTATATTTTGTTAAAAATGAGCAGGAATTTAAGAAATACCTCATGGCACACTTTTTTTAGATCCCTTTGAAAACAATTTGAATATATGAGTCACTGAAATATTTGAAACAAAAACTAACAGAAATGAAGGGAGAAACAGACAATTCAACAATAATAGTTGGAGACTTCAATAACTCACTTTCTCTTTCTTTCTTTCTTTTTTCTTTTTCTTTTGAGACAGGGTCTTACTCTGTTGCCCAGGTTGGTGTGCATTAGTGCCATCTCAGCTCACTACAACCTTGACCTTCTGGGCTCAAGTGATCCTCCCACCTCAGCCTCCTGAGTAGCTGGAACTACAGGCACATGCCACCACACCCTGCTAAATTTTGTGTTTTTGGTGGAGACAGTGTTTTACCATTTTGCCCAGGCTGTTCTTGAACTCCTGTGCTCAAGCAATCCACCTGTCTCAGCATCCCAAAGTGCTGGGATTACAGGCGTGAGCCACCCTTCCCAGCCAACAACTCCAATTTAATGTGCAGTGTACTATAGTAGAATGTAAGTTCCCTGAATGTAGGAATATGCATCTTGGTTTTTTCATTTGCCTGTTTGTTTGAGATGGAGTCCCGCTCTGTCACTCAGGCTGGAGTGCAATGGTGCGATCTCAGCTCACTGCAACCTTTGCCTCCTGGGTTCAAGCAATTCTCCTGTCTCAGCCTCCCGAGTAGCTGGGATTACAGGCATGAGCCATCACACCTGGCTAATTTTTGTTGTAGTAGAGGCAAGGTTTCACTATGTTGTCCAGGCTGGTCTTGAACTCCTGACCTCAGATGATCCACCCGCCTCAGCCTCCCAAAGTACTGGGATTACAGGTTTGAGCCACCATGCTAGGCCTTTTTTTTTTTTTTTAAATTATTGTATCCCTAGTGTCTAGAAAGATACCTAGCACATAGCAGACATGCAATACGTGTCTGTTGAGCAAGTGAATATACTATACAAGTGACATCTAAGAGCTATGTAGAGAAAGTATCCTTCTGATGATCAGGAAATGCTTCATGGAAGAGATGGCGTTTTGGCATGATATGGAGATGTTACTGTATTCCAGAAAAATGGAAAGGTATGAATATGGAAAGCAGCGGGAAGGAGGGTCATTGAGTTGCCTTTCAATTTATGTCCTTACTTCCAATAATTTTTTTTTCTGGGGATAATAAACAGTGTCACCAGGCCAGGCTCCAGAACCCCTGGTAGTGAGTCCTTTCCAAAGGCACTGGCATTAGCTGCTGATTTATACTGGCTCTTCCAACATGTTTTTAACTCCCTAGGCAGGAGTCTGACTTTCTTTTGTGTTCCTTTTCAACCTTGTCTTTTCTTTTCTAAAGTCGTTTTCAAAGGAAGACAGAAGACCTTGTGTAAGAGGAGGCTAAATCCTTTTTTCTTTCAGTGTGACTTCTTGATTCTTTGAAAAGTAGGTGGAGGCCCCCTTGCTGGCTGCCTCCCCCTCTGTCTGCTTCCTGGGCACCTCACTCCTGCCAGTGCTCCCAGGAGGGTGGGGTTGTGACTCTCAGCCACTGCAGTTTCCCTGCTGCGGTGCTGCTCTGATTTCTGACTTCCCACTTTGCTCTCCCTGCCCTTTGCCCTGCTGCCTGAACTCCCTTCAAGCATAGCAAGGATACAGATCCTGGAGCTTTGCAAAAAGTAAGGAAGCCCTGGAACACTGGAGCAAAGGCAGCAAAGAGCTCACAGTCACCTTTAGTTCCCCATCCTCCTCCCTCGTCAATTTTTTTCCCTCTCAATGCCAACAGATATTTCCTTCATGTAGTGTTGATTTATTTACCCTCCATCCTCATTCAACACATTTATTGACTGTTTACACTATGCTAGGTGCTCAGAATATAAAGATAGTAATCTCTGCTTTCAAGGAGCAGAATTATCTGCACAGAATCTAGGTATGGAATTACAGTGGAATTACAGTGTAATTACACTGTAATTACAGTCATTACAGTGGATCCTCTATTTAGAAGTTATCTACACCCTAGCTAGCTTGAATATGTTCACTAACTCAGTCGACAATTTGTCTTAATTAACTGATTTAGTTTATTAGAAAGATTGAACCTTTGCAAATGTAGGTGTAGCATTTTTAAAAAATCAATGCCATTGTCAAATGAGTATTCATAAAAAATACTGATGCTTGTAATAATAATAATAATAAAAAGACACACAATTTCCATTGGTTAAAGGTATGGACTCTAGCCAAAGTATGTCATCCAAATTTTGGTTTATCCTTTTACTACCTGTTTGGTATTCGGCAAATCATTTAACTCTGAGCCTCAGTTTCTTTATATGACAAATGGGAACAATTATGTTAGCTGTCTGTTGGCATTGTAGGGGTTGAGTATTAAATGAGTTTATGCAAAATACTTAGAACAGTGGCTGCTACACACAAAGCGCTACATGTGTTAGTTACTGTTGAAGTGTTTCTACGTTTTAGATCTTAACCACAGAACAGCTGAGAGTTAAATTCCAATTTGAACAAGGCAAATATTTCTTTTCTTTAGAAACTGTCCTGTGTTTTAGGGCCTTACTTTTCATCCACCATTTCATGCTATTTGTAAGTGAAGGATCCAGAGATTCCTATGTATATCATCAAGCACAATTTGCAATCAGTGTCAACATTTGCGCCACAGAGCCACTAACACTGTGTCCCATTAATACTGAGTTCTATTAACACTGTGTCCCACCATGCTGCCAGGTGATTTTAATGAACATCCGGGGTGGCTCTGCCTCACTGAAACTTGTCTTGCTACCTTTCAGAACAATATATGTATAGGAAATTATTACATTTCTCCTACTTCTGAAAAATAACCTGGGTTCAAATAATAGTAGAATAATGATACTGCCTTAGAACTGAGAAATAGAAAGGCAAACACAGTTTAAGAATAGCTGTAACTTGCAAGTGATTGATAATGTATATTAGAGCCCAAATGCACTAAAGATATCCATTGCTTTCATTTTCCAAGATGACTAACAGTTTGTCCAAAAAGTATTGTTAAGTAGGTTTGTTGCTTTGGGAAAGTAAGCCTACGTATATAATTCAAAATGATTTATTTTTATAAAGTCAGGAGTCTTTCCTTCTGGTGAATAGGTATTTTCTCTGACATTGTCTCTGTAGTTTCTCTTCTGGTGGCTCCTACCACGGTCATCTGCCTTTTAGGAGACTTGTCTGGAGCTTTGTGAGCCTGGCTTAATGAGGGCTGGGCCCTTAGCTGGGTTTCTTAGCGGGAGAGAATGACAATGAACATAGCCCAAAGGGTCAAAACCAAGGAAACCTCCACCTGCTGGTAAAGAAGGGATTGTGTCCCTCAAGATAAAGGCAAGTTAAAAGTAAACTGAAGGGGAGTAAAAAGAAAGGGCAATGAAGAGGATGTCAGACAATTTCCATATCTGGGAGTGGGGTATCTAAGCCTCCTGTTTTTTAGTCACTGATCCTGTGGTAGTTGGCTTTCAAGGCACGAGATTGTGGTACAGTATACATTACCCTCCTTCCAGCTAACCCACATGATAATCTATTATGTTATCCTAGACTTTTGACATTACTGGAAAATAAGTAATGGCCATGGAGTTAAAAATAACAAGGCTGGGCGCAGTGGCTCACATCCGTAATCCCAGCACTTTGGGAGGCCCGGGCAAGAGGATCACTTGAGCCCAGGAGTGTGAGAACAGCCTGGGCAACATGATGAGACCCCATTTCTAAAAAAACAATATGAGCCAGGCATGGTGGTATGTACCTGTGGTCCCAGCTACTCAGGCAGTTGAGGCAGGAGGATTGATTCAGCCCAGGAAGTTGAGGCTGCAGTGAGCCCTGGTCACAGCACTGCACTTCAGCAACAGAGTGAGACTCTGTCTCAATAAATAAATAAATAAATAAATAAATAAATAAAGGCACACATATTTAAAAAATGCAATATGAAGTTCTGTTGACTACAATGACTATAATGATTATATATGATATATAATATATATTTATATATAAGTATATATAGTATATAAAATATATATATAAATATATATTATAATATATAATATATATATAAAAATATATAAATATATATAATATATATTTTTATATACTATATATACTTATATATAAATATATATTATATATCATATATAATCATTATAGTCATTGTAGTCAACAGAACTTCATATTGCATTTTTTAAATATGTGTGCCTTTATTATGTTATATATAATATATATTATATATGGTATATTATATATATGGTATATGTATATATATTATATATACAATATAGAATATATAATATATATACTATATATAATATATTATATATGGTATATTATATATATACTATATATAATATATACTATATATATAATATATATATAATTACTGGACTTTTTTTTCAAGTTTGACAGGGAAGGAAGACAATATTCAAGTAACATCCTTGTAGCTAATCTCCTTCATTCTAAATTCTTATCTGAGTTTAACCTAGATGAAACACAAGGCTTTTAGTGCAAATTGAAGATGTAGTTTTAATTTTAGATGTTGAGATATGATGTCAAAACATGTTACTCAAGCTGGCTGATACATATAGTTGTTTTTGCAGTGCACACTAAATCTCAGGCAAGGGAATTTCATATTTTTATCCTTGAAATTTTCTGGCATTATGCCATTGTTCTTAACATAACATTATTAATGCTACATTTTAGTTTGTTGTCTGAGGATTCCTAGGGAGTTGAATGCATTGGATCTAAGAAAATAGTTGTTGCGATATCTGAAGGAACTACTTTATAATATTTCTTAAGAGTGTTTGAAGTGGGGTATTGCTTAAGAATCTTTGGTGTTTGAGAGAGGCTATATAAAAGGCAACACAAGTGTGTCAATCACTAGCATCAAAAAGTTTTTTTTTTTAATCGTTCAATTCAGTGGTCTTAATATATTCACAGAGTTCTGGAACTGTCCGCAATATTTAATACAAGAATATTTTTATTACCCCCTAAAGAAACCCTCTACCTATTAGCATTCACTCTCCATTTACCGCCAGTCTCCCCAGCCCTAAGCAACTGCCAATCTACTTTCTGTCTCTACTGATTTGCCTGTCTTGGACATTTCATGTAGATAGACTCAAACAATAAGTGGCCCTTTTTTCTATTGTGGTGAAAAACACAGCAAAATTTACCCTCTTAACCATTTGCAAGTATACTTTTTAGTAGTGTTAAGTATATTCACATTGTTGTAAAACAGATCTGCAGAACTTTTTCATTTTGCAAATCTAAAACTCTATGCCCATTTTAAAAAAGCTCCCTCTTTCCTCCTCTCTCTTGCCCCTGGTAACCACCATTCTACTTGCTGTATCTATGATTTACCTAGTTTAGATACCTCATTTAAATGGAATCATACAGTATTTGTCTTCTTGTGACTGACTTATTTCACTCAGCATAACATTTTCAAAGTTCATCTATGTTGTATTGCGTGATAGGCTATCCTTCCTTTTTAAAGCTGAATAAGATTTCATCATATGTACATATCACATTTGTTTGTCCATTCTTCTGGTAATGGGCATTTGGGTTGCTTCTATCTCTTGGCTATTGTGACTATTGGTGCTGTGAACATGGGTGTGAAAATATCTCTTTAAGACTTTGGTTTTCATTCCTTTGTGTATATATACCCAGAGATGGCATTGCTGAATCGTATGGTAATTTTAATCTTAATTTTTTGAGGAACCTCCTTACTGTATTCCATAGAGTATGCACCATTTTACAGTGCCACCAACAGGGCACCAGGGCGCCAATTCTCCACATCTTTGACAACACTTATTATTTTTGTGTTTTCTTTTGTTTGATAGGTGTGATCCTAATGGGTGGGTGTGGGATGATATCTCACTGTGGTTTTGATTTGCATTTTCACAAGCTTGTTGGCCATTTGTATGTCATATTTGCAGAAATATCTATTCAAGTCCTTTGCCCATTTTTAGATGGCTTATTTGGTTTTTTGTTGTTGTTGCATATAAGAGGTTTTTGAATATTCTTTATATTAGCCCCTTATCAAATATATGATTTTTCTCCCATTCCATAGATTACCTTTCACTCTGTTGACTGTGTCCTTTGATGCACAAAAGTTTTAAAGTTTGATGTAGTTCCATTTGTCTATTTTTGCTTTTGTTGTCTGTGCTTTTCATGTCATATCCAATAAATCATTCCAAAAGCCTTTTAAATAGTCAACTTATGATAAAAACAGAGTTCAGTAATTCAGAAATTAATCCAGGAGTCATTTATATTTGCATTTAAAATGTAATTTGTACATACATAAGTGTGTGTGTGTGTATATATATATATATATATATAATTTTTTTTTCTTTTGAGACAGAGTCTCACTCTCTTGCCAAAGCTGGAGTGCAATGGTGCAATCTTGGCTCACTGCAACCTCTGCCTCCCAGGTTCAAGCAATTTTCGTGCCTCAGCCTCCTGAGTAGCTGTGATTACAGGCATGCACCACCATGCCTGGCTAATTTTTGTATTTTTGGGGTTTTGCCATGTTGTCCAGACTGGTCTCAAACTCCTGGCCTCAAGTGATCTGCCTCCCTCGGCCTCCCAAAATGTTGGGATTATAGGCGTGAGACACCACACCTGGCCTATTTGTGCATATATTTGATTATGGATATGCCCCTACTTTTCTGAAAAGTAATTGCCAGCAAAATAATGAAGTTTTGCTGTGAATATATGACTCGAGAAGCTGGAAATATGTCCAGTTTTCCTGACTTGACCCCTAGGTCAAGACCTCCTTGATATGAGGGAACTTTTTACTTGTTTGTCTTTCAAAGAATTTTCTTGGTAAGATGAAAGCTATGTGAGATGGGAAACCAGACTTGTTTTTTAAAAAAGAAAAAAAAAATATAAGCAGTCTACTTAATGTTTAATCAAGATATACCACAGATAAACTAAACTTAAATAAAAGATATACGTAAGATTTTACTCTATAATATTGCCTAAATTACAGGAAATCATTCTACTTCACTGTAAAATGAATGATTTTTTCCACTTGTAGGCAGGGGGCATATATGGGAGTTTGTATGTGGGAGGAGTTAGTTTGGAGTGATGCCTGTGAACATAACCTGCTTGCACTCAAATCCTCCTCTTCTCCTTCTGTGTTCCTTTTTATGTTGAATGGCTTCCTGTTCACCCACTTACTAAAAGAGAAACTTGCACACCCTCCTTCCATTTTCATCTCCCTCACACCTCCCATCCAGGCAGTCACCCAATTCTTTCAGTCTTACCTCGAAAAGTAAGCCTGTTTCTTTCTGTCCTCATTGCTACTTTCCTTGTGCAAGACTTCATGTTCTGCGTTAAAGTGTTGTAGAAGCCTTTTCATTGGCCGGCCTGCCTGCCTTGACTTGCCTCCTTCAGTCAGAAACATATTTATAAAACATGATTTGCTCATGTCTACCTCTTACATAAAACCCTTAAGTGGTTCTCAATTGCTCTTAGTACTAATACTGAAGTTATTATCATGGCTCATAAGGTCTTTTGCAGTCTCACAGATGTTTACCACAACAGCCTCATCTGTCCTTGCGTACTTTTCCCTTGTATAATCTTTATCTAGGGGTCTTCTAAGGCCCTCTCTCCTTGTCTGTATCTCTCAGTGGATTGTGGGGTCCAAGAATTTAGGAATAATATCAATCTAGCTCACTGCTATAGTTCTTGTACCTAGTGCAATGTACAATACATCAGGTGTGCAGTACAATTGTGCTGAATGAATGAAAGCTGCAGTGCACATAAGCTATATTGCCCTTCCTCTTCCTAATTGCAAATTTTCTTCCAATAGTTTAGGATGTTCGTTATTTTCTACCTCCCAACAAGCTTGAACAAGTTGTGAAAAAATAAGATACAGTGAACCCTCTCAGCTTTCATTTCCTCATCGGCAAGATAGGGGCTAAAGCCCTTACAAATAAATCTGTAAGCTAAAGTGATTGGACCCATTCATCTCTGAAATTTCTGTTCTGTGATCCTATAAACATGTATCCACCCTAACTTACCTAAAACTCCAGAGTAGCTACCACATATGTAATGTATAAATAGTTGCTCTAAATCTATATCTATTGGCCTTCTAAAACATAATAATCTGTTAAGGTTGGTGTAAATTTTTTTTAAAGTCAGGATTGTGCCTTTATCAACTATGTTTCATTTGCCTGTATGTTAATATCATATATAAATATTACTATATGTGAATTATTTCATTGTAAATGGAAAAAGCATAATGTAGAGGAAATGAATGCATTCATGTTTATTTGCCTAGGTGAAATTTATATTTGTTTTTATTTTATTGGTTGCATTATTATGAAATACTGTTCGCACTGTAGTGAGGCATTTCTGAAAGTAATTGCAACATTGTATGAGGTACTCAAACTCCTTAAAGGAAGAATAACAATATAAATTCAAAATGATAATGGAAATAATTGCAGTTACCCTGAAAACTCATGCTAGGACATCTCATCAGAAATGGTGCATATGAAAATTAGCTAGATCAAATTTTACCTGAAATAGCCATAGAAATTTATTTTATCCCTGTACCTTTGATCTGCATTACATTTCAGCTCCTCAACTAATAGAATTCTCTCTCTCTGTACCTTTTTCCCACTCGAACTCAATAAATATCTGTTACTCAATATAGACAGGGGGCTGAAAATGGACATACTTACCTTCTCTTGCCTTCCACACATGAGTAGAAATGGTTCTGGAAAAGTGGGCTCCAGTAATATGCTGCCCAGCTGTGAAGTCCCAGAGAGAAATACAGGATGGCAGGAAATGGCGATGTCATAAGAATTTTGTGCTCGCTCTCCTACCAGAGCCATAGCAATTTCTAGCTTATGGCATACCCTTTTCCACCCAAGGCACATTTTCTTCCTGGTGAGAATTGATTCATAGCGTGTCAAAATCACACAAGTAAATGAGTAATTTATTTGTTTTCATTTGTTTATTCACTCATATAGAGAAAACACTCACTGACACTCTTGTCTGTTGTTGCCGTCTTCAGTACAGCATGGTTTCAGAATTCATTCCTTGCCCAGTAGCAAAGCTGCAAACTCTCACATCATATTGGCTAAGGGTATAATTACTCAGCTATAAGAAATAATCCTGGTCCAGAAAAGAAGGCCACAGGCTCTCCATTTATTGCCTCCCTCCCCCTTAGACTTCATTTCAGAGTAATGACATAGTAAGGGGACTCTTTTCTTCAGAAAATTGTTGTTCAAATGCACTGCATTCCTGAAGGAAAATATCTGTTGTGCGTGCATTTTTTGGGTACTTTTTTCTTTAATAATAACACAGCTACCTGTCCAGTTTGTGTGCATGTGGCTTTAGAAGGATACGAGCAATATTTCTCTAGGTATATAGTCTGACCACTTAGTTATAAGCATTACTGAATCAGATACTAATGAATACTGCTCTCAGTAAATGGCAGTCTGTCTAAAATTTAGTCTTGATAATTCAACATGATTAATCTAGCACACGATTTTCTCTCTTTCCACTGGCAACTAGAACCATATATTTTAAAATTTAGCGGGTACTTTTTTTCTTTCCATAACCATTGCCTGTTATCACATCTCTACCCACTCGCCAGTGCCACTCACTTCTACAGCACTTTGCCAAGGATTACTCTCATCTACTGATCTCAGGAGTACTCTCTTGGTTTCCACAATGGTACTGCACCTGACTCATCTCATGCTGGGGACACTTTCAACACCTGGGTCTGTATCTTGACTTTTTTTTTTTTTTTTGTCCAGCTCTGATGGCCTCATTAAGCAGTAAACTTTGAGGCTATACCTCAAACTTGTCTTCAGTTGAAACTTTGCCATGTTTGTAGTCTTGAGACCATGAATGTCCTTTCTCTGGCCAAAACATGGCCTATGATTGTAACTCTGTGCTTCCTTTATGCTCACTGAGCTTACCTTTCACACTAGCATGAGCTTCAGTTACCTGATTTCTTCCAAAGTACCTGGATGGAGGACCTAGCTTGTTCTTTGACCTTCAGAATCTCATCAAATGTCCACAAACCCCAGTTTCTTTGTGTGCAAAATAGTTGTTTGGCCTGGATCTATACATTCCCTGTAGCTCAACAATTTCATCAACTGTGATCACTAGTAAGAGGCTTTTTGAGAAAAGCATGCTAATGAGTCAAATTATAAAATCTCCATAGTTTTAATCGAAACTATCCATGTTTGCCTGCTTATACCTGTTAGGATGTGCTGCTTGATTGCCTGTCTTTGTCTAGTCTGAAGGCATCCAAATGAATATACTAATCTGTGAATGATGGAAACCATTAAAATGATTAAACATGATGTTAAGATCTATCTCTATGCAAATAATTGTTAAACCAAATTTTGAGTTACATTACTAAAGATGTAAGACTGTGACTTCTCTAAAACCTCTTATTTGGTTTCTTAATGTTTGTTAATGAAAGCATTTATATTTTAAATAGCAAGTCTTTGAAAATATGTATTAGAAATGAGATATAACTAAGAAAGGAAGCAGAATGATATGCCAAGTAGTCTACAAAATGTTAACCTGCTCTAGGTTTCTCTTTACTCTTTACTTTGACTGTAAAATCTATGGGAAATGCTTGGAATATTTATCTAAGGAACTTGCAGATATGCTGATATAGTTGAAACCATAACTGTTCAATTAGGACTCAATTGTAAATCAGCCGATGGCTAGGTTGTTTAGTAGCAGGGACACTGACACGGAGAGTTCATTTCTTAATTTCCTGTGTAAATGAGGGCATACATTTAAAAATAAAAATGTTGCCTTGAAGCAGTGTTACAGAACACAAACAAGGTTCAGAGCCTTTGTTGAATTTCTCTTCAGTGCTTTTGTTCTGTTCTCAAAACCACAGCATTTATTTTTCAGCTTCTACTCAGAGAACCCAAAATCCATTTTCCAAAGTAGAATATGAAAATAAGTGGGAGTGGCTTTGTGAGCCTTTAGACTGTGCTTATGGTGTTGCCAAAGATTAACTAACTTTCTTTTTTTATTCATTTTGTTGAAGACAGACTGAAAACAAAAACAAAAAATAAATGATTAAAGCCATATATAACATGTAAATTTTCAGTATGTCAAAATTTAAAATTTTCTCATATTAACAACTTAAAATGGGAATATTTCAACTGCAAGGTGTTCTTGTATACCTGTGCTTCATGCCATGGGTCATCATTATTGGCATTTTTTTATGTGCCTGTTATGTATGAGCAGCTATGATAGGTGACCTGAGCAATGCAATTTCTGCCCTCACAGAATTTATGGTCTTAGGGAAATTGTTAAGATCAAAGCTAAAATAAAAAATACACTCAAAAAAATGCATATATATTCTGAACTGAATCTACAATTAATTTGACTTACTAATATAGTGTTGAGTGAAATCATTGCAATTATAGCTTTTACCAAATAATAGGGACATTTTGGCTTAACTGAAGAAATGGTTTGCAACAGTGAAGTTAGATGTGGGCAAAATCTTTTCTAGAACAATCTGATAAGGCCAGAAAACCAAGTTTTTAAATCGCTTTTAGAGAGAAGATAATACCAGCATATTGTTATGGCAGCACATAGTAGAAAAACAATAAATGCATATTGATTGTATTAATAGAACAGCCCCCAAAATTGTAAAATGATGTGAAGCAAATACTGAGTGTGACCTGTGGACCATATATGACACAAAATTTAAATATGAAAACAATCAATGTAAGTTAGTCAGGGGATGTCTTCATGAATAACTGACACTGAGATGACTCAAAGTGGCACAGAATCCATGCATATTCATGCTTTTGTTTAGAATTTCCTATTCAACTTCTGGAAATACCTAATTCATTCTTTATAACTCAAGACTAGCCCATATTGTATCTTTCCATTGTAACTTTGCTGAACCTTCTCACATAATTACTTCCCCCTCACTACTCATACAACAAATAGTTTTGACTGTCGACTATGTGCCACATAATATTCTAGGCACTGAGGATACAGCAGTGAATCCATTTGACTAAGGTTCCTGTCAGCATGAAAATTACAGGTTTTTTTTTTTTGTTTGTTTGTTTTAATAGGGGGCAGGTAAGAGAGGAGCCAGAAGAATAAACAATAGCAGCAACATTGTGTGTGTGTGTGTGTGTGTGTGTGTGGCCATATATATAAGTATCATGGAGAAAGATAAGGTTAAGAAGGAGGTGGCTAGGAGCCTAGGAACAGTTTCTTTTACATAATTGTCAGGGAAGATTTTTCTAATACAACATTTGACCAGAGACTTGAAGGTAATGAGGGAGGGAACCATGAAGATATCTGGGGGAAGAGCAATCTTAGGCAGAGCAATCTTAGTACAGAGTCCCTGAGGCAGTAGCATTCTTGGTATGCTCAAAGAATAGCAAGGCAGTCAGTATAATCAAGAGTAGAGCAGTTGAGGTAGATGGTAGGACTTTACCTCATAGAAGTATTGGGGAGTCATAGTATGCAGAGTCTTACCTCCCTTGGTGGAGGTGAGCAAAGGAATATAACAATTTGGCATGGCAGAGGGCTCACATTGGCATCATGTTGAAAATAGAGAATGGGGAGTGGCAAGAGATAAGCATTTGGAGGCTATTGTAGTAGTAGAAGATACATGGTTATAGCTCAGACCAGTAGTGGTGGAAATGGTGAGAAGTAGTTGGATTCTAGATATATTTTGAAGGAAGAACTAACAAGACTTGATGATAAATTAGATGTGGGTAAGAGATAAAGAGAGGAGTCAATAATGTTTTTAGCCTGGAAGGATGGAGATACTATTAATTACATTTGGGAAGAGTTAGAAGACGAGAAATGGTAGAAAGTGGGGAATCAGGCTTTTGGTTTGGGACATTGTTTTAGATGCTTATGACACAGCCAAGTGGAGATAATAGGTAGGCAGTAGGATATCAGTTCAAAATTTAGAGAAGTTTGGATTGAATACACACACACACACACACACACACACACACACATATATATAAGTATGTGTGCACAGACATACATGCATGTCTATATGTGTACATACATGTCTATATGTGTACATACGTACATGTCAATGGTATTCAAACACACGAGAATGGAAGAGATTTACTAGGGAGTGAGTGTACATGAAAAAATGTGTGAGGTCTGAGCCCTGGGGAATTTCAAAATTTAGATGTTCGAGAGAGGCAGAAAAATCAGTAAAGGAGACTGAGAAGGTACAGCTGATGAGGCAAGAGAATTAAGAAAGTTTTTGTATTTCCAAAGTCCGGTGACATGCACATATCACGGAGAGAGTGATCAGCTGTGTCAAATGGTGCTGACCCTAGCAATTCTGATGGAATGGTAGGAACAAAAACCAAAGTGGAATAGTTTAGGTCTGTGTCCCCACCCAAATTCCATCTTGAATTGTAATCCTGACATGTCCAGGAAGAAAGGTGTTTGGATAATGAGGGTGGTTTCCCTCATGCTGTTCTCATGATAATGAGTGAGTTCTCACAAGTTCTAATGGTTTTTAAGTGTTTGGAAGTTTCTCCTTCACTCTTCTCTCTCCTGCCACCATGTGAAGAAGGTGTGTGCTTCCCTTTCTGCCATGATTGTAAGCTTCCTGAGGCCTCCCCAGCCATGTGGAACTGTGAGTCAATTAAACCCCTTTCCTTGATAAATTACTCAGTCTCAGGGAAGTTGTTTATAGCAGAGTGAAAACTGACTAATACAAGTAGGTTCAAGAGAAAATGGGAGGAGGGAAAGTGGGGAAGTCAGAAATATGATAGAGATGCTCTCAAGCGAGCATATTTGTGTGCTGATATATCCAGCAGATATATGAATATATGTGAATGATTCAGCAGAGGGAAAGAAACTGATAAAGTCAGTGATGGAAAGGGAATTCTTAGAGTGGTTTGCTTGGCTAGGTAAAAGAAGGGGGACCTTCGAGTGCTTACATTATTATAATGGAATTTTAGAATATTTGTGTGCTGATATATCCAGCAGATATATGAATATATGTGAATGATTCAGCAGAGGGAAAGAAACTGATGAAGTCAGTGATGGAAAGGGAATTCTTAGAGTGGTTTGCTTGGCTAGGTAAAAGAAGGGGGACCTTCGAGTGCTTACATTATTATAATGGAATTTTAGAAAGAGAGAGAAAAGTAGACACAAAAGGTGAGAGCCTCTTAGCAGTGGTTCAGAGAAGGAGGCAGCTGAAACAATCAGATACTGAGATCCTAGAAGCAACTGGCAACAGCAGCTTGATGTTAGCAAGGACTATGGAAGTTGGGACATTAGATAAAATTGTTGCTCTTGAAAGAAACAGGAAAGCAAGGAAATGTGCTTTTCCTAGTATAGTGTCTATCAAAAGATTTGACCTTAATAGATGCCTCATGAGTGAATGAATGTTAAAATAAGTAGCTATTATGGGAAAATGCTTTTGCTTCAAGGGATTAAACTAGTTGTTTCCTGGAATCACTTTTAGTGTTAAAAGTCTATGCGTCTATGAAAATAAAGCCCAATAATGCATTATAAAATACAGAGGCCAAATAATATGATATAAATGTCATCCTTTTCCCTCTCCTATATCCTTGCCAGTTTGTGCACATCAATCACCTTACACTTTTTCACATTGAGTCAAGAGTTGTCTTCAGAATCTTTTCTGAGTCAGTCAGTCACTATCTTTGGATTGGCTTTGGCATTTAAGATCATATCTATGTATCATCACTGATATATATTTATAAGATGACAGTGACAATTAAGTCTTTCCTAAACCGCATGGGAGATGTAAGCATAATTTACCCTAAAATGTGAAAATGCCTTCTAGGCTCAGACTTAGATGAGCCCCTTGAGAATTGGCAGGAGGGTAGGTCTGTGTGGAGGGACTAGGGTAGCTAGTTACTCTTGACCAAGGGGCCCATGGCTTAAAAAAAAAAAAAACCTGGCCTTTCTGAAATTAGTTTCTGCTCTTTGCCTCATATTCGTTTGTTCACCAGTGTTCCAGCCACTAATTCTGTTTCCATGCATTCTGAAGCTAGAAAGAATGATTGATTGTGGAGAGCAATCTTCAGCATTTAGTCTGAATTGAAGACCCATTTAGAATGGAAGATCCTCTTTTCAAAGAATAGACTTGCATTCTTTACTCTCTCCTGAAGGAGTAGTTGTCATCAAAATCAAACCCTCATAAAGGGAATCAGATTCTTAGAGTAACTGTTAAATTGTAGGAGACTAGACTTCCCCAGAATAGAAACTAATCTGGTCATTTATGATTGTGACACCTTTACAGGAACACGGTAAGTGACAAACTATGTAGATTTATTATCTGCTTAATTGAGGCAGATGCAAATTCTGATTGCATGGGATCAACAGATGTTGGACTAGATGTTACATAGATTGGTGATATATATGCTAGATTTAAGTAGTTTCCCAAACTGGCATCCTTGCAAGGTATGCTTGTGTTTGTTCTCTCTGTGTAATTAATTTGGACCTTAAGTTTACGTATAGTTCAACACAAATTCCTTAATAATTTCCAAGAGCTACTTTATGTAACAATAGGAGATGTATGATTGCTAATAACAAACACTGTACATGGTTTTCTTCTATTTTTTTCTCCTGTAGGAAAGATAGCATAAGGAAGAAACAATTCTTGCTGGGTGTGTGTCAGACAGCCATTCTGGGTGGATCAATTTGCAGACCTGTAATAAGGCAGGGGAGAATCTTAATGGAACCACCATCTTGGAAACCAACAGAGTGAACCACTGAAGTGATGGCCTCCAAAATAGGAACATAGGCACAAGCTCTTTGAATCTGGAGCAGTAAATTCACATACTCCAATCCTTCTGATGATAAAAGTGACTGCCTTTTGGTTGGGCTCCTGAGTAGTTCATAGCTTAGTAGCTGTAACATATATTGGATCTTATAGCAACCTGGGACAGTTTGAATTAGGTTTAGCTACATTTATTTAATAGCTTTGATGTGATAAGTGAGAGTAGTTTTGTTTTTCTTTGTACATCTACCCTGAGATTTCAAAATCTACCTTTTATTTTTATTCCCAAATGCTGAGTTATTTTATTAGTGGATTTATTTCTAAAAGTTAAATAAATAAACCATCCTCATAGCATACAGTAACAGAAAAATCATGCCCAGTTAGGGTCAGCCACTGAGTACACAACCAGAAGCACATGCTTCATATAGAAACTGAATAGCTTTGCCTTCCTTGAAGGGGGTTGGGTGACTGAAGATGCTATTTTATTCAGCTGTGGTCAAATTTTTTGGGCCATGATATTGCTTTAATTCTAGGGATAATGCTGAGTTTCTCAGAAGATCTATTTTGCAAGGAGGTGAGAGTGAAAACTTTGGACCACAGCAATCATTGACTGACATTTATCTATCCAGTCATTACTCAGTGATAGGCAATGACCTAAGTGCTTTATGAGAATTAAACAGGCTAGGTGTGTTGTTTCATGCCTTTAATCCCAGCACTTTGCGAGGCCAAGACAGGAGGATCATTTGAGTCCAGAAGTTTCAGACCAGCCTGGGAAACATAGAAAAACCCTATTTCTACAAAAATATAAAAAATAAAAATTAGCCAGGCATGATGGTACATGCCTGTAGTCCTAGCTACTCAGGAGGCTGAGATGGGAGGATCACTTGAGCCCAGGAGTTCAAGGCTACAGTGAACAATGATTGTGCCACTGCACTCCAAAAGAGAATTAAATCATTCTCATGACAACCCTATGAAATTAGGGTATTATTTTCTCTTTTACAGAAGCTTATGTGACATGTACAAGATCACTAAGATAATACATGGTGAAACCAAGCATTCAAATCTAGACAGTGTGCCTCTAGTCTCCACTGAGCTATATTGGGATGCATCATTCTCTCTGTTTCTTGCCCTTTCATTCAGAGAATCCATGATCTTTGGCAATGATTCATTGCTTTCTTTATAAAACTTATCAATATCTACTAGGTGAGAATATACAAAGTGATATATCTGTCTGTTAAATAACTACTTTTTAAAAAATTTGTTTTAAGTGAAATATCCTATGATAAAATTAGATGTACATTCATTGGGGTGGAGAAAGAACACTGGATTTGGAGTTAATGACATTAAATCAGCCAGGCAGATCATGTCTGTAATTCTAGCACTTTGGGAGGCCAAGGTAGGAGGATTACTTGAGCGAGGAGTTCTGGAGCAGCCTGGGCAGCACAGTGAGACCCCATTTCTACAAAAAATTTAAAAATTAGATGGGTGTGGTGACACACAACTGTAGTCCCAGCTACTCAGGAGGCTGAGGTGGGAAGGTCGTGTGAGCCCAGGAGATCGAGGCTGCAGCAAGCTATGATCACACCACTGCACTCCAGCCTGGGCAACAGAGTGAGACCCTATCTCCAAAAAAAAAAATCTATCTGAAATTTATAATATTAAGAACACTAAAATTTTAATGGCAATTACAATTTTTATTCGTGTAGTACTTTGTAGTTTAGATAATCAAAAGATTTTTGTATGGCTCCTGGCTTTATATAGCAGGGATATTTTGATGATATTTTGATTACATAAATAAATATGTAAATAAGTCATAAATAGATAGCTTTAGAATTTATAAACTATTTGATAAGAAATACATTATTTGACCATTATATGGCAAAAATCTCTAAAATTGAGAGGATATAGGTTAATACTATCTCCACTTAACAGTTAAGAAAAGTCAGGCTAAGCAAATTATTAGTAATAACAGTTTTAGAGCCAGACCAAAACCAAGTTATTTTGATTAAGTGAACAATGAACTAAATGCTAACATAAACTATGAACAATAACAATAATGACATGCTAGCAGAAAAATCCTCCCAAATGGTATTTATGGCTTGAGGGTTCCAGTGACAATATCTGTGTCAACAAGAGGATGTTCTGGATCCTCAGAGAACATATAAGGAAGCGTTACCTGCATGGCAGCATGACCATGGTCCCAGGATGTACAGTTTGAGAATTTGGTTTTACCCACATTCCCCAAGGTATTCAGTCTCATGGACACTGGCTCATCCCCACCAGACTCACAAGAGCCAATTAAAACAAAACAGAGTACAAGTGTGGTAATTCCAAAAGAACTCTTGCTTTCGAGTGACTTAAATGCTTAAGACTGTTCATCAGGATAATTTCCAGAGTCAGGATGCAGTGGAAACTGACTTAGTATCTAGAATATGTGTGGTGAACCTGTGATCAGCGTGGTGGAAACATTTCAAATAAGTTGGTAAATTTTCCATTTTAAAAATGACCCTTGATTAAGTATATAACAAATGAAAGCAAAACTACTCTAATCTCTTCATATCCCATCCCATAACTCCCCTTCTCCTTACAGCCTCTGACAGGGTTTCAAGAACTCAAAGCTTAAGATTTGAAGCACTCATCTAAGCTCTAGAGAATTCTGAAGAACCTCTGCCTTAAAACAGACAGATCTTTAGTGAAAGGTGATAGGTAGCCAAACTCTCCCAAATTCCTCATCTCTTTACTTGAGGAATTCATTGGATAAAACTCTGGGAAACTTAGTCAGTCAGATTCTTTTCTTCGCTCTTTTTTCTGATCATCCTCATCAGTTAACACATTCATTCTCCTGGGATCTTTACACCTTTGATTGGGTAATAGGCAGGCTTATTATCCCTCTGGGCCTGAGAGGCTTTCTATTACCTTAGGGTAATTTTTACGTATACCTTGTGTCTTCTACTCTGTACTGATTTTATTAAACTTATTTTCAGAATTCTGCTGGTACCTTAGAGGGTCTCTTCTTCATTTATACTCCCTGCACTTGACTCTCATAGTATCAGGAAGTTCAGTTAATCTTGTCAAATGAGGAAAAAGGCTATAGTTATTATCATATTATTGATGTGTTATGTCTCAGTGGATGCCAAAGTTTAATTTTAGTTTGCTCAGTTTGCTTGTAATTTCTTGACCACATGCCTAGATTGTATGTGCATGTTGGAGGAATTTGAATGTGATCAATTTTGCAGCCTTTAACTACCTAGCTGTAGGGAGTTCTCTATCTCTAATTGTTCCTTACGTCTCACAAACATTGCAGTGGATTGTATGTCTATTTTTCTTGATGACTGCTTTTGAGAATGATATCAGATGAAATATTTTGATAAGAGTCCCAGCTCATTACAAATTGCAAATTATAGTTTGACCTTAGTGTACCACTAATGCTCACAATTAACTTTGTGTTTGAACTTTGCCTGACATTTAAATATCATATTAATCATGTTTTAGCAGTGAAGGATTTTGACAGATTAATAGTGAGATTCTAGTAAATATTTCTTTAATTGATTCATGTAAGGTGTAATTAACTGTTTTCCAAATTTCATAATATTCATCATTCAAATACTTAGTTGAAATGAAACCAGATCTCTTTTGATATAAAAACAGCTGATTTTAACTTGCCCCCTCAAAGTTTTAAAAATATCTTTAAAACTAATGTGTTCAAACATTATGTGTGAACATATTATATTTATTTGATAATTTTGTGTTTTTGTCACACTTTCATACATGATTGAATACCATAATGTAAGGTATTAAAACATGTAAGTTGAAGTTATGCTTCAATGGATTTTATTTATATTGGGACCTTCATAGAAGATTGGCTTAAAGAAAGATGTTTGTAATAATTAAACATTACATTATTTTATAAGAGTAAAATAATGTTTTAAAAGTACAATAACAACAGACAGGTGTTTTAGCACCTGTATAGGAGATTTAAAAATGATGTTTTCTCAAATCCTGTGTGACACTAGAGTCCTTACACCAGGATTCTACATGCAGAGGTTTACCTGTGTTCCATTGATAATGCTGTGTCTACACATTACCAACAACTTGACACATGTGGATGAATTGGCCAATCAATATCATCGTTTGCATAAAGCATCTATATGCAGCTTTGGTTCAGTGCTCTTGCTGCTAACTTTGGCTTTTCTAGCTCTTTTATTATCATTCTGGTACATTTGCAAAACAAACAAGAATGTCAAAATATTGGTGAGAATTTCCATATTTTCGGCCTACCACAGGGAATCATCCATCTGTTTTTTTTTTTTTTTTTTAAGACAGAGGAGTCTGGCTCTGTTGCCCAGAATGGAGTGCAGTGGCACTATCTCAGCTCACTGCAAACTCCACCTCCCAGGTTCAAGCGATTCTTCTTCCTCAGCCTCCCGTGTAGCTGGGATTACAGGCATCCACCACCACGCCAGACTACTTTTTGTAGTTTTAATAGAGATGATTTTTCACCATGTTGGCCAGGCTGGTCTCGAACTCTTGACCTCAAGTGATCTGCCTGCCTTGGTCTCCCAAAGCACTGGGATTACAGGCGTGAGCCACTGCGCCCCATCCATCCATCTGTTGTTTTTAATGTGCAAAATAAAAAATAAGGTATAAATGCTATATGAGAAAAGGTATTTTCAAAATGAAGTCTCCCCCATCACCCAAATATATTATCACCTTATTGTCATTTCTGTTACATCACATTATCTTCTGATGATCCTTTGACATTTGTAGCTCTGAAAGCAAGGGGTGTTATCATGTCTAAGTTGAGGGTAAATATAGAAGATTATCAAGAACTTTTAGTTAGAGATAGTATACTTGGAATATGTCATTACCTTCCATCCCTCTTGAGATATTTTAAATGGATAAATCTTTAACAGAGGAGAGAAATTCTGGGCTGATAGTCAGCAAGGTCCATAGAGGTTTGAGTAAGAAATGTGGATGTAAACAGGGATTAATTGAGATTACCTCCATTCCTCTCCCCAATTTCTGTTCCCAGAATAGAGTTATCTGGCAGATGCCTAGGAAAACAACAACAACCACAACAACAAAATGGCTCTTCCATACAAAACCAGAATGGATCCACTTGGGAAAACTAAGGCTTTTAGTGTGGATATTGATATTCCAGAGAAAAGGGAGTAGAGCTCTTCTTACTCTGCCAGTTGAGGGAGTTTCTCACTCTCTCATCTTTAACTTGTAAAGTTTCATCCTCTACCTTTGATTCCCTCCACCATGCTTTAGTACTCCACACAAATACCCCAGTCAAAATTCCCACTGAAGGAAAAGACTTGGTGAAGAATAAATCCTTCTTTCTCAGCAGCAGAGGAAGCCCACAACGGCAACCCCACCCTCCTTTTGTAACTATGAATGGACCACCAGTGATTGCCAGGCCTATGGGGAGACCCAGTAACAAGAAAGTTAAAAGATCAAATAAACAAAGAAGAAACCTGATCCCAGCAGAAAGAGTAACTATTCAGAGAACACAGGTATCTTGGTTTTTTTTTTTTTTTATTCATCGAAAATATTTAGAAGTGTTTAAGCACATATTGTATCCATAAAACAAGAATTAGGAAAACTATGATAAAGGAACCATTAGTGAGCTAGAGAGTACTACTAGAGAATACAAATATGATTGTTGAAATTAAATCAATAACGCTAGAAAACAACATTGAGAAAATCTTGCAGAAAATAGAGCAAGAAGACAAATAGAAAAAAATATGGGGGAGAAAAGCTATAAAGCATAGATGCCAATAAAAGAGGTACAATCCAGAATCTCAAAAAAAAAAAACCATGAAAAATGAAAAAAAAAAGAAAACAAATTAACAAGAAAATAGTAGCAGACCATTTCCAGACCAGAAGAAGGATATTTGTCATTTGGTGGTTCCCATACAATAATCTAAACTCAGATACATATTTAATTTTTAGAACACCAAGGATAAAGATGAGATTATAAAAGCTTCAAGAGAAGAAAAAAATGCCTTAACAAAAGATCACAGATCTGATTTACATGGGGGCAGCACAGGACACCAAAAGATGGAGCATTGTTTTTGAGGTTATGAGAGAAAAATCTATTTTCCAACTTAAAATGGTATCTGCGCCTCCATTATGGTATATGCACCTCCAAAAAATGGCAGACTGAAGACGTTTTCAGATATGGAAGAACTCAGAATATTTCTCTCCTAATCCACCACCAAATTGTGTGGTGGAATGAAGATTGCTGTAAGTTTGTTAACATTCCTCCCATTGACAGCTGTGATCCTATATCCTCTCCCCTTGAATCTGAGGGGGCTGTACAACTGCTTTCACCAGTTGTGTACAGTGGAATTACACTGTGCCCTTTTTCTAGCCCAGGCTTTAAGAAACTATCATCATTTATTTCCTATCACTTGGAACATTCCTTCCTTGAATTGGCCCCATTTGGCACTCTAGTTGACAATCCCAGTTGAGTCCAACTTTCCAGTCATTCCCTCCAAGGGGATGTGAGGGATGCCATGTTTGAATCCAGAAAATTTTCCTAAGAAACAATTTAACCATACAAAATTCAAAAGAGCAGGGTACATATTGCCAACTTAGCTAACTTTGATTTACTTAGATAAAATGTTCACTAATTTGCAGTGATTAATTGATAGTTGCTAGAATTCAGTTTCATAGCAAGAGAATCATGTGCCTTGTGCTAGAAAACTATCTTTTCTTCATTCTAGTAACAACCCCAACCTAGGAGAACAAGTATGGTCCTCATTACAGGGAAACACAAGCCTTTTTGGAGGCATATTGTAGGGTATAATGACTATGATAGAAATTTTAGAACAAAAAAAGTAAGAATAGAAAGGCCATTGGATTACCCTGTCATAATGTCATAACCCTAAATTCCTAGGGTGTAAAATTCATGCTTTTTGTAGGCATTAGGAACAACTGGGTTTGAGAAGTAGAAGGAAAGACCCCTTTCAGGTCATACTGGAACAGGGCAAAAGCCTGGTGATCTGGGAAGCATCCAGCCAGATATCCTGAGAAAGGATAGTTTGGGTATGAGATATATAGTCAACTGTATTGATTCTCTATTAAGAATAATGATACATTATGGAAGGTAAGAGTCCACATAAACTGTATGCAGATATGGGAGGGGAAAGCAAAGGTTTAAGTACAATGAAGCTTCCATGTTCTATTTCTGTAGCATCTCAGAACTAGTTTTATTCACACTATCCTGTATTAGAAGAACTTGGCAAGTTCTGAATCTTCCACATGTATATATTTTTTATTTCCTGAATTCTTCATACTGATCATTATTTATAATCACTAATAAGATAAGCTGCAGACTGGGAGAAAGTATTTGCAAACCGCGTATCTGAGGAAGAATTTGTGTCTAGAATATATAAAGAACTCTCAAAACTCAGCAGTAAAGAAGCAAACAGTTAGAAAATGGGCAAAAGACACAAACAGAAAAAAAATCACTGAAAAGTATATGCAGATGGCAAATAAGCACTTGAAAAGATGTTAAACATCATTAGTCATTAAGGAAATGCAAATTAAAAACACAATGAGATATCACTACACAGCTATTAGAATTACTAAAATAAATAATAGTGACAACACCAAATGCTAGCGAGGATTTAGACACTGGATTATTCCTGCATTGCTGGTGGGGATGTAAATGGTACTGCTGCTCTGGAAAACAATTTGACCATATGACCCAGCAATTGTCACTTGGACATTTATCCCAGAGAAATGGAAACTTACATTGATACAAACATCTGAATATTGATGTCTACAGCATCTTTTTGTGTAATAGCCTAAAACTGGAAACAATCCAAATATCCTTCAACAGGTGAGTGGTTAAACAAATTCTGATACATCCATACCATGAAATACAACTCAGCAATAAAAAGGAATGAACTATCGATACATATAACAAACTGGATGGCTCTTAAAGGGATCCTGCTGAGTAAATTTTTTTTAAGTACATTCCATATGATATCACATTCTTGAAATGACAACATTATAGAGATAAGAGAACAGATTAGTGGTTGCCAAGGTTAATGGAGGTAGGGGAGAGGGAAGGAGGTGGGTGTGGCTATTAAAGGGTAGCATGAATGCCCTTTGTGATTGACTATGGTGGTACATGAATCTACATGTGTAATAAAATTTCACATCGGTGGTACATGAATCTACATGTGTAGTAAAATTGCATAGAACTCAGCATGCACACCAACGCATACATACACACACACACTCACAAATAAGTGCATGTAAACCTGGTGTAATCTGAGTAAGTTCGGTGGATCTTATCAATGTCAGTATTCTGGGTGTGATGTTGTACTACAGCTAGGCAAGATGTCACCATTGGGGGAAACTGAGTGAAGGGTATACAGAATCTCTGTATCATTTCTTACGATTGCATGTGAATTTACAGTCTTAAAATTAAAAAGTTGAAAAAAAAATAAGAAAAGGGCCTATGTATTTTTGTAGCCCACTCAGAAAAAAAAAAAAGAGGATTTTAAATATCCTATTCTATCAGGAGGGACTGCTGATCTGGTTCTCTCTCATATGGTCCCTGAGTCAGTGATCACAAGGCAGGGTCTACCCAGCCCAGATGTTATTTCTTAACAGTGACAATAAAGCAAGCTAACATTTCTTAAGCCTTTCTGCTTGTCATCCTACAACTTCTTCACTGGAATGATGGCTTGTGCTGTTCTGTATTGTCTGACATGAGCATATACCTACAGCTTCCTTTTACGCCAACCCCACCTCTCGTTCTCTCTGCTCCTGCCACAGTTGCCTTCTTTCATCTCCTGAAATGTGTTGTAGTTTTTCCCTCCACAGGCCACTTTCCCATTTGCCTACAGCACTCTTTGCTGTTTAAGCCTTCTTACTCTTCATATCTTAGCTATAATATCATTTCTTCAGAGAAGACTTCCCTGATTTGCCGAACTAGGTCAGATGCCCTGTAACATACTCCAGTGGTATTTTGACTTGTCCTAGCCCTTATAGGTGCAATTGCATACTTGTCTATGTTGTCATTTGATCTTAATTTTGCAGTAGAATAAACTGAAGCTTAGAGAGATGTTTTATAGGTTGCCCAAAGGTAAAGTGGTAAAGCTGGGATTTAACCCAGGTCTGTTTGGCACTAAGTCTCATGCATTTACTGGTATTTCCCCAGGCATCTTAATGTGTATTACATGGTGTGATTTCTTATGTCAGGATATTATGAATGCCATAAAAGGATTTGTTGATAATGTCCTAACCTGTAGAATTATATTTCTTTACTATTGTAGTGTCCCAGGTGGATTACAGATAGATAGAAACTATACACATGCAACTTGTGATTCTTTTGGCCAAGGATACAGAGACTAGCAGAAACTAGGGGAGAGATGTAGCATATTGTAGCCTGATTTTCCCTGGTCCAGGGTTCCTAATGGGTTTCATGGCTACTTATGATGCTGCCTGTGTTTGTAAGGTCCTGCCAGATCTTGGAAACCACCTGATTCTCAGAAGCTTGTACCAGAAAGAACTGAAATACAAAGTCTGTGTACTAAACATTTTAACAACTGTTTATGGATGTTGAAGCCTCCTTGTCATTAAATCTCCTGTCATTGAACCAAACTCCATAAAAATAACGTACTTCTTATCTCCTGGAAGAAACAGAACAATTCTACTGTGTCTCTCAGCACTTCAATAGCCTCTTGCTGATTAGCATCTGAGGAAAACACTTTTCTTACAACTACTGTTAAATATAAACACAAATATGATCAATAAATAACTAAATATGCTTTAGTGGGGCTCAGGTATTAACTCAAGATTTCTCCTTACTGCAGAAATCATTATAACCTTTAGCCTAAGTTCTAGCATGTGATCTGATCCATTGTAAGTTTCCCTTCTTGTGTTCTTCCGATTCTATTTCTTCACTTTAATGGAGCCCATAAGGTTCTTACTTCATGCCAGTCTGCATTGGGATTATAGCTTCTATTTTTCCTGATCCTTGTGTCTGAGTTCTAGGTATTGGTATGAATAAATGACTGACGTTCATGTTAGTTTTACTTCTATGGTGCTCTTCAGATGTCTCTTTTTCTTTCTAACAGAAATGGAGATTGCAGCAGCTCTCTAATATTCAACGTGCCTTGAATGCACTATGGCTGTGAGCCTTTTCTGGGAAGATTTATTTTCTTATTAGGTCCAGAACTCAAAATATGTTTCTTTATTTCTTGCCACCATGTTCCTTTCTGTGTAATATCAATTGAACCTTTCTTCTATCATCAGAAGCTCAGAAGTGTTAAAGCTTAACTCCTTCTTGCTGTACTATATCCTGTGAGTCACACCTTATCACTGTCAGCCAGTAAGGAGGTGCTGAAGAGATTGTGTCTCTTTAGTATTTAGATGGTTGTATTGGTTACTTTAACAGAAGCCAAAATAACAAAGGCTTAGACAAGGTAAAAATGTATTTCTCTCACACACAGACATCTAAGCTATAGGTGGTTGTAGGAGGGGACATGGGGGAGAATGCGCTGTTCCAAAAGGTTGTTCGGAAATCAGTTTCCTTTTTGGTGCTCCCCATCCCGTTGGGTGTTTCTGGCATCAGTATGGTCAAAGAGAGAAAGTGAGAAATAAGCAGAGGGCATACTCCTTTTAAAGGCATGCTAGTGCTACATGTGGGTTCTGCTTATAGCCCATTGGCCAAAATATAATCATATGGTCATACTTGGCAGCAAGGGAGGCTAAAATATGTAGTTGTTAGCTGGGGGCTAAATTTTTTATATTGCTAAAAAGAACACGAGATCAGACACTCAGGAACAACATCTGATTTTGTATCCAGGCTTGAAGGGGAGAAAAGAACCCCAGGAACAGTTCAGAGTAGGCCAAATTCTTATGGCTTGTGTGAAATCAAGAGAAAGCAAAGGAAACAGGTTTGGGCCTAAGCAGAGATCAACTGGGGTTTGTCAGTAGAAAGCCAAGTGTGTGGTTTCTCTAGCAAAAAAAGAAAAAAAAAAAAGAGATAGAGTAATGAATACTTATGGAATCAGTGAATGATCAAAGCTATTTCCCAACACATTAACTTGATGCTGGCGTTAGAGATGGCACAGAGAGAGACAAATAGAGCCTTTTTTTTTTTTTCCAAGTAAGAGAAGATATGATCTAACATGGAAGCGTAGAGAGAACAAAGGGCAGAGACAAGACAGGCATGAGAGACACTGGAGAGGCAGACTCCTTCAGATGGGCAGAGGGGACCTGGAAGAAGTGAACCTCACTCTGCAGTGTCTAGCATGTTTCCCTAGGAGAGTGTGTTCATCAAGAGCGATGGGGAAGTCAGGAGGGCTGATTTTGTTTTGTGGCCTGTCTTGTTTGGTTGTTTGGGGGTTTTGGCAGTAGGGGAGCAGGGAGAGAGGTGAATTTTTTGGTTTTTGACCACTTGACTTTGAGATATCAATGCAAGATCCAGTTGGACATTGACAGAAAGTCAGACTGTCGGAGAGCACGTAGGAGAGTTTTAGAACTTTAAATAATAGAGGTTTGAGGTCTGTGTTTTTTTCATGAAATCTAATAGATAAAGGCATGAGAATGTCATAGCAAAGAGAGAAAAGGATCGGCTTTGGGGAGGACTTCTGTTTATTGAGGGATAGCAAGAAGAGCTAGAAAAGCAACTACATAAAAGAAATCCTCATTGGTGTTGGCAAGAATTTCAAGGAGAGGAGCAGCCATCAGGGTAACCTTTCTGGAAAAAACAAGCACAAGGAAAGAAGCCCAATTGATCTGTTCATTGGACAATCAATTTAACTTCTGTGAGACCTGTTTAGAGCAGAGACACAGGAACCATGATTGTACGGTTAACTTATGTACTAAGTGGGCAGCAAGGAGTAAGGAGAGGCAGGTGTGGTGATGTTACTTTTTCCTTTTCATTTCAGTCATTCAAGTGGCATATGTCTCTCTGTTCTTATGGGCTGTGAGGAACTGGCATAGGTTGAAAGGCAGGAAAGCCTTAGGGAAACCTGGCCTTTTTTTTTTTTTTTTTTTTAAATTGATGTAGTACTACTTCTTTCTCAATTAGTTGTTTTAGTCTCCTATGATTTTAAAATAAGTGCAATATACATTTTGTTTTCATATAACAAGATTAGGTTGAGAGTTTAGTAAGTTTAAGTAGGTTATTATCTTTTACATTATGTACCTCTTTTGATGCAATGAATTCTCACTAAAAAAATGATCTTTTTCCCCACTAAGTGATTTGTACTTGGAGTCAAGCCAAGTTATTTTATCTCCAGGGACTGAATACAAGTGGCCTACAAGGACAAGATGAATTTATTCGCCATGAAGCTGGCAATTTGAATAAGCATTAATTATAGCATTATTTCTGAATATATTCTTAATTATATTTGTATTGATATTGGCTAAGAGTTTTGATACATTTGGATGAACTTTCCATGTCAACAAATGCTTGAGTGATCTGATTAAGCTTCCTAGTGAATGTTTTGTATATTATGACTTATATCATAATATAAATATCTTATATTTATATAAATATCTTGCCAAGACATTTAGGAACTCAGTTAAGGTATTTTTTAAAAAAGTAATACATCTTTATTTGAATTTCAAATATGGCTTAAATTCTGTTCAGAAAACAAAATTTGATTGTGATTATGATTTATCTTATTTTTAAGGACTGATAGCTTTATTGATGCATTATTATTATACCTATTTCTTTGTTAATATTTATGAACTACATACTTTATGCCTAGTATGCTTGAAATTGGTATCAAATCTAGTTATGTTATGCAAATCTAGTTATCTAGCATGTTATTTAATGTTAAAGAAATAGTTGGGTATTTAAGTTACTGAAACCATAGGAAATACTTACTTTAGTAAGCATTTTGCCAAAATCTGTAGCTATTGCAATTTCTAATTAATAAATATTTATTAAATGTTTGTTATATATAATGCATTATGCTGCGGGGCACAGAAAATGTAGATAGAGCACTACAAGATTTTTTATACCTTCAACGGACTTATAATCTCTCAGAGAAGTAAAGAAATGTACATATAA
The DNA here is from genome assembly GCF_028885625.2 of Pongo pygmaeus. Taxonomy (NCBI): domain Eukaryota; kingdom Metazoa; phylum Chordata; class Mammalia; order Primates; family Hominidae; genus Pongo; species Pongo pygmaeus. The sequence goes on along the minus strand of NC_072379.2, from coordinate 109,627,424 downwards.
ATTGTAGCATGTATTATAATTGATGCAATGAAAAACATGAAATACGGTCAGGGTTTAAATAAAAATACAGCCGTCAGGTACAAGCAGTTTCTTTTTAAAGAGAGGATGCTTAAGAAAAGTCTTGGCCAATGGATATGATATGAGTGGCAGAAATGAGTAGCCTTTTCTAGGCAGAGGAAACATCCTAAGTGAAAGCAAAGAGAAGGAGAGCATGATCTAAATTTGGAGTTGAGTAGGTCAGCCAGGTGCAGAAGGTAAGCCTGAAGAGTAATGGTGTCAGGGGTGGACGGTTATTGTGGAAACCATGTGTGCCAGAAGAAGGTGTTTTTAAGTATTTTGATTCATAGATAATAGGAAGTCATTGTAGTCGTAGTAATAGTAACCACTAGGGGGTTACTACTATTATGGTTGTGAGAGCTGTATATTTCCTAAGCAATTAGCTGTCTACTAGTAGTGTGTCTTTCGAGAAGTAGATTAGTTAGTTGTTCTGGGTCTGGAGACAATTGCTATACCCTTCAGAAGGAGGGCCAGCATGGCCCTCTGGAACTAAGTTTCCCATTTAGAAAAGGCCTAAAATGAGGGTTTTTAATGTTACCATGGAGTGACAAAGACACACTGACCAGATTAAAAAAATGATGGTGTTTTGCTCCTATTACTAGACCACACCACCGTTAGTAAATTGTAAAATATTCATTATGATGATAATAAATTCTAATTATTTTGTGAATGGTAGAATTATATTGCACTGCATTTTTTCAATGTTGAACATGTTAATCGGTTAAATATAAACATTTAGAATAAGCCACGCTATATGTAGTCCTGTTTTGACCTTCTTCATTTTTTAACATGATGGGAGCCTCAAGAAATGAAGTGACATGGGCCATTTTTGACCTCAGAGATGCTTTGTCAAGGCTATAACATTTTCTTGTATGTACAGAGCATTATCATTTATTAATCTTCTGTAGACTTTGCATTGATCATCCTAAATGATGTGGTTTGAAATACCAGTACTATGTAAACAGCTCATAGGATTTGTGCTAATCCAGTGTAACTCATAAAATTTACTTTTAATTATGAAACACACATTTTCATATTATTGCATGAAAATTAGAAAAGCTTTCTTTCCAAGAGAGGACAAAGAAAGGGCATTAAAATGTGCTATTAATAAAAGGTGCCAATATGAATATGAGGTTTATTCTTGGCCAGCAACACTTCAGATTTTGCCATTGTTGAGAGTGTATAGCCTAGGAGAGTAGAGTTAGGTCTAATGGGTCTAACTTTCTGTATCACACAATTGGAAAACCAAGATAGATTTTTAAGTAAGAAATGGTGTTCCCAGGTTTGTGTTTTAAAAGCCAATCCCGGTGTAAGTTAACTTAAAGTAGATTGGCACTGGCATTAGGGAGCCTGGTTAGGAGGCTTATGCAGCAACCCAGCTACCAGATAATAAAGGGTTGGATTTGGAAAGTGACAAAGAAAAGGAGAGTTTCTGAGGCAAAAATCAAAACCAGTCAGTCTGACCCCAATGCCTATGATATTTCTACAATTTCAGCTTCCTCATGAAAAAGAAGTATGGCAAGGGCTCTATCCTCTTGGTACTTATAATCTGGTTAGGATGTAACTAAAATAATTAAGATTAAATATTTAGAAGAATGGTGCTATCTCTGAGTACAGCAGGGGTGATAAATGTTGGTATAAAAATGTGTCTTTCTGTGATCTAAAATGTGGCCCATTTAGATTTCCTATGAATCTATTAGAATATTTAAGTTTGAATCTTTGGCTAGGATTATTTGTGAAGGCAACAGCCATGCATTTTAAGATATTCTTAAAGAAATTCACAAAGATAGTTATTTAAATGATACTTAATGTTTTCATGCTATTGGGAGGAAATTATAAATTTATTTATAGTTACAAAGCATTAAGGATATTGTCACAGTATGTATATAATTAAATTCCTTATTTGTGTGGCTGTGTAGTCATATATATTTATTTGAATCACTGATTTATACATCCTTATTTGCTGTTGCTGCTTTGTGCTTTTATTCTGATCCATACACAGAAAATAATGTATGGGCTTTTATTGAGCAAATCTCTTGATGGAAAGTAATTCCTGATGCATCAATCAACAGAGAAGTGGGACAAAATAGCATCGGTTTTTGTCTACATAGCTTAATAGTAAATACTCAGAATTTTTTTCTTTATTGAAATTATTAAATAAAATATATATTCCAATAAAAGTAGATGTTATTAACTTTTTCCCTGCCAACGTTTCTTTTTAAACTTTTTTTCTAATGTTTTAAAAAACATTCGCCCATCAGATATGTGAGGGAAAGAGATAAAGTACATATTTTTCATTTTGTTTTTATCTTTTATTATGAAACAGCTTGAAAATTTTGTCATTGGTGTATATTTAGTTATATATTAATATTTTTATTTAGAAATATTTTATTATAAGTACAATAAATATTTATTTTCAAAAATGAGAATTGCCCATAAAAATAGAAAATTAAACCTATACTACCAATACTCAAATATAGCCACCAGAATAACTTTTTTTTTTTATGGAGACAGAGTCTTCCTCTGTTGCCCAGGCTGGAGTGCTCGCTACATCCTTGACCTCCTAGGCTCAACCGATCCTCCCACTTCAGCCTCCCGAGTTGCTGGGACCACCAGTGTATGCCACTGCACCCAGCTAATTTTCATTTTTTAAAAATTTTTTGTAGAAGTGGGATCTTGCCATGTTGCCTAGGCTGGTCTCATACTCTGGGCTTAAGGGATCCTCCCACTTCAGTCTCCTAAAATGTTGAGATTATAGGCATGAGTCACCACAGCTGGCCAGAAATAACATCTTTTTTTTTTGAGACAGAGTTTCACTCTTGTTGCCCAGGCTGGAGTGCGATGGCACGATCTCGGCTCACCGCAATCTCTGCCTCTCAGGTTCAAGCGATTCTCCTGCCTCAACCTGTCGAGTAGCTGGGATTACAGGCATGCGCCACGACACTCGGCTAATTTTGTATTTTTAGTAGAGATGAGGTTTCTCCATGTTGGTCAGGCTGGTCTCGAACTCTCAACCTCAGGTGATCTGCCGCCTCGGCCCCCCAAAGTGCTGGCATTACAGACGTGAGCCACTGCACCTGGCAAAAGAACATATTAATGTCTATCTTTCCAGACTTTTTCTCCCACAGGATCATTTTTATAGTTTTTATAAAAATGAGATTATATTGAACATACTATATTTATGTGTCTTAAATATAATATGATAATCCTTCCAAATTATCAGACATTATTCTACAACATCATGTTTTTTGAATACATACTATTCCCTTTTAGGAATACAGTAATTCACTTAACTCCTCCCCTATTTGTAATGTTTGGATTATTTTTAATCTTTTCCAAAATAGTTCCTTTTATTTTTTAATGGCACACGCAAGTAGAATCTGGGCATGTATATAGACCAGGTTTTTTTTGCTGCCTTACTGTGCTTTGTGACATACTGCTATGACCTCATTTTTACCTCTTTTTCCATGTACACATGTAGCAAAGGTTGCTATCTATTTACTAGAGTTGGTGCTTTCCTTTTCTTCCTGTGCATCAACTAGACCACATTTCACAGCCTCTCTTGCAGTACTGTGGCCACATCACAATATTCTAGCCAAAGAAATGTGACTAGAAGTCATATGCACCAATTATAGATCTGTTTCGAAGATATCTCCCATGCTTGAACCTCTACTGTCTGTTTCTTTCCTACTGACTGGGATGGAGGCAACTCCTAGGCTAACCTTGGAAGCTGTGTGTTGATGATGGAAGAGCCATTGACAACCCAGCTCCTGCATAATAGGGTAAAGCTGCCTTGCCCCTATGGCTCCTACCAAACTGAAGCACTTTAGACTGTTATTTGAGCTATAAGTGAACTTTGATTGGATTTGAGCTATTGTTCATTTTTAGTGCACTTTGTTAGAGCAGTTAGCCTAGGCTGCTTTATCATATAACCCTAAATCTTACCTCTTTAATCCTCTAAACCCTGAGAATTAAGGCTCTACTTTGTTCTCCATAGTCAGCTTCCCATACTATTTAATTACCTTTTTCCTTTCTCCATTTGTTTTTCTAACATTCTCTCTTTCACTGATCTAGAACTAAGCTGTTAAAAATTGATAATGGGATAATGAGCCATCCCTCAAGGGTATTTGTATTTTAGTAGAATATTTGGGGGAGATTTAAGACCTTAAGCTGAGACGGTAACAAATGCAATTTTAATTAATATTTTTAAATGAATGTAATGGTTCTTAACTAAATCATAGAGCCATGTTGCCCATACCATCTATGATATGTTAACAGATTTTAGGCCAAAAAGATATTCTGTTCTTAAAGACATTTTGGACACCTGCACACTGTACCCATCTGTTGGCAGTGTACAGTTCATATGAGCATATGAAAGGCTGTGAGAAACATTGCAGTAAATAAGCCCATCTCCCTTCTCTATCCTAGTGTTTCCAAAGTTTAATTTCCCATAGAAGTCTTCTTAAGGTTCTACCATTAACATCTTGGAAAACTAGCATTCCTAAAACTAGTGTTCCATGGAATACAGTTTGGGAAATGCTATCCCAGAATATTAGAATCCAAGGAAACTTTGACATACTTGACTGAGAAAAACAAATGAGAAGGACCATTTTAAATTTTGCCTGTAGTTCAAAAGAAATAAGTGGTTCTGATTCAAATAAAGTTGTCATTGCATTTTCAGAAACAGGTTTACTGAGTGGAATGCAGTGCCTTGCCAATAGCTGTCAACTCTGATTACCCTTTCCCCTGTCAAGAGTTTAAAAATAACAAGAACACTTGCATTTGTGAGAATTCAACTATTATCTTCTTCCTTGACATCTTTATAAGTATTATAGATTATTTAATTCAGTCAGGTAATTAGTTCAACCTGTTTCTTTCTTGAATTTTAAGTTAGTACCTGTCCATATACTATAGGTAAATAGAAAAGTGATGAATTCTTGGAAATTGGCATTTATTCTAAGTTTATCCTGTCTATCCACTAGATTGATATATATTTTTCCTACTCTACTATTGTCCATCAGTAAAGAATTTTTTACTATTTTGGTGAGAGTTAACTGGAGATTCTAATCATAACATTATATAGGACTTTATCTTACCTCAGGAAAATAGGTGACCCAAGAAGAAAAATATTTAAAAGATAAAATATGTGGAACCCTATAGCCAGTGTTTGGGGTGTTTGGGTGTTTTCTTGAAGTAGAGATTTTTTTTTTTTTTTTTTTTTTTTTAACTAACTAAGAAGATATATTTCAACCCACCCTAGTGATAGTGTCACAACACTGGAGGGGTCTTAAAGATCTTGTTTTACAAATAAGCCAGCTGAGGCCAAGAGAAGCTATGAGATTTGACCAGCAATCAAAACTAAATTTCCCAACTCTGGAGTTTGTGTTCTCTCCTCCATTTTATGCTGTTTCTCATTTATCTTTTAAAAATTCTATTAGCTGGAAGAAGCTTCACACCAGGCATAATAGGTGACAAGCTCTAAGGCAAGATTTGTAAGAGACCTGGGAAGCCTCAGAACTGAGATTATTTTCCCCACAACCTGTCCTGTTTGATACAGTAGAGATAGATTCCTTCATATCTTAAAGGTTTCTCCATTTTTAATGGCCTCTTTAAAAAATGTAAATATGCCTGGAGGAATCTCTCCTAAACTCATGCTGAGTTAAAATTTTATCTCAGATTGGGTGATCAAATTGGCTTCTAACCACGAGAGCTGAGAACAACACCCTAGGTGAGGAGGGGGCATCATGGGCCAGGGGTAGGAAGTTGGTGTAACAGGATCCTAGAACTTTGCCTAACCAAGTGTAACCAGGAAAAGCTCAAACTTTGTGTTTTTTTCAATTCGGCATATTTTAAGTGAAATTAATTCTGAGCAGATAGATGGAATCATTGATACTGTATGACAGAAGTTAGAGCCAGGTGGCAACAACTTGGATTTGCCAATGCACATCTATGTTGAAAGCTTAAATTTCCCTCAAAGAGTTAATAAACTAATAAGCTACTTTTATCTGATATTGCCTTTCACTTAGTATGATAGCTGGTTATACTTGGAATAATTTTCTTTTATTTTGTATTCCTAGTGAGCTTCCTATGTTTGCTCAAGTTTATAAGCTGTATTCTTATTAAATTATCATTAGGTTGGTAAATGTGATTAGTTGCTTTTTGTTTTCACTTTTAAAACTTGCATTCTAACATAATTCTTCTCCTTTAGAGAGAGTATTGTTTTCATTTTTATTAATGACATTCAGTTTCTGTCAATGGATATCAAATAAAACACAACTTTGTCAGCTTTGAGAGAAAATACTTTCTGATTTTGATGCTCTAACTCAGTTGAGGGGGAAAAACTTAAGAACTTCAGTATTTTCATGTTGTAAATGTTTTATTATTTCATTCTTAACAAATATGGAGTTTATTTCTATAAAAATTAAAACATTCACACACTTTTAAAAGTAGTTTTAAGCTTGACTAACATACTTTATTTATATTGTCATAGTAATATCATCAACTATAACTATGTTAAACAAAGAAAACTTGAATAGTGAAAATCTGCATCTTTGTTCCTGATTTGTGACAGCAACTTACTATTTTTTAAGAACTTTTCAAATAATGTTTCTTAAATTTCATAGCAATAATCCTCATGATTTGTTGTAATATAGATTCTTGATCCTTAGAGGTCTGAGGAAGGGCCAAAGAGTCTGCATTTTTAATAAGCAAGTTACAGAAAACAATTTGAGAAAACTGGCCTATATTAGTTTTCCATTGCTGCTGTAATAAATTACTACAGACTTAGTGACTTAAAACAACAAATGTTTATTATGTTATAGTTCTGTAGTTCAGAGGTCCAACAAAGATCTCACTGGGCTAAATTAAAGTGTCAGTAAGGTTGAGTTCCTTTCTGGAGGCTCTAGGGGAGAATTTGTTTTCTTACCTTTTCTAACTCCTTGCCTGCTTTTCGTAGTTCATGGTCTCCCTCTTCCATCTTCAAAATTGGCAACAAAACATCTCTCTAACACTGTGTTGCCATCTCATCTTTTTCTCTGACTCTTTCTACCACCTCTTTCCCCTTTTAAATACCTTGTGATTACGTTGAGCCCACCTGAATAATTGAATTATCTCTCTATTTTAAAATAGGGACCCAAAGGTCCATTGATTAGCAAACTTAATTTCCCTTTGCTATGAAAGCTCACATATTTACAGGTTCTGGGGATTTGGATGTGGCCATCTTTGAAGGGCCATTATTTTGCCTGCCATACTAGCTTTACAAATTTAAGATGCAAGATCATACCTGAAAATACTATTGATTTTTGTTTCCTAAGTGTTTTTACTAAAATTAGGTTAAGCCCTGACTAAGAAGAAAATATTACTAGCCTTTTATCAACAAAGTATTTTTATTAAAATAAGCCTAAACATTGGCTATTACCACGAATTTTTGACAAGGTAAAATATCACTAGTAAAAGATTTAAAGAAATATGAATACCTAAGTCAAATTATTACTATGTTTTTCAAATTTAGTCCCTATTACAACTCTGCTTAGTACTGGTTTTACCTCTTATGCAACGTAAATTATTAGCTCTTGTGTAGTATATTCACATTTTTAGTGTTTTGAGACTGAATCTAAGGCACTATATTTAAAATATTCATGTATTTAGTTTGATAATACTAAATATTTTCGTGAGTTTGATCTAGAAACTGTGGGAGTCTGCTTTTACAGATTTCCTGTCTCCTTTAAAAATCTAGGTGGTTTTTTTTTTATGATAAGTAACATACCACTCAACTAGCTTAAGCAAAAAGTGAATATTTAAAATTAATCTGATACCTGACATGACCCATTTTTGTCTCTGTTTCTTTCTAAACCAGATTTCATTGTGTCAGAGTATATGGGACCATACATGACTAACCCATGTGTCTGCATTTACATGTCCTCTGTTAAACAGTAACAGATTAAATCATATCTGAGTCCTCTGTCAATCTAAGAGATTGAATCATATCCAAATCCCTTTGGGAGAGAATCTGCTTGGTCTAGTTTTTATCATGCTTTTGACCTTTACTCAGACATGCAATGACTGGCTGAGATAGGGCTATAGATTATAAATGTAGCATCTGGAACCCATACATGTGCTATTTTGGGGGAGATAGTGGGTGATCATGAACTAGGAAGATGAAAATCTACAGAGCTTAGAAACTAAAATCTTAATGACTAAATAAATAGCAATGGAGGAATAGCCCTTTTTCCCATTCTCTTCCCTTGATACTACTGAATGTATGTGGACAGAGGAGGGTCCTTAGAAGGGCTAGTATTCAGCCTCAATACCGAGACAGTCATTTCTAGCCCACTTTTCTTCTAATTGGACAGTGCTTCATCATAACACTTGTTAAATACTTTGAATTTCACATCCTAGTACTTTCTTCAATTTTAGCAAAACAGGTAGAATCCAATAAATATTTAAGTATCATGTAGGCATGTAGGAAATAAGAGTGATTGCAATGATACATATTAAAAGCATTTCTTATGTGACTCCTGGTGATGGTGTTACAATTTTAGATTCTGGCAACTAAATTTCTATATGATGACGAGAAGGGAAGAATATGAGGAGGCAGTGATTTCTCAAGTGAACTTTGAGAAGATTTCTGTTTTATAAAAGTGACATTACAGAAGCAATGTTTATTATCAATCTGTCAAGTTACAGCATTAAGACTATATGAAGTATTACTTTTAGAAAAGAGGAAAAATATTTTGTTTTATTTATATCCATGTTACCTTGAAAGTTATATTATTAGGCTTCTTTGAAGTCTAGGATCTAATAATTTACCTACTTTAATTCTTCTCAGTATTTTGTTAGTTTTTGTCTTATAGATAATAATAGCCAATAACTTCTTTTTAATAACAGAACTCTTCAATGTATTTACATTTCTCTGTAAAAATTATTTACATGGAATCCATCCAATGTTTTCATTTCAGGATTTATTTGTTGATAATTGCATGACTATAAATAGAATAAAAATTGTAAGTGGGATGTTTAATGATAAGCATTTGGCCCTTAATTGAGGGGAGGTGTGATATTAAGGGGGTTATAATTAATGATCTTTAATCTATGACTTTCTGTTTTGGGAAACTAAGTGATATAGTTAATGGTTCTATCATGTGATTTTTCAAAATTAGATGAGAAGAATTATGTGACTTAAGGAAATTTACAAGCTACCATTTCCACACTAGACTTCAATTGCAAAGATCCTACTTACAAAAAATACCTTTATCCATTTCTTGTAGTTGAAATTAGATTATTTAGTTTCTGATAATCAAGAAAACCTTAAGTTATAAGAAAAAAATATGTGGTTGATATATACTGTTGATATCTTTTCAAATATACATTAGTGGTAACAAAGTATACTTGTACATTCACAGTGGAGTCTTTTTAGATAGTTCATGAACCCCGTTGTGTTAGCTCCTTCATAATGCCTACCAATTTGCTTCATTTTTGACCTAGTATGACCACCTCCAGGGATCAGAGAGTTGTTAGGTCTTCATGCCTATTCAATACAAGGATTTTCTACTGAGACTGCCAACAAAGGTGCAAATTTTGATGTTCTCTATGTCTTTTTCCCCTTAATATGAGCACTTACGCAACGTGGACTCAGCTAAAACTACTTGACTTTGTGTAACTAGTGATATAGCTAAGGTCAAACTGTTGCCTTAAATAGAGAGTTCTGAATCAATGGAAGCCTCTTCCTGGAGGTGTGTACTTGGATATGTGACCTGATTCAGTTTTATATCTTTGGCTGAATGACGCAGCAGGGTCTAGCTTTTGGAGGACAGCAGCTCAAAGGTATCTATGTTGTTTTTGAAAACATGAGAATTATACAGGGAAAATTATGGTGTTACCTCAGGTTTTCTAATAGAACCTGAAATCAGATGCATATATTAATAAATTTGCACAGTTAATACCTAACCAATTCTCATTGGAACATTTAAAAATGTCTTTGAAAAAGATCTTGCAATGTATGCTTCACCTTAAATGTCCTAATAAAATGCCCTACTATCAGTTTTTTAATTAATCGCTTTATATTTAGTTTCTTATTGCTCTTTCCAAGAAATGGCAGAACGAAGGATAAGAGAAGGTACTTATAATTCCAAGTGTTTGAAGACACTTGTCTTGACTCTTTGAAATGAGAAAGTGGCAAGTGTTGTTTTTTTGTGTTGGGCATGTCTCTGTGGAGCAAAAATAAGGAAGGCAGCAGAAGTGGAAGAGGACCAGATTTAGAGAAAGAGGTTCCATTCCCATTGCAAGAGCTTGAATAACTTAGAAAACGTTTCTGCTTAAGTGGGCTGAAAAGGTAGATATCTTTCCTCAGTCCTGGAAATGTAATTCAATCAGCACTCTAATGAATACATTTTTGAGGTATTTCAAAATCTTAAAAAGGAGTTATTTCAACTCTCAAACACTACTTATCACTTCAATTTTTTTTTCAAATAAAAAGTACTAGTTTTTTTTTCTTTAAGTGAAAAGTTAGTGCTAACCACTCAACACATAAATTTTATTTTAAACATTTTTTCATGCTCCAGGAGTATAGTCATAATTGTTAATTTCATCAGGCCCATTCTTACTATAAAGTTTTAGCGCGGTTTCCTATGAGCTGTATAAGGCATGACCAAATTTGTTTTTTTTTCTTTTATTTATTTATTTATTTATTATTATTACACTTTAGGTATATCTCCCAATGCTATCCCTCCACCCTCCCCCCACCCCACAACAGTCACCAGAGTGTGATGTTCCCCTTCCTGTGTCCATGTGTTCTCGTTGTTCAATTCCCACCTATGAGTGAGAATATGCGGTATTTGGTTTTTTGTTCTTGTGATAGTCTACTGAGAATGATGATTTCCAATTTCATCCATGTCCCTACAAAGGACATGAACTCATCATTTTTTATGGCTGCATAGTATTCCATGGTGTGTATGTGCCACATTTTCTTAATCCATTCTATCATCGTTGGACATTTGGGTTGGTTCCAAGTCTTTGCTATTGTGAATAATGCCGCAATAAACATACGTGTGCATGTGTCTTTATAGCAGCATGATTTACAGTCCTTTGGGTATATACCCAGTAATGGGATGGCTGGGTCAAATGGTATTTCTAGTTCTAGATCCCTGAGGAATCGCCACACTGACTTCCACAATGGTTGAACTAGTTTACAGTCCCACCAACAGTGTAAAAGTGTTCCTATTTCTCCACATCCTCTCCAGTACCTGTTGTTTCCTCATTTTTTAATGATTGCCATTCTAACTGGTGTGAGATGGTATCCCATTGTGGTTTTGATTTGTATTTCTCTGATGGCCAGTGATGGTGAGCATTTTTTCATGTGTTTTTTGGCTGCATAAATGTCTTCTTTTGAGAAGTGTCTGTTCATGTCCTTCGCCCACTTTTTGATGGGGTTGTTTGTTTTTTTCTTGTAAATTTGTTTGAGTTCATTGTAGATTCTGGATATTAGCCCTTTGTCAGATGAGTAGGTTGCAAAAATTTTCTCCCATTCTGTAGGTTGCCTCTTCACTCTGATGGTAGTTTCTTTTGCTGTGCAGAAGCTCTTTAGTTTCATTAGATCCCATTTGTCAATTTTGGCTTTTGTTGCCATTGCTTTTGGTGTTTTAGACATGAAGTCCTTGCCCATGCCTATGTCCTGAATGGTAATGCCTAGGTTTTCTTCTAGGGTTTTTATGGTTTTAGGTCTAACATTTAAGTCTTTAATCCATCTTGAATTGATTTTTGTATAAGGTGTAAGGAAGGGATCCAGTTTCAGCTTTCTACACAGGGCTAGCCAGTTTTCCCAGCACCATTTATTAAATAGGAAATCCTTTCCCCATTGCTTGTTTTTCTCAGGTTTGTCAAAGATCAGATAGTTGTAGATATGCGGCATTATTTCTGAGGGCTCTGTTCTGTTCCGTTGATCTATATCTCTGTTTTGGTACCAGTACGATGCTGTTTTTGTTACTGTAGCCTTGTAGTATAGTTTGAAGTCAGGTAGTGTGATGCCTCCAGCTTTGTTCTTTTGACTTAGGATTGACTTGGCCATGCGGGCTCTTTTTTGGTTCCATATGAACTTTAAAGTAGTTTTTTCCAATTCTGTGAAGAAAGTCATTGGTAGCTTGATGGGGATGGCATTGAATCTGTAAATTACCTTGGGCAGTATGGCCATTTTCATGATATTGATTCTTCCTACCCATGAGCATGGAATGTTCTTCCATTTGTTTGTATTCTCTTTTATTTCATTGAGCAGTGGTTTGTAGTTCTCCTTGAAGAGGTCCTTCACGTCCCTTGTAAGTTGGATTCCTAAGTATTTTATTCTGTTTGAAGCAATTGTGAATGGGAGTTGACTCATGATTTGGCTCTCTGTTTGTCTGTTATTGGTGTATAAGAATGCTTGTGATTTTTATACATTGATTTTGTATCCTGAGACTTTGCTGAAGTTGCTTATCAGCTTAAGGAGATTTTGGGCTGACACAATGGGGTTTTCTAGATATACAATCATGTCATCTGCAAAGAGGGACAATTTGACTTCCTCTTTTCCTAATTGAATACTCATTATTTTCTTCTGCTGCCTAATTGCCCTGGCCAGAACTTCCAACACTATGTTGAATAGGAGTGGTGAGAGAGGGCATCCCTGTCTTGTGCCAGTTTTCAAAGGGAATGCTTCCAGTTTTTGCCCATTCAGTATGATATTGGCTGTGGGTTTGTCATAGATAGCTCTTATTATTTTGAGATACGTCCCATCAATACCTAATTTATTGAGAGCTTTTAGCATGAAGGGTTGTTGAATTTTGTCAAAGGCCTTTTCTGCATCTATTGAGATAATCATGTGGTTTTTGTCTTTGGTTCTGTTTATATGCTGGATTACATTTACTGATTTTTGTATATTGAACCAGCCTTGCATCCCAGGGATGAAGCCCACTTGATCATGGTGGATAAGCTTTTTGATGTGCTGCTGGATTCGGTTTGCCAGTATTTTATTGAGGATTTTTGCATCAATTTTCATCAAGGATATTGGTCTAAAATTCTCTTTTTTGGTTGTGTCTCTGCCCGGGTTTGGTATCAGGATGATGCTGGCCTCATAAAATGAGTTAGGGAGGATTCCCTCTTTTTCTATTGATTGGAATAGTTTCAGAAGGAATGGTACTAGCTCCTCCTTGTACCTCTGGTAGAATTTGGCTGTGAATCCATCTGGTCCTGGACTCTTTTTGGTTGGTAAGCTATTGATTATTGCCACAATTTCAGCTCCTGTTATTGGTCTATTCAGAGATTCAACTTCTTCCTGGTTTAGTCTTGGGAGAGTGTATGTGTCGAGGAATTTATCCATTTCTTCTATATTTTCTAGTTTATCTGCATAGAGGTGTTTGTAATATTCTCTGATGGTAGTTTGTATTTCTGTGGGATTGGTGGTGATATCCCCTTTATCATTTTTTATTGCATCTATTTGATTCTTCTCTCTTTTTTTCTTCATTAATCTTGCTAGCGGTCTATCAATTTTGTTGATCCTTTCAGAAAACCAGCTCCTGGATTCATTAATTTTTTGAAGGGTTTTTTGTGTCTCTATTTCCTTCAGTTCTGCTCTGATTTTAGTTATTTCTTGCCTTCTGCTAGCTTTTGAATGTGTTTGCTCTTGCTTTTCTAGTTCTTTTAATTGTGATGTTAGGGTGTCAATTTTGGATCTTTCCTGCTTTCTCTTGTGGGCATTTAGTGCTATAAATTTCCCTCTACAAACTGCTTTGAATGCATCCCAGAGATTCTGGTATGTTGTGTCTTGGTTCTCGTTGGTTTCAAAGAACATCTTTATTTCTGCCTTCATTTCGTTATGTACCCAGTAGTCATTCAGGAGCAGGTTGTTCAGTTTTCATGTAGTTGAGCGGTTTTGAGTGAGATTCTTAATCCTGAGTTCTAGCTTGATTGCACTGTGATCTGAGAGATAGTTTGTTATAATTTCTGTTCTTTTACATTTGCTGAGGAGAGCTTTACTTCCAAGTATGTGGTCGATTTTGGAATAGGTGTGGTGTGGTGCTGAAAAAAATGTATATTCTGTTGATTTGGGGTGGAGAGTTCTGTAGATGTCTATTAGGTCCGCTTGGTGCAGAGCTGAGTTCAATTCCTGGGTATCCTTGTTGACTTTCTGTCTCGTTGATCTGTCTAATGTTGACAGTGGGGTGTTAAAGTCTCCCATTATTAATGTGTGGTAGTCTAAGTCTCTGTGTAGGTCACTCAGAACTTGCTTTATGAATCTGGGTGCTCCTGTATTGGGTGCATATATATTTAGGATAGTTAGCTCTTCTTGTTGAATTGATCCCTTTACCATTATGTAATGGCCTTCTTTGTCTCTTTTGATCTTTGTTGGTTTAAAGTCTTTTTTATCAGAGACTAGGATTGCAAACCCTGCCTTTTTTTGCTTTCCATTTGCTTGGCAGATTTCCTCCATCCTTTTATTTTGAGCCTATGTGTGTCTCTGCACATGAGATGGGTTTCCTGAATACAGCACACTGATGGGTCTTGACTTTTTATCCAATTTGCCAGTCTGTGTCTTTTAATTGGAGCATTTAGTCCATTTACATTTAAAGTTAATATTGTTATGTGTGAATTTGATCCTGTCCTTATGATGTTAGCTGGTTATTTTGCTCGTTAGTTGATGTAGTCTCTTCCTAGTCTCGATTGTCTTTACATTTTGGCATGATTTTGCAGTGGCTGGTACCAGTTGTGCCTTTCCATGTTTAGTGCTTCCTTCAGGAACTCTTTTAGGGCAGGCCTGGTGGTGACAAAATCTCTCAGCATTTGCTTGTCTGTAAAGTATTTTATTTCTCCTTCACTTATGAAGCTTAGTTTGGCTGTATATGAAATTCTGGGTTGAAAGTTCTTTTCTTTAAGAATGTTGAATATTGGCCCCCACTCTCTTCTGGCTTGTAGAGTTTCTGCCGAGAGATCTGTTGTTAGTCTGATGGGCTTCCCTTTGATGGTAACCCGACCTTTCTCTCTGGCTGCCCTTAACATTTTTTCATTCATTTCAACTTTGGTGAATCTGACAATTATGTGTCTTGGAGTTGCTCTTCTCGAGGAGTATCTTTGTGATGTTCTCTGTATTTTCTATATCTGAATGTTGGCCTGCCTTGCTAGATTGGGGAAGTTCTCCTGGATAATATCCTGCAGAGTGTTTTCCAACTTGGTTCCATTCTCCCCTTCACTTTCAGGTACACCAATCAGACGTAGATTTGGTCTTTTCACATAGTCCCATATTTCTTGGAGGCTTGCTCGTTTCTTTTTATTCTTTTTTCTCTAAACTTCCCTTCTTGCTTCATTTCATTCATTTCATCTTCCATCACTGATACCCTTTCTTCCATTTGATCGCATCGGCTCCTGAGGCTTCTGCATTCTTCACATAGTTCTTGAGCCTTGGTTTTCAGCTCCATCAGCTCCTTTAAGCACTTCTCTGTATTAGTTATTCTAGTTATACATTCTTCTAAATTTTTTTCAAAGTTTTCAACTTCTTTGCCTTTGCTGTGAATATTCTCCCGTAGCTCGGAGTAATTTGATCGTCTGAAGCCTTCTTCTCTCAGCTCGTTAAAGTCATTCTCCATCCAGCTTTGTTCCATTGCTGGTGAGGAACTGCATTCCTTTGGAGGAGGAGAGGTGCTCTGCTTTTTAGAGTTTCCAGTTTTTCTGCTCTGTTTTTTCCCCATCTTTGTGGTTTTATCTACTTTTGGTCTTTGATGATGGTGACGTACAGATGGGTTTTTGGTGTGGATGTCCTTTCTGTTTGTTAGTTTTCCTTCTAAAAGACAGGACTCTCAGCTGCAGGTCTGTGTGAGGTGTCAGTCTGCCCCTGCTGGGGGGTGCCTCCCAGTTAGGCTGCCCCGGGGGTCAGGGTTCAGGGACCCACTTGAGGAGGCAGTCTGCCGGTTCTCAGATCTCTAGCTGCGTGCTGGGAGAACCACTGCTCTCTTCAAAGCTGTCAGACAGGGACATTTAAGTCTGCAGAGGTTAGTGCTGTCTTTTTGTTTGTCTGTGCCCTGTCCCCAGAGGTGGAGCCTACAGAGGCAGGCAGGCCTCCTTGAGCTGTGGTGGGCTCCACCCAGTTCGAGCTTCCCGGCTGCTTTATTTACCTAAGTGAGCCTGGGCAATGGCGAGCGGCCCTCCCCCAGCCTCGCTGCTGCGTTGCAGTTTGATTTCAGACTGCTGTGCTAGCAATCAGCGAGACTCCGTGGGCATAGGACCCTCTGAGCCAGGTGTGGGATATAATCTGCTGGTGCGCTGTTTTTTAAGCCCGTCGGAAAAGCGCAGTATTCGGGTGGGAGTGACCCTATTTTCCAGGTGATGTCTGTCACCCCTTTCTTTGATCAGGAAAGGGAACTCCCTGACCCCTTGCGCTTCCCGAGTGAGGCAATGCCTCACCCTTCTTTGGCTCGCCCAGGTGCGTGCACCCACTGACCTGCGCCCACTGTCTGGCACTCCCTAGTGAGATAAACCCGGTACCTCAGATGGAAATGCAGAAATCATCCGTCTTCTGCGTCGCTCAAGCTGGGAGCTGTAGATGGGAGCTGTTCCTACTCGGCCATTTTGGCTCCTCCCCCGACCAAATTTGTTTTATTTGCCCGGTATAAACCTAACTGTAGGCAAGAATTGTTAATTACGCAAATAATATTAACAGTGTGACTATTGCCATACCCAATAATTTTCTTTTTTTCTTTTTTTTTTTAGTTGTCAGGTAATTGTCTTTTATATTTAAAGAAAAAAAGAAAAAGCAGTTGATTACATTTATACACAACTTTCTTCTTTGTCTAAAAATTTCACCTTGTCAAACACACAGTATGGAAAGTTATAGATATGGCAACAAGGCCTGTATAATTTTCTGTGTTTTAAGAATTTGCAAACTCAGTAATTGCAGGAAAACAGTAGCCTAAACTCTCAAAGCAGATTTAATAATAGTGTACTTTACTGAGGTCTCTTTTTGGAAGATTTTATTGCTTAAAAACAATGTAGTTCAGGACAATTACTAGAATACTAAAAACTTGATTATTTACAATTAAATAACACTGGTTCAAAAATTTTATTTCTTTTCATTTTGGATTATTTTCATCATGTTTAATAGCAACATCAGTGAAGCTGCCATGGCATAATTCACAATTTATTTTGGAATAGCATAGAAGCTCATCTGTATAACAAGAGTTAATATGGTGTTTCAAACTCTACACAGTTTACAATTTTATTATGCCAAAAATTAACATCAAATCTTTGTCAAATTTAGGGAAATTTATATTGGTGGAATGAAAGTTTTAAAAAATTGTTGATTTATCTGCTTAATTCCATACAATGTATACTAAATATAAATAATTTCATGTATCTAGTCATGTAAAAACTCACCGAATCCACATCATGTACAAGACAGTGTCCTGTCTTTCCTCAACTGGCTCACATTTCTAGAAAGGAGATAAGATGAAGCACAAATAGGCTGGGCGCCGTGGCTCACGCTTGTAATCCCAGCACTTTGGGAGGCCAGGGCGGGTGGATCACGAGGTCAGGAGATCGAGACCACGGTGAAACCCCGTCTCTGCTAAAAATACAAAAAATTAGCCGGGCATGGTGGTGGGCGCCTGTAGTCCCAGCTACTCGGAGAGGCTGAGGCAGGAGAATGGCGTGAACCTGGGAGGCGGAGCTTGCAGTGAGCCAAGATTGCGCCACTGCACTCCAGCCTGGGCGACAGAGCGAGACTGTCTCAAAAAAAAAAAAAAAAAAAAAAAAGATGAAGCACAAATGATAGTCATATAAGCCAGTTAATGGTATTAGAGTTCAAAGCAGGGAGTGGTCACTTTCAGATCAGCAAAGGACAGTTTCATGAAGAAAGTGCTAGAGGTATAGAACCATAAATTTCCGAAATGAAAGGGCTTTTTATTGTACAGATGAGGAGACCAAGGCCGGAAAGTGTAAAACTTGTCTGAAGTCATGTTATAAAATATGATAGCACTTGATTAGTTAGAATCCAGGTTCCATAACTTTTCGTCTAATGGATCTTTTAAAATAGTGGCTTTACTGAAGTGTAATTCACATACCATAAATTTACATTTTTAAAGTGTACAATTCAACATTTTTTAGTATATTTATAAAGCTGTGTAACTATTAACATTATCTAACTTGAGAACTCCAAAAAGAAACTCTGTACCCTTAAGCACACTTTCTATCCTTTCCACCTTGAGGTGTCTGTTAAGGCATTTGTCCCATTTTTCAAGTGGTTGGTTGGTTTTCTTATTGTTGAGTTTTTTTGTTTTTTTTTTTTAAGTTTAAACCCTGCCTTTCTGTCTCCCTTTCTTTCTTTTTTTTTTTTATTTATTATACTTTAAGTTCTAGGGTACATGTGCACAACGTGCAGGTTTGTTACATATGTATACATGTGCCATGTTGGTCACACCCAATAATACTGATAGAATTCTTTAGATAATTGCAATAAGCCGTCACTTCTAATTTGCATTGGTCCTACCTGGAAGTTCTCATTCTATTGGGAGTTAAGAATAGGAAAAACTAGTAATTATAGACTATTAATTAAAAAAAAGTGACAAAACATCATCTGTAATTCTATTGTTTAAAAATGTGTAGAGTTAGAAAACAATGAGAAAAGATAAATACTAAAATGCTACTAACCATTATAAATGAATCAAGGGAGATTTGAGAAAAAATTTGGACATAAAGAGTAAGAAAATAAAAGTACTAGGAATGTCTTCAGACAAATTTGTAGTGATGGCCAGACATCATGGTACACTCTTCCCCAGAGAAAATTAGCATATACTGTATAAATTCATGTGGATATTCATGTTGTACATATATTCCAGAAAAGTTGTATGTAAAATATATGAAGTTCAAGAAGAACACTTTACTGGAACATGGTTGGTTCAAATCATGATCATCTCTAACTGTAATACCAAGTGTCAACCTTAAAATGTTAATGATTGACCTCAAACTCCTTAATTTTCTATATAGTCCATCCCATAAATAATATAAATTTCTAATAAGAATTACTAAAAAGTATATTTATATGTTTCTAATATTTTAAAAGTCACACAAAATGTTTTGAATTGAGCAGGATTGTAGCTTTTTCCATTTTTATTAAACAGGGCTTCGTGTTTCTGGTATACAACTTTGAAAGGTTTATGAAAGAATTTTAGAGATCAAAGGGTTAGAAAATTAACTGGAGGTTCTATAGGGATTTCGTGTTAATCATCAATCTATTCAAACTGGGATTAAATACTTTTTTCTTTCTCAGATAAAAATTCAGAATGTTTAGTGTAGATGATAAACTTATTTTAAACAGGATTTATTTTTTTAAGCAATTAATAGTTTGATCTTTTTATCTCATTTTAAATTTTTTTGTGGACACACAGCCTTTTAGAAAGTGAAAATAATTTTAGAATGTCACCATCAATTTTTCTTTACTGTTACTTACCTGTTTCTTTGTATTGATTTTTTTTTAAGTGAAACTACATTGCAAATAGTAATGGGCACCACAAGGAATTACAATGTATTTTTGTGATTAATAGGTGGCTGGATTCCCAATCATAGTCCTGGTCTCAGTTCCAACAATCCAATTTGTACCTTTTTGGGAAATATTCATTTGTTTATGGCATACGTTTCTTATTGTAAAATATAGGCAAAATTGTTTCACTCTTTTAAAATATTAACATAATTAAGTCAGAGTATTTTAAAGTACTTGGAATAAAAGCCTACAAATATACTAACAAGTGGCACAGTCCATCATCCTAAAAAGAAAACACTGGAACGGTGAATATGAGACTAAGTAGTGGACTAATATTGTTATTTTTCAACTTTCTAGTGGCTTATTCTGAATACCTGTTATGCCTCAGACTTTTTAAATTGTGCTTGCTTTCAAGGATGTTCTATGAATTATTTGCTGAATTTCTTGGGCATTTTAAATAAAATATTATTGCTTTCATTTTGTTACCTAGTTTTTTGTGAGGAACAATTAATTAAAATACACAACAGATGAAACAATTAGATTTCCTTTACTTTCCACACAAAATTGGTTTACGGAACTTTGGCATTTTACTGGAGCAATTAAATTTCCCAGTATGAATACATTTAGCTATGAATTTAACAGCTCATAAACTAATGCAAAAAATTGTCAAATTACTGGGCCTAAAAGTGGCTTAATCTATCTGTAGTATCTTTAATTATTTAACAGGTCTTATAAAGGTTCTAAGGAAGAAGCAAGGTAGAAGGAAAAAGAAAGGAAAGAAGGGAAAGAGGAAAAGAGAGAGAGAGAAAGGAAGGAAAGAAGGGAGGGAGGGAAGGAAAGAGAGAAGTCATTTGGCATTTATTTGAAGGTAGAGTCAAGCTTGCTATTTGGTGGCAGAGTTGCTAACTGGGTGTAATAAACCACAACACAGACTTCCCTGAAATGTTATGTAGTCATCTTAGTAGCGAGAAGTTCATTTTGTGGTTTTAGTTTGAGATTATACTGCTTTTCTACTTCAAATAGGAATTAGACCCATGGAACTCTCCATTATAATTTATTATCTCATTCTGAGACTCGTTCTATCTAAAGCAGATGCTTGGCCGCTTATGTTTAGTAGTTCATGGGGTCTCTACAGTAATATTTGGGGATCAGCAGTAACATTTGCTGTCATCCTTTTATACTCATGAAAAAATAGATGTTAAGAAGCTAAATGACTTGCTCAAGGTGATATAGCTAGTATTTGGGCCTGAACCCTAAAAAACATGCATGCCATTGATTGTAATAAGATGTGTTTTGTAAGCTAGTACCATACAGAGTACCTGGCACCTGCTTGTCATTCAGCATATATTTGCTGAATGAATTAACGACCATAAGAAATAAATTCTTCTGTACCCTAACACCACAGCCTTTCTGTTAAATCACAGTTTGTCTGTCATTTTGCCTGATCCGAGGAGGTTTTTATATTCTTTAAAAAATCTTGGAAATGGGATGTCTTACTCTTTCTTATTTGAGTTATGGTGCTTCATACTAGTTGTAGATTCAAGTCCAGGTTTATATTAAATATGGAATTAGAATATTGAGTTTTTTCCCTGATAGGAAATTTTGGATTTTTGTACATGTTTTAAAATCAGTATTGTCATGGTCATTTTAGAAATATATTATGGCTTTTCTTTAAGGCTGTATCTTTATTGAACATGTAGGGAGCCAGTATGTTCAATTTCATAGAATTTTCATGTGAGCATTTCCAACTGTGCCTATCAAAGGTGGACTAGACTTCCTGCATCAGAATCATCTAGGTGCTTGTTCAAATTCAGATTCTAGATTTCCAGGGCCTAACCTTTTAGACTTTAAGTTAGTTTCAGAACCACTGATCTATAAATTAAGATCTGAGGATTATAGACACATTTATTTTCATGTCTGTATAAATATTCTTGAAAAGAAATGAGGAGTTATTAAATTTTTTAAAATCTCAGTTGCCATTTTTATTAGATTATAAGAAACTCATACTGGAATGATAAATCAGTTTGGATATTCATAAAATAATGACTAGTGTAAGTCATGAAAATGGTAACTGGGGAATGAAACTTTGATACATGCTACAACATGGGTGAGTCTTGAAGACATTATGCTAAATGAAATAAGCCAGGCACAAAAGGACAAATATTGTATTATTTCACTTTTATGAAATACTGAATAGCAATATCTTCGTTTATGTATTATGATCTAATCATCATCAAATACTTGTTTTTTTATAAGTGCAGGTAACTGACTTGGGACCGAATATAATGAGAAGGGTAACACTACCTTCATATCATCTTATGGTCTACTTATAGAATCAGAATTAATATATAGATAAGCAAATATGTAGCAAATGAGAATTTTAAAAATGTTACATAGTATCAGGGCTGAAGAAATTCAAAAGATATGAGAAAATCCTTGATGAATTCCAGACTCTGTTTTGGTGTTGTGGTGAGTTTTTCACATGTAGATAATCATTGTGATTAGTCCTACTGTGCCCATACGTTAAAAAAAAAATCCATTTTCACATTTACTTCAAAGCTGTTTTCTACTTCTAGTTTAATGTTCCAATATTTGAATATGAAATTATATTACTGAGTTTAATGTGACTAAAAGTAAATAGGAAAAACTGATACACTGTTAGTTTACATACTTTTAATTAATACTGAAAACATTCATTTTGTATGTGTGGTAAAATTTCTAAACTGTTACTATGACACTATAACCCATTGCAGTGCTAGTGTGTCTCTTGACTCATATGAAGGGAATAGCTTAGCACCAAAGCCACCATTCAGAACAAAGAGACTGTCTTGGAAGGTGATATGACACTAGGTCAATATGTTACTTCAGCTGTCTCTAGCACTAAGACTTCTAGAAGCTGTGGTCCTGAAAATTAACTTTCTGGATCAAGATAGTTTATTAGTTGGCAGTTAAGAAATTCTGCATGCATTCTCCAAAGCTAAGGTTAAGGTGATAAAGCAATTGAGCTTTTCAATACTTAAAGAAAGGTGGAGGTGAAATGAAATAGCCATTCAAAACAGCAAATAATTAATTGAGTCTCTTTGTTAACAGGCAGGAGGTCAAGTACACGTAGCCACAGCCATGATACAGTCTGCATTCTAAACAGCTGAGTCTTTGACTTGAAAGTGACTAGATTGGATTTTTAGGAACTATTTCAAATGAGATATTAATTTAGAAGGGTAGTTATATAGCTTGAAAGGTACTGTAAGAGATTCAAATGGTCATTTACCAAACATTTTGTCTTCTTATTTCTGTAGAGTTATATCTTTGACTTTCCTTTCTTTTCCTTTTATTTTTTAAACTCATGTTATATATCTGTTTTTAACCTATAACTAAGAATTCTACAGTAGGATAAGGATCATGTGATTAGATCAGTGTAACTATGAATAGATAGGCTTGTATACATTAAAAGTTAATGAAAATGAAATAAGATGCTCCAGGAAACATTTGAATTAACTACATATTTATCATAGGACTCCTCTGAACATTGCATTTATATTTTTAAAGACTGGAATTATAAGGACTTAAGGAATTATAATTGTAAAAGATGAGATGTTTACAAAATTTTTCTCCTATGTATAACACAAAACAAGATAGCTGTAAATAATTGTGTTTAAAATAGACGGCCAAAAGCAAACTTGCATATTTTCTAATTGACAAATAATATCTGAAAATAAGTGTCCAAAATACACAGAGGGTGGTGCTGAAGAAAATCTTTGGGAGGAAGAATAGGAAAAGACCTGGAACATTTCTTGGATGGGGATGTAAAGAATTAGAGGAAGACATATGAGTGCCAGTGAACAGCCTGGAGGGATGGGCATTGTGCTGGAAAAAGCAAGGCAAACAGATGGCAGCGGTGAGAAAGAACTGATAAAGGGTGGGAGAGACATGGTATGCATCAGTAAGGCTTTGGGGCTCTATATTTTAAAACGAAACTGAATCAGAGGATTTTGTGAGAAGTATTTACTTGATTTCATATCTTTTTCAGAAAGGCATTTTATTTTAGGTAATATGGTTAGACTATTTAAAAGTTTTAAATAGAATTTAACACTGTTATGTAAATCAAAATATCTATCCATGTGGTCATTCCAAAGCGTGGTGCCATTGCCTACAAACCCACTCTAATGCGGATTAGATCCCACATATTTCATACTGGAGAGCTTTCTTAATCACTGATGTTTGTGCCCATGTCTCTTGGCAAAGCTCCCATGTGAGAGTGAAACGAAATCCCCGTTTCTGCCATTCAGATGAAGAGTGGTGGGTGGTGAGCATATGTTTCTGAGAAGTTGCTTTTATTTAAATCAAAGCCTCCTTCTTACATTTAACCCACAGGCATTTAAGACCAGTTAAAGATTATTTCCATTAATTCTATTTGGCCTTATTTTTATTCAATTGTAGAGGTATTTGAGGACTATTCATGGTTCTTATACCTGTGTCTGGGAGAGACTTATTAAGCTTCAGCTGTGGGAACCACATAGCTATCAGGACCCATGCAAATTTCATCCACACATGAAGATGAGGGTTTGGTCCCATTTTGACTTAATAATCTCCCACTCTTTCTTTGAAGAAAGCTGTTGGTCATGTTTGAGCTGTGGAATGATGGTTTCAGAGTCTGTGAAATGTACAACTCACAAAGAGCATCAACATGACAGCTGTAGAGATTAGAGTCCATTTTGTGTGTGTACAGAATTAGGGGACCGATGCTCTGAAAAGCAGGCAAGCCTTCTCACATTAATCAATGTCTTTCAACCTAGAATCAAAGCAGCTTCCTGCAAGGAACAACAGATGTGGGCACACATGGTCTGTTTCCATTTTAAATGGGTACCTAATTATTCGGAATAAGATTTTATGAACTAGAAAAAAAGTGGCTATAGGATGTGTGTACTAAAGAATAATAGAAAAAGGTAAATCTTCGGAGAAATTATAGCCTCAACATACTCACTGTTTTTATGAAAAACACATGCCTCAATAAATTTTATAGTTATTGCTGACTGTGTACAGTCAATTAAAAATAGTGGGTCAGAATCTTTAGCTTCTTGAAAGGATGCATCACACGTTGAGATATGGTTGTGATTTTTGGAAAGGGATTTCTTTGGTGTTCTATGTGTAGAACACTGGCAACTAGGAATTTTTCCCCAGATTTATTAAGGTATGACCGACAAATAAAAATTATATATATTTACAGTATAAAATGTGATGATTTGACATATGCACACATTGTGAGATGATTAAATCTAGCTAACATAGCCATTTCCTCATATATTTATCTTTTTGTGTGTATATGGTGAGAACATTGAAGATCTACTTTCTTAGCAATTTTCAAGTATATAATACATTATTGTTGACTAGAGTCACCACACTGTACAATAGATCTACCCTTTGACCAGCCACTCCCCATTTCTGCCATCAACCTCCACCAACAATCTCTGGCAACTATCATTCTATTCTATTGACTGGGAATATTTTGACCTCTGCATTTTCTTACAACAATAGAAGTTTTTCAGGCTAACCTAATAAGGGAAAGAACAAACATAGGAAGAGTGAGTAACAGCATGATAACCAAACTTTCCCTCATTCTGAGGCACCTGTTAAATGAGTAGAACCCTAACATAGCAACTTTGAAGATCTGTCTTTTCCAAGTCAGTGCTTCTGTGTTCTCTTTGTGGAATCCATAGGCAGCACTCTCTCTTCTTAGTCACCTGGCTGTGTTTTTCTGTCTACTCACTGCTCTGTACCTCTCTGGCTTGGTTTACCCTAATGAGATAACTTCTGTTCATCCTTGGAAGTAAATCTCCCCTGTTTTTCTTCTGTTGTTGCCAAAGTTCCCTTATGATCTTTCACAGTCTTTTTTAACCCCTAACCTGAATTTTGCCATTCTTAACTTGCCTCCTTTCTCCAAAAGATATTTATTCTCAGCTGCCAAAAATCCTTTCCAAATTAAGCCTTTTCTCTAGCTCTTTCCCCTCTCTACAGCTCCATGTAATTTATCCAGCAGAAAGGAAAAAGGTAATACTGGAAGACTTAGAAACATATGCATAACATTAAGAATAGGAGACATTTAATTTAATTTTAGTATTATTTAGGTTAAAGCATTGACAAACTATCAAAGTACAAGTTATTGCAATATAAATCGCAGAAAATGAAATATATAGAAACATTTTCTGATAATGTAGCAACTGGAGCTAGCTGAATGAGTGGCTGTCAAGCTGAGCAAATAAATGATAATGCTGTTTTTAGAGGTGATCAGTTGAGTTGATTTTGTAAAATCCCAAGCATCATGTATTTTTTTTTTCTGGAAACAATTTGCTAATACTATTCCAGTCTACAATTGGGGGCATAAAGTTGACCTTTTCAAAGGAGTAAATTGTGTGTAGTTACTGGTGCCTGAGAGCTCTTCTGCAAAACAGTAGCATTGTATTTCAAAAATTAATAAGTTCAACAATGTTGGAACAGAAATGTGTCAGGATACTTCATATTCTACTTATGTTCTAACCTCCACACTGTCAACATTCTCCAGGAGAGTGAGCATTTTTGAGAAATTAGAATAGTATCATTGATTATGCGGCATCTCACCTCTCCCCACACATACACCTAACTCAGTTTTACTAGGAAATTTTGAATCCAGTAGCACAGTTTAAACATTAATAATGCATATCTCGATTGTCACTAGAAAGCATATTAATCAAAAGAGATATGCAATAAAGACAATGGAATGGATACAAATTTTCAGGCCATAAAAATCAGGTATGCAAAAATATATAACTTTATTTTGCTGTTGCTGATTTTAAGTGTCCTATTGCAAGCAAGACTTAAGTGTCCTATTGCAAACAATACTTTTCAATTCAAGGTAAACGTAAGAGCTTTCTGAGGCAACTCAAAACAAATTAAGTCTGTTTATAGTTCTTTATCTTGTCAGAACAACATCCAAGCTCCAGAAGTTTATAGTGTGATGGCATCAGGGGAGGGACCCTGCACCTTGACGGACACCTTTCCTTGCTGGCATCCATGGGATGGCATGTTGGCCTGTCTGATTCTCAATTGTAAAGGTTCCTTTACTAACAATCCCCAATGCTGGCAACCACTGAAGTGTCTCCGTTCCCATCTGTGTCTTTCCTGACCCTGAAAAAATATCATATGGTAACCATAAAATGCTCTAGATAAAATGCTCAAGACTAGCCTTATGCTTACTTTCTTCACTTTTACCAAGATGCTTTCTACCCTAAGCTTGGCATCTCATACCCTACAATATCACCGATATCATGGCAAACTGGCGAGGAAGCTGTGTTGGGCACAAGCTGACTGTTGTGCCATTCTTCAATAACATTCTCCAGGTGGCTACAGGTACTTCTAATATTTTGCATGGACATTGACTTAAAGGTCCCAACCTCAGTTCTTGTATACTAGTATTCATTCCGCAATTCAGTTGGTTTGCCTTCTCTGTGCCATATAGATGGCAATGGATACAGTTTGATATAGAAAATACAAATAGCTTGCTCTTTCAGGGTGTTTTGTGGTATGAATATCCTTCAAACCTACCAAAAATGTGTGGTACTATTTCCCAACCTGACTGAAACCAAATATCTAAAGCTGGTTAGCTTAACTAAAGTGTTAGGGTTATGAGGCTAGATTGATGGATTTATTCCCTTGAAGAGCAGTTAATTTTGTTTTATTCCATGACGTTAAGTGGTATTCCGTGCAAAGCCATACTCACTGAGGTAGTTTGGATGGGGGGTTGAAACCTAGCTTGACTAAGGGGAAAGAATGTTTCTGAGTGCATGTCCATCTTTGGGAACAGAGCGGTGGTGCTTCTATATGAAGGTCTGCACTTGGGAATCTGTATTGAAAGAGTAGTCAGTATGTAAATTTATGTTAGCATTCACGTCCTTCATTTCCACAGATATGTTCAACTTTAAGCATATTCAATATATTAAAATCAAGTTTTACAAAATAAATTAAGGAATATAATTTTCACAGCCAGAACTTTCTTTATAGATCCTTTTTAAAGTTCCTTTAAAAGCCATAACTCCATGTTACATGATAGAATACATGTGCACACACACACACATTTTACATATGTGCTATATATTGTTTCTGTGCTGCATATATTCATTTACATACAAATTATTCTAGATGGTGAGGTAAATTGTAATTATATTAAATACTTGAAGATTGCACTGTTATGTGTCTTGAAATGCTTGAGTTAACAAACATTGTTGGAAATTAATTTATTGTTATGATTATACTAAATTCCCTAAGTTTTTCATAGTTAAATGAAGACATTTGTTTTTCAGGATCAAAAATACTCAATTACACAGCTCTTTTCAATTATAGAAGTTAGAGTCATAAATACAAATTTAATTGATTTTACATAATCAAGGCTGATTCACTAATAAGACCAGTTGTCACTATTTGCTTATTAAATTTTTCCTAATCACATTTGGTGAAAGTGAAATAACTCTTACACGTAACCAAGAACATTTTTTATCAATAAACAACAGTTCAGTTCTTTAAAGTTCATTCTTTTGTTGTTTCATCAGTACTGTTAAAATACATTTTCCTGTGTAAGGAATTGTAGAAGATAAATCTGAAACATAAAGGTGGTATTTCTGCTGCTGCCTTCTTAGGTCCCTAGAAACCTGACTGGAATCTCTCCAGTGTCCTGAAAGATTCTGTTTCTGCTTAGTAGGCTGATTCATGTACTGTATGCTCTGAGAGAATGGCCAATGTAGATAAACCATTCCATCTTATTCCACCCCACAAAATGAGACTGTGTAAGTCACATTACTTGAAATTTGACTCTATTTTCATTAAAGTTTTCTATACACATAAAAATCTTCAGCCCTGCCTGAGGTTTCCGTTCTCATGATCTTTCCTTCCCCTTTTAGAAAAATAAGACAAATTTGAAACATTAACATGTGTTCTTGCCACTTCATCTGTACGTCATTTTGCCAGTAATGAGGCTCTTGGTTGGGAGCATTCTCAGTGATATCAGAGCAAAAGTGATTGTTAGGCATTGTATATACATATATCATTTTCTGAAACTACATCTGAAGTTATAAGCTCCCTGCTTGAGAGGATTTCAAGAATGAACCCAAAAAACAACTAAAGTCTGTAGTTTGTTTAATTTTGAAATATTTACATGATACAAAGAGAAGTCAGCAAGGGGAAAAAGGTAGCTGAAATACTACTGACCTACATAAAAATTTTGAGAGAGCTGACTAATGAAACAGTATTGAATTTTAAAAATGAATCATTAAAAATGAGGCAGTATGTACAAAGTTCACACTACTGATAGTGAAGCAAGTGTACAGAATCCAAAACTAAAAATTCTTCATTTTTATCTTGATTTTACAGATAATACCTACCTAATTTAAAATAAACCTGTACTTTTCAATATGGATTCAGTTATATTTAGTTTTGCTGTTTCTTTAGCTAATTATGTAATAAAATTTGACCAAACCTTTACAATGCTTTTCTTGTTCTCCCATGAAAGAGAACCCAAAAATTCTTTTATTAGAGGGTTTAAATATAGTCTATCCATGTAAGTCTTAAAAAAGGATTGTAACTCTTGTCTTAGGCCCAGTTAATTGATCTCCTTTATGAATTTATTATAGAAAGGGATGTCTAAAATTTACTGAGTACCTACGATGTGATAGAATTCCTGCTAGACCTTTTATGCATTTTCTCTCACTACTTACATGATGCTCTAGGTAGGAAAATTTTTCAAGATTTCTAGGCTCGTATGCCCTCAGGTGCTACACGTTTGTGAAACAAGCTGGCGGGACTGTGGCAAATCGTCTGCTTCTCAGTTCTAATGGCCTTTTTTTTGAGACAGGGTCTCACTCTATTGTCCAAGCTGGAGTGCATTGGCATCAACATTGCTCACTGCAGCCTCCACTTCCTGGGCTCAAGCAATCCACCTAACTCAGCCTCCTGAGTAACTGGGACTACAGGTGCATGTCAGCATGCCTGGCTAATTTTGTATTTTTTGTAGAGACGGGGTTTCACCATGTTGCCCAAGGCTGGTCTTGAACTTCTGGGCTCAAGGCATCCATCCTCCTCATACTTCCAAACTGCTGGGATTACAGGCATGTGCCACTGCACCCAGCCTCCAGTGGACTTTTCTCATGCAAGAATGTGCTACTAGGGTTGCCAGATCTTCCTATTTTTTCAAGAGAAATAAATTTATATGATATCTCCTATTTGCTTAGCTAGCTCAAGATTTTTTTAAAAAATGCATGAATCAAACAAAATATTCCTGTAGGCCAGATTTGATGGTCTGGCCACTGATTTAGGATTTCTGATCTAATCTTACCTTCCTGAAAATGAGGCACAGATAGGTTATGTAGCTTGCCTAGAGGGAGCAGCTCACTTACAGCAGAGAGGAATAGTAACAGCAAGACTCTATTTCCATTTTTCTCCAGTCCATGGATTTGCAGGGCAAAGGAGGACCATCACATGGTCAACAAGTGGAAAATTTGGGTAATAGAGAATGGGCAATATTAAAAGAAGCAGAGGAAGAGCCAGATATACTCCAAAGCCTTTTAGCTCTAGCCATTGTGAAAACCATGCTAAACTCTGGCAACATTTTTCAAATTTGACAGGGAAAGGAGGTGATAAGCTATCATTTGATAATACTTCTTATCATTGTGTTGAGTGGACTTTTTGTTCTACTTTCATGATAAAAGAATAGAAAAACATACATTTTTAAAATTATAATGATGTAAATTTATATGGCTTAATGCATGCTTTATCCTTTAGGATAGTGAAAAACATCCTCTTGTAATAGAAGGCATCCCCAGAATATTCGTTTTTCCTCTCACCTCAATAATAAAGCGTTAGATTTAGGCCTCATTGGGATATATGCAATATAAATAGTGTCCAATACATGGTAGTATTTTTAAGGGTTCAGTGATTACATTAGACTGTGGCTAAGATTACTTTAATTCTGTGATAATCTGGGCCAATTCTGAACTGTATGAATATAAAAATCTACCCAAGTCACAGAGGGAAGTTTTAAAATTTTATCATAAATGGGAGAAGAGAATGCTTAGACCTAGGGTTAAGGTATTTATGTGACACCAGGATCAGGGTGGGGGTGGTCAGGAAAAGAGAAGGTGGGACATATGCTAATCTCTCCATCCCCACAATACAAGAGGGGTCTCTTGAGTACACCAAAGTAGCTTTCAAGTGCTCCCAACAGGATGAAAATTATAACTTTTTGGGAACATAAAAGAACGTGAAATTAGTGACAGAGACTGGAAATTCTATTATGTCTACATTAGACCCCACTCCTTGACCTGCAACCATTCTGGTTACAGACATTCTCTGCCATACCACACAGAGCTGCTAAGACTCATGCAGTAAAGAAACAATTCTAGGCTCCTCGTCCAAGTCTCTGGAGAAATCTTGCCAAATTAAATCATAAGCATAAAACAGAATGTTTAAAATCCACATCCCAGAAACAAATATTGTAAAACATTGCTTATTATGAAAACACTAAACTTACAAATTTAAATGTAAATTTTAATATTTATTGGGGAGCATACATTGTATTCCTCAAGTAAAGCATAAGCCTTCACTTGTTATTCTTCACATTTTCTAGGAGATAGGCAAGTGGCCAAGAAAATTAAGACAAAGAGAAGTTTAATAAGTTTCATGATGTAAATCTGTAATAACTCTCTGAGCACTTCTACTTAGATCAAAGTAATACATTCAACAGCCTAATGATTAAAATACAGATATAGATTTTAAACAGTAATGGAATTAATGTTAGTAATAGCTTTTTTCATTTTGAAATTATTTGATTAGATTCATGAGTTTAATATTACATTAAAATTTAAAGATATATTTGAAGTAGTAATTTGTAAAACTTTAATTATATAGATAGCTCCCTTTGCATACTCTATTTTGCCTCATGATCTTAAAATATAGATTATTTTAAAATATAGAATACCTTTCAAGAATCTCAAAAGCTTAAACGTTGTTGTCATAAAATATTTTTTACACTGATAGGGGTTGCTTTTTATATTATTTCATTATTGTTAATCTCACCTCAATATTAGGCAGTAAACTTGATAATTAATTCAGGTCTTACCTCTATCTTGGAGCATGTCTTCTTGGGTAATGTCATATAACACAAATAGTTGTCATCCGCTAAAGGATATCCCAATAATCTGGACGAAAATCTGGACATGAAAGCTTTTATCCACACAGAACTTTTCCTTTTCCTTTTGTCTTAGAATCTTCTTGCTCAGTTCCCAGTAAAAATGGATGCACATTTCTCTCTCTGCTATTACAGATGTGAAGTCATGCCACAAATAATATTTTCTAACATACGGTTTCAATCCATACATTCTGTTGATATTTCCATATCACTAAATATTCTTCTATAACATCATTTTTAATGACTGTATTTTATCATGTGAGTGGGACTATGGTTTATTTAACCTGTCTGCTCTTGTTGAATTTTTTTCTTTTTTAAAATAGACAGTAATGCTTTAACTATCCATGTAGCCAAAATTTTGCATACATTCGTAATCATCTCATTAGGATACATTTCTAGAATATGATTATTATGTTTAAAAGAATATAAAATCTTGATAATTGTCTTATAGAAAGGCATGTTACATGACCAGTTTATATGTAGAGTACCGATGTCCCTAATCCCTCAACAGCAATTTATTTTTATTAGTAGTAGTACATCTTTGTCAATATAGTAAGAAAGTGTTTTAATATCCCATTATTTTGATATGCAATTATTTGATGACCACTGAGGCTGTATAATATTTTATACTTTCCTAGTTTTTAAAATAGGAGACATGGGAGGGGCACTTTTCTAAAAGGTCTGTAAGTAACCCTGCAGAGAGTATCTTAATTTCATTAGCTTGAATATGCCCATACCCCTCACTTCAGCTGTACGTTAATGACATTAAAGTTATAGAAACATAATATTTACTTGATTTAATAAAGGGATGAGGCCAATCAAAACTCTGATCAAATTTCATTTTAAAATAAAAAAATTAACTTAGTGAAAAACTGTGAAACTAATTGTTACAAATAAATGCAACTAGCTTACATGATTTCATTTTCTCTGCAAGACATAATGTGAAATATAAATCTTATTGAAAGTGCACATTTCCTTTGATGAAATGTACAGTTTTAATATATTTGATCTTTTCAGTTTTTGCACATTTACATTCCTTTTAAAAAGTACTTCAATTCAAAATGTGACTTGAATTTAAAATATTTTTATCTATGCATGATTTTGAAATACATATTAAATGATCATTTATGTGATGTATGAGATGTTTCTTGAAATGGGTCTGTTAAATCAAAAGACTTAAAATGTTATTGGCAGGAAATTGACCATATTAAGATAGAGTTACCCATTGCTGCATGACAAATTACCCCAATGTCTAGCATCTTAAAACAACAAACATTTGTTATCTCACATATTTTCTGAGGGTGAGGAAACCAGAAGCATCTTAGCTGTGTGGTTCTGACTCAAGGTCTCTCATGAATTTGCAGTCAAACCGTTGACCAGAGCCACAGTCTCTGAAGACTTGACTAAGTACGTGCTTTGAAGCTCACTAATGTGACTGTTAGCCGACCTTCCTTCTTCACCACGAGTCCCTCCTTAGGCTGCTCAGGATAGACCAGACTTCTAGAGTGATCCATGAAAGAGACGTGAGAGGAAAAGATAGAAAGAGGAAGGAAGGAGGGGAGAGGGAGAAGGAGAGAAAGAGGGAGAGCCTGTAAATCTGTTTTATAACATAATCTCAAAAGTGATGCACTGTCAGTTTTACCATAAACTATTGACCTCACAGATGAATCCTATCACAGTCTGGAAAGGAACTGCATAGGGTATATATACCAGGAGAGGCAGAGATTTATTTAGAGTAAAGAGTATTACTATAAGTGAAAATTTACCATAGTCAAGTAGCTTAAAATAAATAATGTCTGTATTAAGTATATCAAAACCTGTCAATTTATTTTAACTCTCAGTAGCCCTGTTTTAGCGCTCTGAATTCTATAATTATCAAATGGCTAAACCCAAATGTAGTTTCAAAGAATTCTCTAATTCTTTATTTTTTAAAGAAAATGCTTCGCATCCTCATTGTTTTTATGGGATTTAAATAAAAACTCCTTTCTTAATTTTAAATGAAATTTTAAAAAACTGAAGTATGTTATCATTTTAAAGAAATGTGTAAGCATTTTCTTATGTACTAATCCTCTTTCCTCTAAGTACTTGTGTTAGTCAGTTCTCACACTGCTATAAAGATACTACCTGAGACTGGATAATTTATAAAGAAAAGAGGTTTAATTGACTCAGTTCCACATGGCTGCGAAGTTCTCAGGAAACTAGCAATCATAGCAGAAGGATACGGGGAAGTAAGGCACATCTTCTCATGGCGGCAGGAGAGAGAGCAAGCAAGCTAAGGGGAAGTGCCACACTCTTAAATCATAAAATCTCGTGAGAACAACATGAGGGAAACCAACCCCATAATCCAGTCACCTCCCACCAGGTCCCCTCCATCTACATATGGGGATTACAATTCGAAATTAGACTTGGGCGGGGACACAGAGCCAAACCATATCAGAACCTATCTTTAACAACAATGATAATTTAATAATAAACTTTATTCCTTAATAAGAAAATGTTTTATTCCTCTGTATTTTTTATTTTTGTAAACTTTTAACATGGCTTTTTTTTTTCCCCCAGAGTTTATTTAAAATGAAAATTACTTCAGTAGTCACTTCATGTCACTTGGAACCCAAGTGAAACTGATGTCATGTCATGGGGTGCAAAGGAATCTGTAAAGACTTTAATATAGCCTATTTTGTTACAGAATTTCTTTTCATCTTCCTAAAACAACATAGACATAACTGATTGTATAACGTTATCTTCTTGTTCTAGGTCTCCTAAAAATCCAGAACAGAAGATCATTAAGAGAGTGATTGCTCTTGAAGGAGATATTGTCAGGTAAGTATTTACTGTTGTTTCTGAGTTCAAATTTTAAATATCTAGAGTTCTGTTACCTACATTACTTGGGAAATACATCTCAAGTCCACGAGGGCCAAAGTTTTGGAGACATTCCAAATGAGCTTGTACATCTTTAGTGTGCATCATTAACCTTTCAGGTTGTAAGGAATATAGATAAACTTACTGATCATATTGTTATTCTTTAATTGTGAAGTATAGGATAAGTATTAATTTAAATTAACCGTATAGTCTAAAATGATCATTAAATCATTATTGATCAGATATTAAAAGTAGCATGAATATTTTAAGATTAAGATTATGATGTTAAGGTTCATTTTAAAAAATTCAAGAACACTTAACTATTTTAGAAGCAAATGCAGAAACTAAGAGGACTCTTTTGTACTCATAGAGGTGGGAGAAAACTGAAAAGGATATGAAACAGAAACTTCTGAATCAGTGACAAGAATGAAAGCTTTAGATTATAAGATTGTAACAATCAGGTGTTTAAGCAGCCTTTAGTAATGTCATATTTATTGTACTTGCTGATAAATCAAGAACAATTGTTGACATTCAGCAAGTAAATACTGTGTGGTATGATATGTCTCATTGTGATCGCTTTCTTTAAACAAGTTATAGCCAGGCCTATACAATGTGGTAACCAAAATGCTTTGAATACTACATTCAGGAAGTTTTCTGATCCTGTTTTCTAAAAAAAATTTGATCCTAAAGTATTTGTATTAATGATAGTACATATTAATTAATCTCACTGAAATGAACCTCAATCACTTTTAGAGCAGATTCTAGGCCAGCAGTTCTCACAGCATGGCTAGAGGATCCCAGGGGATCCCCAAGACCCTTTGGGGGGTCTATGAGATTAAAACTACTTTCCTAATAATACTAAGGTGTTACTTGCCTTTTTTCACGCTCATTCTCTTGTGAGTGTACAGTGGAGTTTTCCAGATGTGTAATATTGGAGTTGATTGAATGCAGGAGCAAATAGGAGAATCCAGCTGTTTTCTATTAAGCCAGAAACTAAAAAGATTTGCAAAAATGTAAAAAAAATCATTATTTTTACTGCTTATTGTTTGCTTTTGGAAAAGGACTATAATTTTTATTTAAATCATATTCTTTTTGTTAACATAAGGGTTTATTATTGGTATTTTAAATTGAATCAATAAATGAAATTTTAAAACAATTTTCTATTTTAATTTCTAATGTGATAATTACTGGTAAATAGTAGCCACAAAAATAAAAGTTTTTTGAGATTCTCAATTATTTTGTAAAATGTGAAGGAGTCCTGATACCAAACAATTTGAGAACTTATTGCTGTAGAAATTCGTAGCAACAATTTTCACGTCAAGATTGAGTGCTCATTAGTAGCCTGCATGATATCAATGAAGTTCTTTTAAAAATTTTTTGAGGTATAACTTATTTACCATACAATTCACCCATTTAAAGTATACAGTTCAATGAGTTTTAGTATAAATGTATAGAATTGTGCAACCCCCACAACAATCTAGTTTTTGAACACTTCTCTTACCTGTTACCTTCAAAAGTTCTCTCTTGTCCATTTGCACTAAACTCCTACTTTAACTCCCAACCGCAGACAGCCGCAGGTCTGCTTTCAGTCTCTAGAGTTTAGCCTTCTCCAGAAATTTTATTTAAATAGAATTATACAATATATAGTCTTTGGTGTCTGTGTTTTTTTTGTTGTTATTGCTAACAATGTTTTTTAGGTTTCTCTATATTGTGCATGTTATTAGTTTATTTTTATTCCTGAGTATAATCTGTTTTATAGACTTACCACATTTTGTTTATCCATTCACAACTTGATGCATATTAGGATTGTTTCTAGTGTGGGGATATTATGAGTAATTCTATAGGTATTGGTATAAATACTATGAACATCTGGGTCTTTTGGTGGAAACATATTCTCATTTCTATTGGGTATAGAGTTGGCCCTCTGTATCCATGGGTTCTGTATCCCTGATTTCAATCAACTGAAAATGGAAAATATTCAGAGAGAGAGAAAACAAAGGATAGTTGTGTCTGTACTGAAAAAAAAAAATACAGACTTTTTTCTTGTCATTATTCCCTAAACAATGCAGTAAAACAAATATTTACATAGCATTTATATTGTATTAGGAATAAGTAACCTAGAGATAATTTAAAGGATATGGGGGATGTGCATAGTTATATGCAAATACTACATCATTTTATGTAAGGAACTTGAGCATCTGTGGATTTTGGTATCTGTGGGGGGATTTTGGTATCTATATTTGTGGGAATGAATCTCCCACAAATACAGAGGGAGAACTGTATCTGTGGGATGCTGAGTGTTATGGTAGGTTCATGTTTAACTTTTTAAGAAACTGCCAAACTATTTTAGAAAGTGGCTGTATCATTTCATGTTCTGCCAGCAATGCATAAGGAATCTAGTTTTTTTACATCCTTGCCAGCACTTGGTATTGTGAATATTTTTTTATTATTGCCATCCTAGTGGGTGAGAAGTAGAATCTCATTGTGGTTTTGAATTGCATTTCTCTGAAGGCTAGTGATATTGAGTATCTGTCCATGTGCATACTTTCCATTCATATCTCTTTTTGGGTGAAATAACTATTCAGTTCATTTGCACATTTTATATTGGGTTGTTTATATTTTAAGTTATAAGAGGTTCTTTGATTTTGATTATTTTAATGGAGTGAGCATTTGGGGGAGGATATATAATGCTCTGATTTAGTCAGGGGTAAGTCTATTAGTATAAAATAACTTAACTATCATTTCTTATAGAATGTACATTCTAAACTAGAAGAACTTGGTGACTGTTTTTTTTTCAAGAGCCTATCCAGCCTTTTGCTTTGTGGCAGAAACTAGGAAGAGCAGTACATTTAGAAAGCCATTTGATATATATCACAAATATCCAAAATACACTTTTAGTATTTGGAAAACAGTGTATAGATATGATGCAAATCCCATTCAAAGAATGTCAGCAAACCTTGAAAACATTACCCTAGGCAAAGGAAGCCAGTCACAGAAGACCACATATGTATGATTCCATTTGTATGAAAGGTCCAGAATAGGCGAATTCCTAGAAACAGAAATAGATTAGTGATTCCCAGAGGCATGGAAGAAGGGAAATGAGAGTTACTGCTAATGAGTATAAGGTTTTGTTGTGTTGGGGGAGTATGAAAATGTCCTAAAATTATATTGTAATGGTTACACAACTCTGTGAATATACTATACTAAAAACATTGAGTTGTATATTTTAAATGGATAAATTCTGTGTTATATGAATTATATCTTAATAAAGCTATTTTTAAAACCCAAAAGAATGTGGCAGCAAAGCAGGCAAAAATTTCATCTACGTAAAACAATCTAACAGGATTAGGAATACCAAGAGATCCATTTTATATTATAATCCAAATATAACACAGCTTTTAACTCAGATGGATCATTATTGGTCACTAGCTGAACAGTCAACAATGTGAAACTGCAAAGCTTGATCAGACATAAAATGCTTTGCGCAATCAGAAATCCTACAACAGACCTTTCTGAGGAAAAGTACAAGTTGTTGCTTTCCTCAGCACATGTAAATATTGGGTTTACAGCAGAACCAGAGCCAGAACAAGGGTTAATGGTGCAAGGTTGGGAGTCGAGGGAACGGGAGTTGGATGATGTAAAAGGTCTGCCTCCTCTCTTTCCACTGCTGCACCCCATGTGCAAAGTCTGTGAATTGACACCAGGGTCATATGGGTCTATCTGTCCCCCTTTGGTACACCTCTATCATGGAGCAATGAAAAACATAAATAAAGGACCTTCCAACTGTGTGGCCTCTAAAACTATTTGATAATTGATTCAAAAATAATCATTTTTCAGCGTTTGATGTTTTTAAAGAAAATTAAAAATTTCTTTCCCTTTGAAACTTTGGCACCTGAAGATCCTTGGCTTCCTGGATTTTATATTAATGATTGAACACATACATTCTGATAATGATTTTCTAACAATGTCAAATGTTAAGGGGTATTTAGAGAATAGAATATTACTTACTGATGCATGTACATCTTTTCTCTGTGACTCAATTTTTTAAAAATGCCAGAGTATATTAAAAAATTATAAAAATATGCTGTCGACTACTAGAAGCCCTTAGTCTACTGGTCCTCTGACTTGTGACAGGCAACGTGCTTTGGTCTGTGATGTAGATTTTTCAGTCCCATCTTTCCTCTGGTTATTACTGGATATTATTAGGTAAGCTAAACTAAAATATAGGTCACCAAAAATATTTTGTTGGAAAAAATTTGATATTTCATAAAATGATCAAGGAAACAGTCTTATTTTTTAGGACTTATTTATACTTACTGTAGGTTTCAGTAGTATTTGAGGTTAGACCCCTTGAAGGATTAATTGAAGGATTAATCCAATCTTCCATTTAATATTCTGGTAGTTACACTCCTTTAGGTGGCAAAAGCAGATATGTAGTGAAATATAGCTTAAAGAGCACTTAAGGGTACCTGGGGAAGTAGGGCAGTAGGAGCCATGGCTCAGCCTAGCTTTACTGCAGAATGGGAATGACAGTGTTGCAGGACTTCCATTTTCTGTCACTTGCATTCTCTTTTGCACATTGCTTTTGCCTATCTGTGCTTTGGTTGGCTTTTGCCCCACCGCCAACTGTGGACTTCTTGGATGTGCCTCATGTCTGAATTACCTGAGAGAAATGTGAGTGTCACCCTTTGAGATAACAGATCTAGGACCTATCCACCTGACAGACAGCTGGTCAACCAGTTGATCTACTGCCTTTGGGGTAGGCATCCTTCCCTGGTCCTGTCAGCTGTGGCTAGATAGACCAGTCATCTGCTGCATACCTTGTACTTAGAAGGAACCTGTTGGTAAGGGCTTGTTGGTATGACAGATAAGATGAGACATCACAGAATGGGGCATTACAATTAGCAGTCACTTTGTTCAGCATTACCTTTAAAAACATTTCAGTAAAACTGTGATCTGCTCTCCTTAGAGTTGCTTTGACATTACTCTCTGGGAAAAATCAACTTCTTTTAAAGATTTGTTTGAAATTATGGAAATAACACAAGCTTGTAAAACTCAAAATGATTTAATGAACATCCTTGCACACATACCTTTGTACACCTGTGTGTTTATTTTTGTAGAATAGATAGCTAAAAGTGGAAATATCAGGTCAAGTTTGTTATTGTTGTTATTGTGGTTGTTATTTTTAGTTCCAATATATGATGCCAAATTTTCCTCTCAAGAGGTTTGTGTACATTTATACTCTTATCAACACAGCATGAAAAACCATTTTAGAGAAAGTTGGTTTAAAGTTCATGTGCAATGGGGAAATTTTGGACTTTAGATTTACAGGGTAAAACATTTTAACACAAACTTTGAAATTACTTTTGGGTGATCAGGTTAAATTTCATTTAATCAGTTCACTGACCATGTAGACTTTAGTGCCATTCATTTAAAAAGCTCTGGTCTAGATACCGGAGAGACGTAAGTGAACAGAAGAGACAGTGTTCCTACCCTCATGATGCTTACATTCTAGTGGTTAGAAGCAGACAATAAACAAATACATAACACATAATGCAATGTCATGGGTAAGAAGTGCTATGAAGAAAACCAAAGGAGAAAAGGGGGTGGAGAGAGATGGTAAGGGTCTGAGGCTGTAAGATGTTCACTGAAAACTTCTGTAACAAAAAGATGTTTGAAGAGACTCATAAATTAAGGAAGACAGGGAAAGAGTCATACTAATCGCTGAAGAAAGGAGAGTTCAAACCAAAGGAATAACAAATGCAAACCTAAAATGGATAGGTGAGTTCAAGGAAGTACAAGAAGTCAGCATGGTTGGGACTTTACTGAAGGAGGGAAACTGAAGTAAGATTAGATCTGAGAGGTTTTCAGAGCCTTGTGGGTCCTAGAAAGGACTTTGGATTCATTTTAGAAGGATGGCGAGCCATGGAGTAGTATGATCTGATCGGCATTTTTAAAGAATCACTCTTTCTGCTGCTTGGAGAATAGACTAAAGGGGGATAATCTGACTCAAATCACTGGTCAAAGTGTTTTTCTCTTGAGAAAATGATATCTAGCTTCTTGTAGAAATAGTTGTGTCCTTGTTTATGACATGCATGATAGTTTTATTTGTTATTTTAAATGACTCAGATAAAAGTAGTTACATTATTTATATTATGTTACGTTATTTATAGTCACAGTCATTATGATTATATTGACAAGGCAAAAAGTAGGCTTTCAGAGTACTTTTTCAGAGAATGCAGCTGAAT
Source organism: Pongo pygmaeus (assembly GCF_028885625.2). Taxonomy (NCBI): domain Eukaryota; kingdom Metazoa; phylum Chordata; class Mammalia; order Primates; family Hominidae; genus Pongo; species Pongo pygmaeus. The sequence continues at coordinate 109,586,569 of NC_072379.2, read as the reverse complement.
TTACAAATAAATGTTGTAACAGATGAGACTGGGGGGTGCTGAACTTTCTACCTTGATGTCGGCATTGATTAAAATCACAAGGCAATTGCTTGATTCTCTGGATCTCATAGCTAGGAATGCAGTCATTTTCATAATGTTGACTCAAATGGGTATGCTTATCTATAACATCAAACAGTAAAAATAAGCTGATTCTACTAATACTTAGACCCATTAGTTCCACCAAAATATTATTTTTAGTTAATTGCTTTTTCTTATTAACTTGTTATGAGTCAAGTAGAAGCATTGTTTTAGAAAAGCATAAATTGAATGCAAAGCACTAAACTCCAGCAAGTCAATGTGAGGCAACCACAATTGAAATTGTTAAGGCATCAACATTTTTATTGGGACACTTGTATTTCTGTTTCATAGATCTCTGCCCAGTCAGAAGTGAAGTCCAGCATCATTTTTCCTCTCTCCTGGTGAAATACCACTTTATAGAATTTTGGAATCTCAGTCTCCATGTGGTTAGCAACCTCAATGAAGTAAGGGAATGGACTCTTTTTAGTCCCTAATGAAGAAGATGACCATATAACTTATCATCTAAACTAGGACACTTTGAGAGTGAAAAAAGATGAATTCATTATTACATGAGGGAGTTGACGTAAACTGGGACTGCCAAAACAAGCTGAAACAAATGGTTGCCCTGCTAAGGAAATGTAATCTGCTTTATAAATCACTTCACATAATTGGATTTTGTTTAGTTCATGGGCCTGACTGTTCAGGAGAATTCCAAGAAGTGTTCATAGAAAACAGAATCACTTCTTGGCTCCAGGGAGGAATCAGGCAGGGGAGGATCAATGCTGTTGTCAAGAAGTGTGTACTGCTCATGACGCAGTCATTTTGTGCTGGTGAATACAGCACAAGGCTTTCTTTAACAAGTATTGATATTGCAGACTAATCTGAGATAGAGAATCATGAGTCTTCTCTCACTGCAAAATATTTAAATGACAATTTGTCTTTGAGTCTAAAGACTATATTGTAAAATGTCAAAATACCCTAATTTATTGAAAACAACTTTCTGGTATTAGCAAAAACATCCATTTGTCACTAGAAATTAAACATTTCAAAGCCTGTTGATTTTAAATATACTATTGAAGATGTGGAAATCAATATTAGCCTATCATAGCTGGTCGAATCGTATTAGGTCCCAGCAAATGATGAATCTTTATAGGAAGAAAAACAGAACTAAACTGAGTTTTCCCCAGTGAAACTACAAATGATGCTTGTTTAATAACTTCTTTTTTTTTTTAATGATTGGTACAGTACCTCTGAATAATAGAAGCCAATGTATCCATATGGCTCTCTTCTTGAAGATCATGCATTCATTTGTGTCATTTTTTGGTAGATTAATAATTAGAGTTGGTTTCTGTCCTGAAAGGAGGGAGATGTGAAAGAAACTCATGTCCAGGACCCTGTTAAATATTTGATGAGTAAAATGTTTTAGAGCATGGAAGCTAAGAGTTTTATTTTATAGTTCTCAAATGGGAGTCGAGTAGGCGGTCCTTTTGAGGACAGAGAGTATTTGTACACTGTTTCTTAGTTGTTGGTAGCTTAAGCAGAAGATGTTCAGAAATCTTTGAAGCCCTTTAGCCTGGTTTAATTTGAACACTGAATTTTCCCAAATCAAAATAGCATTGTACACCTGTCTTTAATGCTTAGGGTCTCACCAATGCTGCCGTTTAATAGAGAAGGGATTGAGCAGTACAATTAAATGTCTTAGACTCTGTCCAAGGGTTTAGTTGCCACCAAATAAGAGGCATTTGTGAAAAATCATCAGTATCCCTCTGATGTTACCCTTAGAAATTATTAGTATATTGTGGATATTCTTACCTTTTTCTTGTTAAAGAATTATAATTTTTCCTTACTGAAGAATCATAGATTGGTAGACAACCTATACCTTTATGGAAATATTTCTTTCTTTTCTAAAGTTGTAGGTGGATTATTTTCCATACTATTGCTATATCAGTGAATAAAAATGGAATTGTTAATAAAAGCTGTATGTCTTAGCAATAGGTATTTGTTTCTAATCACCAGAGAGATAGTCACCTTAAGTTTATATGTAGTCTCTTTACATATATTTGAGTTTATATATAGAATCGATTTTATATCAAGATTAATAAATGTGAAAAATGTTGATTAAAAAAACACATTATTTGTGTAATCAGTTTAGCAGTATAGGGAGGTTTCTGAAGGCAATACATCAAACAGGGCATATGCTTTCACGTGTGACAGCTGCAGAAAGTCATTAGGTCATTTAGATTGAATTGCTTTTTCCAATAATGGTGACACCTATTTTTGTGATACTCTCCCCACCTCTGCCAGTGGTTTCCTTGAATGGTTTTATTTTCTACCTTAGTCCACCTATCTCTCATGAATAGAGTTCATCTTTAGGTATGAAAATCTTGCATATTTATTTATTCGTGCCTAGTTATTTATTTGGTATGCTGTAGAAGCCATGAGCACAAACTATGAACTCAAACTGCCTTGGTTCAGATCCCAGCTTTGCCACTTTGGCAAATTACTTAACTCTGTAAACGAAATCTTCCTCATCAATAAAATGGAAATTGTAATAGTGTATACTCCATAGTGCTTTCTTGAGAATTATATGAAATAACGGATATAATTTGGTTAGCACAGTGCCTGGCTCTTAAATGTGTTCAGTAAATATCAGATAGCGGTAGTTGTTGTTGTGATTTAATCATGATTTATTGAGTGCCTTGAATATTTCCTATGTGTTAAACACTGTTCCTGTCTCTGGGATTATAAATATTAAAAGCCAAAGATTAATTCTTGCCCTTTTAAAGTTTATAGTCTGGTGGAAAGACAACAAAGGCAGCAAAAGAAATGGAATATAACAAGAGAATTGCCACTATGAAGATGCACTAACACCCCTGGAGCTTAGCAGGAACATCTGGTGGGCCTGAGTGGCCCAGCTGTGTTGGAGACAAATTTTGGGTTAGAGTTTGAGATGAGAAGGAGATCTGTAGCCTCCTTCTTAATTGCAAAAATAATGTGTGCTTAGTAGGGAAAATTCAAACAACACTAAAGCACAAAATGTAAAAAGAAAAGGCTCTCATTTCTCTCCCTTTAATCACACCCCCAGACATATGTCTGGTGTGTATTTTTCTAATCTATGTCACACTGAAAAGATTAGACAAACAACACCATCAAAAAGTGGGCGAAGGATATGAACAGACACTTCTCAAAAGAAGACATTTATGCAGCCAACAAACATATGAAAAAAGCTCATCATCACTGGTCATCAGAGAAATGCAAATCAAAACCACAATGAGATACCATCTCACGCCACTTAGAATGGCGATCATTAAAAAGTCAGGAAACAACAGATGCTGGAGAGGATGTATAGAAATAGGAATACTTTTACACTATTGGTGGGAGTGTAAATTAATTCAACCATTGTGGTAGACAGTGTGGCGATTCCTCAAGGATCTAGAACCAGAAATACCATTTGACCCAGCAATCTTGTTACTGGGTATATACCCAAAAGATTATGGATCATTCTACTGTAAAGACACATGCACACATATGTTTATTGTGGCACTATTCACAATAGCAAAGACTTGGAACCAACCCAAATGCCCATCAATGATAGACTGGATAAAGAAAATGTGGCACATATACACCATGGAATACTATGCAGCCATAAAAAAGGATGAGTTCATGTCCTTTGCAGGGACATGGATGAAGCTGGAAACCATCATTCTCAGCAAACTAACACAGGAACTGAAAACCAAACACCACATGTTCTCGCTCATAAGTGGTAGCTGAGCAATGAGAACACATGGATACAGGGGAGGGGAACATCACACACTGGGGCCTGTTGGGGGGTGGGGTACTAGGAGAGGGACAGCACTAGGAGAAATACCTAATGTAGGTGACCTAATGTAGGTGGGTGCAGCAAACCACCATGGCATGTGTATACCTATGTAACAAAACTGCACGTTCAGCACATGTACCCCAGAACTTAAAGTATGTAAAAAAAGATTAGAAAAATGTTTTATACCAGATTTTATCTCGAATATTCCAAAATGAAAATATGCACTTGAAATATATTTCTAAGGAATCAGATGTATATCTGTGGGGAGTTCCCCATACCTGTTACAGTAGCATACCTTTGCTAGGTAGGTATTGGAAGACATGACGATTCCAGAATTGCCTACTTAGTAAGTCTTGGAATCGTCCTAGCAGTAGCATACACCAAGATATCATGACTATATTATTGGGTAGCAATGATATGTGATCTAGACAAATGTATAGAAAAGTAGGGGAAAGAGAAGGAATATTGAATAGTGTCCTCACTAATCAATATTTATTATACTAAACTCACTATATCTAAAATGAAATATTAATGAAATATTAGAACCATCATGTCCTCTCTAGGTAGTCCATGGGCTAAAATAACTGAGGTACCTAAGATGGGAAACACATTGACTTAGCTTAATTAGGAAGAATCTCTTCAACACAGAGCCTAGCAGGATGACTAATCCAGCTTTATCCTCATCCACATCTCCATGCCTCTATCTCAAGATGGTAATCAGTTTCTAACTTTTGATACTTTTGACAAAACTTCTTTCCCACTTCTTGGACTGGCTTTGGAACATTACTCATTAGTTCTACCATGAGCCTCAGCTTTTCCCCCAATACAGATGGACATTATGAAGTTCTCCTTTGGAGTCTGGTGTTTCCTAGCAGGAAGCACATCACACTTGGAGCTGGTTAGTGCATTCATGTATTAACGCACTTGTGCCTAGTGTTCCATTATTGAAATGCTAAATGTGTGAGAGTTTTTTAGGTACTACTGCTGAAGGTTATTGCCAATGTCTGATTTTTCACTCATGCAAAAATTCAAAAAATTGCAAACTCTAGCATAAATGGGTTAATTAGCCTTCTTTACTGCTGGCTTAGTTACATCTCTTAGTAGCATAACTTTCTAAAGTTATGAACTCCAAGTAAAGATATAGAGAAATAGTAACTTTTGTACCTTCCTTTGAGCTAAATATTAATTTATGTTTTTTTCCTCTGTCAATGGTAATGTAAGTCTGTCAAGTATTTGGAAAGGACATATAAGTATAATTATCTCAGTAGGAAGCTTAAAAATTGTCTTTTAAAATACCCACTGTTTTTAGCTGAGCTTCAGAAGCATGTCAGAAACAGTCTTGAATATTTCAGCCTGAACAATTACTAAATATTAAGAAACAGCTCTTCTATTTTTTGCAATTTCGGTTAACCTTGTTTAACTTAACATTGACCAGGGTTTCTCTTTTAAGATGTTGGGAGGAAGAATTTTATGTAGGGAACAGATACATTCAAGTTATTGATTTAATTAGTTATGGATGCTTTTACATTTTTATTAAAAAAGTGTATAAAAGATTATTTAGGTGTTTGTGGACAATGAAGAATAGCATGATATAGTAGATGGTGTTATTACACTTGGAGTAAGGCAATAGGAAGTTCAGTCCCAGCTGTGTTCCATACAAAGCTGTGTAACCTTCACAAAGTTATTGATTTCTGAGTTTGATGTATTTGTATCTCTCTATTTTCTGGATTATTTTGAAGACCAAATAAGATTAAATATATATACATATACACACACACACATACACACATACACACACATACACCATATATACATGCAGCAATACTTTGTGAGCTTTAACACACGATGAACATTTAATTTATTATTGACTAATTTTCTGTTTGGCTTCTTCAGAGCTTAACAGAATGCCTTGCCTATTTTAGATTATCAAATTTTTGTTATGATTGTTGAAATAATATGAATGTTCGTCGAGGTTAATGAATAGCTCTATATTTTGTAAATTGTAAAGTTGGAAGAAACAAACAAATTAAGTTTTTTAATTAAAATTTTTATTTTATTGTGATTTCAATAGTTTATATGAGATCTACCCTCTTAAAAGATTTTTAAATGTGCAATACGGTATTGTTTACTATAGGCACAATGTTGTATAGAGATCTCTAGAACTTATTCATCTTGCTTAACCTAATTTTATACTCATTGATTACCAACTCTCCATCACCACCTCCCCCAGCTCCTGGTAACCCCCTTCTACTCTCTGTTTCTATGAGTTTGAGTGTTTTAGATACTTCATGTAAGTGGGATCATGCAGTGTTTGTCCCTCTGTAACTGGCTTAACTCAGCATAATAATCTCAAGGTTTATTCATGTTGTTGCATGTGGCAGGATTCCCTTTTTTTAATACTTGAAAAATATTTCAAGTTCATATATATATATTTGGCATATATATACATGAACTTGGTGCATATATATATATATATATATATGCCATATTTTGTGTATCCATTCATCTGTCTATGGAAATGGTTAAAAATACATCATAGTCATAGAACTCAAGAACTTTGTAAGGAACAGAGCTGGGACTGCACTTCCTGTCATGCTACTCCAAGTATAACACACCGTTACTATATCATTCTACCCCTCATTGTCAGTAGGTTGATTCTACATCTTGGCTATTGTGAACAATGTTGCAAAGAACATGGGAAGGCTAATATCTCTTTGATATTCTCATTTTAATTTTTTTGTATATATATCCAAAAGTAGAATTGCCAGATCATATATGGTAGTTCTATTTTTAATTTTTTGAGGAACCTCCATACTGTTTTCCATAGAAGCTGAACCACTTTGCATTCTAACAAACAGTGTACCCTGAATAACCCAAACAAGTATATCCTGTTCTTCTTGACAAAGAATAACAAAATTGGAGGCATCATATTTTCTGATTTCAAAATATGTTACAAAGCTACAGTAATTACAACAATATAGTACTGGCATAGAGACATACCTATAGACCAATGAAACAGAATAGAGACACTGACAGAAAGCCATGCATATACAGTCAATTGATCTTTAACAAGGGTGCCAAGAATGCACAATGGGGAAAAGTCAGTCTCTTAACAAATGATGTTGAAAAAAACTGGATATCCAGATACAGAAGAATGAAATTGTACCTTTATCTTACATGACACAAAAAATCAACTCAAAGTGGATTAGATTAAAAAGTAAGGCCTGAAAATATGCAATGTCTGGAAAGAAACATAGTGAAATAGCTTCATGACAGTGGTTTTTGCAATGATTTCATGCAACATGCAACATAAGCAAAAGTATTCAAAAACACTTTTTTCCCTCATCATTCAGGGGATTTTAAAATTTTTATTTTAGATTCATAAGGTATATGTGCTTGTTTCTTACATGGGTGTATTGCATAATGGTGAGTGTTAGACTTCTAGTGCAAATACTTTTAAAACTTTCCATGGAAGTACTCAGATGCTATCTACTGTATCTTTCTAATCTTAACCTGCTTCTTCCTGCATATTGCGACCTGTTGGCAAGAAATTGCACTTACTGTTTTTCTAATTTTTTTTTCTTGTCTCTGTAGCAGAGATCAGCATACTTTTTCTTTAAAAAGACAGTATATAGGCTTGGTTTTGCAGGCCATACTCTCTGAGAAATCTATTCAACTCTGATATTGTAGCATGAAAACAACCATAGGCAACACATACAATGAATAAATTCCCAATAAAAGTTTATGTACAAAAACAGATGTTGGACTAGATTTGGTCCATAGGCTGCAGTTTTGCTGACCTGTGGGCTGTATTATCTACTTTCATTTCCTTAACTTGGAAATCAGTAGAAAATACAAAACTTATTTTTAGTCTTGGCCAACAGTTTAAACAGAAGAGAGGAATTAGCCTAAAAGCCATGGATTTGTTAGTTATATATTGGTTGAGGCAGAGAGCAACAAAAGAGAAAATATTGAGTTGTTAATTTAAGTGAGATTTTCCTGAATTGCTAGAAACCACATGGGTACACCTAGACAATGAAGATATATGTCTTGAGTTGGATGGATATATTAGAGTTCTTCAGAGAGACAAAACCAATACATATATATGGTGTATAGATATATGAGAGAGGATTTATTAGGGGAATTGGCTCATGTGATTATGGAGGCTGAGAACTGCCATGACAGGCCACCTGCAAGCTGGAGACCCTGAAGTGCCCATAGCATGGCTCAGTCTAAGCCCAAATGTCTCAAAACAAGGGAGGCCAACGATGTAACTCTCAATCTGAGGTCAGAGGCCTGAGAACCGGTGGGGGCAGGGGAGCAGTGGTATAAGTTTTGGGGTGCAAACGCCAAAGAGCCTGGAGTTCTGTTGTTTAAGGACAGAAGAAGAGTATATCCTAGCTCTAGGAGAGAGAGGAAATTGCATTTGTGTTACATCCAAGCCCCCAGCTCATTGGATGATGCCCGTCCATGTTGAGGGTGGATTCACCCCACTTAGTTCACTGACTCAAAGCTGATCTCTTCTGGAAACACCCGCAGAGACACACTCAGAAATAACCCTTTACCAGTTCTCTTAGCAATTTTTAATCCAGTTAAATTGGCACCTAAAATTAATATCACAATGGGGAAGAGCTATTATACTACAAGAACACTGCATAGCACCTTAACTGGAAAGCAGTGACAAAGTTTGCAAAAAAGAATACTAAATTTCATTGCCCAGTTTCTTCTTAACACAAAAGGAATAGCTGCAGTTGAGAAAATTCTGTATCAGAATACTATTCCATGTTATTTATAGCTTCTTTTATAAGCCCAGCCCAACTCCAATTATCTTTTGGTGGCTATTTTAGCTTGCTCTGACTGTGTTGGACCAAACCAATAGTAGAGAGAAAATGGAGCTAATATCTTTTAAAAAAGCAATTTAATTCCTCAATTCATTCATTGATATAGAAAATATTCAAATATTATCTAACACATTGTGAGTGATACCTATGTACGTAATAGTGTCAGGAATAAGCAGTAATTATTTCCATATTTAAATGTTGATTTGAAACTAAAATCTGTTTGCTGTTTTATAGTTGGAAAACTTTTATTGAAAGAAATATTAATGATAAATTTCTATTTTTTTAAAAAAGTATCTCTAGTTTTCTTCTGCAAAGTAATCTTGCATGAGAGTCTGAATGGTTCTCCTCAGCAGAACTAATCAGATTTTGAAATTGATCATCCTCCTGGTTGGGATTCAAATGAGAATTTGAGTGAAAATGATTAAATGTTTTCCCTTATTAGGGGGCTGACAGTTGTTGATATTTTCTTTCAGAAGAGTAAATTGTGCAGTGAAACCTGTATATTTGGGGTATGGAAAGCAGCAAGTCATTAACTTTGGGCTCTGCAACTGGACATCTGGGAATCAAAGAGATTTTCTACTTTGTTTATTACACAAATAAATTATATTCCCTGACCACTATGTGATACCTGATTTTAATATGAAGCCAGGAGCAGACAGTGAAAATTGCTGCATCCCACGCTGCTTCAGCTCTAGGTGTACTGATACTTCCAAAGAATATTTCTGGAGCCTAGATTTCAATTTTACATACATCAAAAAGTAAACGACTATTTAATCTTTTACTGTAACATGAAGAGGAGTGAGTAATACATATTGGAATGGAGTTTAGTAGGATGGAAAGCCAAAATGGAAAGATTTTCTATTTGAGATGAAAGTAGAATAAGCAGTAAGCTTTACAAAACCCTGGAATATGCTTTTGAGGAGACGAATGAACAGATTAGAATTTGGTTTATGTATGGGAAAGTAAGATGACCTTTAATGGATTTCTGGGGCTGTCTTTGGAGGATTATGTAAATGAAGCCTGAATTCTAAATCTAATACAGCTATCATTAAAATCAAGAGAATGTTTACTGCATGATGGAAATTGAAATGACTCCTAGCTTTATAATGTTCCTGAGCCCTAGTATTCTCACATGACTTTCAAAAAATAATGCCTATTTTTATTAAAACCTGCAACATCCTAAGCAATAAAGTGGAAGGAAATCAAGGAGGTTATGATAATGAAACTTCCCCAGCAATGTACGAAAATTTCACTGTAGAGTAAGCCAATAATGAATATTCAAATCATTTTAATCTTTGCTAATATGAAAGGTGAAAAAATTCTTATTGTTGTTTTAGTTTGTATTATTTTCATTGCTAAAAGAATGAATATTTTATGCATTTATTATCCTTTTATTTCCTTTTGTAAAACTATTCCAGAATTGTCCATTTTAAAAAATGGTATTAGGCCTCGTGCAGTGGCTCACGCCTGTAATCTCAGCACTTTGGGAGGCCGAAGCAGGCAGATCATGAGATCAGGGGATCGAGACCATCCTGGCTAATACGGTGAAACCCCGTCTCTACTAAAAATACAAAAAATCAGCCGGGCGTGGTGGTGGGCACCTGTAGTCCCAGCTACTCGGGAGGCTGAGGCAGGAGAATGGTGTGAACCTGAAAGGCAGAGCCTGCAGTGAGTCGAGATTGCGCCACTGCACTCCAGCCTGGGCGACAGAGCGAGACTCCGTCTCAAAAAACAAACAAACAAAAAAAGGTATTAAATGTTTTCTTAACAGTTTTAATATGTTAATGCCTTGTCATATTTAGATCAAATATATCTTCAGTTTGTGATTTGCCTTTTAGTTCTATTCATTCTCATAGATTATTTAAAGAAACAAAGGTAAAATAATTTTTTAAGTTGTATAATCTTATTTTTGGTGGTTTTAGATCCATGAAGTAGAACTCTGTTTTCTTTTTTTTTTTTTTTTTGAGACAGAGTTTCACTCTTGTCTCCCAGGCTGGAGTGCAATGGCGTGATCTCGGCTCACTGCAACCTCCGCCTCCCGGGTTCAAGCGATTCTCTTGCCTCAGCCTCCCGAGTAGCTGGGATTACAGTCATGCGCCACCACGCCCAGCTAATTTCGTATTTTTAGTAGAGACGGGGTTTCTCCATGTTGGTCAGGCTGGTCTCCAATTCCCGACCTCAGGTGATCCGCCCACCTCGGCCTCCCAAAGTGCTGGGATTACAGGCGTGAGCCATCGCGCCTGGCCCTGAAGTAGAACTCTAGAAATTGAAACATCTGACATAACTTTGATACATTTACCTATTGGTTTTGTAGTTATTAGTGAGTTAATATTAATCTATTGGGTTTTAGAGATATAGAGACATGGAAGTTTACTGTAAATTTTGCAGTATTTTTGTCTCAATATTTTAAATTTATAAAACCTAGAAATACTTTATTGTAGAGGACCATATATATGTCTATGTACATTCTATAGGCAACGTAACTACCACATGAAGGGTGGCATTGTAGTAAATTGTTTCTCGGAGTGTAATCAGAAGCGTCAGAGTCAGCAGGGAACTTGTTAGAAATGTATTTAATACATTATTGATTCTCACTCCCTCCACTTTGAATCAGAAACTTTGGCGATGGGGCCCAGAAATCTAGGGTTTAACAAGCACTCCAGGTGATTCTGATGCACGCTGAAATTTGAGAACCTGTTTTGGTATTTGGCCTCTCACCAATTAACTACTTGAATTTGAGGTGAGTGGTTTAATTTGTTTACATTTTGGTTTAATCAGATATAAAATGATGCTATCTTCCCACAGGATAGATTGGAATATTTTAGATCACAAATCTCAAAGTCTTCTTCAAGTGAGCTGCCACTGTCTCCGTGCTTAAGCTTAAATTTCCAGTGTTAGGATTTCGATTGGAATGTTTGGTGGGAAAAGACACCGTGGTGTCAGGTCCTCCTATTCCCTTTGGGTACTTTAATGTAAAGGGTCTGATTCTGCTCACAACCTCCACCCTAATTGTTTCTTTAGGAGTTCACTTCCACTTTTTTCTCAATCTCTGACCTCTCCGTGATTACAAGGCTTTAGAAAAATGGAAAGTAGCTGACAATAATCTGAGGACCTTTGGACTAAATGATTTCCATGTCTTTCAGCTCCTAAATTCTATAATAATTACTTTTTCTATAGAAAAAGTGGAAGCTGTCAGTACATACATTTTTGTAGAAGGAAGACTGTTCTCCTACTCCAGGATACAGGGGTGGATCCCATAGCTGAGACATGCTCAGTGGCAGATACTTTACCGTGAGGCATCTTAACCACTGGCCTTTGAGGTCTCCCAAAAAGGGAAAGTGCAAGAAGCAAGCGAGGTGGGTATTTTCCTTCACAGAGCCCAGGAAGATGGGTTACCAGGCTTTCATTATTTCCTCCACGGATTGCTGTGGCTGCATCCTAACTGATTTCCCTTTCTTACCCATGCCAATCCATTCTTCACACTTCCACAAGAATGCTTTTTAAAAAATGTTAATCTTATTATGCATTCCTGCTTTTTCAAAAATGTTAATCTCATTATGCCTTCCATAAACAGGAGCCCTGCAGATCCAGCTCCTCACAATCTGGCCTTGGAGTGTCCCTCCAGCCACATTCTCCCCACTGTCTCTGGCCATACCTATAGTTTGCATTTTCTTGGCAGCTGTGTAATGTTTTGCATACCATTGCCTTTGTAGAAAGCACCTTCCTTTCGTCTTGTTCCCTTTGTTTTGTTTTGTTGTTGGCGAATTCCTACTCAGCATTTTCATTTCTAGTAATTTATCAGGTAGATATATTTTCACATGATTGCAAAGGAATGTGTATAAGGGAGTTAATTATAACAATGTTTATAATAGCAAAGGACAGAAAACATTCTAAATGTATGTCAGTGCAGTTAAGGACATTATAGTACATTCATAAGATAGAATTTCTCTAGGACGGTTAAGAGAAAAGGATCTATATATGCGCATATACATATACACACAAACACACATACACTTGTATATGAGTAAACTGTCTCTGGAATTAGTTAACATAAAGTGTCAGATTCTGACTGCCACTTCCATCCCAATCATTTTTCTAAGAGTCCACTTCCACTTTCTTTGTAATCTAAACTAGTAACTAACTAGTAGTTAGCAGTAAATGAGTAACTTCGCCTTTAGAGAAGGAACTGGAGGGTCAGGAGAATGAGGGAGATTTTTCAATGTATACTCTTCAATCCTCAGGACCTTACCTACATTCTCATTGTCTCTGTCTCTCTCTCTCTGTTTTACACACACACACACACACACACACGCACACACTCTTTGTGCTTGAGCTATAGTATTCCAGATTTAAAAAATACTTTCATGCTTATCTTCTTATGTTCATGTTTTATCATGAATGTGGCAGATCCTTCTCCATCCCCATCCATCTAAGAACATCCTGTATCCTTACCCTGACAGGAATGATTGTCCTCTTCTCTGATTCCACAATACTTTATTGATCTGACAGACGTAAAATACATCTGATCATATTAGAACCAGTAGTACATGTGTTTCTCTATCTGTGAGCTCCCTGAGGTCAGGAGCAATGACTTATTTTTTGGAGCCCAGAACAATCCTGCCTTAGGAAATCTAGCATATCAAGGGTGTGCTCACTAAGTATTTGTCAAATTTAATGACTGCAGAAAGCTCTCTGCAATATTTATAAAACTTCAATCCTGAGTATCACTCTGTGAAATGATTCTATTTATTTTGGAAATATTTCAACTTAGTCCAATTAGCATCAATCCCAACTCCTTATCTTTAAAAATGTAAACTCTCTAATTTGCTGAACACTAGTTTTTCATGTTGCTGAAGGTTAAGGAAAGCAAGTGGTAAAGAACATGAGTCTCAGCCATCTGTTTTCATTTTTCTCTCTCCAGCAGCATAAATGCTGCCGGGATTGTCCCTGCATAGCAAAGGGGATGAGGATATGCTTGATTATTATTGAAAAGTCTTAAATGGGCCCCGTGTCAGTCAACTCAGACTAACTTCTTCTGTGGTAACACCCTACGCCCACATCTCAATAGCCTGCAGTTAATAGAGGCTTGTTTCTTGCTCCATTATATGTTCCCCATGGGTTGCATGAGGCTCTGCTCCATATTTTTTTTCCTGCAGGGAATAAGGCTATCAAGGTATTAATAGTCTCAGGGGAGATGAAGAACAAAAGCATGGTAGAACGATGGGATGGATCTTAAGACTTCACTTAAAAGTGGCACATATTATTTCCACATACATGTCATTGGCCAAAAGAAGCCGCTACATAGCCGAGTCTGAAATCAACAGGGTGGGCATGTACTCACCTATCCCTCTGTCAGGGATGGGAAGCAAATATTTTGAACAAGGATACACTCTACCAAAGTCTTTCTTAGAGTTCTCTTAAAAATGAATTGGTTTTGCACTTGTATCAAGGTACATATTCAACACACATCAAATGAGCATGTACCACAAACAGACCACAATAGGGAATGTGACGCTAAGTCAGAAACTCTCTTTTCAAGGAGCTGACTGTCAAAAGGGCCTAAAAATACCTATGATACTTTCCTGCACAGTAGTCATGCCAGCATTGCTGGAGAAACCCTTGGTGGAGAGAAATCTGGAGTTGGGACAGCGTGAAACTGTATGCCTTAGCTAGTGATCCCTGAACTAAATTTCTATTAGTATTACTTTTTAGTCTCATAAGTAAAGGTATATTGTTCAGGGATTCATCACATCCATCTGTCCTTTAATTGTTGTCATCATTTCAGAGATTGTGTGGTCAATATATGTCATTATTTTAAAAATATTTGCATGTTTGATAATAAAGTATTACACTGACTTTACAAGTCACTGATCAAGATAGCTGGCATTGCCTTATTTATCATATTACTTGGGTGCTGGATATCTATAGCAGTATATGGAAAAGTCTTACAAAAACCATTAAGTACAGTGTTTTTATAGTATTTTGTAGCCTTCTTTCTACTTAATTTTCTATTTACTCATTTGTCGTTTTCTCTATCTGACATTTTATTTTTGAAGAACAAAAATCTGCTCATGCCTCATGTTGGTTTTGGATTTCTTGGTGGCCTGGGAGACAATTTTCAGTCTACCCATACATGGTACTGATGAGCTAAACTGTCAGTGTTTGTCTGTTGGAAGATTATTCATTCCTCACCCCTTGCCTTTTAAATATATATTCAGAATGATCATATTTTGAGAAAGGATTAAGTATTTCAAGGGAGAAAAAATTATTCTGCTGTTTCTAAAGCGTACACAGCTGTTACACTTTAATTAAACATGTTTTTAGGAAAGGGGACTGGAGACCAAGTTCATAAAACTAGACAGATATGCTTTGTAAATGAAGAAGAAAGCTAATTAAGCCAAGCATAGCAGCCTACTATTAATTTTTAAAACACTTCCAGTGTATTTGTTGTAAATCTTGACACTGCTATTGCGTATTTCCTATTGAGTTATTCTTCAATTTAAGTTCAACGTTTGGTTGTCAAAGATTCCTAGTCAGTTGGAAAATTATAAAATCTTCCCAAATTATGTTAATATTTATTGCAAGAAACTTAACTCTTGAATGAAATGTAATTAATTGATGAAAATAAGTGGTGAGCTTATACTTTGGAAGTAGAATTTATTAGGTAAGACACCAAATAACCTAGAGCAACCAGTCAATTAACAAATATTGCCAACAGATTCTGTACACTAAAACAAAACTGACAAAACAGATTTAATATTCAGTTGTGTTTTTAAGCTTATTTTTCAGTCCTTTAACTAGGGTATGATTTTTTTTTTAATGTACTAAAGGATAGCTGTTTCATTTTTAAAAAATTGAGCTCCACAGTACACCCATAATTCTGTGGAGGAAGAACAAAAAAGCCTAATGAATTAGAATTTGTTACCACGCTGTCACAAGCTAAGAAACTTGCAGATGCATTCAGTTATTGAATTGAGTTCATGATTTTCATTTGTGTTCTTTTGTGCATGGACTGTGTGAAGGAATATTACTTAATATTAGATTTCACCTTCTCAATAGGGAAACTATTGAGGAAAAACTTGAAAAGCTTCAAAATATTTCAGTTAAGTCTGCTGAGAATGAATGCAGTAAATAAAACCAAATTGTGATTTATTTATGTTACTCACAAGTTTAAATCCCTTGTCTCTCATTCGACATTAAATGTCCTGTGTTGTTCTCTAAATAGAACTATGAAGCATAAAGCAAGCATTGACTATATGCTTAAATGCATTAATATAATTATAAGAATTTCAAACCATTACTTAATAACTGAAAAGATCTCTTTTGTTTGTGTAAAGCAAAAGGATCACAGATACTGTTCATTCAGAAGACCTCCAAAGAATAGGAAGATATTTGAGACCATCTGTAGTTTTCCCAGACAGTCACAATAGCTGCAGATAAATGAAGATTTAGAAAGAAATTATGCTGAACAACAGAAGTTATATGGCATGTTACTTTGTGGTGCTCCAGCTGATATATTGAATAGCCATAACACTGCCATCAACAGAATATCCCTGAATATGGGATGTTTCTCCCAGTAGGTTTCTGGATAAAAGTATGTTTTACTTATGCTGGAGATGCGAAATGCACAAACCACTCTTCTGCGAGATGCATTTAACCTAAAGGGGTATTGTTACTCTAGGTTCTTACTTCCATTTTAAAGAGAGTATTATCACTGACTATGCTGAGCATAACTCTCAATAGTAGTGATTTCTTCTGTCATGCTGGATGAATGTCAACAGTGATGATTGGTCCCCTAAGAATTTTATCAGGCTGTCCTCCTTCATGCAGCACACTATCAGCAAGCCATGTGGCTGTGATTAAACCACCACTTATAAGCATATTAATCATAAAGACTTTGTAAGTTCTTTCATTTTTTTTTTCCCAAGCCACCTAGTAAATAAAACAGAATCTTGTGGTTTTTCTTTCCCATGACACCTCAGGTATTTGCTGATAGCCAGGTAAATTACTTCCGGTTGTTGTTTGTTGTATTTGTTTCATTATTGATTTACTAAAAGAGAGTGACATACATTTGCATACCTGATGACAGAACATCAAAGCTGAGTTCAGTTCATTCACACTCACGTTACAGATGAGGAGATTAAGGCCTTAAAAACTATGTGACTTCCCAAGTTTCCATAGCTGCCTAATGAAGTAAAACTCAGATCCCTTAACCCTTAGTCTATCTTGATGTGCCAATGCTTATTGGAAATCTATAAACTTCAGTGCAGTTATCCTTCATTCTGTTGGGTGGGTGAGTGGCTGAATGAGAGCTCTAAAGATCCTTTTTATTTCTGAGATTTTATAATTTTTTGATTACTAATGAATAACCATCAAATATGCATATTTGGAATTGTTATTATTTGTCTATGTTATTATATAAATGTTTGTTTTAACTTTTATTTATTTATTTATTTATTTTTGAGATGGAGTCTAGCTCTGTCGCCCAGGCTGGAGTGCAGTGGTGCAATCTTGGCTTACTGCAAGCTCCAACTCCCGGGTTCAAGCGATTCTCCTGCCTCACCCTCCCAAATTAGCTAGGATTACAGGCACCTGCCACCACACCTGGCTAATTTTTTTGTATTTTTAGTAGAGACGGGGTTTCACTATGTTGCCCAGGCTGGTCTGAAACTCCTGACCTCGTGATCTGCCCACCTCGGCCTCCCAAAGTGCTGGGATTACAGGAATGAGCCACATTATTTTAACTTTGTAAATGGTTACCCCTCTGTGATATCTCTGGAATTAGATCTCCCTTATTTCCAGATAAGGAGACTCTCTCAGTCAATGGTGTAGTAATGTAGTACTACTGTTTCGTCCACATGAGTATATAATGTCAGAATGTGTTTTACCTTTTAGCAAAATATAGCATTGGGTTCCCTTCTTTTGCATGTCTGTGTCAGAACTTCAACAGTTTTTTCTGTGTAAGGCCTCTTTTGCTGCACTTGGGAGCTTTTCTAACAGCCTGCCATGTTCTGTTGTTGATGCAATGAATACAGTGAGATACCCACATTTTGTTTAAAGATAGTCATTGAGCTATACCCTACTGCCAGCCTAGATGACTGCTTAATTATAGGCATGCTTTTCGAAAGGACATATATTTGTTATCTTCCATAAACAGGGAGACAGTAAAAGTCATTTGGCTTACCTTCCTAGGGATGAAGGTTCAGGAAGGGGAGCTTCATTCAGTGCTTCATACTGTTGTCAACACTAACTTTACAGGTGACCCAGGAAATTGTGAAGTCATTGGGTCCGTAGGACAGACTTTGTGCCACAGCACAAAAAATCTTATTACTTTTTTTTTTATTCCCTGTGTACTAGCTTTACAATTTTAGAAACAACTGATTTTTTTTTTTTTGCAATTTTGCATTAGATCAATGGTTTTAAAAATATGGCCAAACATGGAAGCTCTTGGGACACTGAAAAACACAGATTTCTGGAAGTCACTTCAGAACAACTTAATTGGAAACACCCAGGAATGCAGCCCAGGGATCGGTAATTTGTAAAAGCTTCCCTGGGACACAGAAAGTCTTGGTCCCATTTCAGACCAATTAAATCAGAATCCCCCCGGGGATGATGCCCTAGGATCAGGCATTCTAAAAATTCTCCAGGTGATTCTCATATATAACCATGGTTGAAAACTACTTCTCTATACTTTCTTCTACCTTTAGAAGTCAGCTTTGGGAGCTCTATTTTCTGCTTTAGAGGATTTAGCAATGTAAACTTAGCTTCTCAGTGGCAAATAGAATCTGCCTGTCATTTGTATGTTCATATGTGAAGTGGTCTGGAAGTCAGTTGCAGAATCTGTACTATTAGAAGCTTAAATTTTTGGTATATTCAAACTTCATGATAGAGTCAAGAAAAATTACTTGCATAAAAAAGGATCCAACATTAATATCTTCATTCTATCTCACTCCCTGCTATCTCATCTTCTGGTAGGAACTGCATATTACATTTAACGATATTTTTCCCCTTAGGTGACCATTAAAAAAAGATCAACTATTTTTGTATTGTTTTGTAGATTTAGGGGGTAAAAGTGCAGTTTTGTTACATGGATATATTGCATGGCAGTGAAGTCTGGGCTTTTACTGTACCCATCACCCAAATATTGAATATTGTGCACAAGATCAGTTATCTTTTTAATCAGAAACTCCATCAGCGCTTACCTTATTCAAATGCATAAGCTGTAGTTGGCATACACAGATGAATTAGTTTTGGAGGGTATGTTTGGATTTCTTGTTGTTTCATTTGGAGAAAGGGTAGTTATTGGAAACATATTTTCAGTAAAGAAATGTGTTTCCTGTCCAGTCTGGCTCAGAAAATGCTGTCACACTGCACTTTTTCCACCATCCCTCATGAGGCCTCAGCTCTACTTTTATGTATCCCTTAGCTGTATGGCTTTTATTATGAAATACTTGCCTCCCAACTAGACTGAATTTCTCAGCCAGGAGGCATTTGCAGACATTGTTTGATACCCCTCCCTCCCTACTAGAATCTAACATAATGCTGAACACAGATTAGTATGCCATAAATGTGTATTGAATCATTTATTGATAACCCTGACTGCCTTTTAAGGATGGTAGATCCTATTAAGTTGTTTTACCATGTACCTGACAGATGATAACATGAAAATTGGGAGTTTGGAAGCCAGGAAGAGCTGAACTGATATGCATACTGGGAGAAAAACTTAGAGTGAGGCCTGGGAGGAAGGTGTGAGGAGCATGAATGGGAGAGAGAAAGGGTTAGGGGGACCAAGGAGATAAAGAAGGCCACTCAGGGAACAGAGGCCACTTCATATGATTTTCAAATGTTTCAGTAAGTCTTTGAAGTTCTGTTGCTTGGTGTATGTGAAGTTCTTGTAGAAATTGGCAGTGGCTTTGTATGCATCCTTCTTGACACAGTTGAAACTGAGACAAGATTCACTGAAGGAAGATCCAGCAGAGGCTGAGATACTACTGTGAAAGCATAACATGCCTCTTCTGCCAGGACATAGTATAAAGTATAAAATGGGTTTTGTATCTTCACAAACAAGAACTTGGTGGTATAAGCCAAGCTGAACTGGCTTTGCAAAGTATAATGAGTCCAAAAGTGAACTTTCTGCTACTCCCATTCTTATTCCCAGTTGTATGGGGGTTGAACTATATAATATTACCATCTTTTAACTCAAAAATCATGAAATATAAGCAATTTTGTGACATCAGGGGTAGAATGACTGGAGTCATCCAATAGAAACTGTTGACATTAAGTCTTAGAAGTGTGAATCCCGCCTAAGATTGGAGTACCTGGAAACTGCCTTCAGATACATAAGCTCTTTGACCTGGAGTCACTTACTTTGTAAGCCTCTTCACCCCCAAACTGTGCCACCCAAACTGGGTGTACATAAACCCAGTGGCCCATGCCCACTCCTCTTAATGCCACATTCACAGTCTGAGAAGGGATCTTCACATATATTCACATCACCACCCTACCTTTATCTCTAGTCACATGACACTGTATGCACTTTTATTTTTGGCTTTTTTCACTTAGCATAATGTTTTCTTTTCTTTTTCTATTTAATTTCTAGGATATGTGTGCAGAACATGCAGGTTTGTTACATAGATGTACATGTGCCATGGTGGTTTGCTGCACCCATCAACCTGTCATCTACATAGGTATTTCTCCTAATGCTAACCCCCGCTAGCCCTCAAACCCCCTACCGGCCCCAGTGTGTGATGTTCCCCTCCCTTTGTTCATGTGTTCTCATTGTTCAACTCCCACTTATGAGTAAGAACATGTGGTTTTCTGTTTGGTTTTCTGCTCCTGTGTTAGTTTGCTGAGAATGATGGTATCCAGTTTCATCCATGTCCCTGCAAAGGACATGAAATCATCTTTTTTCATGGCTGCATAGTATTCCATGGTGCATATGTACCACATTTTCTTTATCTAGTCTATCATTGATGGGAATTTGGGTTGGTTCCAAGACTTTGCTGTTTTAACAGTGCTGTAATAAACATGTGTGTGCATGTGTCTTTATAGTAGAATGATCTATAATCCTTTGGGTATATACCCAGTAA
Source organism: Pongo pygmaeus (assembly GCF_028885625.2). Classification (NCBI taxonomy): domain Eukaryota; kingdom Metazoa; phylum Chordata; class Mammalia; order Primates; family Hominidae; genus Pongo; species Pongo pygmaeus. Next base: position 109,565,762 of record NC_072379.2, on the reverse strand, counting down.
TGGGATCGCTAGGTCAAATGGCATTTCTGGTTCTAGATCCTTGAGGAATCACCACACTGTCTTCCACAATGGTTGAACTAATTTACACTCCCACCAACAGTGTAAAAGTGTTCCTATTTCTCCACATCCTCTCCAGTATCTGTTGTTTCCTGACTTTTTAATGATTGCCATTCTAACTGGTGTGAGATGGTATCTCATTGCGGTTTTGATTTGCATTTCTCTAATGACCAGTGATGATGAGCTTTTTTCCATGTGTTTGTTGTCCACATAAATGTGTTCTTTTGGGAAGTGTCTATTCATATCCTTTGCCCACCTTTTGGTGGGGTTGTTTCTTTTTTTCTTGTTAATTTGTTTAAATTTCTTGTAGATTCTTGATATTAGCCCTTTGTCAGATGGATAGACTGCAAAAGTTTTCTCCCATTCTGTAGGTTGCATGTTCACTCTGATGATAGTTTCTTTTGCTGTGCAGAAGCTCTTTGGTTTAATTAGATCCCATTAGTCAAGTTTGGCTTCTGTTGCCATTGCTTTTGGTGTTTTAGTCATGAAGTCTTTGCTCATGCCTATGTCCTGAATAGTGTTGCCTAGGTTTTCTTCTAGGGTTTTTATGGTTTTAGGTCTTAGGTTTAAGTCTTTAATCCATCCCGAGTTAATTTTTGTATAAGTTGTAAGGAAGGGGTCCAGTTTCAGTTTTCTGCATATGGCTAGCCAGTTTTCCCATCACCATTTATTAAATAGGGAATCCTTTCTCCATTGCTTGCTTTTGTCAGGTTTGTCAAAGATCAGATGGTTGTAGATGTGTGGCATTGTTTCTGAGGCCTTGGGTCTGTTCCATTGGTCTATATATCTGTTTTGGTACCAGTACCATGCTGTTTTGGTTACTGTAGCGTTGTAGTATAGTTTGAAGTCAGGTAGCATGATGCTTCCAGCTTTGTTCTTTTTGCTTAGGATTGTCTTAGCTGTATGCGCCCTTTTTGGTTCCATATGAAATTTAAAGCCGTTTTTTTTTCTAATTCTGTGAAGAAAGTCAACAGTAGCTTGATGGGGATAGCATTTTTTTGATGTACCTGAAAGTGGTTGGGAGAATGGAACCAAGATGGAAAACACTCTTCAGGATATTATCCAGGAAAACTTCTCCAACCTAGCAAGACAGACCAACATTCAAATTCAGGAAATACAGAGAACACCACAAGATACTTCTTGAGAAGAGCAACTCCAAGACACATAATTGTCAGATTCACCAAAGTTGAACAAAAGGAAAAAAATGTTAAGGGCAGCCAGAGAGAAAGGTCGGGTTACTCACAAAGGGAAGCCCATCAGACTAACAGTGGATCTCTCTGCAGAAACCCTACAAGCCAGAAGAGAGTGGCAGACAATATTCAACATTCTTAAAGAAAAGAATTTTCAACCCAAAATTTCATATTCACCCAAACTAAGCTTCATAAGCAAAAGAGAATTAAAATCCTTCACAGACAAGCAAATGATGAGAGATTTTGTCACCACCAGGTCTACCCTGCAAGAGCTCCTGAAGGAAGCACTAAACATGTAAAGGCACAACCAGTACCAGCCACTGAAAAAACATAACAAATTGTAAAGACCATCAACACTATGAAGAAACTGCATCAACTAACGGGCAAAATAACCAGCTATCATCATAATGACAGGATCAAATTCACACATAAAAATATTAACCTTAAATGTAAATGGGCTAAATACCCCAATTAAAAGACACAGACTGGCAAATTGGATAAAGAGTCAAGACTTATCAGTGTGCTATATTTAGGAGACCCATCTCACATGCAAAGACACACATAGGCTCAAAATAAAGGTATGGAGGAATATTTACCAAGCAAATGGAAAGCAAAAAAAGCAGTGGTTGCAATCCTGGTCTCTGATAAAACACACTTTAAGCCAATAAAGATCAAAAAAGACAAAGAAGGTCATTACATAATGGTAAGGGGATCAATGCAATAAGAAGAGCTAACTATCCTAAATTTATATGCATGCAATACAGGAGCACCCAGATTCATAAAGCAAGTTCTTAGAGACCTACAAGGAGACTTAGACTCCCACTCAAAAATAGTAGAAGACTTTAGTGTTAAAGTCTTCATCATTAATTATGAAAATAAATCTGAAGAGGGAAAACCTATACTTTCTTCTTATATACAAAGAGTCTCTGGGATCAGATCCAGCCTTCTAAAAAGTTAGAGCCCACAGACATTATCCATGGAGTAAGATTTGAGAGAAAATTGGAAACATCTCCCACTGTCAATATTAGATCAACGAGACAGAAAATTAACAATGATATTCAGGACTTGAACTCAGCTCTGGACCAAGTGGACCTTATAGACATCTACAGAACTCTCCACCCCAAATCAACAAAATGTACATTCTTCTCAGCACCACATCACACTTATTCTAAAATTGACAACATAATTGGAAGTAAAACACTCCTCAGCAAATGCAAAAGAATGGAAATCATAACAAGCAGTCTCTCAGACCACAGTACAATCAAATTAGAACTCAGGATTAAGAAACCCACTCAAAACCACACCACCCAACTACATGGAAACTGAACAACCTGCTCCTGAATGACTACTGGGTAAATAATGAAATTACGGCAGAAATAAATAAGTTCCTTGAAACCAATAAGAACAAAGAAACAACGTACCAGAATCTCTGGACACAGCTAACACAGTGTTTAGAGGGAAATGTATAGCACTAAATGCCCACAGGAGAAAGCAGGAAAGATCTAAAATCGACACCCTAACATCAGAATTAGAAGAACTAGAGAAGCAAGAGCAAACAAATTCAAAAGCTAGCAAAACATAAGAAGTAACTAAGATCAGTGTATTCCATTTTTTATTGTCTTTCTTTTTCTGTGTTTGTTTTCATCATTAATAGGAAAATAAATCTGAAAAGGGAAAATCTGTACTTTCTCTTTGTATAAAAAGAGTCTCTGGGATCAGAGCCAGTTTTCTAAAAAGTTAAAGCCCACAGGCATTATCCATGGATTAAGATTTGAGAGAAAATTGGAAACATCTCCTAAACCAACAGCCTATACAGCCTGGAATAGGCTGAGCATCAATGATGAAACGCATAGAGCAACACCAAAGAGTTTAAAGAAAATTTTCATGAGCCCTGTGTTAAAAAAGCACATATGCTTTATAAAAGCATCATATAATTTATCTTGTTTAATATCATAAGAGGGCTTAATTTAATGCCTTCTCTGTTGTGTGCGTAGGACATTCAGAGTGAAGTGCCTGAGAGCAGGGAGAAAGAAATAGGTGAGGAGCAGAGAGGATTTCTTTAAAGAAAGTGGAAAAACAAACCTCACAAACTTAACTGAACCTTCCCTCCAGTTATATCTGCCTGGGGCAGTTCTAGATCACGTATCTCTGTTCAAGGTGGTGTTAAAGGAGCCAGAGAACCCAGTGTTTAATCACTGCCTCATTACCCTCCTCCAGTATCTGGGCATCTGGTTATTACCTTGTTCACCTCAGTCCAGCTGTGTCTCCACCAGGCTCTTCCTCTAGGTCTGTTTCTCTCTGTAGTACACTATGAAAATGAAGGAGCAGTGCTTTCAAGTGTGTTGAATACTTAACTGTACATGATAAAGTTAATATAGCTGTCGTTTCCACATGCTTCTTATTTGTGATTACGTTTCAAGTAAGCACAGTAACAGCAATCTTCAAACCCTGTGGCAAAACTAAAGGGAGTTAGAGCTCTTCGCTGATGTAATATTCTGAAATAACATTTTTGCAGGTTCACTCTCTTACTGCAGGCGTGTATAGTCATATATCATGCTCACAAATTCTATTGCATTCTCCAGAAAGGCAACATGGAAATTTTTACCCTATTCTTTCAATTATCTCTCTCATCCCCATGTTATAATTCTGAGGTTAGATTCCCATCGGGAGTACCTCAGTATTAAAACAGTGTGTACAAGGAAAATGTAGGTGACATATTTTCCCCTTTTTTTGCAAAGGCAAAAATATCAAATATTTTCTCAAATGTCACTGGAGAATGTAAAAACTGCATTCTTGAGCTGGGACCTTTGGCTCACACCTATAATCCCAGCACTTTGGGAGGCCGAGGTGGGTGGATCACGAGGTCAGGAGATTGAGACCATCCTGTCTAACACTGTGAAACCCCGTCTCTACTTAAAAATACAAAAAAATCACCCAGCATGGTAGTGGGTGCCTGTAGTCCCAGCTACTCAGGAGGCTGAGGCAGGAGAATGGCGTGAACCCAAAAGGCGGAGCTTGCAGTGAGCTGAGATCTTGCCACTGCACTCCAGCCTGGGTGACAGAGTGAGGCTCCATCTCAAAAAAAGAAAAAAAAAAACTGCATTCTCAATAAATACACACTAGGAAAGTAGATTCTGAAGCAGCGATTTCAGAAAGGGCTTAAGCATCTAAGACTTCTGTTGGGATTCATTCGATCTAGAAATAGTTATTCAGCTCTTATTATGTAACTGGTGTTGTTCTAGGCAATGTGGACATTGATAAGAATCCCTACTCTCATGAGCCTGTATGCAACAGTAGTGTAGGGATGTGGAGGCCAGAAATAGGACATAAAGGCAGACCACACACATAAATAAATAAATGGTAATGGCAAGTACTCTGAAGAAAATAGAAGGGGGTGTGGAGCTAGCCATTGACTGGTTTCAGTGGGGTAGGTGTGCATGAGGGTTCAGGTAGTCAGGGAAGTTGACCCAGGCTAGAAGAAAGGAGTAGAAGAAAGATGTAGTCCTGTGAGAACATAGGGTCTGTATTTAAGGTAGTGAGAAAAGCAGGACCTTAAGGTGCTAATGAGATTGGTCTGTCTGAGTAAGGGAAAGAAGGGTCCTCTGGTGGATATGAAGTGGAGTGTAGTGGGAGATGAGGCCAGAGAATGTGCTAGGATCAGACTGTGTAAATTCTAGACCACGGCAGAGCTTATATTTTACTTTAAGTAAGATAGGAAGCCACGAGAGGGTTTAAAACAGGCAGGTGACATGATTTGATTAATATGTTTAAGTGATCATTGGCACCAGTGTGGGGGTTCTGTAGTAACCCAGGCAAGCAATGATGGTGACTCGGTCCAGGGAGACAGAATGGAAATGGAAAGAGACTACAGTAGATGGAGTCTGGATATGTTCTGAAGAACACGTCAAGATTAGCTGAGGATTAGACATATGGGCTGAAGTAAAGAGAGGAATCAGAGGTGGCTCTTTGGATTTCAATCTGAACAACTGAAAAATACATGGTAAAAAAATGTTTGTGGAGATGAGGAATATGAGGTAGAGAGGAGAAGAAGTTAGGCAGGAAAAAGGGTCATTGAGTGTGAGGGATAAATTACCTGAACACTATACTCAATGAAGAAGAGTTCCTTTTGCTGCTGCCAATAGCATCCCTTCCCATCTCAGGGTTTAATGACATCCATTCGTTTACAGGAGAGCCTTATATGTTTCAGGCCAGGGAAATCTCTGATTCTCTCCTTTGTTCTCATAGAAATATTTGGAACTTTCCTGCAAAACATATAGAATGAGGTAAAGTGTATCTCTTAGGTATCTCCAATCCCTCATATGTTCTCCTTTCCACCATCCATAGTTACCACCTGTCATCCCCCACTTCAGTCATTGTCAGGGCCATTATAACTCTCACTCCTGTCCTCAGCCCCCAGAAAAATTACAATTTTACACTCACTAGATTTTAGGTACATTTTCTGGCCTGAATGGGGTATTTTAAGATCACACAATTTATTAGTGATTCAACCATTGTATATTGATAATTTTTGTGAATAGCACTTTGCTGGGTACTAAAGGATAAATTTTAAATGTGTATAAACATAGCTGTTGCTTTTCATGAACTTAGGGTATAATTGAAGCTATAAAACACATTCCCATGTAATAACTAAATAATAAAGTTAGGTAGTTAAGCTTTGTGGAAACCACAGGGCTAAGTTTCTCATCCAGCTTGGTATGATAACTCCAGTATGGTTACAGTGATGTGATGGCAATTCTGCCATCCTCTATGACTTCAAACTTCACTAGCAATGCAAATTATTAATGTGATAATTAAGTAGTTTGGGTTTTATGTTTTAGTTTATGCCATTACTGGGCCACTTTCTGTGACCCAGGGCAAGTTCTTAACTATTCCAAACCTCACTATCTGTTCTCCTTATTAAAGTGGAAATAATATTACCTACCTATATAGCTATTATAATAAATATGTGAAAAATTACCTGATGTGTGGTAAGAACCTGGTAAACATTTGCTCTTCTCCTTTTCCTCCTTCCTACTATCACTATCATTTGCTCTTATGAGTGGTGTAAACAATGAGAGTTTACAGGTACAAGGCTGTCTGCTCCTTGGAGAAGCTCAAGTTAGGGAAAAAAAAAAAAAAACATGTTAATGAAAGATTTACTATTGTCCAAAACCACAGGACAAAACAAAGAGGATAACCTTGGTGGAATAAGTTGGTGGAGGAGCTGATCACTATCTTTCCAAATAATTGTACCAAAGGACATATGAAAAGGAAGTAAAGGCTTCAGCAGAATAACGAAGTTTCATTGTTGTGCCATGTTAAAGCACCATGTGACTATGTATTGACTTAACAAGGTTTCTGATTTACGCTGCTCAGTCTTATATATGATGAAATGATTAAGCACAGTATACTCATTAGCTGCAGAACTGATTACTTCTCCTGAGCTAAGACTAAATCTACCTCCAAGACTCTGATAAATTTGTCTCTTGACAAATGAGTATTTAATAGCAGTTATCTTCCCCCATCTACCACCTCCTTTTGTGGTCATTTGCTTATTATTGGGAACTCGATGAAATTCACAACTCAATCATTTCATGACATTTCTCTTTGTAAATGGCACCTTCTCTGTCACTTCTTGATCAGAGAAGAATTAGTAAGTGACTCATTCCTGATCTGTTAATGCAAAACCTTTTTGTTATTTAATCATTTTGAGACAGTCATGGATAGTTATTTAGCTTTCAGATTCTTATAAGTCATGAGCCTGCTTAGGCAGAAGATGTTGAGTAGCTTGTTGAATTATGCAAAGTTAGGTTCAAAAAGTCAATCTTGATTTACAGCTGTTGCGTGAACAATTCAGTGCAGGTTCAGTGAAGCACGTTATCTGCAAATAATGCTCAGTACTTGTATAGAAACAGCCTGAACAGAAAGCAACTTCATTCTATATGATTAATGCACAAGTGCTTTATAAACTATAAAGCATTCTACTGATATAAAATGGAATTCACATGCAACATTTACGTGACAGTGGGTGGAACTATCCCGAGGATAATGAGCTTCTGTTGATGCCAAAGATCACAGGAGACCTTACTTTCTCAAATGGAGGGAAGTATCTTAGTGTTAATTCTGTGTACTATGTTTGTTGATTATGATGAAAGCAACTTCTCATGAGCATTAAATGCCAACCGTTCTACAGATACAAGAAACTAATTATGAGATACAGAACTTAAGAATTCCCAAGATTTTGCCCTACTACATTTATTCCCAGTAAACAAATAGCTTGCAAATTTGATGGGGCTGCATGTACACTTGTCTCATCTTTATTCCTTTTTTTTCTGACTTTCAGTTGACAAACAGAGTGATTTGCTTCTCCCCTTATGTAAGGAAAATTTTCTGCTACTTCTTTTACCACCAAAGTAATAAAGTAAAACACAGAGATGGGCTAGTGATTTCAACAAGGTGTCCAATAGTACAAATTATAATATTGAAAGGGAGCGGAAAACTGTGTCCAGGTGGAGTTCAGCACCAGGAATCTGTGGCTAGGTCGCTACATTTTGTGGCTTTGCTTAATACATAGATTCTGGAGCAGGATCCCAGCCAGTAGCACTGGGTATGTGGAAGAGACAGATGTACACATTTAATCGGTTGTTCATCCCACAAGTTGGATGGGGTCTTAGGACAGGTCTCCCAGCCTAACAGAACTGAGGCCTAGGCCTTGGTTACATGGATGTGGTCTACATCAATGGTTGCAGCCAAGTGGCAGCTAGGTGGGCAGGCAAGTTTAGAAGAGTCGCCTGAATCAACAGCAAGGATTCCAGTCGTCAGGTAGTTGCCTCTACTGTGCACCCTCCACAGTGGCTACCTCTGCTCGAGAACCTGGAGGGGCTGAGCTGCCTTTAGGGGATTTGGTTTCTGAAGCTTAGAAGACCTGAAAAAGGAAGGATTCACCAAGTTTATAGAGCAGTTGGTGAAGGATAGATTATATTCCTATTAGTGTGTTTAGAATGTTAAAATCTAGTGTAATAACAGAAATCTCCAGTAAGAATGTCTCCAAAAGGCATGTGCTGGGAGTGTTATGTCATGAAAGTATCTTTGTTTTCTTTCTATGTGCCTTTTCTTTCTGGATGCCTTTTATGTGTATTCCTGTTTGATTCTCTATCTCCTGTGTGTCTCTGAGGTTCTGTTATTCTGTGTGTGTGTGTACACTGAAGTTTTAAAAATCATCATTTTCCTTTTTTTTTTTTGTTTTTCTTTCCTAACCTCTGGTTTTCATTTCTTTTATACTGTCTTACTTAACCAGATACAATAGGAAGCTGAAACAATGTGTGTGTGTGTGTGTGTGTGTGTGTGTGTGTGTGCAGGTACATATACACATATGTTCCTATACACATGTATTTTTAATTATATTTTGGATAAGAAGTTTTTCTTTATTGTTCTTAAATTGAAAAACAGAAGAGCTAATTTTCCATATTTTTAGAAAATATCAAATTAATTAAATGTATTTTTGCTTCTGTCTTCAGTTGATGCCCTCCATAGTGATTTATCTGTTTTAGGGGTTTGTTGTGTTTTTAATAGAGACAAGAGAAGAAACTCTTTTTTCCTTCCGCTTCATTCGTTCTGGTAGTTCATGGCATATATATTGTTTTAGCTAATCTTATTTATTTATTTCTGGCCCTGCTCTAAAATAGATTTGAGATAGTATACAAAAATAACCCTAACACAGGAGAGGAAACATATCAAGAAAAAAGGAACAGACTGGAGATAAGAGATACTGCAAAGTGAGCTTCCTATTGGCCAAAACTGAAATTAAGCAAGGTCACTGTTTCATTTATAAAATAATGTGTAAGAAAGCCTTCTTACATTAGAGACTTAAAACAAGGGTATATAGTTTTCTATTGCTGCTGCGACAAATTATCACAACTTTAATGGCTTAATACAAATTTATTATCTTACTCTTCTGAAGGGCAGAAGTCCAGCATAGACATTATCAGGCCTCAGTGTTAGCAAAGCTGCATTCTTTTCTGGAAGTTCTAGGAGAGAACCTGTTTCCTTGCCTTTTTCGGAATCTAGAAGCTTCCCACCTTCCTTGGCTCATGGCCCCTTTCCTCCATATATAAAACCAGTGACATTCCATCTCGACCCTTCTTCTGTAGTCATATCTCTCTCCTACTCTCTTTTTCCTCCCTCTTCCTTTTTTAAGGATTTGTGTGATTTCCTTGGAACCACCTGGATAACCTTCAGGGCAGCTAATTAGCGAATTTAATTCCATCTCCAACCCTAATTTCCCTTTGCCATGTAACGTAACATATTCACCGGCTCTAGGAATCAGGTCATGGACAGCTTTGGGGAGCCATTATTATGCCTTTCGCACAAGAGTGACAAGCAATCTGATATTCCTAGAGCATCTCTCTCTATGTCTATATGGCTCAGGTAGTTGAAGTTGAACTCCTTATATATGTTGGGTAAGGTCTCCAAGGCACGTTGGACAGGAGGGAGAGAGAGAGACAAAGAGACAGAGAGAGGGGGAAGGAAAAAAAGGATGGGCGGGAGAATAGAGGTGAAGTGGGGGTAGGAGGAGGAGAAAGGAAATCAACAGGCAGAAATAAATAGAATCTGTGTTGTTTTTTATATCCCAGCCTCCAAACATTCTGCAGCACCACTTGTATCACTTTCTGTGCATTAGAAGTGAGTCACTAAAGTGAGACCATATTCAAGGGTGAGGAATTATATTGAAAGAGGGTCAAAGAATTTGCAGACATGGTTTAAAACCGCACAGTCACTTAAAAGATTTACAGTGTCCCCTGAACAGCTTTTCTTGGGGATAACAAGTAAATAAAACTTTTTTCATGGGTCTCATAAAAGGACACTGTATGTGATATAAAAGATGATGGCCTCACCAATATCTGTACAAAAAAATTGCAATGATAAAATTCATAGAGATGTTTATTATAGCATTTCTAGGTGCTAGCCCCAAAGTATGTTTCAGGAAAAAAATCATTCTACAAGTTGCAAAAGCCTTTATTCCAAGTATGCAGGTTTCGAATGGACCAAAAAGAATATAAGCAAAAACTTAAAGATGAGAAAAATTAATGGAATATATATACATCCTTCAATTGATGTTCCATCAATATTGTATATTATAATAAAAAATTTAAAAAGACTTAGGGCATGAAAGAGATGAGGATTATATTTCTTGACAAGAATAATGAATAAAAGTAAATTGCATGGCCATTTAAGGGCAGATCTGTAGGCTTTTAAACCTACTTTGGTATTTACTTCTTAGATGAAAACACTTCAGACATAAATATACAGAAACCATTTTTCTTGGTTAAATAGAAGATGAAAAGTATCAACTTCAAAATGGTTGTTTTACAACTTGTTATATGGTTACTTCAACAGATGCAGAAAGAACATCTGATAAAATTAAATGTGAATCCTTCCTATTTAAAAAGAACACCTTTATAAATAGGGATAAAGGAACTTTCTTGCCTTAATAGAGGTAATATATCAGCACAATTATATACTTAAACAATTTAAATCTTTTTATTGTAGAACATGAATACTGAAAATCACCAAAAAAATACTTGTTTTAATGTTTTAGTATCATAGCCTCTTAGAAAACATACAGAGGCTACTCTAGGGCTCCCATCCTTGCATTAATTGACTTTTCATCATTAGTGTATTTTTTGCAGATGTTTAAATCTGATGTAATATATTTTTTAAAACCTTGGAGTATGAATATAGTGAGTAAGATCAAGTATGGGAGTTATCTAAATTAGGTCTTATACTATGTGTTCATAACCATGTTTTACTAAGAGGGTAGTAAATAATTTTGTTGATTATATCCTCCTATTTTTGCCTTCTTTGTGTTCTCTTCATTAATATTTTCTTTTCTCGTGGATTGAGAACAGGATCATTCATTCATTTGCTTACACATTTAGCAATTAGTGTACACATGAGCAGTCTACTCTTTTCTTTGTAATTAAGCAATATAGGACACAGACTGTGAAATGAATGAATAAAAGATAATTACATGGAATACTTAATAGCCAAATTCACCAACTTTTTAATGTTCTTTAAGTATCTATACTTGATTATTGGTGTGTTTTTTTTCTATCTAATGAAGCAGGAGATTATAAAGAAATTCTGAATGCCTGTCAAGTAGTCTCATATCTTTTCATCACAGACAGAATGTCAGCAGATCTATGTGCAAATTGAATGCAGCATTGATCTAAAAAGTATAATTTAAAAAAATTTATTTTTAAGTTATAAAAACAAGTGTGTGTCCTGGTACAGCTATGCGAGTATCCGGGGGATAGCCTCTTTGAAGTGTTTGTTTTCATTTTTAAAGATACCTCCTCCTACATGCTTTATGCCTAGAAGGACTTTGATGTCTGTTTGTAAGGCCATACTCGTGAAGTTAGAGTTAACTTTTTAAGACCACATATCCAAATATATGTTCAACTGTTTATTTTCTGTTCACTCAAGAGTATATCCATATAGAAAAATAAAAGCTATATCCATATTTCTGTATCCATATAGAAAAATAAAAGCTAATCTTCCTTGGTCCCTCCGTTTTAGCGCTAATATCTTTGCTATAATCTTTTCCCCCCAACATCTTATGCCATGATTCCATTTTTCACCTCAGCAATACAAGTTTCAAAAGAACATCTTTCTTCATCATACTCCTTTTTATTCCCTTATCATGCATAGCTATGAATGGTTAGATGTAGTTGAAAGTTTTTAATAGCTCCTTTTGTTATCTTTCTCTTAACAGAAAATAACCTTTCTTGAATATACCATTTTCTTGAAATATAAGGCTCTAAGGCAGTGTAGTGGCAGAGGCGTGAACCAGAACATTTTTTCAAATTGTTTAATCAGCTGTGTATACCAATTCTACTTTGAAGCAATAACTAGAACACATAGATGGAATAAAAGGTGGGAAATGCTGTTCCTGTCCCTTCCAAAGCACTGAAAGAAGAAATAAGGCCATTTAAATTGTTGAGTCTCAGCACTGGTGTTTAAGTATTAAAAAGAAGCTATTTGAAGAAAAAAATTAGACATCCAATTATCTACTTACTTTTTCTCTAACTTGAGAATCCTGTTTCCTAGTGAGGACATTATTATCTGCCATTTATTTACATTATTAGAATATCTAATATTAAAACCGGCCTGCCCTGTTCCCCATAGTGAGAGAAACATAGGATAAACCTGGTACCTGCAGCAAGAGGACCTTGTGACTGGACAGAAGGATGGGGCCCCTTTAATGAGTCTGGTATGTCATTGCAGGACTCCCTTGGCAAAGGTACCACTGAAATGGAACCTCCAGAGGACTTCTTAGAAGAGAAACAAAAATAAATCCCGATCCCTATCCACACCCTTTTATCTGCCTGCAGAACTACAAATGTTTTCACCAGAAACCTCTTCTCAATTTTGCTTTAATAAAGGAAATTAAAGACACACTGGGGAGAAACAGTGCTGTCTATGTTCTTATAGGCCCAAACCTGGCTTCATGCTGATAAAGGTTGCCTATTCAAATGAATCAGTGCTCTATGTGAAATCACAAAGTGAGGAAAAGAGCATTTTAGGTAGAAGTTAGACTTTTCAATAATCATGGGAATCGTTCCTTTGTCATACATTAGACTCAGGTAAACTTGAGACTGAGCTACAAGGTGGGCTGAATGCTACCTTAAAGGCCAAGGAAGGAGGAAGGCTTTTAATTCCCCTGTGCACCGGTGGGGGGCTATTCCTGGGCTTCTGTTGTCAATCACTAGCAATCAGGCTATAATGTGAGATAACCTGTAGGGCATTGGGATATAATAACTCTCAAAAAGGTAAGTTCTGAGAAATCAGTTTTAGTCTACCTTGAAGGAATGCCTAAATAAAGAATAATGTCATATTTATAGGAGTAATACTCTAATTTAAAAGTGAGAGCTTTTGAGTCATAATTTAGATCAAATTAAAAGTGTGTTGGCAATATATTTTAATTAAGTAATAATGAGCTGTGACCAAAATATTTGTGTATAAAGTATATTTGATAGATTTTATTTTATGAAAAAGTAATGCTTAAATATAAAAGGCTTAGTGAATTCTTTTGAAATATTCTACTAATAAAGGTTAGAACCTCCCTTAAAAGTAAAATGTGTGTAGATATATAATGAAGCCTCCTTTCAAGGAGAATCCAATATATTTAAGAGTTCACCTTTTATGCTTCTATGAGTTCACTCTCTATTATATTTTCTTTTAGGACTTTCTGTTTGTTTGTTTGTTATGCTATTAATGACACCAAATGCATATATACATTGTCTTTATATAGAAGATTGGTTTGCTGGGTAAGTGTCCCTATCAAATGCTTTACTTTTATTTATTCTCAAAACAATGCTTTTTTCTGGAGTTTCTCTTTTTCCTGTGTTTATGGTCAAGCCATAGATGTTCCCTTGATAGTACAAGAGTTACTTTTCTTAAGAATGATTTAATAATAATAGTTGTATTCATTGTTTCTTCATCACTGAAAGCTGATTCATGAGTGGTAAACGACTCACTGTTTACATGTTCTTTTTCTGTTTTGTAGTCAAAGGAGTAAAATTTGAAACTTGTAGTTACTGGTACATGAGGACAGTATGTGTTTGCTTATGCCTGGGGGCCTAGCCATAGGCACAATCACCACAGCAGCTGCCCTAGGCTTGTTTCTTTACAGGTAGAAATTCGTAATGGTGAAATAAAAGGCTTTGAAACAACCAATCTAATTGTTGACTGTGCCAGGCAGCGGGGCAAATCAGAAAATCAATCAGTCCACCACTTTCCAGGTTTTATCTTGTTACACATCAAATGAAGTTCTTGACAATCAATCTGATGAGAAAAACATTACATCCAGACTTTAGCGAGAAACAGTTTGCTCATGATATACATTTGAAACAACATCAGCCTGATATTCTTACAATCAGTGGTTGCAGAATTTTTCATGATTCTAAGTTCAGCTTCATGTGTATAAAACGAGACACTGGTATGAGATCAAAATCTTTCTAATCTCTGTGGTTCCTTGAGCCTAACCCAACCAGTAGATTAAGTAAAGAGAAGAAAAAGAATATTTTAAGGCTTTAAGCATTTATCATGGAGTTTGAGTCACTTAATTTTTAAAATCCGTTCATGAGGAAATTATTATGTCAAGTGGATTTAGATCATTCCAAACAAAAACCCTGCTAAAATACTATATCAAAGTATATCAAGAATATATGGGGAGTTTTATATTTTACATGTATGTTTCCATTAGGTTTATTGAGATACAACTAATGATTTTTTCACTTATTATCTATCAGGATCCTTTGGACAGAACATAATAGACAATTGACAAACATCTTAGTATTTTTATATGCAAAGATTTGTGGAAGATATAAAGAAGTAGAATTGCACTTGAGCCTGATGTGTGCATAATTCTTTACAGTTTACAATTTTGCCATATACATTTTCTCCAGACCACTGGTCTTTCCAGTGACCTCTTAAATAGGTAACAGCTATTTCTACAGTTCTTTAAATGCTTCTATTTTCAAAGCAAAGTGGAATTTTTGTTTTTGTAGCATCTTGGCACTCTGTCATATGAGAGTTGTGAAACACACTAGCTGAAGCTTATTCTTAATGGATGGAAATACTGTGGCTGTTAATGTTTTTTTCTAGCTAATGAACCAAATCTGTAATAAGGATACAAGTTCCAGCAGTGGTGCAGGCTCTTTGCAGTACACTGACATTAGACATGACACTGCAAGAAAAGATAATTTCTGACTAATGCCAAGGACTCTGGAGAATTATTAAAATGCAATGCTCTGAAAAGTTATGTTGGAGTAGTCTACTGTTAACTTCTAGGAGAGATAGAGTATCCTCCTTATGCCAGAGCAATTTATATTTCCAGTTTTCATATATATGTCAAAATAATGTTCTTTGTGGTATGCCATGGGTAGTTAAGCACATTTGTTATTCCAAGATCCAAGCTTTCACATTACTGAATAGATGAAAACATAATGTGATCCCAGCCAATGCTTCCAGTCTGAATAGGAGAACAGAAGAAACAAGCAGGGGAGTGTTATCTCAGGCATTTCTCTCCTTGGCCTGGTTTACTAGAATTCTTATGTGCCCTTTACAGTGAAATCCCTCAAAGGGAGGGTAATTTGAATAAAGCATCTTGTCTCTATTGGCTAATTAGATAAGAAATAATGCAGAGGAATAATGAGGTATGTCCAATGATCCCTATGACAAATCACCTCTTGCTTTGATGTTAGATGGTGGAAGAGCTTCTGTTTCTAGCAGATGAACATCTCCATATAAGTGCCTGCAGCTACCACTCTCCCACTAGAGAAGGGAATTTATAGATGCCACTGTCTTGAGAAACCTCCTCAGATGGAACTGACCCTTCCATCCCCAAGGTAAAGAACCACCTTCAGTTTTAAAACAGTGAAGTGTGGAGAATTGAATAGTTAAAAAATGTATTTTTGTGTAGCTACTATTTGTCAGAGTTCAGCCATGTTATACAATGAGTAGCATATAAAATAACATTGAACAAAGCTTATCTCACTTAAATGCTTCAAAACATAAACAAAAATAAATATTATTCAACAAGAATCTCTCATTTAAGAAGCTGGCAGTTCTATTTCATATTCTTTTTTCTCTCTTAAATAACTAGTCATTCAGTAAATTATATTTTTCAAAAGGTCATGATCTCAGAAAAGAAAAAGGCCTTCACAGGAAAAACTGATGAAATCTAAATAAAGTCTGTAGTGTTAAGCCAATGTTAATTTCTTAGTTTTGACAATTGTGCTATGGTTATATAAGATGTTAACATTAGGGAAAGCTGGGTGAAAGGTGTATGCGAACTCAGCTATTTTTGTAACTCCTCTGTAAATCTAAAATTATCTCAAAATGTTTTAAAAAATTCATGCCAGTTATTGGGGCAAAGAAGTAGCATGAATAAGAACTATAATTATTAGTGGGACATACCCCATAGTGATCATTGCTTTCTTAAAATGTACAAAAATAATGATACATAGAAGCTTGGTAAAGCATATAAATATAAAAATACTATTTCAAAAATGTAGAAACACATAAGATCAATTCCCAGCATTAGGACTTTCAAATTAACAGAAGCCTCACAATAATGTCAAAAATACAGAGCATACTAAGGGAAGCTCCTTCTGAAAAAAGCAAAAAGCCAAATCACTTTCAAAAACTTTAAAGCATTAGCTCTTCAGTGGCCTTCTATCTCAAAGACATCTGTGAAATGTTCCCTAATTCCCCAGAATAAATCAGTAACCCTGTTCTCCATAGGCACCTGGTACATCACATTTCACTGTCACTTACCACATCTCTCTGTGTTCCTACCTAGGGTGCATACCTCTGGAAAGGAGAAACCTACTGTATTAGGGTTCCCTAGAGGGACACAACTAATAGGATACATGTATATATAAATGGGGAGTTTATTAAGGAGTATTGACTCACATGATCACAAGGTGTGACGGACACAATAGGCCACGATAGGCTGTCTGCAAGCTGAGGAGCAAGGAAGCCAGTCTGAGTCCCAAAACCTCAAAAGTAGGGAAGCCAACAGTGCAGCCTTCAGTCTATAGCCAAAGGCCCGAGAGCCCCTGGCAAATCACTGATGTAAGTCCAAGAGTCCAAGAGCTGAAGAACTTGGAGTCTGATGTTTGAAGGCAGGAAGCATCCAGCACAGAAGATGAAGGCCAGAAGACTCAGCAAGCCAAGTCTTCACAACTTCTGCTTGCTTTATTCTAGCCAAGCTGGCAGCAATTTACGTAGTACCCAGCCAGTTTGAGGATGGGTCTGCCTCTCCCAGTCCACTGACTCAAATGTTAATCTCCTTTAGCAACACCCTCACAGACACACCCAGGAACACTATTTTGCATCCTTCAATCCAATCAAGTTGACACTTGGTTAATACAATCATCACACTTTATGTTTATCTTCCCTAATGCCTTAGCTCACAGTAGTACTCTTAGAATATTTTTTTTCAAGAAATCAGTGAATTTGATTGAAGAAAATGTGCACATTTCAAAACCCTTTTTTAAAGAGAATTTCTGGTTCAATCTCCTCTCCAGTGTGCAAACGAGGAACAAACAACGAGGAAAATATTTCGCAGAAGCACTTGTCAACTTTAGGGTGCTTGAAAGCATACCCTCATTGCTCCATAGAATTAAATGTAAATGATCCTGAAAACAAGTAGAGTCTCTATGAGAAAGGGCTTGGTTGGTATAGGCTCAGTATAATTTTTGTTGATTCTGCTCTTTCTAAGTTTCATTTGTGATTTCTAATATTGAAATCCTGGTTATTTGAAGGTTTCAGTTAGTTCGTTATACCTTAACCACAAGTTTCTACCTCTGCCAGTTTCTGTCTCTTACGGCTTAATTTGGTGAGTCATATTAGGAAAAGTCAATCAGAAATTAATTACCAGGATTCAGCTTGTCATTTTGAACACTTTACTTAAAGTAGCGAAATAAAAGTTACATTTGAAAGTAAATATACTGAAAAGGGAAAGTCATGCAAAAGTCAGTATATGGAAATGGATCATCCTCAGGCAGCCCTGAATTGGTTTTGACTTCATCAAAACGTCTAGTTCATGGTTGGTACATTTAGTATGAACTGTGGCTGCTGCTGTTTGAAGGTTATTAAGTTTGACCTAGATTTTATTGGTGTTCACTCTAATCTACTCAGTTATCTTTTGGGGTTTGTATGTGTCTCTGGCAAAGATGAACCATCAATTTCTATTGGCATATAGAGTAGTTGTGAAGATTTGATAAAATGCTAATTGATAACAATGAAAAACCAAGTCACTATTTTGATAAAGACTTATTTTCTTAATCTTTTTAAAATTATTAGAGAAATTATTTTTAATGACAAGAAGAGTGATATAAGGAAGAGTAATATAACAATGAAATCCTATTTCTGGGGCCAGATGTGGTAGCTCACGCCTTTAATCCCAGCACTTTGAGAGGCCGAGGTGGATGGATCATGAGGTCAGGAGTTCGAGACCAGCCTGGCCAACATGGTGAAACCCAATCTCTACTAAAAATACAAAAATTAGCCAGGTGTGGTGGTACGCACCTGTAATCCCAGCTTCTCGGGAGGCTGAGGCAGGAGAATCGCTTGAACCCAGGAGGCGGAGATTGCAGTGAGCCGAGATTGCACCATTGCATTCCACCCTGGGCAACAAGAGTGAAACTCCATTTCAAAAAAAAAGAAAAGAAAATCCTATTTCTTTTGGTATTTTTGTAGCTCACACATCTTAAATAAGGGGATTATGGTGAAAGACACTAAAGTTTTAGAGCTGTAAGTTCAGGAATGTCATCAGAGGTCATAATTACTTCCTTCTCCTAACTCTTAAGTCTAAATGCAAATCACTTAAAACAAAACAAAAAAATCTTCATTTTCTTAAATATCATCAACAAATAAGAATTTATAGCTCCCTTGGTAATAATTTCATAATCTGTGTTTTGAGACATCTAATGGTCTACACTATCTTAGGCTGTGTTATCAAACTTTGAATAACTACAACAAATAGGAAAGGAAAGAAATTCCTGAGGGAGAGACTTGTACATAGAACATTGGGATATTTCATTAATTTCATCTACTCTTGGCCTGTTGTCAGCGGTAAAGTGGATGACTGTGAGTGAAGTAGAAGGTGAGAGACTTAGGAAATATTATAAGAAAGGACTGACTTTTATTTGAGCAGCACTCTAGTAGTACCTAGTAATTTCTTGACATATTTTTGTATGTCTGATGTAATTTTAGCAGTATTCTCAAAATTGTTCATTCTGCCCATAAATGTATAATATTTTCATTAATTTCTTATTATCCAATTGGGAATTTATCAGCTTCTTTTTACCAGGCAACCGATGTTTTTCTTTTGTAATTTATTTTTGAGTAGATAATACATTAACATGGTTCAGAAATTTTCAAAAATGTAGTACAGCAGAAGAGACCCGTCCACCTTGTTTCCCATCTCCCTATTCTTTGCCTTCCTTCCGGGGACTTTTAGAATGTACATGCAAGCAAAGAAGGATTTATTTACTTTATATTCTTCATTCTTTCCTATTTTTACTGGAGGAGCATGGACTGGAGTCAGATCTACTTGGCATTGAATCCTAGTTCTCAGTTTCTTCATCAACAAATATGAGTTAATAATAATGTCATCTTCACAGAGTCCTTAAAAAGGTTGCATAAGAAGGCTGTAAGAAACGTATCACTATTTTGACATGCAGATAGTGTTCAGTGGCTGTGATTATTGTTATTATTTTTAACCTTTGAATGACAGGAAAGGCATGAAAAGAAAAAATATGTAGTATTGGTTTTCTGAGGCTGTCATAACAAATTACCACAAACTTGTTGGCTTAAAACACCAGTTATTTATTCTCTCACAGTTCTAGAGGCCACAAGTCTGGTATTGAAAGGGCTGTGCTCCCTCCAGAGATTCCCTTCCTTGCCTCCTCCAGCTTCTCGTGACCATCAGCATTCTTGAGCTTGAGGATGTATCACTCATTCTCTGCCTCCATCTTTATATGACTTGTCTTCCCTACTTGTCTCTCCCACGTGTGTTTTTTGTCACATGGATACTAATCATTGAATGTAGGGCGCGTCCAGATAATCCAGGATGATCTCATCTTGAAATCCTTACTTTAGTTACACCTATAGAGGCCCTTTTTCCAAAGAACATCACCTTCATAGGTTCTGGGGATTAGAATGTGGATTTATCTTTTAGGGGGACCACTATACCAACTGCAAACATCTTTTTTGTGATTCATTTTGTGATGACTGATCTATTAACAGAAAATAGGTTTTTCAGAACCATTAATGTATTACCAACTATAATATTTCAAATATAGAAGCATTGATTGACATTTTGTTTTAGATCAGCCTTACACATAGTAAAAATTTACCAGTAAACTATGAAATATAAAATTAGCAAGTTGATGATAATAAAATTGCCACAAGCAAAGAAAGCATACATTATTTTTGCTCATACAATTATTTGGCATTCCTGCCAGACTTTGGTTCTATATGTGCATCTGTGTGGGGATGGAGGAAGGAAGTAGTGTAGGAGAGTTAAAAAATAAGGAGTATATTAATGGTTTTGGTCCCATTTTATAACAGAACTTGAATTGGCTTTTCACGTCTTCAAGGATTCACTTTTACTCTCTGTTGTAAATTTTCTATCCTAGTGATGTCCCACCTCTTTTATATAATAGTAGAATGGCTTATCCATTCTGTAGTAGCACAAAAGAGTTGGAAGACATAGAAACACCAGATGCATTTTCTCTATATCTTCTGGAACAGAAAAGTAGACAAAATGTTAAATTTTTTCTTTGAAATCCATATGACTCTGCTTCAAAGAATCACCATTTCCAAGAAAGAAAATTCATGATTGCGTTACAAGCATTCAGACAGAAACGCTTTATGTCGTCAAAAGCTGCATTTCAACTACCGATATCATTACAGTGACTGCAGTGTCCTGTTACTTTTGCATGACTAAATCATACAACAAGGCAATGATTTTTAATTCTTTTAATTCTTTTTATTTTTTTTTTTTTTGTAATTGATTAGCCCAAAAACTCCACATAACCATATCAAGGATGTAAATGTGGCCATTGAATGTGATGTGAGCCTTTTAATAAACATGTTTTCAGTTTGCGGAATTAGAAAAGTATTGGCTGCATTAAACACTTAACCTTACACTGGCTAAGAAATGCCTTATTAGTCTTTTAATTTACTAGTCAGATTATCTGATAGGATGTCTCAGGAGATGGCATGATTTTCAAATAGTCTCCAATGTGTTGTTAAATTTTTCATCCTTAAAGCTTTTCTAAAGCCTATCAAAAGTTTTCTCTCTTTCTCTTTTTTGCAGTATAATGTTTTATTTTATTTTTTAATTTTAAAACAATTGAAATAAAAGTTATGTATATTCAAAGTGTACAGTGTGATGATTTGATATACATACATGTTGTATATTGATTACCACAGTCAATTAACACATCTGTCACTATCTATAGCTACTGTATGTGGGGAGAGGGTCCTCAGTGACTACACTTGAAATCGATTATCTGGATAAGTTTCAAGTAAGCAATACAAATATTATTAACTGTAGTTGTTATGCTGTGCATAAGATCTTCAGAACTTATTCATCTTATAACTGCAACTTTGTACCCTTTGACCAACATCTCCCCATTTCCCCCACCCTCCCAGCCCTGGCAACCACCATTCTACTCTAGTCTTCTATGAATTTGACTATTTTAGATTCCACATATAAGTGATATTATACAGTATTTGTCTTTCGGTGTCAGGCTTATTTCTTGTAGCATAATGTCCTTCAGGTTCATTAATGTTCTCACAAATAGCAGGATTTCCTCCTTTTTTTGTGGCTGAATAATATTTGTGTGTGTGTGTGTGTGTGTGCGTGTGCACGTGCACACATGCGTGCACGTGCACATGAGTGCATCACATTTTGTTTATCTGATAATCTATAGATGGACACTTAAGTTGTTTCAATACCTTGGCTATTATGAATAATGCTGCCATGAACACGGGGGAGCAGATATCTCTTAAGATACTGTTTACATTTCCTTTGGATATATACCCAGGAATAGGATTGCTGCGTTGTATGATAGTTCTGTTTTTCATTTTTCTCAGAAGCCGCCATACTCTTCTCAATAATACCAGTACTAATTTACATTCCCACCAAGTATACAAGCGTTCCCTTTTCTCCTCACCATCACCAACACTTGTTATCTTTTGTCTTTGATAAGTCATCCTGATAGGTATGAGATGCTATCTTCTGGTTTTCATTTGCATTTTCTTGATGATTAGTGATTTTGATTGTGTTTGCTTATAGGAGGTCTTCAAAAAGTCCATGAAATGGATATGTATTATAAAAAATTGCACAGATTTCAAAAACTTTTTTATTTTATTTTATTTTATTTCATTTTATTATTATTATACTTTACGTTTTAGGGTACGTGTGCACAATGTGCAGGTTAGTTACATATGTATACATGTGCCATGCTGGTGTGCTGCACCCATTAACTCATCATTTAGCATTAGGTGTATCTCCTAAAGCTATAATTCCCCCCTCCCCCCACCCCACAACAGTCCCCAGAGTGTGATGTTCCCCTTCCTGTGTCCATGTGTTCTCATTGTTCAATTCCCACCTATGAGTGAGAACATGCGGCGTTTGGTTTTTTGTTCTTGCAATAGTTTACTGAGAATGATGATTTCCAATTTCCTCCATGTCCCTACAAACGACATGAACTCATCATTTTTTCTGGCTGCATAGTATTCCATGGTGTATATGTGCCACATTTTCTTAATGCAGCCTATCATTGTTGGACATTTGGGTTGGTTCCAAGTCTTTGCTGTTGTGAATAGTGCCGCAATAAACATATGTGTGCATGTGTCTTTATAGCAGCATGATTTATAGTCCTTTGGGTATATACCCAATAATGGGATGGCTGGGTCAAATGGTATTTCTAGTTCTAGATCCCTGAGGAATTGCCACACTGACTTCCACAATGGTTGAACTAGTTTACAGTCCCACCAACAGTGTAAAAGTGTTCCTATTTCTCCACGTCCTCTCCAGCACCTGTTGTTTCCTGACTTTTGAATGATTGCCATTCTAACTGGTGTGAGATGGTATCTCATTGTGGTTTTGATTTGCATTTCTCTGATGGCCAGTGATGGTGAGCATTTTTTCATGTGTCTTTTGGCTGCATATGTCTTCTTTTGAGAAGTGTCTGTTCATGTCCTTTGCCCACTTTTTGATGGGGTTGTTTGTTTTTTTCTTGTAAATGTGTTTGAGTTCTTTGTATATTCTGGATATTAGCCCTTTGTCAGATGAGTAGGTTGCAAAAATTTTCTCCCATTCTATAGGTTGCCTGTTCACTCTGATGGTAGTTTCTTTTGCTGTGCAGAAGCTCTTTAGTTTAATTAGATCCCATTTGTCAATTTTGGCTTTTGTTGCCATTGCTTTTGTTGTTTTAGACATGAAGTCCTTGCCCATGCCTATGTCCTGAATGGTAATGCCTAGGTTTTCTTCTAGGGTTTTTATGGTTCTAGGTCTAATGTTTAAGTCTTTAATCCATCTTGAATTAATTTTTGTATAAGGTGTAAGGAAGGGATCCAGTTTCAGCTTTCTACATATGGCTAGCCAGTTTTCGCAGCACCATTTATTAAATAGGGAATCCTTTCCCCATTGCTTGTTTTTCTCAGGTTTGTCAGAGATCAGATAGTTGTAGATATGCGGCGTTATTTCTGAGGGCTCTGTTCTGTTCCATTGATGTATATCTCTGGTTTGGTACCAGTACCATGCTGTTTTGGTTACTGTAGCCTTGTAGTATAGTTTGAAGTCAGGTAGCATGATGCCTCCAGCTTTGTTCTTTTGGCTTAGGATTGACTTGGCAATGCGGGCTCTTTTTTGGTTCCATATGAACTTTAAAGTAGTTTTTTCCAATTCTGTGAAGAAAGTCATTGGTAGCTTGATGGGGATGGCATTGAATCTGTAAATTACCTTGGGCAGTATGGCCATTTTCACGATATTGATTCTTCCTACCCATGAGCATGGAATGTTCTTCCATTTGTTTGTATCCTCTTTTATTTCCTTGAGCAGTGGTTTGTAGTTCTCCTTGAAGAGGTCCTTCACATCCCTTGTAAGTTGGATTCCTAGGTATTTTATTCTCTTTGAAGCAATTGTGAATGGGAGTTGACTCATGATTTGGCTCTCTGTTTGTCTGTTATTGGTGTATAAGAATGCTTGTGATTTTTGCACATTGATTTTGTATCCTGAGACTTTGCTGAAGTTGCTTATCAGCTTAAGGAGATTTTGGGCTGACACAGTGGGGTTTTCTAGATATACAATCATGTCATCTGCAAACAGGAACAATTTGACTTCCTCTTTTCCTAATTGAATACCCATTATTTCCTTCTCCTGCCTAATTGCCCTGGCCAGAACTTCCAACACTGTGTTGAATAGGAGTGGTGAGAGAGGGCATCCCTGTCTTGTGCCAGTTTTCAAAGGGAATGCTTCCAGTTTTTGCCCATTCAATATGATATTGGCTGTGGGTTTGTCATAGATAGCTCTTATTA
This sequence comes from Pongo pygmaeus, assembly GCF_028885625.2. NCBI lineage: Eukaryota > Metazoa > Chordata > Mammalia > Primates > Hominidae > Pongo > Pongo pygmaeus. Next base: position 109,541,388 of record NC_072379.2, on the reverse strand, counting down.
TTTTGAGATACGTCCCATCAACACCTAATTTATTGAGAGTTTTTAGCATGAAGGGTTGTTGAATTTTGTCAAAGGCCTTTTCTGCATCTACTGAGATAATCATGTGGTTTTTGTCTTTGGTTCTGTTTATATGCTGGATTACATTTACTGATTTTCGTATATTGAACCAGCCTTGCATCCCAGGGATGAAGCCCACTTGATCATGGTGGATAAGCTTTTTGATGTGCTGCTGGATTCGATTTGCCAGTATTTTATTGAGGATTTTTGCATCAATGTTCATCAAGGATATTGGTCTAAAATTCTCTTTTTTGGTTGTGTCTCTGCCCAGCTTTGGTATCAGGATGATGCTGGCCTCATAAAATGAGTTAGGGAGGATTCCCTCTTTTTCTATTGATTGGAATAGTTTCAGAAGGAATGGTACCAGTTCCTCCTTCTACCTCTGGTAGAATTCGGCTGTGAATCCATCTGGTCCTGGATTCTTTTTGGTTGGTAAGCTATTGATTATTGCCACAATTTCAGAGCCTTTTATTGGTCTATTCAGAGATTCAACTTCTTCCTGGTTTATTCTTGGGAGGGTGTATGTCGAGGAATTTATCCATTTCTTCTAGATTTTCTAGTTTATTTGCGTAGAGTTGTTTGTAGTATTCTCTGATGGTAGTTTGTATTTCTGTGGGATCGGTGGTGGTATCCCCTTTATCATTTTTTATTGCATCTATTTGATTCTTCTCTCTTTTTTTCTTTATTAGTCTTGCTAGCAGTCTATCAATTTTGTTGATCCTTTCAAAAAACCAGCTCCTGGATTCATTAATTTTTTGAAGGGTTTTTTGTGTCCTATTTCCTTCAGTTCTGCTCTGATTTTAGTTATTTCTTGCCTTCTGCTAGCTTTTGAATGTGTTTGCTCTTGCTTTTCTACTTCTTTTAATTATGATGTTAGGTTGTCAGTTTTATCCTAGTCTCTGATAAAACAGGCTTTAAAGCAACAAAGATCAAAAGAGACAAAGAAGGCCATTACATAATGGTAAAGGGATCAATTCAACAAGAAGAGCTAACTATCCTAAACATATATGCACCCAATACAGGAGCACCCAGATTCATAAAGCAAGTCCTGAGTGACCTACAAAGAGACTTAGACTCCCACACAATAATAATGGGAGACTTTAACACCCCACTGTCAACATTAGACAGATCAATGAGACAGAAAGTTAACAAGGATACCCAGGAATTGAACTCACCTCTGCACCAAGCAGACCTAATAGACATCTACAGAACTCTCCACCCCAAATCAACAGAATATACATTTTTTTCAGCACCACACCACACCTATTCCAAAATTGACCACATACTTGGAAGTAAAGCTCTCCTCAGCAAATGTAAAAGAACAGAAATTATAACAAACTGTCTCTCAGACCACAGTGCAATCAAACTACAACTCAGGATTAAGAAACTCACTCAAAACCACTCAACTACATGGAAACCGAACAACCTGCTCCTGAATGACTACTGGGTACATAACGAAATGAAGGCAGAAATAAAGATGTTCTTTGAAAACAATGAGAACCAAGACACAACATACCAGAATCTCTGGGACACATTCAAAGCAGTGTGTGGAGGGAAATTTATAGCACTAAATGCCCACAACAGAAAGCAGGAAAGATCTAAAAACTTTTTTACTAAATTAAACTCGTACTAAACTTGCTGTAATGTATCTGACAGAACTTAGTTTGAGGCATTGAGAAGAATAAGACATCACTTTGAAAAGAGCAACATAAATTTTGCTAAAATTGAAGCAGGAACAAACATCACATTTATGGTAAAGCTTGGGTGGAAGAATGATGAAATCATTGGTGCTTTATGAAAAGTTTATGGGGACAATGTCCCAAAGAAATCAGCAATTTACAAATGGGTAGTTCATTTTAAGACAGGACAAGACAATGTTGAAAGTGAAACCCATAGCAGCAGACCATCCACATCAGTTTGTGAAGAAAAATTAATTTCGTTCATGCCCTAATTGAAGAGGACTGATGATTAACAGTAGAAACAGTAGTCAGCATCATAGATGTCACATGCAATTGGTTGAGCTCACTCAATTCTGACTGAAAATTAAAGTTGAGCAAACTTTCCATTTGATGGATGCCAAAACCATTGCTCCCAGATCAGCTGCAGACAACAGCAGAGCTTTCAATGGAAATTTTAAATGAGTGAGATCAGGATCCTGAAGCATTTCTTCAAAGAATTATAACAGAAAATGAAGCATCGCTTTCCCAGCATGATCCTGAAGACAAAGTACCATCAAAGCAATGGCTACCAAGACATGGATGTGGTCCAGGAAGAGCAAAAGCAGGCTGGTCAAGAGCAAAGGTCATGGCAACAGTTTTTTCGAGTGCTCAAGACATTTTACTGGTTGACTTTGTGGAGGGCCAAAACGATGATAATATCTGTTTATTATGAAAGTGTGTTGAGAAAGTTTGCCAAAGTATTAGCAAAAAACCACCTGAGAAAACTTTACCTGAGATCCCTCCTCCACCACAACAGTGCTTCTGCTCTTTCCTCAAACAAGGGCAATTTTGTGAGTTTCAATGGGAAATCATTAAGCATCTACTTTACGGTCCTCATTTTGCTCCCTCTGACTTCTTTTTGTTTCCTAATGTTAAGAAATTTTAAAGGACACCCATTTTTCTTCAGTTAATAATGTAAAAAAGGCTGCATGGACATGGTTAAATTCCTAGGACCCTCAGATCTTCAGGGATCAACTAAATGGCTGGTATCATTACTTAGAAAGTTGCCTAGACCTTGATGGAGCTTATGTGGAGAAATAAGTTTGTGTATTTTTAAATTTGTATCTTTTAATTCATATTTTCCATGGACTTTTTGAAGTTTCCTCATATACCTGTTGCTCGTCTGTGTATCTTCTTTGGAAAAATGTCTATGCAGGTCCTTTCTTCATTTATTAATCAGATTTTTTTATTTTTTATTTTTATTTTTTGCTATTGAGTTGTATGAGTTCCTTATATGTTTTAGATGTTAACCCCTTTCTGCTCTTATATAACAGAATGTCTTCATCGATGCCAATTATTTTGTGAATTCTTGAGAAAGGTCACATTTAGCTCCTTGGCATTTGCTAACCAACAAAGTATTAGTTTGCTTTTGATCCCTTGATGCACATCATATCTCATTGTCACATCTTAAGGGCAGGGTATGTACGTAGCCTCTTACCTATTGTCCAATACACAGTGGTTATTAGTCTACTGGTACCTTCCTGGGTAGAAGGGAGAAAACTGCTCCTATTTTCCTCTTAACTAATTATAAGAAAGACTAAACATATCCTAGTAATCCTAAGTCAGATTTTATATTTTATTTGACAACAAAGCATGGAAACTACAACCTCCAAAGTTTATTGTTCCCAGGGTTCTTCTTGACTACTCTTCACTCATCTGTCTTTATCATGAGATGATCTCCACCTTCCACAATGTCATTTGCCACTATCCATTCCCTCTCTAGCCATGTCTGTCCTTTCTGCCATTCTGCATACTGGGAGTTGTAGTTGCTGAGGAGATGCAAAATCACAAGTTCTCATAGTGTGGGTTGTGAGGGTCTCCAGCTTTGGTATCTCAGGCATCAGTTCCTGAGCAGTAAAAGAGGTTGCTACTTTACTTTCAGGCTAGATGTAGACCTTGATTATCAACCTAGGAGCAAGTAGCAACTCCTTTTCGCAGAGCCACTGGCATTTAGTCAGTCTTTGTGTTTGCTTTCTTGTTTTTACATGGGCATTGTAAATAAAAACCCAAATACTGAATTTTATAAAGATCAGGGTTTCTCTTTGTAAAATTGCCCCATTATCCTACCCCCATGAAGTAAAAAAAACTTTAAGTGTGTCTCCTTCTATAATTTTTAATGCTCACAGAAACATGCATATACCTATATGCTTGTTTGTGTGTGTGTTTGTGTTTTTTAATCTAGAGCTTGGATTTTCTTTAATGTGTTATTTCCAGTCTGAGATCCATCACAAACATTATCACCACAATTTAACTAATTATTATCTCTGCCCAGCATCCCACAGCTTGAATGTATTATAATTTTTAAGTTACTTACTTGAACACTTACACTGTGTTTACATTTTTGGCTGTATGCTCTAGGGATCATTCTCATACACATGCTCTTATGTGTTTTGCAATTATTTTTGCTGAATAGAATTCTAAATTTACTGGCTGTAAGATTCTGATAGGTACAGCCAAATTGCCTACTAAAAAAAGGGCAAGGGAGAGATAGATAACTCGCCTTCTTTCATTTACAGTGTGTTTGAGAGTTTTTTGTTTTGTTTTGTCTTAGGTTTGTTTGTTTATTTGTTTCTCCTTTGACATTATAACTGGATACTGGAAAGAAGTCTCTCACTTAAGGCAAGACAAACAGCTTTGGAATGTAGATGCCTAATCAATATTTTTTTAAACATTGCATGTACTATAGGAAGTTTCTTCCTCTAGGAACTCCTTCTACCTTTTAGAAGGAGAAAATTCTCAATGCATTTACTGCAATTTCCGTAGAGGAAATTATTTTGATACATATGTACTGTCCCGTCAAATGCTTGAAATACATACATGAATTTTCCAGGAAATCTTGAATAGGAATTGAAAGATTAGACAGGTTAAAATAGATAGCAGTAATAGTTGTCTCTTTCTTCCTTGATAAATGTGGGTAAAGCTAGAGAAAATATGTTGTTTGTGTTGCCAGAAGCAGAGAATAGGTATATTACTGTCAAGACGGGAAAGGAAAAACATTTGCAATTCTGTTCAATGCCATGAGTTTGATACCTGACCCCCAGATAATTTTTTAGAACTCCTGTTTCAGCCTCTTTTTAGCCAACTTGGATTATTAGGAGTTCTTAGTATTTACATGTGTGAGTATGAATCTTTTTATTTGTACTGTTTCGATGTACTATTTAAACAAAGACAGGTCATTTATTATTTATTCTTCTGTTTTCGTGTTCATGAAGACACAAGAATTTCCACATAATTGAAATTAGAGCATGACTGCTAAAATAAAGTTGGCTGAGTATTTAGAAACCCTTGGAGGGAAAGGCAATTTTAGCATAAATTAATGCCTTTTGATTTACATTTTGTAATATATTTTTAATTTCACTTTTAAAGCTGAATTTGAATGCATGCATTTTTGTAACTTGTCTTTCAGATGTAAACTTCTTACTGTACAAGATAGCTTAGGTAAATGGCTATGAGAATGCAGACAATTTTCGGTCGTGTAATTTCCTTTTTTTAACTGTCTACGTATTCTAATTTTAATGTCTGGTTGTTCATCTTTATCATTTGTTTAAAAAGTAAAAAAGTATTGAAAAATACACATTTATATACATACATATATGTGATTATATATATTTGTAAATATGCTTCACATATATTGAAGAGTAAATTATAATGTTCTTTTCTAAATATCTTGGTTTTTCCCACATCCTGCAACCTTCCCATCTGCTACCTTCTCTGTTCAATCACAATAACATTAACATACAGGGAGAATATTTATATACAGGCTTCTCCTAGATCAACAATATCTTCCCCAATGGCTGGGCATAATATTATGTGTTGCAAATACCAGGGTTTTAGAATTGTGAGTTTTCAACTAAAAATAATGAGTGAGAAGAGAGAATTATTAGGTCTCACATATTAACTTCATCTGTCCATGGTACCTTTCCACTTGACGAAATCACTTACAACTTCAAACTCAATATTTCATAGATAAGTGTCATCACCTTCCCCCCAAATACAACCCAATTTTTTCATCCTGTAGACTTCAAACTGTGGAGTCAGCTTTGATGCCCTTCTTTTGACTCAATGACTAATATATAATAATATGATAACAATGTCAAAGTCTCTCTGATTCTTCCTTTCTTTTCACACTGTTGCCATCCTACATCAAAATTCAACATTTATGTTAATGAAAATTTCCCTTCCTGGTTTTGTCTACAATCCTAGCATCTAGCACTGCATTTGACCACATGGTAGGAATTGAATCAATATTTGTTGAATGAGTATGTAAACACTACAAGATTCATTTTATTAATTTGATTAAAATGCAGCTCTCATCAAGTTACTTTGCTGAATGCAGATTTCTAGTTCATCTCAGCTATGAAGAGAGGAAAAATGAAATTTCTCACCTTAGTTTTTAGGGCTCTTTAAGATCTTGCTCTCTTAATTTTACTTTTATCACTACTCTAACTGTGAATGCTCTCTGTTGCATTTATGCTTCTTTAAAATTTCCCTTAGTATTTCATGCTTCATCCCAAGCCTAGCATGCATCATTCCTGTATACTGTGTTTTCATGCCTGGTTTGCTTACTCTGAAATGACTTATCATGTCTGGCCTCCCTCCCTAAGCCTAACCTTAGGCTTAACTGAAGTTTCTGTACTTAAAAGTTCCATTAGTCAACTTTAGTCCATACTAGTATTCTATCTCCTTCCTTGGCACATTTATTGTTTTAATGGTCTCTCTCTCTCTCTCTCTCTCTCTCTCTCTCTCTCTGTCTGTCTCTCTCTCTGTCTCTCTCTCTCTCTCTCTTTCTCCTCTGTCTCTCTCTCTCTCTCCTCTGTTTAACACTGATGGTTTTCTGACTCACTGAAGTAAGAATCCCTTCCCTTCTCTTGGAGAGTACAGATATACTTTAATGAATGGTGGGAAAAGTAGGTAGAGTTTATGAGCCCACTGCAGGTAGAGGATAGAGATGGATGAAATGGCTAGATGAATGGAGGCAGAGGGTTGTTGGATAGTGAGGTGCTCAACTCAAGAGGACCTGAAAGTGGAGAGAGTTTTTGTTAACCCCAGAGAGTAGCCTCCGAGAGAGGGAAGTAAGTTCACAAAAAAAGACTGCAGTCATGAATGTTTCCTTCTTCAAAATTTGACCTTAATATAGCCTAGCCTGATGTTTCCTGGGCAGCAGAAATAGAATAATCTCACAGCACTGTTCTCTTGCTTTCAGTGCATTAGAAGTTTTCTCAAGTACCTTTAGGTGAAAGTCATGTAACTTCATTACACCCTGCCATGCTACATTGTCTGGCTTATAAGGTATTTATTTTAGGGCCATCAGTCACTGAATTTCTGTGTAAAATGAACTCTTGTCTCTTGTGGCAGAAAAAGCAATTGTTTGAACTATCTTGACTAAACTATTTATTTAGGCACCTAACCAATTGATTAAATAATACCACTGGACTAAGATCCTTTGTTCTTCCAGCAAAGTACAGCACAGTTTGGTCCCAGCTCACCACGCCTGCCTCATTTCATACTGCGTTCCTACTGCCTTTGCCTTTCTGCCACTCTGGCCTTTCAGTTTCTCAAATGCACTAGGTTTCTTCTGAACACGGGATCTTTGCATACGCTCTCAATCTGCCTGAAACTTTGCTTTCCTTGCCTGTGTAGCTCTCTCCACTGTCTCAGACTAGGTCATATTCCCCTATTATAAGTATTTTTGGCTTCCTATACCTTTCTTTCATGGTCTTTAGCACAGGTATGATATTACATTTTTGAATGATTACTTGATTAATGTCCGTCTTTCCTACTAAATTTAAAGTTCCTTGAGAGTGTATTGGTTTTTGCACATTTTTGCCTCCCAGTGCATGGCATCTACAAGGCACTCAATAAATAACTATTAAATTAAGTGAACTGGGAATTTAAATTTCATTTGTGAATCCAGTTATTTACTTCATAGATACAGATTTATTCTGTTACATTGTTATCGCTGTTATCTAAACCTTCTAAAATACAAAAGAAACCAAACACATCTGAAAGGGTTTCTAAGCATAAATAGTTGAAAGCATAAATATAGTTATCTATTTAGTCAAAAATTGATATTTGTCTTTTGTCTTTTGTATAGTAGAGACAGTTCTTTAAAGATATGGTAACTTTCTCACGCTGTATGGTTGGGGAAACTTTAAATACATTTTTAGTATCAATATATACCCACTTCCAAGCAAGATTATACACAGAAAAGTCTGAAACATCCCCAAAGCCTTTTTCATTTCAATAGAGGAAGCCTAATGATTTTACTAGGCAACTTTGTTATACAGAGTTTTCTCAGTTGAGTGAATGCTAAATCAGTTATCCGGCAAGTTCATGTTAAAGGAAAGATGTTCAAAGAGTTATTCCACAAGGCTTCTCATGCCTAGATCTTCAAAGTATACCTGCGCGGTTTAGTGATACTAAACTATAAATAATTTGAAGGAGAGAGAGAAGTTTGATGGCTTAGTAAGAAAGGGGTCAGTTTTTTTCTGGACACTGAGGTTGCTGGATGCAGAGATACTGTTTATAAAGATAAGGCTTTTCCTCCCTTTGTAGCTGATTTTGTGAATTTCTTAGAAATATCTGCTCTGAATTTCTTACTTCTTTTCTGAGTTTACCCATAAACCAGAAACTACATAATATTTGAGTGCAACCGCAGAGAAAAATGTATCCATGATGAATGTCTTTAACTCCTCCCTCTTGCTCATGAGACATATCCAGCCAAGCAGCAAGTACTGACCATTCTGTCACATGAGTAAGGCTTGGCTCCTACTTTTCTTCTACCTCTCCACCCTGGGAATATCCTAGCTCAGCACCAATAACTTCTGAAGCATTTCCCCCCAACCAATTGCCCCACTCACTGTTGGCATGGTTGCTTCTGCAATGCAAATCTGAGTACTCCTTCATTCAAAACATTTAAATTGCTCATGATAACAACAACAAATGAATATAAAATTTTTACTATATAGCAAGTACTGGTCCAAGTATTTTATATATATGAACTCATGATTACGCCTTGGAACAGTAAATCTAGAAACTATTGATAGGGACAGGAGGCAGGTAAATTCTGGGCAGAAGAGGGTGGGTCCCTAGTGAGGGCCCCAAAACCTGATACCACAGTCCAAAGTGAGAACTTACATCCCTGTTTTCCCACTTGAATGTTGCCTTTTCCAAAACCACCCATGGCCCGCCCCATCCCCCATCATGTGCCCATAAAAACTCCAGACTCAGCCAGTAGAGAGGAGGAGAAGCAGTTGGATGTTGGAGACTACAGTTTGACCATTGAAGAGAAGCAACTTGACTTCAGAGGGACAGCTTGATGGCATAGCTTCGGAGAGGAGTCTGGTCGGGGACAGCTGGACTTCAGGAAAAGATTACCTTCCTGTTCTATCCTCCTTTCGGCTCCGCTTCACACTGAGAGCTCCTACATTTACCAAATTGAGTTTATTCGTGTGACCTCACTCTTCCTGGATGCTTGGCAAAAACTCGGATGCCATAAGTGTGGGCACAAAAGGCTGTCACACTGACCTTCCACTGAGCTGTTAACAAGCCAACCACAAATGGCAAAACTAAAGTGTTACTATATGTAACACTCCTTCTGGGGCTTCAGGGGTCATGGGCACCCCCAACCCCCATCCCCCCCGCCACCCTTGCCTAATGCTGCTGCAGGGCCCTCACGGAGTTTTGTTCCTGCTGGCACCCAAAAGTGCTCACCACAGCTCCTGTACCTGCTCACCTGTGCTCCCCCTCCTGCAAGTGGTTGAGAGCTGTGGGCTGAGTAAGCAAGGCACCCCTGTTGCAAGGCTCTCAAAGGGGTCAGGGAAATATCTGGCTTCACTATCAGTCATCACATTAGTATAATCATAAAGCTGACATTAATTGAGTGTTTATTTTGACCAAGCACTGTCCTAAGCACTTTACAATATTAACTCATGTATCCCTAAAAATAACCAGATAAGTCTGGTTATTTTGGTATGGTTTTTTTTCCACAATTATAAATTAATTTAATCATTAAGTAGTGGTTAAATAACTTGCCCACCATCATATGGCTAAGCAGAGAGGTGGCATTCAAACCTAGGCAATTTACCTCCATCCAGAGTCTGTGTTCTGAAGCGTTGTTCATACTGATTTTCCAAGTAAGCCCCCTAATTTTGCAGCCTGGCACACAGTGCTCATTTGGTTCTCTTTTCCAACCTCATTTTCACTAGGGTTGCATTTGCCTATCTTGCATTTTATTCTGTCACACAGAACTAAACAAATGCTGTCTTAAATGGATTCTTCACCTAGACCAACTTGACTAATTCAAGCACTCTCTTTATTCCTCTGTACAACATTTGTCTGAGGTCTGTGACCTAGAATGTTCACAGCTAAAAGTTTACTCTGTAGTCATACTATGTACTTTTGTTTCCACCAGCTAAAATGTTTGCATTAAAAAATCAGTAGTGATTATTCCCAAACATGCTAGTTGTACCTATTATTGTAGCAATCTAATGTAATTAAATATATGAAACATGAGTAAGAAAAAAACAGCCAAATGTTTTGAAAGACTAACTTTTAATGAGTTTTCTTTTTTTAAATGGCTGTCAAATGTGGTGAGATAACTGTGAAAGGCTGGGGAAAAATTTGTAAAAATCTAGAATCGTTCTGTACTCAGATTTGGTCACAACTATCTTTTTCATTCCAAAGTAAAGAAACTGAAACTGGCAGTGGTAAATAGTGCAGTATGGGTGTGGTGTATGACAGAAAGATTTTTCAGAACTTCAACTTATGGATTCATACACAAAGAGAATGACTTCTTATTTCAAAAGATTGGTAAATAAATTGTGTATTTCATGTTTTATAATTCAGTGTTATGATTAAGAAGTGAGAGTATGATAAATTCCATGACTTTGCCAACTTTAAAAAAATCAAGCTGACAACTGTCAGTTTGGATTGTTTTGGATGAGAGGATTTCTAATTGTTGAGGTATGGTACCATATGTGACATCACACCTACAGTCCAGCCAAAGTGCAGAATTCAGGGTTCTTCTAATATTAACCCACAATGTACTTTATGATCTCTCATCTTTTGCCATTGAACGTGCTTTCCTTCTGCCCAAAATGCTTTTTCTTAAACTTCTTTACCTGATAAGTTCTATTTATCCTTTAGTTTTGGATATTACCTGCTCTAAAATCTTTGCAGACCTCCCAAGACCAGCTAGATCCTCTTATATATATTTGAAACAACTACTCAGGAAAAAAAAAATGCAACAAAAAATTGAAGGGAAAGAATGAGTGTATTCATCCTTTTTATTTTTTTCTTTAATGGAGATAAGACAGTTTTCAAAAATCTAATTTTAAGGATGGTAAAAAGTTGAACTTTCCTAATCCTAGTATGTTATTCTTAATAAATATCTAAGGCAATCACAGACTTGACAATGATTTAAAGATTAATGATAATATTGTAGTGCTGAGGAGGGAAGTCATATGACAAGGGAATCTTGCAAAATTTTGACTTGGAAATGATTTGACCCAAAAACTTGTTATTTTTTACATATTATGGTCAGGTCGATCATTTGTAGGAGAGAAGTCCCATCAGTAATAGATACACAACTGCAAGGCAGGTCCCTAAATGTGAACACATAACTAAGTGAGACAGCAGATGGTAAGTAGAGTTTAAGTGATTGTAGAGGTTTCCATAGTAAGCATATTTTATCAGATCAAAGTGGTATTTTGTAATCATGAAAAGAATATAATTGTAAACATTTATTATCTAAGTGGGATGATTTTTGATAAGGGTGAAACAGGATTGCTTTTGTTCAAATGAGATAGATATCCAATCAGAAGATATAGAGATTATGTTAATTATGTGGTTCCAGTGCTTAAGAAGTAAGACAGGCCTCTCTTGGACTCACCTTCACTGACGAATCACAGTTTAGCCTAAGATGCACTAGAGCTGTAAAGCTGAAGTTCTTACATGCTTTGCTTTCCTAGTGATCCTTCTATGGCAAGCCCATAAAACAAGGGGGTGAGTTGAATATAATTAGGTCTCAGTAAGAAGCAAGCTATAGTAATCTGTTTTGTTTAAGGTAGTGGAATAAAAACAAGCATATAGATAGGAATAGAACAAATCAGAACACAAACCCTAGGAATAAATCCATGCATATAACTGATCTTTGAAGAGGATGCCAAGAATACACAATGGGCAAATGTATTCTCTTCAACAAATGGTGTTGGGAAAACTGGATATCCACATGCAAAACAATGAATGGGCCCTTATCTTGTACCATACACAAAAGTCAACTCAGAGTGGATTAAAGACTTCATTGTAAAACCCAAAACAGTAAAGTTCCTAGAAGAAAACAGGGGAAAAACTTCATGACATTGGTCTTGGCAGTGATTTCATGGATATGACACTAAAAGTACAGTCAATGAAAACAAACATAAACAAGTGGCACTATATCAACTAAAAATCTTCTACAGAGCAAAGGAAACAAGCAACAGAATGAAAAGACAACCTGTGGAATGGGGGAAAATATTTACAAACTATATATCTGGGCTTAATCTATATACAAACCACAAATACAGGATTAGTCTCTAAAATATATAAGGAACTCCTACAACTCTATAGTAAAACAAACCAAAAAATTTGATCAGAAAATGAGCTAAGGACTTGAGTAGATGTTTCTCCAAAGTAGACATACACATGGCAAACCGCTTACATGAAAAAAATGCTTAATGTCACAAATCAGAGAAATGCAAATCAAAACCGTAATGAGATACCACCTCACACTTGTGAGGATGACTATTAAAAAAACAAAGGCAATGAATATTGGTGAAGGCGTGGAGAAATTGGAGCCCTTGAACATTGTCGATGGGAATCGAAAATAGTACAGCCACTATAGAAAACAGTATGGAGGTTCCTACAAAAAAAAAAAAAAGTAAAAATAGAGCTGCTACTATATGATCCAGCATCAGCATCCTAAAGAAATATATGCACTCCTATGCTCATTTTAGTACTTTTCACATCAGACAGCATATAGAAGCAACCCAGATGTCAATCATCAGGTGAATGGATAAAGAAAATGTTGTGTAGACATACAATGGAATACTATTCTTAAAAAGAAGGAAATCCTGCAATATGCAACAACATGGATGAACTTGAGGACATTATGCTAAGTGAAATAAGCTAGTCACAAAAAGACGAACCAATATTACATGATTTCACTTATATGAGGTATCTAAAATAGTCAAATCAATAGAATCAAAGGGTAGAATGGTGGTTGCCAGGAATTTACAGAGGGGAAAATGAAGAGTTACTCATCCGCAGTCATAAAGTTTCAGATAAGCAAGATGAATAAGATCTAGAAATTCAGAAATCTGACATATAACATTGTACCTATACTCAACAATAATGTATCCTACACTTAAAAATCTGTTGAGAGAGTATATCTCATGGTAAGTGCTTTTACCACAATAAAATTTACCCAAAAGAAATACACAGCCACATACCACATATACTCAAATATTGTCCCTGTAATCAGTGTTAGCCTGGTGTGTGTGGCAAGCAAGGGCGCTACTCTGGGGGAACCTAATTGTATTGAATTTTTTGAAGAATGGCTTTCACCGGTCGCTGGCTGTTCAGCTGAGTCCATTTGGCCCTCAGGCTGCTAGTGTCAGAAGGATAATTAAGTATAATCTTGTCACTTTTTTTATTAACACCCTTCAGATGTTCCCCATTGCCTACAAAATAGAGTCTATACTCTTTAGATTGATATTAAAGTCTCTCTATGGTCCATCCCCAACCTACAACTTACATTTGGTGGTTTCCATTAAACTGCATTTCAGACAAACCAAAGAACTCAGGGTTTTTCCAACATGAACCCTTGATACTATATATATATATATATATATATATATATATATATATTTTATCATTCATGACATATTTATATTTTATTTTTCTAATTTTCCAGATCAGGATCAGCCCAATCAGAATTAATCTTTTTTTTAAAGGAGTGTGGACCATTAGTTAAGTGTACAGGCTTTTAGATATCTGGGTTTAATTACTGGTTTTTTTGTTTGTTTGTTTCACAAAACCTAATTTACCGTCACTTATTACATTATTTTTTCTATAATTAATTAATAGTACGCTGTTAATATCATCATTATATTTTGAATCTACCATTTATCACATTTTGCTTTGTGGTGTTTTTTCTGTACTTACCTCTTAAACATAAGGTTTTTGAGGTCAGAAGCTTTGTCATACTTAAAATTTTAATCCCCCTTAACCCTCCAAAATCATGTACATTTTAGATATCTTTTTTTATAAATGTAGACTGAGTTGAGTTGATAGAATTGTACCTTACTAATCATGTTAAAATTACCGTAACTTGTGGCAAATCCAAATACTGTATCTTTCAATAATGTTTACCTTTCCTATAGTCTTATAGCTTTGATGCAAATCAGTCTATAAAGTCTGTAAAATGAATCCATTCAGATAGTACTTCTGCCATATATCTAATTCTGCCAAATATCTATACTTTAGATCTACTTCAGATATATCTAAAATATCTTTGAGATATTTTAGTTTGTAATCAGAATCTAAGCCATCATTTTTAAAAAAATAATCTGGTATGTTACTGATTGAATTTCCTACTAAATATGCAAGACAAAATAGTCTTCACTTAATCAGGATAGCAACAAATAGCCTTCTTAAATAATATTACTTATATGCAATATCTGTATCCAGATTGAATTCCACTTTTTCTAAAAATGTAATTGTAAATGAAGCTTCCATCAGTATGGGTAAAATGTCCACAAGGGAAAATATAAAAAGAAGTCCTGAAATGTGTTAGTCTTCGGTTTGGTTTTTAGACTCAATTTTCACAAAGTAAGTCTAGCACTATTGACAAACTAACCTCCAAGCCTCAAATTTTTTATCTATAAAATGACTGTGTTACCTGAAGATATCTGAAATCCTTTTCAATTTAAGATAGTATATGAAACTGTTACCGAGATGAGGGAAATTGCAACCCTAAATTGTTTATGTTATTCTAGAGGACTACTACCAGAATCCATACTCATTCGATGAATATCCATTTAGTCAGTATATATTTATTGAGTATGTATTGAAAATACAGATGGGCACAGTTTTAGGAATCAGGAAGACAGTGCTAAAATCTCTACCTTCATGGAATTTGCAGGTCAGTGACGAGGACAGCCAAAAAATTCAGGTAAACAGTGGATAGATTGTAAACCCAGGAGTAGTTAAGTACTATGAAGAAAAGTATGCTGAGGAGTAGAGTGTGACAGGAGAAGCTATTTTAAATAGAGAGAAGATATTTAAATAGGAATATAGAACATAAATTAAGTTAGAAAGTAAGTCTGAAGAAAGAGCATTCCAAGCAGAGAACAGCAAGTGAAGCAACAGCCACAGTTAGAAGGGCCCTTGGTGTGTTTGGAGGAACATTGAAGAGGCCAGTGTGGTTTCAGTGGAGTGAGCAAGAGGCGATGAGGCCAAAAGTGTAGCCATGGCCAGATGGTATAAGACAGTAATTCCCAAAAGGAACAATCCACACCTACTGCCCCCCACCACCCTGACCCACCCTCTGGACATTTGGCAATTAGGAGACATTTTTAGTTGTCACAATAGCAAAATGGATGCTACCAGCTCTAGTTTCTGGAAGCCAGCGATACTACTAAACATCCTAAAATGGACAGAAGCACCTCCTAACTATTGTTTGGCTCAAAATGTCCATAATGTTAAGATTGGGAATCTAAGATACAGGGCTTGTAAGCCAAAGTAAGAAGTTTGTATTTTATTTTAACTGTGATGGGAATCCACTGGAAAATGTTCAGTAGGGCAGAAGGATGGCATGGTTGGATCTGTTGTGTGGAGAATGACTAAAGATGGAGGAGAAGAGAGGCATGAAAACTAGTGAGGAGGTGACTGCAAGAGTCCAGGAAGGAGGAGCTGGTGGCTTGGACCAGCATGGACACTAAGGAGGAAAGGAGAGAGATTGTTGTTCTTCAGATATAAGTAAATTGAATCCTGGATTTTTTTTTTGCCTTTTTTGCTATGTTTTATCTGGCTTTAAAGTTTCATGAAGTGATTTAGATCATTTAACAATTTACATTTAGAGGACAACAATTGGCCTATGTGGCAGGGTGTCAGAGGGATGTATTTATGGAGGATTGACTCTTCAGTTGAGATCTTCACAATATGAGAAATTACATCTTTCAATGATTCACTTTATCCTCTTGAATCCAATTTCTTACGGGTCAGACATATACCATACGAACCCAGTGGAGATAGAAGTCAATTTTATGCTGTTTATTATGATTTGGGGTTACATTTAAGTTTGAAAACATTATCGAAAATGATTTCCTGCTCTTCCTATCTGAATGGAACATTCCCTGATTTTTCTCTTTCATAAAGAAAAAGGCTTATAATTGAGCATATTTCTTGGAAGTTGAGAACTTTGTTCTCCAATTATTGTGGCTTAGGTGATAGCAAACATTCAAAAACATACAAAGATATACAAAAATATTCAAAGTTCTACAAGGCACAAAATAGCCTAGAACATTTTATGTGAGCTTTATGTTTAATAGCAAACATACAGGTGCTCTGATCCATAACTCCTTTCATGCTTTGTAGCCCAGAGAATTCATAGTTTAGCACCCTGCCACCCGCCATGTACTAGTAAAACAAAAATGTCCTATATTGAGAAAGAAAAATAGATCTGACTCTAAACAATTCACTGCCCTACATTCATATGAATGCTGGTAGTCTGGGTATTGTAATAAGGGTTTGTAATATAGGTTCATGTAGGCTGAAGCAATTTGGGCTTGAATTAGCAAGAATTCCTTATTTGATACTCTTTAAAACTTATTTTATTCTTATTTATATTTAATGAAGAATAATCTATAGCTGTCAAATATGGAATGTAGTATGGCAATTCTTTTAAGAAGTCATTGTATTCTCTTTCTGTAGTACTACTGTTCGTATGAAACTGTTGGAATAATTCATATAAAGGAATATTCAGTTAGAAAAATATGTGATAATAGCAAACTAATCTTTGCTGACTTTGATAAGGTAGCTCTATTATTTTACACCATTGGTCACGTAAAACGAAGGATTCCAATTCAAATTTAACCACATTCTAATGGGTTCTTGTAATGTATTTGTATATAGAAATGTTATTAGTAGATAATTAAAACATAAAAAGGAGGGTTAAAAAGCCAAATGCAAAGTTCATTCAAAAGATACTGTATCATTCTATACTCTGAAGATCAAATAGTTTCATAATCATTGCAGGCAATAAATAATGAGTTAAGTTAACAGAGAAATTATTAAAAAATAAAATTACAAGCTCTATAAAGATGAAAGGAAAAGAAAGCAAATCAGTCAGTTCATATGTCTTGATTAAAGAGTTGTCTTTGTGGCCCCGAAGGCCTAAAAAGTTAAAAATATTATTAACTCTGAAATAGGAGCACAAAGGCAGGTTTCCTGAGCTTCCCACCTAGAAGAGGATAACAAACTTTATTGTAATGACTGTGTAGAATGGTTGCTAAGTTCTTTATTTAAAAAAAAAAAAAAATCAGGAAAAAGAGCTGATTTTCTAGCTGGAGAGTACCTTCTGATTCTTTATGAATTACATGACAGGAAGAGTCAGTGTAGACTCAGCCCATCAGTATGTGCCCCAGCTCTTAAATCTTTCACTCGTAATATTATTCACAGATGGGGAGCAGTCTCCAGGGAAGGAGAGAATGTGTTTTATTTGTTCTGGCTTTTGGGTTTGTGTTTTTGTTTTTGTGTTTTCTTTTGCCTCCCCAATCTATGCAATAAATAGCAAACTTTTTAGACTTCTAAGTATGAAGACATTTTAGTATATTACTTAAACAAAAGTGATTATTTTAACAGGCATCCTGTTAGAACCAGCATTTGAGAAATCCTTAGCGTAGTGAGCAGCCAGTTGAGGTCCCTTAGCAACGGCAAAATAAAGGATATTTCCACGAACTTGATTCATCCTCTATTCTTGCCCTCTAACATTTATTTACTGATGCATTCAGTCTCAGAGGGAAAAAACAAATGGGAGGATTCTTGGATGTATTGCCCTTAATTAATACTCCTAACTTTAATAAATTAGTGTTTGTTTTCTTCTTTTTAAATTTCTGCTTATTTCACTGCTATGACACAATTATTGGTCTTTAAATCTTTATATATTGTATTTATATATGTATATATAAAATATTTTATGTCTATTGTAATTACTTTTTATATGAATCCACATATGATTTACACAAAAGCATAAATATAGTAACATCATAATGCTTTCTTTGGAAGTGTTGTAT
Organism: Pongo pygmaeus; assembly: GCF_028885625.2. NCBI lineage: Eukaryota > Metazoa > Chordata > Mammalia > Primates > Hominidae > Pongo > Pongo pygmaeus. The sequence continues at coordinate 109,523,279 of NC_072379.2, read as the reverse complement.
GATTGTTTCTCCCTTTTTTTTGTCTATGCTCTTCCCTTTTTTACTTTCTTTTATTCTTATTGAGTTCTTTCATCCTTCACCCATGTCAACAACCCCTTGTGTATCTTCAGTATAATTTTCTTTATGCTAGTGTAATGCTTCCCATATTCACATTCACATTTGCATATAGTGGCTTTTAAACCTTTCCTTTTTACAAAGGATAAATCATATCATGTGCTTTTCTGCTTTTCTATTTGATAATTTTTGAAAAATCTCTGAAGTTAATTGATGGCTCTAATTTGTTCTTTTTATGGGTTATATAGCATTCCATGGTATGGACATACCATCATTTATTAAACCATCCTGTTTTAAGTATTATCTTTGCATCCAGATTTTTTGCCACTCTGAACAGTGTTATGAAAAACATTATTGTACCTGTGTCCTTACATAGTTATGTTATGGCACTATCCCAGGAGTAGAATTGCTAGATCATAAGGCAAATGAATTTTTAAAATGTTATGGATGCTGCCAGATTGCTTCCAAAAAGATTATAACTCTTCCTATTTCTACCAGCAACGTGAGTGTACATGTTTCCTATACCTATGCCAGTAATATGTTTTAGCTGTTGGCTATAAAGTCATGTTTACTCTAATTTGTATTTTCCTGACTACTAGTGAATTTAAGCAGTTTTTCCTGTCTCATCTGTCACTTGCCTATTTGTATCTTTTATCCATTTTCAATTGGATTGTTTGTCTTTTTAAAAAATAATTTCATTATATATGCAACATCAGTACAACATTTTCCCCCCATAGATACTGTTAATCTGTTGACTTCTGTATTTATGGCACATTTTGCCTTTCAAAAATTTTTAATTTCAAAATACTCAGGTATTTTCATGTTATTTTACAGCATAACTTTTGCTTTTTAAGCTTACTTAAAAAGGCTTTCCCCAATCCTACTTTATACGTGTAGCTTCCAGATTCTTTATTTAAAATTGGCAAGAGGATCACTTGAGGCCAGGAGTTGGATGCCAGCCTTGGTAACATAGTGAGACCCTGTCAATACAAAAAAATAAAAAATAAAAGTGAGGCATGGTGGCACATGCCTGCAGTCCTTGCAACTTGGGAGGCTGAGGTGGGAAAATTTTGCAAGCCCAGGAATTTGAGACTACAGCTGCAGTGAGCTATGGTCATGCCACTGCACTCTAGCCTAAGCAACAAAGCGAGACCTTGTCTCTAAAAAAAAAAAAAAAAAAAGAAGAATGCACTGAAATGTATTTTTCCCTATATAACTAGCATACCAGCATATGGAAAAGACCTACAAACTAAATGATGATGATGCAAACACCCAGTAAATTATTTTCAGAGAAGATTTTCTAAACAAATGCAACAATACCAATTATATTAAATATTGATTTTTTTTGAAAAATAAAATTATACTTTACAAGTTCACTATTTTATTTAAATTGGTTTGCCAGAAGTCATCCATAGAATAATGATATGATTCACTATTTGTATCCATGATAAAGTCCAATTTAACAATAGGTAAACTAATTATGGTATCTACACCTTTAACATTTTATGCAATCTATCATCATTTTAGCAAAAACTAATTTTAAATATATTTTCTTTACAGTGTGGAGTTATCTTTTCTATATTCAGTCAACTTATATAGTGTCTGTAATTATGCTATAATTACAATAGTATTTTCACTATTTTACTAGGTTGATGCAAAAGTAATTGTGGTTTTTGTCATCACTTTTTAAAATGTCAAAAACCTCAATTACTTTTGCACACAAATCTCATCTAATCAGGAGGCTGAGGTGGGAGGATGATTAGAGGCTAGGAGTTCAAGAGTAGCCTGGGCAACATAGCAAGACAGCATCTCTAAAAAATTTTTTTTAATTAGCGGGGCATGGTGGCACACACCTGTAGTCCCAGCAAAACATGATTGTGTTTGCATAAAATTTTGAGAACTCTACAAAATAAAACTAGAATAAGAGAGTTTAGCAAGGCTGCAGGATACAAGACCAATAGAGAAAAATCTGCTGCATTGCTATGTAGTACAGTGAAAAACTGAGAGTTACAATTTTAAAATATCTTTTAAAATAACATTAAAACAGTAAATACTTAGATATTAATTTAAGAAAATATGTGCAAGACTGTTATGCTATCAGTCTCACAACAGAACAGAAACATCTTCAAAGACCTTTAAAATTGGAAAGATATGCTATGTTCATTAATCAGAACACTCAGTGTTGTTAAGATGTCATTTCTACCTAAATTGCTCTATAGATTCAGTGCAATCCCAATCAAACTCTCAGCAGGCTCCTTTGCATAGACATGGACAGGGGGTTCTAAAATCTGTTTGGAAATGCAGAGGACTTGGAATAGCCAAAGGGGTTTGGAAAGGAGTATAACAAAATTGGGGGGCTCATTGCACCTGATTTCAAGACCTATAAAGCCACAATTATCATGGCAGTATGGTATTGGTATAAACATCAATGGAACAAAATAGAGTCTAGAAAAAGACTCATCCATATAGGGTGATATCGTTTGGCTGTGTTCCCACCCAAATCTCATCTTGAATTGCAACTCCCACAATTCCCACGTGTCATGGGAGGAACCCAGTGGAAAGTGATTGAATTATGGGGGCAGATCTTTCCTGTGCTGTTCTCGTGACAGTAAATGAGTCTCATGAGATCTGATGGTTTTAAAAAATGGGAGTTACCCTGCAAAAGCTCTCTTCTCTTATCTGCTGCCATGTGAGACGTGCCTTTCACCTTCCTCCATGTTTGTGAGGCCTCCCGAGCCACGTGGAACTGTAAGTCCAATAAACCTCTTCCTTTTGTAAATTGCCCAGTCTTGGGTGTGTCTTTATCAGCAGCATGAAAATAGACTAATATATAGGGTAAATTAATTTTAACAAAGTTGCCAAGGGTAAGTCAAGGGAGAAAGAATGGTTTTTTCAAAAAATGGTACTGGAAAAATTGGATAACCATATGTAAAAAATTGAAATTTGAACCATACCTCAGACTGCATAAAAATTATTATAAATAGCCTAAAAGTATAAAACCAGAAGAAGAAAACACAGAGAAAAACCTTTGTGATTTTTGGGTTAAGCAATAATTTCTTATGAAAAACATGTATTTTAAAAGAAAAATGTTTTAAATAGACTTCATCAGAATTAAAAATGTATATTCTTTGTAGAAAAAAACTGTTAAGAAAAATTTAAAAGCACACAGAATAGGAGAAAATATTTACAAAACATATCTAATACAAAATTTATATCCAGATTATATAAAGAATTCTTACAACTCAGTAATAAGACAAATCACTGAATTTAATTTTTAAAAGTTGAATAGATAATTCACCAAGGAAGATATGCAAATGACAGACAACATGAAAAGATGCTCAAATCATTAGTCATTAGCAAAATGTAAATTAAAACCATTCTATGCCCCTAAAATGGCTAAAATGGAAAGAATGATAATATCAAGTGCTGGTGATATGTGGAACAACGGAAACTCTTACACATTGGTAGTCCCACTGCTTTGGAAAACAGTTCTGTAACCAAACGCAGGTCCCATCCCTCACCCCTTGCAGTATCTAATTAACAATAGTGAGATCGGATAGAAAGTAACTTTACTCCTGAGGTAGCTGAGGGGAGGTATTATAGGCTCCTGCCTTGAGAGTACCACTTCAGTCTTCAGGACAAGAAGGCAGGGGCTTTTAAAGGGGGCTCGACATGAACGACATGTGGGGAGGGGGTGAGGAGGTACAGGATCTTCAGATGTCTTACCTGTCAGGTGGTCTGCTTGACACCAATGTGGGTAGAGTCAGGTTGTAAATTGGGGCTACCCCCTGGTGGAAGAGAGTTCTGGAGGCACCTGGTTTGCTTCAAGGTAGGGTCTCTGGGACTTCTAAGTAAACTCATAGATAAGTTTGCCATGCCTGGTGGAAAGAAGGTAAAGGCTATATTTGCCTTCATTAAGAACTAAGTAGGAGGTGGGGGAAAAGAAAAATTTTAAAAAAAATCATTTTTTCCTTTTAAAAATAGGGTATTTGGCCACAGTTTGACAGTTTAAACATTCACTTACCATGTGAGCCAACCATTTCATTTATAGAAGAGAAATGAAAATGTGTCATACTTATACTGAAATGTTCATAGATGCTTTAGTGTTCATATTCAGGAATTTGGGGTAGGTACTGTGCTCACTATCTGGGTAATGAGATCATTCACATCTCAAACCTCAGCATCATGTAATGTACCCATGTAAAAAACCTGCACATGTACCCCCTGAATCTTAAATAAAATTTGAAATTATTTGTGTAAAAAGTCAAAAATTAGAAACAGCTAAAGTATTCATGAACTATTGTTTGATAAATTCTGGTGCATTCATATAATAGTATACTTTTTTAAAAAAAAGTAACAAACTACTTTTGTTTGAATAATGTGAATTGATCTCAAAAGCATTAAAGTAAGAAGCCAGAAATAAAAGAATACGTACTGTATGTTCCCATTTACAGTCATACCTTGTTTTATTGTGCTTCCTTTAATTGTACTTTGTAGATATTACATTTTTTATAAATGTAAGGTTTGTGGCAACCTTGCATCCAGGAAGTCGATTGGCACCATTTTCCCAAAAGAATATGCTTGTTTTGTGTGTCTGTCAGCATTTTTTAGCAAGAAAATATTTTCAAATTAAGGTATGTATTTTTAGATACAATGTTATTGCACACTTAATAAACTACAGTATAATGTAAACATAATATTTGTAAGCACTAGGAAACCAAAAAAGTTGTGTGACTTTCTTTGTTGCAATATTGCTTTATTTATTTATTGAGGTGGTCTGCAACTCAACCGACAATGTATTCAAGGTATGCCTGTATGTAAAATTCTAGAAAAGGTAAAACTGTAGTGACAGAAAGCAGCATAACAGTGGTTGCCTGAAGCCAAGGATGAGGGTGGGGCAGATTTCTCACAGAGGGACATGAAGAAACATTTTTGGGTAACTCAAGTGTTTCATATCTTGATGTAGATAGGGATTATGTGACTGTTGATTTTTAAATTTATTGAGTTGTATAGTTAAGATTGCTGAATTCTATGTCATGTAAATTATACCCCAATAAGGGAACTCTGTTGTCAATTTAATTTTCTTTTCTTTTTTTTTTTTTTTAAGGTAGTCCATGTTTTTTCTCTGGAAGCTTTTCAGAATTTGAGGTTGGGAGTAGTGAGACTTCAGTGTTCTACAATTTCATTACAACGTATGATAGTTTGATTTTTGCTTGTTATTTGCACTGATTCCAGAATCTGCATTTGTAGTGGTCAAGGGAAAACTTCCCTTTAGCCCTCTGAAAATTGACTGAAAAGTAACTGAAAAAAGGCAGATTAATAGGAGCGAAGGCATACAAAGTGCAGTGGAGGGTTGGGTCATAGAGCGAGTACACCACGCAATGGAGTACAGACCATTTTATACCCTTCTTTTTAGGGGGAAGAGAGATGGGGAAGTGTGGATAATTTTAGGGTGGTAATAGATTATTTTTATGGGAATTCAATGGGGTTGAACATACAATGGCCTGAGACAAGTTGGACCCACAAAGCAGATGATGGTTTGTGACCAGTCTGTTCAGGTATGTTGAGACTTCAGACTTTCTTCCTGCGATATGAGTTCAGTTAATGAAAACTCAGGGAATGGACCAGAGGTAACCATTTTCTTCTGAGCCAGTCTGGACTTCAGGGAGATAAGGGAACGTCAGGGAACAGCTTCATCATGAGCTTTATTTAGGAGAGACAATGGGTTGAGAAACAGGAGGTGGAAGGAGGTCAGAGAGACCTTGAGGCTTCTTCAGTTTAGCACATCTAAGTGCCATATCTTGGGATATCAATTTCTGAGGCCCAGCACATTTATTCATTCATCAATTCTGGAAAATCCTCTACCACTATCTCTTCAAATATTATCTCTTCCTTGTTTCTTTTGATTCTCTTTCTTTGGAACTTTGATTACACCGATGTTACATTTTCTTACAATGCTTCCCATATCTTTCTAATGTCTCTAATATTTTCCATTTCTTTAGTTCTCTGTATTGAATTCTACTCCAGTTCATTACTTCTTTCTTTAACTCATAGTAATTTGCTTTTTAACCCACTTATTTAGTTATATATTTTAATTTTTGGAATTTCTATTTGGTTCTTTTTCAAGTGTCTATCTTTAAAATATTATATTGTTCCTTACTCATGTATTTAATTCCCTTTATACTTTTAAAAATATTTAAATATAGCGTGTATATTCATAAATCAAGTATTTGAAGTTTGCGGGAGTCTAATTTTGCTACTTATTGTTTGTCCTGACTCACTAAGGTGGGTATTTCCAAATGAGATTTGTAATTTTGGATTGTGGGTTCCTGTCAGCTGGGATTTATCTATAGAAAACCTGAAAACCACATTTGAGGGATTATTCTCTGCCAGATGCCTGGGGCCAATTAAAGTTGATTCTTAACTTTGTCAGACTACCCAAGTAGTGTGAATTTGAACCTTAGTTTCACTTGACAGCAGAAGGTAGATTCTCAAGAGAGAGTTTTTTTCTCTTTCAGAGGCCAACACTACATAGGAAAGTGTTCCTTTCATTTTTCTTTCCTGATGGTGGATTTTTTTTTTCTGGTTCTATCTGTTAACAATGATAAAGAGACCTAGTTCTAACTGCTAATCTTTCTGGATCCAGAGCCCCTGACTTCTGGTCCTTCAAGACAATGAAAACCATGGATCTAGTATCCAGGGAGCGGTAAACATCCTCAGGGCAGCCACTACTTTGGAAAATGAGAAAAACTAAGAGAATAATTTAAAAAATAAAGAAATAATACCTTAAATCAATCATGAATTATTAATATAAATGACCTACTTAAGAGTGTGTGTGTGTGTGTACATATATTTGGGAAATACTTTTAATAAGAAATTCTTCCTTTCTTGTGGTAACAAGAATTACCTAGACAATACTTTTGTATTCACCCAATGACACTCAAAAGGTTCAGAGACTTAAAAACATTGTTTTCAAGGTCAAATCAAATTGGAGGTAACGATTCTTTATTCCATTTATAAGACCTAGGTAACTTGTCTTGGTAAAGATAGTACTAAAAATGCCTTTTCTTTTAGACAGGTAGTTAGAGTACCATACAGAGCTCATTTTTGACTGTCAAAACCAAAATTATTTGCAAGTCATAGATACATACAACCTTGTAGGCTGACACCTCACTTAACTGTTAAATCACCTAAAAGATTATCTTGTCTTTCTTTTATGTGAATTCAGGAGCAGAAAGCTATTTAAAATTCTTTCTCTAGAGAAATTCTATTAGGAGTATTATATTTCTTTGGCAGTCCTAAAAGGGACCAGCCCAATATTTTAACATCATATTTTTTAAAGTTACTTTGGATTATTCTTTAAAAAGTTAGATTGAAACCCAAGAAACAGAATATGCACTAGGATATAGCATGAATTTTACCAGGGTTCTTCTATAGCTCTAAGAGTTCTTTCAAATCTGTCTGGTATCTAGGAAACCACTCTGTATTAGCATAGCAATATTCAAATATACAAGAGACTAGTAGGTAAAAACACAAATAGATTGTACTTTCACCTACTACTGTCTGCATATTTGAATATGCAGAACACAAATAGTGTTTTTACATGTAAGTTTTAGAGTGTCCCAGAAGGACGTAGGAGCAAAAGAAAAAGAAGATTGATTGTACCATTAAAAATAGTCTATAGTCACAGTGCAACCATGGGGAGAGGAAATTACTGAAGCGTAGTTCAGGTAATTTTAAAAAACTGATGCTAATAGATAGCAGAGGCTGAACACATTCTGACTTATAAAATGCAAGAAAATAATGGACAAAGGAAGACAATAGCAATAATAACTACCACTTATTGGGTTCTGACTATACATCGGAACTATACTCAGTGCTTTACTTAAATTAAAAAGTCTCAACTACAAGAGAATCCACTTATCAAGTGTTTAATATATGCCACTTTTATCTATAGAATAACTTTTTGAGTTAGGTATTGTTACTTGCCCAGTTATGTAACTGAGGAAACTGACACAGAGTTTCATCAACTTGTGCAGATCATGTAAGCTTGAAAATGTTAAGTAAGATACAAAAGCCAAGATAGGCTGGCTCCAGAGACTATGTTGTATAACAATCTTTCCATTATATTTTCATCTAACTACTAACCTTCGTTTCAGCCCAGTTGGGGCAGGAGTCCCTAATCCCTGGGCCACAGACTGGTACTGGTCTGTGGCCTATTAGGAACTGGATGGCACAGCAGGAGGTGAGCAGCAAGGGAAGCTTCATCTGTATTAACAGCCACTCCCCATTGCTCTCATTACTGCCTGAGCCCCGCCTCCTGCCAAATCAGTGGTGTCATTAAAGTGTCACAGGAGCATGAACCCTGTTGTGAACTGCGCATGTGAGGGATCTAGGTTGCATGCTCCTTATGACACTCTTATACCTGATGATCTGTCACTATCTCCCATCGCCCCCAGAGGGGACCATCTAGTTACAAGAAAACAAGCTCAGGACTCCCACTGATTCTACATTATAGTGAGTTGTATAATTGATTCATTATATATTACAATGTAATAATAATAGAAATAAAGTGCACAATAAATATAATGTGCTTGAATCATGCCAGAACCTTCCCCCACCCACCCTGGTCCATGAAAAAATTGTCTTCCATTAAATCAGTCCCTACTGCCAAAAAGGTTGGGGACTGCTGAGTTAGGGTATGTCTTGTCCCATTTTAAAGATGGGCAAATAGAGGTAGAAACTCTAAGTAACTTGCAAAAGATTACTTGTGAGTAATAGTATTAAAATTAAAACTGGTTTAGTCTGTTTCCAGAACCTATGTACTTTCCACTCTATTATTCTGCCTTTATGGCAGTATTTTTTATTCTTCAAATATTCATTCATTTGGTCATTCATTTAACAAATGTTTACTGAGCACTCTGTGTAGTCTGTTCTGGGCTCTGGGGATACTCTTATGAACAAATAAGGCAAAGTTCCAAAGACTGCATTCTAGTGGAGGGACATAAAAAAGAAACAAACAAACCCATAAATGTATATCAAGTGTTAGCAGGCTCAGAAAAGAAAAATAAAGCACTGTAAGCAGCTAGAAAATAACAGGATAAAGGCTATATTTAAATTTTTCAGATAAGACGGTCAGTGCAAGGAAACGTGTAACTGTCACTGGTCTTTTATGATGCTGTTGCTTTCTTTCACAAGTATCTTGGCTTATATGACATTAAAACTCAATCTTGGTTTCATATCACTCTTCTGGTTTCTGGAATATGCTTGATTTAAAACTCACCATGTCACTGCAGAAATGATTTTATGCTGGTTTTCCTTTGTAATTCTTGAATGGTTATTTGAAGAGACAAAATTGGTAATTGTTTTCTTTCTGAGCATTTATCCAAAATACCCAGCTTAATAAGGTGAACAAATGTTTGGACTGATTTGGAGAGTATGCCTTGCCAACAATTAAGTAAAAGGATATTCTCGTTGTCATTAACATTTCATGTAGAATATTAGTTCTTAGAAGCAATCTAATAATAAAAGCTGTAGTGATGTCAGGAACTAATTGACTGATTTTAATTGAAGAACACTTATATTACAGAGTATATGATGGTAAGATGTGTTCAACTTGTTTTTCACTTTTCTTTAAAAAGCTGAAAACTTTCTTCCCAATAGTAATTAAAAATAAACAGCAGTCATTAACTTACTGTGAGCTTCTAATAGCTACAATATTGCTTCCTTGCATGAATGATTTACTGATTTAAAGTAAGGTAATTCAACACTGAAATTATCTTGAAAATTAAAAACCATCCTAGATAATGAATCGTTTCAGTTTCTGTAGCACCAATTTATGTTTAGTTTTTTTAATGTATCATTCTGCACATATACAACTTGCTAACTAATAAAAATAGTCTCAAAGGGACACCACCTCAAAGAACAGTATGTATGCCAAGCTCAGTTGCTGAACTCTGCTGCCTTGGAGGTGATATTTATTCATTCCTTCATTCAGCCAACACTTACTGAGAAGCTTCTTTAGGCCAGGTGTTTTCCTGAGCTTTTTAGGGGATAAAAGAAAAAAAAAAAAGCAGTCTCTGCCCCAAAATAACTTCTTATTGTGGGATTAGGATAATATTTTATTGTAAGCCTGTCTCTTTCATTTAGTTGGTTGTAGCATAATTTATTGAACCAATTCTGTGTTGTTGAATATTTAGGTAAATTTTTTTTTTGCTATAAAAAGCCTTGTTTGAACACCCCTTGTAATGAATAAATTTGTCTATATTTCTGATTTTATTTTTCAAATGGATTTCTACAAGTAGAATAACTAAGTCAAAAGGCACAAACATTTTAGTATCTTAAAAATGTACCAAAAATTGGCCTAAAATGGAAATATAGGGAAAAACATTATACCATTGTACATTGCTACAAAAACTGTGTGATAGCCTTTTCTTAGTCCATTTCCTTGCCAACATTAAGAATATAGAATGTTTTGCAACATGTGTATCATCGATCTTTAGTCTTCACAATTGTTAAAAAATTTTCATTTTTAGGAATACTTTAGTGCTGGTTAAAAATTTTCAACTGATACTGATAGTTTTTATCTAACAAGAAGTTATTCAGATTATGTTCTTTCCTTTATTTCTTACTTATGCTAAAATTTAGAGTATTAAGAGGGTATGAAAACTGTTGTCTATTGGTTTGAGAAGTTTGACCGAAAAAAATGAAGACTGTAGTTGTGCATGAATCAGTTGGAAAAGCTGAATATTGACTTAAAAGCAAATGTTAAAAAAAAATAGATCTGTATTTTGTTAGGGCTTACTGGATTTCATAAATACATATTTAGAATATTGTGAATTATATTAAATAACACATTATATTTAGTGCCAATACATTTTATCTAAGCACGAAATTCTTACCTATAGAAATATAAAAAGAAAAAAATACTGTGAATAGATTCAAATTGCTGTAACCACATCTTCCTTAAAAATGAAATTATGGAGAAGCTTCATGGTTAACTTTCTGTAACATCTATATAATATTTTCGCCATTCCTGAGTTTGTATGCTCAGCAGTTTGATCTCTTTTCTACTCATATCTCAGTGGTTACACTGTTTATTTCCAGAACCATAGGACACAAAAACCGGTATGTCAAAGTCCCCCGTGGTCACATCTGGGTTGAAGGTGATCATCATGGACACAGTTTTGACAGTAATTCTTTTGGGCCGGTAAGTCATCTTTTATCTTCTTGTTGATATAATTGGATTTCAAAGGTGAGAACAAAAGTATGTCAGACAGGTTATTCAGGTAACTCAGCCAAGACTGATAATGAATTTTATACTGGAATAGTTTATGTTTGAAAATTTCCTTTTAAGTATCATAGATAAGGTACACTATCAGAGTGTGTATGTAGGTATGTATGTGCACGTGTGTTTCTTAGAAAAAAAAACTCAGACACTTCAACAAAGTACCAAAAAATGCTTTTGGCCAACTGCCTTATTCCAAATTGGAAGATCTTTTTTTCTCCCGTGGGAATACTTTGTAGCTTATATTTTCAGTTGATGTGTAGCAGACATAATGTGTACAAGACCTATAGGCATCAGTTTTCTAAATCATTAGTTTAAAATGCAAGTGTAATATAAATCATATTGGTAAATGTACAGGAAGCAAACTTTACCTCTACCCTCTTAGGGTCCCAGCTGGGCCGGAGAATTAATTTGACATAAGACAGAGTCATAGGAGAAAAGCAAACAAATTTAAAATAAGTTTTAGGTGACGCAGGAGCCCTCATAAAGAAATGAAGACCCAACAGGTGGAAAAACGTACATACTTTTATGTTAGATTGAACAAAGAGACCTAATTGTGGAAAAGTGACTAAATTATGTGGCGAGGCTAAAGGAAGATAATTATTTTAACACATTTTAACAAGGTGTGTTTGTACAGAAGCCCCTCCGCGCCCCCTGCCATGACTTCCCATGGAATAGTGTTTTTTTTTCCTCCTGGTACAGGGAAGGCATCTTTCACATGAAAAATTGTATCTCCTGCTTTCAGGAAGAAAAGGGAAAGATTAGAATGCCCTTTTTGCATCTGCTGTTTGTCAAGTGCCTTTAGCTTAAAGTAATCCTTACGTCAAAGTGGCATATTTTAGAGTGGCATAATCTGTCACCCTTTATCAGTAGAATGTTAGAAGCATTGAGTTTATAGTAGAAATGCAGACATTCCTTATTCCATGCTTGTACTCCATAGAATTGAGACTAAACTGGTATTTTGTGAGTTTTTTCATGTTGAATGTATACAGAAATTCTGTATTTATGAATCCCTGCAATAGCTCATAATATAAAGTGAATCTTTGAGTTAACTGGCACTACACCTGCTTCTCATTATCTAGTGTGTTTAAAAGCTTGGATCTTCACTCATTAGATTTTCCTAAAGGTAGACATATCTATACTTGTTAACATATATATAAGTTGAGCATCCCAATCCAAAAGTCTGAAATCTGAAATGCTCCAAAATTCTTAGATTACTGGGCACCAATATGATACTCAAAGGAAGTGTTCATTGGAGCATTTTGGATTTCAAATTTTGGGATTAGATACGCTCATCCAGTAAGTATAGTGCAAATACTCCAAAATAAAAAAAATCCAAAATTTGAAATACTTCTGGTTTCAAGTATTTTGGATAAGGGATATTCAACTTGTATAAGTTAATATTGAATACCTTTAGATATGTTTGTGAAAAAAATTTTATCCATATAGTTTTTTTCTAAAATTTAATGTTGGTGATCTCTAATAAAACAATTTCTTTCACATAGTATGAGGGCACACTCCTGCTGTCACTAATGGAGCAGCCACTTTGACTCATCTTTGGCTGACAGTACAGTAATAGAGCTAGAGTTGGATAAGCATATATAATTGTGTAGAAGATAACTTTAGCAAACTACCCCTACTTCTTTTTTTTCTAGTTGCGATGATGATAAATACTACTAAGTCCTTCTCTTGCCTTTGAGTAGTAATTATTACAAAAATATAATCTAATTTTTGTAAGGTATACTAAAGATGAAATAAACAGATTGGAAATATTTTAGGTCACTTACAGTATAGAAGTGACTCTTGTGACAAAATTTTGTAGCAACTCGCAAGTGAAAAAGATTACCTAAAAGCCATTTTATGTCTCTCTCATCACAGATGTGACTGGGTATGAAATGTTTCCATTGTGTGCGATGTCTCTGTGAAATATCTTTATGCTAACCCTCTTGAGTATATGATCATTGCACAATGATGGAAAATGTCCTATCGTCTCATGATATGGATTTGCCAATTTACGACTTTAGTTTGCATTTCTAGTGCGATAAATATCTTTCATAAGTTTATTTTAAAATTGTGATAATTGTCTGGAAGTGTTGTTCAGTGCGTATTACTACTTGATTTTACTGGATTATATCATAAAGACATGGTGATTCTAATGTGTTGCTTTATAGTTGCTTAGAATAATTTCTAAGCATTTCTCTCAGTAATTTCTTTCTCTGTGAAAGAAATTAGTGTCTTTTCCTTTACAACACCTACTTCTATGTAGATAAATACATTTTCTATTGTAGCCATGATGTTCTTCACCGGCACACAAAATAACTGATTATCGTAGATAGTGAGAAATTTTGCTTGCTTTAAAATGGAAGCACATAAAAAGTAAATTTTGTATTTGTATTTGTATGTATATATAACTGTGATATTTCTTATAGTGATTTTTAACTACTTCACATTGACAGACTCTTCAATTAAAAATGCATGCAGCAATTCTTTCATTTATTATAAATATTAATTTTAGTAATTATATTTGAACTGTTCTCCTAGATAATATGTTCCATTTACTGAAAACACAAATGTGATTCTTTCTATGGCCTCCAGTTAGCTTGTACACTTTCCACTTTGAAGTTTTTCTATCATTTTTATCTAGCTTTAAATTGAGAGCAACTGAGATACTTTCACTGTTCCTGCATAGTGATTTGTGAAATTCTAGTATCTAAAAATAAATCTAAAGTAAATTATTTATTTATTTAGCACCTAAAATATATAATTTATTTTAGCTACTTTGACCAAAGGACATTAGAAGAAAAACTTTTAGCTTATACATTTCAAGGCAAACATAACCTTTCTAAGATGTATAAATGTATTTTGATTTTTAGGTTTGTGATCATAGTGTGGCCTTGTGAACAATTTGTATGCAGGGAATATGAAGCATAACTGAATAATTCAGATGCAGAAACTATTTATGATAGAGTGCCTCTTTCTGAGAATGGAAACTTCGAGTTATACTGAATGTGAGTTCTTTTTAGTTCCAAGTCATTTGGAAAAGAGCTAATTCAATCACTTATTTCATTGATACCTTATTAGATAAAATATTAGCCCCCTAGAGTGTTTTGTGAAGGAAATATGCCTAATAGGAGATGATAGTTTTAGCAATAAATGAGCATTAGAACTATTATTTATTAATGAAATGAACTGGTGGTCTGAAAAAGTGATGATAAATAGACAACTGTGGAAGATGAATATTAAAATTCCATAGAATTCCTTTTGAAGTTTATGAAGTACAAAAAATTTTTCACTTTTTAAAAACCAGTGAAAAGTAAAGTAGAAAAAGTAAAGTTTATGTTTTTAGAAAAGTGTGGAAAATGAATGTTAAAATTCCATAGAATTCTTTTCGAAGTTTATGAAGTGCAAAAAAATTTTCACTTTTTAAAAACCAGTGAAAAGTAAAGGAGAAAAAGTAAAGTTTATGTTTTTATATCATGCAAAGCTTTTCATTTATGCCTTCAAGACACATTTTTGAGCACCTCTGATTTGCCCACCTTGATTTTGGCTTGTGGAGCCTGATGGGTGGGATGCGTCAGGAGAAATAAGAGTTACATTTAACCAGGCAGAGATTACTAGATTCTATAATATATGTGGGAAATGGACATTTTAAGCAATTTAGTATCTAGTCATACCTGTTTTGATTTTTTTCCCCTATATAATGCTTCTTTGGTAAAACAAAAACAAAAACAAAACAAAACAATAGATTCTTGGAGTTGCAGGAAGGATGAAAGAATGGGACTTTTTATTTTAAGAGCACTTGACAGCCGGGCGTGGTGGCTCATGCCTGTAATCCCAGCTCTTTGGGAGGCCGAGGCGGGTGGATCACCTGAGGTCAGGAGTTCAAGACCAGCCTGACCAGCATGGTGAAATCCCGTCTCTACTAAAAATACAAAAATCAGCCGGGCGTGGTGGTGCATGCCTGTAATCCCAGCTACTTGGGAGGCTGAGGCAAGAGAATCACTTGAACCTGGGAGGTAGAGGTTGCAGTGAGCCGAGATTGCACCATTGCACTGGAGCCTGGGAAACAACAGAGAAACTCTGTCAAGAAAGAGAGGGAGAGAGAGAGAGAGGAAGGAAGGAAGGAAGGAAGGAAGGACGGACGGACGGACGGACGGACGGAAGGAAGGAAGGAAGGAAGGAAGGCAGGCACTTGACACTTGACAAAGAGAGGAATTGGGACTGAGTTTTGGGAAATGTTTAAAGTAGTCAGAGATTTTAAGGACAGAGATTCAGGTCATAGATAATAAGGAGTGCAGTGAACCTGTGACACGCCTTCTGAATTCTTTTGCCACTATCACTAAGCATTAAAACATACCCTGATGCCTAGAAGGAGCAGGTAAGAGGGTCAATACATGCTACCAGTACTAGGGTATAATCCCCACTCTCAAGGAAGGATGGAAGGGAGAGAGACAATCAGTCCTTCACAACACATTGTAGCAAATACCATAGATGGGGGTATGACAGAGCCTCTTCGAGAAGTAGAGCATTTGTGTATGAAAACCCATGAAATCTCCCAGGAGGATTTGGTAGAACAGAGTGTTCTGAAATCAGTTAAAATAACTATTTGGTAAAAATCCTGCATTACATAAAGCGCTCTAGATGCTGTATGTTTTGTGAATGAAGTGATTTATGCCTAGAGTGGTTAATGGGTTTCAGCTGCATTGAAAATATTCTGCCTATACAATACAGAATAATCTTGTGATACACGAGAATGAATTTTCATTGCATTTTTTATTGTCGAATTGTAGTATTTTCCTTTTGTAACTTCTCTAGAGCAGCTAGAATAGCTTTTATTTAAAATCAGCCATTTCAGATTTAAAAAAGGTCATTAGACAGTGTTGACAGGATCCAAATGAAGTATTCTCTTCACAATTTCTTTGAAAAAATAGTGCTTAGACTTTAATTGGTTATATTTTCTTGTTGCTTGTAGTACATGCTTATTCTTTAGAAAATTTTGGTAGGAACTAAAATAATCTGTATTTTATAGAAAAATATTGGTAACAATAGTTTTATGGTTTTTGTTAATAAGTCATAAAGCCTTACCTTGTGGTTTTTCATCAAATGTTTCTCATGGTTCCCATAAACAGTGCTGGAACCTGGCAACCTCACATTCTTTACCTAGATATAATTTTCATTTGACTGGTATAGACAAAGGCATACATCTCATAAAAAGATCAAAGCCACTTAAAGGAGATACCATTATAATGAAAATATTTGTGTAACCAAAGATAACTAAGTCTCAAAAGAGAGCCCATTCTCAGAAGCTGTGTTCAACACCAAGAAATGTCCATGCAGTAAAATGAAACAGAAAGTCCCTCAGGATTACCTTCATTGTTTATTGGATTTGTTGCTGTAATTAAGACATGAAAAAATATATATGATTTTAAAAAGAGAGCTTGGAAACATAATATGGTGGTGAAATAAATAATGTCACCCATCTCCCCAACAGAAGAGGCAATCTTAGCTTCCATTCCTACCAAATCAAATTTTATCTTATGTCTTAATTATTCTGCTAGTGTAGAAATCATTTTCCACATGATTTCATTTTTAGATAGAAGAATGTCAGCAGAATTGTCATTAGACTTCATTGCTATGGCAGATACTGTTCCTTTGGGCCGTTTAGTTACAGAATTAAACACATTCATTTTATTAGAAATATATATTTACTGATAATAGGTCAGGAGCCAAGATTTAGTGAAACATTTGCAGGGGTTATTAATTTAGCAATTTTATAAGTGCTTAGAATTTTTTTTAAAGTGAGGTTGAAGACTTTATTTTACTTGTAAGATGTAATTGGTGCCTACATAACTGGGTATACATAGAAAAATAAAATGGAAAATATGAGGCGCCCATAAGACAAAAAAAGTCTAGTATTGAATATACTGAGATTCAAAGTTTGAGGTTAAATTGCCTCATTTACATGGATATATACTTATAAAATATTTGGTGGGTAATTATTTACTCTCCACTTCTTTTAATAAATAGCAAACTACGTAAATAACTTTGTAAACACCAAACTATGTAAATAACATTCTTTTGACTGAGCTGGGAGTCAGCTTTTTTTGGAAATTTTTTATTTTCTGAAAACCTGTTGGGTAATCTTTAAAAAGACTTTGCTCTGTGTCAGTATCTTATTGGTTGTATTTGAAAAAGATCAGTTTGATTTTGAGTAACTTGGGTGATCTTTTTTGTATAATGGAGCCATAAATGGACCCTGTAGTGAATCAAGATAACTACACTTTTAGACATTATTCATAGTAAGACTCATGTGAGTTTTTGGTATATTAAGATTTGTCTAACTTGGTGAATCAAGCAAGCGAAAATGCAGTTTTTTACTATAGTCATCAGAATCAGAGCCATAACGTGTGTTCTATTGATAGGTCATCACAGGCCCCATGACTTTTGCATTAAATAGAAGTTATTTTTGTAATATGACTCCTAAAGAATTCTGCTGCAACTGATATTTCTGTCACTAATGATTTTTCTGAAAAGAATCCTGATCACATTATTTTGCTTCCTAACAACAATATTATCAACCTACAGTACCTACTATATTCAATAAAGAAACAAGGCAAGAAAGCCCTCTCTTACCACTTATATTTGACATTATGCTAAAGGTCATTACCAGTGCAGATTAAGTCAAGAAAGAGAAATAAAAGATGTAGGAATGGGAAATGAAGATTCCAAACTGTTGTTTTTCATAAGTATGGTATTGTCTCCTTAGAAGTCCCAAGAGGAATCTGCAGAACTATTAAGACAATTATGCAAACTTAGTAGTATAATAGCTATTATATACATGATGAAACATGGCTAGATATCATCAAAAAATAGAAAACATACTTTTAAAGAATTTGCCATTTAAAATAGCAGTAAAAAATTCAGGATTGGTTACCTCTGGAAAAGATGAGAATGAATGTTTTTGGGGAGGAGTGAGTATACAAAGGCACCAAGTTACGGTACTTATATCTGAAGCAGAGTGGGAGCATACAGATGTTCATTACATCATGCTTTATACTTTTTACGTCTAAAATATAAAATAATACTTCCTTTTTTTTTTTTTTTTTTGAGATGGAGTCTCGCTCTTTCACCCAGGCTGGAGTACAGTGGCACAATCTCAGCTCACTGCAACCTCCGCCTCCTGGGTTCAAGTGATTTTCCTACCTCAGCCTCCCAAGTAGCTGAGATGACAGGTGCACACCACAGCAGGCTAATTTTTGCATTTTTAGTAGAGACAGGGTTTCACCATGTTGACCAGGCTGGTCTCAAACTCCTGGCCTCAATTGATCCGTCCGCCTCGGCCTCTCAAGGTGCTGGGATTATAGGCATGAGCCACCACGCCTGCTATAATAGACTATTTCTCATAACTGCATAAGTTAAAATATTAAAAGTTGACATCAGTGACTCCACACTACTTATAAATATTAGATCGTCCCCTAATATATGTGAGGCCTAAGGCAGGCATGGAGGTCTAAATACTACATGTCCAAATATTTAACATTTAACTATAAATTAAGTTAGCAAACTGTTAAATGAAATATGTTACTTTTCCTAACTCGATAAATATACCTCCATATGGCTAAAACCAGCAAACAAAGATGACTGAATTTAAGTATTATTACACATTTGAGTATTCTGTTGAAAGGTCTGTGATGTTTGGAAGAGTAATAAAATTAAAATATACATAAGCGTTAAATTACATATATATTCTAAATGAAAATTCCAAGCTGTTACTTTTCAGTTTTTTTAAATACATTTTAAATTCATTTATACATTTTTTTTCTGGCCTCCATTTCAGCAAAATCACTATGTTGTTATAATCAAGATTTTCACATGCTATGCATTCTATTGACAACAGTGAATGATATGAAGGATTAAAATAATATTTAATTGTATTTAGTATAGATAATTTAAATATATGTTAATGAAAATGTAGATGAAAATAAATGCAAAACATTTAAAAGTAAATTTTTTCAAGTCTTTCGAAAAGATTTTTTGTAAAATATCAAAATGTATCTTTTCAAACCAAAAGTCAAAATATAAATAACTATTAACATAAAATTACATCAAAATTATTTAAATAGAACTGAATTTTTAAGTATTTAAAGAATTAATTACATTTTATTACATATTTTTATAAAAGGAAATCTATTCACAGGTTTGAGGGTTCAATTTCTACGTGCTTGTCAATGTAAAGAGTATCATGCTCCATGCATTTCATACCCTCAACTACATACATATAAATTTAAGTAGTCACAAATGTTTCCTTTGTCACCATGCACAACTGTGGTGAATATTGTGTTTTCCTGAGTACCTCTAGAATTCTAGAATCACAAGTTGAAACATGAAGAGCAGAAAGAACAGGGGCGCTCAGCTACTGGCAAATGATACTGAGTATACAAGAATCTGTGGCCCCTAAGCTGAGAAGGCTTGTTAGGTCATTTAATTTCCTTCTTCTAAGCTAAGTGCTTAGATGGCTAAAATCCTGCCTGTGATCAACTGGTAAAGTTTCATGGCATTTGGAATCAATCCATTGTGCTTTTTGTTTTTTGTTTTTTGTTTTTTTAAGAATATAAAATATATGGAAAAACATATGTCTGGGTCCTTAATGGTGTTAGTTTTTTATGAGTAAATACCTGGTGAATAATCAGAGTTAGAATGTCACACTTTGCTAGTGCTGAATGCCAGATCTTGAATGGCATAGGGACCCATGTGTTCTTTAATAAACTTAATTTTTGTAAAACTTGTGATGTGCAGGTTTCTCAAAAACACAGGCACCAAAAAAGCAGTGCCTCTTGCCGAGGCCTAAGCGCAGTCTGGCTCAAAACAGCTAGTGTAAAGTCATTAGCAGGGCAGTCAAACCCTTTTGATTCTGTCTCCCACCAAATTTTCCAGATCCGTCTTACCTGCCTATGCCTTGATCATTCCATAAATTCACCATTTGATTTTGCATTTTTGTATTTTGGCACAGCCTGTCTTTTTTTCTCCCTTTCATTATCTTGTGCCTGCCCACCTTAATCTGGACAATGACTACTTCCAGACCTACTCTAACATGAAGTTTTGCTTCTGACTAAGCCAGTTACCCCACACAGAATTTGCAGTATAATTGCACAGTGATTCTGTGTGTGTAAAGACTGTGAACTTTGCCAAGGCAGCTATGGGAGCTAACTCATCCTTGTATCCCTGTAGCCCAGAAGTGGGAACAGAGTTTAACAGCTGTTTCATGACACAGTTAATGGCCAATTTCTGCACAGTAAAGGTTCATCTAGAACAGGGTTCAGTGAAATATGGCCCTTGAACCAAATCTGGCCCATTCCTATTTCTGTATAAAAGAAGTTATGTTGGAACACAGCCACACTCTGGCTTTCATATTGACTATGGCTGCTTTCCCACTGTAACGGCTGAGTTAAGTACTTGCTTGCGAGAGAGATTTATATCCCACAAATCCTAAAATATTTATTATCTGCTCTTTATTTAAAAAGCTTGCCAACCTCTGATCCTAGTGAATTAGTAATAGATAACTTTAGAAAGATTGGTTTAGGACTGATTATGTCTGGCTGTTAATAGGAAAGTCAGAAATTTGAACATTATTTAGAAGGGACTAAAAAGCAGTTTACATTTTGGAACAGGAGAGTAATAAGTTACGAGAGGTATCCTGGCAAGACTGGTTTGGGAAAATTATGAATGGAAGATTAGATTGGAAATAGGATATAGGTAGAAAATGCAATTATTTGATAATACTGTTAGTTCAAATGGGAGATGATTAGGCATTAGGCAAAGGTGGTAGTAATAAAAATATGAAGTAGATTGACTTATAAGAGTCCTTAGGAACCAATAATTGGTTTGATGTCTGTTAGATTCTGCTGCCTCGTATTAACTCACCACATCTGTCAGAGAAATTCACCAGCTGGAATACTGAACTAACTTCATGCTTATCTCTGATGGGTCAAACCTTAAAATTAAGCATGAGCAGCAGTCTTGGCTACGTGATGAGAATTGTGCTGCCTGCTAATGATTAGATTTGTGTCCCTGACGTTGGGAGTGGCAGTCCAGTCTTGTTCATGACTCCTTAAGCTTATAGGCAAATATTCCATCGAAGTATCAAAGTTCCATTCTGTTACACTTAGCATCCATGTCAATTAACCCCCCACTCATTTCACCAGCCTTTTCTACTCTTTTTGGTAAAGTTCTCGCATGTTTCAAAACGTATAGACAATTCCCAAAATGTAGAGGTTAAAAGAAGGAAACATAGAAGGGCGAATATTTTGGTAAACCCTCTGATAGAGAAGCATGTTTTAAAAATTTCTTTGTCATTATTATTTAAAACATACACAAATATATATTTTTTGAAAATTAAAATATTTTCAATACGTCAACACATTGTGGGAAGTTGTAAATAAATATTTTAATTAAAAATATTTTCAAAAAGAAATGTATCAATTTTTTTGAAGAAATGATATAGAATGTTCACACTACTTTCAAGTTACATTAATCTCCCCTTTAAATGAAGTTACTGTATTAAAATAAGTATATTGATATTGTCAATTTAAATTAGGATATAATCAGTGGAAAGAAAGGGGAAACTATAAGGCTTCACCAAGTTGCGGAATATTGAACTTTTTTGATTACTAAGCCTGATTTTCATAAAAATAATAGTCATTAACTAGGACCTACTTAGACTAACAACTACATTAGGCTGAAGTTTCACTTAGACTTCCAGTGATTTTATTTACAGTTGAAGAGCTTCGACCAAACCATTTTCAAAGCTGCTTAAATCTTCCTTTTTGTGAAATGCATCTGCCTATTCCCCACTGAAGGTTTAAACTCTGTCTGCCTAGTATTTGCTGGGAAGCTGCAGGCAAATGAAACATTCCTCTCAAATTAGCCATGATTATATTTGGGTTGTTCATATAAATTAAGTTTCATTTCACAAAAACCTAATGAGATTATAAATTATGTCATTTCTACAAGTCATTATGGAATTATCTAGACTCTAGTGAAGGAGAAATTCTACTTCACAAAATATTTGGTACGGAGTCTTTTAAAACACTGTATTGCATTCTTCTGTCATTAAAAAAATAAAAACACAAACACAAAAACAAAGCATAGTCTTTCAAACAAAGAAAATATACTGAATAGGAATATTGTACTGAATAGGAATATGTACTGAATAGGAAATGACAATTACCATTAAATTAATGGATTCTTTAAATCTACTAGCATGGTTTCACTGCGCCATTGTTTTTAGATTTAATGCGTTATCCTGCACTGACTGAAAAGTAATAGTATAAAATGAGGAAGGCTATTTTAAAGGTCATTCATCAAAGTGCATGGTACTTAAATAGCTTTTTTGCCCAGATGGGCATTACTGGTTAAACCGTTATATTTTTTCAAGTAGTATTTGTGACTTTTTGAATCCCTTCCAAAATACATGTTGAAATTTAAGTGCCATTGTAACAGTATTACCAGGTCAGATGTTTAAGAGGTCATTAGGCCACGAGGATTCCGTCCTCATGGCTGGGATTAATTCCTTATAAAAGGGTGACTTCAGTCCCCTTTTTCCTCTTTGCCCTTCTGCCTCCTGCTATGTGTGGAAAAAGTATTCTCCTCCAGAGGATGCAGTATTCAAGGTGCCATCTTGAAATCAGAATCATCAAACCTGCTGGTTCCTTAATATTGGACTTCCCAGTCTCTAAAGCTGTGAGTCAATATATTTTTTATTATAAATTACCCAATCTGCGGCATTCTGTTATAGCAGCACAAGCAGACTAAGACAGTATTATACTGTTGAGTCACAGTAGTATATTTTATAAAGAACTTTAGGTACATTTTAAAGAGTAAGTTCTGTTGTTATTATAGTCACATAATATTTCTCTGTATTTTAATTTAAAGAAACCAACCATCTTAAGAAGTATTTTTTTAGATGGAAGAACATTATTTAAGCTACTGTTTTATTGCAAGAAAATTTTCCTACTATTATATGTTTGGTATAATAATATTATATTAATGTGAAATTTTATTATATTCTTTTCCACCCTATCAGTACCCCTAACCATCTTACTGCTCATTCTTTTGAAGTTCACTATTCACAATACCTTTTTTTTGTCACATCAAAGTAAATTTGGTATTTGATCATAAGATGGATTATGAAGAGGATGCCCCCTTATGGAAAGAATTTAAGAAGGATATGCTTGTGTATATAGAGACTACCCAAAATTGATATATTATTCCCATCCTTTAGGCTCAGGAAGACTGCCCTCTTAATAAAGTTATTTACAACATTCTCTGTTTTTAATTCCTGAAATTCTCCCAAATGGCCGTGAGACTATTACCATGATCCTTTGCCTAATATGTCTGCTTTAATGTGCTTTTGTATTACTCCAATCCTGTTTAAAAGTAAGCCAGCCAAAAACATCACAAATCATGCAAAACAAAATCATTTATAGATGCACAAAAAAATACCCTATATATTTTTTCCACTTGGTTGAAAGTGAAGTAGGCTTAGAGTAAAATACATTGTCTTCAAAACTCATCATGCATTCTGTGTTCTCAGCCCCTGATTTTTTTATCCCCCTAAGTAGTAGCCCCTCCTTTAGAGGGGAGATCTCTCCTGCTCTCAAAATTATTTTTTCTACTTCTCCCCAAAAGGAGGAAATCTAGTAACCTTTCACAGAAAAAGAGAGACAGAGAGATGAATATCACCTCTTACAAATGTTGCTTTCTTTCTTTTTTTTTTTTTTTTTTTCCTGAGACAGAGTTTCACTCTTGTTGCCCATGCTGGAGTGCAATGGCACCATCTCAGCTCACTGCAACCTCCGCCTCCTGGGTTCAAGGGATTCTCCTGCCTCAGCTTCCTGAGTAGCTGGGATTACAGGTGCGTGCCACCATGCCTGGCTAATTTTTTTTTTTTTTTTGTAATTTTAGTAAAGACGGGGTTTCACCATGTTGGCCAGGCTTGTGTCAAACTCCTGACCTCAGGTAATCCGCCCTCCTCAGCCTCCCAAAGTGCTGGGATTAAAGGCGTGAGCCACCATGCCCAGCCAACAAATGCTGCTTTCTTTTAACTTTTTTTTTTTTTTTTTTTTGAGATAGAGTCTTGCTCTGTCACCCAGGCTTGAGTGCAGTGTGGCACATTCTTGGCTCACTGCAACCTGTTCCTCTGGTTCAAAGGATTTTTGTGCCTCAGACTCCTGAGTAGCTGGAACTAGGAACAACAGGCATGCGCCACCATGCCAGGCTAATTTTTTTTTGTATTTTTAGTACAGAAACGGTTTCACTATGTTGGCCAGGCTGGTCTCGAACTCCTGGCCTCCCTCAAGTGATCCACATGCCTCGGCCTCCCAAGGTGCTGGGATTTTCTTTTAACTTTTAATAAATGTAGCAGGAACATCTCTCCTCAATTCAACATCACCATAAAAAGAAAATAATAATAAAATGGAAGAAATCACCTAGCAGAGAGAGAAATTATTTTTGTGATGGTGTCTCCCCCCAAATATCACAAGTCACTTCACTTGTCTCCAAAGACAACAT
Source organism: Pongo pygmaeus (assembly GCF_028885625.2). Classification (NCBI taxonomy): domain Eukaryota; kingdom Metazoa; phylum Chordata; class Mammalia; order Primates; family Hominidae; genus Pongo; species Pongo pygmaeus. The sequence continues at coordinate 109,498,369 of NC_072379.2, read as the reverse complement.
TGAATAGTGCTTTGAAGGTGGTTTCAATCATGAGACTAAAGAGGTGGCATTTACCCCTACCAGATACCTGTTGCTTCCACTCCAAGGCCTTCTGAGACTAAGGGGAAGGCTAATCCCATGGCCGTGAGCATGAGCAGTTTTCCAGTGCTGCATATTTCAGTTTGAGACATGGGACAGGGAATGGTGTGACCTCTAGTTCTCAATCGAGGGTCAGCTTGTGTCCAGTTCCAGTCCTGCACCAATTAGCTATGACCAGTGGGGCAGGATCTAGTTGAGAAATGACTATGATTGGCCTAGCTTGAGTTAAGTGCCTGCCCTGGAAGAGTCAATCATTGTCAAGGGCTGGAATATTGTGGTTGTCATAGTTTGGATCAGGTATCTACCTCTAGACCAACCAATTCTGGCCTAGGGGCAGCGTTATATAAAAATTATGGCAGCTCCATGGAAACCTTATCTTGTTGATGCCAGTACAGGGAAAGGGGTTGTTGTTCCCAGATAATGCAGAGTGTTAGGCAGACAAAAGAATAGACAACAATGTCATATAATAAAAGGTAACAAGTATAAAAGCCAGAGACAGAGGTGCGACATCATGAAGTTCATAGAAGTGATATCTAGCAAGAAAAAATTCAAAGGCATTAGTCAGTTCAACCTTGAAGAAAAGATAGGATTTCGACTTATGGACAAGTGGAAAAGTAACTTTCGAGAAGTAGAAAGCAAGGTAGCAGAAGCGTGGAGGTGGAAGTGTTTAGAATATGTATTGGGTACTTGAGCAATTTTGTTTGGCTAGATATCCAATATATTCTGTTTTAAGACCAAGTGTGATTAGTTTATGTGGCTTCAAAATTCTGTTCTCTACTTGCAACCTATGCAAATTCAAATTCAGTGCAACTAAAATGACAAAGGGTGATTTGCACTGTTTAACAAATGGGAGATTGATATTAATCATCAGGTGTTTGGAGGCTTTGCCGTGAGAGAGGGAGGAGAGAGAAGTGATCCTAGCAGCAGTATATAGGAGCAGTGTATTTGTAGACTTTGCTTGGCTATTCTTTGTTAAATAATTAAATATAAGTCTTTTTAAAAATCCACTATGCCTCCTCAATCAGGAGCAATAAATAGGTTATCCTGTGCTACTAAATTCTGAGATCTTTGTTTAGATAAATTTAGTATGTGTGCCAGATAGTATTTCATACTTAAAAAAATTATATTGTATTTCATACTTTTGCAACATATATGTCTCACTGTAGTTTATCTTAGATTAAGAACTATTAAAGTTCTGAATCTGTGGTAGAATTTTCTTTGCATCCCCTTCTTTTTTCTTTTCACCTTTCTACCTTCCATAATATTTCTTTTGCAGGTCAGCTGAACACCTGGGCTTTGAAAGATTACTTATTTATTTGGTTCTTTGTCAGCATCATGTTCTTGTTGCCAAAACCTGTGGTCTCTTCCAAATATCCATCTTAGCCTTTCAGCAGTATTTGATATGGTTGGCCACTTCCTTTTTAAAATATTTTGAGAATTTTCTTCTTTTAGCTTCTTTGAACCCAAATAACCAGTCACTTTTTCTAGGCCTCCTTTACATTTTCATCCTTCTCTGCTAGATTTCTAAATTTTGGCATGCCCCTGAGCTTGATCCTGAATGTTCATCCATACTTAAACCCTCCCTAAGAAAATTGATCCTGTGTTTTTAAATGCTGTCTTCATGCATCGGTGCTCAGATTCGTATCTCCAGATGGTATCACACTTCGATATTCAAGAAACATCTTAAATTTAACATGTCTAAAAGGAAATTCTTCATTCCCTTCCTTTCTCCTTCCATCTTCTTTCCTCAGATTTCTTCCATTTCAGTAGATGGCACTATCCACCCACTTACTCAAGACAAAAAGTTAGGAGGCATCCTTGGGGTCTCACTTTTTATTGCCCTCAACTGCCTGGTTATGCCTGTTACTCTTCCACCAACGTCCTAGAGTCACGTGCTTTCTTCCATCTCTACTGCTGCCTCACTGATTCAGGTCATCATCTGTGTCACTACAAGGGCCTCCTAACTGGGCTGCATGCTTCCCCTCTTCATCTTCTAAACATCAACATCTCTGTGGCAGCTGCAGTTATCTTACAGTTATCTTATCCTTAAACTCAGTCTCTAGCCTACATGAAACACTTCAGTGGCTTCTTGTTGCTATTAGAATTAAAAGCGTTAAGTTTCTCTGATTCCCTTGACCATGGCCTTCAGGGCCCTCACATTGTATGGCCTCTCCATCTCTTCCCTTTCCATGCTTGCACCTCTCTGATCTTTCAATTCTTTGAACAGGTGAAAGGCCTTTTGTCCTAGCTAGATCCTCTTCCTTGAATTCTCTTCCTTTAGGTCTTTGTGTGATTGGCTCTTTATTTTCCCCACTTCAGGGAAGAGTTTTTTCTGTGCATCTAACAAAATGGAACACACGCAAACATGTGCGTGCACACACACACACACACCTGCTTCTAGCTACTATCACTATCTTATTTTATTTCTTTATTCATGTTTATATTTTTATCTCCTCCAATAGAAAATTTAGCTTCATAAGGTCAGGAACCTTGTCCTTTTGGTTCACTGCTGTAGCACAGTGCCTGGCTGGCTCATAATAGGCACCCACTACATCTTGTTAAATAAATAAACAAATTTCTGTTCTGTGAGTGAGTTTAGCATTCGTGATGCCTTCTGGTTCAGAAATAAGAAGTCAGTGGAAAGTATACAAGAAGGACATCTGACATCTTTGGAAAAAAGAGACTAAAATGCACTTAAAATGGTTAGTGGAGATTGGAAGAAGGCTCCTGACATGATGCACTTTTCAGAAAGAGGATGAAATGGATATCACCTTAAAAATAGATGGTGATTCAAGCAAAGCAAACAGAACAAGGAGAAATAGGACCAGATAAAAAGTTTATTTTAGGTAGAGCACAGAGCATTTGTGATAGGTCAGCTGAACAGGCTGGCTGAAGCTAGGAGGAGGGGTAGAGTGGTAGAAATATCTGGGGACACCAAAAGAAATTATTGTCTTATCTACAGGGCAATAGCAGGACTACAAGATATTTGTCAAGATATCAAAGAGATATTAAAAAAGGCAAAGTCCAATTTAGTACGGGATGGCCTGAAATCTAGTAGTAAAACTATCTCCATGGGAAGAAAGAAATCTTAGGACAGTAGAAAGAAGGATGGAGCTAAAGCTTCTCATCCCATTCTGAGTATCTAAATAGAAACTTTGTTGTCCATGACTAAAATGTTATAGCACTGTTTCTCAAATTTTCATGTGTATTAGAATCACCTTAGGAGCTTATAAAAAATAGAGATTTTCTGGCTTCCTTGAGATTCTGATTTAGTAGAACTCGTGTGGGTTTCAGGAAGCTGTACTTTAGCAAGTATTCCCCAAATGAAATTAATACAGTTCAAATGCAAGGCCAGGCCATGCCTCAAGAAACACTGGCTTATAGGGGCCTGTAGTTTTGTCTGTGTTCACATACTGTTTAAACACAGTTTAATAATGTTGTGAATGCCTGAGGAAGTGGTTTGTATGTGTATGTAAGTGCACGTATGTGTGTAATTGTTGATTAGGTGGATATAGTGGAACTAACTAAAAAGACATTTCATTCTAAAAATTAGACGTTCTCATTTCTATTGAGTTTATTTACAAATATTGCACTTATGCATAATCTGCCCTTTTATTGGTTGAGTTTTAAAAATGTAATTAGTTTCAGATGATTTTCAAATAATCTGAATTTACAGAATCAGATTTTTAATTAGAAATTGGATGGTAGAAATGAAAGACTATGTTAATTAAATATGTATTTTATTTTATTAAAGTTTCAATAGCCCCACCTGAAATTGATTCTACCTGGTTGATTTTCCTGAACTCTGGGAACAAATAACTCTTGTTTCTGTTGTGTATGACCAAGTAAAAACTGAAGAAACTATTTATGTACTAAAAATTAGCACCCTGGTAAAAGTGATAGCATTCTTTAGAGAGAAATATTCTTGTGTTAGAAAAACTTAAAGCTTCCTTTTCCAAGAGAATATTAAAATAATTGGAATCCCTCTTTTTTTTTTTAATTTTTTTTCAAGAAATTTTGTTCCTTTTTTAGAGGTTTCTTTTCGCATTCAGTTCAGGAACTGTTAAAACCTGGCTGTTTTCCAGAACAAGAAATTGATTAGATTGTAGAAAGAATAATGGAGACAGGCTAGTGGATTCAAGGAAAATTGTATGTGTAAAAAGCACCAGATACAATGCTTAGTGGAGTATTCTTCCCATTGCAATTATTCATTTAAAGACAGTTGCTGGCTGACTTCTTGTGTGAACAGAGCAATGCCTGCCCAATGCCAGTTCATATTTTCGCTGTTAGAGATTTTCTAAAGATAGAAAATGTTTTAGTAATCCTTGTGTATGTCTCCTTTGCCTAGCCCAGGGCCTGACACTCAAAAGTTTAATGAATGTCTAGATTAGACTAGAGCAGGTTGGAATAAAATATGTAATAAATTTGCTATGATTTGAACCCCCAGCCTCTGGGCCTGATTTGATGATCACAATTACCTACTGTGCCACTTTACACTTGGGGTGATTGATTTTGGTTCTTATGGCTAAACTAGTTCAAAGGGTTGTCTTCATCCAACATAGTTACTTTTCCTGTAATTACTGAATCTATAAATTTCATGCCTCTTTTGTTTCAAACAGAAAAATGGGCTTGGGAAATAAGAAAAACGAAGAAATCCTTAGTTAAAATAATATACACCAGGTGTTCTTTGTCTCAGCTTGATTTAGTTAGTCTTGCTCATCTAATACCTCATGCTTGTCTCTCCATATCACTGAATTTGCAGCTTGGTTACACACATATACACACACAAAAAAACCTCACAAGAACCTTGTATTCAGAATAAAAAGAGCTACAGATAAAAACTTTTTGAAGTTTGAGTTTGCGTCTCTCTGAAGGTGAGCTGCCTTCAGTTAATTGCTCTGTTTTTTTGCTCCCTATGTTGATTACTTTTATCTGGAGCCCTAAAGACCTATGGGGACCTCTGGGGGTGACAGCACCGTGACTGAGCAGTGCATGGAGGGGCCGAGAAATGTCAGCATCAGAAACCTCCATGTGAGGATAATGAGTTCAGGCGTTTCAGAAATCAACCAGCTTCAGAGAATGGCATTTGAGTGTAGTCATGCTTATTTTTGAAATATAAGAGCTTGAGGCTCCCGTACTGAAATAAAGAGTTTTCAGACAAAGGCCTGGAGGAGCTGGATTGGCAGTTGCTTTCATATCTAAGGGAATGGTGCTGCTGTTCAGCCTGATCCAAGGTGAAATCTAGAGATGAGGGCAAAGAAGAGAGATGCTCAAGGGTAGTAAAATTCACAGAAACTTATCAAAAAAAAAATACATGGGACTTTTCTTGGTAATAGTCATGTTATTTATCATCTTTCAGCTCCCCACATACATGAAGACATTTTATTGTTCATACATTTAGTTGTTTAATTTTAAAAACTTTCTTGCTCATACATTTTTTGTAGAATTGTCTTAAGGACTTGGGGCAGCATTTTCTCACTGCTATGCACTGAATTATGTCCTTCTCAAATCCATATGTTGAAGCCCTAACCCCCAATGTAATGATATTTGGAAATGAGGACTTTGGGGGGTAATGAGGTCATGAGGGTGGGGCCCCTCATGATGAGATTAGTGCCCTTACAAGACGAGGAAGAGACCCCAGAGCTCTGTGCCATGTGAGAACATAGCAAGAAGGCAGCCATCAGCAACTCAATAAGAGAGCCCTCACCAGAACCTAACCATGCAGGCACTCTGATCTTGGACTTCCAGTATTCAGAACTGTGAGAAAATGAATTTCTGTTGTTTAAGTCACCCAGTCTGTGGTATTTTATTATGGTAGCCCAAGCAGACTAATACACATGCATAGTGATAATTATATGGATAAGTTATTGAGTGAAGATGGTGTGAATTAAAAAGATCTCATCTGTGTAAAATTCCCTTTAACCAATAGTGTATATAGAGGTATATATATATTTTTTGTATATGAAAATCTGCCACTGTGTTTGCAATTGGTAATTATAGCTTAAGGTTCTTTTAATGTATTTTGTGTTCTTTGAACATTTTGTAAAATACGGCCATGGCAGAACTGAAGCTATGTGTATATGCTTAGATTTAGGAAACACTGGACTCTCCCACAAACAGATCACTAAATAACAAACACTCAAGATTTGGGATTTACTCCTTTGGGTTCAAGGCTTTGTGTCTCTTGGAAACCTTTGGTAAAATGTAAATATCCTTAAAAGAGTAATTAACTGAAACTTTACTATTATTCTTTCAAGCATGGAATAATTTTTAAGATTAACAAATTGTCATTTTAGGGAGGAGAGTTAAGACTCTGAGGAACAGCAGATTAAACTAGGAAGGTTTCACAGTGGGGAGGATGGGCCCTGATGTGCTCACAAGAGTGAAGCATTAGAGGGAAGAGCATCCCCGAGAGAGCTCAGGTGGTACAGGGAAGCCAATTGGTACTGAGTTCCTGGAATACCCTGTCCTCTCTGATCTCTGTGGCTTAAAAATCTTCCTTCTGCTTGCCTCTTCCCTCTTATCTGAATGTTCTCAAACCATCGCCTTTGTGCTGTTTTAAAACTCACTCCCATCTCCACAACCAACTACCAGATTTTATGCTATTATTCCTATCTCCATTTCTCTTTCTGTCACCAAGGCTTCGTGCTGAAATTGGTAGTTCTTTTAATCTTTTCTTCTCTTTACCCCAATTAGAAATTTCCTAAAGTAGAGTAACAGCAAATAACCTGAAACCTGAGCCAAAACAACAAATGTAATAGATACTCAAGGATAAGATTTATGATCAGGCTTTGCTATGGGAAAAAAAAAAAAAACATGTCAATCATGTCTTTAAATTATTACTCAAAGGTCATAGAAATCTGTTTGCTAGACAGAATCCCTTAATTAATGTTATTCAGAGATACTTTTGCCTTATCTCTATCCTTTTGCTCCTGTAGCTCCCAATACCTGGATGTACTTTGACATGCCTAGAGAATTTCTGAAGAAGTTCTGCTTTGTATCAATTTTTAGACTATACTTAAGTATACTGATGCCCATGTTCTCCTTGAAAAAAAAATTAGTTTGGAGAATAAAGGTAGGGTTCTTACATAATTTTCCTCATTAAAAATGGAGCTGAAATCAGGTTAAATACTAAAAATGAAAAGCTGTCTTAAATGCTGCTTAATTAATGAATAGAGAAAAATACAGAAGGGGCTATATCTAAAGTGACTTCTTTTCTCGGTGTTCATCGGTGCTGCCTGCCTGATTGTTTTTTGAAGGAGGGTGTCTTTTGTGATTAAGTCACTTATCAGATTTGTATTGATATGCGAAGTTTCGTTTTATTTAATATATCTCTAGAAGCTCCACCATCTGTTACTAAGATTCTTCCAGGAGGAAGTTCAAGAGACTAGCATTTGTAAGGTAAAAATATATCAGCCATAGCTAGAGCTTCAAACAATGTTTTATAATTAAGATATAGAACTCAGAGTAAATGTTGATAGAATGTAGTTGGTAAGAGCGAAATGAAGGCTAACACTGGAGAGTAGGCAAGATGGGAAAAGCTGAAAGGCAGGAAACATATTTACATTTCTTTTTGAAAATATTCAGAAAAGTCCGTCTTAATTTTATTTACTTTTAGAGGATGTTTAAAATTTACTGTTTGTCAGAATTCATCTTTTCACCCATTCAATTAATACTTATTAAACCCAACAATGAATGAATAAGCATAGTTAGTGTGTGTGTGCGCAAATGTATGCACTTCCTGACACGTATAATCTTTTATAAATAATACAGAAAATAGGTAAAGTTTATCTTTAAATATACAAATTTTAAATACTGAATTAAAAACATGTTAAAAGTGGGTAAGAATAGTTAAATATTTGAACATCCTAAATAATATTAGATAGGTAGCTAGCATGGCAGTGGGGAAATATTTAGATATTTAGATAAATGTCTATGGAATGGAGCATAGCCACTTAAAAAGGAAGGATGTAGTCAGTGGATCACAGCACATGGGATTGTTAAACTGAAGAGAAAATCAGGGAAAAAAAGACTTGTTAGAATGGAGAGTGGTTATCATAGTTTTTGGAATCCTGAAATTATGACTTCTGATTTGAAATTAGGAATATAGCATAAGTAGACAATTTTAATTGGTTCATTGGCCTCAAAGTAAAGCATGTTTATTTCATGCAGTGTCTAGCATATGGCAATACACAGGTAAGAAGTTCAAAGAGATTATTTGATGAAAAGATGGCTCAAAGGATGATTACATCTAAAACAATTCAAAAGAAAAAATAAGAAGTAACCCTTTTTGCACTCTGTGTTGTTTCTTCAGGGTGATTTTGATAACAACAACAGAAAACTTCAAAAGGGAGCACGAGAGATGCTAAACATACTCTTTAAATAATTCTTGGAATATTAATTGTGATTATTAAATGATGGCTTGGTCAAACCTTTGCTTTATAAATATGTTTTTCTATTAATAGTAGCAGCAATATTTCTCTTTATTACTCTTAAAAATATTCTTTTCATGCTTGTGTGTCCCTGTGTATATTTGAACACATTCATACCAACTGTACTACTACCTTTATTTCAATTGATATTTCATCTCATTGAACCCATTTCTACTGTTGTTTTAAAAAAAATCACTAGTACTAACTTTATTTCAATTTATATGTCATCTCATCAAACGTATTTCTACTCTTGTTTTAAATAGTAATCATTGAACTTTGGTATTTTTCTGTTTATCGTAAGTATAATGCAAGACATTAGAAACTATTTTGAAACATGGAAAGGGTCTTTCAGATTTTTGATTTTGTGCTAATACAATTAGCTATATTATTAACTAACATAACAAATTCTAACATAACTATCTTTTTCTAAATATGTGTTATGTGTGTTAGAATGTATTATTTCTATTATTCACTCCTCTGCTTTGTAAGTATGTTATGCATCCTTACTTCTTCCTATTTGAGGTGATACTGTTTCAGTTCTCCCTGTGGGAAGAGAATACGTCTGCATCCCATTGATATTGGGCTTATCAATGTGACTTGCTTTGGTCAGTAGAGTACAGATGCTCCTCAACTTGTGATGGAGTTACATCCCAATAAAACCATCATAAGCTGAAAATATCGTACATTGAAATACATTCAAAACACCTAACCTACCAAACATTGAGCTTAGCACTTAATATTTAAATGTTCAGAACATTTACATTAGTTGGGCAAAAATCATCTGGACACACAGTACACTGTTGAGTACCAGTTGTTAACCTCATGATCATGTGGCTGTCTGGGAGCTACGGCTCATGGCCACTATTGAGAGAAAGTGCCACCATCTTGAGAGTATTGATATAGCATATTGCTAGCCGGGGGAAAGATGAAAATTCAAAGTACAGTTTCTACTGAATGCATATTGCTTTCTCACCATCAGAAAGTGGAAAAATCCTGAGTCAAACCATTGTAAGTTAGGGACCTTCCATGTAAGTCTGCCAGTATGCCATGACCAAGCAAAAATGTTGAAAAATCATAGTGTGGACTTTCCCTTGCTCTTTTCTTTGTGTCATGAGAACAAACATGTCCCGGGGTGGGGCTGCTCTTTTAACCTGGATCCCGGAAAGAAGGAGATGTGTGGAGCAGAGCTAAGCTGATCCCCCGTGACCCACGGCCAACATGTAAAGTGAGTAAAATGTAAGGAAACAAGAAATAAACTGGTGTTATTATAAACCCCTGAGATTTGGAGGTTGACAAGAGCTGTGTAGAGTCTGAAATGTTACCCTGCTTACAAACTAATGTGTAAGCCAGCCATTGGATCATGGATTCTAACAGAGGATTTAAGACTCAGGTCAGAGAAAAAGGGCAGTTTATTACTCATAGCAACAGCAGTAGCCAGAGTATCAGAATTTGTGCTGGTTCTCTGATCCCCCAGTTTCCACAGGGTAATGTGTGGAGGGCCAGGCTTTATAGGAGATGGGTCTTGAACTTCAGGAATCTGAATTTTTTATATGAGAAGGTAAGTAGGCCAGCTCTCTGCTTTTTAGGGAGAGACGTTTATTTTCTAAGGCTGTACGCAAACTTGCCCTTTGTTCTAGAGAAAGATATCTTTATCTTCCAAGGCTGTTTGCTGTACAAATGTCCTTGAAAGATAGTCTAAAATAAAGTAATATGTTCACAAAAGACCTGAAGGTCTTTTCAGAGATCTTTATAGGCACTGAAATAGTGGGGAAGATTTAGTTATTTTGAGAATGCAAAAGTAAATTTATTTTTTTTCTATTAAATTTTACTTTCAGCACAGTGGCTCACACCTATAATCCCAATACTTTGGGAGGCTGAGGCAGCAGGATCACTTGAGGCCAGGAGTTTGAGGCCAGCCTACACAACACACTAAAACCCTGTCTCTACAAAAAATTAAAAAACAAAAAATTAGCCAGGCCTGGGAGCACATATCTATAGACAGAGTTGCTCTGAGTCTGATGTAGGAGGATTGCTTGAGCCCAGGAGTTTGAGGCTGCAGTGAGCTATGATTGTGCCACTACACTCCAGCCTGGGTGACAGAGCACAACCCTATTTCTAAAAAAAAATAAAAAATGTATAAAACAATATGACTTTAAAAATCTCCTCTAAAGACATTCTGGATCCCCACTGGAGGATTTTATAAAAGTATAAAATACAGCCCCATTTCTAAAAAAAAATAAATAAAATATAAAAAAATAAATTTGACTTTAAAAATCTTCTCTAAAGATGTTCTGAATCCCCACTGGGGGATTTTATAAAAGTATAAAAATCCACGTGTATTTATATATGAGTGTAATATGTGTTGCTTATCCATACATGCACACAGTTTATTTAAGAAAATACAGGTATGCCAGAGATGTCAAAAACTTCTAAAATACAAATTAATGTTGTACATATTAGTCACTTAAAATATATATTTTATAAATAAACCATGCAGGTCATGTGGATGTAATTTATACTTGTAATATAATAGTGTTAATTGAAATTAATATGTTTTCCCATATTTTCTGAATCTGCTATAGGCATTTGGATATTATAATAGACACATATTTGGTAAACAGATTGACAAATTTCATATCTTCTGAATTATCCTTAAAATATTTTTGTAATTTGGTTAAACTTTTCAGAATTAGTTGATAAATGAGAAATGGATATTTCAGTTCTTTTTCTTTCTGGCCTGTGGTCATTAACAGGCTTTTGGGACCTTTCAATAGTATTTTCAGAAAAATGGATATTTAAATTCTTAGTAATTACAATGAGAAAACTGTCTTCTGGAGGTAAGGCCCCTCTCCAAAGGCTTCACAAAGTTTTGGTGTATTAAACCTTTCCGGATTAAAAAATTATTTAAAAGGCCAGATGTGATGGCTCACACCTATAAAACCCAGCACTTTGGGAGGCTGAGGCTGGATCACTTGAGCGTAGGAGTTCAAGACCAGCCTGGGCGACATGGTGAAATCTCATCTCTTCAAAAAATATAAAAATTGGCTGGGCATGGTTGTGCATGCCTGTAGTCCCTCCTACTCAGGAGGATTACCTAAGCCTGAGGAGTTTGAGGATGCAGTGAGTCAATATTGCAACACTGCACTCTAGCCTGAGTGCAGCTGACGCAAGACCCTGTCTCCAAAAAATAAGTTTGTCCTCACCAAAAAGCATTATATTAATGGAAAAGTGTTTCATTTTCTCCTTCTAATGGATATTAAATTAGCAAAAATGATTTTAGCTTATTTTTCTTCTCTCTGTCTTATAGTAGATCTGTCTCTCTCTCTCTCTCTCTCTCTCTCACACACACACACACACACAAACTGCTGGTGGTAGTCATTGTTTTACCTCTTGGCTTTGAGATAAAACAAATACCTTTGAGGAATTTTTAAATTTTTTTTAATCAGTAAATAATGACAGTATTTTTGAATAGCTGGATTCATTACATACATTTTTATCCATTATTATTTGACTAGATCCATCTAATTGTGACTATTTTGCTTTCAAAATTGAAAGGATTGCCCTGACTTTATTTTTAAAAGAAGAAAATTTAGTTAACCTTTGTTTTAGTTTTCTTAGGTTTTCTTTTTTCCAAAATGGCTTTAACACAAAAAACGTAGGTGGATTGACCTGCAAACCTTGTGATTTGGGAGCTGTTGATGACAGATGTAAAGGGAGCTATAAATTTAAACTCTGTAATTTGTGAACTATCAGTATAGTTGTAGCATCAATGCAGTATACATTATTGTTCTCCAATTTTGTAGAGTATGAGATGAGCAGTAATCTAGTTATATGAATCTCAAGGCCAAGATTCTGATAATACCTTTATTGTACTAACTATAAATTATAGACAAACATGCTTGCAGAGAATAAGACATTTTTTCTTCAGCTTCCTGAAAGTATAGAATTTAAGATATACTTAAGTTCTGTAATTGTATCTGTCAACATTCAATTGGCCAAGAAAAGGTATTACCATCAACATGGCATTGCGTTTTAAGTAAATCTTAAGGGCTCCAAGAATGTACTATATACACAGATACCTCTCAATAGGAGGCAATATTTTCTATGAAATTTATTACTCTAGTCATAGCATATTCACATGACGGAAATATTTTTTAAACCTTAGGATAAATGAAAAATTTGCTATTTATAAGTTAAAGTTAAATTTTTAATTATCTTGTATTTTCCTCTTTTTTCCAATTCAGTTTCTGGGCTTTATATATTCCACAAAATGGAATATAATGCTGCCCCACAGTTGATTTGTTTATTCTGACCATCTAACCATTGATGTTGATCTCTACTTAATCAGTTCAGAATGAGGTGAAGCTTTGATTGTAACAACAGCAAAACTAAACAATGACACATGTGACAGGTTGGTTCTTGAATTCCTCATATTAATGTTTTAGGTTAAAAATATAACATCAGTTTAAGTCCAGAGTAGATGAGAACAAGTTTTAAAAGTATAATTCATAATTTTTTATGAGTATGATTATGAAGGATGGTCTGTAATAACTTGAACACTTTTCCTATTCTAAAAAACTACACTTTACTCCTGAAAAAAGACACAGATTTTAAATTTTTATTTGCACAACTGTTTACTCCTAAACAATGTATTTTTTTAATTTTTTTTTTTTTTGAGACAGGGTCTCATTCTGTCCACCCAGGTACCCAGGCCAGGTTCAGTGGCACAATCTCAGCTCACTACAACCTCTGCCACCGAGGCTCAAGTGATCCTCCCACCTCAGCCTCCTGAGTGGCTGCGACTGCAGGTACATACCACCATGCCTGGCTATTTTTGTATTTTTTTGTAGAGACGGGATTTCTCCATGTTGCCCAGGCTGGTCTCGAACTCCTGAGCTCAAGCAGTCTGCCTGCCTCGGCCTCCCAAAATTCTGGGATTACAGTCATGAGCCACCACACACAGCCCATACTAGATTTTTATTTAACAAAAAATCAATATACTGAACTTTTTAGTCTCAAATTTTGCTCTGAAATATTTTCTAAAAACTGTCTTTATCTGAATTCCTAACATTTTTTCATTTAGGTTTCCTGGTATGGCCAAAGATACCAGACAGCACTCAAGTCAGACTTCAGTTAGACTCAAAAAATACTTCTGAAAAGCTCTAAATTATCTAATAATACAGATCTCTGAGTCAGAAGCTTCATAGAAACATTGGAATTCTCAGAATTTTGATGAGCACTCTCAGTTTTATCACAAAATGTTTGCTTGGGCCTACAGAATTCCAAGTCTACGTTTTATATCAATCAAAACAACAAATCAACTATTCATTTTCAATGAAAAAGAAAAGAAACAAGAAGAAAGTCAACCAGTTGCTTATCTGTTTGGGGTTATCTACAAACCAAAATGATTGATCCAATAATTTCAGAAAGACATGATCAGAAAGTAGAAAGAAGTGATTTGAAAGTTCTTTAAAATTGATATTGGCTTCCAGCAGACCTACTCCAGCTAATGCTATAGGTTCTGGATATTTCTAATCTACAATGCTGAAGTCTAAGTTATCTGTCCAGATTGATAGAAAACTGTAGATTTCAAACTGGTACATGGTTAGTTTTGATTCTCCCTGTCCACCTCCCCCTCTGCTAGTCCAAGGAGTTTGATTAAATTAGAATGTTGCAAAAACCTTAGTCTGGAAACAGAGACCATCTCCCTGCAGTTTTTAGGGACAAAGAGGATACCTTGTTACTAATCTAGACCTACTATATTTCTGCAAGTGTATGGGGGAAAAATAGAACAAGCCCAAGCCCAAATTGATATGGATGATGACTTGAAATCAACTGATAAAACCACTGTAATTGTTATTTGAGATTTTTCTTCATACTCTGCTTCTTTCCAAGAGAACTTTGAAAGTTTTCTTGTTTAACCTACACAAAAAGATTAATACAAATGTAATTGAAAGGAAGAAAGAAATCAAAGAGAAGGGCAGAAACAAATATGCTTACTGTGAGACAAGTTCAGCTGTAGTTAGGCATCTGTTTGGTTATGAGCTTCCTGGCAGCCTAGTAGAAAGTGGAGTTATTATGAATAAAAGAGTTTTAATATCAGAAAAGGGAATGTGTATCATCTCTTACAAGACAATGGAATTAATGCTGAGTGGTGTACTAGCAGTGTCTTTTTAATATTTTTTAACAGAAGCAGAAATCACATACTTGTTTTGTGATAGTTATCAAAATAAAATAGGACTTTAAACATTGAAACACATCTTAAGCAGGTGCTTCAAATAGTGAAGTTGTATGAATATCCACAGAGGTTAAATGCTACCCAAATATAGAGGAGCCTCAAGTGCCTCAGGACTGACTGGATTTTGAATCCCTTAAACTTTTATTTGAGTACTCATAAGACTAATAAAGTTCTTGTTAAAAATACAGATTGTTGAGCTCTATTCCTGAAATTTCTGATTTAGTCAGTTTGAGATGAGATCCAGGAATCTATATTTTTAACAGGTACCTAATATGATTCTAATGCAACTAGTCTTAGTAGCATTTTGAAAATCAGTGGCTTGGGCTCTCTTTTTTCATATGTCTTTTATATTAGTCAAATTTTTCTTAGGAATCAGATAGAATAGTTTAATAATATACAATCTGAAGACAGCCTACAAGGCAGGTATTTTATAATGCTGATTAAGGGGAGAACTATACAGGATCACACAATTGGTAGGACTTTATTCTACTTATGCAAATTATAGAGCCAGACTGGTATGCTAGGCTAGACAAAAGGCCAGCCCCCCATAGGTTTCACCTGGTCAAGACCAGACGTTCCCCAAGAAAGAATTTTGAGTTTGCTCCAGTACTTGGATAACTGATGAATTCAAACATCAAGTTAGAACAAATCAGACATAGTTTTGTGTTTGAAAATACTTAGAGAAGGTATTACCTATGGCACACAAATAGCTATCCCAAAAGCCTTAATGATGACCCTTTGCAGGTCTCCAGATATGTCTGCCAGGATAAGTGAGCTGCTAGATGTTCCCCAGACAATTGAACACATTGACCTGTTATATGGTGCTATTTAATATCGATCAGATGAATGTCAGAGAATGTCTGACAGAGACAGTGGTTTTTATTTCATCAAGGTTAATGATGAGTCTCATTCATCCAAACAGCTGACGGCTCCCAGGACTCCCTGCCTCTTATGACCACTGCTGTTTAATGAACACCAAGCCATCTCATCAGCATTTAGGAGGCCTCAACTACTGAGTTGTTATTTCTTATTAATTAAAGGCCACTGATTTCAGCATCTGTTGGTTAATTGGTAACAATTCAAAGCATATCTTGATGTAAATTTTCATTAAATATAACTATTGGTTTTGTAACAGAAAGATAAAGTGGATATTCTCCCTTTTCCAAATCAATTTCCCTTATGTGCCAAATTGGTTTGAGCATGTCAGATCTTGCTAGCTGCTCAAGATGCTTATATAATTTTTGATCTTTTATAAGAAAATAGCCTGATTTTCCTTTTTCATGAATTTGTATCAGATAAAATAATGTCACTTCCATTATACATCACCGGGATATGGAAGGCTGCTTTTGTCTTGCCTTAATTTCTAGGTAGCATGTTCAAGGAGATTGGTTTACCTTCTAGAAATTAACATTGCTTTCCTACTTATCTTGGCAGTGGTGTTAGTCTGCCCTTAACTAAGTGTACTTACGACGTGTGGTAATCCATATATGCCTTTAGCTGAGGATTTTTTTTAAAGTTTGACACAGAATGGACCCCTTGTCTTAAAAAAAGAATAAACTAAGACCTTTAAACTGCCTTTCCCTTTCAACCTTACTTTAACAGACCAGACTTGATGATGAGTGTCTTTAGTAATTTTGATATAATTCTTACTGTTTTTTACTGAAGTTTTATAAATTTGGTGGTTTTGGAAGAAAGTGCATTTAGCCAAAAGAATGATTGCTGTAGTGGATGAACAGTTCAAACATTATAAGAAGTATGTGAAAAAAGCAAATTGAGGCTTTCCATATTTTCAAAACTTTTAGTTGAATTTGTTTTACTATAAGCATACAGTTTTCTATTGTTGGATCTATCATATTATTTTTTTGAGCATTGAGTAGATTGATTAGTAGTGTTCCTATAGTAAGTATAATTTGTAAGGAGATTTACCCAGATAGGTGTCCATATATAAATTAAGATATAGATTGACAAGTACCTGTCTAACTTTAGGTTTAAGGAGTGGCATATCTAATTGAAGTATTGTGGGACTGATTATAGTGATCAAATGAAGGTGAGATATGTTTGGCAAGAAATAGTGAAGAAGATGAATTTTGGCAGAGTTTTAAAAGAAAGAGAAGGGACAAATTTGGATTGGGAAAATATAAATGTCATTCACATTGAATAAATTGACAGATGGCTAAGGGTATAAGGGATAGTAAACATTCTCTGCTAGGATAATGAGGAATTAGCTCTCTTTCTTTGTTGTGTCTGCTTCTGCCCAGAATGGCTTCTAGCATAGAATCAGAGAAATTTGGAAGATCGTTGAATACATCCTGCATATCAGTCTTACGAAATGAAGTCCTGAGAAGTGAGATGACTTCTCCAGGTCCAAACAATTGTCAGTGGTGGAGGTGGAGCCAAAATGCACACATTTCCAGTATAGAACTTCTTGTATATTATACTACACTGTACTGTCATATCACCCCATAGGCATTAGATCTCTTTATCCTGAACATTTAGTCATACAGAAAAGATAGAAGTGTCTAACATGTAGGACTTTAGGTTGTATAACTTTGATTATCCATTCATTGTTTTTTCTATTAGCAGCAATTTCTTCTTGGTCAGAAAGCTTAGCAATCATTTAAGATAAATTTTTCCCCGTATATTTTCTTTTCCCTTGATTCTTCACAGCCCTGGGTCTATCTTTTTGGTGCATATTTTTTAATTGACTGAACATTTTTGCACTGTTATCTTGGTGTGTTTTCTTAAATTGTGATAGAACTGGCCTTTAAAATGTCTATTATAACTGTCCTTTCATGAGTTTAATTGTAACATGGGTTTGGGAATATGACACAACTAGAAGGAAAGACAGTTCTAGAAGCTTCATTTTCTTTTCTCTTTATTCAACAGCAAATATTTTCTTTATACTTGTTGTATATTAGATAATAGTCTAGGCACTAGGCTGCATGTGGACAGTCACTGAATTCCAGAATATTATAGTCTAGTATAAGGCAGAGATGAGTAAATGAGCAGTTATTAGAGACTCAAGCAAACTATTTTATTTCAAGATGGTGATGTCTGATTTGAAGTCTGATTATTGAATGAAAACCTCTTTGTATATATTTATTTTCAGAGTATGTTAGTTACATATGTTTTAAGTGTTATTAATCTTGGAATATTAGTGTGCTCACATATCAATTATCTGTTAATGTTATTTCATCTGGCTAGATTGACTATTTTCATGGGATTTGAGGTCAATATGGAGTTATTCAGTAATGTTTTAAGTGCATGTTCCAAGCTACATTATTATTAAGATGGAGGAGCAAAAAGCACAGTTTTATTTTTTTGACAGAGTGAAACTTACTTAATGTGGAACACTTTAAAAGACCATAATTTTATATTAATAAAAAAAGAATACATATTTTCTCCTGTGGATTTTCCAAAATGATTCAGTGTCTGTTCACTATTACTATTCCACAGGACTCATTCCAGAGGGATTAAGTAAGGCATAGTGGATGTAATATTTAAATGTATTCTTTATGTAAGTTTTCCACTGATATATAAAACAATAGTCAGAAAAAAATTTAAATGGAAAATATAAATATGTTAAGTGGAAAAGTAGGCAGTGTTATTTCTTTCTAAAACTTATGGTAGTATTATATACATGTAGAATATTAGAATGCCTATATTCAAAATATATATGCACCTATCTAATTAACACTAATTAGTTTCAAGAATCCGGGACTATTTATTGGTGACTGTAAGACATATGTTCTTTTGTTTTCATTTTGATTTAATAATATTCGTAGTCCATACTTTAAACAGAAAAATGATTCTGTCTAAATTGAGAACAGCATTTATAATGTGTTACATTTCATAGATTGTGTGTTTATCATGTCCTATATAAACTGTCATTTCTTTGGCTATCACATATTAAAGTACATAGTCCAATGAACTATAGGTTTTCCAGGTAACCTACGTAACTAGTTATTATTGACTGTTTTGCCTTGAAACTGTCTTTGATTGATTTTGTGAAGAAAGCTACATAAAAATTATGTTTACCATTTATCTTTAATGAGTGTAATTCAAAATCATGCATTTTCAGAATTTTCTTAAATCTGTTTTCACCAGGTGCTTCTAGAGAGAAAAATAGAAAAATTATAGTCAATATCAAGTTTCAAAATAATAACAGAAGAGGCATTATCTGTCTTCATGTATAGGAAAACACTTTTTTCTTTAAAAGATCTCTAAAGGTTCTATCATCTCACAAGGTAACTAACATTATAGAAAAATGGCATGACATTTCTTTTTAAAGGAAGCCAGCTTCTACTGTCTGAAACCATTTCCACTGCTATCCTAATTGCTATCCTAATTACTTCACATCACAACATATGTGCTTAGTGCCTACTCTCTATAGAAAGTTGATGGAAGAATAAAAGCTCATGAACACACAATCTAGAGATTAAGGTGTATACACATTGTTTTGCAAAAGCTAAAGTTTTTTTTTTTCTGACAAAACTAATACATGTCTTTGTTTACAGAACAATAGCAATGAATACATACGTGTATAAAGTACAAATTTCAAGTCCCACCAGAACAAACCATTTTGGCCTAACATCGTGATTTTTTGTGTGTTTGTGTATGTTTGTGTTTGTCTTATTTCTGTGCCTGTATAAATGTGTTTGTGTGTGTGTATGTACTCAGATATATGTGTGTGTGTGTGTATGCAAATGTAATGAAGTTACACATTTTGTTCAGGAACTGCTTATGTACTTTATTATGGACATGTTCCCATGTTGTTCTAGTAATCTTTTGCTGCATAACCAACTCAAGATGTAGTTGTTTAAAACAGCAGTATCTTCAGTCTTTGGCAGGGATCACCAGGGACAGAGCAGCTCTGCTCCACTTTTGTATCATCTGGGATGGCTCAAAGTCTGGGAGCTAGAACCATGAAAAGACCTTTTCACTCATATATCTGACAAATTATGCTGGCTGTGGGCTTAGACCTTAGTTTAGCCTATCAATTGGAATGCCTCCACTTGGGCTCTCTATGTGGCCGGGGTTTCTATTGGAAGACAATTCTCCATGAATATTTCATGGTTCTACATGATCCAGGCCCTCTGAACAAAGGCATTTACAATAATGTTTTTATAAGGAGACATTCCAGGATAGTGAAGCTTAGAGACATCTCCCTTCCTGGAGACAGTCCAGGGTAGTAAAGATAAAAACCTGTCCTCCTCCCCAGATTTGCTTGCATTCCAGAATGAAGATAATGTTTCTCTTTCTCCTGAAGGGAGGATTGGCATATCATCAACAGCCCTATAGAAGATCAAAAATTTTCTAATTTGGGGATTTCTGTTTTATAATGCACCCTGTTGCATGTGCAGGTACCATTCTGGCCATCATGTTGCCCTGCAAGGACTTGGGCTTAGAAAACTCATGCAAGATATTGTTGTTCTTGCTGTGAGTAATAAACTGTATTTGTCTATGACTCAGAGGCCTCATGTTTCCTGTGTGTATGTATATGTGTGTGTGTGTATGTGTGTGTATCAAGCAATATTCATAATTTTAATATGGATGTATATGGCTATGTATGTGTACACATCTGTCCATCCATCCATCCATCCATCCATCCTTTCATCCACCCAACCATCCTGTAGCAGTCTAAATTGTTCACTTGGAAGAAAGATAAAATCTCAGACCCTTCACAGTTTCTGATATAATAGTTTCCTCACCAAATGGTGGCTGTATTCCAAAGGCAAGTCTTTTGTGAAAGAGTCAGAGCAAAGTGGAAGCTGTATCACCTTTTATATTACAGCCTCAGCAGTCATGCAGTGTCAATTTTGCTGGATTTCATTGGTTGATCACTCACAAAGGCCTGCCCATGTTCAAGGGTAGGGATGTAGACTCCAGCTCGTAGAAGAGAAATAGAATGACTCTGAAATAAAATGTGAAACCAGAAATATTGCTAGACCACTATTAGAAAATTCCATCTGCCACATATATCAATACAAATGAATGTATCTTATCATTTTTAATTTCTGCATAAATTCCTATTGATGGACATTTAGAATTTCTGCATTTCTTTTAGCTTAGAATTTTTCAGATAACAATGTGTAAGGTAAAGACTTTTGTGTCATAATTTTATGAGTTAGTTCAATCCTAGAGGGTAAGTGGCTTTCTTGCCTCATTTCCCTTCTCCTTTTGGAAAATGGCCTCACATTTAGGAAAAGGAAAATGAGGTAAGGATGTCAGGAAAGCAAAAATGAGAATGATGTACTGAGCTGACCACTGCTCAGTATCAAGCATGATAGATTGCTCAGTCTTTCAGAATCATATCTTCAAAGGCAACGTAAACAACGTCTCAGGACAAGGAAGGAAGGGGGAGTAATTTGTCTGCTGTCTCCTGTCTCCCATTGGCCAAAGTTTGCTTATGGGGCATTAATTCCTCTGTGCATCGTGCACCTGCTTGAATGGTACAACTTCTACATTAGACTTAATAAATATGAAGTGGCTTACAGGAGGTGTCTAGTGTGTTTGTATATACTGAGTTTTTGTGTAAAGATGATCTATTTATATAAATCTTGGTGTACCTGCGAACTTATGTTGCTAAAATAAGTTTTAGAATTGAAATCTCACAATTTTTGCATATATACATTTAAAATTTTGTTCATTGACAAATATTACTAATTGTCCTCCATAAAATTTATATACATTCATACTCTACCAAGTAGTCAGAAAGAATTTAACCTCATACATTAGACTTAATCAACGTCGTAATTACTGCCAGTCTAATCAACGTAAGTCTTTTTGTTTTCCTAGTTTGTTTCTTTGAGGTTTTTGTGATGCTGAACAAATTTTTACATGGTTATTAATCTTTTTTTTCTTTAGCAAATTGTTTTTCCATGTCTTTTTCAGCTTTTTAATTGAGGCATATTTTCTTTTTCTTATTGATATTCTGACTTGCTATCTAGATTATGAATAGCAAGTCTGTCTACATTTATAAATATATATTCCAGTTTTAATCTTTTGTATTACTTTTGTCAACTCTTCTGTCAAACAGCACATAAAAATATATCAGTCTTTTGCTTTATAGTTCCTGACTTTTGAGTATCTTTTTCTCTTTTTTTTTTTTTTTAACTAAAAATGTTGATTTTTTACTGTATTTCCTAATTTGTTATAGTGTTAGTGTTACAGGACAGGTGATCCCTAAAATTGGGGCTTAACCCAGAAGGGTTCTTGGCATGAGGGCGAGCCAGTGGTATTAGATAGCAGTCTTTAATTGAATGGTACCGTTCCTTGCATTGCAGGACTAACTCATAGGCAGTGCAGCCAGAGTCAATGTATGGGCTCTTGGCAAATTATATTTACATATGTAAACCCACCTTCAGTTATATGTAAATCAAGGGGCAGGTCAATGCAAATTGAAAGGCAGGTCATTTCAGACTTTTAAAGAAAGGGGCAGTAACTTCCAGGTCATTGTCATTGCATCTGTAAACTGTCATGGCATTGGTAGGAGTGTCTTATGCCAATGAGCAATGAAGGCAGCTAGGGATCGCTGGTTCCTACTGGGTTTTTTTGCTTTATTTTGTATGGACCAGATCCTGTTTTGATAGCAGAAAACAAGTCCTACCAGTCTCCTACCCTAATTGCTGATATATAGCTCTTTTTTCTTATTTATTTTCTGATTATGCATTATATTTTCTGACTTTTGTAGTTTTCTCACTGATTCTCTTTGAATTTCTATATAGACAGTTATATCATTTTAAAATTTCATTATCTTCTACATACTTTCCCTATGTGCATCTTGAATTTTTCTCTATAAGAAGATATTTTTCTAAATATTATATTATGAACATTCTCTAAGACAACTTGAAACATATTTTAGTTACTGAACACTTATGGCATAATCTAATTTTGTTTGTATTTTTTAAATTTATAAATAATTCTGTGAGAATTATCTTAATAAATGAATCTTTTCTACCTTTCTGATAACTACCATAAAGCAGATTTCTAGAGGTAGAATTAGTGGGTTAAAAGTAGGAACATCTTCAAGGCTATGGTCATATTGTCAAATTGCTTTACAGAAAATATTTACTGCTGCAAAATCCCAATGGCAGTGTAAGGTAGCATCTATTTCACTTTTACCTTTTTAGCACTGATTTCTATCACTTACTCTAATTTTTATTAATTTGATAAGTGATAAACATCATTATTTTAATTTACGTTTTGCTTTGATTACAAGGACAATGAACATTTTATCGTATGTTCATTAGTGATTTGTGTATTTCACCTGTGAATTTTTCTATCATGAACTTTGTCTTTTTTAATTGAAATTTATCTTTCAAATTGATTTATATAATATTAAGGGACTATGAGTGATATTTGGGGCAAATGTTTTTCCTATATTGTAATTTGACTTTTGATTTCATAGACATGTATTGTTTTAAAAGTACAGACAGATCTCTTGATTATTTTATGTTTTATGATTTCTGTTCATTTCTTGTAAGTTACTCTTTATTAAAAAATCAGATAGATATGTACACTGAGGTTTTTTAAAATTAGTAAACTATATTTTTAGAGCATTTTTAGGCTCACAGCAAAATGGAGCAGAAAGTACAGAGTTCTCATATATCCTCTGTCCTCACAAACACATACCCCAACTTCTCCCACTGTTTACATCCTGTACCAGAGTAGTGCATTTGTTACAATGATGAGCATACATTGACACATCATTATTACCCAAAGTCCATAGTTCACATTAGAGTTCGTTCTTGGTTGTGTACATTCTATGGGTTTGACAAATGCATATGACATATATCCCTCATTGTAGTATCATACAGAATAGTTTCACTGCCCTAAAAATCCCTGTGCTCTGACTTTTTATCCTTTCCTCCCAACTAATTTCTGGCAACCACTGATCTTTTTACTGTCATAATAGTTTTTTTGTTTTTATTTTTCTTCCACAGAATGTCATATATTTGAAATCATATAGTATGTAGCCTCTTCAGATTGGCTTCTTTCACTTAGTAATTTGCATATAAGTTTCCTACATGTCTTTTGATAGTTTGATAGTTTGTTTCTTTTTAGCAGTGAATAATATTCCATTGTCTGGATATACCACAGTTTACTTATCCATTTACCTACTGAAAGACATGTTGATTGCTTCTCAGTTTTGGAAGTTATGAATAAAGCTACTATAAATATTCATGTGCAGATTTTTGTGTGCACATAAGTTTTCAGTTTATTTAGGAAGATATCAAGAAGTGTGACTGCTAGATCCTATGTTAAGAGTATGTTTAGTTTGTGAGAAACTGCCACACTGTATTCTAAAGTGACTATCATTTTACATTCCCATTAGCTATCAGTGAGATTTCCTGTTGCTCCACATCCTCACCAGAATTTGGGGTTGTCAGCATTTCGGATTTTGGCCCTCCTGATAGGTGTGTGGTGGTATCTAATTGTTTTAATTTGAAATTCCCTAATGCCATATTATGTTGAACATCTTTTCATATGCTTGTTTACCATCTGTATTTTTTCTTTGGTGAGTTATCTGTTCAGGCTGTTCGCTCATTCTTAAAGGTGATTTATATTCTTATTGTTGAGTTTTAATTAGTTTTTGTATATTCTAGATAATAGTTCTCTATCAGACATTTCTTTTACAAATACTTTCTCACAGCCTGTGGCTTATTGTCTGATTCTCTTGGCATTATCTTTCACAGAGCAGAAGTTTTAAATTTTAATGAAGCCTAGCCTATCAATTATTTCTTTCGTGGGTTGTTCCTTTGATGTTGTATCTAAAAGATCATCACCATACCTTAGGTCATTTATTTTTTTCCATGTTATCTTCTAAAGGTTTTATAACTTTGTGTTTTACATTTATGTCTGTGATTGATTTTGAGTTAATTTTTGTAAAGGGTGTAAAGTCTGTCTAGATTTTTTATTATTATTATTATTATTATTATTTTGCAAAAGGATGTCCTGTTGTTCCAGCACTGTTTTTTGAAAAGTCTATGCTTTCTCCATTAACTTACCTTCATTCCTTTGTCAAAGATCAGTTGACTATTATCTGTGTGGCCCTATTTCTGGGCTCACTAGTTTGTTCTGTTAATCTCTTTGTCTATTCTTTCACTAATAACATGCTGTTTTGATTACTGTAGCTTTAAAGTCAGCTAATGTCAGTCCTCTGATGTTCTTCTTCTCCTTCAATATTGAGTGGCTATTCCAGGTTTTTTCCTTCTCCAGGTACACTTTAGAATCAGTTTGTTAATATCTACAAAACAACTTGCTTTTGATTGAGATTATGTTGAACCTACAACTCAAGTTAGGATCAGTGATTAGCTAGACAAAGTAATGCTATTTTACTTTTCACTTTATATTTTCTGTATTATCTGACTTTTTCAAATGAGCATGTATTAAATCGATCATAATCAGGCTAAAAGAAATATATTTAAGATAAAACATGTTTTATGGTAGTACAAAAGTACAAACAGAAAATCAGGTGCTTTGCATGTATTACACTACTTTTTTTCCTTATCCATGTTGTACATCTTAAAAAGCTTTTCAACAAACCTTTTCAATGTATTATGGTCTAAGAACTTCTAAAACTTATTGAAACAATCTTGTAACTTTTATTTATTAGAATATTTCTAGCTTGACTTTTTAATCAGTATAATTTAACAAACATTGCTTGAATATTTCACATGCAACATTTTTTGTGCCATGTTGTTAGAGATAGATAAATGTAATATTTGAGAATGTGACATAACAAAATATTTCTTAACTGTGATATTGATGAAAGGTTGAATAAAGACGACATCTGGAAAACACTGAAGAAACCTTAGTTCTAGACAGTACTTTGAGGAGACCTTTGACTCTAATAATAGCAATGGTAGGATAGAGGACAAGATAGATGTCAAAAACCAGCAGGGCTTGGTGACAGAGGGATTTTAATTAGATTTGTTTATTTAAGATGGTAATTGAGGAAATTGAGTCAATGACAGAAATAGAGTAATGCCAAACACAAGGATTTGAATAACAGCTAATATATTAAGAATGTCTATGTCCTTATTTATTTTCAAGTGAAAACAGCAAATCCAGGTAAAATTTTCCCTTGGCCAGTTGGAAGCATTCAAGGTTGAATTAGAAATCAGGGTTTGAGCTAGGTGCAGTGGCTTACACCTGTAATCTCAGCATTTTGGGAGACTGAGGCAGGTGGATCATCTGAGGTCAGGAGTTTGAGACCAGCCTGACCAACACGGTAAAACCTCATCTCTACTAAAAATACAAAAATTAGCCAGGCGTGGTGGCAGGCACCAGTAGTCCCAGCTATTCGGGAGGCTAAGACAGGAGAATTGCTTGAACCTGGAGGCGGAATTTGCAGTGAGCCAAGATTGTGCCACTGCACTCCAGCCTGGGTGACGAAGTGAGACTCTGTCTCAACAAAAAAAAAAAAAAAAAAAAAAAGAAATCAGGGTTGGAGAGAGGCTGTGAAGCAAGGTAGGCAGGATCCTGACCTTAGCTAAAGAAACTTGGTGTTCTTGGAAGTAACCACCCATGTTACCTTGGCCAAGGCACTTCGCTGTTCAGGTTCTCTGTTTTCTTGTGGGTTAAATGATCAGAATGAAAGGCTGTATATTTTCTAACGTTACTACTAGATTATTAACAGCTGAATCTGTGATAACAAATCACCTGACTGTGGTGATAATTAGAAGAGGCCTTACCCAGAACAATGTGTGTCTCAGTCCATTTGGGCTGCTATAACAAAATACCATAAACTAGGAAACTTAGAATCAACAGAAACTTACTTCTCCACAGTTCTGGAGGCTGGAAAGTACAAGATCAGTGCGCTGGCAGATTCGGTGTCTGCTGAGGGCCTGTTTCCTGGTTTATAGTTGGCACCTTTTTTCTATCCTCACATGGTGGGAAAAGGGCAAGGAAATTCTCTAGCACCTCTTTTATAAGGGCACTAGTCTCGTTCATGAGGGCTCCACTCTCATGACCTAATTACCTCCTAAATACCTCATCTCCTGATATAATCACATTGGTGCTTAAGCTTCATCATATGAATTTTGGGGGAACGCAAACACTTAGACCATAGCAATGTGGAATCGTGAAGTTAAGGGAGAAGACAGTTTGTGATGAAGTGTTAGACAGTCTGATCAAGCACTGCAAAGAATTCAAGGAAAATTATAATAAAGAGTACATATGATCTACTAAGAAGAATCGGTTGGAAATAAGTTTAGTAAAAAGGTATGGATGAATGCCATAGAGCAGAGAGAAACTAGTGTAAATATAGCTGATAAAAATATAACAATTTGATAAAGATAAAAGTTTATTTTACCCCAGGCCCTTAAGTCATTAACAGTCAGGAGATTATAGGGCAGGAGTTCTTCATCTGGCTGCAGAGAAGACTCAGCTGGGAGCTTTTTAAAAATACAGATGAGCAGGCTCTATCCTACTCCCTTTGTCATAATCTGGGATGTGGAGAATGGAGCTGATACTTTTCAAAAGCTCTCTCAGACAGGAACAAAAATAAATTAACATATATTTTCATTCATCAATTACTATCTTTATAAATAAACATTAACCTAATATTAATTCAGTGTGCACTGTCTGCTAAGCACTGTACTAGATGCTGAGGGAGACAGGTATACAAATAAACATGGAACACAGTGAATGAAGGTGAAAGGGGAAAGGAAAGGTGACAGGGAAAGCTCTGAGCGTGTTCTTGCAAGGAAGCAGCTGCTTTTTTGGATTTTAGGTTGAAATATTGGAGTTATGACACATGCTACTTTTTAAATCTTTCCCAGCTGATGAGAGTTTGGAAATAAAAGAGCCATCCAATTTCCTAGATAAAATGAGGAAGTAGGAAACTTTGTGCCTGGGGCTCCTTGGCCTCTTTTTCTGGGCCTCCCCTTTCAATCCTCTTAATTGCACTTTGACTCCACCGACTTTTATGTTGTCCTTGGTGTACATGTAACGGAACCCTGTGACCAGTAAATTTCCTGGCCATAGGTGGTTGTGGGAGAAGCAGAGATGGAAATGTGGAGTTGGGAGAGAAACTGTCCATCCTTGCCATTTCCATGCTGTCTTTTAGGTTGTAGCTTCACCATCTCTCCTTCTGGACTGCTGTAGAAGTTTCTTAACTGTCTTCCCTGCCACTAAGTGCTTTATCTCCCACTCTGTCTTCTGCGTAGGACTAGATTTATCTTTCTAAACTACAGTGTCATCTGGCTTGAATACATCTGAAAGCTCCCCTATTGATTAACCATAGGATGAAGGGCAAATACCTTAGCATATAGAATACCCCCGTCCGTTTGTCACAAGCTTACCCTTCTCCATCTCCTTTTTTTCTGGGAGCAAAACTGCTAAACTTTTTTTGGTTTCCATTTCATACTGAACTCTTCTATGACTCCATTATTTTGCAATTGCTGCTGTCTGAAACATTTTCTCTTATGTCCTTACAAGATCTAATTCCATGTTTATCTCTTTTATGAACTTTTCTTCTAGTCTCCTTTAGCATTTTGTACATGCCTCTAAATACACATTTTCCTCTGATAAACCATATTTATTTAATAATTTGTTACATTTCTTGAAAGAAAACTCTGAGCTTTATTGATCTTTGCATTTCTCTCCTCCTCAGTGGAACTGACAAATAATAGATGTTGAAAAATGTTTCTCAAATGAATACACTAGCCAGCGCACACTGGGAATCCAGAGGCTTCTCTTTTACCCCACTGTTGGCTCAGCAATGACAGTGATCTTTTAAAAGTGCAAATCCTGTCATGTCACTCTTCTGCTCAAATCCATCCAAAGGCTCCAGACTTCACTTAGATCCTAAGTCTTAGCACGAAACCCAGTCTTTAACAGTCTGCAGGACCCAGCCCCTTCCTCCTATCCCAGAGATCTCTCCTGCCCTTTCACTCATGTACCCTGCCTTAGCCACCCTGGCCACCCTCTCTGCCTCCCATCCCAACACACGGACCACTTCCTTAGTCCAGAATATTCTTCCCTTGGCACTGGTTAGCCAAGGGAAGTTTCTTCCTCAGCCTTGAGGTCTCAGCTTGGATATGACTTCCTCAGCAAGGCCCTTATCCATATCACATTTTCCTGTTATCATGTCACATTGATGGCTTTATATTTTTTCTGGTGTTTATTACAATGTGTAGTTTACATTTTTCTGTGTTATCTGTGTTTAATGTCCATCCTGTTCACTAAGTTTTATTCTGCATTATAGCAGGGACCTTGTATATTTTGTTCTAAGATTAATCTTCAGCATTGTGCCTGAGACATATTTACCCAGTAATATAACCGAATGAGTGACAAGCTTTATCCAAATAACTTTGGATATTTTTCTCTTCCTGTCTACTTCCTTTATTTTTAATTCCAATTCCCCATGTTTATCTAGTAAATATACTACTTTATTGACTGACTGGCCCCCTCCATACCCATACTATCATCACCATCAAACTGCAACAGTTTTATGCAAATGTCTAAATCTCAAATCAGTAATAAATTGGAGTATTTGGTTTGTTTCTTCATCTTTTTTTGTCAACAAAGTTGAAATTAAGCTTCTATTTGCTTGCCATTTTTGGACTTCTTCAAGATAATTGGCAGTGAGCAGTTATTAAAACATCTTAAACATTTACTATAAGGCTTGGAATAAATTCAATACCATTAAAAGTTCACGTTCACTGTCTTCTTTGTCCTTTTTGTTGTTGTTGTTACTCCTCATAAAGATTGAGTTTTAGAATTACCAGCACAAAGCTATACAGACTATCTTGAGTAATCCAATAATAACCATGCATTTTATCTCAGATTTTTTTATCTGATTCGATATAGCTAATTTAGTTTTTCTAAGCTCTGGTTTTAAATCTAATTAAGACATCTTAAATTGCCCAATTTCCATTCGGGTAGCCTGCTTTGCCCATAATTTTCAGATTTCAAGACTTCTCTAATGAATTTCTTCCATTGCTTTCCTGCAATTAAGCTTCTCTTCGATTAAGCTCTGTCAGGCTTAGTCATAAGGCAGATTGCTAACAAATCAGTCTTATTAATTAAGAACAAAAAAAGATTCCTAAGAAAATTCCTTTGTATACAAGGTAATTTAGGGGAACAGCCTATCCTTTTGCAAATGCCATCATATCCTTTCTCAGCGTAGCAGGTAATAAGTATTTTGGAAACTGATTAACTTTCCCTTCTTCCTTACCTATTTTGTCTTCCTGACCTGTCACAATCTCCCCTCCTTCTGCCTCCCCCAAAGGTTAAAAACACAATAAGCTGCCACATACAACAATAGAGCCTGAGGCTTGAGGAAGATGGCATTTGGTTTGCCCTTTGGCAAAGAGCACAGTAGCACTTGCCAGCCCCAGGCCTTCCGAGTTGAATATATCACTTCCACGGTGCAATCTGCCTCTGTTGTCCTGTGGCCTGTGGACCTGAACTCAAGCCTCTGTTTCAAAGGCATTATGTTACAGCACACCATCTGGTCAGCTGGCCCAGCATCCAAAGAGATTTGGAATCACAGTGCAGAGGAGCTAATTATGTTCAGTGAGTGTTTCATGATTTGCTATTTCAGACAAATAAACAAAAATAAATTATTGAAATATTTTCTTTCTGTTCTCCCTGTTCAGCAGATACAAAAGTGGAGAGGAAAAAAAATCCCCAAATAGTTAGGAAATTTTTGGAGAAGCTATTGAGTCCATTTTGAATAACTGAACTGCATATGTTCTAAATTGTAATCCTTTTGGGCTTGAGATTGATAAGAATATTTAATGTGTTTCTGCCCCATTTTACAGTGGACAATTTTCATGCTAAGTGCTTTAATGTATATCGGTACTGCTAATGTATCACTTGAGGCTGTACAGTTCAAAGCTTTAAGTGTACTTTATAAATTTGAGATTTATTGACCTAGTGTTTATTTTAACTTAGACATGTTTATGTTTGTATCTTTTGAAACTCATGCCATTGGGACAGGGTGAAGTATTTGAATTTTACATCAATTCTTAGACAATTTGATAATGTACTCATTGATCTTTACAGTTACTTCCGCAAATATGTAAGCACTTTTTGTTTGCCAAGTCCAGATATAGTAGGTCTTATCTGAAAATTAATTTTCCTCTTAAGCCCCAGTTCTTTAAAAAAAAGTCTTCAAGCAATAGTATTTCAATATTTGTTAATTCTATAATGTATCTATTGAAGTCATGTAAAATTTGATCTGAAATGCAGTGTGAATGACATATCTGTTATGATAAAAGAAAGCAAGGAAGCTGTGACGCAAGCATGAACATATTCATGTGGGAATATTTGTTAAACTCTAATTAAACTAAATGATTCTAGATTAGCTTATTAGTTATCTAAAAATAAACATCTATAGAGAAATGATTCTACTTTGTCTTCTATCATTAATTTTCGTGCATAGATTTTTCATTAAATATTTTAAAGACAAGAATCATGTCCTTTTTTCGTCTCATCTGTTGTTTGTATCCATCTCACATAGTATCCTGTTAAAAACAGAACCTTTACTTCAAAACATTTAATTGACATTAATGTATTAAATGTTTTGAAGTAAAGATTCTATTTTTAAAAGGATACTATGTGAGATGATGGATATGTTAAATTGCTTACCTATAGTAATCATTTCACTATGGGTATATATATATCAAAACATAATGTTGTACACCTTAAATGTATACTATAAAAAAGGAAAAAGGAAAACCGTGTGTTATACATTTGTTAATTCATCTGATATACCAGTAGGGCTTGAAAATCTAAATTTAACTGTTCATGTAAAACTTGAAAAGTGCTTTTTCAAGTTTATTGAATGGCCCCTTGAATTAAATAAACACCATTAACTAGTATCCTTTTATGAAACCCTAGTGCCTTCTCACTATTAGAACCCAGCTCATGGTTTGTTATATTACTACCAAAATTGAGTTTATCCCTACCAAATTGCCAAAATGTATAATGAATCGTTCCATTAAGAACAGAGAGCTTAAAATATTCTATGAAATAACATTTTTGTACTTGAGAGTTTGTACATAGAAGTTAAAAAAAATATTATATAGAAAAGAGACAAAAGTTTTTCATAAAATGAGTATGTGTATGATACAATCATTAGGAGCAAGACCATGTAATTTTTAATTGCGTTTTCAAATATATTACATATACACAAATTATAGGAAGGTAGATATTCTAAAATCTTGTTAAAATGTTTCTAAATACATTTTCATACTATCATATGTAAATAAATTGTTTCAAGTCAGCATGTAGAGAACAAGTTATTCCATGTAATTTTCTACCTTTTTCCACCCCACCCTCTGCATTTATGTGACAATACTATCAGCTTCTCAATTTTAGCTAAGAAGACATTAACCAATGATATTGGTTAAACCACGTTTATTTCCTTTTCCAGATTGTAAACTGTTTGAAAGCAGAATCAATTTCTAATTTATTTATTTTTATATGTTATGGAGCCTTAATAGATCATGTGTGTATAAGCATATGGGTCAGGATTCCAGAAGGAAATCGATGGCACATTCAATTTGGTGGAATTGTAGATAGGAAACTATTTACAAAGGTATGAAAAAGGATAACAGAAAACAAGGATGGTGAAGCATTCTTGGGCTAGCAATAGTAGGAGCTATTACCACTCCTATGTCTGAGGGCGAAAGTGGGGTGATACTACCAGGACCTACAAAGAGCTTCAGTTGAGGTTATAGCTATAGGAGGGAACTTCTAGCAGCAGCTGTGACCTTTCAAGGAACCTGGACTTCTGCCAAACTGTAGCCCAACAGAAAGGGAATATCATTCTCTATGTTCTGCCGTTTTCTTCTCATTGGCCCTCTGCTGGCTAATTCCAAACAAAAGCCAGACACTAGAGAAGTCTGTCAGTGTAGCCCATCAAAGACTCATCCAGGAGCACTGAGAAGGAAGGAGAAACAGTGGATAGAACCATGGGAGGGAGGGATGCATGCAAGCAGAGTGTATCAGCTTAGTTGATACTATACGAATGGGACAATGATAAAGTCTTTAAATGTTCTAATTTACTAAAATATATCTGCTTAATTAATATAAGCAGCTATTAATCAATTAATTATTTAATTGATTAATATGAATAGATATCATATATATCTGTTATCTGTTCATAACAGGTATAGCTTGGTAGATATATCTGCTTAATATAGGAACACATACATAGCCCTCATTATCCATTCATGTGTTTAATATTAATTAAAATATATGTGCACACGTTTAAGCATTTATGTGCTTAAATAAACTTCATTGCACTCTCTCAAATCAATAATCTGGAATATTCATATACATATATTGAGTGCTTGGGGTAAAGGTACAACTGTAGGAGGAGGCAGTTGTTAAGGACTACATACTCAACATTCTCTTGTAAGGACCTCTTTTGTCATAAAAATGATTTCTGATATATCTATACCTAGGTCAAGAAAGAATGGCATTTGTGTTAACCTAAGTTGAAAATGAATTAGCCTTTTAGCACAGCCTGAATTCGCCTAATAGACTTTTTTTTTTTTTATTATCCAAGGAGTGTTTACAAATCCTAATGAATATCATTTGTTCATTTGATGTTTCTACTAATGTTCATTCATAACTAATATATATTTGGCATAATTTTGCTAATAGCTAATGGAATTAGTTTTTTAAAGATATTCCAAGGTCTGTCCTTCATGTAACAATAGAAAATTTTCACTGTGAATCATCGTCTAATTTTTTCTTAAGTTTGTATTTTCATATATTAAGATGGTTCAAATGAAGAAATTTAAGGGTCAAACAATAGCACTGAAATTTGTTGTTAAACTAACATCCCTGATTTCTGGAGAATGCAATGATATTAAGTATGCTGTTGTTATCATATTTTAATAAGAACATCTGCTAGATCTAAAGTGTTGAATATTCATGGAAAATAAAATCACTAGATCTTAAAACATTTAAGGCTACATTAAGGTCAACAGCTGAATGGCAGTCAGAGATCATCCTTATGATATATTTTTCCTGACTCAAATAAATTAACTGTTCCATGTATATATTAGAACATATAACTGGACTCAGTAAATAAAGTCTTAGGACCTGTTTATTAGTCTGTTTTCTATTGCTTATAGCAGAATACCTGAAACTGGGTAATTAATTTTTTAAAAGGGAATTTATTTATTATAGTTATGAAGGCTGAGAAGGCCAAGGTTGAGGTGTCACATCTGGTGAAGGCCTTCTTGCTGATCATATGGCTTGGGGGCTGAGCATGCTCACATCCTCATTCGGGTCTTTATCTTATAAAGCCACCAGTTCCACTCCTATGATATGCCATTAATCCATTAACCATGAATATATTAGTCCATTCATGAGAGTAGAGCCCGCATTATCCAGTTACCTTTTGAAGGCCCCCATCTTTCAGTACTGCCATACTGGATTAAGTTTCTAACACATGAAATTTGGGGAACACATTCAAACCATAGCAACCTATAAAACTGTAGACCCCAAAGAAGAGTGCACACTTCACAAGAAACACAAAGGACAAACCATTGAAGATGCATAAATACAATATAATAAAACGTCTATTTCTATTTATGTTCATAAAGCATTAAGTCAAAATATTGCTTAATAGTAGAACATGTATATTATTTTTAGATAAATGTATATTTATGTGGTCTGCATGCTAAAAAATCTTCAGGAATATAGGATCAAAGGCCCAGATAACTACTGACTGAATATGATTATTTAGGAAGCTAAAAACTAGTCTATTATAAATTCTAACTACTGTTTCTACCTATGATGTTAAATGCATATCTTAATCCAAGGGCTTTGCTGGAACAACAGTGAGATTTAGTTATTCCCGCAATTCATTTGACCAAAACAAATTAAGTGCCCTAGTCTAGGGCCGAAAACAATACGTTCTTACATAGTCTTTGGTTTCTCAATAGAGCCATCCCCAACATATAAATTGCAATTTACAGGTAGAAATTAAAGGCTTAATTGCCAGGCCTTCTGGGCATTTTCATGTCTAAATGATGCTGGGATTCCCGGTTAGGAAGGAAAGCACCTGTTTGTCTCCACTGTCATTCAGAAATACACTTTCAGTAAACATTACCCTTCCCCCCTTCCTCCCAACCCCCATTCATCTCAAATTTTCATGAACTAAAAATCGGTTCCCTCTTAAGTAGCTTGAGGCCCCTATATAGTTGACATCAACCTATCTTTTTCATTAAGCTATTTTTTTTTTTTAATGGTAGTGGGCAGCAATAGTAATTCATTCTCTCTGTACCAAATAGAACCCTACGGAAGTAAATAAAGAAAATTTAATAATAACTTCATCTTCCCTCCTTCAGCCTCATGTCTTTGTGTAACAAGTGTTAAAATCATCTGCAGCATAGTAGTCCTTCTTTATTTTCATATGAAGATAGACACATACATACATTTTTGCATATTCCCCACCCTTACCTCTTTCTTGCTCTTTCTCCCTTTCTCTGTCTCTGTCTCTCTGCCTTTTGTTTCCTTCCCCTCTTTTCTCTCTCTTTCCTCCCCACCTCCTTCCCTCCCTTATTTACTCTTTCTCCCTCTCTTTCTTCTCTCCTAAACTGGAATACTGTACACATATTCTGTAACTTGCTTCTTTTTATACAGTGTATTATAGACATTGCCTTTATGTCAATACCTGTAGATCTAATCCATTCCTTTTAATAGCTGCATAATATTCCATAATATGAATGTATCATGTTTTATTTAATCATTTCTCTATTGATGAGCAGGTTGTTTTTAGTTTTGTGCCATTACTAACAGCAATAAACAACCTTGTACATAAGTCCTTAGGTATTCTGCCTTTAATTTTTATGAGAAATCCCTGAACTTGAGATTACTGATTCAAAAGGTATCTTCACCTTTAAATAGTAATGGACTTTGCCATATTACTTTTCAGAAAGGTTGTGGCAATTCACATGGCCATCAGCAGTGAAGCAGAATTTCTCTGCACCCTGGGGATCCTTATTAGTTCCGGATTTATCAGTCTTTAAAATTGTTTTCCAATTCAATTGGCAAAAATATAAGAGAATTTCATTAATGCCTTATGTTTCATTATACCACATCAGCCACCTAAAACACAAGGGCAAACAACCAAAAGCCTAGGGCCACAGAGGTTTCTAAGGGGATTTTTTAATAACTTATGATGCATGAGAGAATTTTGCAATGTGTGTTTATGAGGTGTATTAGTCTATTTTCACACTGCTGATAAAGAGATACCCAAGAATGGCAATTTACAAAAGAAAGAGGTTTATTGGGCTTTCAGTTCCATGTGGCTGGGGAGGCCTCACAATCATGATGGAAGGTGAAAGGCACATCTCACATGGCAGCAGGCAAGAGAAGAGAGCTTGTGCAGAGAAACTCCCCTTTTAAAACCATCAGATTCGTGAGACTTATTTACTATCACAAGAACAGCACAGGAAAGACCTACCTCTATCATTCAGTTACCTCCTACTGGGTCTCTTCCTCAACACATGGAAATTCAAGATGAGATTTGTGTGGGGACACAGCCAAATCATATCATGAGGGCCACCCCCCCAATTTATGACAATACTTGTAAATTCAGGTTTTACTCTCAGAGAAATTCTGGAACACAACCAGCTGGAATGTAGGAATTGAGTGGGTTGATAGAACAGCAGGAATACAGGAACCAGTATTAACCTAACCTTATCATTTCTGAATTGCTGTTACAGAGATTTCATTCCACCAGGTCACATGTTTACAAAGAACTCAGCTCCCCTTCACTCCCAATTTATGCAATACTTACTGAGATTTTTTATCTTATTAAGTCACCACAGGATCTGTCATTCATTAATATATGTCATTTGTAGGTGCTTCTAGCTACAAATGACAATGAACAATTGGGTGTTGCCCTGGGTGTAAATGTAATTACAATGTTCAGTTCAGCATATGCCATCCTCTGCAAAGTCAGTGACCCATTGGGAAAAATGGGTCAAAAATTTTCTGCCCTCAAAAAATGTGAGGCATGTGAAGAAAGATTTGTTGAATGAGAAGAACAAGAGAAAACAAACAATGAGAATAACAAACAGAATTATTAAAAGAGTTCTAATCTTCTGTTATTTAACATTTATTGAATACAGTGTCATATATGCAAAGATCATAGCTCTCATTTCTACCAGTGAGTTCACAGAGAAAGAAAAAGAGATTCAGGAAGAGAAAAAAAAAATGCTACTGAGTTTAACACAAAACTACCTTATGAGAACAAAGGCAAGTATTTTAGCTTGGAGAAATGATTTCAAATTTACAACCAAACACTTTAATTGTCCTGGCTTTGCTACTCCTGGTTGTTTTCTCTGGTTTATAGTTGTCCTTGGTCCTAGGGCTCTCAGGATGTTTGGGGAGAGCAGGTTGATGAGCCAGAGACCTTCTTGGCAGCTTTCCAAGAGTCTTTGATCATCTGAGAGATCTGAGGACAAAAATTTCAGAGTCTATAAAAAGCACTGCCATACCGCATATTAGGTATGTGGATCAGACCTTTGGCCTCAGATAATAAACACCTTTATTCTTTAGCATATAATGATAGTTAGAGTCATACTACCCTCTCTCCCGGCATGTTCTCTCCTATTGTTCCCCGAAATAAGCCCCTGGGCAAAATCTCTTTTGATCCTTTTGCAGCAAAGTTTTTATTTTGTTCTTACTATTGTTAGGTGAAGCAAACATTTTTCCTGCTCTGAGCACTAAAGGTGATTTAGCTACCTGTTTTACATACTTATTCCTGCCTAAGGTGCTCTGGTGGTGAGATTCTGAGGCTAGGTGGCACAGGTGATGAATCTTTCTCTGGGGGAAAAAAATTTTCAGGTGAATGCTTCCATGTGGCACCTGCCCTGGCTGATGGCACTCAGTGCTTACCGGCATCCATTCTTCTGAGGGTGATTGGTTACATGGCAGGCCTGAGGTGATTGGTTACATGGCAGGTTACATGGCAGGCCATTCTTCTGAGGGTGATTGCTTACAGGCAGGTTACATGGCAGGTGGGAAAAGGGACCTATTTCATGAGAACCAAGTTGTGCTTTACTCCACAAAGGCCAGGGTGTTTGAGAAGATCACTACTGCCAACTGTAATCTATTCTTCCAATTATTTCAGTTAAATTTGTCTTAATCCCTACAATTCTCTTTGTAGAAAAGACAGCTCCCAATCTTAGTCTACTTTCATACTTTGCACTATCACATGCTATAGTTTTCTCTTCTTCAAACTGTTTGCAACTCGAGTTAAGTTTTTGATTATACGACAAATACTAAGCTACAAAAGCTGTGAACTCAAAAATTTAATTCTTTGTTCTAAGATGGTATAATGGTGAGGTATGTATGTTTATACATATATACTTGGAAGGACGGAGCACAAAGCTTTCTTCCTTCCAGGGGTTGTCTCCTATTTCTTCTAGTACCAGTCTCCTTGATGAATTGCTAGAACACTGATTAGCAACTTTCTTCAGGACTGAGTTGAGCTAATGTGTATATGTTACATAGATACTATATATATAAAGTTACAGATATATATGTAACATACAAACACACACACACACACACACACATATATATGATTAAGCCACTCTTAACTTTGTATTAATATGACCAGTAAGGCCTGATTTATGTCTAGTGACCATTTCTTACATGCCAGACTGCTGTGCTAGTATGGGAAAGTGATAGTCTAAACTGAATATGCTCCAGTAGTAACTACAGTGAATTTCTGTGGAAGTCCCAGTTTTAAAACTACATTTAAGATTTATTATTCATAAAGAATATTTGAAGAAGCTTTAAAAATAAATTACAATAAAAAAGTAGAGAGTTCTAAATAAACTTAGAACAACCAATGAAATTATCAGGAGAAAGACGCTAGAAGCAACTTCAAATGAATTTATTAATATAGATGAGCACTAAACTTAATTCTCAAGTTACTGGCATCTGAAGCAAAAAAGAAAATAACTTAGTTGATCTAGTTCTCATTATTTACCTGAAGAGAACTTTCATATTCATCTCAGAGGCCTTCATGAATCAGGCTGGTAAGTAAATGAGAGAATTGACTGGGCATGAACTAAAGAGAATGGTACAGCTTGTGTTTGCCCTATTCAAAGGAGTTTGAGCTAAAGTTAAGCAGAAACCAAAATCTTTTTCACTGACTAAATAAAACCAAAGGGCTGAGATGTGCTTAGACAGCTGAGTTAGCATTGAAATACAGGGGAAATTTATCCTGAATTTGTCATATTAGGCCTTCTGTAACATTAAATGTAATGTTTAATATGCAAGTTATTTTATTAAAAAAGTCATTGCTCTAAATCGTCTTCTAATATTGAACTTCTGAAAAAGCTGAAAGATTAAATTTATTGTTTTGCCTCAGTGAATGTACTATGAAGTCTCTAAAAATCAGCCATCCCCCAAGATGGTCTAAGAATGCCCTAGGTGGCGAGACACAATTAAAAATACTTTAATTTTGTGATTAAAGCTCTCTCTCTTTTTTTTTTTTTTTTTTTTTTTTTGAGACAAAGTTTCACTCTTGTCGCCCAGGGTGGAGTGAAATGGCACAATCTTGGCTCACTGCAACCTCTGCCTCCCAGATTCAAGCAATTCTCCTGCCTCAGCTTCTTGAGTAGCTGGGATTACAGGCACCCACCACCACACCCTGCTACTTTTTGTATTTTTAGTGGAGATAGGATTTCACCATGTTGGCCAGGCTAGTGTTGAACTCCTGACCTCAGATAATCTGCCTGCCTCAGCCTCCCAAAGTGCTGGGATTACAGGCATGAGCCACCGTGCCCGTCCTCATGATTAAAACTCTTCTAAGAGCTCCACTTTTTCTTGTTCTGGAATGAATATCTCCAGCAATGCAATAAATGTTCTCCCTTGAATTAAACAGGAAGCAAGGCCATAATATGACAATTGATTACATCTTATGTATGAGGTAGAATATGGCAGGGGGCAGTGAGGCATTACGGATCACCAGTAGAGTTCCCAGAGGAAAACATGTCAGGAGCTGTACTGGAGGGAGCAGGGAAACCTGCCCTAATCTTTTCTCCTACTGGCCTGGTTACCTAAATCCATTCTCAGAATTAGAAAAACTCATCACAACTTCTGTGTCTATTTCTATATGTTAAATGTTTATGTTATTCATATGATCAGAGAAAACTGAATTCTCCCTCTGTATTCTCATACTCTTCAGTAATTTTTATCTCTGTGATCGCAGAATTCCTATGAAGAATTCTAAGTTTCTTGGTGGTACTTGTGAACAAAAGAAACTTTTTATTATTATCACTATGTGCAAAATGCCTGTCCAGGGTTAAGTGGTGATCCATGTGACTTAAATTCAGTTCTGGGTAGGTACATAGCTCGAGACTTGGGCTTCACAACGTTCTGAGTTCACCAATGGTCACCAGGCCAAGTAAAGCTACAGAAAAGCTAGGAAGCATGCCACCAGCAGGCCCCTTTTAGATTGTGAAAAATAGAGAAGGCAGGCTTGTCAGCTGAAGAGAGTGGTCTATGACTACTGGCTAGAAGAAAAGGAATGTGTCACATACTGGGAAGTCCTGAACTTTAGCATTGCTTACTTTGCTAAGATGTTATTTAGCAAAACCCATGAATATACCAGGATAACGACAGTACAGTGCAAAACCTGGCTAAAATCAGAATGACAGAGTAGGGTTTTTTTGTTTGTTTTTCGTTTGTTTGTTTTGAGATGGAGTCTTGCTCTGTCCCCAGGCTGGAGTGCAGTGGTGCAATCTCAGCTCACTGCAACCTCCACCTCCCGATTCAAATGATTCCCCTGCCTCAGCCTCCTGAGTAGCTGGGACTACAGGCACGCGCCACCACAGCCAGCTAATTTTTTGTATTTTAGTAGAGACGAGGTTTCACCATGTTGGCCAGGATAGTCTTGATCTCCTGACCTCGCGATCCGCCCACCTCGACCTCCCAAAGTGTGGGGATTACAGGCGTGAGCCACTGTGCCCAGCCCTACAGAGTGGTTTTAAAGTCAAATCAGTTTGGAAGCAGTTTTTAAAAAAACCCTGCTGGGATCTTTAGCTTCAATTAGGGACTTTCACCTAAGCCTCTAACAAGTCTGAGAGCACTGTTTGTTTTAAAGCACTAAACACTTTAGACTTCACCTGGAAAGAATACCTGGGTACCTCTGAATAAATCAGTGACCCCAAATGTCTAGAGAACAAATGAAGATTCTGCAGATTCTTTCCCTCTAGTATTTTTGTCAGGCTAGAGCATTCTTCTTTTAGTGCATGCTTATTTTTATACTTGCTATTGCACCCTTTATACTTTTGTTGAAATATTTGTAACCTTTCATAACAGCCTCTTTTGATAAGTTTCCATTTCGGTTTTCATTTTGCAAATGAGATCTTATTTACCAAGTTGGCTGCTTGTGTCTTTTGGCTAAATATGCAGCATATTTTAGGGGCTATAACAAGATACGTTCAAAAGGCCAATAATTTGTTATTACCATATGATAGAAAGAATAAAGAAGTTTTCTCAAGATTCCCATTCCCAAATTGTGTAATCAAACACTCACCCAGGTACTTATGTGAAGGGACTTTGGAGACAGAATTAAGGTTAATAATCAGCTGACCTTAAATTAGATAAGGAACCTGAATGTTTCTAGGGGAGGGGGCAATATTTAATGTAATCACACGAGCCCTTAAAAGCAAAGCAGGAAAACAGAAAAGTTAGAGAGAAGCTGTTGAAGATGGAGGCAGAAGAAAGATGAGGTAGAAGGGAAGGTAGAGAGATTTGAAACATGAGGATTCAACCCACTGTTGCCAGCTTTAAGGGTCAAGGAATGCAGATAGCCTCTAGAAACTGAGAACGACCCCAGTCCACAGGCCGCAAGGAAGCCGGACCTCACTCCTTCAGCTACGTGGAGCTAAATTTGTCCAGCAATCCAAATGAGCTTGAAGTGAACTCTCCCCCAGGGCCAGGCCAGCAGACACTTTAATTTCGGCCTTGAGAAACCCAGAGCAGCCAGTTCTGACTTCTGACCTACTGAACTGTGAGGTAATAGACTTGAGTTGTTCTAAGCCTGTGTGTGCTCTAAGCTGCTATAAGTCAGTGGTGATTGTACATATACTGTAATGGTAGCAATAGAAAACTGGTAAGGCTCAAAATGCCTTGGAATATCTGAGTGTCCAGGTTCACTTGGTTTCAACAACAGCTGGTCAGGAAAAGACAGCAAGGGAGGAAGGGAGAGAAAAGAAAAAGGAAAAGAGGAGAGGAGGTATCTGACATTATAAACAGTAGGGACAATTCGGTCTCCATTCCATACTATGACTCTCAAGCGGCTTCTTGCACACCTCATGGTATTAGTCTCTCACATCACTGAGTGCATGTTTAAAATTGAAATATTTTGATTTTTTTTTTTTGCGGTACAAGATGGCCTTCTTTATTATAAACTGTGTCCTACTGAGAACATTATATTTATGAATAGTTACAGTACAGGGTTGTGTATGTAAAAGTGTGTCTACTTTAAGGAAACTGTAAGAGATCTTCAAGGGTATTTTGATTTCAGGTCATTTTTATCTTATAGACTGTTTTTTTTAGAAACAAACCCCCATGTGAAGTCCAACACCTTTGTCCTAAATGCTGTCCCTGCTAGCCACAGCCTTTGGAGAACCTGAGCTTCTAGAAGGAAGCAGTCCACAGGAAAGTGAAGGAGCCTCACTTGCTATTGCTAAAAAGGCATAAGGCCCATGTATATACTGTCAGCCCATCAATTCCCTCAACTTCTCTACACAAGATTAGAATGTCCCTTTTCTCTTTCTAAGCACACTACAAATCATTCCT
The DNA here is from genome assembly GCF_028885625.2 of Pongo pygmaeus. Lineage (NCBI taxonomy): Eukaryota > Metazoa > Chordata > Mammalia > Primates > Hominidae > Pongo > Pongo pygmaeus. Next base: position 109,455,811 of record NC_072379.2, on the reverse strand, counting down.
TTTTTAACCTCTTTTCTCATACACGGTAACCTGGGATGTTAGTGATAAATAATCTGATTTAACCTAAGAAGATTTGGAGAGTTGGGGAAGGGAATGACACTAAGCACATATGTGACTTGCCCCAGCCCTGTTCCCTCATTGGTATCCTCAATGCGCAGGAAAAAAGCGCTGATTGAGATTAATTTATCAATGCATAATATCCTTTCTCTTTGGATACCTAGCTTCAATATTGCTTCTCTCTCAAATCTCTTTGTAATTTTCTATGTAGGAAACTTGGGAGGCCTCCCACAGATTGGCTCATTTTAACAAAAATACATTTCTTCTGCCCTCTACAACCTCCAGGAGCCTTCAAAGATGAAGTTAATTATACATATTTTAAAAAGAGACCAAATACAGTCTTGAGGATTTCAAGTTCTAAAACCAGATTTATTATGTTCAAAGTTGTGTCTGGATAAAAGGAAAGTATACATTAAAATATTAATCTATTCATGCCATTTAGTACTTTGAATTATTCACAGATGCTTGGAGTTTTTCTCTTTTTTTTTGTTGTTTTTTTTTTTGTTTTTCTAAGAATGAGGCATTTATCTGAGACCAATCAAATGGAAATAAATATTTTTTGCTTTTAGAATTCTTCCCATTTGGGGTTGTTTTATTATAGAACACCATCCCTCAGACATTTTATGAACTACATTCATAACGCATTTACATGTGATTGAAGTACTTAACAGAAAAATTAGGTAAATTGAGCACTAACAGCTAAAGCAAAATGCTAGGCAACTATTTCCAAATGTAAAGTGCTTTGAAGCTGTTAAGCTGATATATCCCACTCCCCCAAGCTCCCCTTCCTCTGAGAATTATAAAGGAGATGATGTTCTATAAAATATTTGGTGATGTCTGTTTTAGTCTTCCATCTACATTTTCTAAGCTGATTTGGGAGTTTAGCTTTAGCACTTCCCCATTTTATGTTGTTTATTAAAAAATCTTCTAGGTACAGAATAAACTTTTTGAATTTCTGCTCTCCTGTTTGTAAAAAGACAATAATAATACTCATCTTTGCCAATCTCATAGGATCAGGAAGCTTCAACAATGTGATATACAAGGATATAAACTCTAAATAGCCATACATATATGAAGTATTAGAAATGATGTTACTTCTAACATTGTTATTAGCAATAACTTTATAGACTCAAAATGCTACGAAGACTTAGAAGGCACAGAACTTATACTCTTTATAGTTGAGGATTCAGAAATATCATTTAGGCCTGTAATATTTTATTTAGGTTCTAATATTAGTTTGGTTACAAGCATTTTGAAAGATAGAATTATGCTCACTAAATTTTTGCTCTCCACTCTTGCCCAGGTTTTTCAACCATATCTCATTTACCAAAATCTTCAGAATCTTTTAGGTCCTTGGTTGTTTTCCTTTGGAGAGTCTTGTTAGTGTTTTGCTCATAATTGAACTTTACATTGCTATATCTTGTGTAGAGTAGACTAGGCTTGCCCCATCTTCATTTGACATATACATTTCTTTTAGTATCACCTAAGGTCACATTTATTTTTTACCAGTCTCTCATATAGTGTATTCCATGCTGGAATGAATTAGGAATATCAGGGGAGGAGACATACTCTGCAGTGATTCTTTGGAATTTAGGAAGGGCCATTATTGATCATATAATCCAAAGATCTTTGATTTGACACAAGAAACAGAGCACCAGAATGATAAAGCAGTTTGCTTAAGATCACACAATCGGTTGTTAGCAATGGTAGAATTAAAATTCTGATGATTCCAGATCTAACGCTCTCACTACTATGCAGGAGAAGGAGGGAGAACACAAGAAGAAAGATGGCTTAGTGCAGGAGTCAGCAAACTATGGCCCGTGGGCCGTATCTCGGCCTATTTTTGTAAATAAAGTTTTTTTTGGAACACAGCGTGCCCATTCATTTACATATTATATATGGCTGTTTTCACACTACAAGGGCAGAGCAGAATAGTTTTCAGAGACCATCTGGCCTACAAAGCCTAAAATGTTTAGTCTGGTCGTTTACATAAAAAATTTGCTGACCTCTGGCTTAGAGGAGAGAAGACTAAAAAGTCTGGATAGGAGCACTTCGAGAACAGTCTTTTTAGTTTGCACACTTTTCTAGTTCTTATTTAGAAGAAACTGCTTGGCTATTAGGTGAAATTGTCTAACTCTCTCATGATTAACTACTGGTTTATTTAATAAATTTGCATATATCCTTGCAGAAGGATCAGTACGTATTTTCCAGAGGTGTTTCTTATAATATGTGATTTGTTTTCTATATTCATGTTCATAATATATTCTTGATGACATTAGTTTGTCTTAATTCAAAGTACTGGAAACTTACATGGGAAACACAATAGCTGTATTCAAGTATGTGAAGGACTCTTTTCCTGTGAATAAAGGGATTAGATGTATTTATCCTTCAAGTCCAACTAAAATGCGCTTTTGTTGTTAAGCTCCTGATTCCAGCTACTCCCTTCTTTGGGCAGAATTGATCACCCTCTCTTCTGTGCTTCCAAAATTCTTTGTATAAAGTACTGTTATAGTATTTGTCACACAACCCTATAGGTCTTGTTTGCACATTTGTCTCCCCAGTTGATTGTGAAATCCTTGAAAGTGAGGACAATATCTTATTCATTTTGGCATCCTCATCATGGGTCTCAGGCCCTGGCTCATAGAATCAACCTAATGCTTGATGAGTGAAGGTATATTATAATCCCAGAGGGCAAAGCAAGGACCATTGTGAAATCTCACTAAAAAGAACTTTGTGGTAGTGCTGGCAACCAATTGAAAAGTCTCCTAAGCAGTGTGCTTGGACATCAAAGACGAGAACTTGGGGTTAGAATGCCTAGGTTTGCAATTTGACTGTCCTGTTTAATAACGGTCTTTGGGTGGGTTGCTTATCTCTGAACCTCAATTTCCTCAGCTTTGAAATGGAGAGGATTTAGGGAAGCAGTTTTCTAAGTGGGGTCTATAAACCCCTGGGTATTCCCAAAACACTCTCAAGGGGTATTTGAGGTCAAAACTATTTTTATTAGAATGCTAAGAAATTTGTCATTTTTACTCCGTCAATATTGGCATTGATGGTACAAAAGCAATGGTGGGACAACTCCTAGTGTCTTTGTACAAATCAAAGCAGTAGCACCAAGTTGAACTAATAGTCATTGTTTTCATCTCCATCATACACTGTCATGAAAAATATACATACCAATTTCACTTAAGAATGCCTTTGATGAAGGAGTAAAATTATTAATTTTATGTATTTTATTTTATTTTTTTAGTCTCTGGAATGTATTTTTATTTATTTTTTTAATATACTTTAAGTTCTAGGGTACATGTGCACAACGTGCAGATTTGTTACATATGTATACATGTGCCATGTTGGTGTGCTGCACTCATTTACATTAGGTATATCTCCTAATGCTATCCCTCCCACCTCCCCCAACCCCACGACAGGCCCCTGATGTGTGATGTTCCCCTTCCTGTGTCCAAGTGTTCTCATTGTTGAGTTCCCACCTATGAGTGAGAACATGCAGTGTTTGGTTTTCTGTCCTTGCAATAGTTTGCTCAGAATGTTGGTTTCCAGCTTCATCCATGTCCCTACAAAGGACATGAACTCATCATTTTTTATGGCTGCATAGTATTCCATGGTGTATATGTGCCACATTTTCTTAATCCAGTCTATCATTGATGGACATTTGGGTTGGTTCCAAGTCTTTGCTATTGTGAATAGTGCCGCAATAAACATACATGTACATGTGTCTTTATAGCAGCACGATTTATAATCCTTTGGATATATACCCAGTAATGGGATGGCTGGGTCAAATGGTATTTCTAGTTCTAGATCCTTGAGGAATCACCACACTGTCTTCCACAATGGTTGAACTAGTTTAGAGTCCCACCAACAGTGTAAAAGTGTTCCTATTTCTCCACATCCTCTCCAGCACCTGTTGTTTCCTGACTTTTTAATGATCGCCATTCTAACTGGTGTGAGATGGTATCTCATTGTGGTTTTGATTTGCATTTCTCTGATGGCCAGTGATGATGAGCATTTTTTCATGTGTCTGTTGTCTGCATAAATGTCTTCTTTTGAGAAGTGTCTGTTCATATCCTTCACCCACTTTTTGATGGGGTTGTTTGTTTTTTTCTTGTAAATTTGTTTGAGTACTTTGTAGATTCTGGATTTTAGCCCTTTGTCAGATGAGTAGATTGCAAAAATTTTCTCCCATTCTATAGGCTGCCTGTTCACTCTGATGGTAGTTTCTTTTGCTGTGCAGAAGCTCTTTAGTTTAAATAGATCCCATTTGTCAATTTTGGCTTTTGTTGCCATTGCTTTTGGTGTTTTAGACATGAAGTCCTTGCCCATGCCTATGTCCTGAATGGTATTGCCTAGGTTTTCTTCTAGGGTTTTTATGGTTTTAGGTCTAACATTTAAGTCTTTAATCCATCTTGAACTAATTTTTGTATAAGGTGTAAGGAAGGGATCCAGTTTCAGCTTTCTACATGGGGCTAGCCAGTTTTCCCAGCACCATTTATTAAATAGGGAATCCTTTCCCCATTTCTTGTTTTTCTCAGGTTTGTCAAAGATCAGATGGTTGTAGATGTGTGGTATTGTTTCTGAGGCCTCTGTTCTCTTCCATTGGTCTATATCTCTGTTTTGGTACCAGTACCATGCTGTTTTGGTTACTGTAGCCTTGTAGTATAGTTTCAAATCAGGTAGCGTGATGCCTCCAGCTTTGTTCTTTTGGGTTAGGATTGTCTTGGCAATGTGGGCTCTTTTTTGGTTCCATATGAACTTTAAAGTAGTTTTTTCCAATTCTGTGAAGAAAGTCATTGGTAGCTTGATGGGGATGGCATTGAATCTATAAATTACCTTGGGCAGTATGGCCATTTTCATGATATTGATTCTTCCTATCCATGAGCATGGAATATTCTTCCATTTGTTTGTGTCCTCTTTTATTTCGTTGAGCAATGGTTTTTAGTTCTCCTTGAGGAGGTCCTTCACATCCCTTGTAAGTTGGATTCCTAGGTATTTTATTCTCTTTGAAGCAATTGTGAATGGGAATTCACTCATGATTTGGCTCTCTGTTTGTTTGTTATTGGTGTATAAGAATGCTTGTGATTTTTGCACATTGATTTTGTATCCTGAGACTTTGCTGAAGTTGCTTATCAGCTTAAGGAGATTTTGGGCTGAGACAATGGGGTTTTCTAAATATACAATCATGTCGTCTACAAACAGGGACAATTTGACTTCCTCTTTTATTAAATGTCAGTCTTTGGGTATAATATCCTTTTTAATATTTGGTATGATAAAATGGGAAGTATATACAAATCACATTTACATTTTGGAAGTACAAGGGCTGTCTTGAGGAAAAGTACTTGTGCTGTTGAATTGCCAGCTGAACAAGCCACTTGAAACTAGACATGATGTTTCAAAAGCATGCACATAGGTAAAGATCCATTGAAAGTGCAATACGGGCTGGGAGTGGTGGTTCATCCCTGTAATATCAGCACTTTCAGAGGTCAGGGAGGGAGTATCTCTTGAGCTCAGGAGTTTGAGACCAGCCTGGGCAACATAGGGAGAACCCATCTCTACCAAAATTAAAAAATAATAAGCTAGGCATGGTGGTGTGTGCCTATGGTCCAGCTAGTCAGAAGGCTGACATGGGAGGATCGCTTGAGCCTGGGGAATTCATATATATTTCACAAACATTAAAAATAGTTATTTTCTGGAACTATACAAAGAATTCTAAGATGTTAAGTATTAAAATAGCTGCAGAAAATCATTTTTAGTTTATCCTATTTGTGTAAATAATTAACAGTTTTCTGTGAATAGAGACAAATGCCTAGAAACAGGAGTTACATTGGAGAAAATGATTAGGGGCTAAAGAGGGGTGAAAAGAGACATTCAGATCTCATTTCATACCCTTTCATATTTTGTTATTTACATATCCATTTTTTGTCTTATTTAAAAAAATAATGTAGGTGATAATACCCATCATTGTAATGTAAACAAACTAGTTGAACAGTGTTAAATCTCCTGGCCTATAGAGAATGTTTATAATGTAAGTATTGCCTTATGTATGTAATTATTACTTATGCAGTGACACTGTTGGTTGTACAAGTGAATAACCACTTCATGTGTTAGTGTCATCCCATCAGTAGAGTGTTCTCCAAGCAATTACTGAATGATAAAGAAATATCATAGATCAGACTTCTGCCTTTGAGTATATTCAACTGCTCTCTCAGTTTAAATTGTGATGTTCTTTGATACTTTGATTTATTAAGGAATAGTCATAATGTTTTGAGAGTAGTTCTGTACCAAAGGTCCTCCATCAAAATCTTATCTCTGAGCAACTTTAAAATCTTCAGAATTTTTTTTCATCTGTTAGTTTTGATAGCATTCACTTTTCACCTTTAATTTTGTTCTCAAAGTATGTTGGGGCTACTAGGACAAATAAGTAAATATTCACAGAGTCTTTACTGCACCACAGTAGGAAGAACTCTGATCTTTTATGAGGTTATGAAAAGAACTTAGTACCTTAATTTCACAATGGCCAGTTCCACAAACTGGAATTTATTCAGCAGAATGCACCTATTCTTAGGATAAGCTTGTCTTTAGCATAAACTTTTCCTATCAGAAAAATGATGCAACTTGCCATCTTTAAATAAAGAACACTCCATATATTATTATATAATTTTTAAAAATTACTTAGTGATATCTACAACTGCTTTTTGAGTCAAGTAATATTATCTTTTTGAGTCAAGAGTCAAGTAATGTAATCACATCAACATATACAGACAAACTTGTGTCTACTGTATATGCAACTATATTTTTATAATATAGGAGTTAGGGTTTTGTGTGAAAATAGGTGGACCTTTCCAGAAGAACAGAAATAATTTACTCCTGGCATCTTATTAAAAGAAAAAAGTCAATTCAATTTGATAGTGTTGAGAGATAAAGCATGCCAGTATTATTCTTTATTTCTTTTATTAATGAGTTAGGATACAAAAAAGTCAATAAAAATTACATTAAAAACTCATAAGCATTGTTCAAATCTTCTTTCTCCATCAGTCATGTTCATAAAACTGGCATTTCCATGTAAATGGCAGTTAATAACAGTAGGATTTTATTTAGTGAGCCAAACATCACATGGCCTCATTTATTTACTCATCAGATACTTGTTGAGTGCTTTCTCTATGCCAGATCCCGTGCCAGGTACTGGGGCCCCAGCCTTGAATAAGACATACTTCTTACATTCTATGAGTTTAGTGGCCAATGGAGCAGAAAGATATGTAAGGAAATAATTAAGGAAGTAACACTTTGAAATAGGAAGGGCATGAGATTTGGGGAGTAAACAAATTTTAAACTTGGGCTTCCTCACTTCTGAGTTATAGACTTCTAACCTTTCTAAGTTTCAGGGATAATAATTTCAGTGTGTGTCTTTTTAAGGATTAGAGAAAACATTAAAAGTACAGAGCCTGGAACTAAATCTAATCAAATGAGATTTATTTATTACCCTTAAACTATAATATGAAAGGTACTATATTACGGGAATGTACAAGAAAGAATGGATAATTGGCTGGGGGATGGAGACAGGTAAGGAAAAATTTCTTAGTGGACAAGTGTTTAGGATAAGGAGATGTTTACAGCAAACAGGAATTCCAGGCAGAGAAATTTTCATTCACAGAGGCATGAATGGAACTTGTGCTAAAGTATGAGGAACTACAAGTCATTTGGTTAGACTGTAGTCTCAAAAGAAATGAAAGATGGTGAATTAATGGTTGTCAATCACAGAGGATCTTTTATGTCCTGCAAATGATTCAAGACATTAAGCAGCACAATGGGGATGAAGATAGACTTGAGCTATATTTTGAAGGTAGAATTTATAGAATGAGTTGACAATGTAAGATTGAAGAAAAGAAAGGAAGAGTTTTCCAGGTTTCTGATTCAGGTAAGTAATTATTGGTGTCATTGATCAGAAGAAAGAATTTAGGAGAAAACTTAGGTTTAGGGGCAAAATGATGAATTTCATTTGGGTATATTAAATCTTACTCATCAGGATCTCAGGCAGGAGACACACCTGGGTTGGAGAAAAGATTGGAGAGTGCTGAACATTCAGATGACTGACTAGAAGTTAGAAATCCCAAGTTTCTGACTATGTTGTTATGTTCTTCACTGTCTTTATGACTAGTGAATTTTATCTTTTTTTTTTTTTTGAGACAGAGTCTTGCTCTGTCGCCAGGCTGGAGTGCAGTGACGTGACCTTGGTTCACTGCAACCTCCACCTACTGGGTTCAAGCGATTCTCCTGCCTCAGCCTCCCAAGTAGCTGGGACTACAGGCATGCACCACCATGCCCAGGTAGTTTTTTTTTTTTTTTTTTGTAATTTTTAGTAGAGACAGCGTTTCACCATATTGGCCAGGATGTTCTTCATCTCCTGACCTCATGATCTGCCCACCTCGGCCTCCCAGAGTGCTGGGATTACAGGTGTGAGCCACTGTGCCCAGCCTACCTTTCCTTTTTCTATAAGGGATTTAAAGCAGCTTGACTTTGTAATTATCGTAAATGTCTAGGTCTCAGCCTCCGTTTTCTCATGAGTGCAAATTTTGAAAAACTACCCAACATCCCTCAGAGAGTTGTTTTAAGGATCACATTTTTTTTGTATCTGTGAAATCCCTTTAACATATCTGATATACAAGCAGAGAATTACATGTTTAGCAATTAAAGATTGAAATTACATTAATGCCAGCAAACGTGAAACTCTGAGGAAACTCATTGATAAAGACTCTGTTTATGGTTACACTGTAAAGTCTGATCATTTATTGTAATGCAGTGTAATGGTTAGAATTGAGCCCTCTGAGCCAAACTGCCTAGATTCTAATATTAGCCATTGACTATCTCTTTGATTTTGGGCAAGTTATTTAACCTTTTTTATAAGACAGAAATAATCAGAGTATCTACCTCACAGGTTGTTGGGAAGAGTTAAATGAGTTAGTATATACAAGAGTTAAATGAGTTAACTCTTGGGAAGAGTTAAATGAGTTAGTATATATAAAGTATACAGGTCAGTGGCTGATGCATAATTTAGGTCTCAGTGTATATTAGATATTTTTACAATCATCATCAGAGGCAGTAACATCATAAGCATTTGTATTAACAAACGGAAACATTTTAGTGGAGGGAGATTGGAGATAATCATATTGGTTTTATAGATGAGGAAAAGGGAGCTCAGAAAAGTTGAAGCGATGTGTTCAAGGATGCATAAATATCTAGTGAAAGATGGCACTGAGGCCCCAGCACTTCTTAGTTCAGTGTACTTCCTACCACCTCTTATTAGGGTAGGGTCTGTGCCATCATGAGTAGGTTAACCAAAAATATAATTTGAGTTGAAAATTATGTATGCCTTATAGACAATAACATTGCAGATATTCTACTTTATTAATAAATTTGCTAAAGGTCAGAAGTTTCCTCTTTACAGATGTTAGTTCAAATTTAACATGAACTGTTATGGGTGAGTGGGTGGGTGGGTGGGTGTGCGGGTGTCAGATAATACTCATAATATGAAACGTATATGTTCAGATAATATTTACTAGTTACTCTGTAGCAGTTGCAGACCACCCAGTATTCAATGGGAAACAAAACACCGATATTCCATAAGCTACTTTATTGCTATAGCTTATTTTATAATTTTCTTTGTGATTTATTAGGTGAATTAAACACATAAGAAGAGATTTTCTTGTTTTGTAAGTTTATGATGCATATTAGACCTCAGGGTAAAGTTATTGAACATTAGCACATATGCACACAAAACACTTTGATAACATCACAGAATATTTAATGATACTTGAGTTTCGTATAAAATATTTTCACCTGCAAAGCCCAGAGCATTTCATAAATATGAATGCTGTCAATCAAAAATGTGAATAAGTAGATGGATTTTGTATTGTACCCTGAAGATAAGTAGATTTAGATTCTTATTGAATTTATGTCATCTATTTTAGGAGTTAGGTGGAGGTGATAAAACTGAGCCTAGATTTTTATCATCTGCCATAATAAGTGGTTCCAAATAAAACATTTTAGAATGTTACCAGAAATAAAGAGTTGCTAGATTGTCGTACTCTAGATATGAAAAACAAGGTAAAGATGGAAAATTAAATAAAACAAAATGAACAGCAAGTAAATATTGTTTAAAAGATATAGAGAAATTAAGAAAAAAGGTATAGTCAATTTATAAAACACACGTTTGTATTGTCTTGTTTAAGCACACCATGGAAATCAATAGTTGTAGTTTTACTTGGAAGATATAGTTTATAATGATTATTTAACTAGGAATTTCAACTTCTTCTTGCTTTTAATTTGTATTATTATCCATTTTCCCCATTCTGAGCTCCTCTAGCTCTAAAATTAACATGATGTTCTACAGTGGGACATTTTGCTTAGTAAAATCATTGGGTCCTAATTTGCTAAAAGAATTCATACTGTGTGGTTTAAGAAATTCATAGTGAGTACCTAACAATTACATGTTGCTGAGGTCACTGTTTTTGTAACTTTGTGATGGTGATGGTTTGGGTTTGCACAGAAAAGTAAGTGAAAGCAGCTCTCCACCAGCACACTTAATGGGGTCACTTTCGTTATCTCTACCCTATTTTAATTAGACATCCTGGGTGTTCTTCACAGTTTTCAAAATGGGGACATTTCTGCACTTCAGCCAAAATATATGCATCACAGTTCACGTAGGGTAATGTTCATATCATATAGAAACTGCTTGGGCTTGAAGGCCTTTCTTGGTTCCATTCCCTCACAGCCTCATTCCCTCCCAGCCTCCGAACCTCCCCAAACAAACACGAAGCTGCTTCTCTTCCACTGTCACCTATCTTTACCTTACCATGACTTCCAACAAGGTTCCACCCAAGTTCCAGTTCCAAAGGAAGTTCCAAAGGAAGTTCACAAATCCTTTGCTAACTTCTCCAGTCAGACTGATTTATTATATTGTATTCCTAGAGCACTCTCTCGGCATCTCACAGTTAAGAAGTTGTAGTTCAGTGTGGTTTTACGAGGCTTGCTATTGTCTCAATTGTATTTTGTTTCTAAAAGAAAACTACCACGTGTTTCATTTTTGAAACCTACATGGTCCCTGGCATATTGAGGAGGAAATAGATTAAATATCATAATAAATTTCTACTAACAAGTTAAGTATTGTGATCACATCTGTCTTAAGTTTATTTTATACTTAAAATACCAATTTGTAATGAGGTTTCTTTCTGAGCAATCAATTATTAGAAATGACTTTCATACAGGTAAATTTTAATTTTATATATATATATATATCTGTACTTGACAAATTGTTTTTGTTGAAAAAGAATTCTACTCTGAGCGATAGAGTAAGTCAATTTCTCTGAAAGTAAAATAAAAGAAATAGAAGAAAAAAAGAAAAAGAAATCAGGTTGTCCTGGTAAATATGAAGCATATACTTTAACAGCCAAAACAGTTTATTGGTTTGTGATTTTTTTAGATATAAATGCTCCCTCTTTTAATTCTTAATCTATTATTAATAATTAATACTCTGATAATGCTTTTTTACTATATAGTTTTTTTTACTTTGATATTTCCTCAAGGTCATATACATTTTCATCTTAGGAGTAAATAGAGAGCAGTGCTCTTCAGCTATTGTTTAGTCATAATAAAATTATGTAGGTTCCAAAATAGGAAAAACTGATAACTTCAAGTAGGCCCCAGTTAATGATTTTGCTGCCTTAAAATGGCAATTGCTTATAAAAACATTATACACCATTCCTGTGACATAAGAAAAATTCTCCAGAGAGGAAAACTGGGGATGGAATTTGGAATGTTGCTTGACTATGCATTTAGAACTGCTCCTGAAAAGAATACAGTAAAATGGTAATGTAGCAATTTCTAGCTTATGTTCACAAGCAGAGAGAGCCCAATTCTGCCAATCAAATCAAGAGTGTTCTCTATTTCATTGGGAATTGATGTCTTTAGTTAATATACTCATAAGCATTAAAAAAAATAGCCTATGTTCTGAATTAAGTATGGAAAGTATGTTTCTGTCCAGGAAATTAGTTGAGATGAAATTATTTTATCTGAGGAAACAGTACAGGAAAATTTCTTTCCTTTTGGTGTAATTTTAAAGTGTTCTATTTTTAACTCAGGCAAAAAATGCACTTTATAAATTGGGTGATGGAAGTACTTTAGTAGAGAGTTAATAAATATTAAATCAGCCTAGGACAGTATCTATAGAAAGTAAAAAAAAAAAAAAATCCTGATGTGTTTACTTAGAATTTCTGATCTGTCTCTTCATAATTAAACTTCTTAGCTTTCTTATTTTTATCTACAGTTAACATCCTTCTGCCATTCCCTCTGGTAGCTCGACTTTGATTAAACAATGTTTTAGGCCAGGCATGTTAGAAAAAATAGGCCAGGTGTGGTGCCATGCGCCTGTAGTCCCAGCTACTCAGGAGGCTGAAGTGGGAGGATGTTTTGAGCCTGGGAGATCAGGGCCACTGTGTGCTATGATCACACCACTGCACTCTAGCCTGGGTGACAGAGCAAGACCCTCTCTCAAAAAAAGGAAAGAAAGAAAGAAATGTTTTAACTTTATGTTTTTAAATAATTCTTAACCCACAGACAATTAAGAATTTTCATACCCAAAACAGACCTGAAGTAATGTTGCAAAATGGTAATTTTTTTCTGTTAAAAGGACCAAATAAAAAAAGGAAAAACAGTTTGACTTCAATTTTTGATGAAATGAATTCAATAAGAGAGGGAGTTTCAGTTTAAATGAGAATTAGTTACTGAATAAAGTATAAAAATAAGATGATTTAGAAAGTTAGAAAAACTCTTCCTGTACCTCTTTCCATTCTATATCCTTTGATTTTATGACAACTTTTTCACAATGTCCTTAATCCTGAAAAAAGAGGTTAGTGGTAAAATATAGGGGAAAACATTTTACTGCAAAGTGATTCCTCGTAACTCTAATTCAGCTTCATGCTGTGTCAGGTCTTCTAGGAGTTTTTATTAAGCAAACTAGCTGCCATAAAAAATGCAGTACCACGTGAAAATGCCAGTTATGTGAGTGTATGTATATGTTAACAAAAACAGACTTGGCATTTGCTTGATTTGCCTTTTTTTTTTTCTTTTAAGAAGAGAGAAATACGTAAAGAAGTATCATCTATACATGGAATTTTAGGTAAGGATAAATGAAAAATGAAATGAGTGTCCTGTTCTTAGTAACTTTGCAAACAATAAGATCTCATTATGAGTTCTCATTATGAGTTAATGTTCATGATTTTGAAACAAGTTTTCCCTTCTCCTCTGTCTTCATTTATCCCCAGCCTCCATCTTCTGTGAGACAATTGAGACTTCAATCCCAAACTCCCAATCCTGGTCCAGGGTATGTAACTTAATTCCAAGTCTAGCCTGAGCCTGGTTTCATTAGAACCAACATATGCCTTGTCCTCCTGCTAAATAAAGAAAGCCTTCTGATGCCAGCTCCTAGAAGATAGCAGTGAGACTTGGTTGAGATTACACTGTTTCTCTCTTCTGAATTACACTGCATTTCTGTCTCCATTTTTCTTAAGCCCACCGCTTCCATAGGACTTTCTCCCCCTTTATCACTGGCTCCTTCTAACTCCTGTGTCACTCCTGAGGTGCCAAATAATGATGCAGAGGGTGATCAGAAATGAGCTGTTGCTTCAGCTAGGGTTTTTCTACCATCATAGTCTGCTATGGTATAGGACATCGTATTGATTATATTGTAAATTATTTTCTCTATATGGTAGAATACAGTGATTAAGAATTTAGGGCAGATCTGTTGCTCTGAAATAGAAAGATGTAAATAATCTGAGTAAAAGAGATTCATTTCCTATATTGTACCACTCTATTTAGAAACTGCATATATAAAAATACATACATAGGTACATTTATGTATATATACATATGTGGATATATGTATATATAGGTTTATTCCATCACCAAATATATGTGTCAGAGAAATAAGGTTGGACGAGTACATATGAAACAGGCTATCAGTGATTATCCCTGGAGAAGAATAGAGGTAGAAGTGCAGCAAAGTTCTAGCTTGAATCTTATCGAATGGCTTAGGTCATATGCCTGTCCCTGAGCCAATCACTGTGGCCAGAGGGTTAGGATGCTCTTACTAGGTGGGCCCCCCTTAAGCCAGGGGTGGAGTCAATTCTACTTAAACTGCATGGACTAACAACTAGGGAAGGGTGGCTGCATGAAGAAAAACCAGGATGCTGTTTCCAGAAAGGGTACTAGATGCCAGGTAATAAATACAGCACATGTCCCTGATAATACTGTCTTGGATGTCTTTATTTGTTTACAATGTTTGCATAACACTTTACTGTATATAATAGCTCTAATTACCATAGCTTAAAAATTAAACAAAAAATACAGACTTTCAATTTTAATTAAATTGCTATAGAAGCCGAACTAATACTTATGCCAAAAGTTGTATGGACAAAAACAAAGAAAAGGGAAAGTTGTTTGTACACTTACCTTCACCTGTTACAGCTGCTTTGATGAATAAGCCCAGAATGATATTTATAATAAATTGCCACCCCTTATATTTGTTTATGAATGTATGACCCTTTATCACATTTCTCACCAGGCTAATGCTTGGCATTAAGGCCTTTATAGATTTGATTTTTAGGCTTTTCTGTGATATCTTCTTTATTAGTCACTAAGGTCATTCTAGAGTTGGCAATTTTTAAACATTTATTAAGCCTTGTGCTTTTTGACTGTATGAGAAAAATATTTTACAGTGTTGTAAAAATAGAGAAAATTGCTAAAAAGCAATAATATTTATTTTTTTCCTTAAGAAAAATGACTGTCAAGCCAATAAAAAAAACTAATAAATTTCACTGGTTTCATTACCTGAGTACATGTCAAACAAATCAAAAATATCCAAGTACATAGGGTCTGGTATCAGCAGCTAGAGCCTGGGGAATCTTTCAGTCACCCCAGCCTTCATCCATCCCCCATATCGTCAACACGGCCTCTCCTGTCACCCCAGGGTAGGTACACAGGGTTCTATGTTGCTGACCTGATAGAAATGGAAGTGGTTTCAGCTTTACCCATCTCAGCACATTTTCAGGGAAACAAACTTTTTATGATGTCAAGTCATGGCACCTATAATTGCAGTTTCAAATATTTAGTTGTATTAATTTGAAGAAAAACACATATTTGAGGCTTAAATAACGTATCAGTACAAACTACACAAACTACTTGACAAATTCAGGTATTGTTAATTATAATTAATAACTTTCAAACTGAATTAGGCTATGCTATGGTCTCTTTATCCCCAAGCTTCAAACTCTGCCACTGAGGATATTTGAAGCTCATTAATCCTATTTATGCCTAGTGTTCCATTATTGGAACGCTAAGCATGTGAGAGTTATTTATATCCTACTGCTCAAGGTCTGATAGCAAAAATTCAAAAAATTGCAACCTCAAGAATAAATGGGTTAAGGTTCTTACCATGACCAGAGTACTGACAAGCAGCTTAAACATTCATTCTCATGTCAACAATTCAGCTCTTTTCTTAGGCTGTTTAATAACTGACATACCAGAAAGGGGTCTTATGCCCCCAGTATATTAAGATGTTTGGAATGGGAAACGTAATAGCTCCTTTAGCAACACATGCTATCTGATTATAACTATTTCTTCAGTGACTTATAGCTGAATTTTTCTCACTGAAGAATTTGAAATGTTAAGAGTCTTTTTACTCAATGGGCCAGAAATGGTATCAGCAGCCATATGTGAATTCTCTTATAGTCCTTTTTAGCTGAATATTGATAAGTGAATTAAATGCAGCCATTGTAATGTTTTACCAAGTTAAATGAAATCAAGCAAGTGAGAAGAAAGAAATTAAAAGGACTAAACAAGGGATAAGCAAAACATTTCCAGCTGAGAGTTGGGAACGAGATGGAAGCCGGCAAGGCAGAATAGTGAGGACACCGGCTCCAGATGGCAGGCATTTAGGAAGGAAGCCGTTACACCAGCCACCAACTTCTTAGAGTTGGCGTTGGTGTGCTTTGTCTTTCGTGTTTTTCATAATGCAAAGCTACTGCTGTTTCCAAAGTGTACGTAAAGCTTATGGAACTGAAGAATGGGGGAAAGGGTGAGCAGTGGCAAAGAGGAGTAATTTTTATTTTATATTCTTAGATTATTTTGGGTTTGGTGTCATTGGATAGTAGGACTTCAGAATATATTTTGCCTAATGAATTGCTTTGTTGTTTAAAACTCATGAAGTCTCCAACTGATGAAACACAGTTGTCCTGTTAGATAAATGTAGTAATTGTTTATTTCAGGTTTTAAAGAACTTCATTTTAACACTACTTTCTAGGAGATTTGAGAAAAGATAAAGAAATTATTATATTTATCTAGTTCATAATTTATTTTACATAAAGTAATATGTTACCTTTTGGTCTGGCCCATTTGTTATTAATAAAGTATGTAACATAGTCTTTTGGGTAACTTTTCTTTATAAAGATAATACAATATATGTTTATTTAGGAAAAATCTCGATTGGCACCTGACCAAAAAAAACTAAAGCAAGTTATCCATAAATACTAGTCATAATCTTTTTCATAATCTTATTCATAATTAGAACTAAAAAGGCTAATATTTTGGTCTTTCTTGCTATATATGAAATAATGTATATATGTTGATAGGCATGACAGGTATTTTGTTTGTTACTACTGCCATCCCAATGTCTAAGAGTATTTGTTTTTAGTATTTACCTGATTTGTTTTTAGTATTAATATCTTAGTCTTCTTCAGTGAACTAAATACATTATTATTTATTACCTACTGAATATTAACAGGCCAAATCTCTTCATTGATATGACTTTGCTTTTTGCCTGCCCACCAACCAGGCTCTTATTTGATGTTTTCTTTATGCCAGTGTAGAAAAATGATGTGAAGTTGAAATGGTAATTGAGCTTCACTGTGCATTTTTATTTGGGAAAGATAACAGGGTTTTGGGTTGCCACACTAAGGAAGAAGAATGAAGGTTAACGGTGATTTTCAAGTAACTCCTATAGGAAGGGTGATTTTAGCTTTATCCATTTCCGCATATTTCCAAGGAAACTAAACTTTTTATGATGTCGAGGATTATGAATCATGACACCCATAACTGAAGTTTCAGAGAGATTTAATTATATTGTTGCTTTGACGAAAACCACATAGAACCATATTTAGGTACAATTTCAAAATCATTTCATCCAGTTTTCACGTCTCTATGTTTCCTTTAAACTATCTGGTAAACATCCAGAGATTCTGAATGCTTCCCTCTGATAGATGCAGAGAGCATTTAAGCTAACACTCAGCTGTTTGTTTATTATGTTTCCAAACTTTTTCCAGTTTCTGTTTAGTATTCAGTGAAATGGTGTAAAGAAAACCATCTGCACTGCAGCTGCAAAGGGATTACCTTCGGTTCTTCTTTTCAAAGAGAAGCCAAATGCCCCCTGTGCACAGCCCTGGACAGTTGCTTGGATCTTGTGCCATATGTTTTATACAGTACTCCTGGAGCTAAGTCAATTAATAGCTCAGAAGATACAATTAGCCTTTTAGTGACTGCATTCATTCATAAAGCGCTTCCCAAAATAAAGAAACTCTTGATTCCCTTCTCCTATTATAATTGCAGACTGAAGATTTGAAATGTTGGATGACAGCAGATGTACTGAGATTGTTAGCCCCTGCTGGCTGCTCTGCTTTATACGGCCTACTACCACCAAGCCAAATTCCTAGGTGTGGGCTAGGGTATTGGCACAAAGTAAAAATGAAATTAGCTTCAACAGAATGCATTTAAGTTGAATTTTACAGTCCTTACCATGT
The DNA here is from genome assembly GCF_028885625.2 of Pongo pygmaeus. Taxonomy (NCBI): domain Eukaryota; kingdom Metazoa; phylum Chordata; class Mammalia; order Primates; family Hominidae; genus Pongo; species Pongo pygmaeus. The sequence goes on along the minus strand of NC_072379.2, from coordinate 109,437,905 downwards.
CTTGAGATAGCTTTTGTCTTTATTTGAATATATATTTTAAGCAGACACTGAGTATTGAAATGTAATTATTGAAAAGTATTGAAATGTATTTACTAAATATAATTATTAAAGTGAAAAACTATTATTTTTCCATGTACTTTCCTTCCCTGGCAATCTTTTTTTAAGGTAAAATTTTAAAACTTTGAGAATATTTGAGCAAACTCATTTGTAACTTTTTCTTAAAAACCTTCAGGCCGTGTGTAGCTCTAGAAACCATTGTAATCATAACACACAGCTATTAAGCCAATTTCTGTCATCAACTAGGGCAGAAGTTATACTGATTTCTTCTGACTTATCTCTGGTTCAAGGGACAGTCCAAGAGTCAGTGGTTTAGCTGGGGGCCAGTTTTTGTGACGATGACAAGATTTTCATACAGAATTGAAAATTTTCTGTTTCCTTGGTAGGATGCCTTAAATAACTATAACATTAATGAAGTTGTATTTAAAAGGAGAGATTTAAAGACTTCTATACAAAAAGTTGTAATCATTGGGGGAGGAGCCAAGATGGCCGAATAGGAACAGCTCCGGTATACAGCTCCCAGCATGAGCGAAGCAGAAGACGGGTGATTTCTGCATTTCCATCTGAGGTACCGTGTTCATCTCACTAGGGAGTGCCAGACAGTGGGCGCAGGTCAGTGGGTGAGCGCACCGTGCGCCCGCCGAAGCAGGGGCGAGGCATTGCCTCCCTCGGGAAGCACAAGGGGTCAAGGAGTTCCCTTTCCAGGGGTGACAGACGGCACCTGGAAAATCAGGCCACTCCCACCCGAATACTGTGCTTTTCCGACGGGCTTAGGAAACGGTGCACCAGGAGATTATATCCCGCAACTGGCTCAGAGGGTCCTACGCCCACGGAGTCTCGCTGATTGCTAGCACAGCAGTCTGAGATCACACAGCAAGGCGGCAGCGAGGGAGGGGCGCCCGCCATTGCCCAGGCTCGCTTAGGTAAACAAAGCAGCCAGGAAGCTTGAACTGGGTGGAGCCCACCACAGCTCAAGGAGGCCTGCCTGCCTCTGTAGGCTCCACCTCTGGGGGCAGGGCACAGACAAACAAAAAGATAGCAGTAACCTCTGCAGACTTAAATGTCCCTGTCTGACAGCTTTGAGGAGAGCAGTGGTTCTCCCAGCACGCAGCTGGAGATCTGAGAACGGGCAGACTGCCTCCTCAAGTGGGTCCCTGACCCCTGACCCCCGAGCAGCCTAATTGGGAGGCACCCCCCAGCAGGGGCAGACTGACACCTCACACGGCCGGCCAGGTACTCCAACAGACCTGCAGCTGAGGGTCCTGTCTGTTAGAAGGAAAACTAACAGAAAGGACATCCACACCAAAAACCCATCTGTACATCACCATCATCAAAGACGAAAACTAGATAAAACCACAAAGATGGGGAAAAAACAGAGCAGAAAAACTGGAAACTCTAAAAAGCAGAGTGCCTCTCCTCCGCCAAAGGAACGCAGTTCCTCACCAGCAACGGAGCAAAGCAGGATGGATAATGACTTTGACGAGCTGAGAGAAGAAGGCTTCAGACGATCAAATTACTCCGAGCTATGGGAGGATATTCAAAGCAAAGGCAAAGAAGTTGAAAACTTTGAAAAAAATTTAGAAGAATGTATAACTAGAATAACCAATACAGAGAAGTGCTTAAAGGAACTGATGGAGCTGAAAACCAACGCTCGAGAACTACGTGAAGAATGCAGAAGCCTCAGGAGCCGATGCGATCAAATGGAAGAAAGGGTATCAGCCCTGGAAGATGAAATGAATGAAATGAAGCGAGAAGGGAAGTTTAGAGAAAAAAGAATAAAAAGAAACGAGCAAAGCCTCCAAGAAATGTGGGACTAAGTGAAAAGACCAAATCTATGTCTGATTGGTGGACCTGAAAGTGACGGGGAGAATGGAACCAAGTTGGAAAACACTCTGCAGGATATTATCCAGGAGAACTTCCCCAATCTAGCAAGGCAGGCCAACATTCACATTCAGGAAATACAGAGAACGCCTGTATTCAGGAAATACAGAGAATGCTCTACTCCTCGAGAAGAGCAACTCCAAGACACATAATTGTCAGATTCACCAAAGTTGAAATGAAGGAAAAAATGTTAAGGGCAGCCAGAGAGAAAGGTCGGGTTACCCTCAAAGGGAAGCCCATCAGAGTAACAGCAGATCTCTTGGCAGAAACCCTACAAGCCAGAAGAGAGTGGGGGCCAATATTCAACATTCTTAAAGAAAAGAATTTTCAACCCAGAATTTCATATCCAGCCAAACTAAGCTTCATAAGTGAAGGAGAAATAAAATACTTTACAGACAAGCAAATGCTGAGAGATTTTGTCACCACCAGGCCTGCCCTAAAAGAGCTCCTGAAGGAAGCGCTAAACATGGAAAGGCACAACTGGTACCAGCCACTGCAAAATCATGCCAAAATGTAAAGACCATCGAGACTGGGAAGAGACTGCATCAACTAACGAGCAAAATAACCAGCTAACATCATAATGACAGGATCAAATTCACACATAACAATATTAACTTTAAATGTAAATGGAGTAAATGCTCCAATTAAAAGACACAGACTGGCAAATTGGATAAAGACTCAAGACCCATCAGTGTGCTGTATTCAGGAAACCCATCTCATGTGCAGAGACACACATAGGCTCAAAATAAAAGGATGGAGGAAGATCTACCAAGCAAATGGAAAACAAAAAAAGGCAGGGGTTGTAATCCTAGTCTCTGATAAAAAAGACTTTAAACCAACAAATATCAAAAGAGACAAAGAAGGCCATTACAGAATGGTAAAGGGATTAATTCAACAAATAGAGCTAACTATCCTAAATATATATATGCACCCAATACAGGAGCACCCAGATTCATAAAGCAAATCCTGAGTGACCTACAAAGAGACTTAAGACTCCCACACATTAATAGTGGGAGACTTTAACACCCCACTGTCAACATTAGACAGATCAACGAGACAGAAAGTCAACAAGGTTACCCAGGAATTGAACTCAGCTCTGCACCAAGCAGACCTAATAGACATCTACAGAACTCTCCACCCCAAATCAGCAGAATATACATTTTTTTCAGCACCACACCACACCTATTCCAAAATTGACCACATACTTGGAAGTAAAGCTCTCCTCAGTAAATGTAAAAGAACAGAAATTATAACAAACTATCTCTCAGATCACAGTGCAATCAAGCTAGAACTCAGGATTAAGAATCTCACTCAAAACCGCTCAACTACATGGAAACTGAACAACCTGCTCCTGAATGACTACTGGGTACATAACGAAATGAAGGCAGAAATAAAGATGTTCTTTGAAACCAACGAGAACCAAGACACAACATACCAGAATCTCTGGGATGCATTCAAAGCAGTGTGTAGAGGGAAATTTATAGCACTAAATGCCCATAAGAGAAAGCAGGAAAGATCCAAAATTGACACCCTAACATCAAAATTAAAAGAACTAGAAAAGCAAGAGCAAACACATTCAAAAGCTAGCAGAAGGCAAGAAATAACTAAAATCAGAGCAGAACTGAAGGAAATAGAGACACAAAAAAACCCTTCAAAAAATTAATGAATCCAGGAGCTGGTTTTTTGAAAGGATCAACAAAATCGATAGACCACTAGCAAGATTAATAAAGAAAAAAAGAGAGAAGAATCAAATAGATGCAATAAAAAATGATAAAGGGGATATCACCACCGATCCCACAGAAATACAAACTACCATCAGAGAATACTACAAACACCTCTACGCAAATAAACTAGAAAATCTAGAAGAAATGGATAAATTCCTCAACACATACACCCTCCCAAGACTAAACCAGGAAGAAGTTAAATCTCTGAATAGACCAATAACAGGAGCTGAAATTGTGGCAATAATCAATAGCTTACCAACCAAAAAAAGTCCAGGACCAGATGGGTTCACAGCCGAATTCTACCAGAGGTACAAGGAGGAAATGGTACCATTCCTTCTGAAATTATTGCAATCAATAGAAAAAAAGGGAATCCTCCCTAACTCAGTTTATGAGGCCAGCATCATCCTGATACCAAAGCCGGGCAGAGACACAACCAAAAAAGAGAATTTTAGACCAATATCCTTGATGAACATTGATGCAAAAATCCTCAATAAAATACTGGCAAACTAAATCCAGCAGCACATCAAAAAGCTTATCCACCATGATCAAGTGGGCTTCATCCCTGGGATGCAAGGCTGGTTCAATATACACAAATCAATAAATGTAATCCAGCATATAAACAGAACCAAAGAGAAAAACCACATGATTATCTCAATAGATGCAGAAAAGGCCTTTGACAAAATTCAACAACCCTTCATGCTAAAAACTCTCAATAAATTAGGTATTGATGGGACGTATCTCAAAATCATAAGAGCTATCTATGACAAACCCACAGCCAATATCATACTGAATGGGCAAAAACTGGAAGCATTCCCTTTGAAAACGGGCACAAGACAGGGATGCCCTCTCTCACCACTTCTATTCAACATAGTGTTGGAAGTTCTGGCCAGGGCAATTAGGCAGGAGAAGGAAATAAAGGATATTCAATTAGGAAAAGAGGAAGTCAAATTGTCCCTGTTTGCAGACGACATGATTGTATATCTAGAAAACCCCATTGTCTCAGCCCAAAATCTCCTTAAGCTGATAAGCAACTTCAGCAAAGTCTCAGGATACAAAATCAATGTGCAAACATCACAAGCATTCTTATACACCAATAACAGACAAACAGAGAGCCAAATCATGAGTGAACTCCCATTCACAACTGCTTCAAAGAGAATAAAATACCTAGGAATCCAACTTACAAGGGATGTGAAGGACCTCTTCAAGGAGAACTACAAACCACTGCTCAAGGAAATAAAAGAGGACACAAACAAATGGAAGAACATTCCATGCTCATGGGTAGGAAGAATCAATATCGTGAAAATGGCCATACTGCCCAAGGTAATTTATAGATTCAATGCCATCCCCATCAAGCTACCAATGACTTTTTCACAAAATTGGAAAAAATCTACTTTAAAGTTCACATGGAACCAAAAAGGAGCCCGCATCGCCAAGTCAATCCTAAGCCAAAAGAACAAAGCTGGAGGCATCACACTACCTTACTTCAAACTATACTACAAGGCTACAGTAACCAAAACAGCATGGTACTGGTACCAAACCAGAGATATAGCTCAATGGAACAGAACAGAGCCCTCAGAAATAACACCACATATCTACAACTATCTGATCTTTGACAAACCTGAGAAAAACCAGAAATGGGGAAAGGATTCCCTATTTAATAAATGGTGCTGGGAAAACTGGCTAGCCGTATGGAGAAAGCTGAAACTGGATCCCTTCCTTACACCTTATACAAAAATCAATTCAAGATGGATTAAAGACTTAAACGTTAGACCTAAAACCATAAAAACCCTAGAAGAAAACCTAGGCATTACCATTCAGGACATAGGCATGGGCAAGGACTTCATGTCTAAAATACCAAAAGCAATGGCAACAAAAGCCAAAATTGACAAATGGGATCTAATGAAACTAAAGAGCTTCTGCACAGAAAAGAAACTACCATCAGAGTGAACAGGCAACCTACAAAATGGGAGAAAATTTTCACAACCTACTCATCTGACAAAGGGCTAATATCCAGAATCTACAATGAACTCCAACAAATTTACAAGAAAAAAACAAACAACCCCATCAAAAAGTGGGCGAAGGATATGAACAGACACTTCTCAAAAGAAGACATTTATGCAGCCAAAAAACACATGACAAAATGCTCACCATCACTGGCCATCAGAGAAATGCAAATCAAAACCACAATGAGATACCATCTCACACCAGTTAGAATGGCAATCATTAAAAAGTCAGGAAACAACAGGTGCTGGAGAGGATGTGGAGAAATAGGAACACTTTTACACTGTTGGTTGGACTGTAAACTAGTTCAACCCTTGTGGAAGTCGGTGTGGCGATTCCTCAGGGATCTAGAACTAGAAATTCCATTTGACCCAGCCATCCCATTACTGGGTATATACCCAAAGGACTATAAATCATGCTGCTATAAAGACACATGCACACATATGTTTATTGCCGCATTATTCACAATAGCAAAGACTTGGAACCAACCCAAATGTCCAACAATGATAGACTGGATTAAGAAAATGTGGCACATATACACCATGGAATACTATGCAGCCATAAAAAATGATGAGTTCATGTCCTTTGTAGGGACATGGATGAAATTGGAAATCATCATTCTCAGTAAACTATCACAAGAACAAAGAACCAAACACCGCATATTCTCACTCATAGGTGGGAATTGAACAATGGGAACACATGGACACAGGAAGGGGAACATCACACTTCAGGGACTGTTGTGGGGTAGGGGGAGGGGGGAGGGATAGCATTGGGAGATATACCTGATGCTAGATGAAGAGTTAGTGGGTGCAGCGCACCAGCATGGCACATGTATACATATGTAACTAACCTGCACATTGCGCACATGTGCCATAAAACCTAAAGTATAATTAAAAAAAAAAATAAAAAAAAAAAAATAAAAGTTGTAATCATTTTCTTCAAACCTGTTTGTACACAATTATATATGTCTTCATGTATATTTATTTAAATTTTTTTTAAAAATTAATGCTTTGGGGATATCAGTTGCTTTCATAAGAGTCTTAAGTAATTTATCTGAAATTATCAAATATTTACTTGGTTAAAATTAGTCTTTGTGTTTGGGTGACTAGAGAAAAGGTACAAACGAAGGAAAGTGGTTAGAAAGAGGGGTGATTTGTCCCTTGTTTTGTTCAGGTTGGAGATGGATACTAGCACAATGAGGTTTCTTGTTTGTATTTTTTAACACATATCAGAAAATTCAGACATGCTTTCAAACTAGGTTTTTTAATGGCCAAAGAAACGTCCTCCTGGGTTGAGAATAAGAATGAAGATACTGTATTTGACCGAAAGGAGCTAACTCTATCAGCTTTAAAATGGGGTAGACTCCATAAGGACTAGAAGAATAGGCTTGAAGAATAAAGCTTCCCACAGAGGAGAAACCAGAGTAAGCACATACAAGGAATGTAGAAAATTAGAGCATATTAGGTTTTAACCTACCTTCTAGTAAGATTTTAAAACTAAGAGCCAGAACAAGTCTCCTAAACAGTGATCAAGAAATGATACAGAGATGGGGACTGACTACTTAGCATAGATTGGTCATTATGGTCCAACATCCATGAATAATCAGAACAGACATATACAAAGGTAATATTAAAGGATTTACACCTATCCTGAAACATATTAAACCTCCTCAAACCACAGTTGGGTCATTTGGCTATTTCATCCTAAGGAAATATTTAACTGTTTTTCAAATGCTTTTTACTTTCTAAGAGTCCTTTGTACTTTCTGACATAATTAAGATTTTTCTCATCTTTCATATCACCTTTTCTGACTATGCCAGAAAATTTCAAAGGGGGATTTAAAAAAAGAAAGCATTTAAATTGGATCATATTTCTAAATTGAAAAGTTGACCAGAAATTTGGCAGCCATAGATCTGAACACAGAAATATTTTATCATTTTAATTGCTGTTTAAGTGTGCAGTATCCCTTTAGTTGGTTTCATTTTTTTGAGACCAACAATTTGTTGGGTTCTGTGGGGATTTTTCCCTTTGAAGATTGTTAAGAATTCTCATGCTTAACATATAGGAAAGAAGATTATCTGTTAAAGTGCAAGATAATAGGGAATAAGATATGAAATACTTTTGAAACTATGGATAATTCCTCTCAAATAATCAGTTTAATGCTATCTTGGATCCATAGCATATCTTCCTTCAATAGCCCTTTACTTTATTTCAATACATTTTATCATGTTAATCTATTAATGTTTCCATGAGTTAAATGGATGCCAAATAATATCTGAATTGAACATACTGAAAAATTATGGTACAATGAAGTCTAAAGTGAGTCACCCAAAATTATGCAGAAAAGAACTTCAGAGCCAGAACATGAACCAACTCTTTTGGACTTCCGCTGACATTTGAGCTCGTTGCTTTAAACACATGCAATAAATAGGTTTTGTACTGATTTTTCTAGTAATTTCATGGATTTAGCTATCCATCTTTTTACTCACCAGGTTCCCTCTGTGATCAATAACAAGGATTCCTAATTAAGAGTGCGGTCTTTGGCCTAAGAATGGAACAAAGATAACTGGTCCACTTACTGATTTATTGAATGAATGGCTTCCCCCACTTTAGCAAGGGTTGGTCTAACTAGAGGAGTTAACTTTTCACTGAAAATAGACTAGATAATGCCAAATATAAAGTCTTTTTGATTTTTCTACCTTGTATAAATTGTGTGCTTGGAGTATAGCATTATACCACGTCATTAGGTTTTAGGAAAGTTTCAAAATATCTCTAAAACACAATTATGCAAAGTAAAAGCCATGTATAAGACAAGTCAAGATTGTAAGGCCAATGTTACTCCATTGTTAGAAGAGGATTTACTGTGTTTACTTGGCTGTGATAGAATACAATTTTATGATTCTATTACATTTTTCTTAATAGACTTGAGAGTTTATATTTTTTCCTTGACACAATTGCTCATAAATCTTGAATTTAATCAGTTAGTGTAATAGCAAAATTTTAATTATAGGATCATAGAATTTTTTAATGTTATTTTTAAAAATGACTTAATGGTGGTTTATTTTTAAGAAGATTTAACATATTTAAAGATAGATGTAAATCTTTCAATTCTATATTAGTATATATCTGTTCTGATTATGCATGGATGTTGGACCATGAAAGAGATTGTATTATTCGTTCATTCTACAGCTTTACTCTATGCCTATCTTGTTCCAGGAATTTTTTCTAGGTTCTGTTAATTTAACAATAAATAAGCCATAATTCATTACCCTCCTGGAGCTTACCTTCTAGCACTGACTTGTACTGTGGAACAATAGTTACCATTTTCAGACTGGTAAAGTTTGTTCTTAAAAATTTAAGTTTCTATTAAATGTTAATTTATGTTATATCAGTAATAGATGAAACACTTCTTGAGCACCTTTGTTTATTTATTCAGTAGGACTTTTGAGTCACTCATCTACCTTTAAAACTGGTGTGACTTCTTCGTACTTTGTTCAAGATTAGGAAATAATTCAATGTAGCATCTATGGTAATATTAAAGTCAATTTTTTTCCAGGCAGTTCAGTATCATGAAGGACATCAGTGGTGATTTTATTTCCTTATTTAATTTCAGGAGTTTTCCTGTAACCTAGCTGGCTATAGATGTTTAAGCTAATGTAAAGTGCTGAAACAAAAATGTTAGAGGTTTGTTTCTCTCTTACTTAACATTCTGGCCTAGACTGCAGGGTAGCCCTGAACCTTTAGATCATTCAGAGACACAAGTTCCTTACATGTTTTTCTTCCGTCCTGTAAGTAGTCCTCATCTGCGGGGCCGAAGCTGGATTGCTGCTACTTTGGCATTCCAGCCCCAGCGGGGAGTGGGTTTGGGAGGAAGTCCGGGGAAAGCTGATTGTCTTTAAGTTGAAAATAAGTAGAAATTGCACTCCTCACTTTTCGCACATCCTATTGACCCAAACTTAGGTGTCCATCTCACACTGCAAGGAAGTCTGGGAAATGTAGTCCCTAGCTGCGCTGCTATGTGCCCAGCAAGACTAGGAGAATGCATTGAGGGGACAGCTAGTAGTGTGCCACAGGACTTGGTGTGCATTAGAAACCAGAGTTCCAGAACACCCTGCCTTCTGATTGGTTTTAGTCAATCCCACCAGTGATAGGTGAATCACTACTCTTTTGGACTCCAAAGACTTCCATGTAATAAGGTTTTGCTTCAGGGACACAGAACAGCCTACAGCCAAAAGTACATTATGATATGAACTTTTGCCATGCAAATATTTGGTGTATAGGAGGTTCTTTTAGGAATGCCACACAGAATTTTTCATCTGGAAATAGTAATTGGCATGAAAGAAGGATCTAGCATTTAAATAAATACTATGTTTCTAATACCAAGATCAGAAACACAGTGTTTACCACCCAAGTCCTGGGTGTCTGGAGATGATAATAAACAAGGAGGACATCCCCTATTTCATTTGTTTTCAGAGTGTTTACATGTGGTTTCAAAGCAGCCCAATTAAGAAATTAGATGTAGAGTATTGGCAAACAAGGCTTTTTGCACTTCCTTAATTTACTCACTGATCATAAACTCGTTCTCATCTTTCAAGTACCCATTTTACCAGTTGTTCTTGAACTTCAGCTTATATCATAATCGCCAGGAAGACTAGGTAAACAGATTCCTGCATGGCCCCACCCCCTGACTTTGTAATTCACTAGGTCTTAGGTGGGGCAAGATAATTTGCATGTCTAACAAGTCCCCAAGTGTTGAGATACTGATGGTTCCAGGACCATACTTTGAAAACTACTGGTAACTCTGACTCCCCAGGTGTTCCTTCAAGGAATGACTTCTCCCAATTGCTGGGAGTGCTCCCAGGGTATAGCCTGTCAGCCCATCAGGACTTGCCCTTGGCTACAGGGAGCTGCCTGGTCCAAGGTCACTCCCATTTCTGGAGCTCCCCCCATCCAATGACTAACCACAGCAGAGGTAGGAAGACCCAACCCAAGACACTCTTCCAGCCCCTTTCAGTGGCAGAACTCCTAGTGGTGTCAACTGACTTCCCTCTCAGCCTCATTCTGCTTTCTCCTTTACCCTGTGTACACATTGATCCCATTGATTCCTACTCTCTATAAACATCTTAAACACTAAATTCTGTTTCAGAGTCTGCCTTTCCAGAGACCCCATACTGAAACAGTAATGATTCCACACTCAGTGTCTCTCTGTGGCAGATCGAATTGAGTCCAGGTTCTGCAGTTTGATGATATTCAAAGTGGACATCAACTGGCTGTCTGTAAGCTCTGCAGCTCATACCTCACAGCTACTTCCTAACCCTCTCTTCTTTGGTCTATCTGATCCTTACCATCCCCTACACAGCTCCTACTATTCATTCCTATCTCAGAGATTATGTCCATTTTGTTCCCACTACCTAATATGCCCCTCCATTACTGCCCTTTTTACCTATCCTAATCCTATACATCCTTCAAGGCTAAGACACAAACTCATCTATTTCAATAGGCATTCTCCATAAAACCACTATGGAGCTGATATGGACAGACTTCTAGTAATTGTGTTTATAATCTGTACTTCTTTTGCATATTTCTATTTTAACATCAAGTGGTATTGAAAATGGCCATTTATTTGTGTTTATCCTTCTAGACTGTTAACTCCCTGAGGGCAGGGACCACACTTAGAGTTATCCTTAAACAGATAACTGGCCCAGAAATGAGTACTGAACCATTGCACTGATGTGCCCATAATGCCTTGTAATTTCTCCACCAGCCTTCCATATGTATCTTCTTGCTTCATCCTCTGTACAGGTTCCTCAGTGTCAGGACTTTGTTTTTTGACTCTGTTATATTCTCATGGTTCTTATAGTTGTGCTTTAAAGAGAACAGATGTTCAATAAATACTCACTGAATAAAAGAACCTATTATAGTTAATGGTTTTTATGGCCCATAACAAAGAACACGCTAATAATACATATTCTGAATAGAAGACCATATCTTATGATTTTATTATATATTTCTCAATATTTGAATGCTTATTTTCCGAAGAACATGAGTTCTTCATAGTCTAAGTATTTTATAGTGCATTTATAAATAAAATTACAAAATAATAATGGTATAGGATATTAATTTGAAGTAAACAAAAAAATGCCGCCTAACAATGTGGGGAAAAATATAATAAAGAATATAGAGCTGTACTTACCAACACAGACACACACACACACACATTGTCTTTAAAAGAAAAATTACTTTTAAAATATAATCCATACCACCAGGTTAACCTCAGGACCTCTAATTTCATGAAAATTCAGAAGAGAATTTTTAATAATGTAAGCTTCCTTTTAATTGTCATAATTTCTATTTCTGCTAGGCTAGACCAAGGAGTCTTATCTATATTCAAAGATGACCAAGATCAATGACTTGGATTTAGTTCAAATTTGCTTCTATTCTGGTTCATTCGTAGCACAGCAAAGAATATATGCTGTAAAGGGTACAGGTATATGCTCCGGGCTCCATGTATTTCATGGAGACATACCTAACGTTTGGTGATCTTCACTGTCATATGGAATGAGGTATCTCTGTTAAGTAGGAGGATCCGAAAACTGTGAGTTTGCTGCTTCTCCCACCACCTACCTCCCATAGCTGTCAGCACAGAGATAGGCATACAAGGCAATAATCCTACAACTCAGCAAGCCGTGTCACCCAGCCCAATATCTGTTACCCCGTGTTCCAGACCTCGACAATTCTGTTGTGCCAGCAGTGGGAATTCATCCCTTACCAGTGCCTGTGTACAGGACCTCAGTATTTTCCATTTGTGTCCCTGTTAGGACTCTCTCTGTGAATGACTAACCATGACCTACTTCCTTTTTTGGTATCAGAGGGTTCACAACTGAAATGATTGAAGAGTGAAGTTGATTTCACATTCTTAAACCTATCAATTCCCAATTCTAGCTAGAATTGTAACAGCATAAATAGGAATGTCAGTGCTTCTCTTACCCATCTTTTAGGATATTATTATATGGCATCACTGATTATAGTTTTCTGGCAATCCTTGTTGTTCAGAGTCTCAGTCAACTGAGTTAGTTCTCATAAGAACAATGACCAAAGGAAAGTATAAGTCAAGCACGTATTTGGAAAATCTAGTTTCGAAACAGAGGTCTAGAGAGCATACTTTTGTTTTTATTATGGGAAGTTCAAATAAAATTTAGACAAGCAGTATATGGGAAGGCTCAATTTGAGCAAAATATTAGATTCAAACAGCAGCATGCCTCTAAAGGGGCAACTACAGCAGCTAAGTAAATAACAGATAGCAGGTGCAGGCTCTATATTAGAGCATATGAGTAGTTTTGGCTTTCCAGTCAGACCTAGAAAGCTGGTGGACACTGAGGTGTAGAAACATTTTCAACTATGTATAGCAGTCATGAGTTAAAAACAATCACAGATAACAGTATGCTGCCATCCATGTATAAAAATGAATCTACTAAACCGTGGGCTGTAAGTCATGTGCTTTGGTTTGTTTGATTTGATTAGGGTTTTTTATTTTTTTGTTTTTAGTGCCTGATCCACATTTCTGATGAAGGTACCCATTGTGAACAGCGGCCCCCATTTATGAGATATCTGACTAAGACTTGTGGAATAGAGTAGACTCATCTTGGAGCCACTTCATCATCCTACATTATTGGCATCTGCCCTTACCAAATGTACCCCGTAAAGAAGTTATGATTGTCTATTATATATCTAGGTATATGAACCTTAAAATAGTAACATGGATAGGGTCAAATGATGCTAACCTGTCACTGTTTCCAAAAAAATGTGCAAATATCCTTTGCCACAATGAATAAAAATGCTGTGATAATACATTTGTAAAACCATCATCTTAAGGAAAATTTGTCATAAGGAAAAAATGGTGTATCTACATCCATATATTTTCATTCAAACCAGCATATAAACTTTTTGGGAAGAAACTATGATTTCTTCTTCTTATAACTTCAAAGAGTTGGGAGGTGTGCACATAAGGGAAGCACTTCATGAATGTTTATTGATTTGATCCTTTTGTTGTTTAATGTGTATCTGCGTATTTTCTGGTTTTGTTCTCTTTCCTTGGCCGTTCAAAAATTCTCTGCAGATTCATGGAAAACCCTGAAAATTAGCTTATAACAGAAGACATACGTCATTAAATCAGATGGACATGCCATTCAGCTTTGGGTGGGAGGGGAGCTTGATAATTTGCTCTCTGTATTGTCATTCATTCTCAAAGTACTTCTAATACTCCAATTGTTGTATCTATTCCTGCAGACTTCCCACTTGATACTTTCTCACACTTCCTAATGATCTTCTCTGTTAGTTAAATGTTTTGTTTATAGAATGTACAGCAACAGCAAACTAGAAATTTATAAATAAAAAAAGAGATTAAAAAAAGCTATCAATTCTTCTTTCAAGTGCATGAATTCCATTTGAACAGATATGACTTTGAAATAATGAAAAGATTAATAAATATTTTACACATGCATTTAATATTTTAGCAAATCTTTAAGGTCAATTTTGTGTTAAAATTTATGGTACCACTTCAGGGAACATTTATGGAAATGAATTTCAGAATTCACCCTCATTATCATGGAGTGATTTACAGTAGAATTGGACAGGCCTACATCACTGCAGAGCTGGTTATGTTAGAGACTCTATGGGTGAACTGAAGCAAAGCCTCAACCAGTGGAATTGGTAATTCAGACAAAACCATCAATATTGCCAGTGAATCACCCATCTCCTTGGCCTGCGCTGTCTCGACTTTGCCTGAAAAGGCTACCACTGAACATTTTCCATCTTTATTTGAGAAATAAAATGACTAGCAGTAAATAAAAATGAAAAATTGTCATATTTGATCTTTTCTTCCAGAAATTATATACTGTAGTTCCTCGAGTAAATGTGACTCCAGTATGTTTCCCTTTACTAAAGTATTTGGGCAATCATATATTAAATGCAAAGGATGTGGTAATCCATATATTACATGACATGCTTCCAAAAACAAATTCAGTGATATAAAAATAGAAGATAATTTTATCCTCTTTCTTTTAAAAATAACTTTACAATCTAAATTCATTTTATAATATACTCAGTAAATGAGTCTACAAACATGTCCTGACTTGAGTTTCAGAAAAAACGCACATCATTCATTTAATTTTTCTTCAATTTAAAGTTCCCTTTCACTTGGTTTTAGTGAAGGAGTCACCCTTTCAAAAACTGGTTTTAGCACCCTCAAATTTAATTCTTCAGTTTTTAGTTCTAAGCTTCTAGATATACATGTGGTAAGCATGCAGTTAGCAGGTGAAGGAGTCCATACTCTAGGCATTCTTTGTAAAGACCTCAATGTTAAGTTGACTACTACCCAGCTCGGGCCAATAGTATCAAAGGGAGATAACTAGTATTTGAGATTGGCAGTGTTCACTTATTCCTTTACATTTTTTTCAAAATGTATTTATAATTCGGTAAATCACTAGAAAACAACAAGCTTAACTGACATAAAATGCCTTATTTGAGTTACAGATTATTACCATTGTTTTAGTTTTTATCAAAAGTCAGCAAAACAAAGGACCACTTGAAAAGCCTTTCTATATTATCTGCAAGAGTTTATTGATGTCATTGCCCATTAATCACAGAGTTCCTTATATATAAATTTTTATATGTATGTTTCTATATGTAAATTTCTCTTATACTTCCAGATAAAAAACATCTGTTTGTGAAGATGTTTCCCTTTAATCAGATAATAAGAACTGAAAAAGTAATTGCTTCTCATTTTCCTTAACTAGTAGAAAACTCAGAAATAAATATAATGTTCAATTGAAGTCACCATCTTTCCTCAGGTCTTAGTATTCCCCTCCACCCCCACTTTCTTCCTATTTGGCTTTAAATTTAGTTTTCTAGCATTAATCTCAATTTTCTATTACAAATTGGTATAACATTTTTCTAGAACTAGAATGAATATGTTACTAATATAAATGCCAAAAGTTAGAGATTCTCTCCTTCATTCGTTTATTCAGTCATTCATCTGTCTAAGTTTATCTCTTTAAAAATATTAGTTGATGATCTCCTATGAGTCAGGTAGTATGGGCACTGTGGATAGAATTGTGAATGAGGTATATTCTCTTCCTTCAAAAAGACTCCCTTTTGATTTCTTCTTTGTGCCTTTCATGATGCCAAGCACATAGTAAATGTTCCTCGGAAATGTGTTGTATGATTGCCTCGTCACTTAGTTGATCATTTTTGAGACTTCATTTATTTGAATGTTTTGAAATAAGATGAATTTTATCTGTTTGAATTAATCACAGTGCCTAAATTTTAACATTTTGTGCTTTTCTTTTTTTTCCTGTAATTGTGTCCTAGTGTGATTAGAATCACAAAGAAGAAAATATTTTATATTTTGATAAATAAAAGTTATATATAAACTCTATGACCTCTGTAAGATTCTTACGGCTTTGTGATTAATTGCACATCTCGTACCTTTTCTTATACTTTGGCATTTCTTTTGTGTTAATAACCATTGTTTGCCCTTCTGTCATTATCAGGTAGAATAGTTATTCTTTAAATCCTTGTTCTACATCATTTAATTTTTCATGGGCACAATGCAAGATCCATTTCAAAACAACTGATTTTTAGGTTATTTATCACTTCTTGATGCTGATATGACACGACACTTATTTTATACTGTCATGCACTGTGATCATTCATGTGTTTTCTTTCTGTTAGTAGATTTCAACTTCTAGGAGATCAGGGATTATTTTATAACTTTTCAACTCTCCTCTAGGGACTAGCAGTGTCTTCCATAGAGCAGGGAACCAATAAATAGCACGTGAATAAAGTAATCAGTTCCCAGTGAATAATATAGGTATTTAGAATGGCAGATATTCTTATACTAGTACCCAGTGTGCTCACACTTACAAGCATGAACTTGCTGTGGCACAACAGAAATGTGTTGTCTAATTGCCTCTTCTCTTAGTTAATTATTTTTCAGGCTTCATTTAAATGCATGTTTCAAAATAAGATGAATTTTATCTGCTGAATTGGTTAATTACAGCAGGGAGAAGGGAAGATGATATTGAAAGAATGCTTTAATTCAACCTAAAAATTAAAACTTTTTCCCATTAATAATTTATTCTTGAATAAAGGTAGATATTTAAAACCAATATTATTTCTTCCTTAAAGTTCCTCTACTACACATATGTTGTACTGTGTAATTTTGATGAGGAGTCAAATTGGGTGATATGTTTCATTCAGGATTTTTATTTCACTCAGACTTTCGGTTTGTGAAATAAGGTAATAATAATTTAAGTTTCATAGCATTTTTTTTTATTTTCTGAGACAGAAGCAAAGACAGAGCTATTGCTTCCTGAGGAAAAGGATCATGAAAGATCACCTTGCTCTTTACCTTTTAAATTGAGAATCAAAGCTCCATAGATCCTGCATTTTAGTACTTACATAGGAGTTGTTTACTCATAGGTAGTGAGGAAAATGAAGCTGGCACTCTTCTTGGAAGTGGGGAGTTCTGATTTACTTTTTGCTGCCTTTGCTGTACAAACCAGAGGCTTACAATGAATCAACTCAGTACTTGCTGAGGTCCCAATAAGCAATAAATGGCTGGCTAATGTAGGCAAAGGCATTTAGCTATACGTTGTATGCATTGTAAATGTGATATTTTCTGGAGTGTTCGGCTAACACCTTGTAGATATCCTTGGTTAATTAACCAAATATTGAAAGAAGGAAGCCTATCTTTTCACCTGTGATCTTGCAGGTCTTGCTTTCTAGGTAAGCAGAGCTGTGGGTTGTAATACAAAGATTTTTGTTGGCATATGAAATCTGAGTTCTTCCTTACCTAGCTTAAACTGTTTCCTCTTCCAAAAAGGAAAAACTATATTCCAGAAAAGTAGTCCATGAAATAACATAATATAGTGTGTATTCTTAGTATTTGAAAGAAATTGAGATTGTGTTTTAAGTTACCGTAGGATGAGAACTTGGTCCAATAATATTTAACTAGAGAGTTTTTGTTAGAAAATCTCTTTCTAAAAGTCAGAAACAAAGATTTTGAATAATGAAGACAAGAAAAGATGGTAAAATAACATCCCATTTTGAATTGTTGTGTTGGAAAGGGCACTGGGCGAGGAAGCAAGAGGATAGAGTTCTATTTCTGCCTTGAACTCATTTCTTTACCTCTCTACAGTGCTTTACCTCTCTGAAGCTTGGCATCCAGGTGGAGCACTGGATGAGTTCTAAGTCCATCTGTATTAGTTCTTTCTCATGCTGCTAATAAAGACATGCCCGAGACTGGGTAATTTATAAAGGAAAGAGGTGTAATTGACTCATAGTTTAGCATGGCTGGGGAGGCCTCCAGAAGCTTACAATCATGGTGGAAGGAGAAACAAACACATCCTTCTTCACATGGTGGCAGCAGGAAGAAATGCAGAGTGAAGGGGGAAAGCCCCTTATAAAACCATCAGATTTCATGAGAACTCACTCACTATCACAAGAAGAGCATGAGAGTAACCGCCCCGATGATTCAATTACCTTCCACCACGTCCTTCCACCAACACATGGAGATTATGGGAACTACAATTCAAGATCAGATTTGGGTGGGGACACAGCCAAACCATATCACCATCTATCTCTGTCCTGCAAGGCAAGCATTGCTTTGTATAATGCTGTCCTTGAGGGTAAGAAAGTTGCCTTCTCCTTCTCTGTATCCCAGAGCCTGGGATTTAGTAGCTGGTGTCTAAATTTTGATTGATTTCTATTCAGTTCCCAGATATATGACCAAAATCTTAGTGTGATTCCCGGGTTCAGTGTACAAGGCATCAGCTCTGGGGTTAAAAAGCAGGATGTGGACCTGAATCCCAGATTGACTATGCATCCAGTGCCATCTTCTCTTTTCGTCACAAATTTCATTTGTCTCTACATTTCTGGTTCAGCAGATGTTTCTTTATGGCTGCTATGCTTATGCTTGAGTTGGTTGTCAGGGCTGTTAAGTAAAAAGCACTGTCAGCACAGTATCTTGCCCTCAAGAGAGGATGTCAACTTCAATTTTATGACAATGTTTATTATTACTGATATAGGAAAGAAAGTCCCTTGCTTGTTTCTGGCCCACTTGCTCAATACTTTATATTTAAACCATGATAGGATACTGATTTTTTTAAAAATATACCAATCTTGCTTTAGACTTTTAATCATCACTAAGTAGGAGAATCATGTGACAAATACTGAGTCAACAGCTAGGAAAACCATACTAGCTTGGTTTGGTAGTGGCCAGTAAAAAAAGCAAGGCTGGGGTGCAAATAGAAAACTCAGGAACTCAGCCATAATCTTAAAGCATATTTCATTTGGGGCTCCATCATAAAGTTTGCAATGTTTGTCTTCAACATGTTCCAGCCACTTTTGTCCCTTTTCTTATTCTCTCTGTTTGGAAAGCACCTGGTGTCTTAAATCACCCTGACTGCCCAGAGTCTTCACTGCATCTCCCCATCTGTTTCCCTCCATGTATCTGAACCAGAGGAAAGAGCAGTGAGCCAGAAGTCAAAGACTGGACCAGGCCCAATTGCTAACTAAATGTAAAACTGTGGGCAAGTCATTTAGGTATTCTTTATCTTAGTTTCCCTGTATGTGTGTGTATATATCTATTCATTATTAATTAATTAATTCATTATTATTAATGAATATATGTATTCGTTATTTATTTATGTTTAATGAAGGGGTTGGAGCTAAAAGTTTCTTTTAACTCATATGTATGATTCTACGGGGTCTTCATCTCATAATCAAAACATTCTTATACTTTCCTTATTTTCTTCTAAGTAAACCTGGAAACTTTCTTCCAAGGTGACAATAGCAATAGTCATATACTGTGGTAGAATCCCTAGGAAGCTGGATATTTTGTTTCATGATGGTGTTTTGTCTTGTTGGTTTTTTCCAAGCTTAATATCCTAAATGTCTTAACTCAAAAATAGGAATATATGATGATTGCATTTAAGTACCATTTGATAATAATGGAAGATATATTTTTTTAAGGAATCTTTAATCAGCACTAAAAAAAAACTGTCTCCGTAGTTTTGCGTATATCCAGAATGTCATATAGTTGGAATCATACAGTAGATAGCCTTTTCAGACTGGCTTCCTTCACTTAGTAATATTAAGGTTTCTCTATGTCTTTCTATGGCTTGAAATTTTGTTTCTTTTTAGTGCTGAGTAAAATTTCATTGTATGTATGTACCACAGTTTACTAAATCTATTCACCTGCTCAAGAACATCTTGGCTACTTTCATGTTTTTAGCAACTATAAACAAAGCTGCTATAAATATCTATGTGCTGGTTTTGGTGTGGACATAAGTTTTCAGTTCATTTGGTTAGATACCAAGGAGCACCATTGCTGGATCATATAGCAAGAGTATGTTTAGTTTTGAAAGAAACTACCAAATTGTCTTCCAAAGTGGCCGTGCCATTTTACATTTCTACCAGCAATGAATGAAACTTCCTATTGCTTTACATCCTTTCCAGCATTTTGAGTTGTCAGCTTTTTGCTATTCCAATAGTTATGTAGTGGTAACTTGTTTTCATTTGCAATTCCCTGATGACATATCATGTTGGACACCTTTTCATCTGCTTATTTGCCAACTGTATATATGCATTTAAAGTTTTTATATAATTTTTTTATATTTAAGGTATAAAATGTGATGTTTTGATATACATATACACAGTGAATGATAACTAATTAACATATCCATCTCCTTACATAGTAATTATTTTTAAGCATGTATGTGGTGAGAACACCTAAAATCTACTCTCTTAGCAAATTTCCAGTATACAGCACTGGATTATTAACTGTATCATGCTATACATTACATCTCTATACTTATTCTACATAACTGCAGCTTTATACTTTTTTTTGTTTTAAAGAAGATATGTTTTTATTACTGTGGCATTGTGCATTTTTGTTGATTTTTTTTTAGTTCAACTAATTTAAAAATTTTATTATTTTTATTTCAATAGAGTTTTGGGGATGAGATGGTGTTTGGTTACATGGATAACTTCTTTAAGTTGTTTTGTTTGTTTTATTTTTTTTTTGAGACAGAGTCTTGCTCTGTCACCCAGGCTAGAGTGCAGTGGTGTGGTCTCGGCTCACTGTAACCTCCACCTCCTAGATTCAAGCCATTCTCGTGCCTCAGCCTCCCAAGTAGCTGGGATTACAGGGGAATGCCTCCACACCAGGCTAATTTGGAGGTTTTTAGTAGAGACGGAGTTTCACCATGTTGGGCAGGCTGGTTTGTACCTCCCGGCCTCAAGTGATCCACCCGCTTTGGCCTCCCAAAGTGCTGGGATTACAGGTGTGAGCCATCACGCTCAGCTGGATAAGTTCTTCAGGGGTGATTTCTACCAGTTTCTCCCCATTTCCCCAAGTGCCCACCCCAGTAACCACCATTCTTCTCTCTGTTTCTATGTATTCAACTTTTTTAGATTCCATGTGTAAGTGAGATCATGCAGTCTCCTTCTTTCTGTGTCTGGCTTATTGCGTATAGCACAGTGCCCCCCAGTTTTATCCATGTTGCTGCAAGTGGCAGGACATTCTTTTTTAAGGCTGAATAATATTTCAATGTATGGTTGCCAGGGGCTGGAGGAGGGGGAGATAACTAGGTGGAGCACAGAGGATCTTTAAGGCACCAAAACTCCTCTGTATGATACTATAATGGTGGATACATGTCATTCATTGTATGTGTGTCAATAGAATGTACCCCTAGAATGTACAACATTAAGAGTGACCTTTTTTTGTAAACTGTGGACTTTGGGAGATAATGATGTGTCAAGGAAGGTTCATGGAAGAATAATCAATGTACCACTCCAGTGCAAGCAGCGTGCGAGACATTGTTAGTGGGAGAAACTGTACTGTGGGGGAGATTGAGGTATATGAAAATTCTCTGTGTTTTCTGTCCAATTCTACTGAGAACCAAAAGCTGCTTAAAAAAATAAAGTCTACTTAAAAAATTTTTTTAAAAGCCAGAAAAGCCAGATGTTTAGTCTCAGTGACTATCAAGAGATCAACCAAGTGGCAGGGTCTGGAAAAAACTTACAGGGTTTGATTTAATACAGATTTTAATTTCTAAACTAGTACTGAATAAGACTTAGAGAAGGGAAAAATGCTATCAATTCAGTACCTGTATGCCAGTCCTTTCACATTTATTTCCATTTAATTCTAACCCTAGGAGGTGAGTATGTATAATCTATTTTCATGTAAGAAAATTAGATTCTGAGAAGTTAGATTATTTGCTAAATTCAACAAGCTAAGGGTAGAGGGTGCAGGTGTCAACCTGTCTGCCTCTCTCTGTGCCCAATAGCCACCAGCTACCTCATTCATGTATATAAGGAATAATGGAAAAATGAAGTGTACATAGGTGATTGGTAGAAATCCAGTTCTCTGACTGTGGATAAAATTAGTTCCCTTGCCCAACTTTGAAGGGCAAGATGGAAGAATATTTATTCTCAACTCCATGTTCTCATAGAGGGAGATCATTTCTACTCTGCTCTCCAGGAGGGAAAAACATGTGAGGAAGACATGCCCCTGCTTCTCTCCACCTCATCATTTGCCCCTTCCAGGGCAGGAGGAGTGACTTCTCTGATAGTTGAGTTTCAGAGAAGGAAATGATGGTGCTCAGATCATCCTTCTGGCTCCTGTCTGCTGGACACATTCTCTGCTTCTGTATTCAGTGAGCTTTCAGGCTAGGGTCTCCTCTCAGAGAGCATCTGGCAATTGTTCAATTCAGGAGTATTAGAAGGTATTAGGGGGCTTACTGTGGTGGTACCTCTGAGTCATGTTCTTTGATCAACTTTATTAGTAATAAAGCTGACATTTTGATCTTTTATTTATCCATCACACAGTTGGTTCCAAATTAGGAGAGAAAGAGGAATATTGTTTTGTTTACTGGTCCCTGAAAGCCTCAAAAATGGGTAGGATAAAATCTAAAGGATTCATATGTTAAAATATATGTATGTCAGAATAATTATCATTAAAGATAACACAGTAATAGTTTTCATTTCTGCCCTTAGGGAAGAGGGTAAGAAAAATCCCTGGCAAAATATTTTAAAGAGACTGAGTGACAAATATGTTTAAAGGGTTATTGGCTTATGGAAGAGTAGAGATGGTCAGGTAAGCTTGCCTTTTCTGCTTGGATAGCACCAAGCCAGTGGAACCCATTTTAAAGGCTGCTCCCTAAGAGCTATACTTATGATGTTTCATTATTTTACATTCCTTATTGATCCTAGTCATCAACTGTCTTACAAATTCTTTTTCTATTATGTGCATGTTGGGAGAAAGGCATACGAGTACTTCATTCTTTACTTGAGTGGTGGTGTTTAGCCTTTCGCTGTGATTTTTAGTGTGATTTTTTCCCCCAGTATCTGTAAATGTTATGAAGAGCTATGTTTTCATGGGCAGAAGTTTGTGTTTATGAATTTTCTTGATGGTTCACCTGCCAAATACGAAGTCTGTCAGTTTTCAGGGTGCCCAGTTAGGCCATCTGTGTGTGCAGGTGTCAGGGGTGCTTCTCCAAGACAGTGGCACACATAGGTATTTCTTATGTGAGGTGTCATTATTGGTCTCTTTGCATATTTTAATTCAAATTCAGCTATTGTGTTCAGTGCCCAGACATTCTGAGAATCAAAGAATTTACTCACTGGATTTTGGAACTTTAGTTTGACTAAACCATAGTACAATTGAACATTGCTTTGGGACTTGCTTGCCGGCTCTGAATTCGTCATATTAAAATAGGACCCTTGTTTAAAGTAAACCTACTTCGAAGTGGCCCTATTGTACCACTGTTTAACCATTTGCTCAAGCCAAAAATCTAGAACCCATCCTTGATTACTCTCATTGTCTTATAACCAAGCTATCATGTCTGTTCAGCTCTACTTTGAAAAGTAGATACATCCTGTATCTGACCACCTTAGGTACCTCTGTCATTACCATTGCAGTTCAAGCCACCATGATCTCTTGTTTGTTTGAATTACTGCAAAAGCCTCTGGACTGGTCCCCTTGATGCTTCTTCCTCTCCTGTTCTTCATATAGACAATTATCCACAGAGCATCCAGAATAATCTTTTAGAAATGCCACTCAGATCACATCAAATGCCCTTCAGTTTCTTTCCATCAGTCTTTGCCTTAGCCTCTGAAGACCTACATGATCCAACTTTTGGCTACCTCTGCGACCTTGTCACATACACTCTCCCCCATTTTCATTCTGTCCCAGTTATACTGTTTCTCAAGGAAGTCAGGCTAGTTTCTGTTTCAGCCCTTTCTACTTGTTCTCCCCTCTGCTTGTATGGCCTTTAACAATAAGGAATATTTATGGAGCTATGCACTAGAGACTACTGTAGACCCAGTGACTAGGCCTTTCAACAAGACAAAGCTTATATCCTTAGCAAGCTTTCATCCTCCAGAAAGATGACAGAACATAAATTAACAAATGTATAAGGACTCAGGTAATGGTAAGTCAAAATTAGAAGAATAAGATCCATGGGCGTAAGATGTGCTACTTTATGGAAAGTGTTTAGAGAATACCTAACAAAGTGACTCATGAGTAGAAGCCTGGAGGAAATGAAAGAGTGGCCACATAAATATTTGGGGTAAGTATACTACAGGGAGAAGGAATAGAAAATGCAAAGGCCCTGAGGTATGAGTGTGCCAGGTGTTTTTAGGGAAGAGCAAGGGCACCAGTATGCCTAGGATGTAACACATCAGGCAGGGAGGACGGTAGGAAATAAGGTCAGTGAGGTTGTGGAGGCTCAGAGGATGAAGGGCCTTCTAGGCCATTAAGGACTTAAGCTTTTAATTTATATCATAAAGGAAGCCATTGGACAGTTTTGAGCATTGAAGTGACATAACTGATTTATACTTTTAGAGAAGTACTCTTCCTATTGTGTTGAGAGTAGACAATAAGGGAGGGAAGGTAAAAACATGAAGACTAAGAGGCTACTGCAATAGTCCAGACAAAAGATACGATGGTAGGAAGTCATAGGATCCTGGATGTATTTCAAAGAAAGAGCTGGACTTTGTAGGGTTTGCTAACAGCTTTAATGTGGGTATGAGAAAAAGGGAGAAGCTAAAGATGAATACAAGCTGTCCTGAGCAACTGGTAAATCTGTTCCATTTACCATCATCATAACAAACTTAGTGAAATAAAACAGCCATGTTATTTTACTCACATATTTGATGGGTTAGAAATTCAAATGGGGCATCTTGTCTGTTCTCTCTATTCCACAATATCTAAAGCCTTGGTTGGGAAGACCCAAAGCCTACGGTTCACTCAGTGGTGAGAGAGTGGAATTATCTGGAAGTGTCTTCATTCACATGTCTGGCGATTGATGTTTGCTTTTAGTAAGGACTTCAGCTAGTTTGTCAGCTGGAACACCTACACACAGCTTCCCCAGGTCATCTTTCCAGGCAAGTGAGTTTGGACTTCCACACAGCACAGCAGCTAAGTTCCAAGACTGACTGACCCAAGAGAGCCAATTAGAATTGGATTTTCATGATCTAGTCTTAGACATCACATAACCTTACTTCCACTATTCTCTATGGAATGAGACAGTCACAAAGGTTCACACAGAATCAAGGATAGGTAACAGATGTACTACCATTTGATGGGAGACATGTCAAGGTCACGTTGCAAGAAGAGCAAGCAAAATGGGAAATATTGTGGCAGCCCTCTTTGGAATACACAATCCACCATCATGGGGAAGGCTGTGAGAATAGCAGGTGTGTATTGGAGCACAAAATTAATTAGATTTTGGCAGTGTTGTATTTGTGTTATCTATAAGACGACTAAGTGGAGATGTCAAATAAACAGTTGGATATATGATTAAAGAGGGTTCTGTGCTACAGATGTATTTGGAAGACACTTGTCTGTTTGAAAGCACGAAGCTGGATGAGGCAGAGTGAGTATAAGTAAAGAAAAGAAGGTCCAAGGACAGAGCCCTGGAGCACTTCAATGTTCAGGCTCAGGAATATGAAAAGGAGTCATCCAAAAAGACTGAGATAAGTAGCCAGTGCTACTAAGAGAGTGGTGTTCTAGAAGCCAAGAAAAGCAAGTATTTACATTAGCTTAAATCCACTGCATCAAGTGCTATTATGAGATATGGACTGAGAATTAATTCTGTCAATCTGAAGGTCATTGATGACCCTTAGGAGGTACTTCCTTGTTGTGAAGCTCAAACCCAGCTTAGTGAGGGTTCAAGAACAAATGAAAGGAAAATAAAACTTTGAGTGTGAACATCTATTTCGAAGAGTTTGGCTGTAAAGGGAAATAGATGAAAGACATGACTTTTAGAGGAGATGTCAGGTCAAAGGAGGGTGTTATTTTTTTTTAGGCTGGAAGATTTTAGAGCGTATTTGTAAACTAGTGGGGAAAAAAAGCAGAAAGTGGAGTAAACAATGATCGGGGTATCGGTAGGAGCAAAGTTCTTGAGCAGGCAGGAGGGAAAGGCATGCAGCGTAAATGATGTATGCTGGGTTCCCTCCATTTCCTCATATAGACCTGTATTCTTCTCCTTGAAGAAATCTTCTCTAACTACTTATGTAGAAGAGGCTACTCCATTATCTTAATCTGTTTTTTTTTGGCCTTCCTGGAACTTTACCATTTATTCATTTATTTCTTATCACTGCATCAGAATGTGAACCCTATGAGGGCAAGGATTTTGCCATCTTGTTCACTGACCTATTCCTAGTACCTAGGACCTGACATATAAAGCATATTCAGAAAAATGTTTTAAGTGAATGGATGATTGTGGAATGAATTAAATAGGAATCTTTTTGTTTTGGCTTAGCATCCCTCAAAATTATTTTACAAATTTAATTCAAATGTGATTTTGACTTCACATTTTAATTAGGGTGTCACTTTGAGACTCCTGGGGATTATCAGAAGACTTAATGGGAAAATAATTTGGGAGATTTTATATTTTCTAGTACCAAGATTGTCCTTGGCAACTTGATTATTTCTAAAGTGGATCCTCATTTGACAGACTCCTGAGATAAGATATTGGCGTAAAGCAACTGCGTAAGCCCTCCTCTACCCTCCACTGATCACATTGAGTAGCAGTTCAGTTGCTCAGGAGAGAGGACTGAAAATCAAGAGATAAAAGCTTCAAGAAAAGCTTTGTAAGGTTCTTTATAAAATACCTGTCCATACACTAACTCATCTTACCTATTAGGAAAATGTGCAATACAGCATGTTAATACTTCACTGGGGGTATATTGCAACATTATGAATTAAGGGTTGGGAAGCACTTTCAGATTCTCAAATAAAAGACACTCTTTAAGTTCACAGTGTCATTATGGTAACTATGACAAATGAAAACATTCCCTTCAGTTTCCTCCCTTATAAGTCACTTCTTATTGATTTGTCATGTCGGATAAAATTGTATTTTTTTCTTTTTTCCTGCTTTAGAGTAAGAAAGTAATTTCACAGCAAGAAAATAATACTATTGTGTGGAATATCATGCTATATATCCCAAGTTTCTTTTATTTGACAAGCACTCCAAATTCAACTATTGACTTACAGAGCTGTGTTATTTTTCATTATGTTATGTTTTTGGCTTTCAGTGTTATGGAGAAATGCCTGATTAAAAGGAAGCCTGCAAGTTAATTCCCAACATGCCCTTTGGCAGCTTTTTCATTTCACTTAGAGGTGGGAGCAGGTGGTGTCATTTAGAATTAAATACATCATGTCTCAGTTGGCAGGAAAACAGCATTCAGTGATGAAATATCCCTGCAATGAATCTCATTAATTGTTCACCAATTTGTGGTAAGTTTATTTGTATTTGCATACTGTAATAGAAGTACAATGAAGTGTCATATATTTAGATCATACTTAGTGTTAGGTTTAGCTATCAGCTGTAAAAGGCCTTTGGTGTAACAGCTCTGAAGGGCTGGTACGTGAGCGCCAGTCCATCTCCTACAGGAGGCCCCCTAAAACAGTCTTGTTTCATTTCCTCCATTTTCCAGTGAAGTGATAGCAATTTCACAAAACTGTAGCCCAAGCTTAAGCCCATGCTATTTTTAGCATCTTTACTCCGTGAAAAGATAAAACAGATCCTATTTGAACTCTCATGTGTTCTCAGAGACTTAATTTGCTGCAAATTATGTTTTTCTAGCGTTCAAATGTCTCTGGGTGTCAAAGGGCAACTGAAAAACTCATCTGATATTTTCCATAGAAAGACATATATTGAGATTCAAGTAACTATGTATTATATTTGATACAGCTTATTATAAAAATAATTCTGGGAACATTAGACTAAACTAATTTCTTTTTATGAAGCTGTTTCTATCATAGACTGAGAAAACATGAAAACATGTTAGTTAAAAGACTCTTTATAAAATTTATTGTTAATATACAGAAAATATGGCAATCTAGTAAGCATCCTTTTTCTGAATTCATCGTTTTCATTTATAAAAGGACTTACAGTATATCTGTTATATGCCTGGTTTGGGACTGGCTTGCAGAAAATATGAAAGATCCTTAAGACAGCCTCTCCCTTTCAAGGAATCAGAAGTCTCTTTAAAAACTAGATATAGAAATATGAAAGAGAGAGAAAAATACATATCAATGTACAATTGACAAATTATGTGGAACAATTAGTGTTATAGATCATAGTTTCTTGAAGTTTTATTACCATATTTTCCATTATTAAAGGTTTTTACTTGTAATAATTATATGATGATACAGCCTATTGATCAGATCAAACATCTCTGCAATAAAATTAAGTGGATATGGTTTATAATGCTTTCTGTTGACAAATATGCATTCCTCTCATTGGTGATGCAAGGCGTTATCCTGAAAAGACTACCATAGTAGAGGATGGAAACACTGATTCTATCTTTGCTTCACCTCTTCCTAGATGTGTCGCCTTCAAGAAGTCACTGTTTTCTAATCTAATGATAAAATAGGAAAATCTATGGAAAATCCAGTGCCTTAGGATTTATTTTTGCTCTCCAAGCTCATTGTATGTAGTCCTAATACTGAAAAAGATCCTTGGGACTCTACCATCCTAGAGGGTGAGAACATCTGATTTTCAAGGTCACCAGAACCATTTTTAAATCCAACCACACTGATGTGGAATCACCACCAACAGAATTAGAGATATTTAATAAGAAGATATATTATTTAAAAATGACCGTTACTTAAAAGTGATAATAAGCAGAAGATGGTGTTGATGCAAATTTTTAAAAGATGGCAAGCCTTGTTTCAGGGATATTTTTCTGGCTAAAACACATTTATTTTTAATCTAATTTTACCAATAGCTTTTGGTAAAAAGGACTTCAGACATAGTTGAGCATTCTGACTTCTACCACCTCCTACTGTAATTTTAACACCAAAATTTACTTATCATATCTGCATCTATTCTTCTAAAAAGAATGTCATGATATTGATGAGAAGTTAAAGTTAACCTTATTTCTGAGTAAAGGTAATTTCTAATACCATGTTTTAGAAAACGTTTTACAAGTGTTTCTTTTATCTTATTTTAAAATAACGTCATTTAACATGGAATTATAATTTCAAATTTTATGTCAGTGATTATAATCTCCACGGTGAGTGGCTACCATGCTGGACAGTGCAGCTCTAGAGAACTGGCTGTCAACCCTGGTAGCACAGGGGAGGTCTAAGTAGAGCTTTGAAAAATCTGCTCTCCAGCCCCACTCCAGACCAATTACATAAACATCTCTAGGGTGGGGTCCAGGCATTAGGATTTTCAGAAGAGCTTTCTAAGTGATTTCAATGTGCAGCTAAGATGAAGACCACTGCATGAATTGGAGACCTCATTGAGAGGTTTTGTTTTTATCCTAGAACCATGATACATCTTTAAAGCTTTAAGCATGGATGAGGGGTGATCACATTTACATTTTTTAAAAATCACTCTGGTGGAAGCACAGAGATCAGATTAGAGGGCAATACAGTAGATGTAAATGTTGGCAGATCCTTTTAGTGGCTTGGGCAGTAGCCCAGTTCATGGATGATGGCTTCATGGTAGATGAAGATGGAATCAAGAGTTATTTGGAAGATGAAAGGTCTTGATTACAAACTGAATGTGGAAGGGGAGGGGAGGAGGTGCTGTTCAGTGTGATGGAGGACACTGCAAGTAGATGCAGTTGTTACATGATTTTTTAAAGATTAAATATATGCAAAAACTTGTCATGAGTTTTGAGCCTATGCAAACAGATGCTTTAAAAGTAAAATAAAGTCGTTCCATTGCTGAAGAAGTCCATAGGTTTTGCTATCAAGTATTTAAATTATTAACTGTAACACTGAAGGAGGTTAGGAATTATACCAATGACGAGGAATATTACTTATTGTATTCTTGTTATCTAGAAGGTAAGTCATCCAAAGGAAGGGCAAATTGGAGAGTAATTCTTTTATTGTGGGTTCATGCATGACCCGCTAAGGTCCTTCTGAAGAAAATATTTATTTGTGCCATAAAAGACATAAAATTAGTAGTACTTGATTTTTAATTTTAATAGTTATAATGAACTTAATGGTAGGCTAGTCCAAGGTCTTTTTAATGGAGGGACCAAAGCTCCATGGGGTTTAGGAATGTGTTCAGGTCACACGGTTTTCATTTCTCCACACTACAAGGAACTTGTTGGATTATGTGCTAACCTGTTCTCTGTAAACCTTTGGCTCCTTAGAGAGCTTGCTTCTCCACATTTACATACAATTCTGCATTTTCTTAAACTTCTATGTATTTTTCCTCTTCTTCTATTGAAAATACAATGTAACCTGAGACAGACTTTTTCCTCTTTCAGTTGTTTGATATTGAATTTTTCACAGTACCCTGATATAGTAAAATGCTGTGAAAACCCTTTACTTAAACATCACATTTCCATTGAACAAGACTGTCTATATATACCAGGAGTAATTTTTTTTTACATATTTGTTCTAATTATCAGACTGTTTAAATTTTTTCAGTTCTGTAAAATCCCATATTTCAACATGTGAACATTTGATAATGGCATTTACTGACATGATCTAGTCCTATTGTAATAGAAACAACATCTGATTTGAGCTAGAAAGAACAGATTACTTAAATTGTGACTTAAGAACCAGCTCTGTGACCTCAGACAAGTAAATTATTTTTGCTGACCTTTAGTTTCCTCGTTGTAATTGAGGATGTTGGTACCTACTTGATAAAGCTATTATAAAATTCACAGAGATAATATTAATATTAATACTGGGCTTCAATCTCTAGCAATAAGATACAGGGCTCCACAATCACAAAACTCAGCTTATTAGCATGCTATCATTTTCCCTATTCTGTATGGTCACTGATAGCTGAGTTTAAGCTAATTAGACCCAAGATAGAGAACAAAGAATCTTGTTAACATTATACACCTCGAGATCCTGTTCCTGCTCCAACCTCAGTGTACTCAAGAGCGCACATTTCCAGCTCATATCCTTTCAGGAAAAATCATAATAATCCCTTACTTATTCCTGTTCCATTGCCTCAGCCTACACACTAAAATTTATTTACTTCATTATTTTATTGGGCTTCAGGTTTGTGGTCTTTTCTGCAGTTTCATTTTCAAGATCTTTTCTGATCTTTCTACATCCCTGTCCTTTGAATCTCTTTATTCTTAGACCAAGGACACAGTAATTTCTATGCTCCTATGCCCATACTTTACCCAAGGCATGTGATAGTTTTGTACATAGCTGAAGATTTAATTGACCTCTAAGCAAAGAGTTTCTGAAGGATCTGGTGGTATAAGACAAATTGATACAGATTTATGTAGCTGAGTGCCTAGCACATAGTAAGTACCTATTAAGTGTTAGCTTAAGCTTTGGGTTTATAAGCGTTCCTTATGTATTTTTTTAAGGGACCTAATATATGCAAATAAACATGCCCTGAAGAAACTACTGTGTCAAATTGCTTGACAGACCGTCAAAAACAGTTACAAAAAAAGTCTTAAAAAGGACTAATGTGGTTCACAGAGGTGCCTTTCCATCTGTCCCCCACCTCTACCAATAAGGCTGCATTTATCACATTTAAGCAAACAACATATTGTCAGAAAATGAAACTGCCAAATTGACAATACTAAAGTAAGTACTAAAACTGTCAGAAACACATAGCAGGTTAGATTTTTATGCTGTTTGTTTATTTTTTTCCCCTACTGTTATTTTTAATTTAAAATAGTCATGTGTATTGTCTCACTTTGACAGTCTTTCTGAGGATTGGAATTGTACCATCCACCTTAGGCTTAAAATATGTTTGTCATAAGATATAAGCCTAGTGGATATCTCAGAATCTCTTTTTTATGTGTACATCTGGATTTAAATGCTGGGGAGACGTTGAAGTAAGGCTGAGAGGAGACCAGATCTTCCTGCCGACTAGAATAGCCCATTCCAGGTGTTTATTGGGCTGACTCGGCTAGCAGCTAACTTAATCTTCAGGTCTCAGCTCTTACAACCACTACTGGGTTAGAAAGAAACTAGGATAAACTTCATATTCAAAGGGAAAGGCTTTAAATTAATTGAAGAAAGTATCATTCTCTTTCTTGGAAAAGAGAATTTGATTTCTATTGCCTATTAATTTTTCAAAGAAGTTTAAGAGCTGTATAGCATATCACCTTAGACATATAATTATAATGAAACTTTATATGTACTTTTTGTTAATAAAATAAGTATGATTAGGTAGGCTGACTTCCCTTATAATTATCTCCTTAAAGTTTTATTTTAGGCACAGTCTGTTGTTAATAGTTTATATGGGTCTGTTTTATTTTGGATGAAGATTTTTGACAATTCATAACATATTGTCAGATAAAATCCATTTATATCTTGCCTAAATTATATCTGAATGTAGGAAAATGAATATTTTAGTCCATTTTAGAAACATATTCTATGCATGGTTTTCTTGGAAAAATACAAAATATCTATATCTCAGAAAAAATATACTGGCTCAATATTGAGTAGATATTTGATGAAAAAAATAAGAATACCATATGGCAAATTAGAATTTGGTTGTTTATTTTTTGCCATTTTGAAATTAGAGAATATATTGTAATATTCTTAACTCAAAAAAGCAGTGCATTTTATTCACCTTAAAAATTAATTTAAAAATCTGAATTGCGGAGTCTACATTTACAATATGTAGACTGAAACATGTCACACTATGCTGGGAATTTGTACTCAGTGTTGTATCGTGGATATAGATGTTTTACATTACTGGAGGAAAAATAGGAACACCTTTCTTCAACTCCCAATTTAATAAATGGATGATTTTTGTACCACAAGATGAATTAATTACTGTTGAAAAATATACATACTTTTTTGCTTTGCCCCATATTGCTAACAAACATAGTATGTATAACTAAAAGCCTTTTCAGTGATCTATAAATTCTTATAAACTCATGATCAATAATTATCCTTAAATGTTTCAAGGTTAACAAATGGAACACATATGTAAAATCTTAACTTCTAGCATCTTCCCCATGTCCTTGAAAGATTCTATTCAAATCTCAATTAGTCCCCTAATGAAAAGCTTGCATCTGTACATAATAAGCCCACATTGGTGGAACTGCTCTCTCATGCAGCTGCTGAACTCACAAGACAGGGAGTGCAAATAATGAGACAGGTGCTCTGAAGGAAAAAGCTGGTACTCTGAGCCTGTTCTGTGGGGAAGTAGAGGGGTTTAGCAAAGGCACCCTCCTTTGTTAAATGAGAGATACGCTTTAAAGTTTGGGTAAGTAAAATTCATTTAAATACAGATAAATTTGTAAGATAAGACTTATAGTTTTTTTTTTTTAATCAGCTGATACTTTTCTGGAAATTAATCAGCTCCCAAATGAGAATAAGCCAGAATGGGAAGGGAACATAGAGGTGAGCTGGCAACCTGGGTAAGGGGTAATAGCGAGGGAGAGAGATCAGGCAAGCAGGGTTGTGTGCTCGAAGAGTTGCGAGATGAGCGGTGAGGTGAGAGGAGCCTGAAACAATAGAATCAATAGAGTTTGAAAATTTGCCTCTGAATATGCTGTCAGTTTATATGTGGGAGTTAGCTCTAGAATATTTGCAGAAATATAGAGACTTTGAGAAAATCTTATTTTCAGGTAATACTCTTGCCAGTGGTGAATTCTCAGCTTTCTTTTCAGCACCAGTGTAAACCATAACAGTTTGTTTTTTTTTAACACAAAAACCTTTTCTATCTAGTATATAGAGAACTAATCCAGAGAGTCAGCTTCTAATTCAATTATAGGAATTGAACAGTACACTTAATTTCCTGAATACCAATTTGGATCAACCTTGTTTTTGAAGCTTTGGTGCAAGCACTCAAATCATAATGAAGCAGAAAAAGGAACCAGGATATCTCAGCCCTTCCTCAAGAGATTCTTACCTAAGTGAGCCACATAAATAACTCATGTGTCAAAGATGATTTTAAAGACAGTACAAAAGGTAGAAAAATAAAATATTTTATTTAATTAACATTAGAAGATATGTTCTTGACAGTACCCATGCTAAAAAGGTTGTAGGCAATGGTTATTTCATTTATTTCTTTTATAGCCAACATGTGTTTTCCTCTTTCTTTAAATCAAATTCAAAGTCCAGATCCTTTACTAACTTCCTACTTAGGCAGTTCCATAGGAACTTTACTCCTGTATTTTCCTTACTATTACAATAGTAAAAATTGTTATCAGCATGGCACATGGATGGCTGAGTAAGATCCTGCCAGGAAAATAAATATTAATTCTTTTAACCTGGGTAATTTTAGTTAATCCCTGGTAGAATATGCTGCCGTGTCCTAGGGCCCTGCAAGGTGATAACACCCCTCTTAAATAGTTTTTCCTTGCTTATCGTAAAAGTTGGGAAGTAGTAGATAAGCCATCTGTCTGTTCCTAGAAATACCACAAATCTGTGCCTTGTAGACTGTTTTGCTACACATGCTGTTTGGAGTTTAAGAACTAGCTACACACAGTAGCACATCACCAAAAATTATCCTGAGTCAGAAATGCCTTTCTCCCCCTGCCAGACCTCAGTTCAAGTCATGTTTTTCTCAATAACTAAACCTCCATTGTTCAAATTTAGTAAGAACAGTACCTGCTGACCCAAATTTGCTTTGCCTCCATTGGTATTTGTGATAACTTACTATATTTTTCAGGTATAGAAGATGTTTGAATGAAAAGACAATTATTTACACTCATTGCATATAAAAATAACTTTGATTTAGTTTTATTTGCTTATAACAAAAGCCATAAGAATAGTAGAATCTCTTCCTTTATTTGTTGCTTATATATCAGACTGTTGTAAAGTGGACAAAATAAAATGACTCTTTTGGCCAGTTTGTGCTGGGACTGGTTTGTATTGACTTCTGGGAGATGATTATTAAGTTTTCAGTTTTTTGATTGATTGTTAAAATGTAGCCATGATTAAAAGTCAAATTTTATAAAATCGTTACTTATAATTAAAGGTAATAAATCCTCAAGACTTCACTTTCTATTCATGTTACTGCATTTTACTACTCTACGTGGTGGACAAAATGGTATACCACAGAGCACCACTTCCCAGCTGGACGTTCAATCGTTTTAACCTGATGACTTGATTTTGGCCATGGTGAGAGAATTTGCATCACAAAATAGGCAGGCTCTACATATCAGCTTCACCACACTGAAACCAAATTGTTAAACATTTTCCAACACACCACTTATAGCTGAATAGTATTTGAAAAAAAAAATAGATGCTGTTACAGTTCTAGGGCCACATATCTAAAATGATGGTTCTTAAAGCAGCTGTGTTTCTATCCTCTGCTTACCTTATTTTAAAATGTAATTTCTTTGGTTCCATCCTTATTCTTCTCAGTAAGGTTCTCTTGTCCAAGTAATTATTGTATACACTAAAATTTAAGAGCAACTGTCCTAGAGCTTTCTGAAATATGGAGGAATAAAAATAAGTTTGCTCTATTTTAGTTTATTTTTACATTGAAAAAGAAGCTAAATTCTGGTGGTAATAGTAATGCTACAGCAATGAGAATAAAATCATTCACTAACTTACAACAGAAGTAAATGATGATGAATATGTGCATCATAAGAGATTATCAGCATCTTTATATCCCAGCACTTCTTCCAATAATGACATAGATGCTAAATAGATGTTCCTTAAGTTGAAATGTTTGATATCTTCTATTTCCTATATTTTAATACACCCTTTCTTTAAGTTTTATATTTGTTCACATATGTAAAAACACAAAATTTAGAGTCTGTTTTTCTTATTAGATAGAAGTATTAAATAGAATTATTTAAAATATCTTAAAGCTTCTAGACTCTCTGTCCATTAGATTTCTTCACTGGAAAACTTTTGTATGACAAAATATTTTTCAGCTCCTATATTTTGGCCTTCATTTGGTAGCTCTAGAAGCCAGATGTTCGTCTTAGTAAAGTTGACATATTCTCATCTTCTTTCTAACCCAGCACTACCTTAAAAACTGCCAAGAAGTTTAAAGTGTGAGTGTTTCAGTAAAAAGGAATTCACTGCTGTCCATCAGTTAGAAAATGTTAGGTTTCCCTTTTTAGACTAACAGAACAATAAATGAAAAACAAGTCAAAGCTTTAGAACAGGAAAGACTTATTTTCAGTCTCTTAAAATTAAAATAATTAATTAGATATAAAATAAGACTGCATATATAACCACCAAACTATATCTTTTTTAACGGTTTATTTGGCATTAAGATTTTCTCCCTTGTAACTATCAATATGGAAATTTTAATATAGTGGATCTGTAAGCCACCACTATTGCAGATCCTCAGAATAACACATATTGTAGCAAAAATAATGCAGAATGACACTTCTGCCAAACGTATTTATAGAATGAAGCTTATATAACATAAGACATTCTAGAAGCAGTGTTCATTCTCCAGCTCTGCAGCTTTCTCAGCAGTATTCCTCAATATTGTTTTTGGTATAGAACATTCATATTAAATTAACGGGCTAAAGAAACTTCAATTTATGAGGTCTTATTGGAGCAGCAAGGTTAAAACTAGGTTGTAGGGAAAAATATTACTGTAGGAAATATGCATCAGTAGCACGTTTGCTTTCAAATTGTCCCAGATAACTACATCTTGCTTATTAATATTGCTACAAATCTATTTCTCCCCCATGGAAACAATGGCTTGTGGGGTTGTCATGGCTCAGAAGAGTTGTGTTCATATATTTATGAAGTTATTGCCTGTGTTTTCCAGATGTGGCCCAACCAAGTGATTTTCAGGCACACCTGCTGAGCTGGGCTCCTGTGATAGTTGCACAAGAATGCAGTCTTAAGAAGTATGCATCCCTGAATGGTGTGCCAATGATAAGAAGGCCCATGGGAAAGGATTTGAGACATTCTCAGGAATTTCTAGTGATACTAATTTCTTACTACTTTTATCCTCCCACACCTTCCTTATGTTTAACATAGAGCTGCTGTTAAATTCATAGCCACAAATATTAACAAACCCAGTCTTAGAAAGTTGCAGGAAGTTACCATGAAGTTTACATGGTCCCTAGTATATACCTCAATGTGTAAAGAAACACAAAATCAGTGGGGAAGACAAACATTTTTTAAAAAATCAACCCTCTGCAATAAGATAGAATAAACACAATACCAGATACAGTGGGAGGTATAATGTAAGAAATAGTTTTTTCAACTTGAGGCATAAAGAGAAAGCTTGACCAAGAAGGTGACCCATGGGCTGAGTTTTATAGTCATCAGGCTTTCAAAAGAAATATTGGTACCTTCTAGAAATTGATGATAAGTGGAAGATATAGATCTCTTCCCCATTTTAAAAATGAAAACAAGTTATAATCTGAATACTGCCATACATTTATTAGTGTGCAAGTGCAGTTAGTCAACAACTTGTTCATTCCTACTCAAGTCAACAATTACCTTTAAGGAAAAGCTACTCCAACAATTAGCTTTAAGGAAAACTTCACTCCCAAGAAGATGCAACAGTATTATAGTGGTAGGATCAGAAAGCCTTCTGCTTTGCTCAGGTGATGGTGTCCTCAGTTAAGGGGGCCACACAACT
Source organism: Pongo pygmaeus (assembly GCF_028885625.2). Classification (NCBI taxonomy): domain Eukaryota; kingdom Metazoa; phylum Chordata; class Mammalia; order Primates; family Hominidae; genus Pongo; species Pongo pygmaeus. The sequence goes on along the minus strand of NC_072379.2, from coordinate 109,400,201 downwards.
AAAGCAAACTCTAGACCTAGTGTGCTATTTGACCATTGGGCTCTACGTTCATGGAACGTAGAGATACCTGTATCATTTTTCTGGGAAACCACCTCTCTTAAATACCACTCATTTTTATCAAAGATTATTTCTAACATTACTTACGCCAATTAACTCACCCTGTTGTACAGAAATAATGGTGGTATTTGAAGTGCATGACACAACCATCTCTGTAGTGTGGACTCTTGATTATGATCTTCAGATGCTAACTGCCCTGGAGTGGGAATTACTAATGACTTTGGTTTTCATTAAACATCCATAGGGTGTACATTAGAGATAATTTACACACATACACAATCACTGTTTATTATGAATTACTTTATTCAAATTACGGATGATTTATTATTGGCAGGAGTATGATGTTTTAACTATATTTTGAGGTTTATAAGTTCCTTCCTCAATAAGTTATTTTTCATGGGTATTTTTTTTACATGTGTGTATTTTGCTTATTTTGTGCCTGTATTTTAAAATAGCAAGTTGACTTTGTTGCCTCTGGAGTTCCACAGAACCAGGGTAATGCCTGGGCATGGAATACTAACAAGGAGTAACAGCTTCCTGTTTAAGAACAACTCCCACGTTTTTCTTTTAGAGGAGAAAATTGAGAGCTGTTTGGTGGTTGCCATACTTTACATTTACTTAACTCTACATTTAATGTTTTGTTTTCCAAGTAAAGAAGAGTAACATTAGATGTAGCAAAAACAAAACATATTTTTATTCTTCAGAGCTTTCAATTATGAAAGAACGAAACTTGAAGATGAAAAGTATTTTGAGGGTTCCTGTAGGTATGGCTTTGAACTAAAGACAAATGTGTATATTTGAAAGTTTAAAACATTCAACACTTTTTGTGTGTGTCTTGGAATACCAAAATAAAACCTCCATTGGCTGCTCTCTAGTCATGGTTTTCTCTACTAGTTTAAGTTTAGAAAACACTTCATACAAATGCCCTCTTCTTTAGGTTTCCAATTGTTATCAGGTATTTACTTGGAATTTAAATAGAATTTTTCTGTTTCAGGTAACACTACCCATAGCAATTGACTCAATTTAATATCAGTTCTATGTTTTGTAAATGTACACACTTTAAGCTACACATACAAGCTATGTTAGATCAGAACCACACACACACGCACGCACACACACAGCTGACTTAAGCATTATGCACTCATTGTAAAATATTTGGAAAATGCAGAAAAGTGAAAGAAAACAGGCATGATCTCATTATCAAGAGTCAGTAAATTCTTGATGATAATGTATTTCCTACCCGTATTTTCTATATGCATAAATTTTTATTCCAAGGTTGAAACAGCATATAAAGTTTTATATCTTCCATTTCACTTGCTATAAGCATCTTCCTGTATCACTAAGTAATCATTGAAGGTGTGATTTTAATTGGCTGCATGGTATTCCATCCTATGGATTTGCCAGGATTTATTTATTTAACTACTTCATTATTTTTTTACACTAAGGAGTTTTGTTTACAATTTAAGGATGTGTATGTGTGTATTTCTATACATACATACAGTCACGCATCTCTAAATGAAGGGGATCATTATGAGAAATGAGTCCTTAGGCCTTTTTGTCATTGTGCAAACATTATATAGCACATGTACACAAACATGGATGGTATACCTACTACACACCTAGGCTATACAGTATAGCCTATTGCTCTTAGGCCACAAACCTGTATAGCATGTTACTGTTCTAAATACTGTAGGCACTTGTAACACAAGTGTAAGTACCTGTGCACCTAAACATAGAAAAGGTACAGCAAAAACATGGTATTATAATCAATGAAAATGCTGCCATATATGCAGTCCATCGTTGACTAAAATGTCATTATGTGACACATAACTATATTTAAATTGAACTTACTAAGGTTTTAAAACAGATTTATATTATTTCATAATATAGTGAAGGGTTTTTTGTTTCCTTCTAGATAAAAGTAGTAAAAAATACTGTTAGAGATAAAGTAATATTTTTATAGATGACTATTTGCCTTGGGGCCAGGAAAAGCAGCTGGAGATATTCACTTAGTACCATTTTTACATACTAACTTTGCCTTTTCCATGCTTGCTTGTTGAGGTTTGCAGCAGTGAAGAACGGTTTCAATTGCTAGCCAACCAGAGAGCATGATCAAACCAAGCAAGTTGCCTGTTTCAGGAAAAACAGGTTTTAGGTAACTGAAGGTTTACCAGTTACTGATTCCACAATCTTCTCTGTAAAATATTTTCTGCCTATTATATAGACTGGTGGTTTTAAATTTGGTAAAACTATAAAATACCATACAATATTTTAATGTGGCACTCTTATAAAGTTTCTCAGCCTTCACCCTTCCCAAAGTATTGTTGGATACACGAAACCTTAAAAGCAACAGTTATCAAGGACAAAAAGGAAGTAATTTGATTTCTAGAGATACAGAAAGAAAATATGCCTGTTTCCAATACTACCTTCCTTTTAAATGGCTACTTATAACATTTTTTTCTTATTTTACCCAATGTCATTATTTGGAACTCCAGCAGAAAATAGTTTAAAGAATAGTAGTACAGAAACTAAAAAAAAAAAAAAGAATAGACTATTAACTGCATTGAGCACTTGCCTAATTGCCCTCCTGGACAGATTAACCTCCAAGTGAAATGACTGATTTAATTCTGCCTGTCCTTTCTCACCTAGAACTCAATTTGGATGGCCAAGTTGCTAACTCTGTTTCTAAACAACAGGTTAAGTGGTTTAAAAGTTTTAGCACAGTTGTTTTGTTGTAGTTGCATTTTTGTTTTTGTGTTTATAACTAACTCTTCAGGAAATATAGTCCAAGGAAAATTGTTCTTATAGCTATACTCATATGTTGCCAGACAGTGTTTGGCCAGAGTTCTAAATTTAATCTGTCCCTGCACCTGATACATAATGACTGATTTTTTAATGTTCTAGACAGGACCCACTATATGAAGTATTTCATAATATTAGATTGAGATGCTGTTTCAGGATGTCTTCAGATAAGAGTGATATAATGATTCGTTTTTACTGTTTTCTAACACCTGAATTTTTTGTGGCTGTGTCTCAGCCAATTAGGAGGTAAATTTAGTGCTCTTCGCTTAAAGTAGTTGCAAGATTATCGCCCCAGGCGGGTTGTGAACATTTTATTAGTATAGAGACCTTGTTTCATTTGTTTACACCCTTGAAAATCCTTGGTTTTCTAGCACACAGTGACTAAACTAATAATACCACTTTTTCTGCTTGACAGTGTCTTGTGAAACGTGGCTCCAAGATGACCAGAACCCTTTTTTAGGTCTTGTTACGTGGAATTTATACATTGCCTTGGGAATATATATCTCCTCAATGCTTTAAAGTTAAATTAGTTTTTAAAAATCCATGTTTGTAATTATTTTAAGGGTAGTATACATTTGAAAGGACAAAGGGAAAAAAAAGAAATGAATATGGCAGATAGTACTTCTCGTTCAAAACTGGAGTGTTCCTGTGCACAGTTCTGAGTGCATGTCGTTTACTGCACTTGGTCCTTAATACGCAGGCATAAGGCCTCCTGCCAGTAATACTGGGAAGATGGGAAGTCTGAGCTTTTCTGTCCAGTGCTCCACACCCAGGGCTTGCATAGTGCTTACAAATGACTTGAGTGGGGGAGTCAAGACCAACTTGGTCCTATCTCATTGCAGTCAAGGGAGCCTGGCTATTGAAGAGAAGCGGACCTTGTTAAGCCTTGTCTAAAGCCATAATTTCTGAACAAGAGCCCCCTCCGTGGTACCCACTGGTGTTAGAGAAGCATCATTCCCTTCAAGAGAGGATTTGCCCACTCCTCAGCATCACATTCATTGAAGGGGCTCGTAGCCAAGCTGGTCATAGCCAGTGTAGGGATGATAATGTGGAAACTATGGAAAAGTAAGCTATGATACGACAGAGTCCCTGGGTAGCATAGTGCTGTTCTTAAAGCAGCCGTAGGTTAAATGGGGTGACTGCTTATAGTAATGAAGCTGTCCTTGGGGGTCCAGCAGGCAGGAGCTGAGTCTCCTGACCAGACACCAGAGAAGGGCCTTGAGAACAAGAAGGCCGATGGTTGTACTCGGCATTACCCACAGATGTGAGACCTCATGCCATATAGACAGTTTCCAAATTCCTGAAGCTCATGGATCACCATTCTCAAGGTATAGACTCCACCAAGTCTCAAGGGAGAAGGATACTTCAGGAGCATTGGGAAGATTTGTTCCATTTTCTACCACATCAGTATTCCAGAACCACTCTCTCCCCCTTGACTCTGATGATTAAGGCCTAGTTACCTGCAAGAGACCAGGCAGCTTTTGGAGGGTTTCATATGCTGCTAGATTTCCTCACTACTTTGAGTTAGACCTCAAATAAAGCCGTGATCCCAGGATGCGATATCAAAAGATCATGACTAAGAGTTCTCTTTAATACCATAGAGGAAGTTTGGCATAGTGGTTAAGAGCACATATTTTGTAACCAAGTGCTGGGTACATATCCTAGATCTCAAGGTTGTATAACCTTTATCTGTCTCAAGTTACTCATCTGTAAAATGGAGGTTATAAGATTACTTACCTCATAGGGATTTTATGAGGATTGTACTTTGTAATATGTGTAAAGCTATTAGAATTATAGCTGGCATATATTCTGTGTCATAGGAGTCTTTGTTGGGTTTTGTGTTTATGTTTTTCGATAAGTCCTTTGAGTAAATCTACCCTCATATGTTTAGTTAACATTTAATATGTATCAGGTACTATTCTATGTGTGAACATATTCTAGCTCATTTAAGCTTCATGGCCAGCATGATAGATAGGTAATTATATTTTTCTTGTTTTCCGATAAGAAACTGTAGACCCAGCTAGGTTAAGTAACTTGCCCAAGGTCACACAGCTGAAAGTGGCAAAGCTGGGAGTCAGGCAGACTGGTGGTCCCTGCTCTCAACCACCCTGCTCCAGTAGCTCTACTGCCAAGGTCCTTTTCATTTGTTCAGCCCTGCTTTCTCCTGTTAAGATGAGCCTTGTTTTTTTTCTCATTGTGTCTCAAAGCTTTATTGATCAGAGGCATCAACCTGTAGCAAGAAGGCCCTGGGCAGCTCCCTCATCAGCCTTACTAACAGCATCAACACTAACGTGTGACTTGATCTTCCTCAGTGAGATTCTCGTCCAAACCAGCAGTCTCAGAGTGGCTTTTCTGACCTAGTCTCACCCCCAAATTCTAATAATTCTGCTACAAAGTCACTAAAACAGCAACCCCTTCTTTAAAGAGACTCTGGATATTTCCCATCAGAACATTCCGAAGGTTAATTTTCCCTTGACATTGCCATCATTGTCTTCCTCCTTTTCCTGTCAACATTTCAGTCCCCTGCCCAGGCCTTGGGCAGGTGAATTCTGAGTATCCCTAATAGACTCTGTGAGTACAGCACAGGCCCCACAGAGCAAGTGCTATGTAAATCCCACCAGGACCAACACAGCTCTTTGGGAGCAATGTTCATGTTAATTACACGGTGATTTTGCCAGACAGATATTCCTTTTGCCATTAAGTGACATGTGCTACACAGGAACCCCAAGTCTTCCTAGAATGTCATAGAAGGTCAGACGTCCCAGGAGCGCTATATCCACCTAATGACCCAGTGCCTTCGGGAAGACTTCTTTCACTGAACACTTGCTTTTCTGTGTACATCTTTAATGTAATAATTGCCCAGATAAGAACACAGTACAGTCTTCAATACCTTCCTGTGAAGATGCAGATCTGCTCAAAAGGAATATTTGCCATATTGTATGTATAAAAATAACTTCAGGAACATCAACTGCCATGAAACACATCAAAAGGATTTTGACAGGGACAAGACAGTGCATGAAATGTAAAGATCTGAACTTAGGTGAAGAAGAAGTGTGACTGGGAGGGGGAAGGTATTTCACTGTTAATTTTAATTTATTCAGAAAAGTTCATGAAATAAAATACATTTTCACTGATGTTTCCTAATTATAAACAAAGGCTAATTTCTCTTAAACCTTTTAATATATTCACAGAAATGTTTGTAATTCGCTAATGAGTGCCATTATATTGAGGGGCACATTGCACAGGAAGGATTGAATTTATGCAGGAATGACCCTGCATAAATGCACATGGCTTCACATTCATTGTAAGGGAATTAAGTATGAGCACTTCCATCCCCTGAGTTCTTTACAGAAAATAGTTTGCTATTGCTTTATTTAAGTGACTGAGATTTTATAGCACTATTAGGTTTATCATCTAGATTTTAAGAAAGAATTCAACGCTCTAAGTCCCTTTGGGATCAGGAAACCGTTGTAATCAGTAACATAATCGTTATTGTTGTATGTATGTGGACATGTCTGTTTGTATGAATGCATAGGGACTGGGGACTCTTCAGTGGCTTCTATCTACTTGAACAAAGACAACCCATTATGAAACCCAACAGTTCGGATAGTCAACCTGTTGGTTTTTTCATCCTTGGTGTGCTAAGTCAGTCAGATGAGTTGTTATTTGTTCCAAGGTTTAGATTGTTTCCCCAGCAGGAGATACAGTAGAAGAAATTGATTCAAATCTGGGGCTGACTTTACTCACTTATTGGTTCAGCAGTATTGTCATATAACATCTGTCTTACCTTTAGCTTTCTTTTCTTTCTTTTTATTTATCACTAACTCTTATTTCTTTTTTCTTCTGTCCATTTTCTTTCTGGTTATCCATGTTAAGTGGTGATCAGAATAGCATGGATAAATGACACCCATAGACAGCTTATAATTCTCAATTGAGCCAATAATTTCAACCTTGTCTTCCATCAGATCTTCTTATGAGAGCTGCTCAAAATGATCAAAATTGATTAATTTGCATTTTACTTCCTCTCTTCTCTGCATATTATCTAGCAGAATACAAAAATGCTGTGGCCAAAAGACAGCAGAAAAAGGAAGGAGGAGACCTAGATAATCTATTAACTGGACAGTCAATCCCAGCATAATGAGGAATTAGTTGACTACTAAATTAAAAGCTTATATGCAAATGAATGGTGGTATAAAGCAGCAGCATGTGTGTTCTCTGTACAAGAGGTCATTCCTGTTATGCCAGATGAATGCAAAATGGCATGGAAGTGAATGTGGAAGTTTAAGAGCTAAAAAGGCTGGACATAAAATATAAGAAGTGACCAGGAAAGAACAAATACAATTCTAGGCAGGTAACGAAAATAACAAGGAAAGAGCACTAGCATTCAAGAAAATAATTTAGAAAAGCAGCAGAAGAAATGTGCTGTGAGAATGAAAATGTATTCAAAAGACTGGACCAGAGGAATATATGAAATTGTGCTATCAGGCAAAAATGTACCAGAACATTTACATGGACTTTAGCAGCATACTCTGTTTATTTTCATTAAAAAAAAATTTAAGCACACCTAATTCTGTGCATGTTTCCATTAAGCCATCTCTGTAAGCAATCAATAGTCATTATTACTTTTAAAAAACTCCTTCATTTATTCAGTAAATATGTTTTGATTGCCTGCTGTACATCAGGGCTCTGAGCTAGTGCTGGGTAAACAGGGAACGGGCTAGACAACATGGGTTTTGAAGTAGCTGATGATCCAGTGAGAGAGATGGGAAAGTAAGCAATCACAACATGTTGCTATAAGGGCTATGATACTAAAGCTTAAAACCAGAAAGGAGGGATGTCTATTTCAGCTTGGAGAATAGATTTCCTTCCTGCAGTGATGTCTACACTGAGAGGTCCATAGGATAAGCGGAAGCTGGCCTGGGAGGGAGGGAGGCATTGAAGATATTCCAAGCTGAAGGAATAACATGTATACAATCCTGGAGAAAGAGTATGGAAATTTGTGGGGCCAGAAGTAGTTCATTATGGCTAAAGCCTAGCATCAGGAGAGAGTGGGAAGTGAAGAAAGCTGAAGGAAGCTTTTAATGTGAAAATCAGGTCACTCCTCTCTCTACTTAAAACCCTCCAGTAGCTTCCCATAGTGCACAGAATGGAACTGAAATTGCATAGTGGCTTGCAGAGCCCTGTGCATCTGGCCGCTTCTTATCACTCCAGCCTTATATCCTTTACTGTGGTCATTCTTTTTTTTTTTTTTTTTTCCTTTGTTTTCTTTTCCCTTCCTTAAATATATCAAGGTCATTCCAGTCCCAGGCTCTTTAAAGGCAGGGTCTTCTTTCCGTTTTTCACATGTTTCTGCTTATTATTCTAGATTCAGTCAAATGTCACCCCTTCCTGGAGGCCTTCCCTAATCACTGTAGAATTAAACAGCATCCCAAGTCACTTTCTGTAAAGCTCTCTTATCTGTTTTAGTTACAGCACCTATTAGTCCTGAAACTCTTAAGTATGCATTTATCTGTTTTCTACTTTTCTCTATTAACAGACCTCATGGGCAGGGATTTTGCACACTAGTTCATTGCTATATTACCAGCATCTGGAACAGTGCTTGGCACATAATAGACAATCAATAAAATTCTCTTCAATCACTGATAAACAGATTAAGCAGAGGGCCAGTTCCAAAAAAATGTCTTAAATGCCATGCCAGGGGCTTTATGACAAAAGCAATGGGTTTTAACAAAGTAGGGACATTACCAGGATTCTGTGCTTTAGAAAAACCATCCTGGCTGTAGCATGAAGCATGGATCTAGTAGGGCTTGATGGGAGCAGGAAGACTAGTTAGGAAACTATTGAGATTGTTCCAGTCCTTCCCCTGCTTAGTGCTGACTTGCATCAAGAGAATAACATTGGACATAAAGGTAGAGACTGAATATATGGTACGTGATGATTAATTGATAGGCATAAGATAGAGAATGAAGAGTCAAGATGATATCTATGTATTGTTCTTGTATAACTGAGTGTAGGAGAGAGATGTGCGCAGGAGATGTGGATTTGCAAGTCATCAGCAAATAGTTTGGTAAAGGACACTGTTATAGTGGATGAGCTTAGCCTGAGGAAAGGGTGGAGAGTGACACTAGGAGAGAGTTAACATTAAAATCCTAAGGTATACAGATCAATTCAAAATCAATTATTTAAAAATGAACCAGTTTAAACCCATACTGAAAGTAAATTAAAGTAATTAAAAACTTGGTTTAGGAACATCGTTTCTCCCATGTGTGAAGTCTCTTTCTGGTTCTGTTTGCTTGTGTCTGTCATCAATCTTTTCCATTTTGCAAAAACACAAACTGGTTCTTTTGTAGGTAAGGTTTATCTTTGGGCAAGTCTGTCCAACTCATAAGCAACAACAATATGGCTTAATAGGATAAATAAATTATATGACAGACTGAAAGGTCAGTTTGGCATCTTGCAAAATAAATGCTAGAACAAGAAAAACAGGAAATGCTGATAGCATTGTAATGACTCTAAAGTTAATGCTTCCACATAATCATTAATGAAGTCATTTTAAATGCCAAACAAGGAGGACCTTGTTTTTCTCCCCTCACGCAGACAGGATCCAGTGGCCCAATTAAGCATGAAAATTGCCGTAAGTTTCCTCAGAAGCCCTGGGAACCCACACACCAGGTTCTACCCTTGAAGACTTAATTGCCTGAATTTTCTGATTACAACTGCTCTGAATTCATCAGAATCTCTAATCAGTTACGTTTCTGCCTTCTGTATAGAGAGACCAAAAAGCAAGATATTAAGCATTGTCTCTTAATGAAATAAAAAGTTAGGACAAATGTAAATTCTCAGTTTTCATAAAGGAAACCATTCAAAAGGGATTAAAAATGGCAAATTAATATGATTCTATTTCTTCCCCCAACTCCCACCATGAAAATTTCCTATTCCCAAATAAGAAATGAAAAATCTTTTTTTTTTTTTTTTTTAAATGGAGTCTCACACTGTCACTCAGGCTGGAGTGCAGTGGTACGATCTCGGCTTATGGCAACCTCCGCCTCCTGGGTTCCAGCAATTCTCCTGCCTCAGCCTCCCGAGTAGCTGGGATTACAAGCGCGCACCACCACGCCCAGCTAATATATGTATTTTTTAGTAGAGACGGGACTTCGCCATGTGGGCCAAGTTGGTCTTCGACTCCTGACCTCAAGTGATCCACCTGCCTTAGACTCCCAAAGTGGTGGGATTACAGGCCTGAGCTACTGTGCCCAGCCACATTTACTGTTTAATTTTTGACAAGTTAAAGCCTTTCCAGATTGGAGTCAAATGCAAGTTTATTAAGAGCCAGAAATTAGTCGGAAATAGTCTATCTTTAGATTGTATTTCACCAATTAAACTATTTAAATAAATCTCTTCTACGTTATTTGGAAATGTGTAATTTATTCTATTTGTAGATAACTCAATAATCAATACAGTCACAACAAATTCTATTTAATTAAACCATTAGAACTAATAATTACGTGGTCAATAAATTATAGCCACATGATACAGAATTTCTGCTGTAACATGATATATGTGGTCCTGAAAACACCCACAATGTGCACAACCACACACTGCAAATAACCAAGTATATTTTTAAAAAATAGGATGAGGCACACCACTCAAAACTTACAGAGCTTTGTAACTAGAGCACTAGCAAAAACAGTTTTTAAAAATCTAATGAAAATAGTAGCCTACTTTAAAAAAGACGTGTTAAATTCCTATTTAATAAATAGATGGCTATTATAGTAAATAAAGTATTAAAAGCTAAGTGTTTGAGGTTATTGATAAGCTAATTACCCCAATTTGATCATTTCACAGTGTATAGATGTATCTAAACAGAGAGCGCACTGCACAATTTTTAGATGTAAATTAAAAATAAAAGAAATTTTAAGATTTCTCAAATGAATGAATGATTTCCAGTAGTTATGACCTAGCCATTACTCCATCTACTAGTAGCATACCCTAACTATAGGCAAAATACTGAATATAGAATCCTAAATATAAAGTGGTTGTGGTAATGTCATATCTAAGAAAAAAAATATTTTGAAAACATTGATGATTCTCTTCAGTCCATACTGTGTCCCCCCAGTATGATATTTAATGGGCATATCTTGAAAGTCATGATAACTTCTTCAGCCCAGCCACAATTTTTGCAAACTTGGAATCTCATTAGTAATCTTGTCTTCTCTTCTGGGATATAAATATGTCTATAACTTTCCTCTGTGAGTATTTAATTTCCTATGATAATGTTTATGGTTAGAAACTTCTATTCACCATTAACCTTAGCAATCTGATTTATTATAGGCATAGAATATTTTATGAGGAGAAATGAAAACTGTTCCTCTTATCCTACCTGCTTTTACATAGTAGATGTATACTCTTCAAACCTACAAGACATCTTTTATCTTGATTTTGCTGTCTATTCTAGAGGTTAAGCTTTTCTTTTCAGATTGCTGAATAAGAATACAGTGGCAAAATGTCTAGGTCAGCAGTATTTCTTCATTTTATAGATGTAAAAATTGAGGTTTGGGATTCAAGTTCAAGCCTGTTACTGGATCGGTATAGTTTTCAGTAGCTCTTCCCTTCATCATCTTGGATCAATACAAGAAACCACAAAGACATTAACTAGTTTTTAATGTTTTTAATAACATCTTGGTTGGCTAGAAGATTAGAAGTAAAAGAATAATAGTAGCATTTATTTTGAGCTTGATGGATTTATGAGTAATTCTTTCAGGAGTAATGATACTGCACTTAAATACTAATATTTTCTCCCCAAGTAATTTAGTAACAAAAAAGGAGCTACATATTCCTTTTCCCACTTTGAAGTCATAATTCTCTTTCATTGACATATTCATTCTCCTACATTTGGATTTTTATTATAATTAGGTGCGACCTTATGAGCAAATATTTCAAAATAGATGTTTGTTGATTTGTCAGGTTCACAATTTTTTAATACAGGATTTGTTGATATTAATTTTGCCTTATACAGAGAATTCTTAATATCAGTGAGTTATTTAAAAGCTTGATCCTGATATACTGATGTAGAAAATATTACATGTGATGATATTCTTTCATCTATTCACTTTATTTTTGGCTGAATAGTGCAAATAGGAATCTTTGCCTTTTTTGAGTAGGGGGACTCATATATTGCTTTATGATTAAATGAATTTAAAAACTTGAAAATCAGAAACCCCCTTTAGTTTATTGTTAATGTGCCATATGATTATATGTATTTATGACATATTGTGAGACTCACTGCACCCAAGAAAGGATTATAAGTACTTTTTTTGTTCATCTTTAAGTGGTTATATAGTTGGCATTGTCAGTAGGTGGTCAGAGCCCTTTCATTTGCCAAAAGGCGTACTTTGAAGATGATTTCAGTGTTGGCAGGTAGTTATCCAGTTCTGTTACCTTGTATTCAAGTCAGTTTTCATTTCTTTATTATTTTCATTAAATGGAAACAAGGATGTATCACTTCATTTAAGGCTTCTGTGAATTCAAGGCTTTGAGTAAAACCTCATTAATCTGCACCCCATTTGTTCAGAGAATGTAATAATTTAGCAAGGAGCTGGGCTGAAGTTTATTCTCCTGCTATCTATAAAGAAAGGATTGCTAACCCATTAACCAAATTAATAGTGCAAACAAGATTGGAAGAACAAATGATATTAAACACCCTTAAGTACTTTAGAAGCACCCATATACCTACAGACAATCTAAGCTCCATATATAAAATATTATCAGTTTTCTTTAAGGAGGATTTCTGTCCAACAACGATGATGATAGTTTAAAATGGCCCTTATTTGAAATACTTGCCTAATTTACTATTACCCTGCTTTAAATCAAGTTACTCTAATTTGTGAGGTTTGGCTGAACTTGGCAGGCAAATTATCAAGTTTTTATAAAGATTTAAGTGGTTTGTCAGTGTTATATGGTAACTATTAGGAAAGTGTATAAAAGACCTTCCCATTTAGTAGTGTTCAGGTGGGACTTTGATGTCTAGCTTCTAGTACAGCTAGATATTTGAGATGGAAACATTTAATTTGTTGTGTATATAACACTCTTTCGCAAAGATTTATCCTATTAAAAGCTAATGAACCTGGACCCTAGTACACTACCCACCATAGGGCTTTGCTTGCTCAGAGTAGGCACTCAATGAATGTTGAATAAGTGAATGAATGAATCAAATTCAGTATATGCTGGAAAGTGTGTCATCAGGGTTGAAAGTTATTTTCTTCTCTATTGAATAGAAAGTGTATTTTTCATTTCTTCAGGGAGCTAAAACAAAGGAAATTCCATAACTAGCTTATTGAAATGTTAAGCTTGTTCTATCACTTGACTCCATTTTCCTTCCCCCACTCTCAGTAACCTCTCAAGATTGCTGATTTCTTTTTCTCAGGGTGTTATCCCAAAGAAGGAAAGAAACCCAATGTGGATTTCTTCATTTTCCTCCTCCTCCTTTGCTGAACTGTGATCACACACTAAAAGCTCCATCCTGTGCTGATGTTTGAGAATCTGTTACCATGGAGCTATTCCCCAGCTCAAAGGATGGTTTTATTGCATATAGTGTTACAGGAAAAGAGAATAGTTAAAATTAAACTTTAAACAAATCCTGATTAATAATAATAGAAAATGGGAGAAATGCTTTCAAAAACAAATGCAGGGTGGAGTATATTTTTATGGTTGCCCTTGCTCTTGCTCTCCGAACATTATCTTTTATTTTTTGCTTTCGATTTTTGGGAATTGTATTGCTTATAAAAGACCCTGCTATCCACTAGCTTCTGGGCATGTGTCCAAAATACAAGTGGACATTAACTCAATTCAGCAGATAAGATTTCCTTAGAGACCTCCATAGGATTTCACTAGTCCATTCCTAGCAGCCTGCCTCTGACCTCTGCCCTCCCAAACAAAGCTACTCAAAGAAAAAATAATAAGATTTGGTGCTTGTGAAGAGGTCAAGAAGGATACAAAAGAGTGAAGGATAAATACAAGATTTTGAAGCAAAGGTGACTTGGAGAATGATACCGAGGCAGGCCTAGACGGGAGTTGATGTTCAGGCAATGTGATAAGCTCTTCAAATGAACATGTTCGTTATACACAGAACATGCCATTTTGCAGCCAGTAGTGGTCTTACCATGAAGGCCATAAGCTTGTTTTCTTACATAGATTGATTGATTAGGATTTATAGTTTTTGTGGACCCACAGTTTTAGAAATTTAAAATTTTGTAGTTATAACTCAAGTATTTTATACATTTCTGAGCACTCTGAAGCACCTTGCCGATGGGAAAAAAAAAAGTGATACATTTACCAGAAGTCTCTTTCCCAGATAAAACCTCTAAGAAGTTATTTTATATAACTTTTGGGAGAAATAAAATTTGGAAATACATTAGGAGGCAAATGTAATAAGTTGCAATTAAATCTTTTAAATGTCTTAAAATAGCTGTTAAAATATTTGCCAAGTTCCATGATTCTTTGGAAAGGAAAGGATGATGGTTGTAGAGAAAGAATTCAAAGAATTATCTGCTTTTAGGACCTCAGTCTAGGTAGAAGCTAGGAGTGGGCCAGGGGCAGAGGTACGGACCCTGTGTTGACCAGGGAGCTATGTTGGCAGTGTTTAGCTTTGGTACAAACAGAATATTTAAGGTATGTTATGTAGACCTGACAATTGTCATGATGACACTAGAGGTCAGAAGTTAGACAAATGAATAAGCTGTGATTTATACTCAGCATGGCGTAGAGGTTAAGGGCTCAAGCTTCCAATTAACAGCTAAGTGTTTGTTTAAACTCTTTAAGCCTCAGGTTCCTCATCTGTGAAATTGGATTTGTAATCATATTTGCTTCACAAGATAGTTATAAGGATTACATTAGACAGCACATGTCAATGAGGTTAGCCTTTACACATAGTAAGTTCCCAGCCTACAGTAAGCATCTGATAACTATAAATGGTTATTTTTATAAAAATTTAAAATCTCCTGAGAGGTACTTGATTGATGCATATCTACTTCAATTTTATGGCACTGTGAATCCTTCCTGTAGAATATGTTGACTTTTGGAGATCATTAGGAAGGACTTCAGCATAGCGTTCTTGATTTCTTATAACCAGCCTAAATAGAGATGGGTCTAATTCCATCCTAGTACTATATCTGAATCTAGGTTGACGAGTTCAAGATTCTTCTGTCATGGAAAGGACATCATTGATCATTGGAAAGCTTTGTTTGCTAAACAGTCAGTAGGGCTTGATGTGAGGTAGATAAAGAGGAATGGCTATATTTTTGTTTTTTACTATCCCCATCGTCAAGAAGTCATTATTTCTCATTTGTTTTTCCGGTGGAATGCTCATATTCCACAGACTGAGAAACCACTTAGTCCCCTTCTGGAATCCCACTATGTTAGAGATATTTGCTGACACCAAAAGTTTAAAATTTGACTGGCTGAAAGGTGGACTAACTTTGAATCTCAGCCATCCATAGGAAGAACTAGTCTGATATACCAACAGCTCTCATTCTCCCTTACTTATCAGCAAGCCCTGTATTTGGTAGCAGATGCTTTTAAAATTCACCTGCTATTGCTGCATTGCAATGTTTGCTTTCTCTATTCTTCAACCCACTTATGTCACTTATACATCTGGTTTGACTTCTCTGGCTCCTGTGGCTTGTTGGGCCATAATTTCCTCTAAGGTCTACATGATCCTTGTGAGGTGCCTACTGTGATGATCCTATCTGGTGTTCTACACTTGTAGTAAGAAATAGGTGTTTAGTCAGAGCTGTTAACAATAGTCAGCAAACCTTTTGAGATATTCCAGGTATTGCAGTGCTGTGAGAGATTTTGAAATAAATATATTGTAGAACAAAAAGAAAGCACAGACCAAAAAAGATTCAATTCTGTGACATGTTGGAAGGAAAACATAACCAACACTCTGCTGCCTTTCAATATGGATTGGTATCTTCTAGGCACTTCATTCCTTCCCAGCAGTTGCCCTCCTGGGAGTTGGAGACAACAAAAACTCTTTTATATAAGCTGAAAGCAGTGAGTAATAGACCACTTCTCAGTCTAGTTGTTGGTACGGGCATTTCATTTCTGACCTTTAATGTAATTTACCTAAACAAACAACTGATAATGGAAAACATCAGCTTCAGAGCCCTTCACAGTTTTAAAACATTTTCATCTATTGCTGAATTATTGTACTTTCCTGAACACTACACAGATTATCTCTCTTAGAAAAAGAAGTTTCCAATTTAAACTTAATGTGAAGGGTAGTCCAATATTGGATGTAAACAACTTCTCTAAGGCAGATGCAGATAAACACTAATAGAAAGGGAATGATACTATCTTAGGCCTGGACGTGGAGAATTAAGACTGAATTCTCAAGGTGGCACAAAAGCAAGTGAATTCTCAACCCAAGGCTGATAAGTAGATAATAATTAGAAAAATAAAACGGTTTTCTTTTGTGATGACAAAGCACAGATGTCTCCACTTGATTTCATATTAAATGGAAGGCTTAACTGGCATTGTGGGGAGAAAAGGAAGCTTTTTTTCCCCTCAGAAAGTGCTGAAGCAGATTGTCTATTAAAAAGCTTAATAAAGAATTCAAAGACAGAGACCTCACAGCAGGGGAAAAAAGAGTAACTGGGTTGGGAAAGAATGAATCTAATAATAATAAGCAACTTTGCTTCTGCCAGGAAGTTCAATTCTGAAAATTCATACAACATAAACTCAATTCATTTGTATCCTCTCTTATTTGAAATTATTGAAGCTATAACTTCAGTAGTTCATTGACGTCAGGATTCCCCTAGAAATAAAAGTTGAACAAGGGCATGTATATACTTTCTTAAGGAAACAAGTAAATCCCTAAGTCTGTCTGTACATACATGTTACCAAGAAAGGAAATAAAGCAGCTCCAAAATCTGTTTTTAATATTAAAGCCTAGTCAAGCATGTGTTCCCTGACTCTTTTTTACCATAGCCATTTTTGAAAATAGGGCCTCTTTATAAAATACTTAGAATTAATAAGAATATGCATCATGAACCTCCTTTTCTCATGAACACTTATACAAACCTTCTGCCTTAGTATCCATTTATTCCATTTCTTTCCTCGCATATCATGCTATTTTATTTGACCAGCCTCCTTTCAGAAATTTATATTTAAATTCATTCATTCGGCAAATATTTATCTCACATCTACTCTGTGCAAGTCACTGAAGACTCAGAGGAAGGTAAGATAAGGTGCTCATGGTCTGGAAGAGATAGAAATGTAAACAGATCGTTACAAGGCAGCCTGTTCAGTGTCATAGCACAGGTATGAACAGAGTACAATAGGAACAAGAAGGAGATGTTCTCCCTGGGGGTGACTCAGGAATGTCTTCCAGTGGCAGTGACATTTGAGCTGTGTCTCCAAGGATGATGAATCTGTGGTCAAGCGTCGCATGCAAGATTCTCATGGAAATAATGGCAAGTAGAATACTAAACGTGCAGCTTATATAAAACAGTTTTCTCAGAAATGAAAATTGCAGTGAGTATTAAGGCATAGAGACTAAAATACCTTTCATCTGGAGGAAATTTAAGGTAACAAAATCAGGTAACAGACCGTGAAAAGATCTCCACTGGCTATTGCTAGACGTCTCTGTCTATAAGCACTTTTCATTTTTTTCTCTCTATGAAGTTCTGTAGCAGCAACATCAGAGAGATTTGGCACCTGGGGAGGTTTACTTATATAACTCATTAATTTTCCAGGCACTGCAATGACCAGTAGTTACTACATTTTATAATTAAAGGCAAACTAAGTCTCACAAAGGTTGGATGTTTTGTCTGGGGTCTTGGAGCTCATCAGTGAAAAAATAGTGAGTTAAACTCCAAGATCTTGATTATATACTAACGTCCTGACTGCTCACAAAGTATTGGAAGGTTGTATTATAGGAATACTGAAAGTCAATATTGATTGATTATTATCTACTAAATAGCTCAATGTCACATGCCCTGAGACCTCTTCTTGCTCATAGCCAGGGCTGCACTCTACTTATTTACTAGACTCATCCCCTTTCACCTACAAGGACATGGCTTTAGCAATTCTTATGCTATCTCCTGAGTCATCAATATTATCCTGTCTATAAGATCTTTCCCAATAGCATACTAACTTGCTGTTTGTTATTCTATATATTTTTTAAAATCTCTGTCTCTCTGCTTCTGCCTCCAGTGACTTCCTATTTCTCTCCTTTTCTTCACCGCGAAACTCCTTTAAAAAATTGTCTTTACTCACAACTGGTGTTTTCCCTCCTCCCATTCTCTTAAGTCCACTCCAGTCAGATTTTTACCCACGTCACCATACAAAAACCGGTCTTCTCAATGTTAATAATGACTCCAAGATGCTAACTTCACTTATCCATTCTTCATCCTCATCTTATTTGACCTTCAGCTACTTTGACATACCAGCTCCATCCTTCCTTCCTCTTTGAAACATTTTCTTCCCTAACTCCTAGGGCAACATATTCTAGTTTTAATTCCTATCTCTTATTTACTTGGTGGTTAGTAGAAATTTCAAGCTTTTAATGAATGAAACTGAACTCATTTACTACATCACTCCTACTTCTACCCCAGAATCCCCAATCCCACTTCCTTCTACCACCTTCCCCGTGGCTGTTTCCAGTGCCTGAAATTATCTTCCTCCAAACAGCTGCATGGCTTCCCCTCCCCACTTTCAGGAGTCTTCTCAAGTGCTGCCTTCCTAATTAGGCTTTTTCCGTCAGAGTGCTGGCAAAACACAGATGACATACTCAAAGTAGAAAAATTTAAGAAAGATTTAACAAAGGTATGGGCAGGGAGCAGAGGGAGTCCAGGGAGGATATGCATATCCCAGGCCTGATAAAGCAGAGCTGTTATCACTGCTGGACAAGGGCTGGGAGCACTTATGGAACCCGGTATATGAGATATGGGTAGACAGGCCTCCCTTGAGAAAAGCAGTGACCTTTGAACTTCAACTGGGGATCCTCATTATTTGTACCAAATCAGAAGCCAGAGGGCAAAGGAGCCCACTAATACAATCCACATAGCCTCCTGGGACAGAGTTCAAGAGAAATGTGGAGAGCATATCTGGTGAGCCAAATAATAAAAGACATTGCATACAGGCCTCCCTCGCCCACCATATTTAAAATTACAACCAGAATCAACTGCATCATTTGAGGGGTACAGTGCAAAATGAAAATGCAGAATAGCTTGTTAAAAAATTTTTAAGCTCTAGATGGTGATGATGAGTATTAAACCAAACACGAAGCCCTTCTGGATGTGGTTCCCTGGGTGACTCCCCAGGTTGCACACCCGTGAAGCCAGCCCTGATTTCACCCCTTGCCTCCAACACTGAATTCCCTCCCTATGCCTCTTTCTGACTTTATATTTCTGCATTACGCGTATTTCAATCTAACTAACATGCTATATCATTTAACTTATTTATTTGGTTTGTTATTTATCTGACCCACTTGAATTTAAGCTCCCCAGGGCAGGAATTTTAGTATCTTTCATTACATGCTGCATATAATGCCACAAACACTCCCTGCCACATAGTAAATACAATAAATATGTATAAACATATACAAATAAAATGTATAAACCATTCTCTTAAAAAATGGAAGAAGAAAGGCTACAGGAAGAGATCAAACCCTTACTGATTGGGTTCCTTTTCCACAGCCTGACCTCCTGTCTTCATTAGCCATAACTGAAAGCTAAGAGCAAGCCAGTATCTTTCATTGGAAAGGATAATTTTTGAAACTCTCAGTATTTAAGATCATCTTTCTTAACAATTTTCTATATAAAGGCAGTAATCAAAACAAGTCCTGTAACTTAAATTAACAGTTGGCATATAGAATAGAAATGTATGCATGAGTATAATTTTAAAGTTTTCTAAGGTTTATTTCCCTGACATGAACCTATCTAATATTCTTTATGGCCTGCCCATTCCAGAATCAGTCATTCTCAGGGTTCGGTGCTTGGCCTACTTCTTTGCTGACTATTCAGACTGCAGTATACTCTAGCCATGGGTTCAAAATAACATTTTAAGCAGCTGAGGCACAAACACTATTTCCATCCTATATCTTCCATCTGGGCTTCAAAATATATATGCTTCATTCCACTGCCTACTAAGTATCATCACTTGTAAATATAGGGATCTAGAGCTTACTCAGAATGGATGTAACTGCACCTCCTTCTACTCCAGCCACTAGCCTGCTATTTCTGCTTTGTCTCTAAAGAAAAACCTCTTTATTCTCCATGATCCAGGACAGAACCTGGGCATCACTGGTGGCTTCTCTCTTTTCCTCATGCACCATCTAATTAATCAGAGCAGACTATTTGTTTTCCACCTCCTAAATATGTCTCATGTCTGCATCTTCCTTCTTATCTCTACATCGGCTATCCTAATTCACGTGTTCATCATTTCTAGTCTAGATTCTAATAGTGGTCCCTTCAGTAGTCTTCTTGCCTTTAACTGTGCTGTTTAATCTGTCATCCACAAAGCTGCTAATAAGGTTATCTTACATGCAAATCTTACCACATCTTTTTTGCATAAAGTTTGTTAAATGGCTCCTCATCACCTATAGCATGAATGACCTCCTTTAAAATGGCAATATAGAATACTTCCAGATATTCTCTCCTTCTGTGTCTTTTCCTTTCTTGCTCCAGAAATACCAAACTACAGTACTAGTGCTTATTCAACCAAAATTTTTGCATGGCCTCTAATCCCTCCAGGCTGTAGCACCTAATGTTGTTTCCTACAGCACCTACCAGATATGTTTGTCCCAGTCTTATCAACCCAGCAAACTTCCGCTTCTCTTCTAAGACCCATCTTCTTCTCCTCAGTTCAGCTACACCTTTTAACAACTTCACTATAGCCTTACATAGAACATTGTAAGGATCTGTTTAAATATCTTTCACACCACTATACTCTAAAGCTCATTCAGAGAAGAGACATTTTTTAAATCTCTGTATCCCTATGCCTTGTACAGTGCTCAGCACACATTAGGTGCTCTATAAATATGTGATGCTATATTTAGATTGTGACTATCACACAATATGCATATCTGTGTAAAAACTTAAACTACAGGTGTAGAACTACATAACTACAATTGTAAATAAGTACTTAAGTTTTAAAAAGTCTTTTAAACAGTATTTTAAATAACCAGTCTGTTAACTTTTCTCTATTTTTGTCTAGAAATTACTAATGGCAGCTAGTTTTATTTTTCTAATGATTGTGAAAAAAGTTTCTTTTGAATAAAAAAGTAGTAGTTTGTAATTGTTATATTTATTTAAAAGCTTTAGAAAGAAAACTAAATATACCTAAATGAATATATACAAACATGCAGTAAACATATTTATGAACAAAATATTTAAGAGTTTCTTTAAAAACTGTAATTTTATGGTCTAAACTGAGGATTAACCATATGTAATTAAAAGTTAATATTTTAGACCCATAGCTTATGTTGCAGATATTGTTATTTATGCCTTAATCCAGTGCCTGTATCATTCTGCATCAAATAATAACCTCTTTCAGTTCAAGTATGTACTAATAGGAGTATGTGTTGTCAGAGCCTGATGGTCAGATTAAAATTTGTCATTTGAATTCAATTTCAAATGTAATATTTGAAAAAAAAATAGAACATACTGTAACCCTCCTGTATTCCCTGGTTCTCTGAGGGCCACGTTAAGAGCATAATGTTCTTGTTGGAGGAATATATAGGGCAATAAACAGTTTTGTGGGTGATTAAACAGTGAAGTAAAGCTGAATCTTCCAATTACCAGCAGAAGGCTCTTATGGCAAATATATTACAGTACCTTGAAAATTTTCTTTTGTATATTAGTTTTTCTAACATTATTTTATGAGTTTGATTATAATTAGATTTATACTAAGCAGTAAGCAGATGTGTATCTGTTCACTTAAAAAATTCTAACAAGAATTTCCAAAATTCAAAATCCAAGTTAATATCACTAGACCCAAAAATAACTTTTCATTTTCTATAAACTATTTCTGTACCCATAGAAAAGCAGGAAGAAGAGAAAAGAGGACTGACATTTAATCCAGAACAGATATGCCTTTAGGTAGAGATAGCTGCTGAGTAAAGCTGACAGATTTCTATAAAAAGTACAATTCATAGATAGAAAAACTGTACTCTACTTCTACAGAGTATTAAATCTGGACTTTCTGAACAAGGACCATTAGTTAACCCCGGTCATCTATGAAATAAGGTATTATTTGTCTTGTTGTAGCATCCATATTCACTGATTATATTAATTGGGACATCATTATTTTTACAATAGCAGTAAAACATAGAAAAAGATCTGGTAAACCATTACCCTACTTTTTCCTCCTGTGGCACTATGACTTGAATATTGATATCTTTTACCTTTTGACACCCTTTTTAAGGACAGCCTCCCAAAATAGATAGATTCTTTGATGGAAATGTATAATCTTGAAAAGAGGATAGGAAAAATGATAGTTGAAGAGTTTCTTTGATAGTGAAATAAATGTGATGATGGTTTCAAGCTATGCAGATTTTGTAGAAAGAAACTTAAGACCCGTTTACGGGATGCTTAGATGGAACCCCAAAACCTTTATGACAAGAAGTAAAGATAGCTGAGCCCCTATTTGTCCTTCTATTTTTATCACCATAATGATTCCTGAACAAAGAATAAGTTAATTATAGTGGTGTTTAGACATAATTTTCCTCCACTGTCTATATTCCCACCCTATTTTGTCTTTTTTCCTCTTCTACTAACCACACACACACACACACACGCACACACCACACTCACACACACGCTTTCAAATGAAAGCCTCTTACCTTTTTGGCCATTTCTCTTTGGCTGCTTTTCTTTTGAAAAATCAGACATGATGTACTATCATGTGTTCTTGGTATCTACCAATATGAGTGTCCACTTAAGGGCCACAAGTAATGAATACATTGGTAATTCCTGCATGTGGTTATTAGAAAATTGAGGTATCACGATATTGCTGTAATAGTTTAGAATTCAACATTTCATTGAAATGTGAGCTTCTTTATACACAAATCCTATATAACACTATATGGGATTTTGGCCATAAAAGTTAAATGTCAGAAGGCATTATGCCCATTTGCAGGGATCAGTAATGAAAGTAAACCTGGTCTCCACTTCTTGGCTATGAATTAGCAAATGAAAAGAAGTATTCTGATCAAAGGAAGCCATCATGGGTCATCCATACTTTTCTCTATTCCCTTTTCTAATATCTAAGATCATGTTGAGTAGAGTCTTCTATTTAAGTAGGTAGTTTGAAAGCACATTGAACTAACTAGATTATTTGAGGTAGAAGGATTCCAGGTGATTTAAAAACTAATTGTTGATTTACAAAAAAGCAATGGAGTTTGGAAGTATTTGCAGTGATTTCTTTCATTCTCCTTACCTTCTGCTCCCCCAGCATCAACCAAGCATTTCCCATAAAGCATAACTGCTACAAAGGAAAAGCTTATACTCCATACTCCATTATGAGTTAAAGCAACTTCATGGAAACCATAATAAACAAGTGTTAGTGTGGTGACCTGTGAGATTCTTTCCTTTAAAGGACTTAGCAATCTACTTAACTTCTTCTTGTATTTACTTCCTCATTGGTAAAATGAAAGGCCTTATTTATTTGTTCTCTCAAATCTGTTCCAGCTGTAATATTCAATAATCTGTGATGTTTGTCTTACTACAAATTCAGGTTTCCTTCTATTTCCCGCTGATCATCAAGAGTATTGTCAACCCAATCTCTTCTTTTAGGCAAGCTGTTTTCTCTTCTCTTCCCCACATCCCTTCAGAGTCTGAGGGTTTCTTCTTTGATTGGCTGAAGGTGGGCCTGCCTGCCTCTACCAGTTTGTCCCTGAAGCAGTAGGAGATGTGTATCAGAGGATCTTCATGATGTCAGAACAACCCTGCTGCCGTACAGTAGGAGATGTGTATCAGAGGATCTTCATGATGTCAGAACAACCCTGCTGCCGTAGTAATGGACGGCCAGAGAATCCAAAGACCCTGGAATACTAGACTTGAAAACAATAGAGTGAGTGTCCCAGTGACTTTGTATTGTTTAATATAATCATAACCAGGATTTTTAAACACAGCAAGTAAAATCATTAGATATATAAATGTGTATATATAAATAGAAAAGTTGGTAATTATAGTGTCTCATAATCTAGGACACAGAAACATTTTTAAAAGACAAAACCAAAAATTCTATGATCATTGGTTAGACAGTTTAAGATCAAGACAATAAAGGCATCAAAACATACTTTTGAATTTTTTTCTACAGTAATGGCCAATTATTCATCCCAAGAAATCTATTGTAATTACCATCAGTAATAAGACTGAACCAGAAGAGATTATATATCCTGTATAATGCTTTGTAGCTGACCATTTCTATAGCACTAAACCTCAAAATCCATCCCAGGAGCTATTTTCTTCATGCCTATTTCTAAAAGCCTAGGTTAAAATTCTATATTAAGCAGTGGTTCTCAAACTTGGACATAAATGTAAGTATCACAGGGGGTTTTTCCTAAAAGTGCCATTTATGGGATGCTAAACCTAGAGATAATGATTTAGAAAATCTTAGTGTGGGGCTTAGGATCAGCAGTTGCAATAATCTTTCCCGCCAAGTGGGATGAGAATTTTGTGGGTTCTAAATTCTACAACCACTCGGAAGTTAAAGGTTTTGGGTTGCATGTGATCATATAAGGTCATAATCCATGTATTCTTTCATTTTATTTAAAAATATTATTAGTTTTTTTTAAATCTTATGACATTTAATATGAATGAATATAAAATATTTTAAGGTTACACATGATCACAAAGCCATTAATTTAGAAGTATTTATTTTCATTCATAAAATGCAATCTAGGCTTAAACAAACCTATCTTTAGTCATTAAATATTAGAATTTCCTGGTTACTAACTTGCTGTGTGACAGCTGTGAGGCAGCTACCTTCTTTACCTTATTACAATTTATTATGTTACAGCTAGATCTTGTTTCAGTGTTCCAAAGAAAATTTCCTAGAGCATTGACTGGTTATCAGGGTTATTCTTTTTTTCTCTTTAGTGCTCTTGCTTTTGTTTCTTATGAATGTTTCATCTTATTTCCTCAAGGCCTCTTAGAGTTGCTTGAATGTTGGCTTTCTAAAAGATTGTTTGTAAAAGGCTTAGAAAAATCAGTTGAAACATCTAGACAATGGAAAAAACAGGAAAACAGGAGGTTAGCCAAATATTAAGTATGTTTCTAAAGGAGTATTGTCATGATATTTTTCTTTTTAAAATTTTTTTTCTGGTTCTAACCATCTATCATATATAATGAGATTTACTTTGTAAATACTAATGCACTGTCTTTCCATAATGACTCTCTTCTAAAGATCCCTGTGTCTTACACATGATTTTTTTTTTTTTTTTTTTTTAAGTCTCTTAGTGAGGGACGAAGTGGAAAGATTCTGGATGTTGTTTTCCCATTATGATCTCAAGAGAGTATTCGTTAAGGAAAATCCGAAAGTATTAAAAAGAAACAAGACATTCTACTGAAAAGGTTTATCTTCTTTTCACTCTGAAAACATTTTTAGATGTGAAATTGCTTTTATCATTTCCACTTGAACCAAGTAGTATTTGGTATATGATTTCTGATAGACATTTATTAAAATTTCAATATTTTGTTCATCATGGATTTTCTGCTTTTTTATTTTAAAAATATTTCATTAAAATATTGTTTGTTTGGATTACTAAGGGGATTTTTGTGTGTATGTGCCTCCTTACATTTGGTGCCCAAATTAAACACCTCACTAGTTTCACCCTCGTCCTGGCCTTGTTCCCTATCATTAATGTGGCCTGTGTACAGAAAATACAGTATTTGGGAAGCATTAACAGTAATCTCAGCAACCTACGGTGTCTAGCATGGGGCAGGCCCTCATTACAATTACAATTTTGTCAGCATTTAATTGTTGTAAGTTTTTCTTATTTATCTTGATTTTCCAGAGTGAATCACCATAATTGCTATTAATTTATTGTTTTCTTGGTATTTATATTCCTTTCCATTGCTTTGAAATAAGGAGTAAAGGCATTTACTTTAAAATATGTAAAGATAAATGCAAACAATTTTATTCAAATACACGCTTTGCTTCTATTTACAACACAATCCAAGAATATCCCAATAGATATTCAGGGTTTTACCAAAGCTGTCTGTTTTTCCAGGGGTTTCAATGCTTCTCGGAATTATTCTTTTAGAATTTGCCCTTGAACAATCCCTTTATGGAAGTGAAATAAACAGAGTGCTGAGTCTTTCTATAATGCAGTGACCTTGCTTTGTATTGATAAAAAAACTCTTATAGCTGGTTCTTATGTACTATGTGTATTGATGTGTTTCTGAAGGCCCAGATCAGTGAGTAGAAGCTGTAACTGTGCACTCTCTTTGTAGAAGTTTAAAAAAATTCCTAAGACCACAGAGATTTTTAGCTATATCATTTCAAATTGAATTTACACTTGGAAACTTAAACCAGGTAATCCTTACAGTGTTTGTCTATTGAAAAGTTTTTATTTTAGTGACATATTTATGCTGTTAGAGTTTAGTCCTGGCAGCTTGTCTAAGCAAAAGCATTATTTTCTGGGAGCTAAGTGTTAGCTGCAAAAGGTTTGCTCTAATCTGAAGTTTAACATAATGGCAATTGTTTTTATTATTATTATTATACTTTAAGTTCTGAAGTACATGTGCAGAATGTGCAGGTTTGTTACATAGGTATACACGTGCCATGGTGGTTTGCTGCACCCATCAACCCATCATCTACATTAGGTATTTTTCCTAATGCTATCCCTCCCCTGGGCCCCCAACCCCTGACAGGCCCTAGTGTGTGATGTTCCCCTCCCTGTGTACATGTGTTCTCATTGTTCAACTCCCACTTATGAGTGAGAATATGCAAGTTTGGGTTTTCTGTTCTTGTGTTAGTTTGCTGAGAATGTTGGTTTCCAACACCATCCATGTCCCTGCAAAGGACAGGAACTCATCCTTTTTTATGGCCGCATAGTATTCCATGGTGTATATGTACCACATTTTCTTTATGCAGTCTATCATTGATGGGCATTTGGGTTGGTTCCGACTCTTTGCTATTGTGAACAGTGCCACAATAAACATAACGTTTGCATGTCTCTTTATAGTATAATGATTTATAGTCCTTTGGGTGTATACCCAGTAATGAGATTGCTGGGTCAAATGGTATTTCTAGTTCTAGATCCTTGAGGAATCACCACACTGTCTTCCACAATGGTTGAACTAATTTACATTCCCACCAACAGTGTAAAAGTGTTCCTATTTCTCCACATCCTCTCCAACATCTGTTGTTCCTGACTTTTTAATGATTGCCATTCTAACTGGCATGAGATGGTATCTCATTGTGGTTTTGATTTGCATTTCTGTAATGACCAGTGATGATGAGCTCTGTTTCATATGTTTGTTGGTTGCATAAATGTCTTCTTTTGAGAAGTGTCTGTTCATATCCTTTGCCCACTTTTTGATGGGGTTGTTTTTTTCTTGTAAATCTGTTTAAGTTCTTTGTAGATTCTGGATATTAGCCCTTTGTCAGATGGATAGATTGCAAAAATTTTCTCCCATTCCGTAGGTTGGCTGTTCATGCTGATGATAGTTTCTATTGCTGTGCAAAAGCTCTTTAGTTTAATCAGATCCCATTTGTCTATTTTGCCATTTGTTGCCATTGCTTTTGGTGTTTCAGTCATGAAGTCTTTGCCCATGCCAATGTCCTGAATGGTATTGCCTAGGTTTTCTTCTAGGGTTTTTATGGTTTTAGGTCTTAGGTTTAAGTCTTTAATCCGTCTTGAGTTAATTTTTGTATATGGTGTAAGGAAGGGATCTAGTTTCAGTTTTCTACATATGGGTAGCCAGTTTTCCCAACACCATTTATTAAATAGGGAATCCTTTCTTCATTGCTTGTGTTTGTCAGGTTTGTCAAAGATCAGATGATTGTGTATGTGTGGCGTTATTTCTGAGGCCTCTCTTCTGTTCCATTGGTCTATATATCTGTTTTGATACCAGTACCATGCTGTTTTTGTTACTGTAGCCTTGTAGTGTAGTTTAAAGTCAGACAGCGTGATGCCTCCAGGTTTTTTCTTTCTGCTTAGCATTGTCTTGGCTATGCAGGCTCTTTTTTGGTTCCATATGAAATTTAAAGTAGTTTTTTCTAGTTCTGTGAAGAAAGTCAATGGTAGCTTGATCAGGATAGCATTAAATCTATAAATTACTTAGGGCAGTATGGCCATTTTTATGATATTGATTCTTCCTATCCATGAGCATGGAATGTTCTTCCATTTGTTTGTGTCCTCTCTTATTTCTTTGAGCAGTGGTTTATAGTTCTCCTTGAAGAGGTCCTTCACATCCATTGTAAATTGGATTCCTAGGTATTTTATTCTCTTTGTAACAGTTGTGAATGGGAGTTACTTGTGATTTGGCTCTCTGTTTGTCTGTTATTGGTGTATAGGAATGCTTTGGATTTTTGCACATTGATTTTGTATCCTGACACTTTGCTGAAGTTGCTTATCAGCTTAAGGAGATTTTGGGCTGAGATGATGAGGTTTTCTAAATATACAATCGTGTCATCTTCAAACAGAGACAATTTGACTTCCTCTTTTCCTAATTGAATACCCTTTATTTCTTTCTCTTGCCTGATTGCCCTGGCCAGAACTTCCAACACTGTGTTGAATGGTGTGGTGAGAGAGGGTATCCTGGTCTTGTGCTGGTTTTCAAAGGGAATGCTTCCAGTATTTGCCCATTCAGTATGATATTGGCTGTCAGTTTGTCATAAATAGTGTTTATTATTTTGAGATATGTTCCATCAATGCCTAGTTTATTGAGAGTTTTTAGCATGAAGGGCTGTTGAATTTTGTCAAAGGCTTTTTCTGCATCTGTTGATATAATCATGTGGTTTTTGTCATTGGTTCTGTTTATGTCATGGATTATGTTTATTGATTTGCATATGTTGAACCAGCTTTGCATCCCAGGGATGAAGCCAACTTGATCGTGGTGGATAAGCCTTTTGATGTGCTGCTGGATTTGGTTTGCTAGTATTTTATTGAGGATTTTGACATCGATGTTCATCAGGAATATTGGCCTGAAATTTCCTTTTTTGTTGTGTCTCTGCCAGGTTTTGGTATCAGGATGGTGCTTGCCTCATAAATGAGTTAGGAAGGATTCCCTCTTTTTCTGTTGTCTGGAATAGTTTCAGGAGGAATGGTACCATCTCCTCTTTGTACCTCTGGTAGAATTCGGCTATGAATCTATCAATTCCCGGACTTTTTTTGGCTGGTAGGCTATTAATTGTTGCGTCAGTTTCAGCACTTGTTATTGGTCTATTCAGGGATTCCACTTCTTCCTGGTTTAGTCTTAGGAGGGTGTATGTGTCCAGGAGTTTACCTGTTTCTTCTAGATTTTCTGTTTATTTGTGTAGAGGTGTTTATAGTATTCTCTGACAGTAGTTTGTATTTCTGTGGGATTGGTGGTATCCTCTTTATCATTTTTAATTGCATCTATTTGATTCTTCTCTCTTTTTTCTTTATTAGTCTTGCTAGTAGTCTATCAATTTTGTTGATCTTTTCAAAAAACCAGCTTCTGGATTCACTGATTTTTTTGAATGGTTTTTTGTGTCTCTGTCTCCTTCAGTTCTGCACTTACCTTAGTTATTTTTTGTCTTTTGCTAGCTTTTGAATTTGTTTGCTCTTGCTTCTCCAGTTCTTTCAATTGTGATGTTAGGATGTCAATTTTAGATCTTTCCTGCTTTCTCTTGTAGGCATTTAGTGCTATAAATTTCCCTCTACACACTGCTTTACATGTGTCCCAGAGATTCTGGTACATTGTGTCTTTGTTCTTACTGGTTTCAAAGAACATGTTTATTTCTGCCTTCATTTTGTTATGTACCCAGTAGTCATTCAGGAGCAGGTTGTTCAGTTTCTATATAGTTGTGCAGTTTTGAGTGAGTTTCTTAATCCTGAGTTCTAATTTGATTGCACTGTGGTCTGAGAGACTTTTATGATTTGCATTCTTTTGCATTTGCTGTGGTGTGTTTTACTTGCAATTATGTGGTCAATTTTAGAATAAGTACAGTGTGGTGCTGAGAAGAATGTATATTCTGTTGATTTGAGGTGCAGAGTTCTGTAGATGTCTATTAGGTTTGCTTGGTCCAGAGCTGAGTTCAAGTCCTGAATATCTTTGTTAATTTTCTGTCTCATGGATCTGTCTAGTGTTGACAGTGGGGTATTAAAGTCTCCCACTATTATTATGTGGGAGTCTAAGTCTCTAGATAGGTCTCTAATAACTTGCTTCATGAATCTGGGTGCTCCTGTATTGGGTGCATATATATTTAGGATAGTTAGCTCTTCTTGTTGCATTGATCCCTTTCCCATTATGTAATGTCCTTCTTTGTCTCTTTTGATCTTTGTTGGTTTAAAGTCTGTTTTATCAGAGACTAGGATTGCAACCCCTGCTTTTTTTTTCTTTCCGTTTGCTTGGTAAATATTCCTCCATCCCTTTATTTTGAGCGTATGTGTGTCTTTGCATGTGAGATGGGTCTCCTGAATACAGCACACCATTGGGTCTTCACTCTTCATCCAATTTGCCAGTCTGTGTCTTTTAATTGGAGCATTTAGCCCATTTACATTTAAGGTTAATATTGTTATGTGTGAATTTGATCCTGCCATTATGATGCTAGCTGGTTATTTTGCCCATTAGTTTATGCAGTTTCTTCACAGTGTCGATAGTCTTTACAGTTTGGTATGTTTTTGCAGTGGCTGGTGCCGGTTGTTCCTTTCCATGTTTAGTGCTTCCTTGAGGAGTTCTTGTAGGACAGGTGATGACAAAATCTCTCAGCATTTACTTGTCTATAAAGGGTTTTATTTCTCCTTCACTTATGAAGCTTAGTTTGGCTGGATATGAAATTCTGGGTTGAAAATTCTTTTCTTTAAAAATGTTGAATATTGGCCCCCACTCTCTTCTGGCTTGTAGGGTTTCTGCAGAGAGATCCACTGTTAGTCTGATGGGCTTCCCTTTGTGGGTAACCTGACCTTTCTCTCTGGCTGCCCTTAACATTTTTTCCTTCATTTCAACCTTGGTGAATCTTCACAATTATGTGTCTTCGGGTTGCTCTTCTCGAGGAGTATCTTTGTGGTGTTCTTTGTATTTCCTGAATTTGAATGTTGGCCTGCCTTGCTAGGTTGGGGAAGTTCTCCTGGATAGTATCCTGAGAGTGTTTTCCAACTTGGTTCCATTCTCCCCATCACTTTCAGGTACACCAATCAAACGTAGATTTGGTCTTTTCACATAGTCCCATACTTCTTGGAGGCTTTGTTCATTTCTTTTCCATCTTTTTTCTCTAATCTTGTTTGGTCGCTTTATTTCATGGAGTTGATCTTCTGTCTCTGATATCCTTTCTTCCTCTTGATCATTTTGGCTATTGATACTTGTGTATGCTTCATGAAATTCTCGTGCTATGTTTTTCAGCTCCATCGGGTCATTTGTGTTCTTCACTAAACTGGTTATTCTAGTTAGCAATTCGTTTAACCTTTTTTCAAGGTTTTTAACTTCCTTGCATTGGGTTAGGACATGCTCCTTTAGCTCGGAGGAGTTTGTTATTACCCATCTTCTGGAGCTTAATGTCTGTCAATTTGTCAAACTCATTCTCCATCCAGTTTTGTTCCCTTGCTGGCGAGGAGTTTTCATCCTTTGGAGGAGAAGCAGCATTCTGGTTTTTGGAATTTTCAGCCTTTTTGCGCTGGTTTCTCCCCACCTTCATGGATTTGTCTGCTTTTGGTCTTTGAAGTCGATGAACTTCAGATAGGGTCTCTGAGTGGACATCCTTTTTGTTGATGTTGATACTATTCCTATCTGTTTGTTAGTTTTCCTTCTAACAGTCACGCCTCTCTGCTGCAGGTCTGCTGGAGTTTGCTGGAGGTCCACTCCAGACCCTGTTTGCCTGGGTAGCACCAGCAGAGGCTGCAGAGCAGCAAAGATTGCTGTCTGTTCTATCCTCTGGAAGCTTCAACCCAGAGGGGCACCCACCAGATGCCAGCCAGAGCTCTCCTGTATGAGGTGTCTATTGGTTCCTACTGGGAGGTGTCTCCTAGTCAGGATACACAGGGGTCAGGGACCCACTTGAGGAGGCAGTCTGTCCCTTATCAGAGCTCAAACACTGTGCTGGTAGATCCACTGCTCTCTTCAGAGCTGCCAGGTAGGGATGTTTAAGTCTGCTGAAGCTGTTCCCACAACCACCACTTTCCCCAGGTGCTCTGTCCCAGGGAGGTGGGGGTTATATCTATAAGTCTCTGACTGGGGCTGCTGCCTTTTTTTTAGAGATTCCCTGCCCAGAGAGGAGACGGTCTGGCCGCAGCAGCCTTTCTGAGCTGGGGTGGGCTCCACCCAGTTTGAACGTCCTGGTGGCTTTGTTTACACTGTGAGGGTGAAACCACCTACTTAAGCCTCAGCAATGGTGGACTCCCCACCACCCACCAAGCTCGGGTGTCCCAGGTCGAACTCAGACTGCTACTGTGCTGGCAGCAAGAATTTCAGCACGTGGATCTTAGCTTGCTGGGCTCCATCTGGGCTCCGACGAGCCAGACTACTTGGCTCCCTGGCTTCAGCCCCCTTTGCAGGGGGAGTGAACGGTTCTGTTTCACTGGTGTTCCAGGCAACACTGGGGTATGAAAAAAGAAACTCCTCCAGCTAGCTCAGTGTCTGCCCAAATGGCCGCCCAGTTTTGTGCTGGAAACCCAGGGCTCTGGTGGTGTAGGCACCAGAAGGAATCACCATGGGGAAAGCACAGTATCTGGGCCAGAGTGCACAGTACAGTCCCTAACGGCTTCCCTTGGCTGGGAGAGGGAGTTCCCCGACTCCTTGTGCTTCCCGGGTGAGGTGACGCCCCACCCTGCTTAGGCTCGCCCTCCTTGGGCTGCACCCACTGACCAACCAGTCCCATTGGGATGAACTGGGTACCTCAGTTGGAAATGCAGAAATCACCTGCCTTCTGTGTCGATCTCGCTGGGAACTACAGAACAGAGCTGTTCCTATTTGGCCATCTTGCCAGCAACTGGAAATTATTTTTTTAAAAAAACATTTTAAATAATAGCACATCTTATTTTTACTAACTTTCATTTATTACTTGAGAGTTTTATCTAAGTAATGTCAATGTTAATTCTGCAAATTCAGATTCAAATGCAAGATTTGATAATGCATTATTACTATAATGTGAATAATTACTAACTAAAATATAATTTAGACATTTTCTGCCACATGAAGTCAAATTGAGTATCTGAATTTCCTTCAAACTACCTTTTCGCAGACCTAGAGACCACATAGCTCTCCACAGCCCAACACTAGACCTATAAAACTATTTAACGTATTTTTTAATTTTGAGAACCTACATTAATATATTTTCTTTCAAGATGACTTTCAATAAGCTTTTCAGTAGCATTGAGTTGTAATTATATGAATGTTACATGTATTTGTGCCAGGAAATTTGGAAAATACAGAAAACATTAAAGAATATGATAAAAATCACCACTAATATAATTCCCTAGATAGCATTAAAATTCAGGCAGTTTTTCCTTTTAGGAATTTATCAGTGTAATGTACATAGGAATGTCCATGTGTGTGAAAGAGGGGAAGAGAAAGGTTTGTAAGGGGATATGTGACTTAATTTGTTATGTTGCATCCCCTACTTAATGTTGGGCATTTTATGATGTCAGCAAATAGTGTTTGAAAGTATAATTTTTTTTTTTTTTTTTTTTTTTTTGAGATGGAGTTTAGCTCTTATTGCCCAGGCTGGAGTGCAGTGGTGTGATCTCTGGCACACTGCAACCTCTGCCTCCCAGTTCAAGCAATTCCCCTGCCTCAGCCTCCTGAGTAGCTGGGATTACAGGTGCCCACCACTATACCTGGCCAATTTTTTGTATTTTTAGTAGAGATGGGGTTTCACCGTGTTAGCCAGAATGGTCTCGATCTCCTGACCTTGTAATCTGCTCGCCTCGGTCTCCCAAAGTGCTGGAATTAGAAGTGTGAGCCACCACGCCCAGCAGTTGAAAGTATAATTTTTAATAGTTGCATAATGTTTCATTGCATGACTGTATTATAATTTGTTTAACCATTTTTGCCTATTTCTAATAATGAATATCATTGGAATATCTTTATTTATAAAATTTTCATGATATCATAGTTTCTTTCCCTAGGCTCTTAGAAGTCTAAGAAGTTTACTTATGATATATAAACATTTTTGAGGCTTTTGGTTATGTTATTGCCATTGTGCTTTTCAGAAATGTTACTATAAACACATTTTTAGAAAAAAGTTACCATTTGAAGTAAATATACAAAAATAACCTCAAAGTCTTCATGTAACTAACACTTACTAATTTATATTGTCACTCTGTTTTTCATGTTTTTATTTTATAATACTGTTGTTCTCACATGCTAATGTTGTAATTCTTGAGTCTACGTTAAGCATCTAGCCTTGCCATTACTCAAAATTAGTCCATGAGTAGTAACCTAAGTGGACATAGTCTTTTCCTCAATAGACTAGGGAATACCTCATACCCCTAAGACTTTCTATATTCTATGATTATTTTCTTGCCAATTTGAAGAAGTAGAATCTAAATGTTTATACTTATTGCCTCCTAGAGCAGCAGTCTCCAAATTGATTTATACATTACAATCCCCTGAGATTGGAAAGACAATATAAACATTTTATTTATGTTTAATTTTTATTTTATTCTTTAACAAAATTATTTGTTCATACTTTATAATTTCTATAAAATAATAGCATAATGGAGTATGTCTATAATTTATAAATAAATATATTGAGGTTACATACTGTCTTAATTCATTCTGGCTGCTGCAACAAAATACCTTATACTAGGTAATTCATAAACAATAGACATTTATTGCTTACAATTCTAAGTCTGGCAAGGCCAAGATCATGGCACCAACAGATTCAGTGTCTGATGAGGGCTTGCTTTCTGCTCCAAAGATGGTGCCTTCTTGCTGTGTGTCCTCACGTGGAAAAAGGGCAAAAAGAGACAAATAAATTCCCTTGGATCTTTTATGAGGGCACTAATCATATTAATGAGGGCTCTGCCCTCATGGCATAATTACCGCCTAAAGGCCCACGTCTTGCTACTATCACACTGGAAATTAAGCTTCAGTATGAGTTTTATTTTGGTTGTTTTTATTCATCAATTTATTTGTATTTTATTTTATTATTTTTTTATTTCAATAGGTTTTGGGGGAACAGATCGTGTCCATATATGAGTGAGAACATACAATGTTTGGTTTTCCATTCCTGAGTTACTTAGAATAATAGTCTCAAAGTTTATCCAGGTTGCTGCAAATGCCATTATTTCAATCCTTATTATGGCTGAGTAGTATTCCATGGTATATATAAACATTTTCTTTATCCACTCGTTGATTGATGGTCATCTGGACTGGTTCTGTATTTTTGCAACTGCAAATTGTGCTGCTATAAACATGCATGTGCAAGTATCTTTTTCATATAATGACTTCTTTTCCTCTGGGTAGGTACCTGTTAGTGGGATTGCTGGATCAAACAGTAGATCTACTTTTAGTTCTTTTTTTTTTTTAAATATACAGTAACTTTTTTATTATTATACTTTAAGTTCTGGGTTACATGTACAGAATGTGCAGTTCTTTAAGGAATCACCATACTATTTTCTATAGTGTTTGTACTAGTTTACATTCCCACCAACAGTGTAAAAGTGTTCCCTTTTCACAACATCCATGCCAACTCTATTATTTTTTTATTTTTAAAATTATGGCCATTCTTGCAGGAGTGAGGTGGTGTTGCATTGTGGTTTTGATTTGCATTTCCCTGATAATTAGTGACAATAGGATTGGCACCACGACTTCTTTGAATGTCTGACAGAATTCAGCTGTGAATCCATCTGGTCCCGGACTTTTTTTGTTGGCATTTTTTTATTACCATTTCAATCTCACTGCTTATTATTGGTCTGTTCAGATTTTATGCTTTCCTGGTTTAATCTAGAAGGGTTGTATATTTCCAGGAATTTATCTGTCTCCTCTAGGTTTTCTAGTTTATGCACATAAACGTGTTCATAGTAGCCTTGAATAATCTTTTGTATTTCTGTAGCATCAGTTGTAATATCTCTGATTTTGTTTCTGATTGGGCTTATTTGGATCTCTCTCTTCTTGGTTAATCTCGCTGATGGTCTGTCAATTTTATTTATCATTTCAAAGAACCAGCTTTTTGTTTCATTTATCTTTTGTGGGTTTTGTTTGTTTTTTGTTTGTTTCCATTTCATTTAGTTCTGCTCAGATCTTTGTTATGTTTTTTCTTCTGATGGGTTTGGGTTTGGATTGTTTTTGTTTCTACAGTTTTGTGAGGTGTGACCTTAGATTGTCTATTTGTGCTCTTTCAGACTTTTTGATATAGGGATTTAATGCTATGAACTTTCCTCTTAGCATTGCTTTTGCTGTATCCCAGAGGTTTTGATAGGTTGTGTCACTATTATCATTCAGTTCAAAGAACTTTTAAATTTCCATCTTGATTTCATTGTTAACCCAACAATCATTCTGGAGCAGGTTATTTAATTTCTTTGTGTTTGCATGATTTTGAGGGTTCCTTTTGGAGTGGATTTCCAATTTTATTCCACTGTGGTCTCAGAGAGTACTTGATATAATTTTGATTTTCTTAAATTTACTGAGACTTGTTCTGTGGCCTGTGATATGGTCTATCCTGGAGAATGTTTCACTTGCAGATAAATAGAATGTATATTCTGCAATTGTTGGGTAGAATGTTCTGTAAATATCTGTTAAGTTCATTTATTGTAGGGAATAGTTTAAGTCCACTGTTTCTCTGTTGACTTTCTGTCTTGATGACCTGTCTAGTGCTGTCAGTGGAGTATTAAAGTCCCCCACAATTACTGTGTTGCCATCTATCTCATTTCTTAGGTCTAGTAGTAATTGTTTTATAAATTTGGGAGCTCCAGTATTAGGTGCATATATATTTAGAACTGTGATATTTTCCTATGGGACTAGTTCTTTTGTCATTATGTAATGTCCTTGTCTTTTTTAACTGCTGTTGCTTTTAAGTTTGTTTTGTTTGATGTAAGAATAGCTACTCCTGCTTGCTTTGGGTGTCCGTTTGCATGGAATATCTTTTTCCACCCCTTTACCTTAAGTTTATGTGAATCCTTGTGTGTTAGCTGAGTCTCCTGAAGACATAAGAAACTTGGTTGGTGAATTCTTATACATTCTGCCATTCTGTATCTTTTAAGTAGAACATTTAGGACATTTACATTCAATGTTAGTATTGAGATGTGAGGTCCTATTCTACTCATTGTGCTATTTGTTGCCTAAATACTTTCATATTTTTCATTGTCTTATTGTTATATAGATCCTGTGAGATTTATGCTTTAAGAAGTTTCAATTTTGGTGTATTTCAAGGATTTGTTTCAAGATTTAGAGCTCCTTTTAGCAGTTCTTGTAGTGCTGGCTTGGTAGTGGCGAATTCTCTCAGCATTTATTTGTCTGGAAAAGACTATTGTTCCTTCATTTATGAAGCTTAGTTTCACTAGATACAAAATTCTTGGCTGATAATTGTTTTGTTTAACGAGGCTAAAAATAGGACCTCAATCCCTTCTAGTTTGCAGAGTTTCTGCTGAGAAATCTGCTGTTAATCTGTTAGGTTTTCCATTACAGAACCTGATGCTTTTGCCTCACAGATCTTTAGATTCTTTCCTTTGTCTTTAGATAACCTGATGACTATGTGCCTAGGCAAGGATCTTTTTGTGATGAATTTCCCAGGTGTTCTTTGAGCTTCTTGTATTTGGATGTCTAGATCTCTAGCAAGGCTGGGGAAGTTTTCTTTATTTCCTCAAATGTGTTTTCCAAACTTTTAGACTTCTCTTCTTCCGTGGCAACACCAATTATTCTTCGGTTTGGACGTTTAACATAGTCCCAAACTTCTTGGAGGCTTTGTTCATTTTTTAAAATTCTTTTTTGTTTGTATTTGACATATTGGGTAAATTCGAAAGTCTTGTTTTCGAGTTCTCAAGTTCTTTCTTTCTGCTTGTTTGATGGATGAGACTATTGCTGAGACTTTCCAGTGCATTTTGCATTTCTCTAAGTGTGCCCTTGATTTTCAGAAGTTGTGATTGTTTTTTATTTATGCTATCTATTTCACTGAAGAATTTTACTTTCATATCCTGTATCATGTGTTTGATTTATTTAATTTGGACTTCAACTTTCTCTGGTGCCTCCTTGATTAGCTTAATAATCAACCTTTTGAATTCTTTTTCTAACAATTCAGAGATTTTTGTCTTGGTTTGAATCCATTGCTGGTGACCTGGTGTGATCTTTTGGGCATGTTAAAGAACCTTGTTTTATCATATTAGCAGAATTGTTTTTCTGCTTTCTTCTCATTTGGGTAGACTACGTCAGAGGGAAGATCTGGGACTCAGGGGCTGCTGTGCAGATTTTTTGTCCCACAGGGTGTTTCATTGATGGGGTGTTCTCCCCCTTCCCCTATGAATGGGGATTCCTAAGAGCTGAACTGTAGTGACTGTTTCTGCTCTTCTGGGTCTAGCCACCCAGCAGAGCTACCAGGTTCCAGGCTAGTACTAGGTAGGGTCTACAAAGACTCCTGTGATGTAATCTGTCTTCAGGTCTTGCAGCTGTGGATACCAGCACCTGCTCTGGGGGAGTTAGCCAGGGAATGGAGTGGACTCTGTGAGGGTCCTTGGCTGTGTTTTTGTTTAGTGCACTGGTTTTTGTTGGTTGGCTTTCAGCCAGGAGGTGGTACTTTCAAGAGCACATCAGCTGTGGTCCTATATGGAGGATGAAAACTTGCCCTAGGGACATCTGGTTAAGTATTCAGCTTTCTCAGGTGGTGGGCAGGGCCATAGAGTTCCCAAGGGATTATGACCTTTTTCTGCAGCTACCAGGGCAAGTAGAGAAGGACCACCAGGTGGGAGCAGAGATAGGCATGTCTGAGCTCAATCTCTTCTTGGGGTGGGCTTGCTGTGACTGCTGTGGCAGATGGGGGTATGGTTCCCAGTCCAATGGAGTTATATTCCCAGAGGGATTAAGGTTTCCTCTGCTGAGTTGCCAGGGAAGTGGAGGAAAGCCAGAAGTCACAGGCCTCACCCTGCTCCCATGCAGCCCGTAGTCCTAAAGGCTGGTCTCACTCCCACTGTGCCCCACCAACGGCACTGAGTCTGTTTCCAGGCAGCCAGTGACCAGGGCTGAAAACTTGCCCCAGACCACAAACCTCCCCATTGAGAAATAAAGCAGACTCACAGTTTTTTTGGCATCTCAGGGAACCTGCAGTCGTGATCCAGTTCCTTCAAAGGGTCTGTGGATTATCTTGGCTTTCTGTTGTGTTCCTGCTGTAGTTCCTGGAGCAAAAGTTCACGGTGTGAGTCTCTACAGGCTGCTCTGTCCATCCAAGTGACAGCTGCAAGCTAGTCCTGCCTCCTATCTGCCATCTTAATCCCTCAATTTCTTAATATGAATTTTGGACTGCCACAAACATTCAAACCATAACATTCTGCCCTGATCCCCCAAATTCATGACCTTCTCACATACGAATACATTCATTCCATTCCAAAATCCCCCAAATTTTTGACTTATTTCAGCACCAACTCAGAAGTTTGAAGTCCAGAGTCTCATCTAAATATCATTTAAATCAGATATGGATGAGACTCAAGGTATGATTTATCCTGAGACAAATTGCTTTCCACCTGTGAATATGTGAAATCAAACAAGTTTTTGCTTCCAAAATGCAACAGTAGGACAGGCATAGAATAGATATTCCCATTTCAAAAGGGAGAAATAGGAAAGAAGAAATGGGAACAGGTGTCAAGTAAGTACAAAGCTCACCAAGGCAAAGAACATTAAATCTTGAGGCTTGAGAATGATCTTTGACTCTATGTCTGCTTTCTGAATATACTGGGGTGGAAGTTGGGTCCCCAAAGCTCAGAGCAATCCTGCAACCCTAGCTTTGCTGGGCACAGCCCACACAGCAGCTTTCATGGCATTGCAGTGGTACTCCTGCAGTTCTCCTGGGCTGAAATTGCATGCTGGGTGGCTCTGCAGGTCCGGGGTCTTGGAAGTAGTACTGCCCACACAGCTTTACTGGACATTTGCCCTAGTGGAAGTTCTTTTCGGCATCCCCAACCCTATAGCTCCCCCGAGCATTGCCCTAATGGGGACTCTGCAGTGAACCTGACCCTGACCCCATGGATCTGCTGGGTGTTACCTTACTAGGGGCTTTCTGTGATAGCCCTGCCTGTGCCTGGACCCTGAGGCTTTTGGGGTTATCCTCTGAAATCTAGGTGGAGGTAGCCAAGCCCCCATAGCTCTTGTACTCTGCATGCCTGCAGAGTTGTCGCTATGTTCCAGCAGGGTGGCCCAAGCTGCACCTGGGCCTACTTGAGCCACAGCTGGTGCAGCTGAGGAGCACTGCACCTGAATTTTGGGAGCAGAGACTCGAGGTGGTGTTGGGAAGGAACCCCTGAGCCCTTTCTGAAATTTTTCACACAGGAGCCCTGGGCTGTTTTTTGAAACTTTTCTGCCCTCAAGGCCCTGGCAGTTTGGGCCTATGATGAGAGTGGCAGCCCCAACAATCTCTGAAATGCTTTTGGGGTCATTATTTCATTCTTTTTTTTTTTTTTTTTTTTTTTTTTTTTTTGAGGCAGAGTGAGACTCTTTCACCCAGGCTGGAGTGCAGTGGTACAATCTTGGCTCACTGCAACCTTCATCTGCCAAGCTCAAGCTGGGACTACAGGCACACGTTACCATGTCTGCCTAATTTTCCTGTGTGTGTGTGTGTGTGTGTGTGTGTGTGTGTGTGTGTGTGTGTGTATTTGTCTACTGTGTGTATATATATGTATATGTATGTATATATGTATATATATGTATATGTATGTATATATGTATATATATGTATATGTATGTATATATGTATATATATGTATATGTATGTGTATATATGTATATATGTATATGTATGTGTATATATATGTATATATATGTATATGTATGTATATATTTGTAGACATAGAGTTTTGCCATGTTGCCCAGGCTGGCCTCGAACTCCTCAGCTCAAACAATCCACCCACCTCAGCCTCACAAATTGCTGGGATTAAAGGCACAAGCCACCACACCCAGCCTCTTTCATTGTCTCGATGAATAGCATCTGGCTTCCTTTTGAAGTGGCCTCATTGTCTGGGGTAACACCTGAAGTTGGTTGTTTCAGGGCCACAGAGATCAAGGATGTGGGCACACAAAGAATGAGGTTAAGAGTGGAAGTTTAATAGGCGAAAGAAAGAGAATAGCTCTCTGCTACAGAGAGGGGTCCTGGAAAAATGGGTTGCTGATTCACAGTTTGGATACAGAGGTTTTTATAAGAAACTGATAAGGGGCCGGGCATCTCATTTGCATAAGGTGTGCATAAGGCGTGCATTTCTGGTAGTTTGCATAAGGTAGCACCATTTCTGGTAGTTCCACCGCATATTCCGAGTGCACATGCAGGCTCAGCTTGAGTTACTCCATTTTGCTTTGTTCCCCTTACTGCACATGTGTCAGGAGACAGAATTTTCCATTGCAGGCATGTTGGTTATTTCCATTGCAGGCATGATGGTTATTATTCCCAAGCTGGCTATGTAAGTGTCAGTTATCACATGTAGAATTTATGCAGTAAGATGGATGAAGAGTTGAGGAAAACATGCCCTCTCCCTGTCAAGGGAACCTCTGCAAGTCTGTACATAGTTCTGCTTACATATTATTAGCCAAAATTTAGTCACAACACTCTACTTAACTGACAAGAGAGCCAAGGAGTATTTTTTTTAGATAGGTTGCAAACAGCCCGGTCTTCTGTATAGCCTTTCTTATCTATGCAGCTGAGGGCATGTCTTAGGCAAGCCCCCTGGGCAAGTTCCCTTATTTGCGCCTGCAACTTGATTTTTTAGGCTGGTTTTTTGTTTGTTTGTTTGAAACAATTTAACTGAGGACCCACCCTAACTGTCTGCCTGACTGGTTTCTTCCTTTCTCCTCTCTCACTTTTATCCATCCTGATTTTCTAATCAAATGGTCATTTGGCCACACCGTTGGTGTTTTCTTCTGAACACACTTTTTTCTTCTGAGAATTTTTGAAACCTTTAAGTTCTGCTTCCCTTTAGATTATAAATTGTGTCTTTAATTTATTATCCCTTCCTGCATTTTACTATAAGCAGTCAAAAGAAGCCATGCCACATTCTTAAAACTGATTAGAGATTTCTTCTGCCAAATACCCTATTTCATTGCTCTTAAGTTCTTACTTGAATGAAACACTAGGACACAAACAGTTCAGCCAAGGTCTTTGCATGCTATCACAAGAATGGCTGTTCCTCCAGTTTCCAATACGTTTTCTCATTTCTGTCTAAGATGTCATCAGGATGGCCTTTACTGTCTATTTCTACCAGCATTCTGTTAAAAACCACTTAGATAATCTCTAAGAAGATCAACACTCTCTTTACAGCTCTCTTCTTTGAGCTCTCACCAGTATTGCCCTCAATGCCCCTCTGTTCATGGCAATGCACCTTAAAATTCTTCCAGCTTCTACTCATTACCCAGTTCCAAAGCTGCTTCCACATTTTTAGGTATTTGCTGCAGCAGCACCCCATTTCTGGTGCAAATTTTTGTCTCAGTCTGTTCATGCTACTACAACAAAATACTTTAGATTGGGTAATTTGTACATAGTAGAAATTTAATTCTCATTGTTCAGGAGGCTGGGAAGTTAAAGGTCAGGGTGCTGGCAGAGTCAGTGTCTGATGAAAGCTTGCCCTCTGCTTCATAGATGGTACCTGGATGCTGTATCCTCACATGATGGAATGGATGAATGCATTGCCCTCATATAATGGAGGAAGGGCCAGAGGGGGAAGAAGGGCCAAACAGCCTTGTTTGGCCCATTTCTAAGGACACTAATCCCCTTAATGTATAGAGCCCTTACAATTTAATCACATACTAAAGGCCTTACCTCTTAATACTGTTGCATTGGAGATTAAGTTTCAATATGAAATTTGGAGGTACACAAACATACAAACCATAGCACACATTCACATTTTTAAGTTTATATGAATGTATGTTTATGGCAGAGATTGAGAATTGGCTTCTAAAATCTGCCCTTCCTTCTCTCTTTCTCTTCCTTCCTCTTTTCTTAGAAATACACACATTTTTAGCTGGGCTCTTTGCAACCTATCTTAAAAAAAAAACAAAACACTCCTTGGCTCTCTTGTCAGTGAAGTAGAGTGTTACGACAATTTTGGCTAATAAAATGTAAGCAGAACTATGTACAGACTCACAGAGGTTCCCTTGACAGGGAGAGGGCATGCTTTCCTCAATTCTTCATCCATCTTACTGCATAAATTCTACATGCGATAACTGACACTTACATAGCTAGCTTGGGAATAATAACCATCATAGTAGAAAGTTAAGATAGAAGGAGACCAGTCCCTGACAACCCTGTAGAGCTGTCGTACTAGCACCAGACAGCATAACTATGACTTGTATCTTGTTTAAATCACTGTTTTAGGAGTCTCTATTTTTTGCAACTAATCCAATCTTAACTGATAAGGTATCAAAGCAATTGAAGGCCAGGTGCAGTGGCTCACACCTATAATCTTAGCACTTTCAAAGGCTAAAGTATCACTTGAGGCCAGGAGTTTGAGATCAGCCTGGGAATCATAGTGAGACCCCCTCTCTATGGAATATTTTTAAAAATTAGCCAGATGTGGTGGTAGGTGCCTATAGTC
This sequence comes from Pongo pygmaeus, assembly GCF_028885625.2. Classification (NCBI taxonomy): domain Eukaryota; kingdom Metazoa; phylum Chordata; class Mammalia; order Primates; family Hominidae; genus Pongo; species Pongo pygmaeus. Next base: position 109,356,490 of record NC_072379.2, on the reverse strand, counting down.
CTAGCTGTTTGGGAAGCTGAGGTGGGAGGATTTCTTGAGCCCTGAAGTTTGAGGCTGCGGTGAACTGTGAACATGCCACTACACCCCAGCCTGAGTGACAGAGACCCTATCTCAAAAAAAAAAAAAAAAAAAAAAAGGAATTCGTTGTGCTTGAGCCTTCATCTTTTCCATTCATCAACTTTTACCACATATCAGGATCATTTCTGAAGCATATGTAGTAGTTTGTTCTGCACCTAGGAAATAACTTTCTATCAGAAAAATTGAAGACATTTTCCTAAAAAAAACAGTTATTTTGCTTAGGGAGTATTAATTTTCCCATGAGTTCCAAATGTTTGTGGACAAGGTACAAAATCCTCATAAAAGCAAACTGGTATAAGCCTAGAGGAAAACACTTCTTTCTATCTGTGTCCTTTCTTCCTCAGAGCAAATGAATTCAGTACCATATCTATTTCAAGCTCTCAAATCATAATTCACGTGCCAAATTAGGGAGAAGCAGTTCCAAAGATCTCTTTATTTGTAATTAGAAAAAGATTATAGAGACTTGTTTTAGGTCTTTGTATTCTTCCTGTGTTGATTAAATTCTGAAGCTTCTTTGAAAGCAGCTAGCTATTACTAATAATCAATGGAAGAAATAAAATGAATATGCTTGACATGTAGGGAAATATTTTCATTCAGTGTTATTACCTGAGGAGTATTAGCTCATAAGTCCTTTTATGAATTGTCCCTTGTTGACTCTTTAGCTCCCTCTCTACCCACTACCCCCTTCCCCAGGATACTGAATTCTTCATGCTCTCCAGCCCCTTGAACTTCACCGTCATACGTGTTCTCCCAGTACAGTTTCTCCAGCCCCGCCCCACCCAGTCTCAGCTTTGACATCACTATGCCTGGAGAACTCTTCTGAAAAATCCCTCTTGTGTGCTCTTATAGTCTTCATTAATTCCCCATTTGTAGCAGACATGCTGTTTTCTAATTGCTGGTGAGTTGTTTTTGTCTCTAACTAGTCTAAGAACCCTACAAAGAGACTACTTTTTTCGTTCAGCACCTAGTTCAGTACCTGGCACCTAGTAGGTGCTCAGTAAGTATGGAATGATTAATAGATTATAATAATTAGTTAAGTCCCTTTTATCGACTTCATCCTGAAGTCAACGGAGAAAGTAGGCTTTATAATCTCATACTTATGATATAAATAATTACTATAAAATTTGAGCATGTCAAGAATTCTTCACCTAATTATTGCAAGGTATTATATTTTAATGGCATTTTTTCATGGTTGTATTAGTATGTTTGCCTACATATTTGGGGGAAGAAAAGCTACAAAAACAGAGACACCAGTTTGAATTCAGGGTTCAGAACCATTGTGTGTATAGTGTGTCTTTGTGAGCTCCCTCTCCTGTGTCACCCCCAAATTACAGAGGCTGCTGGTAGAGTTCATTATTGCAATGACAAACAGAGACGGGCACTATCCTCCACTATTATTATGATGGGGGGAATAATAACAATAATAAATACTAAATACATTCTTGCTGTTAGCAAGGAACTCAGAGTATCTGTATTCATTGATTTAACATTTATTGAGCACCTTCTATAGATCAAGCACTGTACACACTTGGGCAGCTAGATATTTATATTTTTTATGATATTCTATATCCTAAAATACAGTAAGATTTCTTATAAACATAATAAATGTTAACATTTTGTATGTTTCTCTAGATTAAAAAAGTAGTTTTTACATATGTATATGTAATTTCCCTTAATTTTGATGGCAAATTTTTATTTTAGATACTAGGGACCTGAGTCTAGGAGAAGTTAAACGAAGATATAAAGTAAAATATGACATTCAGAAGAGTTCACCTGATTGGATATTGTGTTTTAAATTTACTTAAATTGATACCTCTTTCTAGTCACACCCATCAGCTGCAACATGTGTTTAATTATGATTTCGTTTTGTATATACTCATATTAGTCAGGGTTCTCTGGAGGGACAGAACTAATAGGATACATGTAAATTTAAAGGGGAGTTTATTAAGGAGTATTGACTCACACGATCACAAGGTGAAGTCCCATAATAGGGTGTCTGCAAACAGAGGAGCAAGAAAGCCAGTCCAGGCCGGGCGCGGTGGCTCACGCCTGTAATCCCAGCACTTTGGGAGGCCGAGGAGGGTGGATCACGAGGTCAGGAGATCGAGAACATCCTGGCTAACACGGTGAAACCCCGTCTCTTCTGAAAATATAAAAAAATTAGCCGGGTGTGGTGGCTGGCGCCTGTAGTCCCAGCTGCTGGGGAGGCTGAAGCAGGAGAATGGTGTGAACCCGGGAGGCAGAGCTTGCAGTGAGCCGAGATGGCATGCACTCCAGCCTGGGCGACAGAGCGAGACTCCGTCTCAAAAAAAAAAAAAAAGGAAAGAAAGCCAGTCCAACTCCCAAAACCTCAAAAGTCGGGAAGCTGACAGTGCAGCCTTCAGTCTGTGGCTGAAAGCCTGAGAGTCCCTGGCAAACCACTGGTCTAAGTCCAGGGGTCCAAAAGCTGAAGAATGTGGAGTCTGATGTTCGAGGGCAGGAAACATCCACCACGGGAGAAAGATGAAGGCTGGGAGACTCAGCGAGTCTGCTCTTTCCATTGTCTTCTTCCTGCTTTATTCTAGCCATGTTGGCAGCTGATTAGCTGGTGCCCACCCAGATTGAGGGTGGGTCTTCTTCTCCCAGTCCACTGACTCCAATGTTAATTTCCTTTGGCAGCACCCTCATAGACACACCCAGGAACAATAATTTGCATCCTTCAATCCGATCAAGTTGACACTCAGTATTAGCCATCACAATACTCTTAACATGAAAATCTTTCATGTTTAATCTTTCATGTTTTCATGTTTAATCTTTTTGAAATTAAAAGCTAACCTCTTTGATTTTACCTCATAATGTTCAATAGATTCCCAAAACTAAAGAAGAATTGCTTCTTCATAAAAGATGCATTGCTTTTTTAAAAAAATGAACTTTTATTTTAAGTTCTGGGGTGCACATGCAGGATGTGCAGGTTTGTTACGTAGGTAGATGTGTGCCATGGTGGTTTGTTGCACAGATCAACCCATCACCCGGGTATTAAGCTCAGCACCCATTAGCTCTTCTTCCTGATGCTCTCCCTCCCCCTGACCCCCTGACAGGCCCCAGTGTGTGTTGTTCCCCCCACCATGTGTCCGTGTGTTTTCATCATTCAGCTTCCAGTTATAAGTGAGAACAGATACATTGCTTTAATTTGAGTTGCTAGTGGCCTTTAGTGAAGTCCCTATGACAGAGAGTATATTAAAGACTTCACCCCAAAATGAAAATAACTTTGATTATCATAAATTAGCAGAAATGTTGACAATGACTGTTGGTATGGTTTGGCTCTGTGTCCCACCCAAGTCTCATCTCGAATTCCAATCTCCATGTGTCGAGGGAGGGATCCAGTGGGAGGTGACTGAATTATGGGGGCAGTTTCACCCATGCTATTCTCATGACAGTGAGTGAGTTCTCATGAGATCTGATGGTTTTAAGAAGTGTTTGGTATCTCCATGCGCTGTCTCCTTCCACCATCTAAGATATGCCTTGATTCTTCTTCGCCTTCCACCAGGATAATAAGTTTCCTGAGGCCTCCCCAGCCATGCAGGACTGTGAGTCAATTAGACTTCTTATTTATAAATTATCCAGTCTCTGGTAGTATCTTTATGACAGTGTGAAAACAGACTAATACGGCCGGGCGCAGCGGCTCTCACCTGTAATCCCAGCACTATGGGAGGCTGAGGCGGGCAGATCACGGGGTCAGTAGTTCGAGACCAGCCTGACCAACATGGTGAAACCCCATCTGTACTAAAAATACAAACATTAGCCAGGCGTGGTGGCGCGTGCCTGTAATCACTCAGGGGGCTGAGGCTGGAGAATCTCTTGAACCTGGGAGGCGGAGGTTGCAGTGAGCTGAGATCACGCCATTGCACTCCAGCCTGGGTGAAAACAAAACAAAACAAAACAAAAACAGACTAATACAACTGTTTATCACACTTCTACCATATACTAGTTGTATTACCATGGACAAGGACCTTAAGTCCTAGTTTTTCATCATTTAATGGGGATAATGATTGTAGCCACCTCACAGAGTGTGGTGAGGAACAAATGAAATAATATGCACAGAACCCGTAGTACAGCACATGGAGGTAGACATTCAATACAAACAATATTTTTTGACACTCATTACTGTCCTTTGCATAGGAGGGGGATCAGTGGCAATATTTGGGTTTGTTGGTTTGAAAGTAGTTAGTAGGTGATTAGATAAAACATGATAATGGTGAGCCTTCCGCCCTGATTATTCTTTGCAGGCAAGGTGGGTCAAAAGGGGCCTTTAATATTGTTATTTTATTTTATCTTATTTTATTTTATTTTATTTCATTTTATTTATTTTTTGGAGACAGTCTCACTCTGTTGCCCAGGCTGGAGTACAGTGATATGATAATGGCTCACTGCAACCTCTGTCTCCCAGGTTCGAGTGATTCTCGTGCCTCAGCCTCCCGAGTAGCTGGGATTACAGGCACACGCCACTATGCCCGGCTAATTTTTATATATTTTGTAGATCCAGGGTTTTGCCATGTTGCCCAGGCTGGTTTCGAACTCCTGTGCTCAAGCCATCTGCCTCCCTTGGCTTCCCAACGTGCTGGGATTACAGGCGTGAGTCACCACTCCCGGTCACCTTTAAGTTTATTAATAATATTGATAACAATAACAACAAGCATGGCAGATATCATGTATGAATGCTTACTATTGGCCAAGCATTAAATTGAATGCCTTTGCATATTATTTAATTTAATTTTCCCATCAACATTATGAAGTATATATTGTTAGTACCCCTGTTCTTCAGAAGAAGAAACTGAGGCAAGCTCAGATAAACTGGCTCCAGAGCCAGACTCAAGCTTACTGTGCTGCCTTTTACAATGTTAACAGAAGTGAGCAGAATTACATGTGTGTGGGTATGCAATGCAGAGCTTGTTATGTATGTAGCTATTATGTTGACTTAGCACAATTTGTTAGATGTAATTATTTGTAAAAATTATTTGTAAAAATTTGTTTAAATCCACTCGGTGAAGCGGTTCTTTTCTTACCCCTTGATATAAGTTCAGGCAAGTCCCATGACTTTTCCAAACACTCTTAGATAATAATACGCTCTATAGTAGCTTTGGGGGTAAGAACACAGATTCAATTTAATAATTTAAATATCTAGCTCATGTTATATTTAATATTCTAATTTTTTTTAAAGTTAAAGCTTCTCTCCTTGAGCTGTCAAACTCAAGCTCCTGTAGGCAGGAAACCTGCAGTGGGGAAAGGGATACTTGGTCTCCTCTCTCTTTCCCTACCTTGTCTTTTCCTCTACTTTCAATTTGCTAATATCAGTTTCTGACTCTTCCTGGTTTAGAGCACTGAGAGGGAGAGGAGGAAACAGGGATAGGAAAGTTCTTCCTTGATAAGTTCCATAATGTTAGTCTAGCATTGGTGCTGTCTGAACTTGGAAGATTTTTAATATTTATTTATTTATTTAGAGACAGAGTCTCAGTCTGTCGTCCAGGCTGGAGTGCAGTGGCGCAGTCTCGGCTCACTGCAACCTCCACCTCCTGGGTTCAAGTGATTCTCCTGCCTCAGCCTCCTGAGTAGCTGGGATTACAGGCATGCACCACCCTGCCCAGCTACATTTTTTTGTATTTTTAGTAGAGACAGGGTTTCACCATGTTGGTCAGGCAGGTCTCAAACTACTGACCTCAGGTGATCCACCCACCTCAGCCTCTCAAAGTTCTGGAATTATAGGTGTGAGCCATTGCGCCCAACCTGGACTTGGAGGATTTTAAAGCTGACTGACTTCTGAATGCTTTTATTGACTCTGCCGTCTGCAATTATTTAATGCCTAAGGAAGCATTTCCATTCTGGCTAAGAAAGCCAATGGTCCCTCCAGTGTTTTTTGTTGAGATCTTGACCCTTTCCAGATGACCCTCTTTGACATGACCAGAGGTGACCGCATTCTGACTCTTTCTTACAAAATGCCCACAACTGGTCTGTAGGGAAACACTCACATATTATGAACCCCAGTGTAATTTGGGCATTGGTGATTCCCCACTCAGCAAATTTCTCTTTGCTCCAGCATAAGTAGAGCTAGACAGTCACTTGGACTTTAGGTTTCTCATATACATGGGTCAGACATCAGTCTATATGCACATCAAAATGCAGAGGACACATATTAGGGTTTCTAAAGAGGTTCTGTTGAAGTTTCTTTCCCCATGCTGAGGTGAAGAAAGAGATCTCCCATTCTTCAGAGCCAAAATCACAGCTTATCAATAACTTTTTCCAAATAAGTTCCCCTTTTTAATTTCAGACACTGGGACTTTGATGTAGGTATAGCATTTTAGAATTGTGTAACTGGTTTCTCAGAATCCTCCTTTGGAAATTCAACATATGGCCTTACACCTCTTTGGGAATGTGTTAATTATTGTCTTGGTGCTACAGCCAAAACTTCCATTTTAATATTCCATTATGTATAATTATTACTTCTGGATAAAATCGATTTCCATGCTTTTGTGCACTTTATTTTCTTCTCTTTCTCTCCTATCAGAACAACTGAATTGGAGCCATATGGGAGGAAGAAAGGAGTGTTATGTAGTTCACATACCTACTTATATGGTGAGGGAGATGTTCAAGGAGCCCAGTGTTTGAAGATAGCACAATCATTTATCTCATAACTCTTGATATGCTATTATTCCCTCCATTTGGGTTGGCCTGTTAATGGTCTTCCTTGGTGAATTTCTATATGAGAGGCAGTTTGATATAGGAGTTATGCACAGAGTCTGGGGTTAGACCATTTGGATCAAATTCCAGCTCCACAATTTATTTGTTGTGTGTCTTTGGGCAAGTTATTTAATCTCTGTGAACCTCAATTTTCTTATCTGTAGAATGGGGGTAATAGTACTTGCCTCTCAGAGTTGTGAGAATTAAATGAGTTAATATATATAAGACTTTTAGAACAGTGCTTGGTATATAGCAAGTGCTATGTAAGTAGTAGCAGCAGTAGCAGTACTTGTGATTACTAATACTACTGGTATTCATTCTTTGAGTTTCAGTTTAAATATTACGTAGTTTGTTAAGCCTTTTGCAATTGTCCCAATCAGAATAAACCAGCTTCTAATCCGTGGACTCAGAACAAATGAATGGTCTACTGCCACCCTTGTCACAGGGGACCAAGGTTAGTGTTAGCTATCTACCTTCTCCATTAGCAAGTGATTATTTCAAGGCTATTGTATTTCTTGCTGAACACAGTGCTTAAACATAGTAGACATGATCAGCAAATGTTAGTTCTTTCCCCTCTTATTTTTGTTGAATGGTTGAATCTAACTTTTCAAGGTCTAAAAATGAATATACAGTATTTTTACAATATTATAAAATAAGAATATTCTTTAAAAAATTTGGATGTCGAAGGAAAATACCATAGAAATTAAAAGAATTTTAAAATAATTATTAATAAAATATTTCATCTATTTCCAAAGGATATGAGACCAACAAAACATATTTCATTTTGTACAGCTTGTAACAAAAGCCAAAATTTACCAAAATACTGACTTATTTAAGTAAAAAGCAAAATATTTAGAACAAGAATTTCTTTAGTAACTAAAATCATATTAATGCCAAATGAAAGCCCAGATTCCACTTTTCATACAAATTGTCATTTCTGGTTTCCTCTCTGTAAAATCAAGATGGGCAAGTGTGATCCATGTCTGAAATGCCTTTGTGCATCAGTGATAAGGTGAACTCTGGCATAATCAGTGTAGTTTCCAGAGTAAAGACTTTGAGGATACCATGACTAGTTATAACAAATCTGTTGTTTAGACAGGTACCGCTTCATTTTATCTGTCTATCCCAAGGGACTTAAAGCTTTGCTATTCTCATACTCCCTCAGTCTCAGCCCTGTCATCCAGTATAATGGTGTAGTTAAATGAATTGTACTTGGAAATGTTTTTACTTTAGTCAAGGTCGTGCAGGTTTTAACATCTCACAGCCAATTCTTGATAAGCCACTTACAGGTGTATGATATCCTTAATAGCAGTGATTCTTGGATGAAAAGGAGTTGACAGGTGATTATTGATGAGGGCAGGTTTAGTTTAGTTCTTGTGAACTTTAATAGTCATTTTTGTTTTAAACTGAGGAGATGAGCTAAGAACCATATTTATAAAAACAAATTTACAAAACTATTGGAATTATTGGAATGCCGTTTTCTTTACTAAATCTGATTTTTAAAATATCTCTTTCCTGATGCAAAAAAAAAAAAATGCTGAAGACATTTTCTCTTATCCTTAGCAACCTTGGAGAATCCACCTGCAACATTCCTCAGAGAAGCTGCAACATTACTTTAAAAGAAGTTATAGCAGTGCATACTATTGTTGCTTTCCTACAATGTAGCAAACAGAAACTTTGGTTCCAGAATGTTCCTGAATGTAACACAGTAAAATTTCTTGATAGGAATGCTTTACAAAAGATGTCATTGAAGATACCCAGTTTGGAAGTTAAGGCATTGGCTCTGACATTAGTTTTGCCCCATCTAAGCTTAGTTTGGTAGAGTCGTATATAGGGCAGGATCTAGCTAATAACTGTCCTTAACTCAAAAGCATAATCTTATTTCAGGTAGACAGCCACACCAACTTAATTGCCAACCAGATAAATGGTGATCACTTGAAATCTGTTTTATACTTATAAATAAATCTTGAAATATTATCCGTGCTTAAAAGATGAAATGATATTTTGACAACAGGCACAACTTGGTTCAGATGTCCCAAATGTTCTACAATATTTTGAGAGGTTGTTGGTAAGCAGAATTACTTAAGGAACAGAAAATAACTAGAAATGATATCGAAGCAACATAACAAAATTTAGCATAAACCTTTACTTTTATAATTCATATAAATTACTTATAAGCTCTTTCTATTAAGCATTTGCAAACGTTTCTGCTAAATATTTTCTTAGCAATATTTCCCTTCTAAGTTCCTCGTGATTACTGTTCCGAGATGTCTGTTCTTTTTTTTTTTTTTTTTTTCCTTTCCCTCTAGGTAAGTCAACCACAGCAAAATATCTATTCTTAAGTGTGGGGATTATTTGAGATTATAGTTGAAGGTTATATGGCACATCTATATCATTACCTCTGTTTTCTAATTCATTTGGCTCCATGGCCGTAACCAGAAGATATAAAATAAAGGTTCCAGTAAATGTCTCTTGAAACTGTGGATGTTTTTATGTTTTTTACAAACAGCATTTTATTAAGATATCTTGCCACACATATGGACTGTGTCTTTTTTCCATCAATCAGTTTTTAGAACTACTACAATTGCTAATCAGTGAAGATTTATTTAGAGGATTAAAAAAAATCAAGCCTAAAGAATGGATCACTACCAGTTAGCTATCTTTTATTCCCTTTAGTAGGAGAAAATTGTACTGATTTCAAAAAATTAAAAACCAGACACTCGCAGGCATGTAGGTTTCTGTTTGCTTGCGAGCAAGATTGCCATGTGGCAGCTGCATTTCAACTGTAGGATGAAAAGCTTGGGTCAGGATTTTGCACCAAACTAGTGGTAGTTTATTCTGTTAGCTGATGTGGCAGTGACTTCTAGCCATCATCTTTGCTTGGAGGGGAATGTTTACACAATGCATAACTTCTGTCCCTATTGGAGAAGACTTCAAAATCCCAATCATAAGATAATTTGGCATCCCCATTTATGGTCCAGTGACCAAAGTTTTAGACTATAGCTTGCTGGCCATTTCATTATTCTTTATTACTTACACAAGAGTGTTTTTCATCTTATGGTTGGTATGTCTGTGTTTTATGAAATGCACTGCAATATCTTAGGTACAAGGGAATCTGCCTATTAAGGAAGACTTGATGATTGGTACATAGAACTGAAGACAAGTTTGCCATGGTTGCCTGCTTCACAGCTTGAGTTTTTCCCTGCACAAATTGTAACCAATTCCAGATCCTCATGGTCTGAGAAGCATGAAAATGAAGAATAAAGAGCTTTTATTTTCACAAACTTGCTTCACACACACATTTCTCTGCTTCACACCCCTACCCCGTCCTTCTAGCATCTATATTTTCTGGTAATTATAGGAATGGTGGGGCTGAGTTATAATCCCTTGTTATTATAAGAAGGGCCTCTAAACCAGGGTTTGATTTCCTCACTGGAAATAATGGTGTATGTTATGTTTCAAGGATGTCATTTAAAATCATAATAACATTTACCATAGAAACAAAAATCAGCATATATTTTCACATTGAGTAGAATGTATGCTATCTATTTGCTAAAAAGGAAATACATTGGATCCAACTTTTATGTGGAGAAAATAGATTGTATTATTTCTTAGTTTTCATATGAAAGAAATAATATTCATAGTAGTATTAGCTAGTGTGACAGTGACTTTTAGCTCTAGACATTAGATGGGTTTTGAATCCTTTGTCTCTTACTACCTAGGTGTGCACTGGCAACTTTTTTAACTTCCCTGTGCCTCTAAAAAAGGCAGAGATGGTACATCTCTTAAAGAGTGGTGGTTTTTGAGAATTGAATGAGCTAAAAGTACTAAGTATGCATTAACTACTTAATGAATTCTACTATTAGTAATATAACCCCGAGTACTGTTGCCACTGCTATTACTATTAATATTGTTATTATTACATCCCATTACTCAACACCCTTCAGGTTTTTCATTGCTCCATCCCCACCCTATTCTGCTTTTTTGGCTATTGTCCTTATGTTTTCCAGATATTCCAAAATATTTTGATCCTATAGTTCATCCTGGAAATGTCTTCTTTCATACCTATTGACATCCTATTCATCTTTTAAATGCCAGCTCAAACGAACCCTCTCACTAAATCTTCATCAGTCTTGCCAGTTAAAATCAATCCTTCACACAGCTGTGTTTTCAAATCCTTAGATTTTCACCTTTATTACAGCACTTCAATTCTGTCTTATCTTATGATTGTTTACAACTTTGTTCCTCTTTCTCTCTCTTTCTTCTCTCTCTTGTTCTTATCCCTCCTCCTTATATTGCAAAGTATTTGAAACACTTTCTTACTTATCTTTATCCAGTCCCCCTACATACAATCCCCTCCGGTAAGCACATGAGTTTTCTATATGATCACCATTCTGTCAATACTTGTTGAATTGCATTGTCATTCAGTATTCTTTAGTAGCAAAGATTTCCATTCTTTGCTAGAAAAATGAAAATTGATGGTTATACTGATAGTTCTGAGGTAATTGAAGAGACTGAAATGTTCTCTAAATAATCAAATCACAGTCAACATATTTTAGAATTGTGGTTTTTTTTGTTTGTGTTTTTTTGTTTTTTGTTTGTTTTTTTTTTGGTCATAGTCTGTTCTTTTGCTTTTGGTCACCCAAGAAAACCTATAAGATATTTTCATTTCCTATACATCTCCATGGTTCTTAGCTTGGATGTTTTCATTGGATAAACCATTTGCAAGGGAAAATTGCAATAAACAGTAATAAGAACAATAACAATAATATTAAAAATGTCTGGCCTTAATTGAGCTCTTACTATTTGCCATATACTGGCCAAACACTTCGCAATGCATTATTTCATTTTAGTCCTTGCAACAACCCTGAACAATGTGAGACCTGGGGAGGTTAAAAGTTTCCCAGAGTCTTACACATAAAGATGGTATCTGTCCCTTCCAGCTTGTCCCTAGAATGGGTCAGTGTCTGTCCATGCATTTGGTCAGTATATGAAGCTACTCTCAGTAATGACACTAGATGTAGGATGGGAGTAGGATGGTAATTTCATTGGAAGGGAAGCAAGATAACTCTTCCTGAAGCTTATTTTTGTATAACAGGCATATACTATTTTTATATATTGAATATTAATCTTGATGCTGACTGGGGAGGGGGTGGGGAGAAGCTGAAAGAAAGATGGAAGGTTAAGCCTTCCCAAAGCACCACTTGGTACTGCAGTTGCTATCAATCCAGAGGTATGAAGGAGAAATATGTGTTCCTAGATACCTGTGAATGAAAATTCACTTTTAAATTCTGCCTATACTGGAAAAACAGGTTGGCAAGAATCCCAAAGTATTTCCTTGCTATTTTAAAAGCATAGGCAGAACCACTAAGAGAAGTGCACTTAAACGATTTCAGAAATATTCGACATAGAATACTGAGTCTCCAAGGGTTATATTCCAATGAACAGAGACAGCTAATATAAGAACAGAAGGACCCCAGCCAGTATCATATTCCCCAGCAATTAGTAGTAGAGCAAAGACTAGATTATATGTTATTTTCCAAAATTTAAATTGTTTTATTGTATGTACATGAGACATCCTGTGGCTTCATTAAATTATTTTAAGATAATAATACTGACATAGCCATTTTTACTTACAAACCTCACACAATTACGACAGTATTCCCCTGTGGTGGTGAACAGTTTCATTTTTGTTTATATTGTTGCTTCAGCTCATCCCTTTAGTCCTCTTTTATTTCTTTCGCTAATTGTTACAACAGCCTTGGAGAAGAGTGATCACTTTCTACATAAATGTTTTGTTAGAATAATTACCAGGCTCAACCGGGGGCTCTGACTCTTTATCCTTTAGCTGACTTTCTAGAATAAATAGAATTATACCTCTACATGTTATAAGCCTCTTAACAGCCATACCTTGGTTCCAATTTGGGTACCTCTTAAATTTTGTTGTTCATGATCTCTTGCTTTTGGCTTTGTAGTTAATGGCCCCTTACTGTGATTCTCCTGTAAGTTTCATCCAGTAACAATGATCTGTCCATGCTCCTCTCAGCTAATTTCCCAGACATTACGAGATTTCCAGGATTTTAGTTGGAATACATCAGGTCATCCCAAATTGTGGTTTTTCGACTTCAAACACTAAGAAGTAAAATAACTCTTGAGTTTTACAGCTGTCAGGAGCAAGAACATATTGGATCGGTTTAAGCCAAAAATATTTCATCTCCAATTTGATTTACTTGATATTTTGGCTAGAAGTACAGAAATGTTATAAATAGTGGGTGGTGATTTACAATGTAACTACATAAAAGAGTGCTATAATTCAGAACCACAGGATAAAGCATGTGATGAACTCTCATTATTGTAACAGGGCCTGAACTGACAGCTTCTTCTCATTTAAAGCTGTTTGTTTTCTGCGAAGATCACAGAGCAAGATCATTTGACAATGCAGATGACATTTTGCTTCTTTGATGATTCCTTCAAAGATGTTCAAGAAGAATAAAGCATCTTATATTCTATTGAGACACAAAGCTGTTATTTTATAAACATTTCAAACTTAAGAGAACTTCCAGTTTGTACAATGCTAAACAGGAAAATATTAGGATATATTTTGAGAAGTACATTTTTGTATTTTAATAATGGGGTTTTTTCCAGAGCACAATAACTTCATTTGACTCTACAGCTTTTTAATTACCTGTTAAAAAAAAAAAATCCTGATCAATTTTCTGTGGTACCGTTGGTTGTGTATTACATGGTAACTAAAATTAAAATTAGTGAAAAAGGCCTTTTTTCTTTTCACCTTGAAATACCTTTTCCTGAAATTATGGACTCTAAATTTTACCTTCATGTTTGCTTCTGCATTGACTCATCCGTGTACCACCAGGCCTATGTCAGATGGTGCATGAGACCAATTTGTAACAACAGTCATTGACTTTTCCTTTATTCCTATCATTTCTGTTTTCACTCATGTTCAGTCCAGTGTTTGCCTGGATTCAGATCTGATTATCTTTGTTTTGAATCTGTCACCTTAACTTTCTGAGCTACATCATTAATCACCCGATTTTCCTTATTTAAACCTTCAGTGTTTCCTAAAAGCAGAGTTTTCCTAAGTTGTGTGTTCTGGAGCACAGGCAGGGAATAGGTTGGAGGGGGTTACACGCGTGTCTGGAATACTATGTCATTCCAGCAGTAGGACCCCTTGATCCAGTCATTTGCAGCTTCAGCCAGCCTCATTTGTGTATTCCAGTGTGCCAGACAAATATTAGCATTTTTAATTTGTGCCCTGAGTGCTCAAAGGTATCTTCTAGCTCTTGCTGCTTCTGGCTATTTCAGGTAAGCACCTGAGCCAACCTCTATCTGCATCTGAGGCTCCCACCTCAGTTTGGAACCACACCCAGCTAAATCTGCCTTTTATGATTCAAAACCATGATCTCTTATCCTTGAGGCTCCCATACTCCTTTCGTCCCTCTGATTCCCCATGCTGTTCAAATGCTGAAGCACTTCAGTTACCTCCACCAACTTAAACTATTGCCAACCTCCTCCCAGGCTAGCTTCCAAGTGCTTTTAACTCCCTGGTTTTTATCCATTCTATCATACTTCTCTGCCAACAGCTAGCCTTAGACTAAGTCTGCTATTTATTTTTTGGTTTTTATACTAAAAACACTGAATGCCACCGAAGAAAACTCAACCATTGAGCAGATTAGTGCAAGCAACTAAAATTTATTATTTACTCTTCCATTGGATAGCAGTAGTTCTTTTCACATATTCTTGTTAAACTCCATAATCTAGTGCCACGGTTTGCTCCAAATATCTACCACTCTCTTCAGAATTCCTACTTCACTTCTAACCCTTTTAAAAAGATAGCAGCGTTGCTACACATTGAGAATAAGTGTTCTCAAACTTTCTACTTTTATACCAGAAATCATGCCTATATTTTCTCTTATTCTTACCTCCTTACAGATGTAAAAGAGAGAGATCACCACCTTATATCATAAATCTGGGGGTTATCATCGTCTCTTCATTTACCTTCGCTGCCCCAATTTAACACTCTATAGATAGAGAAGTCCTATTTTTGGTCCTAAACTAATTCTTCCATTTCTGGTTTAGAACTCATCTCCTCTATGTCCCAGGGACCATACCTTATCAGTCATGCCCTTTTTTGCTTCTTGAATTTCTTCCTTCCTTTGTCTTCCTTCCCTACATATAAACCTGCTTACATCTCTCCTAACTTACAAAAAGTGTTCTCAATAATATTTCCTCCTCTAGTTTTATCTATTAATAATTCCTGCTCTTTGACAGTGTTTTTGAAGGTGAAAGCAGTTTTCAACATCTCCACTGCTTCATTATCCATTTGCTCCTCTATCCTTCTCAATCTGGGTTCTACCAACAAAACTCCACAGCAGCTATTCATGATGAGGTTTTTAATGACTTTCTAATTGCCTAATCCAAGGACATCTTAATGCCACTATAAGTGATTCCTTCTTCTTGAAACTCCCTTTGCATTTGGTTTTCATAACATCACTATCTTGGTTTGTTTGTTCATTTATTTAACAAATGGCCATGTACTGTGTTCCAAGTAGAGTAATAGGTGCTATGGATATATACAATGACAAGCAATACAAGTACCTTCCCTTTGGGTGCTTACACTTTGAGTTTTTTTTTTTTTTTTTTTTTTGAGATGTAGTCTTGCTCTGTTGTCCAGGCTGGAGTGCAGTGGCACAATCTCAGCTCACTGCAAGCTCCACCTCCCGGGTTCACGCCTTTCTCCTGCCTCAGCCTCCCAAGTAGCTGGGACTACAGGCACCCGCTAATTTTTTTTGTATTTTTAGTAGAGACGCGGTTTCACCGTTTTAGCCAGGATGGTCTCCATCTCCTGACCTCATGATCCGCCCACCTCGGCCTCCCAAAGTGCTGGGATTACAGGCGTGAGACCATGCCCGGCTTGAGTTGTGTTTTAAACTGAGCCTTTATAATCTACTTGGATGCTCTTGATTGTTCAAATAAACCCTTAGTTGTTGCCAGACAGTAATACTCTATCCCCTACCTTCTTCCTCATTCCAAGTTGTCTCCTAGATAGACTTACCCAAATCCTCTAATTATCTTATTCCTCATATTCTTATAACATTCAGATATTTCTTCATTCCAGACATCTATCATGAAATGTAATTCCACATTTCTAAATGCTTACTTCTTCTTTTAGGTTTCCAGTCTCAGTGACTAACACCATCATTTTTTATTAGAAACCTGAGAATTGCTTTGAATTTTTTTTTCCTTCTCACTTTCAATCACATATAGGAAGTCCATATTTAATTAGTCAAAACCTTTGACAGATTATATATCCTTTATCCTTAATATTTCTGACAACCATTCACTCTTTTCAGAGTTGACCATTCCTTTCTTTACCAGAAATACTGGGATTAAGCAGTGACTATCCGATCACATGCAAAGAGAGCCTCATCAGGCTAACAGCAAACTTCTCAGCAGAAATCTTACAAGACAAGAGAGATTAAGTGCCTATTTTCAGCATTCTTAAAGAAAAGAAATTCCAAATAAGAATTTCATATCCTGCCAAACTAAGCTTCATAAGTGAAGAAGAAATAAAATCTCTTTCAGAAAAGCAAGTGCTAAGGGAGTTAGTTACTATTACACCAGTCTTACAAGAGACCCTTCAGCAGGTTCTAAACCTGGAAACAAAAAGAAAGATACCTGCTACCACAAAAACACACTTACATACATAGCCCTCAGACCCTATAAAGCAACCACACAATAGCAACTACAAAGCAACCAACCAACAAATTTCATTATAGGATCAAAACCTCACATATCAATATTAACCTTGAATGTAAACAGTTTACCCACCCCACTTAAAAGGCACAGAGTTGCAAGGTTGAATTAGAAAAAAAAAAAAAAAAAAAGCCATCCATACCCTCTCTTCAAGAGACCCATCTCACCCCTAAGGATATCCATAGTCCTTCCATTTGCATGCCAGTTCTTTTCCCAACCCTTTACTTTGGGGGAGGAAGGGTTGAAAAACTAACTTTTGGGTACTATGCACACTATCTGGGTGACAGGTCATTCATATCCCAAACCTCAGCATCATGCAATATACCCATGTAAGAAGCATTTATATGTACCACCTGAATCTAAAATAAAAGTTGAAATTATTTTAAAAATTGACTGCACTGACATAAAAGTTAAAACTTATGAGATGAAATATTTTGACCTTCATCCTTTGGATTAATTTCAAGACGTTTCATATAATCTTTTATTATGTTGGCAAAATTAATTACCTGGGGGACTACCTCTTAGGGGTTGGATAAATCAGTTCACAACAAGCAGATATGTTTCATAGTAAATAAGGAAAGTGCCATGCAGTAAATTTAAAGTTGCACATTGTTTTTTGGTCTGAGACATAATCATGTGTTTACTCTTTGTTCACCTAAAACATTCTAGTGTACTAGAAACTATCAGTCTCTTTCCTCTAATATAACTGTTTGATGAGGTTTTGGAGGTATTTTAGCCAACTCTTGATTATCTTTGGTAATGGATCAGCATGAAGGAAAGACATTTATAGATCATTTTAAACTGTCTTCTTAGTAGCTTATAAATTCCTCCATCACTGAATCTCTTATGACGTTGATAGTAAGCTTCCAGTTTAATCTCCTTTTAATTGTCTATGATTATTTCTGGTGGAAGTAATAATAATGAGCTGATCATATATAAAAATGATGACTAACTTTTTATCATTCAATTATATAATATGAATTAACTGTTTTTTCAAAAAGAGGTGATTTCATCTGGTCTAAGAAAATGCTTTGCTGGCAAGTTTTCTTAGATTTGGCATATGCTGTGGGATCAGGGTAATTAGCCAAGTATAAAATGAGGGGTAGTGTCAGACAAACAGGATGAAGAAAGAGTCTCACTAACCTCCCAACTGGGTAATTAAGATGATTCTCACCAGTACTTAATTTTTCCCCCAAGAGACTTCTGAGCTTACTTTTCCTGATAGTCTTACTTTCTTCTCTTTTCTTTGGAAAAGGTAATTTCTTATTAGTCTAGCAAAACCAAGTGAGTAGGAATTGACATTTGGAACACAAACACTTGGCAAACTGGGTCAGACAAAGTTAACAGTCTAATGAATAGCTTACCATGCAGTCTAATGCTCCATGTTGTCACCTGACTTCTGGTAGGGCAGTTTGAGGCAGCACTGCCACAGAAGTGCTTCTCCTTGGTGCAGAATTCACCACCTAACAAAATGGTTACGATAGAGTCTCAGCAATTAAGACAAGAGAACTACAAATATTGCTCAGAATAGCTTATAGTTACACCATGCATTGGAAAGTTGCATTGTTTAATAGGTGTGACAGTATTGTAAGAGAAACTTGGAAATGTTAGGAAGGAGTGATATTCCTAAGGGAAATTATTCAACCTAAAGTAACTTAGGCTCAATTTTTCTTATTCAGCAGTCTGGAGATTGTTATTCACACATTAAATTGGCGATTTTTTCCCACTGTGCATGGTTAACAAATATAGTTATGTTGACAATTTTCCTTAGAAATTATAAAATCAATTGAGAATATTAGGAATTTGGTAAGTAACTCGTAAAGCCTTAAAAATCCCCTTTTGCCAGCACTTTGGGAGGCCGAGGCAGGTGGATCACGAGGTCAGGAGATCAAGACCATCCTGGCTAACACGGTGAAACCCCGTCTCTACTAAAAATACAAAAAAAATTAGCCGGGTGTGGTGGCAGGCGCCTGTAGTCCCAGCTACTCGCGAGGCTGAGGCAGAAGAATGGCGTGAACCCGGGAGGTGGAGCTTGCAGTGAGCCGAGATCGCACCACTGCACTCCAGCCTGGGCGACAGAGCAAGACTCCGTCTCAAAAAAAAAAAAAAAAAAAAAAATTCTTCTCTTAAGAGCAATTAGAAAACTATTATTTTCTATATAATTACAATTCCATAAGATTTTGAATATATTGCACATTTTATTTTGAAACCTAGTCATTATATAAGCAATATTCTTCATCACACAGAGACCTATTTGCAAACATCAATGTTTTGTTTTCTGAACACAGTATTCTGTTTCTAATGATATTGTGAATTTCTTTGTTCCCCATTGCTTTTCATAGTTCATACTTCTACAACATTATTTCTGCAAGGCAAACTGATTTTATATATTCATCTATTTTAAAATATGAGTGAGCTACAAACTGAGGTTTTGAAAAACTGAGTAAAAGAAATTATCTCTGAGAGATGAGTATGTAGGGAAATAAAGTAGAAATTGTGGAGAACTCCCTAACTCATTTGATAAGCCAAGAATTGGCTTGATATCCGAACTAAACAAAAACAATACAAGAAAAAAAAACTACATACCAATACTCCAGTGAAGGTAGACACAAAGATCCTTATGAAAATAATTGCAGATTGACTCCAACAATACATAAAAAAAGGATAATATGTTGTTACCAAATGGGGATTATCTCTGGAATGCAAGGGTGTTTAACTTTCAAAAGTCAGTGTAACTTATAGTAACATAATGAGAAAGCAAAACCATAAGATAATTTCAACTGATGCAGAAAAAGCATTTGAAAAAACTCAATATCTATTCATAATAAAATTTCTGCGAAAACTGGGCATATAAGGGAACTTCCGCATTCTGAAAAATGTACCTATAAAAACCTACAACAACATTATAGTTAATCATGATGCTTTTGTAAATTATAAAGGACTTCATGGTTATAAAGCATCATAAATGATTTCTTTCTGAAACAGAAAACAAGGTAAAGCTATTTGATCTCATTACTTTAATTCAGTGTTGTACTGAAGGTTTTAGACAGTACAGTACAAGAAGAAGAAGAAATGAGAGAGACATACAGATTAGGAAGTGAAAAGTAAAAGTTTTAAAGACATGATTGTACACATAGAAAATATTAAGGAATTTATTTAAAAAACTACTAGAACTAATATGTAAGTTTAGTAAAGTTGAAGAATACAGGTCAATATATAAAAAATTAATTTGTTTCTATATACTAGCAATAAACAATTGAAAACTGAAAACGTTAAATCATATTATTTACAATAGCATTAAAACCTTGAAAAACTAAGGGATGAATTTAACAAAATATATGCAATACGCTCTGAGAACTACAAAGCATTGTTGAAAGAAATTAAAGACCTAAGTAAATTGGAAAATATACCGTGTTCTTGGATAGCAAAGCTCCGTATTGTTAAGATGTCAATTATCCATGATTTGGTTTACAAATTCAGTGTAATTCCAGGCACTAAGATCTTAATATTAATATTCATGGTTAATGTTAGCCATTGCCCTGAAAGTATTGTCTATTTTATATTTAGTTTTTCTTTTTGTTCCTAAGTAACCACTTATTCAAAAATTTCTGTGAACATGTATATGCATATATATTAAAGCCAAATAATATATGAGCCAAAACAAAATCCAAATTTGTATTCCAAATTTGTCACAAGTGCGACCTTTTAGTAAGATTTTAGAAACCATTCAAGGGCCAAGTGTAGTGGCCCACACTTATAATTCCAGCACTTTGGGAGGCCTAAGCAGATGGATCACTTGAGTCCAGGAGTTCGAGATCAGCCTGGGCAACATGGTGAAAACCCGTCTCGACAAAACATACAAAAAAAAAAAAATATTAGCTGGGCATGGTGGCATGCACCTGTAGTCCTACCGGCTAGGGAGGCTGAGGTAGAAGGATTGCTTGAGCCTGGGAGGTCAAGGCTGCAGTGAGCATGCCACTGCACTCCAGTGTAGATGACAGAGTGAGACACTGTCTCGAGAAAAAAAAAAAAAAGGAAATCGTTCAGCAACACAATTTATTTGACTATACACATATAGAAATCAAATTAGAGCTAATCTACTGTAATAGGATAGGAAATCTGGTGTTAGAACAGCCTGAGTTTAAATCCTGGTTTGCAATTTTGTGATCTTTAAAAATTTATCTAGTGTCTTTAATCTAGTTTCTCATCTTTAAAATGGGATTAATAATTCTTTTGTTAGCTGAGCGTGGTGGCTCACGCCTGTAATCCCAGCATTTTGGGAGGCCAAGGCGGGCAGATCACCTGAGGTCAGGAGTTTGAGACCAGTCTGGCCAACATGGCGAAACCCTGTCTCTACCAATAAAATACAAAAAATTAGCTGGGCGTGGTGGCGCACACCTGTAATCCCAGCTACTCAGGAGGCTGAGGAAGGAGAATTGCTTGAACCTGGGAGGCAGAGGTTGTAGTGAGCTGAGATTGGGTCATTGCACTCCAGCCTGGGTAACAAGAAACTCCATCTAAAAAAACAAAAATTAAAAAAAAAATTTTTTGTCATGTTTCCCAAGATTTAATGAGATAATGTATGTAAAGCATTTAAAATAATGTCTGACACTTAGTAAGCACTAAATAGTTGGTAGATGGTAGCTATTATTGCTAAAAGTGACAGTAACTTGCTATTAGGGGCAGTAAATGCTATAATATATACTGCATTATATATGATATAGTAAATATTCCATTTTCACTGCAGTTCATTTCTAAAAACTACACTATGATAGGTTAGGGTGAGTAATAATTTTTCTATGTGAATTTTGTAATAAATGGTCATTTCAAAATGGCCTATTCAAGATCGCCTCATGTATAACAGAAGTGTGATATGTGTAAAATATGTGTACAACATGTCATAAAACAAAACAGATTCCTTAACTGTAACCCTTCATAATAATTTAGGTGTATTAAAAATAATTTACATCTGTTTTTGAAAAAGCTGTTGCAAAATCTATAAAATGGATATAAATATACTGCAAATATTCATATGACATTATAGTGCATTTCAGTTTCCCCAAAATTGAACACATACAAAATTAAATTATACATACTATGTCAGTACATAGGAATACTAGTATCATGGCCACATTAATAAGCATTTAATACTGAATTTGCTTTTATTTCTTAGAATTAATAGGTGGAGTTCTGTTTTGGTTTTGAAATGTATAAGAAAGTCAAAATTGAAGGAAATGACCAGGTAAGAAACCCCAATATCCAACAGATGCTAACCTCAAGTTAGAGTTCAGGTAAACCCATGAACACTGGAGAGTTTCTGATAAGGTAAGAGGTAGTGATGCAAAGCACTGGAGTTGCCAGAGTGTTGGGGGAATATTTTGGGGAATCCAGGCTGGCAGGTGGTTATTGACCAGGAGACCTGGCTATGGGTAATATTTGACTACTGGTCAAACAGTATTTGTGCCAATCTTTGTGAGGACTATGGGGATTGCAGTCGTTACGGCCGGAATATTTGGAAAAATGAGATTCACCAAAGCAAGGTAAAATCTACAAGGCAGTATATGCAGGTTTGGGATGGTGGCAAGTAGTAGTGCTTTGAAAGAAAAATGACCAAAGCTGAAGCTTCAGTGCTATGGACTAGAGCTCCTGAGATTCAGAATGGCTTCAATTAGGTGAAAAAACCAACAATGGGGCAATGGGTCCCAGAGCAACTGAAAGCAAGGGAGGCTTACGGGGTGTGTTAGTTTTTTTGTGATGCCTCACAAATTACCACAAATGTAGTGGCTTGAAACAAGCCATATTTACTATCTCATAATTCTGCGGGTCAGGAATCATGGCTGACTTAGTTGGGTCCTCTGCTGAATGTCTCACAAGGCTATAATCAAAGTGTCAATTGGGCTGCGTTGTTATCCGGAGGCTTGACCAGGGAAGAATCCATTTCCAAGCTCATTTAGGTTATTGGCAGAATTCATTTCTTTGGGGCTATGGACTGTATAAGAGAGGGCCCTGGCTTTTTACAGTCTGGGGACTTAGAGACTGCCTTTAGGTCTTTACCATGTGATGCTTTCTGTAGGCTGCTTATAACATGGTTTTTTTCTTCTTCAAGGCCCTCACACTCAGTCTGCTAAGACAGACTCACATAATGTAACAATATAATCATGGGAGGGATATTCTTTCACCTTTTTTTCTTTTTCTTGAGGTAGAGTCTCAGTCATCCAGACTGAAGTGCAGTGGTGCGATTTCAGCTCACTGCAACCTTCACCTCCTGGGTTCAAGTGATTCTCCTGCCTCAGCCTCCCCAGCTGGGATTACAGGTGTGCACCACCATGCCCAGCTAATTTTTGTATTTTTAGTAGAGACAAGATTTCTCCATGTTGCCCAGGCTGGTCTCGAACTCCTGACCTCAGATGATCCGCCCAACTCGGCCTCCCAAAGTGCTGGAATTACAGGTGTGAGCCACTGCTCCCGGCATCCTTCACCATTTCTGTCTTCTGTTGGTTAGAATCAAGTCACAGGTTCTACCTGTACTCAAGGAGAGGGGAGCTATGTTCAGTGGGTGGAAATCATAGAGACCATCTCAGAATTCCTTCAACTACACCAAGCAAGCCCAGTAACTTCCTAGGCATCATAGGCTCTTTGTCCTAATATGATTTAATATTCTGGGTACCATTAAATGAGATATTAGAAAGGATAGGTACTTAGCAATTCAGTTGAGGTTGTCACATAGTCTAGGGCAGCATCATTTCTTAAACTGGGGCCATGTCTGAACACAACTGAGAGAAGCTTGGGAAATCTGAGGCAGGGAAGAAAGAATAGGTAGAGGAGTTATGGGGAAGAATAACACTTTTCCTCAGTGGAAGCCAAGTTTTAGCTACTTAGTATCAGATGAAATTAAGGCCACTAAGAATAAAGGCTTTTAAATCTCCTCACCTTTCATGGCCACAGTCTGTTTGACACTCTGCTGACAGCTGTCAAAGCACCTCACCCTTCATTGGAAATCTATAAAAACAATTACCATGTCGTTAGCATTTACTTAAAAAATAAGAATTCAAAACATTTCTTAAAGCATCCAGATGGACACAAGGCCATAGACTATCAAGGCATGTGTTGATGTCTTTCTGTACTTTGATATTTATGAAAACTTTTGAAAGACTTGCAAATGATGACTCAAATGATGTGGTGGAAAGATGAGAAGGTGAATACTGGACACATAGTGTGTATTGGCTGGGGCTAAATTTAACTGCATGTAACGAAATCCATTTGGCTTTCTCCCACTCTTAAGAGGCCCAGAGCTCCTCCTGTCTTCCAGCCCTGCCATCCTTGGAGCATGAACTTTTAGTCCTAAAGGCTTCTAAAGCTTATATGCCAGTTTCTATGGCTGCTGCTGAGCTCCAGCCATCACTTCTGAATTCTAGAAAGGATGAAAGAGGAAGGCAGTGGTAGGTAGAGGGGAGGGTATTCCCTCATCACTGCATTCATCCATCCATCTGTCCTTTTACAATTCTGGATGCTACTGGTTGAATTACAATGAAATAATAAGGCTCGTATATTCAAGGGCAACTACTTAAGTATTATTATTAAGGGATAATATTAAATTACATTGTATACTGAGATATCATTAAGATCTGAATAGTGACTAAGCCTATTTATTCCAGTAGGTAACAGTTATACATGATTGATTTCTCTTTTCAGAGAACACATTGTCTTAGGCACTTTTAAAACACTATAATTTCAGTGTATTTTACAATTCCATATTGACTCTTTCTGCTAGTACATAGTCAGTGACTATGGTGGAGAGTTTGGGTAGAAACTCAGTCTGTGGCATCTTCTACCATATTTAATTCTCAGGCCCTGCTGCCTCCCCATGAAATTTTAATGATAAATTCTTCAAATGGAAATTGATGATACCTTTAAAATGTCAAAAGACAATTTTTTATAATGAATGTTTTGACAGATATTAGCATTTAGTGACATGTATATTTAACCATAGTATTTTAGTAATAAAATATTTAAGTCTCCCAAATTATTAAATAGGGAATCTTACATGTATACATTACACAAAGACAACATGCCATCTTTAGCCATTTCCTTCCAAATAATGTGCACAAGTAATTCTAGCTTATTCTTTTGAGATAATGTCTTAAGAATTTTTTTTAATTTTTATTTCGTAGAGATAGGGTCTCACTCTGTTGCCAAGGCTGGGGTGCAGTGGCATGATCACAGCTCACTGCTGCCTTGAACTTCTGGGCTTAAGTGATCCTCCCAAATCAGCCTCCCAAATAACTGGGACTACAGCACGCACCACCACAGCCAACTAATTTTTTATAGAGACAGGATCTCACTATGTTGTGCAGGCTGGTCTCAAACTCCTGGCTCAAGTAATCCTCCCACCTCAGCCTCCCAAAGTGCTGGGATAACAGGCGTGTGCCACCATGACAAGCCAAGAATTCTTTCTGTGGTCACTGTTAGTTAAAATTCCAAACCATGAATAACACTGTAAACCAACAAAATAATTTGTTGTGATTCTATTGGAGATTCCTTCAACTACTCAGTGAGGTAAATAAGCCATTCTTTTTAAGGGTATAAACATTTGAGTATAAAGGTAATTTTTTTTTAGGTTCTCCTGTGTTTGTGTTCAGGTCAGCACTGCTGTGGTAATCAATGTGCTTCAGCTATGATTACTCAATTAACTTTGAATCCATCTATATCTGTTTTTGTATGCAGCATGATTCCATTTTAGTCATAAGGATATCATGAGATACTGTCAAATGTTTAGCTGAAATCAAGGTATGCCATGTCAAAACACTTCCCTGATTGTGAGTCTAGGTACCTCATCACAAAGGAATTGAGGTTAATTTGGCATGACTAGTTGGCAGCAAACTCAGGTTTGCTTCTGGTTGATTTTTCTTCATTTCCTCAAGTGCTCACAGACCATCTGCATAACAAACTTGAATCGAATTTCTACCCTCATACCTTTAAGGATGTCTCCTGCACTTCTTATCTCTCCTCAGGCTTTATTGCTGTTTATTGAGCCTTCCGCCTGGATCTTCCTGCCCATTTGAAACACAATATATGTCAAATGGAACTTGTCTGTGCTACTTTTTTTAACTAATGACATAATTACCCATCCTTCCCCCCAATCAAATTCTTATTCTCTTTGTCTTCTACTTCCAGTCAGCTTTCAGATACCCGTTTTATCTGTCCCTTTACTCTCATACCACAGAAATGTCTCAATGCAAGGCTGGGTGCAGTGGCCCACGCCTATAATCCTAGCATTTTGGGAGGCTGAGGTTTGCGGATCACCTGAGGTCAGGAGTTTGAGACCAGCCTGGCCAACATGGTGAAACTCATCTCTACTAAAAATACAAAAATTAGCCGGGCATGGTGGCAGGTGCCTGTAATCCCAGCTACTCAGGAGGCTGAGGCAGGAGAATCGCTTGAACCTGGGAGGCCGAGATTGCGGTGGGCCAAGATCGTACCATTACATTCCAGCCTGGGCAACAGAGCAAGACTCTGTCTCAAAAAAAAAAAAAAAAGAAAAAGAAAAAGAAAAAGGAATGTCTCCGTGCAGATACTTATTCCCTCTTGCCTGGAATACTAGAGTCTATTTCTAAGTGCTCTCCCTGCTGGTAGTCCATTTTTCTTCTTACACATACCTGCCAGAATAATTTTCCCAAAGCAAAGCTCATGTCACTCACTACTTAGAAACCTCCATGGTTCCCTATTAGCTGATAAATACAGTCCAGATTTGTTAGCCTGGCATTCAGGTACCAGTCTGGACAGAGTCCTCCTTGCCAGCCTTACTGCTTATGGAACCCCTTCATGCATGTGACATGCCCTGTGTCTTCATGTGCTTTTCTCTCTTTCCATTCACCCTGCTCTGCAATCCTTCAGTAAGAGATGGTGCAAATGTTTATGGAGCTTTTACTGTTTCCACTTTTGAAAAGTGGTTTCTCTTTCTTCTGAATGATCCTGACATGTACATTTACCTCTATCATGGCAAAAGGCCTTCCTCTGAAAGTCACAGCTATATTAGAGTGTTAGCTTTTGGAGACAAAGACTTCAGTTTATTAACCTGTGCAGTTCCCACAGCATATGTCCTCTGTGGAATCTGTCATTCATCTTTTGTCTCTGTGCTCTGCCTCCTTAATTGGAGACTATCATTCTTAATGGTCTGTCGGACTAGGCTGTCTGAGTCTTCCTTTCAGAATTCTGTTGCTTTGGTGTCTCTCTACACTATTAGTCTCAGGAAGCACCCTACGTTATGCTGCTGCCCTGAGGTTTGGGCTGCTCTAGAAGCATATCCTTTTCTATCAGGGACTGCCACTGCCTCCTCTACTCTCCCCTTCCCTGCCCTCCCGCTTCTATCTTTTTAAAAATTCAATTAATTTTTTTTAACCTTTGAGACTATCTTTATTATTCTCATTATTGAGGGGAAATTCAAATAACATAAAATTATCCACTTTAAGTGAACATTTCTGGCTGGGCACAATGGGATTACATGCCTGTAATCCCAGCACTTTGGGAGGCTGAGGTGGGAGGATTGCTTGAGCCCAGGAGTCCGAGGCTAGCCTGGGAAACATGGCAAGACCCTGTCTCTACAAAAAATTTAAAAATTAGCTGGGGGTGGTGGCATTCACATATGATCCCAGCCACTTGGGAGGCTAAGGTGGGAGGACAGCTTGAACCCAGAAGGTTGAGACTGCAGTGAGCCATAATTGTGCCACTGCACTACAGCCTGGGCAACAGAGCAAGACCCTGTCTCAATAAACAGACAAACAAATAAAAAGTGAACAATTCGGTATCATCAAACATTTTTATGATGCGGTACAACCACCATGTCTACTTCTAAAATGTTTTCATTACCCCAAAGGAAACCTTTTATCTGTTAACAAATTACTCCCCATTTCCCTATCCTCACAGCCCCTGGCAATGACCAATGTACATTCTATCTCTGTAGATTTACCTATTATGGATATTTCATGTCAATGGAATCATACAATATATGACCTTTTGTGTCCAGCTTCTTTCACTTAACACAATGCTTTCAAGGTTTATCCATGTTCGTTTATCAGTATTTCATTTCCTTTTATAGATGAATAATCTTTTGCATATATAGATATAGATAGATATAGATCACATTTCAGTTATCCACCCATCCACTCACTTTTAACTATTGTAAACAGTGCTACTATGAACATGCAGGTTCAAGTATTGGTTTGAGTCTGTTTTCAGTTCTTGATATATACCTGTGAGTGAAATTGCTCGATCATATATAAATTCTATGTTTAACTTTTTGAGGAACCACCAAATTCGCTCTCTCTCTCTCCTCCTCTTTCTCTCGCCCTTTCTGTTTCACTATGCCTCAGTCAATTGCATCTTCAGACCTGAGTACCTTCTCAGAAAGCCTTAATAATTGCCAAGAAATCACATTTACTCCTTTGTGTCAGAACTTAGACTGTGTCTCAAAGGCAATTAAGGACCTAAATATTACTTTTTCTTTTCCTTAATTTTCCCCTGAGACTTACTGGACTCTATTAGAGTTCTTTTTCTGTATCATGTATATTGTTCTTTTTTTGTATCTGATTTCATTTGGGTTTACAACATCTTCATCCAGTGGGCACAGATGCCAAACACTTTCTTCCTCATCTTCTTAAGATTGTGCTCTATCCCTGTCAGGACCCAATTGTTCTAAGATCATAAGTCATCACCCAGAACATAAATTCTAGTCTATTCTTTTTTAGCCAACTATTCACTTGTATATGACTTTTTTTTCTTTTTTCAAAGGCAAAAACTTGAATTGGAAAAAGAAATAAAAAGACTTAATCCTTATGTATCGCAGAGTTTCACAAGTCTATTTCACAGGAAGATTGCTTTATTTTTTATGACTTTATCATTCTTCCAAGTCATCAGAAGTGGTAGTTATCTGCAATCTCTTGTATTTGGGATACTCATTCCAGGTGGGAAACATAGAACCTCATTAAGATGAAGGTCCCCTCTGTTCCCCAAGAAGGGAAGCATCCATCACCAACACATGGCCTCCCACTTGTGAGGGTCTCTATAGCCTCCCTTGCATTGTTGCTACCACAAGTACTCCAGAAAGACTAGTTTGACCTTCTATTAACAACAACAACAACAAAACAAAACTGATTTCAGTGCAAGACTTCCAGGGGCTATGAAATTCTTTCCTTCTCTTTATGTGAGGTTCTTCCCTACATCAAACTCATGACACTGGTTTGGTTTGCCCTGTACTCAGAAGACATCTTATTTTCTGGTGTCTATGGATTTTTTTCCTATTCCCTCTAGGAAAGCTTCATCCTCTCTAATAATCCAGAAGGAGGAGAAGCCTTCCTTAAGCACTTTCACTTATTTATTCAGGAAGTGTTTGTTGAGCCTTTACAGGTGCAAGACAGTCCTTTAGGCACTCAGGATACAGCAGTTAACAAAGCAAAGTCCTGTTCTCATAGTTTCATAGCCTAGTGAGTAAATACAGATAGAGAACAAATGAATAATTCTATATTGTGTAAGGTGTCACCTGGAGAAAAGTGCTATAAAGACTAGATGGCACTATTTTAAATGTGGAGGACATAGAAGGCTTTTCCATTGTGACATTTGAAACCATTTAGGGGGCTGATGAAATAGTCCTAGTATAAGATGACAGTGTCTCAGACCAGAGTAGTTGAGACAGTTGTGATTTTCCTATATTGTGTTCTCTTACAGCTGAGAGATCACTCGGCATTAGAGTACACAAAACCCCTGCCCTTCTTAAGAAGTAGACAATTTAGTATGTATCCTGTAACTCATATAAGATGTACTTGATTTTCATTCTTTGTCTCAAATGGAACTTCAGTTCTTTGTTATATGATTTGTATTTTGTTACCAAAATGGCTGCTTTTATGCACTTAACCAGTTGATCTCAAACTTGAATATGGAGATGCATCACCAGGAAGAGTTGTTTAAAATGAAGATTCAAAGGAGCACCCTGGGAGATTCATGTGCAGATGGCTTGGGCTGCATTTTCACAAACACTGCACTTAGCCCTCTACTTAAACTGGGCTGGTTCCTCTGTACCACATTGCTGAACTGTTGAAGATTTTTTGCAACTAATAAAGTGATTACTAGTGTTCTAGTTAGCAGTCACATTGGGCCTAACAGTATCTAATAGAATCTCCTGCCTTTCATGAGAATAAACAATATTTTGATTTCCTGCTTCTAGCAGTTTTCACACTGGTTCAGACTGCTCTGAGTAGTAATTCCTCCTAGAAAGAGCTATTTTTCCCCACAGTTATAATCTATACCAAAAATAAATAAATAACAAATTGTAAATAATCAGCAAAGTTTGAAACTTATTTTCTTTAGTAAAACATTATTTTCAGTGAAATCAAATGCAACTGTTATAGTTAACAATCTGTAGATTTGAATCTGAGATGTTATATTTAGTAGAGCCCATTTTTACCAACCAAAGTTTTTTTTTTTAATTTCAATAGCTTTAGGGGTACAAGTGGCTTTTTATTACACGAATGAATTATGTAGTTGTGAAGTCTGAGATTTTAGTGTACCTGTCACCCGCGTAGTGTATATTGTACCTAACATGTAGCTTTTGTATCCCTCGCCCTCCTCGCACTTTTTCCCCCTCCTGAGTCTCCAACGTCCATTATACCACTCTATATGCCTTTGCATACCCATAGCTTAGCTATCACTTCTGAGTGAGAACATACAGTATTTGGTTTTCCATTCCTGAGATACAGAGTTACTTCACTTCACATAATGACCTTTGGCTTCATCCAAGTTGCTGCAAAAGATATTATTTTGTTCCTTTTTATGGCTGAGTAGTATTCCATGGTGTGTGTGTTGTGGGGGGAGTGTGTGTGTGTACACACACCGCATTTTCTTTATCCACTCAGTGTTGAATGAGCATTTAGGTTGGTTCCATTTCTTTGCAATTGTGAATTGTGTTGTGGTAAACATTTGTATGCAGATGTCTTTTTGATATAATGACTTCTTTTCCTTCGAATAGATACCCAGTAATGGGACTGCTGGATTGAATAGTAAATCTACTTTTAAGTTTTGTGAGAAATCTACATACTGCTTTCCATAGAGGTTGTACTAATTTACATTCCCACTATCAATTTATAAGCATTCTCTTTTACCACATCCATGCCAACATTTATTGTTTTTTGACTTTTTAATAATGGCCATTTTGGCTGGGGTAAGGTGGTATCTCATTGTGGTTTTAATTTTCATTTCCCTGATGATTAGTGATGAGCATTTTTTCATGTTTGTCAGCCATTTATGTATCTTTTTTTGAGATATGTCTATCCATGTCCTTTGCCCACTTTTTGGATAAGATTTTTTATTTTTTTCTTGCTAACTTGTTTGAGTTTCTTGTAGATTATGGATATTAGTCATTTATCAGATGCGTAGTTTGCAGATATTTTCTTATTCTGTAGTTTGTCTGTTTAGTCTAATGATTATTTCTTTTGCTGTGCAGAAGCTGTTTAGTTTAATTAGGTTTCATTTATTTATTTTTGTTTTATCTCCTTTAGGTGTCTTAGTCATAAATTCTTTGCCTAGGCCAATGTCCAGAGAGCTTTTCCTGGGTTTTCTTCTAGAATTTTTATTGTTTTAGGTCTTAGACTAAGTCTTTAGTCCATCTTGAGTTTATTTTTGTGTATGGTGAGAGATAGGGATCCAGTTTCATTCTTCTACAGGTGACTGTACAGTTTTCTTAGCACCACTTATGACATAGGGTGTCCTTTCCCCAATTTATGTTTTTCTATGCTTTGTCAAGGACCAGTTTGATCGGTGCATTTGGCTTTATTTCTGGGTTCTCTATTCTGATCCATTGGTCTATGTATCTACTTTTATACAAGTACCTACTACAAGGTTACTGTAGCCTTGTAGTATAATTTGAAGTTGGGTAATGTGATGCGTCCAGATTTATTCTTTTTGTTTAGGATTGTTATGGCTATTTGGGTTCTTTTTTGGTTCTGTATTAATTTGGGGACTGTTTTCTCTAATTCTGTGAAAAACGATGTTGGTATTTTGATATGGATTGCACTCAATCTGTAGATTGCTTTGGGCAGTATGGTCACTTTCACCATATTGATTCTTCCAATCCATGAGCATGAAATGTATTTCCATTTGTTTGTGTTATCTATTTTTTTTAGCAGTGTTTTATAGTTCTCCTTATAGAGATCTTTCACCTTCTTGGTAAAGTATATTCCTAGGTTTTTAAAATTCATTTATTGGTTTGTTTTTACAGCTATTATAAAAGTGATTGAGTTCTTCATTTGATTCTCAGCTAGGTCATTGTTGGTATATAACAGTGATACCAATTTGTGTATATTGATTTTGTAACCTGAGACTTTCCCGAATTTGTTTATCAAATCTAGGAGTCTTTTGGAGGAGTCTTTAGGATTTTCTAGGTATATGATCAAATCATCGGCAAATAGAGATAGTCTGACTTTCCCTTTTTCAATTCGGATGCCCTTTATTTCTTTCTCTTGCCTAGTTGCTCTAGCTGGAACTTCCAACAACCAAGGTTTTTAAAAAAATTAATTGCAAGAGCAATATAACAACATTAAAGGAAATGTGGAGGTTCCATCAGTATGGCAGACTGAACTAAAGTGAAATTTCCTCCTTCCATAAGCTCTTAATGATGCTGAACAAAGTACAAAGATGAACCTGAGGGAAAAGAAAGTTCATCTAGAGGAAACAAAAAGAAGACATGAAGCTAAGAACGATGTGCTCAAAATGTGAAGCTGTCATGGTTTGGGAGATTCTTAGACTGGATACAGGTCCCAGCATCATAGGACAGAAATTGTGGCATTGTCTGAGCTGGGGGGTGAGTGGGTGCCACGATAGAAGCCTGGCCTGGACTCTGGAAGTCCTGACCCCTCAGTGAAAGGCTAACCAGCAAACTTTCCCCAAGATACAAGGAAACTTTATCCTATGTACAACAAAACTAGGTTTTTTGTCTCAGGACTTTGAATGACAATAATACAAAAGCCTCCCATGAAAAAAGATATATATGGTGAATTTACACTACATGCATTGTGGTTGAAGTTCTAAACCGAGAAATTAGAGCACAAACTGGTCTAGACCAGAGAAACTCCTGTTACCTGGCAAAAATAAGTACAAATCTGCTATGTTGAAATACTTCCACAACCTCTCTTGAGACATCTACAGATAAAACAATTCTCTGAAGAACAGTTTAAAATAAAACACTGCAAACCAAATGGTGAAAACATCTATCATAAAATAGGGGCAGCCGATAAGACAAGCATAACGATTAATTAGGATACAGAAAACTTGGGGTTCAAGGATGATCTCAAAGATACTAATTAAAAACTGCCTTTACAATTATTAAGGAGAAGGTATACACCCTACAGTAAAAAGAGGTAACTATGGAAATAAAGTAGATTTGAAAAAGAGAAAAGCTGACTTTTAGAAATGAAAAATACAGCAGTTTGAAATTAAAACTCAATGGACAGTTTAAACAGGCCGATTAGACAGAAGTAAAAAGTCTACAAACTGGGAATAAGTGCAGAGAGATAAAGAATTTAAAAATATCTAATAGAAGCTAAAACATATAGAGAATAGGATAAAAAAACCGGAAAAAATAACATGTGCATACTACTCTAATCATCTCTTTGCTGTTTTTAAAAAATTGCCGTTAAAAATCTTTATAAAGGAAACACATTCACTTTTTTAACTGAGAAAATACCATGTTTCCTTTTTAAAAATTACAAAATACAATGGTGAAGCCATTGTTTGCAAGCTTTAGCATACATCAGTGTTGCCTTGGAGGCCTATTTGAACCGCAGAATGCGGGGTTCCACACCCAGCGTTTCTGATCAGTAGGCCCAGGATGGGACCCACAAATTTCCATTTCTAGCAAGTTGTCAGATGATGTTGATTGTGTTGGTTGCAGGACCACACTTTGAGAATCACTGCCTTAAAGTCTTAAGAAGAAAACAGAGATGACCTGTAATCCCACCCCGTAAAGATAATGAAATGTTTACGTACATCCTTTCAGACCTCTTTTTGATAGAAAAAAAAGTGTGTGTATATATATGTACACATGTTATATGCACGTGTATATACATACATACATACAGAGAGAGAGAGAGACAGAGAGAAAGGACAAATACATATCCTTTTAAAAGCAGTCCCAAATAAGATTTCACTATTCACAGTTTTGTAATTGGC
The DNA here is from genome assembly GCF_028885625.2 of Pongo pygmaeus. Lineage (NCBI taxonomy): Eukaryota > Metazoa > Chordata > Mammalia > Primates > Hominidae > Pongo > Pongo pygmaeus. The sequence goes on along the minus strand of NC_072379.2, from coordinate 109,322,713 downwards.
TCCTTACATTTAATATACTGTGTATATCTTTATTGTCAGTATAGCTACATCATCATTTTTAATGGCTACATAGAATTTCAGTATTAGAATACATCATAATTTATGTAAACTAATAATGGACATTGCCAGAATACATTTTTGCAAACTTGTCGTAGTTTTCTTTTAACCTATGTTTCTTTGGTAGTTTTCAGCCTATTTTATAACTTAGTCTTATGCTTTTGTGGCGGAGGCTTGACTTGGAAAATATTAAATATATTTAATCCATTTTTATATTGATTAATTTTTTGCTAAGGAAAGGACTAAAGGAATTAGTAAATTGGCCAGTATTTGGCTTTGTTTAGAACATTTAAATCACAAACATAGCAGTTTGTTGTTCCTAGCTGTCTGTTTTGTAGACATACCATTTTTATTTTTGTGTGAACATAGTTGTACAGGTTCAAATTGGTGATGAGTAGTGTTTCCATGATCTATTTCTATGTAACAAGCTACACCAAACTTAGTGGTATAAAACAACTCTTTTATTTTGCTTACAATTTTACAAATCAGGAATTTCAGAAGGGCTCAGCTGGGTGGTTTGTGTCCAAATCACATGGCATAAACTGGTGTGGCTCATGATAGAGCATCCACTTCCAACATGGCTTCTTCACTCAGGTGTTTAGTACCACAGTGTTCTTTCACCTTTCCGTCTCTCAATTTCCGTGTGACATTTCTTCTCCAGGGACTCTCAGTGTGGCTTGGGCTTCTCACAGTATGGTGATTTCATAGACACACTTCTTATATGATGGCTCTTTTCCAAGAGGCAAAAAGCAAAAGCTGCCAGGCCAGTTAAGTATTATGCCCGGAATTGGACAAAGCAGTCACACTGACCCATCCCCAGCCGATACGAGCAGATGAAGAAATAGACTCCACCTCTTGAGATGAGTGGGTGGAAAGATTACATCACAGAAAAGTGTGTGAGTAGGGATATATTTTTGTGGCCCTCTTTGAAAAATGTAATCTGCCACAGGTAGCTTATTGACATAAAGAAATAAGTAGAATTATTTACGTACACATGCTTTGGCTATTTCATCAAAAAGTGTAACATTTTTAATTTATTCTTTTAAAAGTATATTTCCACTCATTAAGATCTAAATTTTAAAGTAATTTGTTTTAAAATATATTTAATGCGAAAATTAATTCATAGGTCTGTTTTGTCAGCCATGCACATTTTGAAGTTCCCTCCTGAACTTCCTAAGTATTGTCTAAGGGAATGTCATTATTTATAACCTTTTATTTGTTTATGAATAAATTATTCATTGAGTGCCTGCTATGGATAATATGTTATGTTGAGTATTTTAAAAAACAAAAAAGATGACTTAGACATGGATTCTGCCTTTGAGGCCCTTATAGACATTTCAGGAAGATAGCACATATAAATAACGATAAATAAGCTGATGAGAGAGACATAGATAGAAGTGGGGGTAGAAGAGAGTCATTTTTTAAAAGCTTTATGAAAAAGCTTTATGGACAGTGTTGCTGGATGTTGAGAGATGGGTAGAATGAAGAGGTGGAGGTGGTGATGAAGAATAATACTTAACAGGAATAGCGGGCAAAATGTCATGAATACAGAGTAACCATGCTGGTTATACTGTGACCATTTCAGTTTGTTTGTATTTTAGCGAAGAAGTTCTCAAGATTTGATGGGCACTGAATTCACCCTGAAGAACTTGTATGGAGCTTGTTCAGGGTATGTGGTAGAGGAATATCAAGAGAGACGAATGAAAAAGTGGATAGATGGGCATAATACTGTGATGGTTCCTGAATGCCAGGCTATGCATCTTCTCTTTATATTAGTAGAAAGTGAAGAATGATTCAAATGTGTTAATCTTGAGAATGATCTGATTGAAGCCAAGCTTTAGAAAATTAATCTGGTACCAGTGTGTATAGCAGTTAGGGAAAAACAAGGTTGAAATTGGAGAGTTTTGTATTGAGGTTACTGTGTTCGTTCAGGGAAGAGGAAATCAGAACCTGTTCCTTGATGAGGGCAGTGAGGATGGAAGGAGCAGATGGATTCAAGCAAGAAAAAATCTGTAAACTAATTAGAAATGAGGGTGGTGAAGCAAAGACAGAGGTCTAATTATGGCTCTGAGGTTACAGTTGAAGCAGGCAATAGGGAGATCCCAAAATCGAGACACCAGGGCATGATACTCAGTTGAGACAACTAAATATGAACTGGTGTGATACCTGCATTTTGTTTGTATACTGAGGGGGATACCCTATTGGGATTGTCCAGCCGGCCACTGAGAAGAGAATCAGGTCTGGAGATCAGGAGAAAGGATAGGACTGGAAATATGGATTTGAGGGTTATTGGCAGTGTGGTAGGTGTTGAAACTATGGTGTGGATGAGTTTACCAAGAGGAAGAATATAAAGAGAGCAAAAAAATAGAGAAGACAAACCTAAAGAAATAGGTACATTCAGGAAACAGGGAGATAATTATAAATCAGCAAAATTGTATAATGTGCTCAGAGTGCTAGGAAGATAAATAGGGTAGCTACTTATCTTTTGCAGAGAAGACTTTTTAGCAGGTAGTGATCAGCAGGGTTAAAGATTGCAGAGGGAGATGGAGACTAAAGACAAGCCATGGAAAGTGTTGGTGACTTTTAAGAATTCAGTTCTGTCACATATTGAAAACAGAATCCAGCAAGGCTTAAGGAATGAGTCAGTGATCAGAAACTGGCAACATTTATAATGCAGTGTTATTTTCCTAGGAAAATTCATACTTCCAATGGACCTTTTAACTGCTATTGAAGAGCTGAGAGAAAACCAAGAAAATATTGCTCATTTAACTAAAAGCAATTTCTTTGTGATCTGTCACACATGTAATTTAAAGCAACAACGGAAGTCTTCCATTCTTCTTTTGTTCATTACTGCAAATGCCTCTACCAGAGGCAAAGGTCTCGTAGGGATGTTACCTTAATCCAAAGGATTTTATTTTTATTGAGTTCATCTTAGTACATAGAAAAGCTCCTTCAAAGCCCAGCTTTATGTCAAAAAAAATGAAACATAACAGCAACCACATTTTATTGCTATTATAGATAGATTTTCTAAGAAGAAAATTGGTTGGGACAAAATTTTGCAATCATTTTATACTTATGATAAACCAACAAAAACTAGTATCACCAGCTAACCAAAAACAATTTTTCTCAAGGGCATAACTCCTAGTTCAGCACCATTAACTGTTAATAATGGGATATGATATAATGCAACTATTTTCAACACCTTATTTCTTGTTATTATTGTTGTGTAGTGCATCAGGCTTAATCTGTACCTGACTTTCTATGGGGCTGCCATAGCAGTTAGTATGTAGCAGAGCACTGAGCTAGTGCTTTGCAAATTATACCATTTAATTCTTGTGGCAGTCTTGCAGAGTTGATATTGTTATTCCCATTGGACAATGAGGAAAGGAAGAATGAAAGAAATGAAGATACTTACCAAAGATGATGCAGCTATTAATTTTCTGGATCCTAACCTAGTTTTCTGACTCCAAAGCTTGCGCTCTATGTGCTCTATGACTGATGCTCACTCCGCTCCTGTTTCTTGGACTGTCTGTACATTATGGTGCTCCAGGAGCATGGATGCTGTACAATGGATGCTGAACTATCAGGATTTTTTTTATGATTAGAGACAATATTCTCTATTTGACCGATGGATTAGTTTGGGTTGAGACATCCCCTTCCCTCCCAACCCTTAATGAAAATTTATTTAAGATAATGAAGAAGTTGTCTTTTCAGCTTTAAGGAGATGTAGAAAAGCAAACTGGAAAAAAAAATTAAAAATCACTTGAAGGAAAAGGAAAATTTGGAACTGTTGTTTCAAATGCGAGGTAGCACTGGATACAGTAGGTTGAGTGTGGCCGGAAGTGTTTGTGAAAAGACTTCATCCATAGGCAGGGCAGGTTCTACTCCTGTTGCTGCATGCACATCTTGTTCCATTCCACTTTGGTAGGGAAATGGATTGATGGCAGTTTCTTAACACTGGGAGAGGGCACAGAACATGCATGAGGACAGCAGTGCCAAATAAAGTGAAACCTTCATCATCGGCCCAAATCTCTGTTTCTCTTCACAAGGCAGTGAGCATTTCATTTACACAGGGGCTAACACACCTCACTCTTCAGACTGAACCTTTGACAATTTAACATCATCCCTAGGTGTAAAAAGCATCAAGAGTTTTAACAGTCAACCTCATCTGTTTGTCTGACCAAGATCAGTCAAAATTTATCACACAGCAGAATTATGTGATATATTGTAAATTAAGAAAATTTACAAATTAGAGCCAGCACTGAACTATCTGAGTCAGTGGAGTAAAGTTATATATAATCCATACCAGTGGGTAATCTCAAGGTAATTTGTAACATTGCTCTAAAAAAATTAATTTGTATCTGTCATTATACTTGCCTTAGGCTACCATTAAAATGATCAACCTTTTCTCTGGCATATACATAACCAACATATGAAAAAGAATTAAGACTTATTGCTGTTCAGTCTATTTTAGGAAATAACAGCTTGGAATATAAAAATTTTTGTAAATAAACTGCTCTCAAGTAGTCAGTCCATAGTTAGCCATGAGGAATTTCTTCTGGTTTATGGTAGCTCTACCAGTTTTATTTTATTGCTACTATGTTATATTTGACATGGCTCATCTGTCATTTTATAAATTTCAACTTTAAATAATCTACTATTAACTTTCAGACAATAACTGTGCACATTCAAAATCAAAAGACTACATGTTATTTACTCTTGGCAATTTCAGTATATGGAAATTCAAATGTCTTACAGAACATCCCAGCCATAGCCTTGTGCCAGCATGTTTATTGATTGAATGTTGAATGACCCTAAACAGATTTCTCTGAATTAACTACTGTAGTCAAAGTAGAAAAGCAAGATAACTATTATTTGTAGGAACTCAAATCTGAAAAAGAAAAAATCACAGAGTCAATAGAAAGCACACAAAGCTGGAATGACTCCATTAACTTAATTTTTCCTAATGTAACAACAATGAGGTCTATATATTCAGGGACTAAATATCAATACTAGGACTGACACTGGACTAATATGCCTTTAACATGATCACAGTAACATTACTTTTTAGTCATTCAAACTATGCTTTATTAACAAGATGATTTCTCAAGAGGACAGATTGAGGCTTTACAAAAATTAAAAGTAGCAAAAATCTGTATGATAGTTTAAATTTCTTGTCTTTTGCTTTAATTCACTTAGTAGTTGATGTGATAAAAAGTGAACAGATAGATCATAATATTTAAAGTAAAAGTTTTACAATTATTTCTCAGAAATGATACATATTAGCCACTTTTGGTAGCGTCTTTGTTTCACTAAACAAAAGTTTCTTTCTCACCAAAGTGGTATTAAAAGCTTGTGAAATTCATTTAAAAGTCAGCTAAAAATTATATAAAGCATTGCACTTACCCTTCTGAAAGCAAAATGTTCATAAAGTAACATTTATTTCCATTAGAGGAGATATTTTAATTAAGCTACTGAGAGGTTTTACATTATATATTTAATCTATATGAGTCATATGCATATGAACAGATGTATAACTGCACTACCTGAACATAATTTTCAGGATTTTAAGAAGTATTATCTAGAACTTTATATGTTGTATAGATCCAGTAATAAAAAAACCCCAAATAGCTGCAGTTTTAAAGGTAATGTTAGAAGTATTTCCCCTACTCATCTTTAACTGCTGTATTTTGTTGTGTGCTAATCTCAATGCCCCCCTTTTTATAAGCAGAGCAATGCTTCTCTACTTGTGCATAAGTCTCATGAGCTCTGATTTAAGGGTGAATGTGTTATTCTAGTCAGTAATTCAAGAAAAATGCGTTGAGATTGAAATCCAACTTTCCTAGTTTGGCATCCAGGCCCTTCATAAATGTTCCTGTGTTCTGTTTCATTAGATGAATAAATGAAACTGGAGAAAATGTGGATGTAGATTAGACACAACTCAGCAACTGATTGGATATGGGAGCTGAGAAAAGAACAAGGTGATGGGGGGATGATCATTGCTTCTCACCTGCCTGGAAAGATGGTAATGCCGTGAACAGTCACGGGATCACAGTACAAGGAGCAGATTTGGGAAATGATAAATTCAGTTTTGTATTATTGAATCTGAGAGTCCTGTTGAATGCCACACAAGATATCTTGCATGCAGTTGGAAATTCTGTGCAAGAGTTCAGGCAAGTTTATTGATTCTTGCATGTAGTTGGTAGCTTTCTAGCATTGCCTCCGAAATGCTGTGTTCCCCCAGGTGTCTGCCCTTAGTGCTCTTGCTTTCTTCTCCTTCCCTCTGTGAGCACTGTGTTCCCATGGGTGCAACTGGGTAACTCCTGAATCTCTAAGTTCTACTTCACACCCTTGCCTGAACTCTTGCACAGAAATTTCAACCGCATGCAAGATATCTTCTGTGGCATTCAATAGGACTCTCAGATTCAGTAATACAAAACTGAATTTATCATTTCCTAAATCTGCTCCTTGTACTGTGATCCCGTGACTGTTCACGGCATTACCATCTTTCCAGGCAGGTGAGAAGCAATGATCATCCCCCCATCACCTTGTTCTTTTCTCAGCTCCCATATCCAATCAGTTGCTGAGTTGTGTCTAATCTACATCCACATTTTCTCCAGTTTCATTTATTCATCTAATCAACTGACAAACACTTTTGAGCTTCTTTCTATTTTATATCATGTATTTGGAATACGAGACAGTGCCTGCTTCAAGAAGCTCACACCTAGTAAGACAGAAAGAACTAAATAGGCCATCACTGCCCAGTATGATAATTATTAGTTAGAATTATTCACAAGCTGTTGAAACTGGGAAGAGGTCATGGAAGCCTTCCAGAAGGAGGTGGCATGTAGGCACTGTGTGGAAAGGTGAACAGGGGTTATCTAGGTAAAGAGCAAGAGAAAGCCTTCCGGGAGGCAGAAACAACAGTATGTACAAATGTCCAGAGCTGTGAGAGATCAGAGTGTGCTGTGAGAGATCTGAGAGTTTTCAAGGAGACCTAAGAGTGATTCAGGCTACAAGCTGATGAGTGCTGAGAAATGAAACAGAACAGAGGAACATTTATGAAGGGCCTGGATGCCAAACTAGGAAAGTTGGATTTCAATCTCAACGCATTTTTCTTTCTTCTTTTCCTATGTATGATCATATCTTTTGTCAGCAACATCACAAAAAACTCCTGACTATTCTCTTGCTGACCACTCCCTTGCCGTTTTTTTTTATCTTCAGGTTGCAGCCAGAGGTCATGTCCCCAATGAGAACCTGTCTTTCTTCCTGATCCTTCAATGGCTTGAATTACTCACTAGATTACTCTCAGTTCCTACAATCTCTTCTCCACTTCTGCCAAACACATTGCATGGGTCAAGCTTATGACAACCATCCTCCTCTGTGAATTATAAGCCTTTTAAGGCCTGATTCTGTGTCTCACACAGCTTGGTACATTTATGAAATAGAACACCTTGCAATGTGCTTTGCATGTAGTAGGCCTTTGCATATCTGTTGTGTTGAGTAAAAAGAGTCTAACCACATTTCTTTATTTTTCAGGGCCATTTATGCACATTGATATAACCAAGTTACTGTAATAATCACTAGTTTTCTTGTTGCCCTCAGCAAGTGTTCCTTACAGCCCAGTGGCTTGTAACATGCCCTGCTGCTACAACTCAGAACAATTCCAAAACAGAGTGACATGGCTGTGTATAAACCTTCATGTGCAATGTTTATTTGTTTTTTTCTGCAGAAAATGAAAGACCTCACTTTTCCCTAGGATAATAGCAGGTGTAGAAAGCATGGATGCAGGGCCCTTAACAAAATTACAATTTCTCGGGTTCTATACCTGATTTCACTGATCGGTATAGTGAAAGGGTTTCAAATTAAGAGCCAGTAATAGGTTTTGAAGTTCCATCTCTAGCTAACTGAGTGACTCTGGGTAGCATTTCTGGGCCTCAGTTTTCCCACCTGTGGAATTGGGAATTAGGGTTAATTTCTAATCTCCTTATAAACATTATTCTTTCACCACTATTTCCACATCAGCCTACCAATCCGGCATCTCAGTTTCAAACAACCCAAACCCATTCTCACTTTGTTTTGTCTTTTTTCTAATCCTTACTAATTTTAGCAGATGCCATTAGAAGAATATTGGCTAGCTTACAGAAAAATTGCAATGAAAACTAGGCTTGGGAATTTCACAGCTAGCAACACAGCACACCACTATGCCACTCCACAGGAGCAAGGCAGGGAGGATGGCGATTGGTATTTCTGGACACTTTCTGTCACTCATGTCTCTGCCAGTAATCACTCCCTTCATGTTCATGGTCCTAGGTGTGGGCATCTGATTGGCTGGGCCCTGGTCAGATGCTTCCGCCTAGCTGCTGGGAGTGGAGAAAAGGAATATCTGGATCATTTTGCTGGAGGAGTAGGCAATAGAAGAAGACATTTATTTTCACGGACACTTGGACAGACATGCAGCCATCATTAAGACTGGTGTTGCCAATTGTGCCGTGCCCACACCTGTGATGTTCTCAATGAGGTAAATCTTGCTTCACCATGTGCACATTTAAAACTTCAAGCACATGCTAGATCTGTTTCTTCTTGAGAAGTCAGTTTTTCTCAGGTTTAGACCACTTTTTCCATTACCTTTTATTATGCTTTATTTCGTCTTCAACAACACAATTTTCTGGTGTAAATTAAGAACTGCAGTTATAGCTCTGACCGCTTGAAGTGTCATTCTAGGGTGAGGAGACAGGCAGAGTGGAGTGGATCACTCATCTGGCTCATCATTCACTTGCAGACATGTAGCAATAGTTTGGAATCAGGAATTTTCTCTGGCCACAAACAACTTAGAACAGATCTTATATATGAAAAACACAGTTGAGAAAAATGATAATTAACAAAGATAATTTTAAGGGTGGCCTACCTATCCAAACCTCTATGTAATCTAAGTTCTTATCATTGGAATAAATTAGGTGTCTAGAAGATTACATATAAGACCAAGTCACCTTAGTCTCATGCAAAATAATATTCACCAAATTGCCAGCAACTTGAACTCTGTTTCTGCCTTTTTTGGGGAAACCTAATGTGTGAATATTGTTCGTTATGATACTTAGAGTGTCCTGTACTAGACCCTATGTTAGAAATGTATTGCAAAAATTAAATCAGAGAAAACGTTAGTCTCTCTTTAAAAATGTGAAGTGTCCTCTCATATGAGAGCTGTGTAAATTAGCCTGTTGTCTTCTTCACCAGATGTGGTGCTAGTCACAGCAGCTATCTTGGTCTTTGTAGTTGTTATTTTATTTATCTTCTTTCATTTCTGGTTGTTTATTTTCTAAGCCTCTCCCCTTTTATTTTGAAAGTAGAGACAAAAGAGGAAAGGGAAGTAGAGGGAGATGTTTAGATAGAGGCTGGAAGCCAGATAGCCACCCAGATGAACAGAGGTAACTCCAGCAGAGGAATAGCTGCATTCACCACAGCAGTGGGATTGGCAGTGCATACCAGATACCATGTCATCCCAAATCCTCTCTTAACCAATGGCAATCTAGTCTGTCTCAGTGGCTGCCTGCCCAGTTGGTCTAAATGTGGTTTAAAACAACATCATCAATTTTAAAGCCTTTCACACCTCTCCATTCATGTATTTATATGAACTGTTTTATCTCCAACATAAAAATAACATGTGGGACATCAGCTACTAGAAACAAAACAAGCAAACAATGAGACATCGGTTGGTAATGTCATCCATCTACCTTGGATTATTGTGAATAGTGTGAGCTATTAACTATCCAAATTATATTCAAGTATTTCATCACCTGCTTAATCAAGCTGCAAAATAAGGAGTTAGACCACTTCAACTCCAGTGATTTGATTATGTGGTAAAGAGACTGGTGCATAAACATCAATCCTGGGAAATTAATTCATGAAAATTAGCTGGAGATACCCCCAGAGGCCTGTTTTGTATCTGTTTTTGCATAAAATGTTGAACTGTCTACTTACTGAGGGTGTCTTGAGGGGACTAGAATGATTATGCATGATTCCGTAGTTATCTAGAGAGAAGCATGAAGAGGCTATGAAGTGACCTGAAAATGCATTCTGATTAAAGCTAAGTCTTGAACAGGAAAATTGCTTTGAAATGATTAAAGTTAAAATTGTTGGTAATGAAGGAAAACACTTGTCCTAGAATGAGGCCTTTGAAAGAGAAAGTCTCATTTCGAATCTCTTCCAAACCATAGGGCTTTGCTTTTAAATTGCAAAATATTGCATTGTATCAACCTATCACATTATCTCACCTTTGAAATTAATGAAAGATTAGGAGAATGTTCTAGATAAAAATCTGGCAAGGGATATCATGGGTGAAGATCTGCCCTTAGGAGAGTGAAGTCAGCAGCATCCTTTAGAGCTAACTTAGATGAATCCGCTCAGTGGAGCCTTTCCAAGGCTTGGCCACAACCTCTACTCTCGGGGTATTTGGCTCCTTTGTATGTCTAGCATGCCAGGTTGTAGTTCAAAACTTTGTTTAAACATCTGTCTTTCCCACCAGATCATGAGGTCCTAAGGGACAGAGATCGTGTTCATTACCTTCTGTATATTTCCAGCATCTAGTAGAGTGCCAATCCCACCTAGGATTGAGCATATATCTCTGATTACATTTATTCTCTTTGGTAAATATTCACCTTTGCTTATATTTAAAGATGTTAATATCGCATCTGAAACTAGGAAACTTATACTACAGAATTCAGACTTTTTAGCTGTTGGAAAGGTGATATCAGTATCTATAAACAGCATATTTAAACTATGTCTATGCCATATGTAACATAATACCCCCAGCAGAGACTGGGGCAGCTTCTAGAATCAAGCACATTAATATTTCTGCAGCCAGAAGTATGAATTGGCATACTCTGTGGGATAAATAGACTATAATTTTATAGCAGCTCAGGTCAGGTCAGATTTTGCTACCAGAGGGTTACAGAAAACTTCATATTTTTGGAACTCTTTCGATTTTAGAATTGCTAGTAAGATACTGCGGACCTGTATTATATCTTCAGTTAGGAAAGAGTTCTTGTCTACAGGAAATATTCCTAGGTGCAAGGGCCATTACTCTTGTGAGTTCAGGGAGGATGAAGAAAATGATGCTGGGTCTTTCTGCACAGTGGCGTGCTTCCAGAACTATCACTATTGCTAGGGTCTCACAGGATGGTGATACCAGAGGGGGCAATCTCAGTAGCTCATTTCCCACAAAAAAAGCTCACCCATTGTGCCACCCCTGACTCTGTGCCTTTTACCTTATCTGCTGCTTCTTCCTCCCTGTACTAACCTATCTATCCATTTTTTTTCCAGAGCCTCCCTTCTCCACTCCTCCATTGCTTTCTATCTGTATTTTTTTCTTTTATCCTTTTTGGCTCACCAAAGCTTAGATCGTAGGAGTTTTGAGGCTCTTCTTGTTTGCCTTCAGCATAATTCTTTGGCACGTGATGCTCACATACCTCATTCACCTAAACAAGCAAAGCTTTGCTCTTATCAGGTTGTCTTTGAGTGCATATCAGTCAGTGCTTACGTGGAATGGAAGCATTCTGTGTGCATGCCTTTGTTTTATTAGGAGTAGTGTTTATCTGTTCTGTATGCTGTGTAGATAAGCATCGTAGGAATGTGTGAGTGGATAATAGGCTAATACTGTTCTCTGTATGAACCTAGTCTCCTGTATCCAAAAATGTTGGTGAAAAAATTCAAATATGGATATGTTAATCCATGTTTAAAAATAAAGTAGATAGCATCATTTATATGCTTTAGTCTTTTTAAAAAAATATCTTTTTGATAATTTTTAACAGTGCAATTGCTCATTTTTCCATGTGACATTTGGTTTTGCCTGCCTTTATTTCTAATTCTGTTTGATTTACTTAAACCATGCATCTGTTTTGCTGGTATCCACAAGAAATCTCAATGTTATGCTATTTTATTAAAGGAATCATTTTGTTCTTCTCACTTTTTCTTAGTCTCTTAGATTGCTTTTAAAGTTGTGCCTTTATTATGGTTGTTATTGTTCATGTGTAATGTTGACATGAGCAAAAAATGGTGACCAGAGAGGTGGGATCAGGAAAGCAGTGTCTCTGTACTGTCAAGACATCCCCTCCACTTGTTGCACTGCATCATGTTGAATGCGTGACATCACAGTAGAAGCTGCAAGTGAAGTCCTGTGCTTCTTGTTAGTGACCTTGCTCTGTCTTTGACACTCACAGCTCTGGTCTCAGCGGTGATTATAAGGGCAACATCCCCCTTTGTGGTACCCAATCCAGAAAGAACTGGGGCATGTTGTCAGTGCAGTACCAGGAAGTGTAGAATTCCATATTCTACCTTTTAAAAATACTTTTGAGACTATCTCACAGTCCTTTGTAGGGATAGATTGCTGTCAATCCATTGTGGTATATCGTCAGTGATTATGGAAACCCTCCTGTTACTTAATACTGTCTTCTAAAGAACTGTAGATGTTTCCATTAATGTAGGTTAAGGAATTTCCTTGATGCCCAGATAATAAAATACAGCATTTCCAAACAAGCTTTCCTCCTTAATTCACTCATTCAGTAAATGCTTATTGCTGACAGGTAGTTCCCAATCTTGCTCAAAACACTGCGCTAATTTATAATATAGAAAAGGTGAGCTAGAACCTCTGCCTGTCCCATCAGAGACATTATAGGGTCTAGAGTATAGATCAGGGGTTGGTGAACAATGGCCCTCAGGCCAAATACAGCTCGCTGCCTGTTTTTGTAAATCAAGTTTCATTGGAACAAATGTTATATTCGCTAACATATTGCCCATGCCTGTTTTGTACTGCAAGTACAGAGTTGAGTAGTTGCAACAGAGATCATACGGCCTGTAAGCCTAAAATATTTACTCTCTGACCCTTTAGAGAAAATGTTTACTGACCCTTTCTATAGAGATGGAAACATAAATTATTACATAACGTCACAGAAGAAACAGTACCTTATTATGGGAGCAGCATGAATTTTGAACTATGCCTATTTCAAATCTTGCTTCTATCATTTACTAGCCTTATAGCCTTCATCAGGTTATTTAGTAATTCTGAGCTTTGTTTTTTTTTTTTTTTTTTTGCAAAATGCAATTAGTAATATCTATACTGCAGGTTTAATTTTAGTAGTAAGAGAGGTTATGTATATATAAGGCCCTCAGAGTATAACAATAGTCAATAAATGTTCACTTGTCAAAATAATGGGATGACACGTAAGTAGGATGACTATATATCCTAGAGCCACCTTGGTTTACACCTACTGTCCCAGTTTAATTATTAATAACCCCCTTCACTCTTAAGTGTCCTAATTTGGGTAATAGATTGCATGGTCACACTATGCTTAGGGAATTTCTTAAAGTTTCATTTGTGATTATCTTATTTTGATGAGGTACCAAATTTATTTTAAAACTGTAAGTTTTATTTAAAACTTATTTTAAAGCTGTAAGTACTATGATAAGAAAGTAAATTACTTTGTATTGGTCATTGCTGACCTAACCACACAAATGTTTTGGTTCCTATATTATTAAACTTTGTTCCTTTAAGCAAGAAACATTTATTAACCCAATAATAATGTTTTCAAAATCTCATTAAGGAGACTCAGAAATAACTAAACCAGTGAGAAGAAAATCGGTTTTCTGATGCGACAACCTTGTAGTAAGAGGCCCAGGAGGAGTGGGTTCTGCCTTTGATGAAATACAATTGCATTTAAGAAGAGAAAAACTATGGGAGAACTGAGCCTGTTTTTTTTGAGCCTGATAAAGGATGTAGCCACCACTATGCTCATTTTGTTCATTTGAATTAAGTTGGGGCCTGAACCATTGGTTTCCCCTTTAAACAAGGACCTGAAGGTAGGGATCACTGGCAGATAAGTTATGTTCCAAAAGGGGTCACCACTTTTGATGATATCTCACTAGCCTTATACTCACCACTAGCCTTATACATTCTAAGAGAAAACACTGGGTGATAGCTGTGTAATCCTCTGGATCCAAAGGTGGGAGGTCAAGAAAATAAGAGTTGTGCTACTTTATAAAAAATATATTTAACTCAAATATATTGATCTTTATATTGGGAAGAACTGGATATTGGGGAGACCATATACCAGGCCTTGATTCCTTGGTCAGGAACAAATGGATATGAATTGGAGTGGCTGGGAGGGACTCCATGGAAGAGTCAGGACTGAATTGGGTCTTACAAGAGAGATCCAGGGATCTAAGGAAGAGGATTACAAACTGGAAGGACAACAGTAATCAGAAGCAGGCAGATAGATATGGTTTGTCCTGTTGTAGGGGCTCTGGAGAGGCCCTGAGAGTAGAGTACTTGTACTGAGAAATCATGAAGATGAGTTTGGAAGGATGTGACTGTGAAGGACCTTTGATATCAGATTGGAGAGCTGACATTTCTTTAAGCATTGAGAAATCAGTACTTATTTTAGAACAACATTTCAAATTTTGGATATTGTTTCAGTTCGTTTTGACTTTCAAACATAATTGTAGGTAATTTAATACTGTAGAATAAATATCATCTGACTGCTGCTTTGTTTATTTGGAAATTTCTCTCCTTACGCTGCTAAGTAAAATTCATCAAAATATTTTATTTGCTAAAAGTGCAGGTTGTTTCTCCTGCTTACAAAATATTTTAATCAAATGGATTTAAAAGTGTTGTGCTTCACCTCATTCCTCATACCTGACATTGATCATCTTCTGACACTGGCTCTAGTTCTGACATGGTTTGGCCGTGTCCCCACCCAAATCATATCTTGAATTATAGTTCCCATAATCCCCATGTGTCATGGGAGGGACCTGGTGGGAGGTATTTGAATCATGGAGGCGGTTTCCTTCATGCTGTTCTCATGATAGTGACTGAGTTGTCATGGGATCTGGTGGTTTTATAAGGGGCTTTCCCCCTTTTGCTTGACACTTCTTGCTGCCGCCATATGGAGAAGGACATGCTTGCTTCCCCTTCTGCCATTATTGTAAGTTTCCTGAGGCCTCTCCAGCCATGCTGAACTGTGAGTCAATTAAACCTCTATCCTTTGTAAATACAGTCTCAAGTAGGTCTTTATTAGCAGTGTGAGAATGGCCTAATACAGTAAGTTGGTACTGGGAGTGGGGTTCTGCTTAAAGATACCCCAAAAAGTAGAAGTAACTTTGGAACTGTGTAACAGGCAGAGGTTGGAACAGTTTAGAGGGATCAGAAAAAGACAGGAAAGTGTGAGAAAGTTTGGAACTTCCTAGAGACTTGGAGGGCTCAGAAGACAGAAAGATATGGGGAAGTTTGGAACTTCCTAGAGACTTGTTTAATAGCTTTGAGCAAAATACTGTTAGTGATGTGGACAATAAAATCTAGGCTGAGGTGGTCTCAAATGGAGATGAGGAACTTGTTGGGAACTGGAGCAAAGATGACTTTTGTTATGCTTTAGCAAAGAGACTGGTGGCATTTTCCCCCTGCCCTAGAGATCTGTGGAACTTTAAACTTCAGAGAGATGATTTAGGGTATCTGCTGGAAGAAATTTCTAAGCAGCAAAGCATTCAAGAGGTAACAGAGTAGAAAGTTTGGAGAATTTGCAGCCTGATGATGCGGTAGAAAAGAAAAACTCATTTTCTTGGGAAAAATTTAACCCAGCTGCAGAAATTTGCATAAGTAATGAGGAGCCCAATGTTAATTGCCAAAACAATGAGGAAACTGTCTCCAGGGCATGTCAGAGACCATCATGGCAGCCCCTCCCATCACAGGCCTGGAGGCCTAGGAGGGAAAAATGGTTTCATGGGCTGGGCCCAGGACCTGCCTGCTCTAAGCAGCCTCAGGACATGGTGCCCTGAGTCCCAGATGCTTTGGATTCAATTGTGGCTAAAAGGGGCCAAGGTACACCTCAGACCATTTCTTCGGAGGGTACAAGCCCCAAGCCTTGGCAGCTACCATGTGGTTGGGCGTGCAGATGCATAGAAGTCAAGAATTGAGGTTTGGGAACCTCCATCTAGACTTCAGAGGATATATGGAAATGCCTGGATGTCCAGGAAGAAGTCTGCTGCAGATGGGGAGCTCTCATGAAGAGCCTCTGCTAGGGCAGTGTGGAAGGGAAATGTGGGGTTGGAGCCCTCACACAGAGTCCCCCCTGGGGCACTGCCTCGTGGAACTGTGAGAAGAGGGCCACCATCCTCCAGACCCCAAAATGGTAGATCCACTGACAGCTTGCATTGTGCACCTGGAAAAGCTGCAGACACTCAACACCGCCCCATGAAAGCAGCCAGAAGGAGAGGTGTTCCCTGCAAAGCCACAGGGACAGAGCTGCCCAAGGCCATTGGAGCTTACCTCTTGCATCAGCGTGACCTGGATATGAGACATGGAGTCAAAGGAGAATCATTTTGGAACTTTAAGGTTTAATGACTACCCTACTGGATTTCAGACTTGCATGGGGCCTGTAGTCCCTTTGTATTGTCCAATTTGTCCCATTGGAATGGGTGTATTTACCCAATGCCTGTACCCTCATTGTATCTAGGATGTAACTAACTTGCTTATGATTTTACAGGCTAATAGGCGGAAAGGACTTGCCTTGTCTCAGATGAGACTTTGGACTTAAACTTTCGAGTTAATGGTGGAGTGATTTAAGACTTTGGGGGACTGTTGGAAAGACACGATTGTGTTTTGAAATGAGAGGACATGAGATTTGGGAGGGGCTGGGTGTGGAATGATATGGTTTGGTTGTGTCCCCACTTAAATCTCATCCTGAATTGTAATTCCCACAATCCCCATATGTCATGGGAGGGACCTGGTAGGAGGTAATTGAATCATGGGGTCAATCACCCTCATGCTGTTGTTGTGATAGTGAGTGAGTCTCATGAGGTCTGACGGTTTTATAAAGGGCTTTCCCCCTTTTGCTCAGCACTTCTGCTTGCTGCCACCATGTGAAGAAGGACATGTTTGCTTCCCCTTCTGCTATGATTGTAAGTTTCCTCACAGTAACTGTGAGCCAATTCAACCTCTTTCCTTTATAAATTACCCAGTCTTGGGTATGTCTTTATTAGTTATTAGCAGCATGATAATGGACTAATACAAGTTCTGAACATCTTTTTTTTTTTTTAGCTTCTAAACAGAAATGTATTGCTCACAGTTCTGGAGGTTAGGAAATCCAAGATTAAGGGGCTAGCAAATTCAGCGTCTGGTGAGGGCCCCTCACATGGTAGAAGTGCCTGAACATCTTTTTAAAAATGTCGTTCCTCCTGCTAATAGTCTTGTTCTTCCTGATTCTCTTTCCTGTGTTTTTTCCTCTATCCCAACTCAAGGCTCTTTTGCATTTGCTTGTCCTTATCTTGTCCTTGCAAGCCTTTCCCTCAAGAGAAGGTGAAACTACCTGAAGCCAAGAAATGAAAGAATGTTAGGTAGACTATAGGTTTGTGGAAAGGGAGGGGAGGGAACAAAAGCCACACACACCTGTCCCCCTGGCATCTGAAGGAAAGGCTGGGCTCATGAAGACTGTGTCTACCAGATGCCAAAATAACTTCTCAGTGGAGCCAACTCAATCAAAGACAGGCAATTCAGTGCAAATTTAGTCCATGTGGTTCGTTGGCATTGTGTGGGCAAAACAAACCCATTAACTGATATCCCGGATCACTTTCCAGCCAGTAATTTTGGTGTTTCCTAAAACAGAGATTGCTAAAGTGGGAAGCAGGAATAGTCGAGTAGTGAATACAGTGATCCATGGGAGGCAAGAAAAAAATATTAGAACTACTATTTGTATCTAAAATAAGAATCTAAGCCATATTAACATTTGATTTTATGGATTGTTAATAGCATATATGTAATTTTAACATAAATAATAAAGATGAATCCTCAAATTTTCTGCTGATGCATAATCAAAACAGTTTGGTGACTACTATTCTAGATTATGAATTTCCAATCTGTGGGCTCAGTGCCCTCCCACTCTACCATAGGGGCAAGTTTTTACAAGAGTTCTATTAAGACATGTAGGTGAACTTATCTTCACATTCAATAGATACTGAAAATGCAATGATCTGCTCAAGGTTGCAGGGTTCATTTAATATGCTTTTGCTATTGTGTTTTGAAATTTACTGTAAAAGTAACTTTCTTATACCTGAAAAATGTGAATCCATTGAAGGAGACACAGTTACACGTGGGACACAAATAAGTAAGGAGAGGGGAGAATCAAGTTCCAATAAGATGTTAGGTTGGTTGTTCAAAGTATTTAACCTATTGGAAGAGTTATTTATACTTAAGCATCTCTCTCTTTTTCTTTAAAGCAAAAATGGTTTTGTTTTTCTCTCAACATATTTCTTTGTTCCCCTATTTTGAGGAGTAAGTATTAGGACATTTCATGGACCTGACTTCTAGCACAGTGTTGTTTGGGTTTTTTCTTTTTTTTTTTTTTTTTTTTTTTTGAGACGGAGTCTTGCTGTGTCACCGAGGCTGGAGTGCAGTGGCATGATCTCGGCTCACTGCAACCTCTGATTCCTGGGTTCAAGCAATTCTTCTGCCTCAGCCTGGTGAGTAGCTGGGATTACAGGCAGGCACCACTGCATCTGGCTAATTTTTGTATTTTTAGTAGAGACGGGGTTTTGCCATGTTGGCCAGGCTCGTCTCAAACTCCTGACCTCAAGTGATCTGTCCACCTCGGCCTGCCAAAGTGCTGGGATTACAGGCATGAGCCACCACACCCAGCTGCACAGTGTTTTTTTAATTCATGTGTGTATTAGCTTGCTAGGACTCTCATAACAAAATACCACAGATTGTGGCTTAAACAACAGAGATTTATTTTCTGACAATTCTGGAACTAGAAGTCCAAGATCAAGGGTTCAGTATATGTTTGGTTTTTTTCTATAGTCCCCCTCCTTGGCTGTTGATGGCCACCTTCTTGCTGTGTTCTCACATGACCTTCTCTGTGTGCACATGTGCTTCTGGTGTTTCTCTGTGTGTCATAATCTCCTCTTCTCATAAGGTCACTAATCCCGTTGCCTTCAGGCCTCATTTTAACTTAATTATCCCTTTAAAGTTTCCATATCCAAACGCAGTCACATTCTGAGGTATTAGGAGTTAAGACTTCAACATATAAAGTTGAGGGAACACAATTTAGCACATAACAATGTGTACTTACTTATTGATGAGTCTATTTTTTTCAGGAAAGAATGTGGGACCTAGCAGTATTGAGAAGCAACTATATTAGGGCAACTTATTCTGATTTGTCAAGGACAGTCCTGATTTATTTTTATTATCCTGACTTAATTAAAATAGCACCCCCTTGGACTGCCAGAAGTGTTTCATTTGGATGATGAATGATATGGTGATCCTGATAGAAAGCTTCTAGAACCAGAGTTCATGTATTTGAGTCTCAGCTCAAAAAATACATTGCTGCACCTAGACTACCTCGGCTATGAAATAGAGGCAGTAACAGTATTTACCCCATGGGTTATTGTGAGAATTAAATGAGTCAGTATGTGTAAGTCATTCAGAACACTGCCCCGCATAGAGTAAGCACTGAGTGTGTAACACTGAGTAAGCAAAGAGCAGGAAGATTTTATTTGTCATGTGTGATGGTGAATTTTATGTGTCAGCTTGGCTGTGCCAGTGTGCCCAGATCTTTGGTCGAACATTATTCTGGATGTTTCTTTGAGGGTGCTTTTGATTGAGATTTACATTTAAATTGATCGACTTTGAGTAAAGCAGATTACTCTCTGTAATGTGGGTAAGCCTCTTCAATCAGTTGAAGGCCTGAATAGAACAACAGGATGACTTCCCCTGAGTGAGAAGGAACACACCAGCAGATCGTCTTCAGACCTCAACTGCAACATTGACTCTTCTGGTTCACAAGCAGTCTGCCTTTGGACTCGAACTGCAATGAACTGCAACTTTTTCCTGGGTCTCCAGTCGGCTGACCCTCCTTGTCAGATTTTGGACTTGCCAAGCCTCCACAATCACATTTGCTAATTCCTTAAAGATAAATCTCTCTCTCTCTCTCTCTCTCTCTCTCTCCCTCTATATATATATATAGATAGATATAGATATATATATATAGATATACACACACATACTGTTGGTTCAGTTTCTCTGGAGAACCTAGCTAATACAGCCAATATGCAAGCCAAAACTGTATCTGAAGGATAACTTTTAATTTTTACAAAGTTCCTGTATTTCTGGATTTTTATCTCTTTCTATATTCACTATACTCTTTGCCTGCCTGTAGACATATCAATTTTAAAAAATGAAGATCCATGACAAGACACTATGGAGGATGAACAGACACTCTCTCTCTATTATTCTCAGTATTAAAAAAAGAAACCCTGAATTTTACATTCCCATACCATGTTTTGAAGCAATATTGATGCTATCTGATAGAATTCTCATCATTCATCATTGTGAAGATGAATTATTTTTTTCAGGAAGCAAGAGTAGTAGCCTTAATAAATGTTTAAAATAAAAGAATTCTAAGATTGGTTTTGGTAAAATGAGTGTTGATTAAAAAAAAATTGAATCACTATGCCCAAAACTGAGTCCAAAGCTAAGCAGGCAAGCAGATATATTGGCAAGAGTTCAGCCAAGTTAGGAGACTGGCAAATCACCCTTATGAAAAAAGTTAAACATCTTGAGCAAATAAAGGCTTGAGGTACATCTGAGTAGCAGCTATCACATTTTAAAAAGGGTTATTGTAGAAGAGATGGAGACCAGCTGTTTTCCAACTCTGCTGAGCTCAGATAAGAACAAAACTGGATAAAAACTGCAATATGACAGATCATTTAGGTCTAGGGAAGTATTTCCTGGCAGTTAACATAGATGGAATGGTTTTTTAGGATGTTCTGGAATACATTCAAGGGATTCTTTAAAGTTGATTAGGTTTACCTTTTCGAGACGTGAAACAAAGTGGAAACTACAGATTTAGGTTCCCCAATTGAGTAATCAGCAGAATCACTAGGGTTAGGTGGGGTGAGGAGACTTTAAAAAAAAACACAGACTTCATTTCTGTGAAGTGATAGAGGTAGCTTCCAGGATATACTGTTGAGAGTAAAAGCAAGGTGCACAAGAAAGTATAGCATGTTACCTTTGGTATAAGTCTAAAAGGGAAAAAGGAATATGTATGTATCCTTATTTGCTTTTTTTCCTCTTCAAAAAGGAAACACAGAAACAACAAACCAGAAACTAATAAAATTAGTTACCTATTGGGGATGGGGTGGAAGATGGGAATGGGATTTCTCTTTGTATACTTTTTGTTTTAGTTTCCTATTGCTGATCTAATACATTCCCATAAATGTAGCTCCTTACAACAACACAAATGTACTGTTTTACAGTTCTGGAGGTCAAAAGTCCAATATGGGTCTCACTGGGCTAAAGTTAAGATGTCAACAGGGCTGCATTCCTTCTGAAAGTTCCAGAGGATAATTCATCTCCTTCCTTTCTCTAGCTTCGAGAGGCTGCCTGCATTCCTTGGCTCATGGTCCTTTTCTCCACCTTCAAAGCCAGCAGCACTGCATTTTCAAATCTCTTTGAATCTGACCCTTCTGCCTCCTGCTTTCACTGTTTAGGACCCTTGTGATTACATTCAGGCCCATAAAATAATAGAGAATATTCTTGTTATCTTAAGGTCAACTGGTCAGCATCTTAATTCTTCTTTATTCTCTAACATATTCACAGCTTCTGGCAATTAAGATGTGGACATCTTTTGCCAGGACAGTGGCGGGGAGGCATCATTCTGCCTACCACATCTTTAAAAAATAATCTTAACTTTTGAATGATGTAAATTTATATATATTCAAAAATAAAATGGAATCAAAAATGGGTAACAAAAGCAAACTCTAAAATTGAGTATAAATAGAAACAAATAAGCCTACCTCTATATCAAACAGTAACATAACTATACTGGGGAGAAAAAAAAGAATTTATTCCAGGCCAGGCGCAGTGGCTCACGCCTGTAATCCCAGCACTTTGGGAGGCCAAGGCAGGTGGATCACTAGGTCAGAAGATCGAGACCATCTTGGCTAACACAGTGAAACCCCCTCTCTACTAAAAATACAAAAAATTAGCTGGGCGTGGTGGCAGGTGCCTGTAGTCCCAGCTACTCAGGAGGCTGAGGCAGGAGAATGTCATGAACCTGGGAGGCGGAGCTTGCAGTGAGCCAAGATCGTGCCACTGCACTCCAGCCTACAAGTACACCCTTAAAATAAGATATATTTTAAGGACTAAAATAATTACACAGAAATCTTAATTTGTACTCAGCAGATTTATTGTTGGTAATGGTTGTAGTGTGTCACCTTGAAACTATTTTGAGTATATTTTAGGAAAGTATAAATAAGTAAATGTGTTAATGTTGTGGGGAGCCAGGGTGATCACTGTGGAAGAAGGGAGATAAAATATGGAGTGCAGAAGGTGAGGGAGAACTTTGTGGTATTGGATTTTTTATGTGTATTCCCTGAAATGGCATAGAATATTGACACCCCAGGAGCACTGAGCACACCTAGTACCAAATCTTGGTTTCTAAGTAGTATTCCTTGCTAAAAGAAACCAAGGCACTTTAAAGAAATATCTGATCTCAGGGGAACAGGTATAAGGTGCAAGGTAAGCCTGTAACAACTAATAGTGCCAAAAAGTAAGGTAGTGCTAAAATACTGATGAAGACGTGTCCGAAGGACACATAGAGCTCCCACTGGCCAAACTTAAGACATTTGAGCATCAAACAGATAAATAAAAAGTAGTCACAGATTTTGACTTAAAAAAAAGACTTCTTGATATTACAATAGAGGCAGGGTGAAAGGGAAAGCACTTTTTTTTTAGAGAACAATGCCAACTAATAAATGCAAAAGAAGGAATCGATTTGGAAAATCATTATTTTTGTAATCCCTAATGTAATAAGTGATTCAGACAGGATCATCAATGAATGTTAACACAATTAGATGAAATATAGCTGGCATATAGGATATTTACATTATTACAAAATATCTCACAGAGTTATTAATTACAGAAGGAAAAAGATTTATTTATGATGGAGAAATCTAGTCAATATTGCCTTAAGGGATCAAACTTGGCATCACAACAATGAGACGCACCGACATTTTGTACCTCCTGATTTGATGGTACTTGACTCTAGTCATGAGGGAAAAAAATCAAGCAATTTCAGATACAGGACATTTTATAAGGTGGCTTGCCGGGACTCCAGATTAAAAGAAATTAAATGTAAACCGAAGCAAAGAGATGACCACCAAATGCAATTTGTGACCCTTGATTAGACCTTGAATTTTTAAAATAATGGCTGTAAAAGACATCACTGGGACAACTGGAAAATTTTGAATATGGACGACGTAATAAGTAATATTGTATCTACATTAAATATCTTGTGTATAATAATGGTATTGTGTTCATATATGAAACGGTCTTTGTTCTCAGGAGATATAGGTTGAAGTATTCAGGGATAAATTTAGCATGATGTCAACAACTATTAAACAGTTTAGAAGAAGTAGCTATGTATATGTAACATATATGTACATACACATAAAATGAGAAAGAAATGAATGCAGCAAAATGTAAATGCTTACTTTTGATGGTAGCTGTTTTTTGTACCACACTTTCAAATTTTTTACAGGTCTGATTTTCAAAATAACAAGTAGAAGAAAAAAAAACCTTTATTGAGCCCAAGGGCTTCTTGCTACCCTTCGTGCTTATTTAGTTTGTATTTCAAGTTGTTGTTAAAAGATTTTTCTTCTTCTTCTTCTGTGTAAACAATGTGTTTTTGATTATCTTTTTGGAAGCCTTCCCTGACATCCAGCTCCATCTTCGAGTCCCTAGACAATGTGATTTTTTTTTAATACATACGATAGCAAATAGAAGAGATTTCTTGAATTCATGTGATAGCAAATAGAAGAGCTTCAGTGAAAGGAATGTTTTATGTTAATCTCTGTGGAAGTCCAATTTATAGGAAAAACATTTGAAAATAAAATGGTAAATAAAGTGGACATATAGTATTACTTTATAACTGGCACTCAGTAAATATGTGCTAAATATGAGTGTATTTTGTAAGCTTCTAAATACCATTAAAATATCACCTGATAGTAACTATACAACAACAATTTTTTTAAAAACACAGATTTCCAGGCCCTCCTTCAAACCTGTTGAAGGGTAATCTCTTAACATAAGACCCTGATCTGCCTTTTAAACAAGTTTGCTATGTTCTCCTGTTTGCTGAAATTGATGTCTTTAAGAAGATTTAAGATGTTTAAGGGCTCCCTTCCTGTCTTTGGGCTCAGGCTTAAGTCCTCCCCCTCACCTCCTCTTCCATCCTCACCAATCTCTGCTCGCCTCGGCTGATGGGGATTCTTTACCATCTGCCATGATCTATATACTTTATTATTTTTCCTCGCTACCCATCCCACTTTGTTTGCTTTCTCTTTGTTTTCCACCTCTCTCCATGAGTACTAGATCCGTGTTACTCAGTGTACTCTCCATGGAGACAGCCCACCCAGTCTCACACCTAACTCCTGCTGCTCATCTAGTAGGTGGGACAATGTTTTTCACAAAATATATGTATTTTTTAGGACTCTGTGATTTTTCCATAAAGAGAGTCTCTCTAGGATACCAATGACTCTGTGGGAAACTCTGAGAATATACACCAGATTTATGCTTCCTGGGTCTATGCAAATAGGCTCTTGAGGCTAATGGTTAAGATGGTGGAATCTGGAGTTAAACTGCTTGGTTCTAAAGACAGACTAACCGCTTGGTGGCTGTATGACTTTTGGCAAGTTTTTTAACCTCTTTGAGCTTTGCTTTCTCATCTGTAAAAGGGAAATACTAACAGAACCTACCTCAAATGGTTTTTGTGAGGATTAAAGGAGTTTACATACAATAGCACCTAGAAAAATGCTATATAAGTGCTTACTGTTTTTTTCTTTGTATTTCAATGGCTACAAAATGTGTTTACTATTTTTTTTTATTCATCATCACTTTTCCATGGAATCTTAAACCTGGATTAAATTCTGCTTTCAAGCTATTAATAATGATTCTTATAAAATGATCTCTCTATTGCTTTCTTTCTGTTTCTCATGAATTCAGGTTTCCCTAGGACTTCTGCATGCCCATGCCACACATATCCTGTGGCCCCCGGAGCGCTGGCAGAAATTGGAATCTGTTCTTCCTCCAGAGCGCTTACCAGTACAGAGAGAAGAGGAATGACTGCATGAATCTACCTGAGTTGCTGGCATTGGGAGGCCAGTTACTGGAGAGGAATGGAAAAAAGAAGCCTCCAAAAGGGAAAAACTTCTGACAGTATGATGCTGTGCGAGAAACATTTACAGCACATTAAGACGATCTGTATTATTAAATAAATAATTTTCAAATGTTAAAAGTATTAAATGGCACCTGATTTTGTGTTAAATTTTAGTTCCCTGTTGTTTAATGCCCATAAAATATGCAGACCTTTGGGAATATAAAAATATTGCACCCACATGTCTTAATGGGGCTAAATTTCAGATTATTTGTTACTTATTATATTGATTGTTGGGTTTTGATTTTGGTGCTTGCTGCTGAAATAAATTGAAAATATTCAATAAAAATGATGTATTTGTCACTTACTGTTAAGGTAGAACAAGAAGGAACACATATTATACATATAATGATGGGAATTATATTGTGATTTGTAGTATCTACAAAGCAGTAACTGCCAGTTAGGAAGAACAGTAAACAGTGATGTTAAAATAAAACAATGATTTGCTAAGGTCCTGTTTTGAGTATTTAAATCTCATTGAGTACATCCATTAATGAGGAATTTCTTATCTCTTCTGAAAATAAGGAATTAAAATAATGGAGAACCCATTCTATCGATACTTGCATACAGTCAAGCCTTTCTTATTGGCCCTTTTTAATCCAACATTTCTGAGTGATCTCATGCCTATTCACAATGATGGGTAAACCCCTTTATCTGCATTTAGTCATGCTATGTGTTTAAAAGTTCTGAGTGAAATAGAAGAAAAAACAGTCCAGATCAACCACGTTTGATTTTCTTCCCCTAATTATTTCTCAGTATTCACGTCTGCAATACTGAAATCACCAACTGCAAAGTTATAGTAGAATAATAGAGTCTGTAGTTTGTATGGATAAGGGAGTAAATTCCCTGCATCTAAGTCTGTGTTTATGAAAGCTTCTTTTTCTCCCATTGGTTAGAGGTTTGTATTAGCATAATCACATTCAACAAATATTAATGAGCACTTATATACTAATGTATATACTAATGTTGGACAGAATTTTTTTTTAAAGCAGATCTGCCTAAAATTTTTCTGTGGCTCTTCATTGCCCTTCTCAATTCTTCAGTTCCATTTTCTCTTTTTCCCAACTTGAACTTCATACCCTGGCTTTTAACTGCAGTTTACCAAATACTGCTATTTCAAAACTTGTAATTTTTTTTCTTTCTTGGCAAAGTGCCTCCTTTGGAATTATGTGTAAAATGTTTAGTGCATAAGGGTATTGACCCTTTACTTGCTGGAACACAGGAGGGTCTATGGGTCATATAAGAGGGGATTGGGAGTACTAAGGGGAGGTAGAGTGAAGAACAAATAGACAGGTGCTGGTAGTGGCTGCTATTTACCACTGGTATAGAAGAGTTCAATATTTTAACAGTTTACCCCATTGGCTATCAGCCTTGCTACCTTATTGACTACCTGTGCCATTGTTACTCAAATTCATTCAAGATTGTAAATCTTTGGAAGGAAGGTAAATGCTCTTTCTATTCAATTTTCTATTCACTAGCCATCCAGCACATCACCAGCATAATTAATGCCTAATGCTTGTTGAATAGCTCAGCTGACTAGTTACTTCCTCAGGAATACAACCCCAGGCAGAGTCACTGCTCTACCTGGTATATACATTCATTAATGTATCACTCTGCATGTTAATGATTCGTGTACATACTTTCTCCCCTACTAGACTGTGAACTAGTAGTCTAATCTAGAGCAGGGTTTATCTTGCTCAACTTGGTCATACAATTGCTCATAATTGACAATAAAATCCTGCCCAATCAATGTATGAATCCTAGGCACTGTGTTAAGGACAGGAAAATCAAAGTAGATAAAACAAAGGTTCTCATAGTCGACTGGTGGGGGTAGGAGGAACTGTAAAGAGGCAAAGAGTTAACATACAATTCAGCGGTAGGTATAGAGCATGGAATAGGTGCAATGGGAGCAGAAAGGGCTGTAAATTTGATTGTGTCTGGGGAAATAGGGATGGGAGAAACCGTCACAGGAGGAGTGCCATGGACTGAGCCTTCTAGGATGAATGGAGTTCCCCTCCTGTGAATTATAAATTTAATCTGTATAAACGATTTCAGTTACTTAAATAGTTTCCTCTCAAACATTACTGCTAGTTTACAGTTCAGGGTGTAGTGTGTGTATTATGTTTTATACATTTAATTTGTAAAATGTGAAATAATGATTGTACCTCAGGAACATTGAGATTTGTAATTAATTTTTTTTCACTTTTTACAAAAGTCATTTCAAACAGTTTTACCAAGTAACTTATAAAAATGTGTTATATATCAGAGGTTCCAAGATGGCCAAATAAGAACAGTTACAGTCTACAGCTCCAGCATGAGCAATGCAGAAGACGGGTGATTTCTGCATTTCCAACTGAGGTACTGGTTTTGTCTCACTGGGAATTGTCGGACAGTGGGTGCAGCCAACGGAGCAGGGCGGGGCATTGCCTCACTCAGGAAGTGCAAGGAGTCAGGGAATTCCCTTTCCTAGCCAAGGGAAGCCATGACAGACGGTACCTGGAAAATCGGGACACTCCTACCCTAATACTGCGCTTTTCCAATGGTCTTAGCAAATGGCACACCAGGAGATTATATCCTGCGCCTGGCTCACAGGGTCCCATGCCCACGGAGCCTCGCTCACTGCTAGCACAGCAGTCTGAGATCGAACTGCAAGGTAGCAGCAAGGCTGGGGGGCGGGGGGCGTCCACAATTGTTGAGGCTTGAGTAGGTAAACAAAGCAGCTGGGAAGCTAGAAATGGGTGGAGCCCACTGCAGCTCAAGGAGGCCTGCCTGCCTCTGTAGACTCCACATCTGGGGGCAGGGCATAGCTGAACAACAGGCAGCAAAAACTTCTGCCGACTTAAACGTCCCTATCTGACAGCTTTGAAGAGAGTAGTGGTTCTCCCAGCACAGAAGTTGAGATCTGAGAACGGACAGACTGCCTCCTCAAATGGGTCCCTGACCTCCGAGTAGCCTAACTGGGAGATACCTCCCAATAGGGGCCGACTGACACCTCATACAGCCAGGTGCCCCTCTGAGATGAAGCTTCCAGAGGAAGGATCAGGCAGCAACATTTGCTGTTCTGCAATATTTGCTGTTCTGTAGCCTCCACTGGTGATACCCAGGCAAACAGGGTCTGGAGTGGACTTCCAGCAAACACCAACAGACCTGTAGCTGACGGTCCTGACTGTTAGAAGGAAAACTAACAAACAGAAAGGAAATCCACACCAAAACCCCATCTGCACATCACCATCATCAAAGACCAAAGGTAGATAAAACCAAAAAGATGGGGAGAAACCAGAGCAGAAAAGCTGAAAATTCTAAAAATCAGAGTGCCTCTTCTCCTCCAAAGGAACACAGCTCCTCGCCAGCAATGGAACAAAGCTGGATGGAGAATGACTTTGATGAGTTGAGAGAAGAAAGCTTCAGACGATCAGTAATAACAAACTTCTCCGAGCTAAAGGAGGATGTTCAAACCCATTGCAAAGAAGCTAAAAACCTTGAAAAAAGATTTGACAAATGGCTAACTAGAATAAACAGTGTAGAGAAGACCTTAAATGACCGGATGGAGCTGAAAACCATGGCACGAGAAATACATAATGCATGCACAAGCTTCAGTAGCCGATTCAATCAAGTGGAAGAAAGGGTATCAGTGATTGAAGGTCAAATGAATGAAATGAAGTGAGAAGAGAGGTTTAGAGAAAAAAGAGGAAAAAGAAATGAACAAAGCCTCCAAGAAATATGGAACTATGTAAAAAGACCAAATCTACGTTTGATTGGTGTACCTGAAAGTGAGGGGGAGAATGGAACCAAGTTGGAAAACACTCTTCAGGATATTATCCAAGAGAACTTCCCCAGCCTAGCAAGGCAGACCAACATTCAAATTCAGGAAATACAGAGAACGCCACAAAGATACTCCCCGAGAAGAGCAACTCCAAGACACATAATTGTCAGATTCACCAAAGTTGAAATGAAGGAAAAAATGTTAAGGGCAGCCAGAGAGAAAGGTCAGGTTACCCACAAAGGGAAGCCCATCAGACTAACAACAGATCTCTCGGCAGAAACTCTACAAGCCAGAGAGAGTGGGGGCCAATATTCAACATTCTTAAAGAAAAGAATTTTCAACCCAGAATTTCATATACAGCCAAACTAAGCTTCATAAGTGAAGGAGAAATAAAATCCTTTACAGACAAGCAAATGCTGAGAGATTTCGACACCACCAGGCCTGCCCTACAAGAGCTCCTGAAGGAAGCAATAAACATGGAAAGGAACAACCGGTACCAGCCACTGCAAAAACATGCCAAATTGTAAAGACCATCAAGGCTAGGAAGAAACTGCATCAACTAACAAGCGAAATAACCAGCTAACATCATAATGACAGGAGCAAATTCACACATAACAATGTTAACCTTAAAAGTAAATGGGATAAATGCTCCAATTGAGAGACACAGACTGACAAATTGGACAAAGAGTCAAGACCCATCAGTGTGCTGTATTCAGGAGACCCATCTCATGTGCAGTGACACACATAGGCTCAAAAAAAAGGGATGGAGAAAGATCTACCAAGCAAATGGAAAACAAAAAAAGCAGGGGTTGCAATCCTAGTCTCTGATAAAACAGACTTTAAACCAACAAAGATCAAAAGAGACAAAGAAGGCCATTACGTAATGGTAAAGGGATCAATTCAACAAGAAGAGCTAACTATCCTAAATGTATATGCACCCAATACAGGAACACCCAGATTCATAAAGCAAGTCCTTAGAGACCTACAAAGCAACTTAGACTCCCACACAATAATAATGGGAGACTTTAACACCCCACTGTCAACATTAGACAGATCAACAAGACAGAAAGTTAACAAGGATATCCAGGAATTGAACTCAGCTCTGCACCAAGCGGACCTAATAGACATCTACAGAACTCTACACCCCAAATCAACAGAATATACATTCTTCTCAGCACCACATCACACTTATTCCAAAATTGAACACACAGTTGGAAGTAAAGCACTCCTCAGCAAATGTAAAAGAATAGAAATTTTAACAAACTGTCTCTCAGACCACAGTGCAATCAAACGAGAACTCAGGATTAAGAAACTCACTCAAAACAGCTCAACTACATGGAAACTGAACAACCTGCTCCTGAATGACTACTGAGTACATAACGAAATGAAGGCAGAAATAAAGATGTTCTTTGAAACCAATGAGAACAAAGATACAATATACCAGAATCTCTGGGACACATTTAAAGCAGTGTGTAGAGGGAAATTTATAGCACTAAATGCCCACAAGAGAAAGCAGGAAAGATCTAAAATTGACACCCTAACATCACAATTAAAAGTACTAGAGAAGGAAGAGCAAACACATTCAAAAGCTAGCAGAAAGCAAGAAATAACTAAGATCAGAGCAGAACTGAAGGAGATAGAGACATAAAAAACTCTTCAAAAAATCAATGAATCCAGGAGCTGGTTTTTTGAAAAGATCAACAAAATTGATAGACCGCTAGCAAGACTAATAAAGAAGAAAAGAGAGAAGAATCAAATAAATGCAAGAAAAAATGATAAAGGGGATGTCACCACCAATCCTACAGAAATACAAACTAACATCAGAGAATACCGTAAATACCTCTACACAAATAAACTAGAAAATCTAGAAGAAATGGATAAATTCCTGGACACATACACCCTCACAAGACTAAACCAGGAAGAAGTTGAATCCCTCAATAGACCAATAACAGGCTCTGAAATTGAGGCAATAATTAATAACCTACCAAACAAAAAAAGTCCAGGACCAGACGGATTCACAGCCGAATTCTACCAGAGGTACAAGGAGGAGCTGGTACCATTCCTTCTGAAACTATTCCAATCAATAGAAAAAGAGGGAATCCTCCCTAACTCATTTTATGAGGCCAGCATCATCCTGATACCAAAGCCTGGCAGAGACACTACAAAAAAAGAGAATTTTAGACCAATAACCCTGATGAACTTCGATGCACATATCCTCAATAAAATGCTGGCAAACTGAATCCAGCAGCACATCAAAAAGCTTGTCAACCACGATCAGGTTGGCTTCATCCCTGGGATGCAAGTCTGGTTCAACATACACAAATCAATAAATGTAATCCATCATATAAACAGAACCAAAGACAAAAACCACATGATTATCTCAATAGATGCAGAAATGGCCTTTGACAAAATTCAACAGCCCTTCATGCTAAAAACTCTCAATAAACTAGGTATTGATGGGGCATATCTCAAAATAATAAGAGCTATCTATGGCAAACCCACAGCCAATATCATACTGAATGGGCCAAAACTGGAATCATTCCCTTTGAAAAGTGGCACGAGACAGGGATGCCCTCTCTCACCACTCCTATTCAAAATAGTGTTGGAAGTTCTGGCCAGGACAATCAGGCAGGAGAAAGAAATAAAAGGTATCAATTAGGAAAAGAGGAAGTCAAATTGTCCCTGTTTGCAGATAACATGATTGTATATTTAGAAAACCCCATCATCTGAGCGCAAAATCTCCTTAAGCTGATAAGCAACTTCAGCAAAGTCTCAGGATACAAAATCAATGTGCAAAAATCACAAGCATTCCTCTACACCAATAACAGACAAACAGAGAGCCAAATCATGAGTGAACTCCCATTCACAGTTGCTTCAAAGAGAATAAAATACCTAAGAATCCAACTTACAAGGGATGTGAAGGACCTATTTAAGGAGAACTACAAATCACTGCTCAACAAAATAAAAGAGGACACAAACAAATGGAAGAACATTCCATGTTCATGGATAGGAAGAATCAGTATCGTGAAAATGGCCATACTACCAAAAAGGTAATTTATAGATTCAATGCCATCCCCATCAAGCTACCAATGACTTTCTTCACAGAATTGGAAAAAACTACTTTAAAGTTTATATGGAACCAAAAAGAGCCTGCATTGCCAAGACAATCCTAAGCAAAAAGAACGAAGCTGGAGGCAACACACTACCTGACTTCAAATGATACTACAAGGGTACAGTAACAAAAACAGCATGGTACTGGTACCAAAACAGAGATATATACTGATGGAACAGAACAGAGCCCTCGGAAATAATAGCACACATCAACAACCATCTGATCTTTGACAAACCTGACAAAAACAAGCAATGGGGAAAGGATTCCCTATTTAATAAATGCTGCTGGGAAAATTGGCTAGCCATATGTAGAAAGCTGAAACTGGATCCCTTCCTTACACCTTATACAAAAATTGATTCAAGATGGATTAAAGGCTTAAATGTTAGACCTAAAACCGTAAAAACCCTAGAAGAAAATCTAGGCAATACCATTCAGGACATAGGCAAGGGCAAGGACTTCATGACTAAAACACCAAAAGCAATGGCAACAAAAGCCAGAATTGACAAATGGGATCTAATTAAACTAAAGAGCTTCTGCACAGCAAAACAAACTACCATCATTGTCAACAGGCAACCTACAGAATGCAAGGAAATTTTTACGATCTACCCGTCTGACAAAGGGCTAATATCCAGAATCTACAATGAACTCCAACAAATTTACAAGAAAAAATCAAACAACCCCATCAAAAAGTGGGCAAAATGTATAAACAGACACTTCTCAAAAGAAGACATTTATGCAGCCAAAAGACACATGAAAAAATGCTCATCATCACTGGCCATCAGAGAAATGCCAATCAAAACCACAATGAGATACCATCTCACACCAGTTAGAATGGTGATCATTAAAAAGTCAGGAAACAACAGCTGCTGGAGAGGATGTGGAGAAATAGAAACACTTTTACACTGTTGGTGGGACTGTAAACTAGTTCAACCATTGTGGAAGTCAGTGTGGCGATTCCTCAGGGATCTAGAACTAGAAATGCCATTTGACCCAGCTATCCCATTACTGGGTATATACCCAAAGGAGTACAAATCATGCTGCTATAAAGACACATGCATACGTATGTTTATTGCGGCACTATTCACAATAGCAAAGACTTGGAACCAACCCAAATGTCCATCAATGGTAGACTGAATTAAGAAAATGTGGCACATATACACCATGGAATACTATGCATCCATAAAAAATGATGAGTTCATGACCTTTGTAGGGACATGGATGAAGCTGGAAACCATCATTCTCAGCAAACTGTCGCAAGGACAGAAAAACAAACACCGCATGTTCTCACTCATAGGTGGGAATTGAACAATGAGAACACTTGAACACAGGAAGGGGAACATCACACACAGGGCCTGTCGTGGGGTGGGGGAGGGGGGAGGGATAGCATTAGGAGATATACCTAATGTAAATGAGGAGTTAACGGGTGCAGCACACCAACGTGGCACATGTATACATATGTAACAAACCTGCACATTGTGCACATGTACCCTAGAACTTAAAGTATAATAATAAAATAAATAAAATTTTAAAAAATGTGTTATATATCAAAGAACTTTTAAATTTAAATGAATGTTAAACTACCAAATTAGCATGCTCACTTTTGCCTTGTACATAAAGTTTCTGAATTCAGATGGTCAGAAAAAAAGGAAATTAAAAAAAAATTTTAAATTTATTTATGCTACAGTTATAAAACTTCACTGGCACACATTTTTGTGAGAGAGAGTGGAGACTGGCCTTTGGAAATGGAAGTCGGAAAATATTTTAATATTCTTTAAGTTACAGTTTACGTAATCAACTGTAGTCACAATTGGAATTTTTTTGAAGTTTTACCCTCAATAATATTAGTCTACAGCATAAAAACATTTTCTCTATTCCTTCCTAAACCATATTCACCTCTATATACCTGGTGATTTCCTCCTGAACCTTTCTCAGGTCTACTCAAAATTGCCTCCTCATGGAACCTCTCTGGTCATCCTTTCTAAAGCAGCCACTGCCCCTTTGTCACTTTCTATCCACCTAGGCTGTTGCATTTCCTTGATAGCCCTCTCACTGTTGTGATATTATGTTATTTGTTGATACTGTGCCAACTGGAATGTAAAATGCATGTAATCTGTGTTGTTCAGCACTATATTCCAATGACTATGAAAGTGTCTGATGTGTCTTCATCAATACTATCACACTCACATCATATTATCTTTCTTGTGTTACTGTTGTTTTATTACTGTCATTGAACTTTTCTTACTATTCTCATTTTTGGATTTACATTTCTTTTTTTTTTTTTCCTTTGGAGACAGAGACTCGCTCTGTTGCCCAGGCTGGAGTGCAGTGGCGTGATCTCAGCTCACTGCAACTTCTGCCTCCTGGGTTTCCAGATTCAAGAGGTTTTCATGCCTCGGGCTCCCAAGTGGCTGGGACTACAGGCCGTGCGCCACCACGCCCAGCTAATTTTGTTTTTGTATTTTTAGTAGAGATGGGGTTTCACTGTGTTAGCTAGGCTGCTCTCAAACTCCTGAACTCAGTCAATCCACCCACCTCGGCCTCCCAAAGTGCTAGGATTACAGGCGTGAGCCACTGCACCCAGCCTTTTCCAGTTCTTTATTCCATGTCTGTAATATTCTTTTAAATTATTTTTGTTTCTTGTTTCATAATTTATTCTGCATTCTGGATATGTTTGTCAAATTTATCTTTCCTATCACTAATTTAGTTTTCTGATATATGAATGTACATTTTGCTATTTCCAACATTAATTTTATTTTCTTGCATATTTCATTTACTTTTATTCTTTTTATTTTGCCCTCTCTTACAGGGTAGATGTAACATACACATGCACATTGAGGAGAGAAAATATTTGGTTTCTAAAATTCTCTTTTTTTAAAGTAGTGACCTTACTTTATGGAAAAAATTATTTCAAGCCCTTTGGCATGATTTTTAAAAATATGTTACAGAAATTTTTCAGTGTCTTACATTGCATTTTTTTTATCATCACTTGACTGTGATTGCTGATCTATCTGTGCTGCTGTTCAGAAACCAGGTGTCTCTGTAAACACCAATTTCTACCCATTCTGGAGCTGGGGAGTTTCAAGCTAGTAGCATAGCTTTTTAACTGCAGTGGCCATAACTCAGGTACTGGTAGATATCCTTTCCTGAATCTAGAACTGAAGCACTGGCTAACCGTAGAGTCAGGGCTTATATCTCGTCTCTACAAAACACCTCTGATTAGAACCAGAGTGGACTTGGTTGCTCTTAAAAATATACTCTATCTTGAATGATTTCTTTAATGTTTTTATTTTTATTTTTAATAAGCAACAATTGACCAAAATTAGAGATCTGCCAGGGAAAATTCATAATGAGACAAGCTTACTAATATGTCCTAAACTCCTTACAAACTCCCCACCCTTAAACAAAAATTATTTATATAAATATGTATACATATATATTACACATATATTACTAAGAGGACAAAAAGAGACCTGCCAGGGAAAAATCATGAGACAAGCTTACTAAGATGTCCTAAATTCCTTACACCCCACCCTTAAACAAAAATTATTTATATAAATATGTGTACATATATATTAAACGTATATTACTAAGGGGACCAAAAAGGTAAAAATAGCATACTACACATAAACAAATAATATCTGCAATGTTACATATTCACAAGAGTCTATTGAATATTAAGCCAAGTAGAAAATCCTAATTTTAATCAAAATAGAAGTCTACATTTTCTAACCATAATTTAATGAAAATAAATAATTCTGATTTTGTCCATTCAGGCTGCTACAGCAAAATAGATTAGATAACTCATAAACAAGAGAAGCTTATTTCTCAGTTTTAGAACTCAGGAAGTCCAAGATCAAGGTGCCAGCAGATTTGCTCTCTGACGAGGCCCCTCTTCCTTCCTAGATGTCTTCTCAATGTAAACTTGCACGGAAGAAGGGGCAAGCCACCTCCTCCAGGTCTCTTTATAGGGCATTAATGCTGTTCAACAGGCCTCCACCCCTGATCTAATGACCTGCCACACTCCTCACTTCCTAATACTATTGCACTGGGGAGTCAGGATTTCAACTTACGAATTTTAGAGGAGAAAAACATTCAGACCATAGCATATTCCTAATATAGACAATGTTAGGACCTCACATCACTTTAAGTCTATTTAATAACCCTTGCCTTTTGTGCCATCTTTGTCATTTAAAAAAATTGCGTATATTTTAAACACCACAATGTATTATTATTGTTTAATATGTCAATATTTTAAAAATTTACTCACATATTTACTATTTTTTCCTGCATTTCCATGCAGTTGTGTCTAAATGGTTGTTAAATCACCCATTGAGTTCCTAAGTTTGACTGTTATATTTTTCATTCCTAGAATTTCCATTCGATTCTCTTTATAGTTCCTATTTTTCTGCCTAAATTCCTAATTTTATCATCTATTTCTTAAACATATTAATAATTATTATCTTAAACTACATGATCACTTTGATTTTTGAATTTCTCATATGTTTGTTTCTATTTTTTTTTTCTGGGGTTTGGTCAGTTCTTGCAATTTTATATGCTTATACATTTTTAATTCATTTTGAAAAATCACATTTGAAAAATTTTAGAGATAATTAGAAACTATTTAGAGATAATATTTGAAATAATTCAATAAATATTAACTTCTACCAATGAGGATTTCTATTTTGTCTTCACCCTCCCAAGATGTAACCATTTGGGGTCTCATGCTATAATGTTTACCAGAGATCCTCCTCCTTTTTGAGCCTGCCAAACCTATTAGTTTTTAAGCCTCTTTGCTACTGCATTCACATGGGCAAATACCTTAAGAGAAAGAGTGAGCTGACAGTGATACACATCTCAATTTCTCTTACGTCTAGAATCTTGATCTTAGAAGTTATTGGTAAGACTCACTCAGATAAATTGCCCAGATTTCTAGTTGTAATAGGCAGGAAAGTAGGTCCAAAGATAATTCTCTACTATTGTAAGATCTAGAATCTTGTATGATTTATATAGGCATTATGTGGGCTATGGAAAAAGGTGGAAGGGGTAAATGTTTTGGCATCACATTTTAGAACTTCTTTTTAGAATTGTCCATTTCAGAAGAATATTTTGGAATCTTATCTTTAATACATGTTGCTTGTTACATTGTAAGAACAATATAAATTTAGATGTAATTTGGTGTTCAAATTACTAGATGTCTATATATTTTTTATATCACATCAGATAACAGAATCATATTTGCCAGATACCCATTTTAAGTTTGTACTTGATTCTGGTCCACATCTCTTTGGTTTTATGTGAAATTAGATCAAGTGGTCATTTATTCAACTTACATGTGAATCCTTATTATATACCAGAAAGTCTACTAGATAGTGGATGGTTAAAACCACTGGGATAAATGTTCAGGAGAGATACAGGAAGGTGGATACTAAAACTAATATTTAATATTTTAAATTTGCATCATAAATAGCAGTTCTTATCTGTTGTTTCTTTTTACCACATTCCTACTAAATGTAGAGTGGACATAGTGGGGAGAGGAGACTGGGTTCAAAGGGTTGAGTGATTATTTATTTATAAACCAGCTTCACCTTTTATGTTGCTTATCCCAATTTGTTAATTCTTTTCTAATAGTAAACAGAGAATCATGTATATCATTTACTAAATGAAAATTTCAGAACACAGTTTCCGGGTTTTTGTTTTGTTTTGTTTTGTTTTTGTAGTGGGGGGGAATGTGGAAGTTAGTGCTTTCAGACTATGCTCAATGAGAAAATACAAATATTAAATAATAGTGTATACAATTTTGCTTTTCCATGAACAGATACCAAATGTATTTTTAAATTTTTATTTTATTTTAAAATGACCAACAT
The DNA here is from genome assembly GCF_028885625.2 of Pongo pygmaeus. NCBI lineage: Eukaryota > Metazoa > Chordata > Mammalia > Primates > Hominidae > Pongo > Pongo pygmaeus. Next base: position 109,284,664 of record NC_072379.2, on the reverse strand, counting down.
TTCTTAGATTCTATAAATTGAACATCAAACTTCTTACAAATTAAATAAACAAATGTAACATAAATTGAGATAAATCACAGAGAATCTGTTAACAAAAAGGGAATGTGTACTGGAATCTATTGGTTTGTAGAAAAAATAATGCTGAGTATAAGACTAGTTGGACAGCATTCCTGACACTTTCACTTCAGCCCCTTCCCAGCAGTCCTCGCAAATGTAATTCATTTCAATACACATAGGCTCACAAGAACACTTAGAGGTAAGCTGCTTTTCTCTCCCTATTTTTATTATACGATGAACTATTGTACTTGCATCATCTTGCCTCATGTTGCACTCCAATTATTATTCATCTAGTCAGCTTCCATTTATTTTCAGAGATTGCTACATTATCAATTCCATTCTCATCATGTTAAGTAGGCTTCGTGCCAATTTATAGTATTTTCCTTTTTTTTTACAAGTCTAAATGTCCATAGTTTTAAGCCTAAAGAAAAACTAAGCCATAGTTTTTTGTACATTTTTAATTGCAGTAAAATACTTACATAAAGTTTGTGTCAGAACCTACTCTGATACTTGTATTACAGTCTAAGCTACATAACATTGTGTGTAGTCTTTATATTTCTGAGAACATTATTTCAACTAAATCCACTAAAGAAAGAATTTTTAATAGAGATTGTCTACCATAAAAGTTAGATAAAGTTTTTGGGGACTTACTAAGGGCTCCTGCTTAATAAGTTAGTCTTCCTTGACAGTATATTGCAAAAATAAAGTAACTGGCAGAAGTATGAACTAATAATACATATAAATTTACTCTGGGTTATATATCATGACAGAATACACTTGACAGTCATTTATTCTTGATTTTATATTTTAGAATATGAAAATTCAAACATCAGGTAACTTACGTTTGCTCACTTATCTTCATATTCTCATCACCAAGTTGTAAAACATGGGTGCTTCAGAGATTTCCGTTTTGATTTTCAAGCTTAAACCACTGAAAGATTGTGTTATGGTGTGTTCTTCTCTGAAGTCTTCACTGCCAGTCAGTCTGCAATTTCTCTTTTAAATCTCTGGTTGTTTAGTTTCTAATTGAATGACAGTTAAACATTTTGAATCCAATTGAAATTTACATTTTAGGGGATTACTTTGCATGATCATCTGAATATTCAATATCCTTATATTAATAATAAATGAAACAAATGACAGGTGGATTTTACTTTTCCCTTCAAAAAATTCTTTATAGCTCTTGTTTGATCACCAGCTGATATTGTATTCACACAAGTTGTTACTCAAGAATCCTGTGATTATATGTATTAATCCTGTATTTTGGCATTTATAGATCTAAAACCTTCATGTATCGCTATCATTTGATTACATACTTTTGATGAGGTTATAATTAAAGAGATGGATTTCCCTTAGCTCTCATTTAGTCTCTGAATTTAAGTGCCTAGCTCTTTCTAAGATCAAGAGGTTTTTTACATCTTCTCCATTTTCCTGTGGCAGCCACATATACTTTAAATCAAATTTGGAGATCTTTACAACTAAACTTAATTTTTCTCATTAAGTTAGGTAGATATGAGTATACATTGATTTTTATTGAATTTAATTTTCATATGATTTTTAAAATAAGGTCATTAAACCTCCTAAATGATATCAAATTGCTGAAAGTATATGATGGCTTGACATATGTCTAATGGATAATTTAAATATTTTTGAGTTTTAACATCTGAATTTTTGGTTTCTCATTGCTTCTCATTTTCCCTTTGAGAAAAAAAGTACTGAGATTTGCTAAAGTGTTGCTTTATCTTCTACGGAATTCTCTTATAGTCACCCAATCAGTCTGGTTTTCCCAATTATCTCAGTAGTGGAGCATAATGAACAGGAGTTGGGCATCTAATATTTGTTCATTCTGCATGACATTACAGTGCTCTGTAGTGGCAACTTCCAGGGAGCAACTCTGGGCAGTAAAGTTCTGATAATGACAATGACTATAGCTGTTATTTTTTGAATACCTCCCATGTATCAGACACTGTGCTAAGTGATTTGCAAATATCATATTTAATCATATTTAGTCTTCCCAACAATATTTACTTAAAGGTAGACGGTATTCCTAATATAAAGTTGGGAAGGCTGAGTATCCAAGAAGTTAAATGATTTGCCCAGGGTCACATAGCTAGTAAGCGGTAGGAGTAAGATGAGAATCTAGTGTCTATCTGGTTCTAAAAGTATTAGTTTGGTGCAAAAGTAATTGAGATTTTTGCCATTACTTTTAATTGCAAAGCTGCAATTACTTTTATACCAACCTAATAGATATTGTCTTTTCTTTATCTTAATGGTTTGTCAACTTGAATCATTGCGACAGGCTCCTGACTGTCAGAGATAATTTTCTAAAAATATAGATGATCATGGGATTCTTATTCGTATTGGCTAGAGAGGATTCAAATCCCAGGTCAACCACTCGCTAGCAATGTAAATCTGGGAGCAAATTACATTATCTCACTAAAACTATCATTTCATCTGTAAAATGACTATAATGGAAGTAATGGCTAATATTGAATACTTATCATTTAGTGGATATTTATATTAATTATTTAACCACAACAACAACTCAATGAGGAGATTATGTCATTGTCCTCATTCTACAGTTGGAGAAACCAAGGTAAACAAAAGTTAATTGACCTTGGGTGGGGTGGATGTCCCTTAACTAAAGACTAATGGAACCAGGATTTTAACCTATGCCTGTCAAACTCTCAATCTCTGAGAGCCTATGCTCTTAACCACTTGATATTCTATTTTCAGTATAATACACACTTTCCAAAGTTGAAGTGGAGATCAATTTAAAAAATAGAAGAAAGTATGAATGCATGTATCTTTTCATGTGAGCAAGTTGTATACAGAAATGAACATATCTAAGCTCTGTCATTTAATCATATTTTTCATAATTCAAAAAGGTAAGCAGCCTTGATAAAAAAGTATGCAAATGTTCATGTGTCCTTACTACTGTTATAAGATTATTCTACTGTTATGATAAGCGATCAATGAAGGTTTGGTTACCATTCTTTTTCTTTCTTATCCTACTCCTTTTCCAAGATACATGATGACATTTTATCATAGTCCTTAAGAAATATCTCAAATACACTAGCATTAACTTGTGGTTTTAAAGAAATCACTTAGCAACACTAAAATTCATTATAGAATCATGCATACAGAGCAAAGTGTGACAGACAATGCTGCAGTAGCAGTGGTGATTATAAATGATTCGTTGACAAAATGTGACTCTGCAACCTTGAAATGGTGCCACCGGGGTATATTATGCATATGGCACTGATGCCCGTTCAAAGATTTGTAATTACCAAGCACATGTTACAGGATATAATTTCTTGCTATGGGAGAAATCAAAACTCTTGTGTCTCTTAGCTCAAGCATGGCTCACATCACTTTAATGTGTGACAGAGGTACCATATACTCAATTTTACATGTTACCTCTGAATGTCAAACAATGCCCTGGAAATGTCCGGTAGAATCTGTGTGCAAACCCCAAACAGGAGGCATATCACTCAGGACAAATGTTTCTAGGTTTCCTTCCCAGGAAAAGGGCTGTTACATTTCCTTGGGGAATGAGCTAAATTTTTTAGCTGCAAGAAGCAAAGCTAAAAATAAAAATGCTCCTGAAGAATAAATCAGGAATAGGCAGCACTTAAGGACTTTGGATAAGCTTAAAGACAAAGCACTGTTTCAAAAGATAATGAGATTTCCTTATCATTGATAGTCTGAGAGCTAATGGAAAAGATAACCACAGTCTTCAAAAATCTGGGGCTCTAGAACCCCTATCAGCAGGGACTCACATAATTGTGTTCAGACATCAACTGAATATGTGACTCTTATTCCTTAGTGCCTGCCTCATAAAGGTGCCCTGTAAGGATAAAAAGTTAAGCCTCTCAAGTGCTGGATTTAGTAAAATGGGTTCAATTTCTGTCCCAGCAATGCTCAGGCTTATTTTAGAGTAAGCATAGGTTCCTAAACTATTACAATCTACACAATCAGAATAGGTCAACTTTACATAAATTTATATACACTTGTCAACATGAATATTGTCATTATATATCACAGGTTCACAGGTGATCTTCACAATCGTCCCATATGGATAAACTAGTTTTCTGCTCTTTTTTTTTTTTTTTTTTTTTTTTGAGATGGAGTCTCGCTCTGTCGCCCAGGCTGGTACAATCTCAGCTCACTTCAAGCTCTGTCGCCCAGGCTGGTACAATCTCAGCTCACTTCAACCTCTGCCTCCTGGGTTCTAGGGTTCTAGCAATTTTCCTGCCTCAGCCTCCCAAGTGGCTGGGACTACAGGTGCATGCCGCCACGCCTGGCTAATTTTTTGTATTTTTAGTAGAGACAGGGTTGCCCAAGCTGGTCTCCTCTTTTCTGAGCTTTAATGCCAATCCAAGAGCATGACCCAGTTATACATGCTAGAAGAATCCTTGTTTCCAAACATGAATGATGTTAGCATTTCTACAAGTGCATATTAATTACCTCCTTTTTCTCCTCTATTGACCAAGACTTTAGTTTTCTCTTTCTCCCCTTTGTAGAGATCTACAGTCCCTTTGTGAAGTCAATTTCAAGGCCACTGTTTTCTGCTTTATATGTGAGGGTGGAAATATGTCAGCCTGGAGGGAAAAGATAAAGCACTAAAAAAGAGACCCTGAAGCTATAAACCAGAACTACAGAACTGTTACTACAGAGTCTTCACCAGAAAGCCAACTGAAGAGTCTTTTATGGTGAAGAAAGTCATTTTGGTTTGTGGTATATTGTTAGATATTAGGATAATGAACTCTTATTCTGCTTTTGTACTTGACACTCAAATGTTTATGCTTTAAAATTACTTTAACCTTTAAGACAGAAATAGCCTAATGCCCTTCAAAAGAAATTACATTACCACAAATATGCATTTACAACATCTGTTTTCTTCTTTCATTCTCTATCAGATTAAGTAAAGTCTTTAAAAGGTGACACTATCCAGAACCTTATAAAAATGTACACAGTGATGCTAAACCTTAGGCTGCCCTCTGTGATCAGAAGGACAGAGCAGCCATAGGCTGAGAAGAACAGCCCCCAAATGACGATGCCTCTAAATATGTCCCCTTTTCTAGGTGAGGACCCGAATCAGTGTAAGCCTTTTGATTTCTTACCGTGGAACATATGCAGTACTAGTCCATAAATGTACCTCGTTTTCTTAACTGCATTACTTATAGAAACATCATGAACAATTTTGGAAATAATATTTTCCCCTAAATGTTTAGATTTAATGGAAGTTTTAGAATAGAAGAAAATTGAAACTTCAAGCTGTATCCTTAGTAGACCTTTCTCACTTTAATGAAAATGTACTCTATAAAGCTAATGTTTTTCTATTGCCATTTACAGTTCGTTCCCTTATTCTATGTCTAAAACTTCTAGGTTATAGGGTTGCAATAAAATAGAAATGGCGCCCAACTGGGAGCCCTGCTCTCATGCTGGTAACACCACTACTGATTGGTAAGACGCTGACCACATCCTATGAAACTGAGAGACGCTGAGAGACGCTTTGCTCCTCACAGGCTTGTTGCAGAAGCATGAATGAATAAATATTTTGTTCTTTTAAGGTATCTCCCAGCAGTGTGGCTGATTGGATATGGTTTATACTCTCTGATATTCTGCACATGGTTGTGCTGTTCTTTTTATGCTTGGCTGTTCCTACTCATCCCACTAACAAAAACATAGCTTGTCCACAGCTGGTTCTTCAGGTTGGCTATCCTCAATGGCAACATTTTTCTTTAATTCTTCACAACAAACAACACATGGCCTGTCATATGACAGTTGCTTAATAAATAAAATGAATTCCAATACAATAAAAGTTTAATACTTCTGCTTTACAGCATAACATTTGCTAAATAGAAGAAAGATAATGTATTGTTATAGATATGTTAACTGACCTAGCCTAATCATCTCTCTCCATGCATCTATCCAGTGCTGAACAATAGAACTTTATGCGGTAGGGAAATGTTCTATGTCTGCACTGTTCAATACTGTCATCACTAACCTTGTGTGGTCGTTGAGCACTTAAAATGTGGCTGGTGCAACTGAGGAACTAAATGTTTGATTTTCCTTAATTTTAATTAATTAAAATTTAAGTAGTAGTGGCTAATAGTTCTTGGTACTAGACAGCACAGACCATTGCTGATCAAAATATTTCCTAGGGACAAGAGAAAGTTTTCATGGCCACCAGGATGCTTAAAACAGTTTTGACAGACAATCTGTCAGCCTATATAAGTTGTAAAATTAACTTCAGGTTAAACTCTATCCACAGTCATTAATTTTTTTTTAATAGTCTACGTGGAGCTGACTAACACACCTGGTAATAGGTTTCAACCACTTTCCCATGAAGGTTAGCAAAGGCAATGTATCAGATGTGGATTGGTCCTCCTATGACCCAAGCTACCATTTTCAGGGGAGACATTTTGAGCATCTTAATGATCACTGATTCTCAGATATGGCTTCAAAGAATAATTGGAGATGATTCTTAAACACAGCCGTAAGAGAAGAGAAGTTAAATGATTTTAATTCCACAGACGTCAATGCTCTTATAGAAAATGAGGAAGAAATATTTCAGCCTAGTAGTTAGACCGTATTTTCAAGAGAATTCGATTTTTATCTTTGTTGGGAGAAAGTCATACATGGAGAACATTCAGATACAAATTTTTGTGAGGTAATTTTCTCAAAAACAGAGTCAAAATTCAAAAGCTGTGGCCTTGTAGCAAAGGCTGCTTCAGAATATAAAGCAAAAATCATGATTAAAAACAACAAAGATGAATCAAGTACCCTGAGGCTCAGCGAGAAACTCTAAAACTGACAACAAAAGAAGAGTCTGGTCCGACAAGAGCAAACACAATAAATTTAGGATCAAGTATGCAAATCATGGCCATATAATAGATTGTCTAAATCAGGACATTTCATCATGAAAAGGGGCACTCTTAATAATTATGCTGGGAGTATAGGTGGAAATTTGCACCTCTTCTGAGTTAATACAGATGTACGATCACATTAACTTTTTGGAAAAATGTGTTGTGAGTTAGCATTAACTGTTTGATAGCAATGGTTAGGACATTTCTCCTCTGCACAACATATCCTGGCTCTTTTCAAAGACTCACATTTTCAGAATTTTCAGGAACTGGGTTTTTAAAGGTTGGTAGTAGTTTCAAAAGTCTCCCTATGCAACTGCCTTTCAAGGAGTGCCCTTCATTATGCCGAAGCTCTGTATCCAAATTAGTGGTGAAGTCTTCTGTTATTATAAATCATTCCTTAAATGCATCCTTTAGGGCAGGCCAGAGCTATGTGGAATATTTAGATAAAGAGTTGGCAAACATTTTTTTTTTTTTTTTGTAGAGGGCTAGATAGTAAATATTTTCAGTTTGGTGGCTGTATGATCTCTTTCACAGCTACTCAACTCTTGGAGCTCTCGTTATAGCATGAAAGCAGCCGTATACAGTTTATGACTGAATAGATGTGGCTGTGTTTGAATAAAGCCTTATTTACAAAAACAGGTGGTGGGCCAATTGATTTAGATAGACCCAAGCATAAAAGACACAGAAGTCAGACAAACATTAAAGAAGTCAGACAAACATTAAAGTTACCTATATTCCCATAGGGCTCTTTGTCACACAGATACAGCCTCCTTCCTTCCTTTCTTCCCTCTATCCCTCTTTCTTTCCTTCCTTCCTTCCTTTATTCCTTTTTCATTTACTAAGCAAATGTATACCGGAAACCAACTCTGCACCATCAATTGGGGTTACAAAGATTAATAAGATAGATATCTTCATAATTTTTTCTCTGAATAATCTTCTATCATACTGCCCAAAGATGTGTGATATGGCTTAGTGTTAGAGAAACTGAGGCCCGAGGCCATAGGATGGCTGAAGCAGAGCCACACTTGACCTCACTGGCCTGACTCGGTGCACTGCTGCTTTCACCGTTGCAGCTTGGAAAGTGGAAGAACAAGAGAAGCAGTAAACCAACATCAATCCATTTTTGAAGATCCGTTTATAACTTACATTCTGTACATAGCTGCATTTCTCCAATCTCCCAAGGAAAATTTTTATTTTTAATAACCCACTCATAAAATGAATAATAAATATGCTTTTCTTTATGGTATTATATTTTCATCAGAAAGCACTGGAAATACATAAAGCAATATAATGGCAAAGCAATTAGCACTTCTAACATTTCTATTAGACTCAATTAAATATTCTGCTATATAATAAGTATATACTAATTAGCAGAAACACTAATGTAAAATTGCTTTGTCTTTCTGTCATTCTATAACTTTTTTTAAAAGATATTTATCTTAGAGTTGCATGTTTTCCTTAGATCTAATTACTAAAAATAAAACAAACTCTATTTAGATGTAATGTTTAGGTTGGTCTTAATAGAAATTACCCAATTTCTTACATTGCAGTTGCATTAACCACATTCAGATCACCAAGAGCACCCTTGTGATTTAACCTCACGGAGCAAGTGAAATGCACTATGGCAGCTTCAACATGTTAAGTCAGAGACAGGGCACCTCTAGCCCAATGTGTCTCATTAACTTGTACATAATTTCTTAAAGAAATACAGTATAACATCTAGGTCAGGGCACTATCTTTTTAAGTCTTCAAGATAGCCTCCAAGAATATTACATCATTGTCTTGACTTTCCTGGAATACCTGTTATACAAGACTGACAATATTTGTTCTACTTACCCTTACTACAAGATTAATTAGAATATCATATAGAATAAAATGCACCAGACTTTGCATTAATATCTTCCATAATTCTCATTTAATGCTCACTCAAACCATGTAAGTGTGGAAAAAGAAAACTTCCCTGGGTCTCCTGGTGCTTTTGTAAAAAGCCCTAGCTTCCTGAGACATCTTTCCCTTTATAAGCAGAGAAAAATCATTTGTCCTCATCCCTTACCTACGGAGCATCCAGCTACTCATGAAGGGCAATTGACCTGGCTCTTATTGCCTGGTTCCAGGGGTAAAGACTGGGGAAAAAGGCAGGCAATGCAGTTAGTATTTACTGTGAGGTAATAAGAAACCTGTCTCTGACCCAGAATAAATACCTCCTGTGTGCATTCGGAACAAAAGTAATAAAGATGACTATGAAAAACCTGACAGTGAGATAAATAGATTTTATAGACGAAAAGATAGACATTTACTAGCATATAAGGGCGTCTAAGTTAACAGATCAAATAGGGATACTGAAATTTCTCCTGTCACTAAGATTACCGTTTTAAAATTGTCCCTTTTCTTTTTCCTGGTTGTGGAAGTGGTGGGAGAGTTTCTGGACCAGCTTCCTCTTGGCTCCAGTTGCCTGCCCTTGACATAGGGCTTAAATTTCCCCACCCCCAACCGCCCCCCGCCCCCTGCCCTTCCAGCACTCTGGGGCCCTAGGCTGCTCTTCAGTCTCCAGGGCCTCTGCATCCATGTCCTTCCTGCCTGACATAATACCTGCCCGTGTGTAGATGAAACAGCCCCACTATGTGTGGTGCCCTCCTCCTTGCCTTACCGCACTTCCTCTTTCACGTGGATGATGATCATTCAGTCGTTCATTCTTCATGCAACCGGCGCCTTTGCCAGATTTGTTTCTGTTTGCTTCCCTTATTTTTTGTAAGAACCTTTTCCTGCCTCTCTGTATATTACCCTCTTTATGCTGCTGGTTCTCAATGTCTTCTCCACAGTTCTGAAATCCAAAATGTCCTGAAAATTGAGAGGTTTCTTATTTGTTTGCTTGATTGGTTTGTTGGTTGATTTTTTTACCTGCCTATTTGGCAGTAAAACTCTCCCGGCCTGACCTGAACACATTTGAGGGCAAAACCTGGCTTGAATTCATAGAAGACTATTTGGAGACTTTATTTCTTCCACTTGGTGTGAATCTTGCACGTTTCATGATAGCACCTTAGTGCACTTCTACAATACTGCTTTTGATCCCCTGGAGGTGAGAGAGGGATTCTGTAATATGTACTATAAGCTTCATACTACTCTATTTTGAGATTTTAGATTCTAAAAAATATTTTTTTACTTCCTAAACATACCCAGCCTGAGGGGTTCAGAGAAGGAATTGGGCTTTTCATTTTCTGAGCTGAAACAACAAGGAGATGAGTTGTGTTCCAAGACTGTTTACTCCCTGTGCCATGCCTACTCAACTAAGCAGGCAATGCTATGAGGTCTTCTTACCCCTTATATTAAAATTAATAAAATCAATTTTCTGCTCATCTGAGGAGAGTTCTGGAGCTAAGACAATGATGGAAATACTAAACAGAGGAGTCTCTCCATTCAGAGGCAGGGAAACACAGTACTTTCCATAGGGAGAGAGCAGAACTTGGGATTAAGTTCTAGACAGTGATGCTGATTTTGAGTGTAGACTCCAGACTTTATGAGCATGGAGGATGGGGCACTTGTGGGCCTTTGAGTAGGCTAGACCCAAGACAGGATGAAGAAAAGTTCTAGAAGGGAGAATTTTGGCAGGTCACTCAAAATTGGAAAGGACATTAAGACTTTTGTTTTTAACCATTTGTTTATCTAGCAGTGGGGCTCCTAGGAGGCAGAGACTCTGCAGACAGGAGTTGAAAAGAAAGATAGGGATTGCTTCAGGAGAGCAAGATCCTTAGAAACTGAAATCTCCTAAAACAAGAATTTGAGGCAAATTGCCTTGGCAAACTACAGGGAGGGTGGGGATTTGGGGATTGATTGACACAAGCAGAAGCCTGGAGAAAGAGTAACTAGGGCTGTGGTCTCTGCCCTGTAATATCAAGATTCGAACCTGAGTCCTCTATTCTAGGAGAAATCCAATACCCTTTTTTAAATTCCTCCTAAAATTTTAGATGCTAAGACGTGTTTAGGCTAGTGGTAAACTGGGGAAGAAATGCTGAATCTAACGGTATTCAAATCCAGTTAAAAAATATAAACACCCTTATGATGCCAAATTGGTGAATGAGCTACCAGTTTTTGAACCTGCCTGAAGGAATCACTCATAACAGCTGGTAATCATTTTTTTTGTGTGTCATTATGGCCAGTAGAAGATGTTGATCTTCTTGTTCCCTCATGCTATTCTTTTTTTCATTGGCACACCTGTCTTACTTTTCTCAGAAACGTAGTTCTTCCTCTTTTTCAACCTCCTTCCTCACTCCTTTGTTCTCTTTAACCCCAGAGCATGGCACTACCCTGTCCTGCACGCCTCCCTGTCCTCCATGTGTCTCTCTCTTTGCCCCTGTGTGTTTACATATCCCTGCCCTTGTAATAATGAACATATACGTGCATTTTTAAAGTTTATTTAGTAATATTAACAAACAATTCTGATGGTAATTTTTTAACATGAAACTGAAAGGAAAGATTTGTTTTCCTCAAAAAATCTTGTCCCTCTCTTGCCCCCTTACCTTCATTAAATATAACCTTTAAACTTGGGTCCAGCTCATGAGTATATATTTTTTCTATTGGTCACTTATTCTTAATTAATTCATAGAAATAACTGTGTGCTATTATTTAAAAGTTCATATTAAAGCTTTTCTTTTAAAGAGAAGAAATTCTCCTGTTCTAAAGAGTTAATTATAATTTGCAGTGAATTATCATTACGTTTTTACCATAATGAAGAACGTAATTGAAATGTGTCTCTTTGGGAAAGTACATACAGTATATGACTTCTTTCTGACCATGAATTTCCCTGAAGCAAAATTCTAGCATAGTCAAATTTACTTTTCTATATCTATTTAGCAATCAAGAGAATTTTGTTCTGAGAATAAGCAAATATTAACTGCCCACTATGGGAAATAATAGAAAAGGGAGGATTGGGGATTTGGGAGAAGAAAATGGGGATTGAGCACACGGAAAACTAGGAGTAGAGGTTTATTGCTGTGGTTTTCAGAGAGGAAAAGGAAGGCAGAAGGTGAGTAATTTGGGTCTCAGAATGGCCTTCCTCTATAGTGAGAGGAGCAGAAGTAAGGAAGGAGTCCTCAAAAACAGGCTGGGGAGCCAAGTCCAAGAATCCTGCCACAGTCTAGAATCTCCTGGTGAATATCCTGTGTTTAGAGATTTGAAAACACTCATTTGCTGCTAGAGCAGACATGCTAAATAAGGCAACAGTAGCATGTTATCTGAAGTGTTCATCATCCTGCAGCCATGCAGTAGAGTTGGACTTGGGAGTCCAAGCTCATAACTCTGATTCATAAAATCCAAAAGGCATTGACCTCTTGGAGGGAAGAAAAGACGAGAGAGGGTAAGGTGAGAGAAAATGCCTCTCACAATGCAATGCTTTCCTCAAACAGAGCACAATTGATTTTAAGCATGTCTTTGACAATGAATAAAAAGTGAGATCCTGAGGAATGGATGGTCTGAAAATTTCATCTCAGAGCCCATTCTTACTATTTAAGTTATACAAAAATTAAAGATAGCATCTTTATTTGCTTTGTATGTGGGTCTTTGTTGTCTCAGTTTTTGCTGATATTTAAAATACTTTAAGATTCCCTTTTATGCCCTTAGTTCTTCTAACATTATTTATCTCATAAAGGTTTTTAGTCCTTCAACTTAAAATTCTCTTGCTATGAGGGATTGCAGAAAGGTCATCTTTACAGTTATTGGAATTGAGGGGAAAAATACTGGACATTTGATTTAAGGAATTTAGAAGTCTTTATCAATATATATCATCCCTGAGAAGTAATTACCTAAGCTTTGTTTAAATGCCCAAGTGATGGAAAATGTGTTGTCATATAGACAGCCCATTAAATTTAAGATAGGATTATTTGTTTGACAATTTTCCTTACATTGATCTAAAATTTTTCTCTCTGCAATTTCTTCTGCCCTCTGAAATAAAGAAATATGATCTATTTCTTTTTCTAAGAGGTGGTGACAATTTTTTTTACATGTAGTTCAAGTTCTTTCCTTTAGTAGCAAGTTTCCTGTATATTCCTATACATTGTGGGTTTTTTTAATTATCACATATGATACTTTTATGACTGTAATTCCTTATATCTGACTTAGGTTGGTGGCTTCATTTAATCTCATTTGATCTCTCTAATCCTTCCCCCTTTTCCTTCCCTGCCTACTGCTCTTACCATCCACTGTTCCAGACCTTTCTACTCCTACAGCTCCCACCTTTTCTTGTCCCCAGTTGCACCTTCTCTGCAAACAAACAAGAGCTTGGGCCTGACAGGTAGCTCCTCTGAGGCTGGTGGATATGTCATGGGGACAAGTGGGCATCAGGCCAAGTGTTAGCCACCTTCCATGTGAGGGAGAGAAATCAAAACTGCTGTGTCTTAGGGCCGCCAGCCCCAGTGAGAGCAGAGGAGCTTCCCAGAGGTAGTGGCTCTAAAGGCTCCCTTGATGGAGCTATGCTTGGCAGGAAGGGGCTGGCATCCCATGGGACCAGCTGCATTGGAGCCTGTAGCTTAGAAGCCCGTGGGAACTGGGTACCAAAGTCACAGGAGCCAGTGGAGGCCAGAGGGATGTCTGACAGAGTTCATACATTTCATATTTGAAATGCCTTAAGAACATGGATTCTCTGACTTTTACAAAAATAAATTCTGACACTTAAAAATCATAAAATGCTAGTGGTAATACTGGTGGATCAGTCTTACAAGAAATAACGCCAAAATGCAGTAATGCTATTTCCTCCTGCATTGCAGCCAGTCCACCCCCAGCAAACCTTCACTCCTCTACCAGTTCCCTCCTCTGTTCCTAAATGACAAGATTTCAGCCCCATTTCCTGGATACTTTCTTGTTTTAATGCATAATAAGTTTACGTGACTGATTTTGGCATTCATCTAATAATAATGGCTATTAGGTATGCGTTCAATGCACACTTAGTGAAGCCAACTCTTGGGCTCTGGGCTGAGCACTAGGGATTTAGCAGTGAATGAGACAGAGGGTTGAGATGGAGCTCTGGGGCCAGGCTACTTTCATTCATCCCCAGCCTTGTCTCTTACTCGTTCCTCTAGCCATTATTTAATATTTCTGTTGCAGTTTCCCCATCTATCAAACAAGAATAATAATGGTAACAATTAATTGATAATCTAATTTTCAATTAAAAATCTAATGGAGTTGTCAGGATTAAATGACTTTATACATGCAAACCACTTAGAACAACACTTTGCAGCCACTAAATATTAAGTAACTGGCATATGTTATTACATTTGATGGGTCCTACCCTCAAATGCCTTATAGTTTAGTAGACAGAAAAGTAAGTCTCTTTCAGCTGACACTGGTGAACTGATCAGAAACTTTGGTTAAGGCTATTTGACTATCTAAGGCTCTACCAACAGCACAGTTTTTCAGCCCTTATTTTTAAACATTTTTTTTCCCTAATCTATAAAGATATCTCAAGATAGGCCAATGCCCTTCAGATGCCACTGCCTAGTGCATTATGGTTAACCAATATGGTATGTGGAACATAAAGCAGTATGGTACTTTTGAACTGGTGTATATTTGCTGTTAAAGAGCCTGGCTACTAATTAAGTTCTGGAAAAAGTTGAGCAATGTCTTGGCTCAGGATGTTATAATAAAATAACATAGACTGGGTGGCTTAAACAACAAGTAGCTCTGGAGGCTGGGAAGTCCAAGATCAAGTTGCTAGCACAGGCCCTGGTGAGGGCCTGCTTCCTGGCTTGCAGACAGCAGTGGACTTCTTGCTGTGTGTTCTCTGTCTTCCCCTTAGAAGGGCACTAATCCCATCATAAGGGACCCACCCTCATATTAACCTCATCTAAACCTAATTACCTCCTAAAGGCCCACCTCTAAATACCATCACATTAGGGGTTAGGGGCCCATTACCAGTAAGTTACAAAACTTACCTACAACTCAGATTCTTCACTCTGCAGTAAAAAATCAACAATACCAACACCAACACTCCCTCAGGGCTATGAATGTGCAATGAGAAGTTTTATATAGCACCCATTGCTCAGCATTTCAGAAGTCCTTCTGTCCAGGAGTTAATAATAATGAATTTCTAAAAATACATAATGGAGGTAGAAACATGTATCCTATATTATAGTAATTTGCAGTTGATAGATAATTAAAATTAACCCCCTTCCTGGTACTGTCTATCCACATGATTTTTGCAAGTGTGTCAAAATATTATTCCAATCATCTAAATGGAGGACCACGTACATATCTTTTGAGGGCACAATTCTAATTAAAAGATGGCAGCTGAGAGGTAGTAAAGTCTTTGTTATAATTCAATCCTTGTCAGACAGAATTTGAATTGAATTTGAACATTATCTTCCACTGGAATTTTGTTTTTCTAGTCCCAGGAAATGTATCCTTTGCCTTTATTTTTTCAGACAAAATATATCCTTTTGTCTAAAAAAATGTTTAGACTTTTTTTTTTAAACTTCAGGCAGGGATCCTGTGACTGTTGGGAGCCAAGAAAATATGTATTCTCAAAAATATTGGCCTGGCTCAGTGGCTTCCGTGTGGGATCCAGGGGTTCTCAACAACAGTCATGTTAATTCCTTGGAAGCTGCACACCAGTGGTAGCCTGAAGCTCAGGAAGAGAGTGTTTGTGAGTGGCAGGCAGCTGTGGGCACGTAGGTAGGATGGTAGTTATGGGGCTGACTTAGGAGAAGCAGTCCTGCTTTTACTGCAAACTTCTAGAAGACAAGAATGAGCTGGATACGGACTGCCAGGAGAGACTGAGCAACATTCAGGGGCTCTGCATGCCTCTGGCAGACACTTGTTTGGTCTTTGTTAAAATATTGGCCTGTGGAAAACAGGTTTGCAGTACTATTTTGGCCATTTTATACCCATCAAGAAAACTTTTGGTTTATTTGGAAGCAAATGGTTTATGAGAGAAGGTCAGGCTCTGAGTCAGGCAGCCTTGGGTTCCCAGTGCCTCCATTTCCAAGCTGTGTTGTTTTGAGCAAGTTACTCAATCACTTTGTTGCTCAGTTTCCTTGTACATTAAATAACTGGTGTCAGAGGGCTCTTGCGAAGATGGAAAGTGGGAGGGTAGCTGTATACCTGGAGCATCGTAGGTGCTCTAGAAATGTTCCTTTAAATCACATTCTAGAAGCACAGCCACAATATTATTTCTGTTTGGTTTGAATTTAACTTGTATTTTTTAAAAGCAAATGCCTTTGTATTAATTAGAGAGATTTAAGCTGCAGTAAAGGAAAGCCACACTAAAAGTGTTTTAAATAAAAAGCAATTTATTATCCTACATAATAAGAAATCTAGAGGCATTTCAGGGATCAGTTAATTCAGCAATGCAATGATGCCATCAAGGACTTGTTTTCTTTCCATTTTTCTACTCTGTGACCACTAGTGTGATGATTAACACTGAGTGTCAACTTGATTGGATTGAAGGATACAAAGTATTGATCCTGGGTGTGCCTGTGAGGGTGTTGCCAAAAGAGATTAACATTTGAGTCAGTGGGCTGGGAAAGGCAGACCCACCCTTAATCTGGGTGGGCACCATCTGATCAGCTGCCAGCATGGCTAGAAAAATGTGAAAAATGTGAAAAGAGAGATGGGCCTAGCCTCCCAGCCTACATCTTTCTCCTGTGCTGGATGCTTCCTGCTCTCAAACATTGAACTCCAAGTTCTCTTCGATTTTGGAACTCAGACTGGCTCTCCTTGCTCGTCAGCCTGCAGGTGGCCTATTGTGGGACCTTGTGATCATGTGAGTTAATACTTATTAAACTCCCCTTTATATATATATATATATATATATATATATATTCCATTATTGCTGTCCCTCTAGAGAACGCTAATACAACTAGCATGTTAAATTTGGTGCGTGTCATCTCAAGATGACACCAGTATATAATTCCACCAAGGAGCAGAAGGACACATTCAGTATATGAATCTCTCTCTCTCATTAAACCTAGGATGGAAATCTATCCCTGAGTCCCCACAGAACTCTTTCCCTTCTGTTTCATTGGTGAAAGATGTGTCACATACCCATGCTAGACCAGTCATTGGCAGGGAGACTAGAAGAAGAGCTATGATATAACCACAATGACCATTCATCTTCTATGTCTGGGGACAGGCCTATAAAACGGGCCCCCAGGAATCTAAACAGTTGTGCAAATTTTGGTAGCAAAAGAGGGAGTAAATTGCTTTGTAATAGACAGTAAATGGCTGTTGAATAGGCAGCCAATACAAACTCTATAGTAGACTATTACTAATTAACAAGTCAGAGTCAGACTATCGTGAGACAAACTCTTTCAGAAAGAAACTGAAAGAGGAAAGCCTTAAACAATAGAGGTGGCTAAAGCCAACCTCAGCTGTCCAAGAAACGTGATGGATTTACATGTTGGTAACAGCTACAGTGGCCAGAAGTTGGTGGTTGGAATAACTTTTGGAAAGCTGCTGTTTTCTCTCTTCCTTAGGACAAAGTGGACACTTCTTCTCTTCTGACTGGGAAAAATATAACTATGTGGAATGCATATTCACTTCCTTAAAAATGTTCTATATGCTTCTGTTTGAGATGTTTCAGCTCCTGCTCAGTGAAAGGAAATGCAGGGAAGTTAGGATAAGGAGACTACTGTCTTCAACCATTCTCAAATGCCCACATGAGGAGAGAGAAAAGAATAACCAGATTTATCAATGAGATGAGAGGAAGCTACACAGATGCTGACTTTAAGAAAAGCCAGGAGTAGGGGAGAAAGATCCAATACCAAATGTCTGACAGATAAGAGCCTACAAAATATTCCAGTATTTTTAGAACTGTCCAGAAGATGAGGCAAAGTCGCTCCTTTAAAGAGGAACATTTATTATTTATAGGAGAAAAAGTCACTGGCCAATAGGGAATTTGTTAACAGTTTGAGCAGTGTCTGGTTGTTTTTATTCCACACTTAAGTCCCGAGTGGAACTTGAGTTGACATTAAGGTATGAAGGTTTGGAAAGAGTTACAGAGGAGAATTTCTTGAGCATTTGTGTTATCACAAATGAGAATGATTTGCTAGTGGAGGCTATGCCCTATTTCTTTGGCAGTCTCTGTCAAAGAATATCTTCTTATCGGCTATGGTTTAAGCATGATTCAAGAAGGTTGGATCTGATTATATTTCAAGTTTCCTTCTAGTCCTTTAAAATGATTCTTAGCCATTTTAAGGCCACTGGGGGAAGTGTTGGGGTTCAAGTGTCCTCTGTGAAAAGCAATGGCGTATGAATGGTGGCTGTTGGCAAAACAATAGCCAGAAGTGGGTGGGTTTTTTGCATTCAGACACCCTTGTGAAGGAATATAGTTTCCACACAGTTTTATTTATCTTATCCATTCAACTGCTGTATCTGCAGAAGAATCACTGTTCATATGTATGTATGTTTATATGTGGGTGTATATACATATATACGTGTGTGTATATCTATATACATACACACATATGAATTCTTTTGAAAGATAGATAAATAGGTGCTGAGTGTAAAGAGATGTCAGGGGAAAAAGCAATGAGATTCCATGTCTTGTGATACATGAGAGATGCTGAACACACTGCTGACTACCCTGGCAGTTTCTTTTAGTTCCTAGGTATACATACTAGTTTTATTTAATAATCATATTCTAAAAAAGGAAAATGGAAACTGACAAATAAGAATGGAGCATAATTCAGTGAATCTAGTTCATGTCAGAATTTAGATTCAAAACATTTTTAAAGAGATGGAAGAAATAAATTTTCAGAGGGATATGCGTCTAACTCTTCATCTAATATTCCATTAAAAGAACCCAGAAAATAATGTCTTTACAGGAAGCTCTTACCCTGCCCTTACATAGGTTCAAACACATTTCCTTTCTTTTTTAGTTCCGTGAACGAAAGGTGGCTATTTGAGTAAAACTAATTAGCTACCAGGGGAAAACCATAGCCTTTCATTACAATCAAAGTTGATAAGAGTTCATCCAGAGGTTTAGTATATTTCAGGCCTTGTCAATGCTTAGGAAGGAATTGGATAATTCCCATAATTAATACAGAAACTAGATTTGATTTTCTGCTTTGAAATTATATATTAAATTTAAAAAGTGAGACTGGCATAGTAATGAAAGTTTAGATACATAAAAGAGGTAAACAAATTATGATATACAGTCAGGAGAATGCTGCTTAAATATTGTGATCTAGCAAATTATGATCTGAAGGGACCATATATATAAATGAGATTGTCATAGCTTCAAATAATTCATTGTTTAAATCTAAAATCAAACAATGTGGTACTTTTAGTGTCTCTAGCCTCTGAACTTCTTTGTTAAAGTCAAGCTCTAATTATAAATCCTACTATGCCTTTGGGTAGTTAGTCCAGTAGTGACACTGTTTATTCATTATGTACACTGTGATGTTTTGTTGCATAGTATATTCTGAAAAATTAATTTTGCTAGTAGAAGAAAACCATGTTTCAAAATAGTAGGCCAACTTTAGTTCTTTTGAAGTGGGGTGTTGTTATTTTAGATTTTCATCAAGTTCATCTCCTATGTAGATAAACTGAAAGCCCCAAAACCAAGTCCTCTACGTTCTAAATATATGAAACATTTATGACCCATAAACATTTAAACAGTTGTTCAAGAGTTGAATATTTCCATTGTCACCCTCTCTCCTTACTTTAGTTTTGGAGATAAAATAGCTGGTTGTGTAGGAATTGGTCAAATTTATTTGTTCTAGGTATCATGTAAGTAGAGTCTTGTTGCTATACCTTCCTTTAAATGCATCCTTGTCTCCTCTGAATATCAGAAAGGTGAGGAAAGATGAGAAGAAGGGAAGGAGGGAGAGAGAGAGGAATGAAATTGACTTTGTGTGAGGAAGGGAGGGAGAGAGAGAGAGGAATGAGATTGACTCTGTGTGCACCCCTGTCCCAAACCTTTCCTAGCCTATTCTTGCTGGCATCACTGACGATTTTGTCTGCAGCTGCTGCCTCAATTGAGCCCATGCTTACTGAGGCAGGACAGTGAGGTAGCAGGTGTAGTTGGTAGTTTTTCTTCTTTCTATAGAACCAGTATCCAAGCAATTGTGATAGGCCCTGGGCATGTGAATGTTCACTGAAAGGCAGCCTGCCTTACTCATGACCTGTCTGTGGTCCAGTCCACATAACTGAGTCTTAACCTCAGTTTCCCTGCCTAGCCCTCTTCAACTTTGCAGGCCTGCCACACTGCATGGGCTTGTGATCGCTCTCCCCTGGACAGAATGGGGAAGAGCTCTTCTGATGAAGGACATCCAGCTGCCCTAACCCAACACCCATTGTGCTACATGCTGGAGAAATAGTGATAAAACATGCCATTCCTGTCTCACGAAGGTTAGAGACCAGTAAAGAAGACAGACATTAAACCAACACCAAGCCAATTAATTGCCATATGCTAATTAGTATCAGTAGAGAAGCTATGGGAGACTGAATTGGGCCTGCGTCTTAATTTATAATGGTAGCTGAGCAATGATATCGAGAAAGTTTTTAATACAGTTCTCTCAGAAATGACAGGCACAGCACACCACACAGGGCCACAAGCCTGGGTGTCACACTCAGGGGCTGGAAGCAGATAGAGAAACTGGGATAGTGCCTTTATGATTGTAGTGGTGGGAAGCAACTAGGTAGAGACATCCCTACTTTCCGCCCCACTCCTTGGTATAAATTTTCTGTATTACTCCATTACGCACTGCTATAAAGTAATACCTGAGACTGGGTAATGTATAAAGAAAAGAGGTTTAATTAGCTCACTGATCCAGAGGCTGTACAGGAAGCATAATGCTGGCATCTGAGGAGGCCTCAGGAAACTTAGAATTATGGTGGAAGGTGAAGAGGGAGCCAGCACTTCACATGGCTGAAGAAGGAGAAAAAGAGAGAGCTGGGGAGATGGTACACACTTTCAAACAACCAGATCTCGTGAGAACTCTATCATGAGAAGAGCAAGGGGGAAATTCACCCCCATGATCTAATCACGTCCCACCAGGCCCCTCCTCCAACAGTGGAGGTTACAATTCCACATGAGATTTGGGCAGGGACATAAATCCAAACCATATCAGGTACTAAGGGGAAACAGATCATGGTGAATAGTTGGGGGAATTGTAACATGCTTTTTGTGAACCCGTGAAAGTTAGCTTTCAGTGAAGATGTGAACAACTCATGTTGTTAGTCTGGTCCTGTGATGCAGCATACTCATGGAAAGATTAGGAATAAGGGATGTCAAATAGTCAATACAGAATCCAAAAACGTGGTTAATACAGAAGCCAGAAGAGAGGGACATGACTTGGATTGTGTAGCTGGTGTGGTAGGGTCATAAAGAAGGGATGTGATGAAAGTGATGTGAACTTGCTAAAGTCCTCTCTCTGGCTTCCAACTGCATCCGGCATATAATCTCAACCTGTTGGGTGACTCTCGAGGCCCCCCACAATCTTTCCTCATCTGGTAGATCCCTGCCTGGCCAGTCCTCTCCCAGTTTCTGTGATTCACTGAGCTCTTTCCTATCTCAGGGCTGTTGCACATGCTGCTCCCTCAGCAGGGAAAATTCTGGGGGCAGGGAGGTCAGACAGGGAAACGTCTGAGAAAGTGACTTCAGCTGAGAACCAAAGGATGAGGAAGGAAGGATTCCCAAAGCCAAAGTGGAAGGGACAAGAAAGATCATTCCTGTGAAAGGAGGGAAGGAACAGAGCACATTGAAGGAGCCCAGACATGGTCATGTGACTAGGGCATCTCCTGGAAGAACAACGCAAAATGAGGCTATGGAGAGAACTTCCGGGGCTGGACCACACTGGCCCCGTAGGATGTTAGTCTTTCTTCTAAAAGCAATGGGGAGGTGCCTACTCCACCAGCTTAATTTTCAGCCATTCTTGAGGTTTCAGCTGGAGTGTTATTTTCAAAAGGAGCTCTGCTCTCTCTCTCTCCAATTTATATTCACTTCCCCTACCTTTATAATCTCTGGCCTTGACCTCCCGAGGACTTAGCTCAGGTTGTAATTATGTATTTCTTTGTCTAGGGCTATGCTGTCCAGTCTGGTTGCCACTAGCCACTTGAGCACTTGAAGTGTGGCTGGTCTGAATTGAAATGTGCAGTAACTGTAAAATATAAATTCAAAGACATAGTGCAAAAAATATATAAAACATCTCATTAATGATTTTGAGTACTGAATGCATGTAGAAATAATGCCATTTTGGATCTAGAGGGTTAAACAAAATATATCATTAAATTAATTTGACCTGTTTCTTTTTGTTTTTTAAATGTAGTTACTAAAAAAATTTAAAATTACATATGCAACTTGAATTTATATTTCATATTACATTTCTCTTGTACCATGCTGGTCTAGACTGTAAGCCCATGTGAAGGGAAGAGCTGGTTAACTCTGTTCACAATAGAATCACCACACACATAAGGAGCACCCTTAATATTTGCTCAATAAGTGACTGTGAGAACTTGAGTGGAGTTGTGAAGGTCACATGGGAGTTAACCACGTGAGGGTGTGTGTTTGTTTCGCGTGGGGAGGGAACCTGGGCCGGCAGCACCTTTCTAACAGAGAAAACAGAAAAGCAAATGTGTGGAGGCATGGACTAGCAAGGAGGTTTTAGGGAACTGATATTTTAGCAGAGTAAACATGGGCAGGATCACCACGGAGATGTATATGCCATAGTAAGGTATTTGAACTTTGCTGAACGCAAGGGGAACCAGACTCAATGAAGAATTTTAAGCAGGGAAGCAACTTGATCAGATATATGTTAAAGAACGAACAAGGAAGTCAGGCAGAGGGTGAGCTGAAGGCAGGGAAGCCACTTTGGAGGCATTTTTGTAATCCAGGCAAGAAGGAATGAGGTCATGAGCAAAGGAGAATTGGGTACTGAGGAAGAACAGTGGACTAACTCCAACACTCTGGAAGGTAGACTCCAAAACCAGGGAGTCCAAAGGTGGAGGTTGGAGGTGATTTTCAGCTTCTGGGTTGGGTAGCAGGATGTATGGGGCATCTGTTAATAATTGAAAAGTACTGAGGAGGCAACCAAAGCCACTTTTTTCAAAATGCACATCTAATTGTGTTGCCATTCTCCTCCCTCTCTCACCTCCATCCCCATCTTGAAAGGCTTGAACAGCTTCCCCTTGCTCTTAGAACGAAGATTAAAATCTTACAGAACCAGTGTGGTCCAACCCTGGAAGCTCTCTCCATATTCTCATTTAACATTGTTCTTCCCAGGGGATGCCATAGTCACGCTGGTGACATCTGGACTCCCTCAAAGTGCTCTGTTCTCTCCTTCCTCTCACAAGAGTGATCTTTCTTTTCCCTCCCACTTAGCCTTGGGAATTCTTCCTCATCTTTTGGTTCTCAGCTGAAATCCCTTCTCAGGGATGCTTTCCTTGTCTGGCCACTCTGCCCAGGTGCTTTTGTTCAGTGCTCCCTCACTATCCCATTTTGTTTTGTTTTGTTGTTTTTCTTCAGAGCCCTTCTGACATTTATGTGACTATTTTGATTCATCTATCTTGCTCCTGCTAAACCCTCAGCATCCTGTGGGTCTGTTTTCTTCACCCTCACGTCCTCTTGGCACATTGCTCATCCTCAGTACATACTTGTTGAAAGAAGCAAGCAGTTGAATAAATGAGCCTGGAACTTGGGAGGCAAGTTGCAGCTGTAAGTTCAAATTCACATTTGGATAGCATCTTCCTGGGCCAAACCTGTGTGTGGTACCCCGTGTTCCCTTGCATCGTGAGCTTGCATGATTACCTGCACTTTCAAAACATCCCTCCCGCTAGGGAGGAGAACCAAGACTCACTTCCCTTCCCTGAAACCTGATCCAACTCCAGATACCTCCTCTTTCTTTCTAGCTTGATTTTCTAAGGAGCCGGCTTAGTTTTGCACATATCGCATGTTTTGACCAAGAGAAACAGGTGATATGGCAGATTTAGTGAAGGATGAAATAGAGTATTTTGGCATCTTAAGGATCTAAATTTTGAATTGTTTTTTACTCTTCATTTTCACATAATTTTACAAACTGATATGTCAGTGGATTCAAGAATTATTGCAGAATCCAGCCACCCAGAAAGTTTGCATTAGAAAAATCAGCATTAGAAACGCTAAGATGTAGAAATACAGTGAAAGCAGAGTCTACTTTTTATCATGAATAATTTATGCAATTCTTCTATTAACTATTCAATGAAATAGCATGCCTCAAGCTGACTGTTTGCCTGAGTATGTTATATTCATTTCAAGCTCTTTGATGTTTAATTTGGCTTACTTTCTCTTTAAATACTAAACAGCTGGTTTTGAAAGCTGAATTTAACACTCAACAACCAGACAGAAGAGGCGACTGCTGTTTGCTATGCATGGGATATCTACACTCAATGATAAATCTTGGTTTAAACTTTAATGTGACACTTCATAAATAAATAGGGAAAACAGCGTAATTATCCCAAACACGTGTTACTTGCCTGAGCAGTAGTTTAATGCATGCAACCTGGCTACAATCTGTACAAAGAATATCTTTAAAATTTTAATGTGGCTCCCCGTGGATGGAAAAGTAACCACTATGAAGTTGTTAAGATGGTAGTTTTCCCTTGTTGGTTGGAAAATAATTCTAATTAGGGCAACAGTAATCTCGAATACACATTACGTTCAAGAAGGAAAAACTGAAGATCCTATATTCCTTTAGCTTACCTAAAAGTAGTGTCCCTCACTTAAGATAGGCAAGAATGAACTTGTAAATCACTCAACTCAATTTAACATAAGCACCAACAAAGAAAAAAAAAGCCTATTACTATATCAAAAAATTTGTTCAGCATGATCATAAGCAATATGGCAAGATGGTAAGATTTTTTTTTTGCACTGCCTCGATCATCTTTATTCTACAGAATAGCTCTTGTTTTGTCTATCCAGACCTCTCTCTGTTCTGACAACAGAAACTCTTTTCCTAGCTACTGGTGGTGGGAAGGGTCTACAAAACTTTTTAGTCCTCGTTCTTGTGACTGATCTAAGTGATGGGCAGGTCATCCAACCCGGGACAATCCAATTCTTATGTGGGGACTTTTCAAATTCAAGATGTGAAAAGAGAGCCTTTTTTTCTTCTCTGGTCATATGTCCTAGGGATGTGAACCCAGATAAACCCAGAGTGATGTCTTTTGCTGCATGGAGAATATGATCTGAGGAAAGGAAGCTGACGAGAAAATGCAAGAGGTTGAGCGTTCAGATAAAGGGGTTTGAGTCCTTGGTTTCAGCCCCAGAGGTCAGGTCCACTTCTGCCTTTTCAGCAGATGGGTTATATGAGCCAATAAATTTCCCATTGTCTACTTTAGTTCATTCACTTGGGGATTCAGTCACTTGAAACAGGAAGAGACATGATAGATACATCCCATTAATAAGGCGACAACTCAATAAAATAATGAAGTGGCTACCACTTTCAGGTATCCTTAAATCCAAAAAGACAACATGTCTGTCACTATCATTCTGCTTCTTTCAAATCAACTTACTTTCCTTAAAAAAAAAAACCTTCCACAAAACTTCAATGAAGTAATCAAGTAACTGCTGCCATTCCTAATGATTAATATTTTAATTTAAAAGCCAGCATTTTATTCAACCTAATCTCTAAAAAGGACCTCCCTAGTAGGCAATCAGGGCTGTCAAATATAAATATGACACTGTTGATGTAAAGTGGAATTTACATCTGAATATTCTGCTGTTGAGTTGCCAGAAGCATTTGTCATGATATTTTTCAAATCCTATCACCCTAAAGCAGCAGTGTCGTCTGTCTTTGCTTGTAGCCATTTCCATGCAGCAACATTAAGAACAAACTTAATTGACAATCACTAGGAACCCAAGGGCAGCACCATGATCAATTATCTAAATATGCTGGTGGTTATCGAAGAGAATGGAGTTCATGAATCTCATATAACAAGGGTTTTATGTAAAAAAAGTTCGTTCTTTGGTGGCATGGAGCTATCATCTGAACCTGATTTATTTTTATTTAAAATATATATTAAATGAAAGTTCAATAAGCTTTTCCCAGTTTGAAGTCTTGAGAACTTTATGGGTGCAAACTAATCCTAAAGAGGATTACCAATATTAAGAGTGATAGGTAGTTCTTATCCATCAGCTCTTTTCTATATTACTCTTTTGATAGAAGATTCTTGAAGGCCGAGTCCTTCTCACTGGGTCTATCAATGCACTGTCACAATTACATTTTGGGAGAGAGAAGGGATTCTATTATGGAGATTGGCTTCTAGAATTCTTTTCCTGAATTCAAAAATTATTGGATATCAAGTCTTTGTTTTAAGAAGTCATTTGTATCAGAGATAATTGGTTTGTCATTATAGGTCATTTTGAAAAAAAATAAAAAAGACTGATAAGTTGTTCAGAAGAGCTTGTGTTTCACATGAAGAATTTTGAACATTCAGGAGCATTTTCTGGTGGAGAAAGTAGGGTTTGGGTTTTGGAATCAGACAGACTTGGGTTTGAATCCCAAGTCTGCCATTTACCAACTGTGTAACCCTATGCACATTTCTTATCTTTTCAATTTCCCCATTTGTGAACCAAGTGATGGTATTACATCCCTCATAAGATTGTTCTGAGAATTAAATGAGATAATGTTTGAAAGGGATTTGCAAAGAACTGAACACAGAGTGAATATTTAATACTTTGTGTTTCTTTGGATTAAAAAAAACTATGTTTAGGTGGATATACTGATGAGAATTGGTTCTTATGGTTTGAAGTTAGAAGTCATTTTGGATCTACGGATTCTATTGAGTGTGACAACAGTTAAGCAAGGCTTAATTTGTATATATCAGCAAAGTCCCTCTCATCATTATTATTCTTTAGTGAGGTCCCAGAGGTGGTGACAAATTATTTTGAATTTCTGACAGTCTGACAAAACATTGCATGGTACAAAGTGTACATCTTTATTCTATTATTGAAAAGTGTTATTTTATCTTAAATATTTCTGTGTTTTTGTACTTATGTTTTCATGAATTGATTTTTATTACCTACTATATGCTAGACCATGTGGTAGGTAATATTGCAGGGACCTTGTCCCCAAAGAATTTGCATACAATCTGGGAACATTGTTGAGTGAGGCACACATGTAACTACAACACAAGTCAGTAAGAGAGAGTGATGCAAATACTGCAGAGGCGTAAGAGCAGAAGAGATTTACCTTCAGCTGTGTGTGTGGGAGGATGATTCATTGTTCTGGAGCAGTAGTCCTCAATCCTGGCTGAACATTAGAATCACCTTGAGAGGTTTAAATCAAAAACCAAAATTTAAAAACTCAAAACACAACAAAACAAACAAAAAATAGTGTCTTTGCCCTTCCCCAGATCAATTAAATCAGAAACTCTATGGATCCCAGGCATAGGTAATTTTTTAAAATCTCCCAGGTGATTATAATATCTAGCTACTTTTGAGAGCTACTGCCATAGCTTTAAGGCTGTGTTAGGACCACAATATAAAGAAAATGTATATTCATATAAAAATCATTTTAACTGTTGTTTATAAGACAACAAAGAATCATAGTGACATTATCAGATTTGCACTTTAGGGAGATAATGTGAGGTCAATCTGACTATGATATCTGTCATCCTGTTGATCATTCTGGTTGAGTTGGGATCCATTCACATCTTTTTCCTCATAGAAGCATGACTGTATTTAGGCATCCAAGTGTCTCTTACACAGCTTAGGGAGAATATGACTCTACCTGTCTTCTCCTGGGATGGATTTTCATTAGTTTAAGTAAACCACTGCATAGCCTTTACCTGAAAACTCTTTAGAATTCATAGGCAATCTTGCAAGCAAAATTGGCCCAGTCAGATGGAAGGGAAGTATTTATAATCCAATGGGAACATGATTTCTTCCTCCGGCTGGAACTAGGAGTGTTGTCCTAATTGTCACTTTAAGCATCATGTGACCATAAAGAGACCTAGACTTAGGAAGAAACAGCAGAGCACAGGGGTTGAAATAACCCAAGCCATAGTTGACGGCATTGGTCTGTTGATTAGAAACTCCTCCTTCCTTCTTCTCTCTTAGCTTCCATACTGCCTCTGGTCTTGCAGTTAGGCAAGATAACCATTTCCTGTGGTTTGAGTCCATTTTGGACACAGTTTCTGTTCCTAACAGCCAGAATCACCCTTATGGATCCAAGGGAGTTTGGGTAGAAAGGGAGTAGTAATAGGTTAAAGTTTTAAAATTGACTAGGAGAGTAAAAGTATTATTAATAGAAATAAAAATGTTAGGAAGAGAAGCAAATATTGATTCTTGTCATGTGTTTGAGGGGCCACTGGGAAGTAGACACAAATGTCCAGCTTTTTGATATGCTGCTCTGAGGATTAAAAGACAGACTAAGACTAAAGATACATATTCAAAAGTCACCTGTATACATATAGTCTGGAATTTTACAAGTAAATGAGAGTCCCAAGATAGAGATTGGTAGCTTGACCTCACCTACCTGAGCCTACAAAATCAATTCACATTTACATTTATGTCTTTGTTAGAGACTTATCTCTTTCTCCTAAATGGGGATCACTATGGGAGTGTTTTCTGGGAGTCTCTGAAGGAGGAATCACACACAATGCCAAATCTTCTGATCCCAGAGGCTCAGAGACTGGAGTGGCCCTAGTTCCACAGGTGAGAGCCAGTTTTATGTCAAACTTCTGCTATTCTTTGTCCTCTAGACCTTAATGCATTTCTTCTTTTGTATGGAATTTCACAAAGGGGCTAGAAATTCTTTCAGCTTCTAGGCTGAACTACACAAAGATTTTCTCAAAACTGGGTTCTTCCATTGTGTGAAATTGCGTCCTATGTGTGAAATTCCTTCCTAGTGGCCCACATTCAGTCCAGGACTCTAGATCGACCAAAGAAACAAATTTTTTCTTCCAGTTTCCTCATCTCTCTCCTCCCTCTGCCTCATCAAAAAGAAAAAATCCCCTTTTCTTTCCAGTGATGGAACAAATATCCATTCTCATCAGTTACTGCACATGGATTCAGGGTGCTATGTATAAGTGAGGAGGAAGAAAGAGTCCAATATTAATAGCTTATTGTTCCAAGGTAGCCAGCCTCACAGGTGATCCCCAGTGATCCTGACTTCCTGTAGCTCCCCCATCCCCAGTTGTATCAAGGTTGATCTGTGTGACCAATGGCATATGGTGAAAGTGGTGGGATGCCAGTTCTAAGATTACATTATAAAAAAATGTGGCTTCCATCTTAGGTGCTAAAGGTTGAGATGAGTGGGGCGTAAAGATATGGAAGTAATACATGCAATTTGTCTTTTGAATAGTTTGTTAGTTGTAGTTTGGAGGAGAATTAAGTTGGGGGAAAATATATAATAGGGTGGAATAAAAGATATATATAATTAATATTATTTTTATTATATTATTGAATATTATATTATTGAAATGTTATATTATTTATGTTGTGTTGAGATCAAACTACACATGATATTTTATTTGGCTTTTGAAAGCAGAAACAAAGTAGTCCTACCCCAAAACACACATAGGTATAATTTATGTATGTTACATGGGTATAAGTGTTTGTATGTATTAGTGAGGTCCAAATCAACAAGACTTTAAGATATTTAGTATAGTATTTTCAACACATCTTTCAATTTTCACTATAACTAAGCCTTTATTACATTCTCACTGTTTTTAAGGAATAAAATAGGAAATATTATTGCAAAAATATTTAGATCATTACTTTGGGAGAAGTACTGCTCAAGTATTTTGTAGAATATCCTCCAAACTGGGCATGTATGATGTTTTTCTCATGATTAGACTGGGGCTGTAGGTTTGGAGGAGAAAGACCACATGAGTAAAGTACCATTCTCATCACCCCCTACCAAGGGTATATGCTATTAACAAGACATAACTGATGATATTAACTTTAAGCATTCATTTTTGAGAGATTTCTATTTGTTCAAACCTCGGGGCTATGTACTCCGATACTCTTTTACTCATGGGTTTACCAGAGCCTAGAAACTGGGACAATTTAGCTGGAGCTTCACCCACAGTAAGGGCTGTCTGGAAGGTGCTTAGCCATATAGGGAGGGAGAAGCCGTTCGACTAATTGTGTGACTGCAGAGAATATGCTACTGCTGTGGTGAGCTTGCCACCCTGCCTTGAGGCAGAGCAAGGGAGAAAGCAATGCCCTGGCTTCTCCCCTCTCCCACACTCCAGTCATTCTCCAGTATCTCCCACTGGCTGAGCCTACTTGGAAGCCAGCGAACAAGGGAGTGGGGGCAATGCAGTGTCCCTACTTGGCAGGGCAGAGCTGGGGAAGGACAGAATATAAGTCTGAGCCTCAAGCAGGCAAGTGATGGAAACGGCATGTAAAGGGATGTGGATGTGCCAGAAAATGAGAATGAGCAATTGATGAGGGAGCCAGAAGGGAAAGCCCCGTTTTTGCTGGAGTGAGAGTGCAGCTGATAAAGACCCACAGAGGACAACCTCTTTACTGATGAATGAGGGCTGATTCGGGAACAAAGAAAGCAAAATTGATTATAACTATAGCTGTTACTAAATTTTAAGTAGTTTGCTTGTCTTGCAGAATCTAAAACTCAAATATTTAGACTTTGAAGGAGATTGTAAAGTCTGTAATGTAATTTATGTATGAAGAAGTGTATGGAAGTTATAATATGGAAAGTATTAATGAATTGAATCAAGATTTGCAAATATTCAAAAGAAAATGGCTTTGGGAAGTGACCTCTGATTTCTGGTTCTGTGGCCTGGTGTTGAGTGTGAGCTCACTTTCAAGAGAAGTTCTACAACCAAACCGGAAACTTTTGTTTCTGTAATTGGAAAATAGAGATTATGTAACCTTCATATAGCTCACTGGCATTGAGAAATTACAGGCGCACTTCAAACGACAAGTAACGTAAGACCAAACTCACTGCTAATGCCAGACCTCAGACTATGGACCGTAATACTAGCTCTAAAACTATTATATAACCTTAAATATGAAATCATATTCATTTCTATAAATAAATACCAACTTCATTCACCTTAAATTCATCTAACCTATCTTCGGCTGCTAGTACCTAGGGGAAAATGTGCCTTTTTCTTTAGGTATTATATTTTAATTTGATTTTAAGTCATGAGACATATGACTTCAATTATCTAAATACAGAAGATATGCACATCAATGACCCTTTTTCTGACCATATATTTTTACGTGATAATTGAGTGAAACTGGCTTACACGTGATTCTAATAAAATGCTGCTTGCAATTCATTGTGTTTTTTACATCTATAAAGCAGTAAATTTCTCATATAATTATAGTCATAATCTCAGATCCCATGAAAGAGTGGTACCTTGCCCAAAAAATGCCAAACACTCTGCAGCCAATTCTACACAATTATCCTTTAAAAATATAGATGGGACCTGTCACACCTTAAATAATTGTTACCCTTCCTTACCCGAGACATGAAAGACTCAGTTAAACATTTCTGAGAAAAATAATGAGAGTTAAGAAATGCACATAGATTAGAAGGAAAGGGAAATATACCTGGAAAAAGGAAAGGGGCCATGCTTTGTAAGTAAAAGGGCAAAGAACTTCAAATCCTTCTATTTGGTTTAAGGCTGTTTTGAATATGTTTCTAGGGAACATTATTGTATAATTTCTAACTCTGAATTGCCTCAACATCCTACAGTAACAATTGAAATTTAAAAATAGTTATTTTCTTAATAGCTGGTACCAGGATTCTCTTAGGAGGGAATTGTCTTTACTAGAAAAATTCCTCAATCTATGCCTGTGGTAGGAGAAATGTCCACAGACCTCGGCATGTGCGAGTCTTGAGGCTT
Organism: Pongo pygmaeus; assembly: GCF_028885625.2. NCBI lineage: Eukaryota > Metazoa > Chordata > Mammalia > Primates > Hominidae > Pongo > Pongo pygmaeus. Next base: position 109,252,946 of record NC_072379.2, on the reverse strand, counting down.
CTGAGGGAGAATTATTCTGCCTAGAAAAGAAGTTTTTGGAGCTGCCAGAACCGTACAGCAAGGAGAAAGTATGAGGTACAGATAGACAACAAAGGCTTTACGGTCTGTAAAGTAATTGCTGTGATCGACCTTCAATTCTCCAATAAGAGCTACAAAACTCATGACCTATAGATCTATGTTTTTAGTGGAAACCAGTGATAGGACTTTAATATCTCAAGAGATGTTGTTATAAATAGAAACACTACATCCACTTGTCAGGGTCCGGAAGCCAGGGGAGCCCATGAGCATGGATTTTGTGAGAGAATTTACAAAAGTCTTGATGAGTGCTCTGAATTTGTATCAGCCAGAGAGCTGTTGAAAGAGCAGAGGTCTTCAGCTAAACTGACTTGGCTCAGGTTAGTAGGGAGGACGTAGAGGCCACTTGGGTTTCACTGCTTGTCATAACTGTCTTGGCCACTCCTTCTATACACTTCTCCTGGAAGAAAGACAAGAGAAATGAAGTAAATGAAAATGCAGTTTATGTTTGAATAGAAATGAGCTAAAGTGACAAGGACTAATGTTGGCAGTTGAGGACAGAAAATCACTAATATGAGTCAAAGGTTGGTGGGGTAACTGGCTCTCTTCAGAATTCAAGTGTGCCAGACTGAATTCTCTGCTTCTCAGGCCTTTTACATTTTTCCACATGCCTCTTTTCCACCAGAAATCACTGATTTGCTAGTTGATCATCTAGGGTTTTTGAAATTAATAATAATCATGTCAACAGAAATAGTATATTTTGTATGGATGGCTCTTTGCAATTTGCAAATCATTTTAAAATCATCTCAGTTGATCCCTCTAGTAACCTTAAGGGTACATGGGACTCAATTATTATTGTCATTCACAAATAAAGAAAGTAAATTCCAGAGAGCCCAAGTACTCTCAGTCACAATTAGTAAAAGGTGAACTTAATTTATTTAAATAGCTTTATTGAGGTATAGTTGACATATAATAAACTGTACCTATGTAGAGTCCGCAATTTGATGAATTTTGACACATGTGTAAATCAGTGAAACAATCACCTTGATAAGGATAGTGAACATATCCATTATTTCCCAAAGTTTCCTTGTTCCCCTTCATAATCCCCCCCACCGGACCCTCCTATACAACCCCAACACCCATCTCCATGTAACCACTGATTACCTCCTGTACCATCCCACCACCCATCTCCAGGTAACTACTGATCTGATTTCTGTCATTGTATATTAGTTCACATTTCCCAAAATTTTCCATAAAAAGAAGAAGAAAAATAGAACAGACCAGTTACTGGTAATGAGATTCAATCAGTAACGAAAAGCCTCCTTACAGTTGATGGCTTCATTGCTGAATTCTACCAAACATTTAAGAAACTAGTATCAGTGCTTTGCAAACTTTACCAGAAAATTAAAAAGGAGAGAATTCTTCCAAACTCATATGAGGCTAGCAATACCCTGCTATCAAAACTAGAGAAGAGAACACACACACAAAAGAAAACAACAGGTCAATATCCCTGATGAACACAAAAATTCTCAACAGAATACTAGCAAATCAAATCCAGTAGTACATTAAAAATGTCCTTCATGGCCAGGCCCAGTGGCTCATGCCTGTAATCTCAGCACTTTAGGAGGCCAAGGCAGGCAGATCATGTGAGGTCATGAGCTCGAGACCAGCCTGGCCAACATGGTGAAACCCCATCTCTATCAAAAATACAAAAATTAGCCAGGTGTGGTGGCACATACCTGTATTCCCACCTACTGGGGAGGCTGAGGCAGGAGAATCACTTGAACCCTGGAAGCAGAGGTTGCAGTGAGCTGAGATAGCACCACTGAACTCCACCCTGGGCAACAGAGCGAAACTCCATCTCAAAAAATAAATAAATAAATAAATAAAAATAAAAAAAGTCATTCACCATGCTCAAGTAGGATTTGGCCCAGGGATAGAAGGATAGTTCAACATAAGCAAATCAAAAAATGGGATAAATCATATCAACAGAATGAAAGACAAAATCTATGTGATCATCTCAATAGATTCAGGAAAAACATTTGATAAAATTTAACTTCCCCTCATGATAAATGCTCTCAACAAAGTAAATACAGAAAGAACATACCTCAACACAATAAAGTAAGTATCATACTGAATGGCAAAAAGGTGAGTTTTCCCTTTAAGAACTGAAACAAGACAAGGCAATGATTCTCACCGCTCTTACTCAACATAGTACTGGAAGTCCTAGCCAGAGCAATTAGGCAAAAGAAAGAAAGAAAGGACATCTAATTTGAAAGGAGGAAGTCAAATTGTCCCACTTTTTAGATAACATAATCAGATATAGAGAAAACCCTAAAAGTTCTATCAAAAAAGTCTTAGAATTGATAAATTCAGTAAAGTTGTGGGATGTAAAATCAACATACAAAAATCAGTAGCATTTCTAGGCACCAACAATGAACTCGCTGAAAAAGAAATCAAGAAAGCAATCCCATTTACAATTGCTACAAAAAAATCCTAGGACTAAATTTACCAAGGAGGTAAAAGATTTCTATGAGAAAAACGATAAAACAGTGATGAAAGAAATTGAAGAGGTCACAAATGGAAATACACCTAATGTTCATGAATTGGAGAATTTAATATTGTGAAAATGACTGTACTACCAAAAGTGATCTATAGATTCAGCGCAATTCCTATCAAAATACAAATGACATTCTTCACAGAAAAGGATAAAAAATCCTAAAATTCATATGCAATAACAAAAGACCCTGAATAGCCAAGGTAATCCAGAGCAAAAAGGACAAAGCTATAGACATCACACTATCTGACTTCAAAATATACTACAAAGCTATAGAACCAAAACAACATGGTACTGGCATAAAAACAGACACATAGACCGATGGTACACAGTACAGAACCCAGAAATAAATTTACCTATTTATAGGGAACTGATATTTAACAAAGACACCCAAGAGTACTCACTGGGGAAAAGGCAGTCTCTTCAATAAATGGTGCTGGGAAAACTGGATATACATACACAAAAGAATGAAACTAGACCCCTTTCTCTCACCACATACAAAAATCAACTCAGAGTGAATTAGACTAAAATGGAAGACTTGAAACTATAAAACTACCAGAAGAACACATGGGAGAAAGTCTTCAGGATATTGTTCTGGGTAAAAGATTTTATGGATAAAATATCAAAAGCACAGGCACCAAAAGCAAAACTAAACAAACAGGATTACATCAAACTAAAAACTTCTGCATAGGAAAGGGAACAATCAGCAGAATGAAAAGACAGCCAGTAGAATAAGAGAAAATATTTGCAAACTATTCATCCAACAAGGTATTAATATCCCGCGTACACAGGGAACTCAAACAACAACAAAATAACAACAACAACAACAAAAAATCAAATAATCTAGTTTTTAAAAAATGGGCAAATGAGATGGATATACATTTTGCAAAAGAAGACATAGGAATGGCCAACAGGTTCATGAAAAAGTGCTTGCCATCACTAATCATCAGGGAAATAAATGCAAATCGAAACCACAATGAGATATAGCATCCAGGTAGACTGCCTATTATCAAAAAGACAAAAAATAACAAATCCTGCTCAGCATGCAGAAAAAGGGGAACTCTTTTACACTGTTAGTGGAAATTTAAATTAGTATAGCCATTGTGGAAAACAGTATGGAGTTTCCTCAAAACACAAAAAATAGAATTATCACATGATCCCTCAAGCCCCCTACTAGGTTTATATCCAAAGGAGATAAAATCGGTATGTCAAAGAGGTATCTGCACTCCCATGTTTATTGCAGCACTATTCACAATAGCTAGGATATGGAATCAAACTAAGTGTTCATCAATGGATAAAGAAAATGTGGTATATATACACAATATAATACTGTTCTGCTACAAGAAGATGAAATTTTGTCATTTGCAGGAACATGAATGAGCTTAGAGGATTTTTTTTCTTTTTTTTTTTTTTTTTTTTTTTTGAGAGTTTTGCTCTGTCGCCCAGGCTGGAGTGCAGTGGTGCATTCTTGGCTCACTGCAACCTCTGCCTCTCAGGTTCAAGTGATTCTCCTGACTCAGCCTCCCCAGTAGCTGGGATTACAGGCACCAGCCACCACACCCAGCTAATTTTTGTATTTTTTTTTTTTTAGTAGAGATGGGGTTTCACTGTGTTGGTCAGGCTGGTCTCGAACTCCTGACCTCGTGATCTGCCTGCCTCAGCCTCCAAAAATGCTGGTATTACAAGCCTGAGCCACTGTGCCTGGCCGAGCATTTTATGTGAAGTTAAATAAGTCAGGCACATAAAGTATTGAGTGTTCTCACTCATATGCGCAAGCTACCGATGTTGTTCTCAGAGAAGTGGAGAGTAGAAGAGTGTTTACTAAAGGCTGGGAATCATAGAGTGGAGGAGGGGATAGTGATAGGTTGATTAATGGATACAAAATTACAGCTAGATAGAATAGTATTTTATAGAACTGTAGGGTGACTATAATTAACAACAATTTATTATGTATTTTCAAATAGCTAGAAGATTTTGAATGTTCCCAACACAAAATATGGTGAACGTTTGCAGTGATGAATATGCTAATTACCCTGATTTGATTATTACACGTTGTATACATGTATCAAAATACCACACTGTACCCCATAAATATGTACAATTATCATGTCAATTAAAAATCATAATAAAAACCAACAGTTGAGTTGTATTCCATTGTATATATATATATACCATAGTTTGTTTATTCATGTACTTGTTGATAGACATTTGAGTTGTTAACAGTTTTTGGCTCTTACAAGTAAATCTGCCATGAACATTCATGTATAAGTCTTTGTAGAGACTTATGCTTTCTTTTCTCTTAGGTAAATACCTAGGAGGGGAATAGCTATGGTAGGTGTAATGGTTAAATTTCAGGAAACTATCAGACTGTTTTCTAAAGTGGCTATTCCATGACACACTCCCACCAGCAGTGTATGAGACAGCCAATTTCTCTGCATTCTTACTAAAACTTCTTATGGTCAATCTTTTTCTTTTAGCCACTCTAGTGTATGTACAATTGTATCTTATTGTGGTTCTAACTTACATTTCTCTAATGAATAATGATGTTGAGCATTTTTTTCATGTGTTTCTCTGCAATCCACATACATTCTTTGTTGAAATACCTGTTGAAATCCTTTGCCTATATTTAAACTAAGATTTTCTCCATGTTATTATTGAGTTGCCAGAGTTCTTTATATATTCTATATACGAGTTCTTTGATGGAGATGTTTTGAAAATATTTTTTCCAGTCGGTAGCTTGCATTTTTATTTTCTCAACAACGATTTTTAAGACACAGAAGTTTTTATTTTTAAGCCCAATTTATCGATTTATTTCTTTATGGATCACACTTTTTTTTTTTCACTAGTTTAGCAGTCATTTATTTTGAAAATTACTTAACAGCTGGCTTTCATCAGAATTTTGCTTCAACTAAAAAGGCGCTACAAGTTTGTTTTTTTTTTTTAACTTGGTGATAGGAAGTGGCATCATCCATTCCCCTCTGAGATATTCCAGAGTAGTGATAGATTTCTTATGTCCATATTGTAGCTTACAGAGCTTTCAGCCATCAAAGAGAATTTAAATGAATTACAGCATCAACAATCATGGTTTTGTCATTTGGGATTTTTTTATAATTAGAAAGATATGTTTGCTGATAGGATGCTGACAGTATGTTGCAATTTTACATCATTTTGTTCAATGTTTATTCTGTTACCACCTTTCAATATGTTATGTAGATTGACAAATCTCACCTTTCCTTTCTCTTTTCATATTGTATCTAAGAAAGCTCTGCCTAAAGTAGCAATATTTTTTCTTCGTTTTCTTCTGGAAGTCTATAGTTTTAGGTATTGCATTTTTGTCTACGGTCTATTTTTTAGTTAATTTTTATATGGCGTGAGGTATGGACTGATGTACTTTTTTTTTGTATATGAATTTCCGTTCGTTCTAGCACCATTTCTTGAAAAAACGATCCTTTCTCCACTAAATTGCCTTTGCAATATCCAGCTGGTTTAACAGCTTTCAGGCCCAGAGTGGGAAATAAAAGCTTAAAAATCTGTGATTTGAGATTCTTGGGTTGAAGGATTTAGGGCTTTTACATGACTTCCCCATTTCTAATAAGAAGTGCCATGACTCAAAGAGTCTCCTTACTCTAAGACTAAGAATCTCCCATCAACGTTTAGTATAGTCATCAACTTTAGGGCATTGTTTCCAAAGCACTTGTGGGTAACTGTGCTAATTAATGTGTCTATTTCCTCTTAAGAACATGCCAAACTTTCATCTGTCAGTCAGGCAGATCCAGGAGGCATTATGCCCTCAGCTGAGGAAGCCCTATTATTATATATGAAAAGGATTCATTGAGAGCATCACTGTCAGAGAAGTCAAAGGAGAGTATATAAATGGGAGAATGTAATGCTTGATCTGATCCAAAGCAATTAATATAATTTTCTGTTTAAGTTAAAATTGCTGATACGACAGTGGGGCAGGGTGTGATTCATGAGGAGTTGATTTAGACCCTAAGAGAAAAAAGGAAATTAATCTAGAAAAGAATAGGATTTAAAAACATTTTATGGTACATGTCCTTATCATTGTTAGTTATTATTAATATAACAATGTTAATTGTAATGTTGGTAATATAGTCATTATTAATATGCTGAGGAGACTAAAGATCCATTATATATCAACTTTTGATTTGAAAAGAGGTTATTGGCTGAGACCTCGGTTATCGGTCGTTTATTATTTCGCATTTGAAATAGAAGAATAGGTCATTTTAGTTTAACCTATATAGTCAGAAAAACTTTGTTTCAGTGCTTCTACGGTGAACAAGAAGTAATGTGTTCTCAGTGTTTTATGACAGTGTTGTTTCTCTGTCTCTAGGAGGAGAAAGACTTTCTCTTTTTAAGACCAGAAATATATCCTGCCTGAAATAATTTGGAAACCTCTTCTTTGTGAAGTCTACAGGGACATCAAAAAACCACAGCTATCTGTTTCCCAGCTATATCTTCTCCTTTATCCCTTGGAACATTTGTAGCTGCACTTCCTACAAGAAGGAACCATTTGTAATCATGAGCAAAGGTTGATTCAACATTTTATTGAAGGTATTTAAATATTCTTCATTTGAAGAGTAGTTAATGTGCTTCTACGGGCAGAGGCCAATCTAATTTTTCTTAATGTCCCCAGAGCCTACCATGTTGCCTGACAAGGTAGAGATGCTTGCTTAACATTTACTGAAAATGGAGGCTAATATCACAGAAATAACTAATCCCCCTCAAATCTGGGGATTCAGTTTTCTTTCACTCTTTCCCACCCCCTAGTAAATATCCACAGTTTCCATTCCTCTGTCCTTTTGAGTTAGGTATATTTTAATTTTGATTATATCAATTTAATATTTCTATTATGATGATTATATAAACACCTTTTATAACCACACCCACTTCCTCCTGCCCGTCCTACCTGTTCTTCCTTACCCTCGGCAACCACCTGCCTGTTCTCCATTTCTAAAATTTTGTCATTTCAAAACCGTTATATAAATATGGAGTCATATAATAGGTAACCTTTGGGGTAAGTTTGTTTCACTCAGCATAATTACTTAGAGATCCATCCAAGTTGTTGCTGCATGTATCAATAGTTGCTTCCTTTTGGTTGCTTAGTAAGATATCATGGTATGTATGTACCACAGTTTGTTTAACTATTTCCTTATTGAGGAACATCTGGGATGATTTCAGTTTTGGGCTTTCATGAATGAAGCTGCTTTGAAGACCCAGGTACAGGTTTTTGTATGAACATAATTGTCATTTCTCTGGGAGAAATGCCCAAGAGTGCAATTACTAAGTCACATAGTAATTGCATATGTAGCGCCACAAGAAACTACTGTTTTCCATGGTGGTTGTAACATTTTACATCCCCACCAGCAATGTGTAAGGGTTCTAATTTCTCCACATCCTCACAGACACTTGTTTATGAAACTTGTTTAAATAAGCACCATCATGCTTTCTTAAAATTTATTTAAGCATCCCAGTTTATGGGAAGTTGCATCTCCTTATGGCTTTGATTTACTTTTCCCTAACGACTATTGATGTTGAATAACATTTTTCACATTCCTCTTGGCCATTCCTATGTCATCTTTGAAGAAATCTCTATTCAGATCCTTTGCCCATTTTTGAATTGGGTTATTTATCTTTTTATTACTGAGTTGTAAGAGTTCTTTATGTATTCTAGATACAAGTCCCTTAACAGATATATGATTTTCAAATATTTTCAGTGGACTGAATTTTCACTTTCTTGATTGTGCCCCTTGAAATACAAAAGTTTTTATTTTGAGGCAGTTCAATTTATTTATTTTTTCCTTTGGTTGCTTATGTTTTTGGTGTCATATTTAAGAAAATGTTGCCTTATTCAAGATAAGAAAATTTACACCTGTGTTAACTTTTCTAAGGGTTTCATAGCTTTGGCACTTACATCTGGATCTTTAATCCAGTTTGAATTAATTTTTGCATGTGGTATAAGGTAAGAGTCCAAATTCATTCTTTTGAATGTAGAGTTTCAGTTAGCCCAGCACCATTTTCCCAAAGACTATTCTTTCTCCAGGAGACGATCTTGGTACCCTTGTTGAAAACTGATTGACAATAGATACATTGATTCTCAATTATATATACACAAATATATATGTGTGCATGTGTGTGTGTTGATTACTGTAGCTTTGTAATAAGTTTTGAAATCAGAAAGTGTGAGTCCCACAACTTTGTTCTTAAAGATTGTTTTAGGTATTTGGGCTTCCTTGTACTTTCTTATAAGTTTTAGGCTTAATTTCTGTGTTCATTATATAAACCTTCACTTAATCTTTTCAATATAGTTCCCTTACCCTCAACTGTGCCAGAGATGTTGTTTACTCTCCAGAGGATAAGTCCCCAGTCCTCTCTTGGGTAGGAGAAGAGTAGTTGCTAGCTGCATGGATCTGAAATAGTCTCTAGATATCTAATGACTTCTAATACTTTTTTTAAAATGCATATTTTTAGCTTCTTTTAGAAGAAAAATAAAAGGAATAAAAAAATTTTAGAAAAAAGTTTGCATCTTTATAAAGCTTGGTGCTTTGCCTCTGATTGCTTCCCTTTTCTACTTTGTTATTAAACATTTTTCCCTAACTGCTTCTTAACTCAACTTTCCAACTTTATGTTTAATGTCTCCTTTACAACCATTTTCTTAAGTACCTGATGCCATTAATTTCTGAGGCTTTTACAAGTTCTGGAATAGAATGGAAAGCAAGTTGCTTATTGGTTCTTCCCATTGCTGACTTAGAGCTCAGCTTTTCTTGGATCTTCTAAGTCAATGGCTACATGTCCATCTGCTTTCTGACATTTAAACTAACGTTGTTCCTGTTTCCTTTCATCTTGCCTTTGTCTTTGTGGGTTCATTCCTTTAAAAAACCCCTTTACTATTGTATTAAGCTTTCAACAAAGAGTGGATTCAAATGTAGTGTTCAATCTGCCACTGCCATTTTTTACTGGAAGTCTCTTTATCAAAAGTGTCTTTCTGTAATGTACTGAGAGCTAGTTTCAATAGGATTCAATTATTTCACTATGTAACTTTAAAAGCTACATTACATTCTATTGTGGGAATATATGATCATTTATTTAATAACTGTATTTTGGCTCATTTCCAAAATGTTAGTTCTGGAAGCAATGCTGTGATGAACATCTGTGTAGAAATGTTGTACAATTCCATAAGTATTTCCCTAGAACAAATTCCTAGAATTGATCTTATTCAATCAAAAGGTACATATGTATATTAAGACTTCTGATATCCAATGATAAATAACCCAGCAGAGAGGTTTTATTACTGTCATGTCTACCAGTTGGATATGAAAGTGTTCTTTTCCGAACACACTCATTAACTTTGGGCAATTAAAAGATTCTCTTATGCTTTTATTTTTTACTTTTCAATCCAGAATTAGATTCAACACAATGGATTTTACTATAACACAGTTTTTAGGAGGAATGGCTTAAAATCCATTATTCTAAAGCTGGGTACATTATATTTGGCAGATGTCTCTACAATTTAATCAATTTATATTAAAAATAAATAAAACCCTAAATATAGCAAATCATTTGGTTTGCTTGTTAAGAAGTATATTTTCTTGTTAATTCTTCCTAGAATTTCAACAGGAAATTTTCTCACCTAAGTAGATATTTATTGAAGAAAATGTGAGACTTATTTTCTATGGTGTTAGCAGAAAATTTATTAATCTTACTTGGATAATCTTGTGGGCTACTCACTGTAGAACAGAGTTTTGAGAATTTCATCAATTATTTCTTCATGGCTAGAACAGACCTAAGACTCTTTTTAAATTATTTATTTATTATTTCTTTTTAGAGACTGGGTCTTGCTCTGTCACTCAGGCTGGAGTGGAGTAGTGTGATCATTGATTACCGCAGCCTTGAACCCCTGGGCTCAAGTGATCCTCCAGCCTAAGCCTGCCGAGTAGCTAGGATTGCAGGCACATGCCGTCATGCCTGGCTAACTTTTTGATTTCTGTAGAGACGAGGTCTTGCTATGTTGCTCAGTCTGGTCTCCAGCTCTTGGCCTCAAGTGATCCTCCTGCCTCAGCCTCCCAAAGCCCTGGGATTATAGACGTGAGCCACTGCACCTGGCCAGGACTCTTTTTGTGTACTGTATTTGTTAATTTGGGGGGAATATCTTGGTCTTGCCTGAAGGCATTCCTTTGGCCATTTCAGTGATGATATGGAAAGACCACATATTCAGGAGGGAGTCATAGTCAAATGCCCCATTTTAAATCAAGTAATGTCATTCAGCCTTATCTGTTTATTCTGTCTTTAAACAACATGCATCTGTTCTTAACATTAGTAACTATGCCAAGTCAACTTTTCTCTGTTCACGTTAGTTAAAATTTTAGAGACCAATAGAAACTATGAAAGACTGTTTGAATAGTAAGCAATTCATCCACCCTCATGAACTGTGATTTTCAATTAACTTTGAACCCATTCTTTACATGAAATTTTTAAGTCCTATTTGCTTGACTTCCCCTTACTTCTGATAAGCTGAGCAGTTTCCATCAGGGAAGTGCCAAGCAGCCAAGAACACTTTGCTGGCCCTCTGAAAGACAGTCATGTAATTGATTGTCTCTCTTTTATGGCTGCCAAAGTGGAGCCAAATTTCGTAACTGTATGTCTGCATCCCAACTTTCTGTCTACTGTAATCCATGTATTTGCTTTTTCTATAGTGATGATTAATTTATAGTCATATTTTTTCTCTTTTTAAAAATATATTTTGTCAGTTTATAATTCATTACAGAACAGGTTGAGAAACAGGAAAAATATTTTGAAAAATGTCATGGTCAATAGGGAACCAGTGAAGATTTCTTAAAAATTATTAATTGATAATATCTTTACTTTAGAAAGATAATACTGGTATCTCTGTGCAAACAGATTATAGGGAGATCATACTGGAGACAGAATGGCAAGTCAAAGACATTAGTAAAGCCACTGGCTTCTAGGAGCTCACAGCCAAGAAGGGAAACATAGCTTCACGTGTCAGACAGGATACAGTCAGGAAACCAGAAACCATTCTAAGTATTTCTAACAGAGGGGATTCAATGAAGAAAGCTATTTACATGGGTGTTAGAAGAGCTGGAAAGCCAAACATGAAATGGTAAGGCAACCTACAGTTTAGCAACAATAGGAAGCACTACCACTACTACAAAGCGAGAGACACAGGAAGGAGGTGATGTAACAGAACCCGCAACTGCAGCAGTTTAACGGAGCTGCACCCATGGTGAGGGCTGTCTGAAAGGTGCTTAGCCATGTAGGGAGGGAGAAGCCATCCAACTAACTGTGTGAACACAGAGAAGATGCAGCTGCTGTGGAGGGCTTGCCACCCTTCCCTGAGGCAGAGGGAGCAATGCCCTGGCCTCTCCCCTCTCCCACACTCCAGTCATTCTCCAGTGTCTTTCACTGGCTGAGCCTACCCGGAAGCCAGTGGAAGAGAGAGTGGAGGTGCGGGGGGGGCGATGCAGTGTCCCTGCTTGGCAAGGCAGAGCTGGGGAAGGACAGAGTATCAGTCTGAGCTTCAAGCAGGCGAGTGATGGATACTGCATGTAGAGGGATGTGGGTGTGCCAGAAAATAAGGGTGAGCAATTGATGATGGAGCTAGAGGGAAAGACCCATTTCTGCTGGGGTGAGAGTGCAGCTGACAAAGGCCCACAGAGGACAACCTCTTTGCTGATAAATGAGGGCTGATTTGGGAACAAAGAGAGCAAAGTTGATTATTACTATACCTGCCACCAAATTTTAAGGAAGTTGGTTATCTAACCAGGATTTTAAAGAAGATTGGGAGTTTAAATCAAATTTTGAAAGAAATTTTTAGTCTCTAATAAATTTATGCATGAAGAAAAACATATGGAGGTTGATTTCTTTAACATATAGATTTGTAAATATTCAAAAGAAAAATGATTTTTGGAAGTGACTTTTAAGGGCTCCAAAGGGAGGGACAAATGAGCTATACACTGCGTGGGACTCATCGTGATCTCAAGAAAATTGAATTGGTCTTCATGTAGTTTGAAAAGCCTTTGAGCAGTGAGAGGTGCATTTTTAATGCCCAGCATTCCCACAAATAACATGAAACTAAATTTATTGCTAACAACAGACCTAGACTACCAACCATGGTTTTAGCTCATACCTTAGTCATACCTATCCCCATATTTAAATATCAAATTTCTTCTTGAATTTGACAAGCTTGTCTTTGGCTGCTAATGTGTGCTTCTTTGGCTTATTTGTTTAGGTGTAAATTTTTTTTTTTTTTTGGACGGAGTCTTGCTATGTCACCAGGCTGGAGTGCAAGGGCATGATCTCAGCTCACTGCAAACTCAGCCTCCCAGATTCAAGCAATTCTCCTGCCTCAGCCTCCCAAGTAGCTGGGATTACAGGCACACGCCACCATGTCCAGCTGATTTTTGTATTTTTAGTAGAGACGGGGTTTCACCATGTTGGCCAGGATGGTCTCAATCTCCTGACCTCGTGATCTGCCTGCCTCGGCCTCCTAAACTGCTGGGATTACAGGCATGAGCCACCGTGCCTGGCCTGCTTGATTTTTGGTACTGGAATATAGCCAACCCATTTTCTAAATACAGAGAGCATGAAAATTATTCTTTTCTTGACCATTTGTGCTGAGTGAACTCATTGTATATATGACTCCCTTGAAGACCTGACTATAATTTTTTATGTTTCTCTACCTATAAAGAGAATAATTGCATTGATTTTTTAGATCTTAATGTATATTGTCTTCTTTTCTTTTTCACGTATTTTACCCTCCATGACCCTGGTCTATACAAAAGCTCAACATTTTATTTTGCAGACCAGATCTTCTAGGATGCTTAAGGATTCCATTTATCCCTGGGCTTTTAACATTAAATATTTAAACCCCATTTATAAGATTTTTAGGCAACTGGTCTGGGCAAAGATAATACCATCATCCCGATATAACATATAGTTCTAAAAGTTTCAGATCTGATTGAACATAATGGTGTTGCAGAAGACTCATTTGCTGAGGCTTATTCTAGCTCTACTCTGGATTAATGACCAGAGAAACCCACTGGGCCCCTCAGCTAAAAATGTCATTATGTACAGATAAGAGCCTTTTATATCTGGAAGAATTCTTCAAGTTTATATGGTCTAATTAGTGGGGTGCTACTATCTTCATATGTTTGGCAGAAAATATAATTTCTTTGATATGTTTTTTATTGATACAGTTTCAACAGTGTTTTAGAGTGCCATCCATCTCTCTTGTTTTCTTGTCACAATTTACATAAAATGTCATGGAGTATAGCCTGGTTTGGTGCATTAACCACTCTAAGAAAGACTACTTTTCTGTATATCTAAAAATCACATTTGAAATATAATTATAACATTCTAAGCCTTATTTAGTCTTTTGTCTTGAAGCCAGAATAAATAACTTTTTATAGTATTTGAATTCTGAATGTCAGCTGGTATGAATTCATAATTTTTCGATTGGGAATTTGATCAGTATGAATTACAGGGGTGGTAGTGGGATAGAAAGAGTCTAAAATCTCGTCAAGCTAGTTAGAGCTCTATCAGATAGATTTAATTCACTACAGAGGCTAAGCAGGGCCAGCTGCTCAACCTTCCCTGGTGATCGGCAATAGAACTGTTTTGATAGTAGTCACTGCTTTAATAGACAAGCTTTGTGTCTTTCCATCTCTCTCAATCTTTCTCTCTCCATGTTTCTCTTCTTTTCTGATAGGGGTTGTATATAAGTTCAGGCTAATATTGCCTGTTAGTATGGATTTTAAATTTCATAGACCTTCTAAAAAGAAGGTTTTTTGTTTGTTTTGAGACAGGGTCTCACTCTGTTGCCCAAGTGGAGTGCAGTGGTGCAATTACAACTCACTGCAGCCTTGACCTCCTGGCAATCCTCCCACCTCAGCCTCCTGAGTAGCTGAGACCACAGGCACATGCCACCATGCCTGGCTATTTTTTTTTTTAAACTTTTGTAGAGATGAGGCCTATCTGTGTTGCCCAGGTAGGTCTTGAACTCCTGGGCTTAAACGATCCTCCCTCCTCAGCCTCCTAAAGTGCTGGGATTATAAGTGTGAGCCTCTGCTTCCAGCTCTAAAAATAATTTTGACATGATGACCATTGTGCTATTCTTTGCTAGATACTAGCAAACATTTTACAGACCTGAAAGTGTTAACACAGTCTTCAAAACAAACTAATTTTATAACCCAATCTAGGTTCAGCTCCACAGAAATTAAGCTCTCTGATAATATTTTTGATACAAGAATTCAATTAGTGTATCTGGATCTGATTGGCAAGATAGTGGGGCAGTTGTATGATGTAGATATTATTATTATCTCTTCATTTTATAGAAGAAAAACATGAGGTTTTGAGAAAAAATTTGCCCATGATAGTCACAGAGAGTATCTCCCAAGGTCACTTAAAATTTTCAGAGGGACAGTAAGCGAAGGAATGGTCTAAACTCAGTTCTACTGACTCTGAAGCCTAGGAACTTGAATGGCTATTCTATGAGCCTCCTATATGTGAGGGAGTTAAACCCTGTTTTAAGAAACTGAGCTCCCTCCTAGCAAATTTCAAGTATAAAGCTGATAAAAAGAAGGAAGAAATAGAATACTCCTCATGTAACTGTCTCTCTCTTCTTTTGGGGGGGGGCAAGAATTGTGCCAGCTTTATGATCGTGCCCATTCTCTTAGGGTCCCAGAGCTGCATGTGGCTCTCCACTTCCACCCTACTCTCTTCTTAAAGCACAGGATTTTGGGCTCTTCCCTTCCAGACTGGCTGTATTTTCATTCCCCACCCTCCTTTCCTACCTGTCCTTTATCTTCTGCTCTTCTCTCGATCATCCTATTGGACTTTTAACATCTTGATGGAAAGAATAAAGTTTGCAACAAATGAATTTAGATGTAATGTCCATCTACTCATACTGAAATATTTTGTTTACCTTCATGTAGTGTTTTATTGAGGGCTGTGATTTTATGTTCTCACATTTTATCATAACTACAAAAGAAAAAAAACAAAACAATCATAGCAGCAGGAGTTTTGAGTTTTGTGTCCCAGAACATTAGTTTTCTGTTTCTGGCATAGTTGAACACAGGAGTGAAATCTGGGAAGAATGGGAGGAAACGCAAATGAGTCTTTCATGTAGGACTTGCTTTATTTCTCAGGCATCTGCTATAGTGCCTGTGAAGAACATGAGCTTTTTAAAAATTTTTCTTAGCTTTTATTTTTGTTTTAGAAGTAACAGTGTCTTGGTTTTGAAAGTGCAATAATAAGGCCAGGCGTGGTGGCTGACACCTGTAATCCCAGCACTTTGGGAGGCCAAGGCAGGCGGATCACCTGAGGTCAGGAGTTCGAGACCAGCCTGACCAACATGGAGAAACCCCGTCTCTACTACAAACACAGAATTAGCCGGGCGTCGTGGCACATGTCTGTAATCCCAGCTACTCAAGAGGCTGAGGCAGGAGAATCACTTGAACCCGGGAGGCGGAGTTTGCCATGAGCCCAGATAGCGACATTGCACTCCAGCCTGGGCAACAGGAGCAAAACTCTGTCTTAAAAAAAAAAAATCCAATAATGTTAAAGGATTATAATAAAAGTTAACTCTCTCGCTATCCTTCAGCCCCAGTTGTTCTTTGATAGTTACCTCGACGTCTCTAAATAATATGCTTTTATCGCCATTTCTTGACTTGTAAATTTTGAAATCAATGACCTTCCTGCTATGATAGTGTCAAAAATAAAATCACATCAAATTAGAAGAATTTTTAAAGTTTATTGTTATACAAAAAGAGAAGGTAAAGATCATGATGAGGGAGACTTCAATCCAAGTGGTAGGAAGATGGCCTTCCAGCAGTTCCAGCTCAGTTTATGGAGCATAAAGGAGGAAGTATCTTGACCTTTTTTGTGATTGGCTGTTATGCATT
This sequence comes from Pongo pygmaeus, assembly GCF_028885625.2. Classification (NCBI taxonomy): domain Eukaryota; kingdom Metazoa; phylum Chordata; class Mammalia; order Primates; family Hominidae; genus Pongo; species Pongo pygmaeus. Next base: position 109,236,434 of record NC_072379.2, on the reverse strand, counting down.
AATATTCTTTTTAAGGCAAGCAGAGCTGTTTAAGCTTATTTTTCTATAGTTGATTGGTTTAATTTTACTGAATCATGCTGACAAGGACATAGAGCTTATGTGTTGTGTTTCATTTATGATTAGAGCTAGCATTTGGGGGAAATTAGGATGACTTCAGTTTTGGTGGTGTGGTTATTGGGCTGTTGGCCTTGAATTATGTCTAAACTGTGGCCTTCACTTTTATTTTTCTTTAACAATAGGAAGAATGTAGATCTGTTCCATCATGCTCTACCTTTCCAATAATAAAATCATCTTCGATGATGTCAATTATGTTTACAACATGAAGAATATGTACAGATTCATTATACAACCAAATCCTGACTGTAAGAATATTTCCTTCTTTAAAGAGCATTCTACTCTTTTTGCTTTTTTCTACTTTAGCATTCTCACATTTTTAGGATGTCCCAATCCTTAAGTGGTCTGTGAGCTGGGGTCTTATAAGGTAATTTGGCTAATGCTTTAGGCTATTATCAGTTACCACCTCTGTGCCCCGTTTCCATCTTTCAGGAACTTGTGGGTATTTCTCATCTGCTGAAGGTCCCTCTCTTACTGTCTTTGTTGGTTTATGGTGTTTTGTTTCACTACTGAATTTTAATTGGATCTGCAAGGAGAGAAAATAAACACAAGTGGTTAATCTGCATTCTTAATTTGGGAGTCTCAGGTTAAAATCAGGGGAGTAAGATTTTCAGAGGTGGGCTTTAGAAAGAGCTCTGCACTGTGTAGAAAAGATCCTGGAGGGCGTGAGTCGGGAAGCAGGGAGTCATCCAGGAGGGAAAGACAGGATTTTCTGCCTGATTGAGTGGTTTTAACATCAGGGGATGCAAAGCCATAGGCCTGTGTCATACTCATTTGGCCTGTCACTGGCCTTGTGGCCATGGTTAAGCTACTTTATTTTTCTAAGCCCCAGTTTTCTTATCTATAGTTCTACAATTCCCATAACTCATTTTTAGTACATATAAAAATACAAAAATCTAATTTAAAACAAGCGGTAAAGAAAGAAAAGAATCATACGAAATAAAAAGAGCCTAGTCTCTTTTATCTTGCCCACTCTCTTTGAATACATCTTTTTATATTTTCTCAGAGTAAGAGCACAACTTAGTTTGGATACCTCTCAGCCAAAAGACTTCTAGAAGCAGTGACTTCCAGAACTGGCCTTCTAGTATTGGAGTCAGTATACTTATGGCCCTGCTTTGGCAGTTGAGTTGAGTCTAAAGCTTACTTTATGAAGAGGTTCCTTTCCTGGGAACATCTTGGGGTGGGAGGAGGAGTTCACATGAGAATAGAGAAGTTAATTTGCTTATACTGGGCTTAAACCTTTGGCATTACCATTAACCACGCCGTGAAAAGACATTATGTTATCCCAGGATGGGGAAAACAAGCAAAAGGACTTTGAGAGATGTCCAAATTAATCTTTAAAATGCATTTTATGACTAAGAAACATTTTAATCTTGGACTCAGTACAAAATTTCAAAACTTAAACTCAATGAGCCATAATAGGACTAATCATAAAATTCTTAACGGTAACAGCCTTTAATTATTGCAAGCTGTAGCAATGCCTTGTAATGCTAGCACAGACGATATGCTACCACACTCTTTTCAAAGGGTAGAACTATTTCAAGTACCCTACAAAACAATTACACTTCAAAGTGCTCCCTAGGCTTGGGGCCAAAAAAGGAAAAAAGCAAAAGGGAGAAAGTAAAACCATACAAAGACAGAAAGCTTTCACCTCTGTAGGATTTTATCTCAATTTATTGACATGATATGATAATTGTAATGGAATTATAACTGAATTCCATTATTTCAAATCTAAGAAACTAAAATTCATAGACTTATTCATGTTAAAACTGAGAGTAATTTGTTCAAAATATCCTGGTGAGAAGAAAATTGCCTTATGTCTTTGAGGGGTCATAATGGTTTTCACAGTGTCTCCAATAAACCCATTGCAGGACATACAGATAATTGAAAACAAAAGCTGAATATATTAAGTCTGTTAGTATCAAGGTTAAAGTAGTGGAATAAAGTATTCAGGTTAAGTGATGCTATTAACGCAGTGCCTTCACATGTGGTCCATCTAACACATTAATACTTAATATGGCACTTATGCTTTTCATAGAAAGCTTCTACTCTCACTGGTAATTTGAATATTTTTTGGAAGGTAGAAAATTTTTTCCACAATGAACATTTTTTCCTAAAAACCTTTTGACTGCAGGTTGATTAAGCAATTGTGGCATGATCAAAGAAGACCAAAACTAACCTGAGGGATAAATCATCATGACTGCCAGACCCATGAATTTATTGTCTTATCTTGTAAAATGAAAACATATTTATAGTATCTATGTCAATAACACGTAGGCTGATGAAAGCAACTGTATTGAAATCATGAATGACATTAAGCTGTATTTTTCACAAAATCTTGGGGGGAAACTTTTTTTTTTTAAATTTTTTCAGTTATTTAAAAGGAATACCCTCCCCCGTCTCCATTTTTCCCGTTTTGCATCCTATATTTGTCCACTGCACATTTTGTTCATGTTCTTTCCTCCTATTATTTCTCTTCCCTCTTTATTTCCTCCCTCTCTCTTGCTTTCCTTCCACATTTTACTTTTGCAGCTTTCTTATAAGCAACAGAAAGACAGAGGCAGTGAATTATATGCTTATTCAAAGTGTTGAAATAATAGAATCTTCAGTATTTACATAAAATCAAAGCCATGAGAAGACCCTGTTTCTACTTTAATTTTTTTCATCCCTACCTTGAGTTTATCTCCAGTGATATCCGTTAATATCACTGGATAAATTAATATTATTTGAATAAATCAATATTATGATTTAACTCTCTTACTCTGGTGTTTATTGTCTCCAATCCAAACTATATGCAGCCATGAAGGTTTTTTGGGCATGCAAATGGGACCGTCTTCTGCCTTAGAAATCTCTGTGGCTTCCCAGCAACCACAGCAATGCCATCACCCTTGGTGTATTAGGCTCATCACAGTATGATCTCTGCCAGAGGTTCCAGTCTCTTCTGCCTCCCTCCCCTAATGGCAGCATTCCCCTCCCAGACTTTAGACTTTACTTCTGCTTTTCTCTCAGTTGTCTCATTCTTTCTTCCATTTATCCGACCCCTTAGCAGTCTTTAAATTTCAATCCAAACTAGACATTTCCGTGGTAAATATCCCTGATGCCTCCCTTCTCAGGCAGATTGAAGCATAATTTTTCCTGGGCTCCCACTTTAATTTGTGAGTACCCACCCATTACTGTATAAGTTAATTCCATGTATGTTTGCATGCCTTCACACACAAGACACAGAATTCTAAACTCCTTGAAGGCAGACTGTAATTCAGACTCAGGTCTTTCTGACTTCAAACACCACTATGTTTTGTGTCATATTGGATGTGAAAGGTTGATGTCAATGGAGAAGCTGAAGGTGTCACTGAGATCTCAAATTTAACTGATTGGAAAGACGGTGATACAATGGATGGAGAGAGGAAGCTGAAGGAGTAGTTTATGGGTGGTAACATTAAATACCCATAGTAGATGATTTGAATAAAAAGAGAAATTGGGTGAAGAATGGTTTGCTGAGAAAGGCCAATATTAAAGGCATGATGACAGGAGCTCGAAGAAGCAGTCAGAAGGGACAAAAACAAGGATAGAAGCCAAAATAGACACATTTTTAAGGAGAAAGGAGTTAACATGGTAAATGCTTTAATAAGTCCATTAAGTTTCTGGACTAAAAATAGACCATTGTACATTGAGTTTGATAAATACAAAATCATTTCAAAGAAATTTCAGAATCTGGCGTGGGATAAATCAAATTGTAATAAATTCTAGAGGGAGACGAAGTTGGAGAAGTATAGATTTGTATGCCATTTATGAAGTTTGGACTTGAAAGTGGGTAAGGAAGAGAGGGTGGTATAGTTGCTGTAGGACCTATCTTAACTTGAAGGGAGAAAGAAGCATATGTGAAGGAATTTTTAACATACTTGTGGGTTTAAAGGAGGCAGCTGGTGGGGATGAAGGATTTGAAAGTACAGAAAATATGAAATATAATTGATGGGACTAATGTGTACAAGAGAAAGGGGACAGAATGCAGAGGACAGATGGACAGCTTAGCCTGGGCAAACAGACTTTTCTTTAGATGGATGAATGGATGGATGGACGGACGGGATATTGACTGAAGAGGCAGTTATATGTGGCAAAGAACAGGGAGAGATTGGGTAACTTTATAACCCATGATCTTGATTTTTCTTTTGTTAAATGAGACAAACTCTGTGAATTGAAAAGATATTATAAGTGTTTGCTTTCTCTCTCTCTCTTGTCTTTTGGATTTTATGATGTTGGGGTGGGCATCACCTGCTTTAGTCCAACTTATGAATCTATCAGTTGCAGTTCATATTAGTCTCAGGTGAGCAATAATCTTCTGTTGCTCATTATGGAAAAGCAATTAAGCAGTACTAATGGACTGTACAGGCATTTACGTTTAATTTTGATATCTGAAGGTTTTCAAAAACTGCTTATGCAGGAAAATAATTTTTTCTTTTCTTGTTAGGATGGCTGGTTTGAGTATTTAATGCAATTAAAAGCAAACAAGCTTTGTAGTGTGTAGCTTTGCTTACTGGGTTGATATAATTGCACAGGGTGAAGTTGGAGATGTACATATAATGCTTGAAAAGAATTGGGGGGCCTTGGAAGATTAGTTTTGGTAAAAATAAAATGTTACACTCCTAGGACCAAAACACCCAAAGCAGCGTAGGGGGCCTACCTGAGGGACAGAAAGTCAGCATTTTCATCTTCTTATCTCAAATGTTCACTTAGTATAACTTGGGGGTAGGCTATATTTTAATTCATCCATATTTTCCAGACAAACACATTTAATTCTGCATGATTGCCTGGGCATAGTTATCAGTATTTCCCCCAAATCTTCACTGTGTTTAATTCATGAAATCTTTGTTTTTATGAGCTCAAATGCCTTCAACTATTAAGTACAGTCTACTTTAAATATTTGATAGGTTAATGAAGAGGTTTTGAGTATTTAATTTTTAAAAATGGATTTTTTTTCAATATGAGTTGAAACTCTTAATATAAAGAGGCCTTGGGGATTGGCTTTTCTTGGCAAAATAATAATTGCTACTAGTTATAGACTCCCTTCCACATGCTAAAAGCATTGCACACATTATCTTATTTATTTGAACAGCCACCATCTAATCTGACTATTTGTAAGTTTGGATGTTGTGTGTTGACTCTTAAATTCTTCTGTAATAAGAGAATTAGCATGGTTTTTTAAAAAATTCTTCTTCTCAGCCTATCACGTGGTTAAGCTAAAAAAAGAAACTACATAATTGCTATCTAAATAAAGCAATAATTGAAATGAAACAGTCATGTTTTTCTTCACAGGGACTGGCTTAGAAAGTGATTAATGCAAGGTAGTTTAAAAGTGCTAAATAGCCATTAATAAAATGCTTGTTGAATAAATTCATTTAACATTGTGAATACTACACATAAGATTTTTAAATGTTCCACATAGCCTGAAATTATTTGGCTCAGTTTTCATGCTGCTTATGAGATTCTGATTTCCTCAAGTTATCTGACAGCCATAGTATAAATTCATAATTTTGTGTATTTTCTTTGAACAGAGGAGAATACAACTTACACAGTATTTACTGAGTACCTTTAATGTATTTGTAGAGTTCTGGGATAGACTCGGAAGGGAAGAAGCTGGGAGTATGGGTCACCAAGGGTTGAGTAGGAAGGATGCAAAATCAGTATGTTATATTTCCTGCTGGTGGAGTTTGCACATTGTTGTAGGGGAGTAAGGGATAATACAAATTACTATGACACATTTAACAAATGCCAAGTAAAACTTATGAATGAAAGTACAGAAAAAAACTACCATTTTTATATGATTCTATATTTAAAATTTAAAATCGATTTTATATTTTATTTCTGTGGGATACAATGAAGCTTGAGGAAAAGTAGAAATGTATCTCTTCCTCCATTTCCCTTCTTCTTCTCCCCAGAAGTGCACCAGAAAGAAGTGCTATTTTCCAGGATGAAATCTCTCTGGCCTATCAGTTCTAGAATGCCTATTCAAATTTACCCTCCTATTTTCTATTACATCTGGAATTTGCTAAGTGTTTCACAAACTAAACAATGAGCCAATTAGCAATTAAGCATTAATGACTCACTGCGGAAGCTCTTAGAGCTAATATATGTACAAATTTATGAGAACTTTTCTAAATCAAAATATTGGATGTGGTGGTAGTAATTACTGTCCACAGGGTGAATCTATGGGGAAATATTTTGGAGCTAGATTAGGTTTTGAGTCTTTTGTGTTAAAAACTCTTTATAGTCTTAGATTTCATCCTTCTTGCAAGACAGTTTCACACAAGCGCAAGACTCCTAGATCAGATATAAAAGGCAAAGTTATATGATAGATCTTATAGTAATGCTCACAGGAATAGCAGTTGCCAGAGTATCATCATTTTCTTTTGCCACTTCCTACAGCCCAGTTCCCACAGGATGATGCAAAAATGACCTGGTGATGCCTGCGCACTGATAGGCTGTGCATCAGGAGAGGTATGTTGAGCTTAGGGAGCCCAAATCTTTCATGATGGTCTCAAGATAATCTGCCCAAACTTTGTCCCAGAGGGAGACATTCTGTTTATGATACTGGATGTTAGGCAAACCCGCCCTTTGCTCTGCAGGAAGACACCATCTCTATCTTCCAAGCTGTTCACTATATAAATATCCTTGCAAGGTAGTCATAACAGAAGGGCAATTAGTGCCTCTGTGTGGAAGACATGCAGAAATGCACAACACCCATGGAAAATTGTCTCCTGACACCGTATTATGAGTTGTTTTTCAGCAAGTATCTCCTTTTACAAGCCAAGCAATGTTTTAGGTGCTCTAGGGTACACTTATCAACATCCTCATTTATTCCTCAAATGATGCTATGAAAGAGACCGTATTATTTCTGTTTTACAGATGAGGGGCCTAAGACTTAGAGAAATAAAGTTACCTGCTAAAACACAAGAGTGTCATGTTGGAATTTAAGACCCAGATTTCTCTGACTCCCACATTACTGCCCTCTTCACTTCAAAGATCAACCTACCTTTCTATACTGGGGGCGTTGACAACTATAAGGACCCCATTGGAACATAAATCTAACTTAAAGGACTTTCTGCAGAAGGTGATTATACATAGCAATTCATTAAATGAATGAATAATACCCCTCTTTGTGTTTATGCTCCATTGACTAAATTCATTTAAAAGGAGAGATGGGATTAGTAAAGAAAAAGAAAAAGAAAACAGACTCAATTAGGGTCAATTAAAGAACCTCTGACTTAAGTCTCCAGTTTTCTTCATATTTTACCTGTTTAGCTGTCAGATAAATTCCGTTACTGAATCTGATAATTTTTCTTTAAAAAATTTAAAAGGGTACTTTTCCTTTAAAACATTTCAAAAGGATACTTTTCCCTTTTTTACTACAAAAGAAGTGGCTTTTCCTAATTCCCTACAGTTTTTCTTCTAGAGGTTGTCCTGAATGTATGAGTGCCAAGTATAGCAATTTTTGCCTACGGCATCAGATGCTATTTTTTTTAAGAGAGGAAAGGTTCAATAATAAAATCAAGTAAGACCGCTGATTCTGGCCAGAATTCTTCAAAAGAAAGGTAGCTCTCTAGTAAATAAATATAAATTCTTTTCTTTTCTTTCTTTCTTTCTTTTTTTTTTTTGATATAGGCTTTACTCCTGTTACCCAAGCTGAAGTGCAATGGCACAATCTTGGCTCGCTGCAACCTCCGCCTCCCAGGCTCAAGTGATTCTCCTGCCTCAGCCTCCCAAGTAGCTGGGATCACAGGCACACACCACCACCTCCAGCTAATTTTTTTGTATTTATTTTGTAGAGATGGGGTTTCGCCATGTTGCCCAGGCTGGTCTTGAACTCCTGAGCTCAAGTGATCCACCTGCCTTGGCCTTCCAAAGTGTTGGGATTACAGGTGTGAGCCACCATGCCTGGGCTAGTAAATATTTTCTAATCTTCACTTGGTTCAATACTTTGACTCTTTAGGACAGTTAATTGCCATCAAGAAGTTGGTAGTAAGGATAGTCTTGACTTACTAACCACTAAAATATGGTCTGTGTTCTTGACCACCAAGGTGCGTTGAAAGTCACTTATGAACAGCTCTATTGTCCCACTTTATGTCCCACTGTTTGTGTGCATGTTTCTAAGCACCATTCCCAGGACACGCTCTGTGTGGTTCTCTTCCTATGGTATAACATTTAGGCTGCTCTTTTTGCCTCTAATGCTCTCCTTCCATATTATTTCATGATCTTCAAGTTTCGTCCCAAGAAAGAAGAGATGCCTGATCTTTCCCACAGATTGTAATACTTTCCTAAGGTGAACTGCCTTAGACTCTAGTTTTCCTTTTCATGGATCATCTTGATTGTATATCTGCTTTATCCACACAGACATAATGTAAACTTCTTGTGGCAGTAATGGGTGTCTTACTTATCTTTGTATATTGCATAAATTATATTTGACATCTGATATGGTTAGGCTTTGCGTTCCCACCCAAATCTCATCTTGAATTGTAATCCTCATAATCGCCATAATTCCCACATGTCAAGAGAGACCAGGTAAAGGTAATTGAATCATAGGGGGTGGTTTCTCCCATGCTGTTCTCATGATAGTGAGTTCTCATGAGATCTGATGGTTTTATAAGGGGCTCTTTGCCCTTCACTCAGCACTTCTCATTCTTGCCGCCTTGTAAAGTAGGTGCCTTGCTTCCTCTTCACCATCTACCATTATTGTAAGTTTCCTGAGGACTCCCTAGCAATGCTGAACTGTGAAACAATTAAACCTCTTTTCCTTATGAATTACCTAATCTCAGGCAGTTCTTTACAACGGTTTGAAAACAGACTCATACAACATCCTATAACTTTGAGGAGGCCCGAGGATACACTTGAGAGCAACTGGCAAAGAGGACACATGGAATGCAATGTGAGGAAGGTCACTGCAAACAAACATTTCCCTGGTGTGATTAGGTCCCAGCTCCTTCTGCTGTATGCTAAAGGGTGTATGCTTCCACGTCTTGCCTGGCTGGGTGTGCCCGTTCTGTTGTTGCCTTGCTTTCTACACTAGATATTTCCTGCTGAGCGTTGAGGGGAGCTCTTTCCTGTGTCTTGACTTACCTAAAACATTCTGGATCTGCCCTAGCATTGCTTGTTCTGAGGTCTCAGTATATGATATACAAGGAAAAAAAATTCTGATCCCAGTGTTGTCACTTTTTTTGTAAAAACAAACAAAATAATATTCTCTTAATAATTAGTAACAGTAACTAGTATTGTGAGCAGATGGCTTTCCATCTTCTTTCTACTTAAGGCAGAGTACAGGTTACACTTCAATTCTCCAGATGCCATGGTCTCTATGTAACATCAAATAAGTAAAAATTAACTGGAATGTGTGTTTACATTGGCATAAATATAAGATTTCCATGATGTTCCTTTTCCTTCTGCTTGTTTATATTATATGTATTCATATATTTATGTATATATAAATGTAGGTTTATATATATCTGTGACAATATATATACACATATGTATGTAGATAGATACAGATATATACACAATACACCTCAATTCTACAATGCATATTTTATACATTAAAATGTTTTCTGACACTAGTGTACTTCTTATATGGATGTGTATATTTAATGTAGCATTTCTTCTTCTGTGAAGCTATATTAAAAAAGCTGATGGATCATGCATTTTACAATTGATAGCATCTTAGGAACAACTAAATACATTATTTATATGAGGTAAAGGCTAGTTGAAAGAAAATCACCATAGTTTATAATGGGAACAAAGTCCTTTTACCAGAGTTAAGCACACAAATATGATTGCTCTGCCCTTAGATTTCTGAATAGAATGAGAGGCAGAGTCAATGTTTGGCTTCAATATAGCATTTACACAAGATGGCAAGTATTCCTGGGGATGCTGTAGTTCCAACAACACAATCTTCTCCAGTCTAACATCACAGTAATCTTTGTTGGCATTAAAGCTATTTCATCTCTGGCAGAGTAACATTCAGTGTATGGATTAGGAGTCTTATCTTGCTAAAACCAGCAACATCAGGAATCGATAGATGAGTGACTTCTGCAAATGGTAGCTGAGGGAGGAGCATACTTTTCTCCTTGAAGTTTCCAGGGATAATCCTAACACTGTAGTTGGCACAAATGATGTGGTGGAATAAGTTGATTTTTCTGAATTTTTTTTTTCAAGCTCAGATTAGGTCCTAGCAGATGAACAGTCTAGGTTCAGTTGTGTTTTTTGTTTGTTGTTTTGTTTTAATCAATGGAAGGAAAATAAAAACATTTTGTTCCTTTTCTAGGTACAGAAATTGATATAGCACGTAAAGTTTACCGAAAGCATCTAAATGAATCCTGCCAAACTGCTTGAAAAGCCTAACTTTATTTTTCATAAACAGTTTTACTCACCTCTGATATAAATACAAATATATGTGTATATTTCATTCACATGAACAGAGATAAAATGTTTTCTTCTGGGATAACATTCTTTTCTCTTTAAAAATGGTTACTTGCCAAGGAAGAACTTTTCTTTTCTAGGCCTTGGTTTCCCCATATGAAAAATTGTGAAAATGATAGTTTCTACATCAAAGGGTTATTATGGAAAATGAATCACATAATGTAATAAGGCAGTTATCCTGATGCCTGACAAAGTAGGATTTCAGTAAATAATAAATAACAAGTAAATAATAGATAATAAATAATAGATAATAATTGTATGTAGACACTTTTCACACTCATACATTTTTAGGTGTATTCACAACTTGTATGTCTATCGTCAGTTAGCAGAACGTTTGTGCAGACATGCTCCAGTGAAAGATGGGCTTTGCTTTTGTTTTCTAGTCCCTGCATCCCCACTCTTGGCAGACATCTTTCCAGATTCTGCCTGTAAGAAGCTTATATCTTAGTGTCCAGAGATTACAGACATGTCTATGTTTGGCTCTGTGGGAGGCTGGTTTCCATGTGTATTCTCACAGCAAGACGGGTCACCATAGTCGGAGCCTGGCTCACAACAACCACTTTCAACTTCCATTTCATTTTCCAGCCTTTCTCCATCTTGCAATGAGCAGTGGCTGCCACCACTGCCATCTGATTCAGTCATTCTCGGTCTCAAAATGCAGTGAAGCTTCTCTTCTCTGACCTCCCTTCATTGAAGCATATTATTCTTGCTCTTGTTGCTGGTGGAAAGTGAATTAAATTGAAGTCTGGAGTGCAGCCGCCTGTACGTGAGACTCATTTTTTGCTAAGCAATGTCATCAGCCCACAGCTTACATCTTTCTTCTTGGTTTTGTTTATTTGTAATTTGCCTACATATGGCATTAAACAAGCACTGGAAAAAGAGAGAAAAAGGTACAGAAGCTGACAATAAGAAACAGATAATTGACATCCCTCATGCAAATCCCTTTTCTTAATTGTCTCTCTCTCTCTCTGAGTGGAAAGTGAACACAACTCTGTACCAGTGAATGGTTCTCTGCTTTGGCGAAATAATAAAGAGGTAAGCCTTGCTCCTGCTTTCTGGGGTAGACACAGGGAGCTTCCTCAAGATACAGAACAATTCCAGGGACAATTTCTTCTCTCACACATCATAGATGCCACTGGCATGAATGGAAAAGGGTCACCAGAGACCTAACGTGTATTGACTGCCATTGAAGTTCCAGAGGCTGTGTTAGATATTTACATTCTTAAAAAAAAATTCAATAATGAATTGATTAGGAGCGATTACTTCAGACCGTTATTGGAAGGCATGCCTTGAGTGTGAGATGTGCAGTTTCTTGGCACGTTGAACAAAGAACTGAACAAAACACACAAAGTAACAAAGGATGGAAATAAAGGAATGAAACAGCGAAAGTAAAGATGTATTGAAGAAAGAAAACACTCCACCTGGTGGGAGCACGCCCAGCGAGTGGCTCAAGGGCCCTGGTTACAAAGTTTTCTGGCATTTAAGTACCCCCTTTTGACGTCTCAATTGGCTACTCCTGTGAGTGAAGGATTTAGCCCATGGCCAATTACAGGCTGGAGCGGATTGGGGCCCTATGCACATCAAGGGGTGGTCCACGCTTCCTCCTCCCCTCCCACATATGAGGCACTTTCACTTTCCATCTGAGGCATAGTGGGCAGGGAGGGTTGTAGGGGAGTAGCCTTTGATCCCTTGTTACTGGGGCGTAGGGAAATGGTTTTTTTTCTTTTTTGATCCAGCTTTAGGAAGTTAGCACAAATTGGCCTTAGGTTCCCTGCCCCCAGAGCCAGGTGTTTTTTGATCCAGCTTTAGGAAGTTAGCACAAATTAGCCTTAGGCTACCTGCCCCCAGACCTAGGTGTTTTCGTTTTTATCATCTAGCTTTAGGAAATTAGTGGGAATTGGCTTTCAATTCCCTGCCTCCAGACTCTATTCTCCTGCCTCAAGACCTCTGAGAGAGCTGTGGTGTAATGGAAGGGAGAATTCAACCCCGCAAGTTAGGAGACCATCACTAGTACTGGTTCGGTCACTAAGGACCTGTGGCGGTATTGCAGAATGTCACTTCACCAGCGGTTCCTCTGTTTGTACGGTGAGTGAGTTGAGTTTCTAAATTCTATGCTTAAAGCCACAAGATGGGCAAATTTTGGTGCCATTTTAACTCCCGTTTAACACTAGCATATGTTTATCAGTAACTGTCTTACTTTAATTCTCAATTATTTAGTGATTGCTTATATAGCTGATAAAGCCTGGGACTTTCTGATTTTTTCCCTTTCCTTCTGCTGCTCACTTTTGGGCCATTTAAGCACTCATTGATATATTTATCTCAGACTGGAGAAATTACATAGATAGGAACTCAGTGAAGTCCATTGAACTCCTTGGTAATAACTCTGATAAAAAGGACTCAGATGAAAGGGCTAAAACCTTGCGATTCCAGTGAAATTTGGAAATGTATTTAATATTTTGATGAAGTTTGAGAACTTATTTTTCCATTTATTTTGTATGTACTATTGCAACTTAGAGGCAGGAAATGGCTGTAAGATAAACAAGAGTCTAGTTGGAATTAGGGATGTATAATCTTATATAAATTAAGGGACTTTGCATGGGTAACCTTGATTTCCACATTCATTTGGTACACGACTAAAAACTAATTCCCATACATGAAGTGCCAGCATGTCTTACGATAGCAGATGGAGTATTTTATATATCTACTAGTACAAGCCTTTTCCTGGAAACAGACTAAGTCAAGACTTTCCCAGTAATTAAAGAAACATTGTCAGTATTGTTTGCCTAATTGGCCAAATTGTATACTTATAAAAAACACACCTTTGGGAGGCCAAGGCAGGAGGATCACCTGAGGGCAGGAGTTTGAGATCAGCCTGCCCAGCATGGTGAAACCTGTCTCTACTAAAAATATAAAAATTAGCTGGGTGTGGTGGTGGGCACCTGTAATCCCAGCTACTTGGGAGGCTGAGGCAGGAGAATTGCTTGAACCTGGGAGACGGCGGTTGCAGTGAGCCGAGATCGCGCCAATGCACTCCATCCTTGGCGATAAGAGCCAGACTCTGTCTCAAAAAATAAACAAAAAACAAAACAAAACAAAACAAAAACCCCCACAAACAAACATCCCTTTGGGGGATTAAAAAGACCTAACATCCTAACATTATTACTATATGTCTGGCACTTTGCCTAGCTCATTATATACTTCATTTAATTCTCAAAAAAGAGCAGTAACATCTATGATGCCCAAAACATATTTTATTCTGTTAATGCCAACAAGGCCATTGTTCTTCACCACATTTACTTATTTTTTCCTTTCTTCTACTTGTTTTCCTCTCTCTTTTCCTCTGCTCACATCCCTTCCTTATTCTACTTTCCTGAACTTCTTGGTCCCAGCAGCTGGCAGTCATTCCTTTTTTTCCTTCCCCTTCCATGTGCTTCCTGCTGTGCAGTCTTGGGCCTGCCCCAGGCTCCCGTGGGTGTCCTTTAACTTCCCTGGCAACTTTTGAGATTAAAACTGTTGCAGGCTGCTGGCATAAGTCAAGTCACATTTGGCAAAATGTGTGTTATGTATCTGGAAACTGGGTTATACTCATTCTAGGGCAATTAATTGGATAATTGCTCTGGCATAAAGACAGCCTTGTACTATTCTTGTAATGAAATAAATAATTTTAACTACAGTTCTACCTAATTCTTCCAGAGTGTAAAAATCCTGGCCCATTCTTACTGTAGATCAATTAAATGTCTCTGAAGCTTCTTTATGTTCTCTTTTATAGGAATTTTGCTGGCCATAATCATTGTGTTGTTTTTGAAGTGGGAGTCCTTGGTCTCTCATGGAATAAAAACCAAATGCTCCCTGAATTAAGCAAAGTGTGCATGGGAGGAAGCAAAAAGCTCATAACCTTTTCTTGCTCTAATTTTCTTTGGCCAGGGCATTCTCCTGGCTTGTCCAGCACTTTAGATAAATGAACACAAAAAGGGTGAAGAAGTCCACAGTTTTAATGGGTGATATTTGAAAGAATTTTATAAATGAGAGGAGGAAGGATATTTCTGGTTTGATACTGGTATTATGTATATCATTAACTAGTCATTCTAGCTGATCTGACCTTAGGTAGTTACAAAGAACCTAAACCATGTGTTCAGTTTTGTGCTGTGTGCTGTTCCGCAAACGGGGAAAATAATTGGGTACCTTGCCCCAGGACCTTATCATTCTTTTGGGAAATTCAGAGGACTCCATACACTTAACAAGAATGAGCTATGCAGGAGAGCTGGGGTACCTTTTTAATTCTTTTCAATGGATATTAAGGGCTGCTGGTATTCAGAAGAAACAAAAAGAGCTGTATGGTCCAAAAAGATTTCTTGGAGAATTTTGGGCTGGAAATAAGCCTTACAGAATGTGTGGCAAGTGAGTAAGAAAGAAGAGGGTGTCTCAAGCAAGGGATATTTTTCCTTGTGTCTCTCTCCTCACTCCCCATCTTCCCTACTCTTTTATGGTGAAACTGGGCAAACAAACTGATCAGTGAGGCAGAGTAGATGAGTTTTCAAGTTTGGGAATCTGATTGTTGGTTTGGATTGTTGTTTGTCACTCGCAGGCTCTGTGTTCTTGACTCAAATTTCAGGTTTGTCATCTATAAAATAAGGATGATGATGGCACTTATCTCTGGGTTTTTCAGAGGACTCCTTGTGATATTCTTAATTCATTCAACACATGTTTTTGAGCACTTAGTTCTTGGTCCTCTGCTAGGCTTGGAGAATGTAGAAGTGGACACAATGGATACATCTTTGTCCTCAAGTAGCTTAGAGTCCAGCAAGGAAGGCAGATGCAATTACATAACATGCTTCCCAGAGTTCCTGTGTCATAGCAAGTCTTCAGTTGTATATTGGTACATATCAGCTGATATTTTCAATAGTTATAGTAATCCAAGTGGAGACCTAGAAAATAGAAAAAAAAGTACCTTTAATCTTCTGCCAACACAATTGGATTAACCAGTGGTATTTTGCAAATTCAATATTTTATGTTGAGTAACCAAACTTCCTTAAAAGTTTCCCAATCTAAAGAGTATCATAATATATTGATCTTAATACATAGTCATACATTAGGTTGAACTATACCTCTTTGAGAATAGAAGTTCTGTCTTTATGTTTGTATGACCAGTGACAAAGAAACCGTATAGCATGGTGGGGCTACTCAGCCATGAAACCGATTTACTTTTTTGACTTCCATTCTGAATAAAATTTATCTAGTCACCCACATCTTTGGCCTTCAAAGCTGCAATGCTGTGTAAATGACACCTTGGACATATCTCAACTCAGTAACCACTTAGTCTTACAGAATGTTGTTGTCTTGTCTGCATTTTGTCCTCTCCCCCCTCGAGTTTTTGATGCCAACCATCTCAGATTCCTGAGAAGCAGACTGTGATTCAGAGATTGGGGTACAGGAAGTTTATTAGGAAATTCTTTTGGGGCCATACTTGATACAGGGAGGGATGGAAAGAAAGCAAGATTGGTCAGAGGGAGAAGTTGGGCTATCATGAGGCCTCATTGGAGGTCTCAGCCAGCCCAAAGGGAGCTCTGAAGTGGGATGGGTCTTTCAGAGTTGTCCTGAGTTAGGGCAATGTGGCCCCAGGCTGGTATGTCCCCATGTTGATCCGTCATTGGATGAGGGCTGTCCCAGGAATAGGGCATGGGCTTGGGTGAGGTGGCTGTCTCTATCCAAGACATCTCCCCAAGAGGGCTGGCTGCCCAAGGAGCAATCCCAGAAGCTGAGAGAACAAGACCCTATTGCTGCAGTGGGATCTGGGTGGCACGTCACAATACCTACTACACACACAGTCTTCCCTAAAAGGTTTGAGATTGGATCTAAAGTGGTATGTTTTTAGTTTTTATATTCTACCAAGGGAGCACCCATGCTGTATTAAATGATTATAGAATTGACATTCAACACTTTAAGTCTTCTAAAAGCTTCCGTCACAAGAGAAACTTGACAAGACAGCATGACTTGGATTCTCTGAGCTATGTAGTCATTGGGTTAGAGAGGAGACTGGAGATTATCCATATAATCAGTTCATATTTACGACTAATCTTTCCCCCTCATATTTGGTTATATGTGAAATGGCTGAAAACTTTTGCTCTTTTTTTTACGAGCTGTTTCTTGAATTCTGAGTCAGCATTCTCTCAGGAAAATGTTATAGTTAAATTAGATAGTTGCCTATCATTTACTGTCTTCTCTATTGCATGTGTATTCTTAATCTTGTTTACATTAGCAATAAATAGCTCCTGGAGAGTATAATGATTCTTTTATTTCCATCAAGCACTGTGATCACAGCTTCAGTCATATCATAACACATTGCTGTACCGAGCTAAGTTAATGACTCCTCAAGACAGTGTAATAAACTCATAAATGAGCATTTACTCAATTTTTAGTAATTGTGGGTTAAATCTTCCAGGAATGCATAAAATATAGAGCCTTCTGAGTTTATGATTATTTTTCTTGCTTTTAAATTAATTTAATTTGTTACCATATATCTGATGTGTTTCAATTCCAATTCAGAGATGTTGAAATCGAGTCTTGTTTAAAAATTCATTCTTAATGTTTTTATGTTTATTTTTTGAAGTAAAAAAACCTATAACGTAATGTGGAGGTGGGGGCAAAAGCCAATTATATGTAAAAAAATCAATTTTCATCTCGATGTAACTTATTTGAGGCTGTTCAAGCTTTTGAAGAGAAAATGTATAATACTTAAGAAATTTTCTTCTCTGGGTAAAAGATGTTTGTTAAAATTATAAGCCATGAGCTTTCTAGTTAGCTATATTTCTGTATGTATATCTTAAAGAAAGTGTTTGATTTTAAATGACTGGAAGAAAAATCCCCAAACAAAATAAAATAAGTTAATGACCAGTTACAGATCTAAGAATTTCCATTTTAAATTTTCTATAATTAAACCTAAGGCTGTTCTTTTCAAACATTTTAAAGCTTCATAATATTTTTACTCAAACACTGAAATATCAGTTGAAAAACAAAACATTCATTTTAGTTTAATATGGAGATTCATACTCCCCTCCAAAACTAGGTATTATTTTTGATTTTCTTTTCTAACTGAAAAGATACTAATGCAAAATCTCATATATATATAATATATGAAATATATATAATATATATTATATATTTACATATTATATATATTATATAATATATATAATATATAAATATATAATATATAATATATTATATATTTATATTTTATATATAATTATATTTATATATAATATATAATTATATAATATATATCAATATATAATATGTAAATATATATAAATATATAATATATTATATATATTTCTATATAATATATTGTATATATATTATATATATTATATATAATATATTATATATATTATATATAATATATATAATATATTATATATTATATAATATATAATTGTATAAATATACAATATATAAATTATATAAATATATAATATATAATATATAATATATAAATATATAATATAATTGTATAAATATAATTATATAATATATATATTATATATTATATATATTTTATATATTACATATTATATATAATATATATATGAGATTTATATATATTATATATATATGTATATATAATAGATATATTATATATATTTATATATTTATATATAATAGACATATATATTTATATATTTATATATAATAGACATATTATATATATTTATATATATTTATATATAATAGATATATTATATATATTTATATATAATAGATATATATTTATATATAATAGATATATTATATAATATATAAATATATAATAGATATATTATATATAATATATAATATATAAATACATATAATATATCTATTATATATAAATATATTATATATTATATATAATATTATGTATAATATATAATATATAATTATTATTATATAATATTATAATTATATAATAACATTTTTTATATAATATAGAATTATATTATATAATATATAATATAATATTATATTATATATTATTATATTATTATATATTATATAATATAATATACAATATATTATAATATAGATTATATATTATATTATAATATATGTAATATATTATATTATATATTTATTATATATAATATATAATATATTATATAATATATAATATATTATATATTATATAATATATTATATATCTATTATATATCTATTATATATTATATATTATATATATCTATTAGATATATATAATATATATATAAAACTGTAATGGATAAGATGATAAATCTCCATGCATTACTCAATTTCATCATTTATCGTCGTGCTCAATCTTGTTTGTTTTATGTCTACCCTACTCACTCTTCTTTGTCTCCACCCAGATTATTTTAATGTTTTATGATTTTATCTACATATACTTTAGTATATACCTTTATAAGATAAGGATTAAAGACACAGGACCAGAGACTTATTATTATACCTAAAAGTTAACAATAATTTTCCAAGAGCATTGGATATCCAATAAGTGTTCAAAATCTCTGACTATGTCAGTATTTTAAAAAAGATTATTAGTTTAAATCAGTGTTCATGTGAGGCTTATACATTATAGTTAGTCGATAAAACTTTGAAGTCTCTTTTGCCATATAGGTATCCTCTCCATCTTCAATTTTTTTTTTAATAGTCTCTTTGCTGAACAAATCAGCTGATTTATCTTGCACAGTTTTCCATAGTCTGGATTTTGCTAATTGCCTCTTACATCGATTAACACGTTCTATTGTCCTATTGCCTGTAAATTGGCAGTAAGATCTAGAGATTTGATCAGATTTAATATTTTGACAAGAATATTTCAGGTAATATGTCGTACATCTGTCAAGAAGCATGAGATACCTGGCTGACTTTTTTTATTATTGACTATTATTTATTATAGATATATTACATAATATGATGTTGAAATATTAAAATTCTATCACTTCTACTTAATTTATTAGCTGAGATACTTCTATAAAGAAATACATCTCTTCATCAAGTATTTAGATATCCTGAGGTATATACAGTTTGTATACAGATACAGTTTGTATACAGATACAGTTTGCTTTATTTTTCTCTTTATTTGCAATTTTCAAAATAACAAATTGGTTCCCAGTATACTTCAAATATGACCAGTGAATTTTTTAGTTGTTATCTACCACATTTTAAATATATTTAATGTGTTCATCCATAGATGCAATTAAACTTATTGATATTCAAAAGTCCCATCTTTGGCCAGCGGGAGCCTCTTTAATTTGGCTTTTAGGACCCTTTAACCCATCCGAAATATTCTTCAGTAGCTTTCTAATTTTCTATATGGCAGGAAGTGCCAGGCTATTTTATGTCAAAGATCTGGAATCAGTCATTGCTGTAGAATTATTGGAAATAGTATTAAAAGTAACAACCTGAGTGGTAGGAGTTGTTATTTGCTTATTGTGATATAAGCTACTTATTGCTATTAGGTTGGTCATCGCATCAGGGTTTTTCAGTGAACTGAGCTTTTTTGGTTAGTAAATTATATCATAAGTTGATATTGACACATTCTACTCACTTTTAATACTATAAGGTTTTTAACTTAACTGCATTGATCTGATATGTGTTTCCTTTGTCTTGTGCTGAAAATCTCAGTTCACAAAGAAACCAGTATAATCATTCATTTGCTTTATTTCATGATATACACACAATGGACACAGAATAAAGCATAAACACTGCCATCAAAAATACAATTACTAAAGTTTAAAAAAATGTGCAGTTATGTTTGTACTTAGTTTACATCTCACCTAGCATATATAGTAGAGTTGTGGTGTTTCAAAGTCAATTAAAATAGTTTTCACAGGGTGATACGGTCTGGGTCTGTGTCCCCACCCAAATCTCATCTTGAATTTTAATCTGAATTGTAATCCCAAAGCATTGGGAGGGACCTCGTGGGAGGTGATTCGATTTATGGGGGCAGTTCTCCCATGCTGTTGTTGTGATAGTGAGTTCTCATGAGATCTCACGGTTTTAGAAGGGGTTTTTGCCTCCTTTGCTCTGCACTTCTCTCTCCTGCTGCCATTTGAAGAAGGAGGTGTTTGCTTCCTCTTCCACCATGATTGTAATTTTCTTGAAGCTTCCCCAGCCATGCAGAACTGTGAATCAGTTAAAACCCTTCCTTTATAAATTACCCATTCTCAGATATTTCTTCATAGCAATATGAAAACAAATAACACATAGGGTAAGTTATGCTACAAACTCAATACATAGTTGGGTTCATTTGTTTTGTGTTGCTTTAACCTTTTATAACTTCCTTTTAAAAAATATTAAAGTTATTTACAATATTTTCATTGTTCCAAAGTCAAATATATAAACAAGGTATGTGCAGAAAAGTCTTGTCCTCTTGGCCCTATTCCTTATCTACTGTATAGATAACCACTTTGAAAATATTTTATTGATCTCTCCATAAGTATTTTATTTGGTATTTAGGAAAGTTGGTATTTTTGTTCTAACATTTATTTTATACTAATATTCTTATACAATAACCGTAATCCTTTTCTTTCTGAATGTTGTCTTTTAGTGTCCTATCGCAAACAATATTAAAAGTAGCAAATAGCCTATTTCCTCCCTTCCCATTCTTTCCTAACATTTGATGTAAAGCATTAATTTTTCCGTTAATAAACATAAGACAATGATTAATTTTGATAATTAATTTTGATTAATCATTAATTTCATATACTTCATTCTTCACTTTTATTATTTTTTTAGAGACAGTGTCTCTCTCTATCACCCAGACTGGAATGCAGTGGCATGATCATAGCTCACTGTAAACTCAAACTCCTGGGCTCAAGCAATCCTCTCACCTTGGCATCCCAGGTAGCTGGGACCACAGGTATGTGCTACCATGCCCAGGTAAATTATTTTTATTTTTATTTTATTTATTTATTTATTTTTGAGATGGAGTCTCGCTCTACCACCCAGGCTGGAGTGCAGTGGTGCAATCTCAGCTCACTGCAAGCTCTGCCTCCCGGGTTCTTGCCATTCTCTTGCCTCAGCCTCCCGAGTAGCTGGGAATACAGGTGCCCACCACCACACTTGGCTAATTTTTTGTATTTTTAGTACAGATGGGGTTTCACCATGTTAGCCAGGATGGTCTTGATCTTCTGACTTTGTGATCCACCCGCCTCAGCCTCCCAAAGTGCCAGGCTTACAGGCGTGAGCCACCGCACCCGGCCCTATTTTTATTTTTAGAAGAGACAGCGTTTTGTTTATGTTGCCCTGGTTTCAAACTCCTGGCCTCATGCAGTCCTCCCACCTTGGCCTTCCAAAATGTTGGGATTACAGGCGTAAGCCAATGTGCCTGGCTCATCTTTGATGGTAACTGTAAGAACCTATAGCCATGACATATTATAATTTCTCTATTATAATTGCCATTTTGCTTTAGTTTTTTACGTAAATATTTATCCAATGTTCATCACTGGTCCTAACATCATTGTCATTCTAGCCATTTTGGTTGTCAGAATCCCATTCTTGTTAAATGCCTGAAGAATGGTTTATGGGCACAATATTCTCTGAATTCTTAAATTTTCATAATGTTTTGTTATGGCTTTTATACTTGATGTCATTTGTGCTACATATAAAATCATTAGCTCACATTTTCTTCCTGAGTTTCTCAAATACTTTGCTATGTTGTCTTCCATCACGAAATGTTGCTGGGAAAAAAATAGCTGACAATCTGCTGTCGCCCTTATTAGTGACTTGGTTTTTTTGCCTGGCGCCCAGTGGATTTCGTTTTATTTTTCTTTAAGTTTCATCATATTATTAGCATATGTCTCTGTGTTGTTCATTCTGGTTGCCGTTTCAAGCAATAATTTTTTGTTCAAGTTAGGTTTTTGTTTACTTCCAAGTTTGTAGAATTAAAATTTTTAGTATTTGTTCTACTGCATTTTGCCGTTTTCCTTCATATATATATGTATGATTTTCTTTACTTTTACTTATTCTGTGTCTGTCACTGTCTCTTGTATCTTGTATATATCTTCATTTATTTTAACTTTCATAATTTTTTCCCTTTATCTTGTTTCTCTTAATATATTATCTCAAGTTCATTCTTGTGTTTCTTCTAGTTCATTCTTTATATCTGGAAATCTTTTCCTTTTATTTCTAAATCTTTCCTATATTTTCCCAGCTATCTTTTCAAGTCTTTCTTTTCTCTAATAACATAAATTCTAAGTTTTTCTGCATCATATTTTTGTCAATATTGCATTGTTTTCTTAATTTATTATAGTTTATTTTTAAGTATTAGATTATAATTTTCATGTTTTCAGGCAAATTTTCTGAGGTTTATTTATTTGTTTATAGGATCTTTTTGTGTATCTTATTCTATTTTTCTGAAACATAGATTTTGAATACTGTTTATTATTATAATCCTTTTCTGTTATCCATGTTTCAGGGTGATTATTTTTTCTCTATTCTTATAAGGAGACATGGATCAGAATCATTTTCCTCACCTGACAGCTTCAGAATTCCTTCTCCTGTTATTTCACAGTGTTAAAAATATGGCCCTGGGCTGGGCACGGTGGCTTATGCCTGTAATCCCAGCACTTTGGGAGGCTGAGGCAGGCAGATCACGAGGTCAGGAGTTCGAGATCAGCCTGACCAACATGGTGAGACCCCGTCTCTACTAAAAATACAAAAATTAGCTGGGTGTGGTGGCACGTGCCTGTAATCCCAGCTACTCAGGAGGCTGAGGTGGGAGAATTACTTGACCCTGGGAGGCAGAGGTTGCAGTGAGCAGAGATCATGCCACGGCATTCTAGCCGGGGTGACAGATTGAGACTCAGTCCCCAAAAAAAAAAAAAATTATATATATATATATATATATAAAAATTATATATATATATATATATATATAAAAATTATATATATATATGAATGGTCCTGTACTTTCCAAAATGTGGAGGCCCACTTTCACCTGGATCTGGTCTCTGTTTCCTCTCTTACTTAATTTGGATTCTACTTCCAGCAGTTTCTCCTCAGTGTTAACCTTTGCCCTGAAAGGAAGTTTTAGCTGATTAGTTTCCAGAGTTTAAAAGGCCCACACTGCTTCACCACCATTTGACCGTATTGTGGTTCTATCCCATTACCCAGCAAATTGGAGCCCATAAACTTCCCACCCATTTTTGGCTGCTGTACTTAGCGTGGCCTGTTGAGCATTCTAGTTAGCACTGTTGGTTTTCTGGGTCTCATGGCCATCTGAAATCCTCTTGTTTTCTGTTTCTTCTTTTACAGTTGCTGAGGCCACATGGATCTTGTTGAACTGGTAGCTTGTAGCTCCCAGTTTGTGTTTTTAGGTTTGGAGGATGCCTTGCAGCTACATTTTTCTGGAAGTAGTGTTTGGGCTTTTGGTCTTATTATTCTAGCTGTTCTGTCAGTTATTATGCAGAGTGGTGGGACTCAGATATATTCAGAAACTTTGCCACTATTATCACTTCACCAAGCTAGTGTTTTAAACATTTTACTCAAAATTTCTGATATAGAAAAACTATATGGAAACTTTCCATCATGAACTAACTCAGAGTTTTACTATGTAAAGTAATATTATATTTCTATTTAAATTAGCTATACAAAAGCTTCTGCAAAAATAGTGTTCTAGGAAAAAATAAGAATAATTCAGTCCTGCACTTTAGTGTGGGGTAGTGGAGAACACATGGGCAATATCATTAGACTTGAATTTGGCACTCACCAATATCACTGAATTGCCTTTCTGAGCCTCAGTGCCAGTGCTAGTGCTTAGCATAGAGTAGGTAACTGATACATTTCATGAATAGATAATTAATTGATTTGATTCCTGGTACCTTCCTTGTCAGATTATTATGAGGTTAACAAACGTTATGTGTAAAAATGATGGGTTCATTACCTTCTGCACCACACATATCCATTTCTTGTCATTTCTTTGTTTTTCCTCTCAGTTATATTTTAGACCTTGTATTTGCCTTTGATGTGATTTACGTTGTTTTCTCAGTTGTGGTATAATAGTACTGAGCCATTTTATTCCTGTGTGTTCATGCATGAGGCTATCGATCTGCTCATTTGTGAGACCATGCACACGCTCACGTGTAAGGACTGGCTTGTGTTCATACATGACAAGATGTGCGTATTCATGTACCAGAGTGTGTGTATGTGTTCATGAGGTCATGTGCCTGTGCACAGTATCCTTCCACGCTAATTATCTACATTTATTGTAGCTTTATATGGTAGTATTTAAGTGAATTCCAGGTTTAAAAAGGATTAGAAATAAGCTCTGGTGACTCATTTATTTATGAAACTGCTGACAATCCTAGCTTTCTGTTGTGGGGGATTCTGGTTAGTAGATTATCATTTGACCTTAGAAAAATCTCAGACAACATCAGCAACGCTTGGAAACAGCAAGGACACTTAACTGAGGCTTTTGATGCAGGCTTAGCTATAGCAATGATAAGACTGGTGATTAGGAACAAGCAGAGGAATAAAATGCCAATTTTTAGAAAAGATCAACACTCACAACCATCAAAAAAATGAAAGCTGACAGGCAATTGATTGCTTCACTCCATTTCTACTAACCATAAGGGCAGTAAAACTGGATAGAGAAAAACAACTGATGGCTGCCTGGGCTTTGCCTAATAAAGAGAACAACCCATTTACCTAATAGAAGCCAGAAATATCCTTTCTCTTTCTCAATAGTAGTTTCTAGATTCTTAGACCAGGTTTGGATCAAGCAAAAAGGTGAGCAAACGGCTGCCAATGGAGAAGATGCTGCTTTTTAAGGTAACCAGGGCATTGTTCTCTGTTCTATGACTCCAAATTTCTAACATCCATTTGGAAATTAATTTCAGCAAATAGGGTGGGAAGTAGGGGAGACTGGTAACTCCTTAAGCATCGTGGCAGCTGTAACCACATCAGATATGGTGCTGTAGGTAGGGGCTGAAATAATAATAATCTTGGTAGCACTGTATGCTGAGGATTTGAGTTTTCATGTATTTCATAATTTCAAGGTTTTAGGGATTGAAAAAATTGGCATGGAGAAAATTATACTTAGCATGGTAGAATGTATAGATGAATGCCTGCTAAACACTGAAAATCGAAAAACAACCTGGGCTCATAAATTTGTCTTCTGACTTTAAATCAGAGAGAGGATGTTCCACAAGCACCTAAATGGATATTGAACACAGGCATTGTCTATCCTGTCTGCTGGCAAATGTTAAGTTTGGGTAGAGTTTTTAAAAAGTATACAGGTAATTACATAGGGATAAAATTTCAAACAAATAAACAACTTGAGTCTATAAAAAGAGCAACAACAAGTGACAGCAACTACAACAACAGATCTGCAGAAAAGAGAATGGCAATATCATTTTAATTATTTCGAAGAGTAACATGCCACTGAAAAGGACTGATTTTTAGAATTCACACGGGAACTAGAAAAACAACAATAATAATGTTCTGCTTCAATAGTATATTTGAAGGAAAGGAGAGATTTTTGTAAAAAGTGGAACAAAATGAGGTAAAAAATGAGATAGTTAGCAAAGGAAGTGTTACAAAGAAATAATGCAATAGCAGAATTAAAACTTATGTATAGTAGAATGGCATTGTTGGAAATACAATCAGTATAAAACAAAAGTGAAGTTATCCAAGAATATAAGGGAAAAATATAAAGAGATTATCATGATAGAGATCATAATAGTAGAATAACAGAGAACAAAGACATATTCTAAAAAGTAAAGATATTTCTGAATTAAAATAAAAACAATATTTAAGAACATAATAAAAAAAAACTTTACTGAACCAAATAAAATATCTGAGGATGCAAACTTAAAAGACTTCCCATAATTGATGTAAAAATCTAAGGAAAGAGATACATCTCTAAACCTATACCACTAAAAGTTTTTAGGAAAGATTAAGAAAAAAATTAAGGCTTTATTGAGTTAGATTATTATTGTCTACAAAGTAACAAAAAAACCCGGTGGACCTTAGACTGCTCTTCTGCAATGTGACATGCATAATAATAAATAAAACAGAATATTTGGAAAAAGTTAAATTTGGGGGAGAGAATGGGGATGATTTAACATATAGTGATTGTCTTTTATATGTAAAGGCAAAAGTAAGTGTCAATAGGTATGCAAAGATTGAGGAGGGAAGATATATTATCCACTATTATCCATATAATCTTAAAGACCACTGAACATAATGCTTACTCAAAAATTAAATAGCTTAAATATAAGAATATCAAGCTCACTTGAGTTCTTATTTGATACTAAATTAAGATATATGATCAGATTAGGAGTTGTCAGATCACTCTGTAATCTGTATTCAAATCTGAGGTCTATATTTTACTAAATCATTCCTCTTTGGATTTTGAACATGTTTTTATACCTTAAGTGCTAAGTCACGTGATTGATTTCATAGTTAAGGTATAACCTCTTCCTTTCTTTGAAGATCACCTAAAATAATTTGGTTGTAACTAACTGTCAGCAGTATATATACATAAATATGTAAATAGATAAGCATATATAAATACAAATATATACAGAAATGTCTGCATATTTTTATAGGTGTCATGAACACAAGGGTTGCTGCCTAGAATTGAGTGGTTATGCCTCCACACATGTGACTAAAATGTTAAGAGGGAACTGAAATTTGGTGCTTGGTTCTCTCACAAGGCACACCCTAGCAGAGAGCTGTTCCTGCCTGGAGAAAGACAATGAGGTGACTTTTTTCATCAGAATTCCATGTTTTATGGCCCCAGGGCTGTGTCCCATTGCATTTCATTTACCTAGGAAGGATGCCATTTGCTAATTCTCCTGGAGGCACCAAAAGGGCTACCAGTATGATACACTGTAGACAGAATTACTAAACAAACTACTGTGTCTCTTCTTCCCACAAAAGTTGTTCGGAACAACATAAAGGCCATTTTGATTGTGAAAGACCTTGAATAATGACTTTCTCCATCTTCAAATACAGACTGAATGACCTGGGTCATGCTATTTAATTAATAAAAAGTGGTAAATAAGCCAGTGACAGATTTTTATTGTATGACCAAGCTCCTCCTCATATCACAGTTTATCTAAGCCCAGTAAGTGTCCTTGAGATAATAATACTTTAAAAGAATCAGTAAAATGTGCTACATGCACTAGCACATGGGCTTAAAATAGGCTCTCCCTTAACAAACGGACTTTATTAAATTTAAGCCCTCTGGTCTCACTTGATAAAAGTGACAGAAAGAAGGGACATTTAAAGAAAGGAAAGTCTGAGGGTGGGAAGGGTAGAGGAGGTAGATGGAAGGTGGGGGTGGGAAGGAACATTATACATGGTACCAAAAATGCAATGCTGGCCCTGATAAAAAAAAATCTACATGGAACTAATAAAAATATTATCAGTCCTTATTTGTGAAGTGAGGTTCTTGAAAATTCCTATTTTTGAGTTTTGTATAAAAGTGAATGTATACCATTTTATAGTATACCAACATAAAATCATGCCACGTGATTAGAACTCTGGGAGAAATATTTTCACAGCAAAAAGATTATAAGTAAATACTTCTATGGGTGGTTATTTTCCAAAGTGGCAAGACAATTGGATATTTTATTTTCTTCTATATTTCTGTAACTTTAAATTGTCTATAATTCGCTAAATATTATTTTTAAAAAACAGAAAAATAACCTAGTATACTTCATTCAAATTAAACATATAGGAAATTTGTAACAAGACCTTAGAAATAAAGCCAATTCCATTTCACAGAACTGATGTGAATACTCTAGATCCAGTGCTGCTCTTCTGTTGTTATTTATACAAAGCTTACGACAGTTCTTCATTTACAACCACAGAGAAATTCTATATAATGAAGCTCTTGTGCAAATATTGTCTTCATAAAATACTAGTTGAGGTTCTTTTTTTCTTCAGATTTAATTTACTTTGGCTCTTTGTAAGCATGCTGATAATATTTTCATCTGTAATTTATAGGAAACATATTTGTACTTAAATGCTATTTTTTCTACATCAAAAATACCTAGGAAGGTTTTTATAAATATTACCTATTAATCTTGACTACATTTTTGTGAAGTATGAAGCAACAGTGCTCAATCTCCATTTGAACTGAGCCAAGTGAGAGTTTAAAAGCTTTGCCTCAGTCAGTGGAAGTGCCGAATGGGGGCTTTTAGTCTCTGGCTACTAGCCATGTCAAGAGTGTGCCTGGAGAAATGAATCTGAGAAAACCATTTTTTCTTAAATTTGTTTTTCAAGCTCTTCAGGGACAGACTTGCTCAGGAGTCTTCTGCAGCCATCACCAGTGAGCTTCTGCACCACATGAGTGACCAAGACAGCCTTACCATTCCCCACACCTTCACCGAACTTTAGACAGGTTTCTTTCTGACTCTAGGTCTCTGGCCTCTCTTTCCTTACTGTGTTTACTTTAAAAAATCTGCTACTGTAAATTTTTTCTCTGCCCAGTTTGAGATGTAAATCTTCTACAACCCAGGAGCGTCTTTCTCATGAACCTGGGACCCATTCCTTTGAAGTGTGATCATCAAGAAAGATGATGCTCCCATTTCTCAGTCTCTGTGGGAAGGTAGGAGACTAAATTCAAGAAGCTCCACCTGGCAAACACAGATGACCTAATCATGCTGACTCGCTCTGCCTTTAACATCCTTCAGTGCTTTTCCACGAACTCACCGTAGAGCTTAAAAATTCTCTTTCCTGTTTCCGTGGAGTTGAGTTCAATCTCTTCCCCTATTGTAATAATCTTGAATAAAATTTTCCTTGCCTGTTTTAACTCTGCCTGGTACGATTTTTCTTTGACATGCCATATAATATATATTTATCAGGCCTGGAATTGTTGCATCAGAAATTACTAAGTCTAAAGCTTCGATTATTCTCTGAAACAATATGTTAACACAATAATGAAAGACCAATTTAATTTCCAGTTGTGGGTCACAACAGAGCCTTGTAGATTAAAGGGTATCTAAGTTGCATTTGCTGGCCACTTAGAACCTGCTTTCTATCCCTTGTTTACGCTGCTTACCATCCTGTTTTCATCAGAATTCAGGGTTGCAGGAATAAAATGTTATTTCAATGTGTTCTTTTTTTTTTCAGTTTCTCATCCTTTTCTCTTCAGTAACATCAAATCTGGTCTCTACAAGAACATCCCCACTTCCAAAAGACTACTATATATATCTTCTAGGACTGGCACATGCTTTTGAGCTTAAAAAAGGTATAGGTTGGTAATTAATATACCCTTTTAAATGTGTCCCCTCCAAAGTTCATGAGTTGGAAATTTAATCCCCAATGCACCAGTGTTGGGAGGTAGGGCCTAATAAGAGGTGATTGGATCATGAGGGTAGGGCCTTCATGAATGGATTAATGTTACCTCAAGTGTGCAATAGTTATCATGAGAGTGGGTTGTTGAAAAGTGAGTTTGGTTTCTGGTGCCTCTCTGTCTTGTGTGCCCACTTCTACCTTCTGCCATGAAGTGATCCTCACCAGACACCAGTGCTACTGTTTGGATTTCCCATCCTTCAAAACTATAATCCAAGTAAAGTTTTTTTCTTTATAAATGACATTTTAATTATAGTTTAGTTTATTTACAATTTATAAAGAGGTTTCTTTATAAATTTCTTTCACATTTCTTTATAAATGTCCCAATTTGTAGTATTCTCTTAAAGCAGCAGAAAACGAACAAGACAATGGCCATCTCTTCATCTAGACTATAAGCTTTATGAGGACAGAGACATTGTATATTTTTGTTTATTTTGACTCAAGCAATGTCTTCTCTAGTCCCACGTTAGAACAACCATCCATCTGAGATTTTGAGATTCTGGTAGGTCCACCCTCTCTGTTAGGGCTTTTTTGATCCTCTTTAAGGTCCTTTGTGAGGTCTAAATTTGTTCCCAGAGAACTACGAATGTTTGCACTATTGGTGATTAGGTCAGTACATTCTCAATGCTGCTCCATCTACAACTCCAGTTTAAAGTCTCCCAGAGAATTACACACCTAGGAACATATGTCAACCTATCTCAGTGGATCTCTTTAAGCTCCTTCATTTGGATGAAGGTGAGTAGGAAAGAATCTGCTTTTGAAGTAGAAAGAACAGCCCAATGGTATATCACTATATTTCTTTAAGATACACACACACACACCCTTATATATACTTGAAAACTCTATATATTTCTACTTTATAAATCTTTTAATATATATATCTCAATATAATATCTCTATGGAGTCTTTATATAATCTATATAAAATATATCTCAGTCTCATTGTATATAATATGGCATATATTTAACTAAATATATATTCTATTAAGCTATATACAACTAGATATGATATTTAACTTACATATAAGCTCTATTATATTAGTTATAGATTAACTTATATAATCTATAATCTTACTCTGCATAGTATACTATATAGTATATGCTATATACTTTATATTTTTAGTGAATTATTTAGTATATGTTGTGTAGTATATATTATACAATTTACATGTATACTAATATATTTTCAATAGTTATTCACTGTATGTTATATACAAAGTATCGTTAATAATTTGTGACGTACATACAAATATCTATTTCTATGTATTATATAATCTTTATTACATAATACATCATCTATCTCCATTTTTATCTTGTTGAACTGCTTGAGAGTAGTTTACAGGTATCATGACACTTTGTCCTAAATACCTCGCATATATCTATCTATGAGGATGCTCTTCTTACAGGATGCCCTTGATTGTTTTCACACTCAAGAAATTTAACAGTGATATAATAAGATTACATAATATACAGCCTACATTTCCATTTCTAAATATCCAATAATATTCTGCATTGCTATATTTTTAAAAGAAAATTCAGAAAATAATAAAAATAATCACCCATCAAATTTAGTTGTCTGGTCACTTTGGTCTTCTTTACTCTCTTTCTAGGACAGTTTCCCTTCTTTCCCGCTTCCTGATCTTCCTTTTTCCTCTAAGACATTAACATTTTTGAAGGCCTATTATCTGGATCTGACTTATTATTTTCTCATGTTAAGTTCCAAGTAAACTTTTTTGTCAAGAGTCCTACAGAGATAACTGTGTGTCCCTTCTGTGGCATCACACTAGGGGATATATAATGTCAATTTTCTTCAATATTGGGGAAGCTCTACAACATCACTTGGTAAGGTGGTATCTACCAGATCTCTCTATAGTGTAGTTATCTTTCCTTTTGTAATTAATAGGTAATCTGGTGGTTACACTTTAGATGGTGTGAAAATCCTGTTTCCCATCCACCATTCATCTAAATGTCTTAGCATCAACTTCTTGTCTGAGTCAGTTATTAAGTGACGGCTACAAACCGGGGTCCATTCTCTTTGCTGAGAATGGACAGTCCATTACTGTCATCAGTAATCTAGCATTTGGGTTGTGGGCACTTTGGCACCTATTTCTCGTTCTTAGTCTTTGGTGTCTTATCCTAAGTTAATGGAGATAGAATTCCAACACAGCATCCTGATACTATTGTTATTATTATTATTCTTTTAGAACGGAGACTTTTTGCTAATTTTCATTATGTACACTGCAGATGCCAGCATAGTTCCTTCAAAATGGTATACGTCCAATAAACTAAGTCAGTTGAACTAAATGTGAAAGATACTGTGTATGCATGAGTATGTATGTTTACATTAGAATATCACATTGGCCCTACAGAATAGAAAATCCTGGATTAAAACAATACATCAATTTGACATTTTAAGCAACTTGATTGTGCCTAAAATATTTGACAATTGGGAGGTAGTATAATGGTTAAATGTAGTCTTTAGATTTAGACAGCTGTGTGACTTTGAGAAAGCTCTTTAAATTTCTGTGTCTGATTGCCCTAATACTTAAAATAGGACTAACAATATCCATTTCTCAGGGAAGTTTTAAGGTGAAATGATATAATGTAGAAATCATTTGGCATAATGCCTGACACAGGCCTATATCTGAAACAAGGCACCTGGTAAATGGTAGCTAATGTTATTGTTTCTACTGCTTTAATAGAATTTAATTCTGAATTATAATTAAAAGTGTTACTTCTCTGTTAAATATATTATTTATGCATCCTTTTGAGTATGTACAAATACTATATCCAATTAACAAGTAAAATATAAGCCAAATGTTAAAATTTGACACTATCTGTTGGCTCTTCTATGCTGCAGACATTTGTGAGTATTCTTTATGGCTTTTGTTTATAGCAGATACTTACAAATTTTAAAGAATCACATTGTAGGTTCCTAAAAATACAGCTGATTCCCTTTCAAGTCATGACATGTAATTTTTTCAAAAGCCTTTCTGGAGAAACAAATGTAGGTTGTTTGGGGCTTATTTCCCAAAACATGGTGTCTCATTTTTTTCTGTAACTTCGCTTCTCATGATGGTCTTTTTACTTTCCTGACAGACTGCCCCAGAAAGGTCTGCTCCTTTGACTCTCCCTATTCATCTCTTTCTTTCTTACTAAGACATCCAGATTCACTTTGTCGCTTTCTTCCAGGAACACAGCACTCACAATTTTCTGTAGCTCTTTTACTTCTTCTTTAGCAATTTCACTTTGCCAAGCTGTGTGTACTGCTCTCTGAAGAGTTAACCCAGAGTCCATCTGGTACCTCATAACAGCACGCCTTTTAGTCTACATTTTATCATAAATTATCGTCTCATACTACATAGAGTCCTTGCAGTGTTCAGCCAAACTGAAACAAGCTTTCTGAAGCCCATCCTGGCTTGCCTGTTCTTAATGGTTTTGTCTTCACTTTGAACAGGGTTACTGCACCTTAGAGCAAAGTCAGCTTTGAAGCCATGGAATTTTTAATGACTCCCAATGTAATAGAGAGTTCACCATGAAAACTTGAATGGGAATATTTATACACATTTTATTTAAATTGAGCTGGTTACTCAGCTTATAAAACTTTCCAGAATCATCCTCTGTTTTTTTCTTCCCTCACGAGGTGATCTGGGATAAAAATAAATCTTCAGGGACTCGGGTGCTCGTGGGAAATGAGCACTAGAGAGTCCACCTGGAATCAGGAAATACTGACAAGCACAAAGAAGGAGGTTCTGAGAGGAAATGTCATTTAATTTGCCTCGTCTTTCTTTTCTTTTTCTTTTTGTCTTGATTTTCTTTTGGGGAAACCAGGACTCTATGCACATAATGTAAAAGAAAAGACAGAAAAAAAAAACATTTTGGAAAGAAATATACTTGTATATGTGTGTGGTACAAGTGTGTGACCACAGCAGGATGTTAATGTACAAACAACTCTCTACCCCAAGAAATTTTCTATTAAACATTTGTTTCACTATGATTTGCATGTATCTGAACTAAACCTTATCTGTGGTTTCAATTACCCGTGGTCAACTATGGTCAAAAATATCAAATGAAAAATACCAGAAATTCACAATACATAAGTGTATTGTGTATTGGATTGCGTGCCATTCTGAGTAGCATGATGAAATCATGTGCCACCCTGCTCTGTCCTGCCCGGGATGTGAATTATCTCTTTGTCTAACGGATCCATGCTGTCTATGCTGCCAGCCAATAGTCACTTAGTAGCCGTCTAGGTAATCATATCAGCTGTCACAATATCGCAGTGCTTGTGTTTAAGTTACCCTTATTTTACTTAATAATGGCCTGAAAGCCCAGAGAGTGATGCTGGTAATTCAGAGCTGCCAACAAAAAGCTGTAAAGTGCTTCCTTTAAATGAAAAGGTGAACATTCTCAACTTAATAAGGAAAGAAAAAAAATCAATTGCTGAGGTTGCTAAGATCTTTGGTAAAAATAAATCTATGTATGAACAGTATGTAGTTATAATTGTTCCATTTTATTATTAGTTATTGATAATCTCTTACTGTGCCTAATTTATAATTCTTCATTATAAGCATGTATGTATAGGTTAAAAAAACCCATAGTATATATAGGGTTCGGTAATATCCATGGTTTCAGGCATCCACTGAGGGTATTGGGACATACACCCAGCAGATAAGGGGAGACTACTACACTACAGAACTTACATAATCAACTACACATCTTTGAAAACATATTTGTTGAGAGTAAACAAGGTTCTAACTTATTGGCACCACCTTACGCTGGCTGTCTGCTCTGGAGACCCAAGGCGAGGCTGCCTGTGAGTGGGTTGATGCGTGGATAATACCAAATTATGCTGAAGAGCTGGGTTCTGCTATATTAAAATTTCTTCTAGACTAGGGCAATAAATTCTCCTAGAGGAACAAGTATATGATTTGTGTATGTGAAAACTTGGGAACTTGAAATAATCTTTTTGATTAAGTTGTATTTATAATGTCAAACTTTTCTTTCAGTCCCAGAGTTAGTTTAGACCAAAAAAAAATATCTACTGAGTGGCTTTCCGTCAATTTCTGAAAGAAGTATGGTTGGCTGTCTCAGGCCATGATTTTGCTTAAGGTTTTCATGCTGAAAATGCTTCCATCTAGAGAGTGATCTGAGGACAGACACGACACCAGGCACTGTACATACAGGGAGCACCTTGGTGGACATATGTCCAGCTGTCTCACCTAGGCTTTTCAACTTCCTAGAATTGGGCACCAGGGAAGGAGAAAAAGGAGGAAAGGCTAGAGTTTCGGTGAGTTTGGACCCAGCAAGGGGATAGGGGACACCAGAATGGCAGCACCTTAGCAGTGGTGTTTCTATGTACATATACTCAACCCTGAGGGTAGGCAAAGATTTTGTTGTTTTGAAAGGTGACTGATCTGAACCTAAGACATTTCTCATGTCTTCACTCCATCCAGTCTCTCTGGTTTACCTGTTTGATTTGATCACTGCCTTCTCTTGTCCTGATTTGGTGCCCCTTTCTTTCTCTTCTCCCAACCGGTTGTCATGCATGGTTTTATTTTATGCTTGGCTTGTCTCTATAGCCTGAAGGTTTCCTTCTCTTGCTTTCCATTCTGTAGATCCCAACCTTGATCCGCTTTAAGACCTAGGTCAGAGCCTGGTTGAGTCACTGTGTCTCTCTAGTAAGGATGTGTGATGTTGGGTAGTAAAGTTGGGTCAGATGTCCTTTTTCCTCCTGTTCAGATGGAAATTGGCATTACTTGCATTTACATTGCCAGTGCTCTGGCTCTGAAGACTTAGATTCTGATACACACACACACACAGAGAGAGAGAGGTTTTACAGAAATATGGAAATTTTGGGTCTAGTGCTAGTATTTATGTGATGTTAGAGTATAATTAAATTATTAACTGAAGTAATAATTTGCTACTTTGTCAGATCTAATGGACACTGGACCATTTCTTAACTTCCCACTCTGTTCTTGGTCTGTGCTTTTTTTCTCTTGACTTTTGTGATAACACTTTCATATTTTCTCCTATCTCACTTGTACTTTTTTTCTTAGTCTTTTTGCTAGCTTCTTTTTCTCAACAGGAACATTAAATATTGTAGAGCCTGTGGGCATTGTCCTAGGTTCTTTTCTTCTTATTATCTCTTCCTATCCCATGTCATTCTATCCTAGGCCTCTGCAAGCTATCTATGCCCATGGCTCACAGATTTTTGTTTCCAGACAAGACTATCCCACTGAATGACTCATCCTAAAACCTAAATCCTATCAATTCTTCTCTTTTCCTTACCACCTACATCTATCTGTGAGCAAGTCCTGCCACTTCTCTGCCCACTTCCCCTTGCATCAGCCCCAGACCATCCCATTCTCCCCTAAAACACCATCATCTTTCACTAAAACTGCTGTAACAGTCTTCTAACATGTTTTCTTCCTTTTATTCTTTATGACCTCCAATATCCATACAAAAATCAGTGATTAAAAATGTATGTAGATTTATGGAACTCTGCTATTTAAAACATTTTACCAAGTTCCTATTTTACCTAGAGTAAAATACGTTGTCGACAAGGCCATGATCTGACTCCTACCTATGTTGTTGTTTATATTTTGTAGTTCAGTCCCCCTAACTCACTCCTGTTTAGGTGCACGACCATCCTTTTTGGCCTTTAAATTTATCAAGCTCTTTCATACTTGTCTTTGCACTTGCAATTCCGTCTTTGGAAAGCTTGGCTCTTGGCGTAGTACACTATTGTTTCTCTTTCATCCATCTTCTTTTATCACTGTTGTTTATTTTTCATCCTTAGCACACTGTTGTCTGTCTTAATACACTGTTGTTTTTCTTCGTCCAGCTTATCCAAAGTGTGCCTCCACTTTGTCAATCTCTATTCTATCACTAACCTTTTTATGGCCTTCATGCTTATCACTGTCTGTAATTATCTACTTGCTGTTTATTTTCCATTCATTCATCTCCGCTGTCCTGTCTCCCCATAAGGTAAGCATTGTGAGCACAGGGTATTTGTCTGTCTTGCTTATAGTAATATTCCTAGGGATAGTAGTTTCTTGCATCTATGAGGTACTCAATAAAATGTTGATGAATGAATGCATGAGAAGTTAAGTATAGCCACTCTGGCTTCTCAGGATAACAGTCTTTTCTTTTTTTTTATGTAGGTAAAACTTTCCTTTCTTTCTTCTTGCCATTTTTTGGTAGAAGGAGGAATTGCTGAGAGAATATTAGCAAACAGACAAGGGTAAGAGTCCATGGAGCTCTTTATCATGCTAAAATATATTGTAGCCTAAATATATTTGGAAATCTCTGTGTAAGGAGTTTCTTGTTCACCTCTATGGTGAGTTTTAGTGTTTCCTGTTATTTCATCAGATCACAAAAATGAAAATTCATAGCTTTTAGAAGAATCTGAAACAAGGCTAGGTTTTTTTTATGTGCTGCCTCCAGTTATATCAGGATTCTACAGCAAGAAAATAATGATCAGAGTTAATGAGGAGTTAACAGTTCAAGCCAATCTGAATAAAAGCCAAACACAAATACCTAGCATAGGGTTTTTGTAAATCCAAAATTCAAAAATCTCTGAAAAGTGAAAAGATTTTTTAAATGTTCATGGCAAACTCTTTTTGTAAAAAATCCTGACCTGGATATAGAGACCCACTTGGCTAACATGGTGAAACCCCGTCTCTACTAAAAATACAAAAATTAGCCGGGTGTGGTGGCGGGCGCCTGTAGTCCCAGCT
This sequence comes from Pongo pygmaeus, assembly GCF_028885625.2. Taxonomy (NCBI): domain Eukaryota; kingdom Metazoa; phylum Chordata; class Mammalia; order Primates; family Hominidae; genus Pongo; species Pongo pygmaeus. The sequence continues at coordinate 109,198,801 of NC_072379.2, read as the reverse complement.
ACTCGGGAGGCTAAGGCAGGAGAATGGCATGAACCTGGGAGACAGAGCTTGCAGTGAGCCGAGATGGCACTACTGCACTCCAGCCTGGGTGACAGAGTGAGACTCTGTCTCAAAAAAAAAAAAAAAAAAAAAAAAAAAAAAAATCCTGACCTGAACTTACAAGAGGCAATTTCAAGTCTTTATCCCCAAATTCACGTTTTCCTGGAGAAATGTTAATGTTTTTAGTCAATATGATATTTATAGCTTATGTGCACGAAGATCCACATCTCCAGGGTGCTTTGAGGGCCTTCCAAATAATGGTGTCATGCATTCCAGGCTAAACTGAAGATTGGTTCTTCTGTGGTGTCCCAGAATTATGTTGTATTATTGGATTCAAAATATGTGCTACTTCCTTTCATCACTTATTATATAAGTAAGCACTTGTTAAGGTGAGGGGCAAATGTTTTTGTCCAGGAATTGAAAACATATAAGCTTCTGGTAGCAGTTATTTGGAGCAAGAAAGTAAGTTTCTTTTTAGTAATGATATGCAATGCTTTAGAGGAGATTGTAATGAATAGAGTGAGATGGTGATGCATGGAATGAACAAATATAGGCACTAATAAAACATACCTTACAGTCTTAATGGTTTTTTAAATGAATAACAAGTGGTGACAAGGTTTGGGGTATATACGATTCAAGTTGAATCGGCCATCACTGATTACCAGGTATTTTTTGTTTGTGCTTGGCTTTCATACAAATTGGCTTGCAATTACGCCCAGATTCAGTCAACTGCAAACTCAAACTCAGCAATTTCCAGCATGGACAACTCTCCATTAACTCTGACCATCATCCATTGCAGCTGAATCCTTGTCTATCTGGAGGGGATACATGGGGAACCAACCTTTTTTCAGGTCCTACTGAGGGATATTTATGTCCTGAGGTGCTGTCGCCACAATTAGTCAATCCCATGTTTGGTATTTTTTACTTCTAAGGGTTCAGGACTACATGTTTGATGGCTGATAGATTATTTGACATCTGGTGCTATTGAAAGCAGTATTAGTTCCAAGGAAAAAAAAAATAGACTGTCAGTGCATTTTATTTTCTTTCCTATATCTGGTGCTTTATTCCTTTTTTTGCTTCTTCAATATGTCCCTAATGGACCCTGGTGAACTTAGAAAGCAAAAGTTAAAAATAGAAGCTTTCAGTGACACTAAGAAAAATGACTCTGGGTTGGTAAATATTACTGTCCTAAAGAAGTGAGAGTAAAGTGCTTGATTCAAAACATTTAAATAGAATTTGTGAGTTCTCAGTGTGTTCAAGATGATGATGTCCTAGATGGGAAATATCACCTTCTGAATAAAATAATCAAGAGCAGTTTACTATTTCCTTTTCCCAACTGTTGTATATTTTATAGGAACAAAGAAAATAACCTCTGTCAGTAATTTTAAATACTACTTTTTGGAGGTAAAATACACATACAGTGAAATGTATATATCTCAAGTGAATAATTCTATGAGTTTTGATAAATGTGTACACTTGTCTAACCCACACCCCTATAAAGAGGTAGAATATTTCCATCAACTCAGAAAGTATCCCTCTGTTCAATAAATTTTCCACTCTCAAGAAGCAAATGCTTTTCAGATTTTTATTATGATAGATAATTTTTGTCTATTCTTGAACTTTATGTAAGTGGAATCATTATGATATACAGTGTTTTGTATCTAGCTTTCTTTGTTCAACATGTTTTTGAGATTCATCCATGTTGTTTTGTGTAGCCATACTTTTTTCATTTCTATTGCTGAGAAGTATTTTATTGTGGAAATATAACAGGTCTTTTTTTTAAGTCTATTTTGTTGATGGGTATGTGGTTTAGAATTATTTCTAACACAGACTTTATTATGAATAAAGCTGCTTGAACGTTCTTGTACAAGTCTTTTTGTGTGTCTGTGTTTTCATCTTATCTGTGTAAATATCCAGAAGTAGAACTGTTAGGCAATAGAATAAATGTGTGTTTAGCTTTGTGACAAACTGCCAAATAATTTTCCAAATTGGTTTCACCATTTTATTTGCTTTCCAGCAGTGTATAGGGGTCCCAGTTGCCCAACGTTCTCTTAACAGTGGCATGATTAAACATTCGAGTGTTTTTACATCTTGTTAGTTTTAGTTTGCACTTCTCTGGTGACTAATGAGTCTAGGATGGCTCCTACATTCCTACCTTGATATAGGGTTTGGGTGTGGTGAAGGAGGTAGTTCACAGAGATAGATAATACAAGAGGAGAAAAAGGGAAGTGATAGAGTATTAAGGTTTGGGGGTGTTAGACAGAAAGAAACATGAACTGAATTTTAGAAAAAGAGTTTGGAGAAAGCCCAAATTTAAAAATCAATGAGAGATGACTTTGGGCAGATGGTGGAATAGGAGGTCACCTGCTCATCTTCCCTAGTTCTGCACCCACCCACAACAAAAATCTCTTTGTGTGAGTCTAGGGATTCAGTTACAGCCTGTCTCAGGCACAAACTGGAGCAGTACAGACATCCCAGGGATCCATCCAGTGACCCATCAGGAGCCCTCCCAGAAACCTGAAGGAAGCCATACCCATCAACACACCTTGGAAGGAATATGGACATATTCTTGGGAGAAATATGGACATACATATTCAGGAAGCTCAAAAGGCCCTAACCAATATCAATTTAAAAAGGAAACTCTGAGACACATTATAATCTAATTATCAAAAATCAAAGGTAAAGAGAGAATCTTCAAAGCAGCAAGAGAGAAGAAACTGTCAAATATAAAGGATCTCCCATAAGACTATCAGTAGACTTCTCAACAGAAACCTTGCAAGCCAGAAGGGAATGGAATGACACATTCAAAATGCTAAAAGAAAAAATTGCCAGCCAAGAATACTACACATTGAAGAACTGTCTTTAAGAAATGAAGGAGAGATAAAGAAATCCGAAAACAAGAGAAGGATGAGGCAGCTTATCATCATGAGATTGGCCTTACAAGAAATGTGAAAGGGAGCTCTTAACAGTTGAAACAAAAGGATGACAAGTATCAACATGAAGACATGTTGATAAAAGCACTGATAAAAGCAAATGCATAGTCAAATTCAAAATACTCTAATACTGTAAAGGTGCTGTGTAAATCACTCTTAACTCTAGTACAAAAGTTCAAAAACAAATATATTAAAATAACTATAGCTACAAATAATTGGTAAAAAGATATACAATAGAAATAAATATAAAGTATTCCATCAATAGCATAAAATATGGTGGTGGTGAGAAGTAAAATTGTAGAGTCTTTGTATGCAATTGAAGTGAAGGTATTATCAGCTTAAATTAGGACATAAGATGTTTTATGTATGCCTTATAAAAACTGCAAAAAAGTCTAGTAGATACAAAAAAGATAAAGAAGAATCAAAGCATAGTATTACAACAATATAACAAATTATAAAGGCAGGAAAATTGGAAGAGAAGAACAAAAGAACTACAAAACAGTCAGTAGAAAATTAACAAAATGCCAGTAGCAAGTCCTTACCTATCAATACTTACATTTGACATAAATAAGTTAAATTCTCCAAAAGAAACAGTGGCTAAATGGATAAAGAGACTTATTTTAGCCTTAAGAACACATATTGATTGAGAATGAAGGTTTGGAAAAAAATATTCCAAGAAACTGGTAACCAAAAGAGAGCAAGCATGGCTATGGTTAAATAAAACAAAATAGACTATAAGTCAAAAACTATAAAAAGAGACAAAGAAGGACATTATATTATAATAAAGGGGTCAATTTATCAAGAGGATATAACAATTTTAAACATATATGTATCCAATATTGGAGCTCTTAAATATATAAAATGAATATTAATAGATCTGAAGGGTAAGGTAGACTATAATACAATAACATTGGAGATTTCAGTACTCCACTTTTAACAATGGACAGATCATCTATACAGAAAATCAATAGGGAAATAGTGCCACCCACCCTCAAGAGGAGGACATTATATAGAGTATGTTATACCATGATGCAGGAATCCTGGGAGCCTTCTTAGAATTCTGCTTACCAGGCTGTCTCCCGATGGCTGGTTGAATGACCTTTCTTTGTTTAATGGATGCAACTTGCTGATGACTCCTAGGTGACAAGTACTCAATAGACAGGTAAATAACTGTTAGTCTGTATCCTATAGTGTAGATATAGCATATTTCTCAACAAATAAAAACATGGCTGGAGTCAACTTTTTTATTTTGAAGAAGCATCAATTGCTTTTTATCTCCTTAGAAGTAAACCTTATACCCTCCAATTTAGTGTAAAAGCAAAAGAAATTTAATACTAGAAGTATGACAAGGTATTTGATATTTCTTATGTTAGTATTTGTGGGAAACTATTTTTATATAACTAACTCCTGCTGTAATTCTTATTTGATGTCAGGTAGTTCAACCCCAAAAGTTGTTCTTCTCACTGAAAAGGCAGTCTGGGCCGGGCGCAGTGGCTCACTCTTGTAATCCCAGCACTTTGGGAGGCTGAGGTGGGCAGATCACAAGGTCAAGAGATCAAGACCATCCTGGCCAACATAGTGAAACCCTGTCTCTACTAAAAATACACAAATTAGCTGGGCGTGGTGGTGCACGCCTGCAGTCCTAGCTACTCGGGAGGCTGAGGCAGGAGAATCGCTTGAACCCGGGAAGCGGAGGTTGCAGTGAGGTGGGATTGCACCACTGCACTCCAGCCTGGTGACAGAGTGAGATTCCATCTAAAAAAAAAAAAAAAAAAAAAAAAAAAAGGCAATCTCCTTTAGGATGGAAATCAGGAAATACCCCTAATTACGGATGCCTATTGAAATTTTTAAAGAAAACTGGATGTTTATATGGTTTGCCTAGGTGAAAATAATTTTTTAGCATCTTTAAAACATTCCCATTGATAGTTTCTTGATATTTACTTTTAAAATGTTCAAGCACTTTATAAATGCATATTACATAAGTAATTATATAGAACTGAACATACCTTAAAGTTGAGGGTAAAGGAAACAGTAAAAATCAGTGATGCAGAAAGAAACCAGAACTTTTATATTTTATTCTTGTTTTAAATATATATATTACGCTGATTAAGTATCTCTTGAATATGACCTTTTTATTAAACAGTTGAGTAGGATGATGAAAATACTGATATTTGGAAGAATTTTGAGTAACACTAATTTCTTGGTGGTTTTACAGGGTTTATTCATAGAAGAAACTCTTAAAACTTCACTCTTTATATGATTTCCCTCATATGACAAAACTTTAGCTTAAGAGAAGGCAACAAAAATCAGCAATAAACATGTGAAATAAGTAACACATATAGTTTTTAAAGTCTTATACATAACACTTTTAACAGGTTTAGGGAAGGAAATGTACCTGAAACAGTATTCACTTTCTTTCTTGTCCCTCTGCCAGGGCAGCTCACATCACTTCTGTAACACAACATAGTTGTAGAGATTCATTGGCCTGTATTGTGTGTGTATGGGGTGAAAGGGGACAATTAATTATTTGAACTGAGAATCATCACCAGAAAGAGTACTGCAGTGTTTGCTAGTGGCTTCCATGAACAGTGTAAGACAATTTTTAAAATTTAGTTTCCTGGAGGAAAATAAAAATAGAGAAAAGAAGAAAAAGAAATGCTAAAGGAAAGGAAATGGGAAGTTTTGCTCTTTTTCCCTACTAAATTGCAGGTATTTAGAGGTATTTACTAGTTATGGAGAATCAGAGACCCATAGCAGACCCAACAAGGTAGAAATGAGTGTGGATTTGGGAACTGGAAGCTTGGCATGCAAACAAAAATCCTTGGGAGTGCTAGGATAGTTACGGTCTAGATGGGAGGGGGCCTCCAGGAACCTCAAAGGGCCTGGGCAGAGTAATTCCTCTGGTAGCTCTAAATTCAGATGGTGAAGCAGGGGGTATGCTGCTTCCAGCAATTATTTGTAAATTTCTACTTGATATAGTCATAGTAGATAGAGCTAGTAGATATAGTGTATAATTTTATTAGTGTTTGAAAAGAGTAAAGATTGGCAGAGTGGTGTAGTTTGAGATTGTTAACTTGGTGAGCAGGCTAGGAGGCATGTCTGTTTCCTTGTAACTGGTGGCAGCACGATAGACTCATCCAATGGTGTTTTTTAGTTCTTTGCAACAAGTTACTATTTCAGTAACAGATTAGAACCCCAAAGTTGATTTTCTTTGGAAATTTATTACTGAAGAAATAAAATACATTCATTGTAATAGACTTAACATAAAAGATTATCCTGTAGAAACTATGGATATGATGGAGTATGTGGCTAACTGGGTTCCAAAGTGCTTGTCCTATCTTTCTACGAAATAGCAGCTTAACCCTGGAGAAGCTTGACTTGAGAAAAAGAAAAAAATAGTCTTTTCATCAGACATTTATTGAGCCCTTACCTTGGGCATTGTTTGAGGAACTGAGAATAAAAAGATTAAAAATCCATATTTCCTGCCCTCAGGGAGGTTATAGTCTAGTAAAAAATGCTACACAGTACCTATGTGCTCTTATCTCAAAGTTAAAAAGCAAAATTATGAACTATGTGTCCTTTTGGAATCATTTGTATAAAACAGAACCACGAAGACAAAGAGACTGCAGAGTATAATTATATCTAATGCCTATAGAAAGTGTCCATACTCCAGCCATTGGTCTACATAATTTTATAGGTATTGTATTCTATACTGCTGTGCAATATACAATGACAGACTCTCAGAGACATACAAAAATAGGCATTTATTCACCTCATTTATCTGAGCATTGGCTGGAATTAGCTAATCCAGGCTGCATTCACTTGGGCAGCTCTGTATCATGTTTCTGTCATCCTCCTCCTGGGACCAGCGGGCTGCTCTTCTCTGGGCATGTTTCTCCCAGGGTGATGGCAGAGAACAAGCATATCAATAGGCACCACCAGTTTTTCCCAATTCTATTAGCAAAAGTAGGTCATGTGGCCCACTTAAGTTAAGGGATAGGGAAAAAATTTATTCCTGTAGAGAAGGACACTGAAGTCAGGTGGTAAAGAACATGGAGACAGGGAAGGCTGAAGAATTAGAGTGAATAATGCAATATACTACAGGTATTGACTTAATTCTGGCAACAGCTTCATGAGGTAGATTTACTCAATACTCCGTATCTGTTAAAATAGAAGAAGGGTAGTATAGAGACTATTGCATCCGAAGCCAGACTGTACTGGGTCTATCGCTGGCTCTTCCACTTATTAGTTATATGACTGTTATCACTTACCTAATTGTGCCTTAGTTTTCTCACATGTAAAATGGAGATAATAATTTTACTTACCCTATAGGGTGTCATGAGAAATAAACGAGTATGTGTGTAATATGTTTAGAGCCATGTTGGACACACAATAAATGCTTAATAAATTTTGGTTATTTTACTGAATGGATAGCTAACATTTCTTGAAAGTTTTACTATGGTCACAAAGCCATGTAACTCAGTGTTAACAACAACAATGAACAGCTTCTGCTCCTACTTTTGCCATGTGATGTGCCTGTTCCCCTTTTGCCTGCTGCGATGATTGGAAGCTTCCTGAGGCCTCCCCAGAAGCAGGTGCTGCTATGCTTCCAATATAGCCTGCAGAATTATAAGCCAGTTAAATATCTTTTCTTATAAATTACCCATTCTCAGGTATTTCTTTACAGTGGTGCAATAATTGACTAACACAGAAAATTGGTACTGAGGAGTGGGGCATTGCTGTAAAGGTACCTCATAATGTGGAAATGACTTTGGAACTGGGTAACATGCAGAGGTTAGAAGATGCTGGAAGGTTCATAAGAAGATAGGAAGATGAGGGAAAGTCTGGAAATTCTTAGAGACTGGTTAAATGGTTGTGACCAAAATGCTAATAGTATTAGGTTGGTGCAAAGGTAACTGCGATTTTTGCCATTCAAAGTAATATATGGACAGTAAAGTCCACGTTGATGGGGTGTCAGATGGAAATGAGGAACTTACTGGGAACTGGAGCAAAGGTCACCCGTGTTATGCCTTAACAAAGAACTTGGCTACATTGTGTCCATACCCTAGGGATCTTTGGAAGTTTGAACTAAGGAGTGATGATTTAGGGTGTCATCCCACAGAGAAAAAACAATTTTCCTCGTTGAAAACTCACGTTCAAAAATTTCAAAGCCCCAAAGGAAGCCTTCTGCAACAAGGGGCTCAGCAGACACAAAAACCAGGCAATTAGTACCCCAAAATCTCAAATTTTAGAACCATAATATAAGTGAGGTAATTATGCATTGGATTGTGTCCCCCCTCAAAATTCATATGTTGAAGTCCTAACTCCAAGTATCTTAGAATGTGACCTTATTTGGAAATAGGATCATTGCAAATGTGACTAGTTAGGACAAGGTCATACTGAAAAGAGTGGGAACCTAATCCAATATGACTGGTGTTCTTTTAAGAAAAGGAAATTCAGACACAGTCAGACACACACATAGGGAGAACAGCACAGGAACATGGAGGCAGAGGCCGGAGCTATGCTTCCACAAGTCAAGGAAGGCCAGAGATTTCAGCAAAGCACGAGCAGATAGATTCCTCCTCACAACTTTCAGAAGGAACCAACCCTGCTGACACCTTTTTTTCAGACTACTAGCCTTCAGAATTGTGAAATAATAAATGACCATTGTTTAAGCCTCTTACTTTGTTAAGCAGCCCTAGAAAATCAATTCAAAAGTTATAAAGTAGGTGATATGGTTTGGCTTTCTGTCCTCACCCAAATCTCATCTTGAATTGTAATCCTCATGTGTGGAGGGAGGGACCTAGTAGGAAACAGCTGGATCATGGGGGCAGTTTCCCCCATGCTGTTCTTGTGATAGGGAGTGAGTTCTCATGAGATCTGATGGCTTTTGAAGTGTTTGGCAGTTCCCCCTCCCCATCTCTCTCTCCTGCTACCACGTAGGATATGCCATGCTTCCACTTTACCTTCCACCATGATTATAAGCTTCCTGAGGCCTCCTCAGCCATGCAGAACTGTTTTTTCTCTGTGGGATGACTACAAAGCTGGTTGGTGAAGGGTCCCTCCACAGCAGTTTTGCATGTATTTCTGCTACAGGCAGGCTTGAGTGTAGCGCCACTTCAGGGCCTTTTTTGTTGTTGCTGTTATCAATTTCTGGCCTTGGAGTTTCCTGCACCCCATGTCTAATGTAAATTTGCGTTCCAAACTCATGAGAAACATAAAACTAGAGTTTACAATTCTCTCTAAAGGCTTTTATTTTTCATCTGGAGACAGGATAGAGAGCAGTTTCCTTGTCTTTTCCTTGAGTTTTAGGTTTGAGGATGTATTAGGCCTTCTTTACTAGAATTGAAACTCTCAGAGGGGCCTAGATTTATGCAAGACTTTAATACCTACTTCTCCTCAACACCCAAGGTCTCCTGATGTGTCCCATGGGGGAGTAAAAAGTTACCTCCCGCCATTCCTGAGACTCCAGAGCTGCCACTCTGGCTTTTAACTCTGTTTTCTTGCTTGCTATCTGAGAATTTTGCTTTCTTTTCACCACTCTAAAAAATCTCAAGCATGATTCATGAGTTATATTTTACCCTGCATCTCCACTTACCAGTAGAGAGAAAGTTTCCTCAATGGCCTTTGCTAGAACTGGAAGTTACAGTCCCCTCTTTCTGAAGAGTTGTGAATAAATATTCAAAAGTCGAAGTGCCTTAGCTAAGGTCATGCCATTATTTAGAACTCTAGTCTTTTGACTTCCTGTTTGGTGACCTTATACACTCTCTCTCTTCACCCTCTCGTTACTGTCTTTCTTACCCCGTTATTGTCACCTTAATAAAACAACTCACAGGTTTTTTGGGGGTTTCATGTAATTTCCCCTCAGATTCTAGTCTACCTACAAAGTGTCTGAATCCCAGAAACCCCAGCAGTAAGTGGCTTGAACACATAGCATTGAATAATTTTAATACCATTAATGATTATTATATAGAAAAAAAAATCTCCTTCTCTTCTCAAGGTTAACCAAATGCCAAGTGACACTATAATCCTGACATTGACTAGTTCTCAATGGAGTGCCCTAGACCTTTACTATTAAATTATCCCATGCTATTTTAAGGTATGAATTTATTGTTTCTTCAATTTCAGATGAGTGTTACTTGAGCCCAAGTCAGGTCTAGGTGATTCCTTAATTACAGCCTCACTTAATTGTCCTTGGGGAAATTGCCATAGATTCAGCCATAGGTGTGGCTTCTATCATGAGGCTAGCAGGCATGAGATTTTGTAGGGAAAATCTTTGGAGATAAGTGTGATTGAGGGTTAGATTTATTGGGGTTCCTCTCTTATTCTACAGTCTCCATGTATAAGACTATGTGCCATTTTAAATCTCATTTCCCAATTAGGCCAGACTGACTCTCATTATATATCAAGACCTGACAGTCTCTCAGATGTGCCTTGCACTTAAGACTCTTGGATCAAAGTTATTGGATTGCACATAGCAATTGATTAAAAATTGGAATTAGTGTGGAAAATTAATATTCAGACATTTTATAATATACCCTTGCCCCATATTTTCAGCTTCATCCTCAAGAGATGGGGTTCTAGTGGTTTTTAGAATGAGCCTCAACGTAATTCTGCACTGTGAACAATAGAGAGATTTAAGGAAAGAGGCACAGAAAAAGACAGAAAGCTGAAGTCCACAGTAGACAGACTAGCAGTGTATCTCACTAGATTTTACAATGGAAGAGTTAGGGATCAAAAGGGACCTGGGAAGCTCTCTTGTTTTTTCTGGGCTGTCAAGAGCTATGCATGTAGGTATGTGTGTATGCACATGTGTGCACAGTCACATGTTCCTGCCCCTTGGGCTACAGTGCTTCTGATTGGCAAGCCCTTTTATTTACATTCCTGTTAGATGTCAATAGAATCTTGCTGTGTTGTGGCATCTACCATATCAAAAAAAAGCCAGCAAATAATCTGGTTGGTAGACTATACTCCCAAAGTTTTATTTTTGGTTGAAACCAAATATTTTTTCTGCAAAAGAAACACCAATGATTTTTGCTATTCTGTACAAACCTACCAGATAAACAAAAGTAACATTTGAGATAGACTACTTTCCATTAAGCTATGAAACAATCAAAAATTTAGAAAAGAATTTATTTTTACATTGCAGCACAAAGCATAAAACACCATTGCCTTAGTGATAAGTAACATAAGTGTGAATTTATATGGTTGCTCAGATTTCAATGTGCTACCATTCTGAGAAAAAAAAAAGTGGATATTAGATCTCATGAAAAATCATGTCTTGTTTATCTAAAAGACCTAAGTAGGCTTTTAGGATCTTACTCAAGAATGTTTCTTTCATATTCATCATTTCAAAGGAATGTTAGTAATTAAGACAAATTCATAAGGGTGCAGTTATTGCAAATGACTAGTCACTGTTTTTAAATTTAATGAATAGATACCTCCTATGTGGTGTGAAAGTATTCATTCCACTTACAGTATTTTAAAATTCCAACCTCTGGAATAATCTGAGAAATATGCTTACATCAGGTTCTGCATTACATTTAGAATTCACTGTTTTAATGACTATGTCCCTATTATTAAGCTTTATTTCATTATTGGATATTTGGCATTTTACCTTTCCCAAATTAAAGAGTTTTATCCAAATGCAAAGGGAAAAAAACAAAAAACAAAAACAAAACCTTTCTCATCAAAACAATAAAAAAGAATCACTTTTAACCCATCTTGCATTATGGTTTCTACTTTATCCACCAAATTCCCTTTACCTTTCCAAATAAAGTATCTAAAGGGTATTTTGTAAGATAAGTATTTCTTGGCTCTTTTATACTGGTGTTGTTTTCCTATAGGAGCTAACTGATGGGAATACTTTATGAGATATCACTAGTATTTTAGACTTCGTTAGCTTGTTTTCTTTTCCTCCTTTGACATTTGATGTATGACATATAAAAATTGATGCATTTGTCATACTCTTGGCTAGAGACAGAGACAAAACAAACAAACAAATAAGCAAACAACCCAAAAAACCTCAATGCCTGCCTCTAAAGGGCATATAATATAGAGTAGTAAGCACTGTGCAGAATTTCATAATAGATACAATGCCCAAGGGGCAACTGGTGCCCAAAGGGGCAATTAAGACACTTCGGTGGGGTCAGCAAAGTCTTCATGAAGGAGAAAGTCCCTGAGTTGAGATTTGAAAGACAAACAGAATTAATGAGAAGTGGTGGAAGAGTATTCTAGATTGAGGCAGTGGTAGGTGCGAAGTCACAGAGGCATTAAATAATATAATGTATCCGGAGAAGTTCAAATGAACTCCATATAGCTTGAACAAAGAATGTGAGTAGAGGAAGAGAGTGAAGCAAATCATGAAGGGGTTAGTGAACATTTTAGAAAGACTACTTTTGTAGCAGCGTGGGGAGGTTGCTAAGACGGGTTAGAGTGACCAGCTGGGAGCCAATAGAGGAACAGTGAAGACCTGAACTAAGGTTGCTGCAGTGGGATGATGAGAAGGTAAATTATTTAACGGAAATTAAGGAGGTAGATGGGCAGGTCCAGGTGACTGAATGGATTGGCACTGAGATAAGTGAGTTGAAGTCAAGGCTGTTCCCCAAATCATCTGGGCCAGATGGGAGAATACTGGAACCATTCACAAAGAGAAAATAGAGGTATGAATGCAGGTTATTTTAAAGTAATGCAATGAACTTGTCTTTAACTTGCAGAGTTTGACAAGCTTATAACATATCTGAGAAGATATGGTCTGTACCTATTGGATACAGAGGTCTGGAGATTAGCAGACTTCTGTGTTACTGATCCAGCTGTAGAAGTCTTCAATGTATTCTACCTGCCTTATGCATTCTACAGAGGTGTTTTGAGAAACAAGTAACATGGTGTTGGAAACAAATACATTGCATTTCACAATTGTATGGTAGCTACAATCTATTGGGTGTATTGGGCTAAGTGCTTTACAGAAATTCTTGCTACAATCCTGTGGGATAGGTATTTACTCAGGCTTAAAGTCATTAAGTAACTTGGCCAATGTCACACTGCTTATACGTCCTAGAGAAATGATTTGAACTTGGGTCTCTGATTCAAAAGCCTGTCCAGTAGACCACTGGACTACCTGACTTTTGATTTATTTTACCTCTCCAGGTAATATAAATTATTTTCCGCTAGGCAGCTTGACATATACATTTAATGAAATTGGTCCTTCAGAAAATATAATTGTTAATATACCAGTAAATATTATTCAAAGTTCCATGAAAAAAGTATGTATTTCTTCATTTTGTCTGTACAAAGGTAAAGGTCTTGTTGGAAATAGCAATTTATTTAAAAAAAAAACAACTGATGCCTAAAAAAAATCTAAATATAGTGAACTTTCATTTGTACAGAATGGTTGATGAAAAGGATGTCTTTCATATCTTTATAGAACTCTATAAGTTACAAACATTTTGATACATCATTCATGATTCTTACAACAGAAATGTGAAACAGGTGTTCTTTTCATTTTCATGGCTTAAGAGACTGAGTCACTTAGGCACATCAAATATTTGGACAATCATTGTTTCCTCTTTGCATATTAACATATCCATGACATAGAAAAATGTAATGCTCTTATATTGATATGTTGGAAAAGCTTATCAAAGAAATAATGCCCAGTCAAATTGTTGCATGTTTTAATTTCCTAAAATCTCCCAAGTGGTCAATTTTTCTTTTCCTTATAAGAATGATGATTTTCCCTTCACAGAAGCTAAAAACTTAATTAAACTTTAGTTGCTGTTTAGCCAAACCACAACACAATTTCATTGATTAAAAATGATGAATCATATTAGTAAATTCAATAGCATTAGTAAATGAAAATATATAATGCAATATTTTAGGAAACGTCACTTTTATGGAAGGAAAGTGATCCTCCAATATGGGTTACAAAAAGAAAAAGAAAAATTAAGTGTAATATTTATAAGTTTGATAATTTTGTTTATTTACTAATAAGTACCTATCATCTTAATAAACCCATTTACTTGTGGATATTGTAATAAGAGAGCCTGGCCAAATGACCCATCCATTCATACATACAGCTAGAGCTTGAGGGTTGAGTAACATTTTTAACACTCAGTCTGGATTCACCACAGTAGGTTTACATAAAAATGCCATGAGCAGAATGATGTGTGTGTTCTTGCTTTCACAAGAACCAGGTCATCTAAAGAATTTTATATATGAGGCTGGAGTGTGCTAAAAAATAAATAAAAAGTAGAAAAAAATGAGGAATTTCATATAGGAGTATTCTTAAATTCCATATTTATATTTAGGCAAAGCACTGCTCTAGTAAAAGACACACTGCACTGTTTGGAGAAACAGTTTTGCATTATGTAAGAAGCAGATGAAAGTGATATTTTTAATATACTTTGCATACTTAATTCAGAATTATTTATAGAGATTATAAATGATGTTAAGTGGCAAAAGATATAACTGAACTATATTCAGAAGAATTCAATGGGGGCTCTGCATTGCAACAAGAACATGACTAGTAAAAAAAAAAAATATATCATGGTGTCTTATTGTCATCAAAGTGAGAACAACCTAAAAGATAAGCATTTAAAAAATGGTTTCCCTTTGATTTGCTAACTGCATTGGAAAGGAGCAAAACATGATATGGCAAATTGAGAGTTCAAGGTTATTTTGGGCTTTATGTAAACAGTGCTTTGGAATAAAAGTGCCAGTTCTTTACTCTGTGACTGGAGTGATGTTATTCATTGAGGAAGGGGGTCTCCTTTCGGATAAAAGAAATGCTGAAAAATAGTAGAATTAGAATTGAGATTTTAAATAGATCAGAGAATTGTTTTATGAAAAGAAAGCTAAAGTAAAATCAGGAACTGGGCCAGATGCCCATTTGCTTCAGAATCCTAGAACTTCTAGTTTTTAATTCAACAGAGCTTGAACAGAACTTACATGCATTGTCTAGTGCACACTTCCAGAGGCCCTGGTGCAATAATTACAGAGGACACCCAGATATGTCAGGTTGAGTCCGTGTTCTCAACGAATTTACCTTTTATTGAAGGATATAAAAGGGGCAGACATAAAAATAATATAAAGCACAAAATGAGAAATTTCTCAAAAATAGTACTGCACAAAGTCAGAAAGGGAGAGATTTCACTTAACACAGAGAACCAGGAAGGGCTTTCTGGAGGATGGGGCTTTGAGATTGGTCTTAAAGAAGAGGTAGAATCTTGATAAAAGAGTTATATTGGGTAGAGTCTAAACAGAGATTATAGATTGCAATGAATTGAAAGGGTTGGGAGTGCTGAACGAGAATTGGATTCAATTGTAGGCTATTTAGAGGGGATCAGTGAAAAACCAGGCTGGGAAGGTTTATTGGGACTTTGCAGATGGAGAACTGGAGTGACAGGAAAGGAAAACAGGCAGGAGAGCCCCTAATAGCTTTCGACAGGCAGATGATTTGGTACATGGGCATGGGTGTCTGATAGACCATGGATGTAAATCCATAGCTTGCTCTTTATGTGATGAATTTCCTTGAGCAAGATTATATTTCTTGGAACATTTATCTTCTTCTCTACAATAAAAATAAAGATTTTTAGTACCTACCTCCAGGAGTTATGAGAATCTGATAAGATAATGATGTTCCTCATTGTACAAAGTAGATGATCATTAAATGTTTATGATTGATGTTGTTATTGGTGCTGTGATTAGGAGAGATTTATCTAACAGCAATGTATACAGTAGATTTGGAATATGATATACTAATGGTAGAAAGGCCAGTACAGAAGCTAGAAAGAGAGAAACAATGAGAAAATTGAATTTATATGACTTAGCAAAACAGATTTTTACAAGACATTGTGAAAAGAGAAGAGTCAAGGGTAACTCCAAAATTTGATCCTTGAGAAGGAAATATTACAAAGCCAGATTAAGTTTTTCTCACGGAGAAGATGAATTAGATTTATGACATACTGAGTTTGTGGTTTGGATATTAACATATCACTTAGATATGTTCAAAAGGCAGCTGGAAATATAGGTCTGAGGTTTAGAAGAGAGGCTGAAGCTAATGTAATGAGCTTGGGAATCATCTCCTGAGAGGTGATAGTTAAGGACTTTGTAGGGAATTACATCACCATGGGCTACTGTATAGAGACAAAAGAGGGTTGAGAACATAATTCTGGGGATCATCTTCATGTGGGGCCCATCAAGGAAGGAGAACATATCAAGATAAACCTACTAACACAGTCTCATGAGAACCAACCAGAGAAACAGGGGGTTGGAGAAAAAGGAGATGTCTACCCAAGACACAAAAATGTCAAGCAGATGAGGATTCCAAGAAACTTCCCTTAAATTTGGTAAAAAGGAAGCCTTTGAAACTACAGTGCGAAAAAGCATTGGGAGTAGAAGTTAGAATGTAAGAGATTTAGGAGTGAATAGAAAAAATGAATATAGACTATTGGAAAGAAGGTTAGTAGCAAGGGTAAAAAAATAGAACTTGAGTTTGAGATGATAGCAAGAAAGGGGAAGATTTTTAAACTTAGTGTGTGTGTGAAATGGTGATGGTGATGGTGTGGGATTGGTGTGTTTGTAAACAGAAAGACTGGAGAAGACAGAGCCAAATAAGAGGAGAAAAGGAAACCATTTCCTTTGCAGAAACCCTTAGAATAAAAGTAAGACCTCATGTAGACCAGTGAGATTTTGTGGTTGGTCCAGAGTGACATCTCAGATACTTAACAAGAATATTTTTTGGTCAGAGGCTCAGGCTACTTAACGGGCCCAACTATATTATGGCTGAGGGAGTGATTCCACGGACGGAGTTATAGTGGACAGTTTGAGGAGGGATTGCACAGGAAACAGCAGTGTATGCTCTCAGAACAGCAACAAGATTAGATTCACAAAGGACCAGGCTGAAACAGTGTCCTTACCACTTTCTAGCTATGTGACCTTAGCAAGTTTCTTAATCTTTGGAGACTTCAGTTTCCGTATAAAAGACAAGAAAAGGAATTTAGATGTCCCCTTCTATGTTTGTTTTAGGCACACAGAAGTTGCTAAATTTAGTGTAAACTACCATTAATAATTAGATATACTATTTACATTTTAATTAATGTTGTAACTTTACTATTAATACTCTATCAC
This sequence comes from Pongo pygmaeus, assembly GCF_028885625.2. Classification (NCBI taxonomy): domain Eukaryota; kingdom Metazoa; phylum Chordata; class Mammalia; order Primates; family Hominidae; genus Pongo; species Pongo pygmaeus. The sequence continues at coordinate 109,181,705 of NC_072379.2, read as the reverse complement.
CGTATTTTTTCCCAGTCATTAAGTTACTCCTTCATCCACTGCAGTAATAAGTTAATACCTGCTTCCAAGTGAACTGAGAAAACCACTGTATGTGCCTAAGAGTAACTGATCAATTTTCTTTCTTACTGTCATCAGGAATTAATCTAAGATATTGACTCAGCATTTCCTAATGTGTATAATATTATGCAATAAAATATAACATGATTAACTGAAAGTGAAGAAACCCTTTCTTCTCATTAATGAGGTCGTATATATAATTATCACCTTTTAATGTCATGTTCTATCATCTTAATTTTACATACATACACTGAGAATGAACTTATCAGAGCCCAGGTATTCCTCATGAACCTGACGGAGAGTGGTTTCCCCTTGTCCATATTGGGCTCTTATTCTAAGAGAATCTAGAAGACTTTGCAGACAGCCAGTTAATGTTCATATGTAGTACAGGTTTTGTTTTTTGTAAATCTTTCTTCATTTTGAATTAGAAAAAAGCATTCAACAACCTATTTTGAATATCCACATCATTAAATGCCCGTCCTTTCTATTCTTCCCATTTGCACATTCCCAATAAAAATTCATGGATTGTGAAGTGGGTCATAATTTTATAGAAGGATCTAAATTAGGCACAATCTAAAAATAATAAACTTCTAAGAATGAAGGCATCTGACATGCTACACACAGGGCCACTGGAAAGCTGCAGTGGACTGATGAAAATAGATTTATTTTCTGATACATTTAAGAAGATTCTATATTGCCTCTCCCTCTTTGATTCATTCAAGGAGATGGCTTTATTCAATAATGGATACTAACAGGCTTTTCTAATAAAGCCAGATTTAGAGAAAATAGATTTAATATGAATTAGGATTTTCATGAGACTTGAAGATCCCCCGAATATTATAAAGCAGGAGTTTTTCTTCTTTCACTTTTTAAAAATGGGGAGAATCTATTACATATTCTAAATGAAAGCTTAATCCAGAAATGCAATAAATAAGATGGATTAAAGTGCTAGTGCTCTGCTAAGGGTTGGGGTCCTTTTGTCTACCTTCTGGACTTTAAACTCTTTGAAGTTTAGGGCAGTGTTTTGGAAGGCAGTAAAACCATAAGAGGTTTTCTCTGTAATGTTTTTACTATTAAAGTTTACTCATCAGCATTAAAGTAATCAGCATTTTGACAGGTAGTAAGTAGGGAGGAAAAAGAGGTGATTTAGGAGTTTGTCCATCTAAGTGATATAAAGTGACAGGAGGAAAATTTGTGTGGGAAACTTTGAGTAACTAAAGACAGCAGGAAGATCTCTGGTACTAAAGGGTTGGGCTGAAGCAGGGGATAAGGAAAAAAGAATTATAATAACTTTTACTGAAATCCTGCAGGGTGCCAAACACGCTAGTAACATTTAATCTTTACAACTTTGCTGTGAGATAGGCATCATATCCATTGTACAGGTTGAGAAGTTAAGGCTTAAAAAGTTTAAATGACTTGTCCATTGTAGGTAAATAGCAGAGTTTGGATTTCAGCCCAAGTCTGTTTAACTCCTGATCTCAGATAATTCACTAAGTAGGACAAAAGGTGGAGAGAAGTAGACATTCGCTGACTCTGAAGATCTCTATTTACATCTCAGTTTTTTCTGGTGCTGTCTCTAGATGTTGTGCCTCCTGGTGAGAGAATGCAGGTGTTACTCAGCAAGTATTAGGCTAACTCTAGGCAGATGCCTCCTTGCTCCAGGCTGACAAGCCGGGGCTTGTGCTTATTTCACTGTCTAACCCTGCCCAGGCCCCGGGGAGAAGCCTGGTATTCTTAGTGTTTATTTAATTGTCAACTCTCTCTGTTGTACAACAATACCCTGGCCTTGACTCAGTACACCTAGGACTGTAAGATAAACCTATTTTTCTTCTTCTTCTTTTTTTTAACATTAAAAAAAAATCTTCTTAGCTTATGATTGACTATTCAGGCTTACAGGGTAGAAAGTTAGAGTTGGAAGTGTCTTCAGGGGTTATCTCACCACACCTTGGCTCAGAGCCCAGGATGCTGAGTTATCTGCTGTGTGGGGTAGTCAAACCAGGCATGTGGGGCTCTGTGAGCTCTGTCACCCTCTGGGTTGATGGCAAGAACACAGATCTAGCTGCAGTGGCCGTAGACACTGGGTGTGGGTCAGGGATTCAGTCTTGGTAAGAACCTAGCAAGAAGAAGGTGAGGACCAGGGCAAGGGCCTAGTATGTGAGACAGTTTATTAGGGGACTTAGGCACAAGGAACAGGAGAGGGATCAGAGTGCCAATTCTAGAATAGAAAGGGGGCCTACGTTTTTTGAAAGATAGGGGTCTGGTTAAGAGTATTGCACACCAAGGCTGATAAAACATAGCAAATGTGGCTCAGTGATGAGTGTTGGGTTTGTTTCCTGAATTCCTAGACATTGGTTTTTAATGAAACAGGGCAAGTAGTTGGTGGGCTTAGCTTCCTGTTTACTTCTATTATCATGAGTGTGGGAGCCAGGCAGGGCCTAACATGACTTCTTTGAGGGCTAATGAGTAGAGCTTTGATTCCAGGCAGAATAAGACTCGTATCCTACCTTTCTTAGTGGCAGAATGTATCTGTATGGGTCTGCAGCAACCTCCATTTTTGCCTCCTCAGAAGAAAGAATTTGACTGAGAGGCATAAGGCAGAAGGAGAGACCGAGGCAAATTTTAGAGCAGGAGTGAAAGGAAGTAAAGTACACTTGGAAGAGGGCCACGTGGGTGACTTGAGAGATCGTGTGCAGTTTGACCTTTCAACTTGGAGTTTTATGTGTTGGGATACTTCCAGGGTCTTGGGTTACTTCTCTCCTGACTCTTCCCTTGGAGCGGGCTGTCCACATGCACAGTTGTGTGTGGGCACTTGGGAGGGGCCGCATGCGCAGTGTGTTTACTGGAGTTGTACGCATGCTCACTTGAGGCCTTCTTTCCTTATCAGTCTAGCATTCCTAGAGGAAGGTCATATACCTGTTAAACTCTGCCATTTTGCCTCTTAATGCACATGCTTGAGCCCAGTAGCCCAACTCCTGAGATCTTATGGGGAAGCTGCTGCTCACCAGTTTCAGGTGTTTTCTATCTATTAGGAGACTGCCTTTCCCTGGCGCTGGCTGCTACTGATTATTACCTTAGAGAGAAAGTTAACAACTGCTCGATCATCACCTGATGGTTGCCTGACACTCCTGGTGTGTGTGTGTGTGGGAGCCTTCTCCTGCCCTGTTCATGCCTGACTAGCTACCCACTGTAACACTTCTACCATTTAATACACACTTGGGGGATTATTTAATGTCTCTATTCCTCAGTTTCTCTACATACAGAAGAGGGATAATAACAGCACATCTTTCAGAGGGCTGTGAAGATAAAACAAGATGATACATGTAAAGTGCTTAGAATACATATGGTATTAATTTATTAATATCGTGTATTGATGACATTTGTTATTGTTAACAGTGGTTACCTAGATCAGCGCTACACAGGAATGGTGAATAAATAACGTGCCCCACTCTCATGTCTTGTACATACTTTGCTAAGAGGTTATGAACCTAGATGTAGCATCAGAATTATTCTCCATATTGAGGTTTAGGCAGTCCCTACTGATACAGCTTGGATGTTTGTCTCCTCCCAATCTCATGTTAAAATGTGATCCCCAGTGTTGGAGATGGGGCCTGGTGGAAGGTGTTTGGGTTGTGGAGGTGGATCCCTCATGAATGGGTTGGTGCCCTAATGAATGAGTTCTTGCTCTATTAGTTAGAACCAGAGTTGGGTTGTTTAAAAGAGGCTGGCACCTCCTCCTGTCTTTCTCTTGTTCCCTCTCTTGCCATGTGCCATGCCTCCTCCTCCTCTGTCTTCCATCCTGAGTAAAAGCTTCCTGAGGCCTCACCAGAAGCTGAGCAGATGCTGGTGCCAGGCTTGCACAGTCTGTAGAACCGTGAGCCAAATAAACCTTTTTTTATTTATAAATTACCCAGTTGGAGGTATTCCTTTACTGCAACACAAAACAGACTAACACATCTACCATTCAATTAGGGCTGGAAATCTATTTGATATATCTGTCCCCTAACAGATTGACATCCAGCTTTTAAATAAACTTTTCACTCTCAATGAACTTATTGCCTGAAAAAGCCATCCATTTTGTCATTAGATACCTCTAATTATTACACAGTTTGGGTGGGGACTCAATATCTACTTATCGACTTATTTAATAAAAATATAAAAATCCACAGGATTTACTCAAAATCTACAAAAGATACTTATCTTTACTACCATATTATATTCACAAATATATGTTATATCTTATATGAACACCTATCAAGCTTTAGGTTCATACTTCTTATTAGGTTGGTGGAAAAGTAATAATATTCAAAGAAATTGTCAGATATGTCTTCGTAGGTGTTAATTTGCATTTGGCAGCTGGCCTTCAACAAAAAGTTCAATATCCTTCTTGCAGATATGACTTTGACATTTATTCTTGGCAAGATAAATACTGTTCTAATGCTTTCTCTTTTAAAAATATCACATTCACATACAAAAGTAGCAACAGCAGACAAGACCTGAACTTTCCATAAAATAATTTTGAATTGGTGTACTATCTTGCAAATCTAAACATAAATTTCGAATTTAATCATGAGGTTCAATTACTTCTATAAAAAAAAAAGAATAACTGAAAGCCAAAACTTCAACAATAATAGACATATTTGAGCATTTTGGTTGGGATGCTTCAGTGGAAACATGGATTGTCAGTTTCATTTAGATAAAATTGTTATTATAGTCATCCCTCAGTATCCACAGGGGATTGGTTCCAGATTGTACCCCACCCTAAACACCCTTGGATACCAAAATTCATGGATGCTCAACTCTCTTATATAAAATGGCATAGTGTAACCTATGTATATCCTCACATATACTTTAAATCATCTCTAGATTACTTATAATACCAAATACAATGTAAATGCCATGCAAATAGCTGTTATACTGTATTGTTTAGGGACTAATGACAAGAAGAAAAAATGTCTGTGCATGTTCAGTACAGACCCAACCATTCTAGGCCTAACTACATTTTTAATCTGTGGTTGTGAAACCCACAGATACAGAGGCTGACTATATTTCAGATGAATGAAAAACAAAAAAAGATACCTGCAGCTTTTGTTGTTGTTGTTGTTTTCTTCCTCCTTTATATAAATTCTGAGTCTGTTCTTCAAATGTTTCAAAGAGATAATATGGGCAGAAGACTTTTTTTCCCCAGTTTTTTTGTTTTTGTAACCTCTTCATGTCCAGTCTAAAACAAACAATTTCCAAAATTCAGAGTCACAGTCTAAATCTATTTCCCCTTTGATGATTCCCCAGGAGGTCTGTGTCTACATGGCAAGAAAAGAGCCAGCTGATTTGACCTTTTCTGTAGAAAAATATAATATTTTATAATGGCATATAGATAGTAACAATTTTGAGATACTGTAATTTTTTTTCCAAACTAATGGGTGATAAAATAATCAATAATAAACATTTATTAAACACTTCTTAAATGTCGGAAGATTAAATCTTTATCTTGAATTATTTCATTATCTCTCCAAGGTGACTTGTATAAACTTAATTTTACAGAAGAGGAAACTGAGGCTCAGAGAGGTTAAGCCACTTGCCCAACTCCTCTCCGTTAAAGAGCGTCTTTGTTAAAGAGTGGAGTCAAAATTTAAAGAGAGGTCTGCTTAGTGTTGCCAAACTTCACCTTCCACTGAACCATCCTGATTCTTACCCAGATTGAAAGACTGCTTATCAGAAGTAAGAACCTGAGACAAGAAAGGCAAGTCAGGTCCCCAAAGCCTATTTTGTGTGGGAATTACAGTTGCTGCACGTCTGATTGTACATGCCATAAACACAAAGGAGAAATGCTTAAAAAGGGGAAAATACTCAAAAATGGAAGAAGACAGAGAGCCTTAAGCAACCCTCAGTTTCCAGACCCTCAGGAGAGTTCTTCTATTCATTTTACAGCTATCTGTGGTTTTATTACACCTTTAATTGGCTAGAGCTTTTAATTATGGTTAGGTGAATCCATTTGTGTGAAATAACAAGCATAAACTTCCTTCCATTTTCAAAATGAACATTTGTGCAAATCCAGAATTTTTTTTTGTTTGCCACTGTATGTATTCTTTAGTCTCCCATTTCTATGTAATTTGTGACTTTCAGACTTCCTGTTATTAGCTGTGGAATGTGACAGGTAGAAAAAGGCACAAGGTCATTTCATTATTCTTTGAATGAGTTTCGGGCACATCACTTTCTTGGCTTAAAAAAAATGATAGCTTGTGATTTAATTTTCGGTTTTAAATATCTTCTTTCCTGATAACATTCCTTCTGTGGCTTGATTCAGCGTAAATGCTAAAGCAGATATCAAATTTCTCATTGCATTCTACATCTTACTTTTAAAAAATATAGATAAAAAAATAAAATTCACACCTGATTCTGGGAAGATAGCATCAATGGCAGCATAATTTTTGGATCTGAATCCTCATATAGAAACAGAGAGATGGCCAGGCACGGTGGCTCATGCCTGTAATCCCAGCACTTTGGGAGGCTGAGGTGAGTGGATCACGAGGTCAGGAGTTCAGGACCAGCCTGGCCAAGATGGTGAAACCTCATCTCTACTAAAAATACAAAAATTAGCGGGGTGTGGTGGCACATGCCTGTAATCCAAGCTACTCGGGAGGCTGAGGCAGAGAATTGCCTAAACCCAGGCGGCTGAGGTTGCAGTGAGCCGAGATCCCACCACTGCATTCCAGCCTGGGTGACAGAGCGAGACTCCATCACACACACACACACACACACACACACACACACACACACACACAAAACAGAGAGACTAGAAAACAAAAGCAAAAAGCCACGTTCAACACTGGCACCAATACTAGGCATCACCACAATCCCAAGAACCCCAGAGCCCAAAGTACAGGCATGTGGGAACCAACCACCAGGAGCCACCAAACTCATGTGAAATAGGAATTGTTCAGTGGAAAGTGAAGAGAAACAATGTGCCCAAACACAACAATGTTGTGCAATGATTCAGGCTTTCATGCTTGGAACTTGTGTGGGGAGAACAATGTATACAAAGTCAGCGGAATTGGCTTGTTATTAAGTTTTATTGATCACCTTCAAAGTGTTAATAAAAAGCTGAGGACAGTTGACAACTTAAAAACTATGTAGTCCAAAAGCCTTCTTTGGTAGAGTTTATAAAGAGGCCAGTATTTCTTGCTACAGGAAAACAGAAAACCAACTGGAACCAAACCCACTTTCCCAGGGAAAGACACTCTGCCCCTCTAGGCTGCAAGAATCCCTCTTGATATCTGCTCCTACTTTTTTTTCCTGGCTGCCCAATCAATAGCTGGGGTTAAGTTGCAGCATAGCCCAGCTAGGAACATGCTGGGGCTCATAAGAGGAGAATGGAGCTATACTCCAAAGGACTGCAAGAATTAGCCAGTATGTACTAGAAGAAGCTGCTGGAGAACCCACAGGACTGGATTTTGAGGGTGCTGGACCACAGGGATCAAAACATAAGACTGAATAAGGAAGACTTTATTGACTGGAGAGAACTCTTTTGGGATGCAACATGCAACACTGAAGAGGACTACAGAAGATGGTGCAAACTACTTCTTAGTTGCTCCTAAAAACCTAGAGAAAGTCATTATTCATGTTGAGTGAAATGGAAATATCTCAGTTGCAATAGTAAAGGGCAAAGCAAGAGGTTTAAAACATTCCTGGAAGTGGGCATATTGGAGTGGCTATAATATGTGAGGCCAAAAGACCTGCTAGAGGATTATGTTCTACGGAAAGTCCCAGAGGACACACCACTCACCAAGGTCATCAGGAATGTGATGATGATAACAGAACAAGCATCACCAAGAGATTCAGTGGTGGCTTTCCTCTGGAAAGCAGGACTGATGGTAGGAGACACTATTATAGAGATTGGCTTGTTGATAATAGCAATGGGAATGACAGGGCCCTAAAGTAATAGAGGCCAGGTGGTGGCACTTAACCTCCAGATGTCATGAAGGGGCAGCCAAGTGGGCTTGACCTGCAAAGAATTGTAAAGATGATCAATAGACCTGACGTTCTCAGGGAAAAAACATATGGATAGCCAATAAGTTCTCATGAATATACATAATAGCAAAGAATTTGATGAGCAGGAAGTAAGAATGAATGGGCAAGAGACTGAGAGAAAATGCCCCAATAAAAATTCATACTCTGTATCCAGTTTCCAAACCTAAGCCATTTTCCAGACCTAGAATTCATTGACTGAAGTGGTGGCTAGGTCTCCAAGAGGAAGGACCTGGTAACACCGTGACAAATATATGTGGTAACGATTCTCCCAGCCTTTTACCAAAGGACTTATGGGCCAGTGGATTTTAAGTCTAAAGAATGAATTTGTATTGGGGCAATAACAACAAAAACAAAAAAGCAAAAATCAACTTCCATCAGCATTTAAACAGCCATATATTCCATAGGTCAAATCTAAACCTTGTACATATTTTTCCAATTTAGTGTCACAGTGGTTGGTCCTGTGACAAAAATGGCATGGTTCATCTGATTGGATAGCCTGTTAAGTGGCTTAGTGATCTGATATTTTGTAAAACACAACAACCATTTTCAGATGCTAGTTTTCAGTATGTTGCCTCTTTCCCTCTGTCTTTATCTTCATACTGAATCTACAGAAGGCCCAGCAGCAGATCCAGGCTCAGTCAATTGCTAAGGCAGTTCAGGATGGAGTAGAAAGATGCTGGAAATCTGTCTCATGCTAACATCTGGTGGGCCAAGGATGGCCCGGAGGGCTATGGAGCTTCTGAATCGCTCAACATTCTCCATGTTTTTCTTGTGTCTTTTTAGCCCAGTTCTACAATTGAACTTCAGTTTTTCCCCGAATCTGTTTCTGTCTGGTAAGCCTGCTCAGTTTTCTAGTCACTGTCATGGATTGGGGTCCCAAATTGAAGTTGTTCCACTAATATAGTCTGGTTCTTGCTGGCCAATCTCTATTCTGTTCCCCAATTTATGGATGAGAGAGTAGGTTATGTTTCTTGAAACCAGTCCTCTACATTACAATGCTACTACCTGTTGTCTTGCCAGGAACCAGCTGCCCCTCTATTCCTCTGATAGTCTGGGTTTCTGTAGCCCTTTTGACTCTGCACCAAGTACCTACTTGTTGCCTCAGCTAGACTCCTTGATCTACTAATTGGGCTTTCTGGAATCCAACCCAGGTCCTGGTTATTTTCCTTACATTTTAGCCTGGCCCTAGTATGTCTCAGAAAGTAGTCTGGTATTTTTGTGACATATCAATAGAAAACAAAAGCTTACTATTTGTCTATGTTAATTTTATTTATTAGTACTATCTGTGTGAATAAAAAGAAATTCATCTTTTTATTTTCATACAACAGTGAAAAAAAAAATCCAGTTTTGTGTATTGAATTTGAAGACTTTCCCTGTCTCAAGAACTGTGATGTGTCTGAGATTTTACCCTACCTGCAAGCTAACATGTTTGCTTGCTATAGTTCCATGGATACTGGCAGAAGATGTGAGATTTGTGGTCAGAGACAGAGGACTCTATTACTTATAACAATAGCAAGTGGAATGAGCATCCTATTTGTATCAGTTCCTCTCCTCTCCCTGTCCCATGTAGGTAATTCAAAGAGATCCAGAGGAATGCTGTAAACACAGGGAGCTTGCATCACAGGTGAGGAATCCTGAGTTAGGGAACTTGAATATTTTATAAGGGACAGTAAGCCTGCCTGTCCTTTTCCCCAGAGGAAGACATTATCTTTCTTTTTTTTTTTTTTTTAAGATGGAGTCTCGCTCTGTCGCCCAGGTTGGAGTGCAGTGGCGAGTTCTTGGCTCACTGCAAGCTCCAACTCCCGTGTTCATGCCATTCTCCTGCCTCAGCCTCCTGAGTAGCTGGAACTACAGGCGTGCACCACCTATGCCCGGCTAATTTTTTTGTATTTTTAGTAGAGACGGGGTTTCACCGTTTTACCCAGGATAGCCTCGATCTCCTGACCTTGTGATCCACCTGCCTCAGCCTCCCAAAGTGCTGAGATTACAGGCATGAGCCACCGCACCTGGCCAGAAGACATTATCTTTATTATACAGGGCAGTAAATAAACTTTCTGCTTGCTCTGGAGGGAGATACTATCACAATCTTCCAAGTGTGTTATTTCTACAAATATCCTTGAAAAGATAGTTTGGGACTAAGTGCCTCTTCTCATAACACCAGACACCTATGGAGAAATGTCCCTCAACATCTCATACTTCAGTAGAAACACAGTGTACCTCATAATCAGTCACCCTATCCAGCTTGTCCAAAGACATCAAGAGGGCTACTCTTTCATTGATCAGTTAATCCTTTTATTGTCCCTTAGAATCTGCTAAGATACTTCTGACTTCATAATATGAGTATTTTTCTTCTATGATGATGAAGACCAAAACATCCAAGTGGAAGTCCTAGGAACTTCCTATGGACAAGTTACTATGGAACCTATGGAACAAGTTACTGTCATCTCTTCTTTCTAACTAAATGACATGGCTGCCTCCCTTGCCTTCCCTGTCAAGTACCCAAATCTCTTGGAATGGGAACATTTACTGCAGTGGAGCTGAATTCATTGCTTTTGATCCCCTCAGATTGACTGTAGGACTCTGGGAAGTGGAGACTTCAGTGGCAGGACTTTTGTGGCGTGATATTTGTCTTCCCGGGTTGAACTCTTTAATCTCAACACTGTCCTTATTTCCTCTGGAGCTGGGACTGCTGAGTGTGGTGTTTGCATTGACCCAGATACCTGTTCTTATGAATTAAGAAATAGTATTTGTCTAACTCTGACACTATATTGCTCTATAATCTTAGGTAAGTCCCATCGTGTCTATGGACTTCAGTTTCCAGACATGAAACACAAGAGGCTTGGACGAGATTAGAAATGAAGAACTCGTATGCACATGGTCAGAGCCATGAGGTGAGTACAACTCCAGGTTCTGATATTCACATTATGGTCTATGTAAATGGAAAACCCTGAGGCACAACTATGTGAACATGGCCTTCTATAGGTGTACATTTTGGGGGCCCTGTCTATAGGAAAGTCAGGCAGTAACACCACTGTGCTAATAGGGCCAGGATATAACAATCCAGTGTCATCAGAGAAGTCACATACATCCTACAGCAAGTCAATCAAAGTTTGAAGGTGTAAGAGTTTTCATTCTCTGGGGAATATTGTCTCTGGACTGCCTTCCAGGTTCTACAATATATGATTTCGTTGGTTTGTTGCTTTTTCAACTTTTGTTTTCCCTGCTTTCCCTCTGAGGCATGGTGCTTTCTCTGATGGTCACAATTACAAAGTGGTAAGGACGAAATGAATGGATACAAACAAGAGCTCCGTGGGGATAAACACCTTTCTTGCTCAGAGAGAGCTACAGTTCTGGTTTTCAAAGACTTGTTGCCAGACTAGCTGCAAAAGAATCACCTGGAGAACTTAATTAAAAATAATCAAAAAGCTTTCTCAGCCCACACCTACTAAATAAGGATCTCTGGGGTTGCAGGCCGGGAAGTTATATGTTTTAAAGCCTCCCTCAAGTGATTCTAAAACTTAGCCAGGGTTGGGAACCAGTGACTGTGCAAAAGTATATGGGAGGAGCAGAGACCTTTTAGTGGATCAACTTCTCACCTCCATTGTAAAGCTGCTCAGCCTTAGCAGAGATTAGATACTGCGGCATGAATAGAATCAGATTAAAGACAGCACTTCTTTCTCTTAGACAGCTGGTTTAAGAAACACAGATACTGACAGGAACACAGGTTTGGATATGCTTAACAAACTATATTTTGTGGCATTTAGCTTTAATGGGTGACTGAGATTTTGGAATCCGAGGATTGGTTTAGGATTAGCAAAAGTGTTATAAATGCTCAGGTAACTGCAAGTGCTTAATTAAAGTCAATTAAGTTCCTTTTGGGCCTCACATTTTTTTTCTTTTTGTAAGTTTCTAGTTAATCTAGTTGAGATTTGATTCTTAATAGGGTATATGTAGACTTGCATTGAAAAGAAAATGTTCCTGTTCAGATAAAAAAATCAGCAGAATTCATTCTTTTACCTCTTATATCTGGGTCTATATAGCACAGGTGAATTGGGTACAGGGCCATACTGCTAGCCCAGGAGTGTTCTGTGGAGGGTATCTTGGTGGTAGATAAACATTAGCCTATTTATGTCCCTTACCTCTTGGCTTACCTCTGAAGGGTGATTCAAAGTGGCACTGCTAATTGTCCAGAACCACCTCACAAAATGATCTGTAGTTGTGGTATAGTGGGAAAAGTGTGGAAGAAGGGAAGAGACCACTTATTCGACCTTGAGGAGATTATTTCCTATCTCTGGGTTTCATGTTCCTCACATGTGAAATGAAAAGTCTAGTTCCTTTTCAGTGTTTCTTCTTTTTTTATTGAGATCTTGCTCACGTATGGCTTTATTGTACCAGTTAAGGGCATTAGCTCATGGCTGTTGGGTAGTTTTAAAAAATGTAAGCCAGGCTGGGCGCGGTGGCTCACGCCTGTAATCCTAGCACTCTGGGAGGCCGAAGTGGGCAGATCACGAGGTCAGGAGATCGAGACCATCTTGGCTAACACGGCGAAACCCCATCTCTACTAAAAATACAAAAAATTAGCTGGGCATGGTGGCGGGCTCCTGTAGTTCCAGCTACTTGGGAGGCTGAGGCAGGAGAATGGCGTGAACCCCCGGAAGGCGGAGCTTGCAGTGAGCCGAGATAGTGCCACTGTACTCCAGCCTGGGCGAAAGAGCGAGACTCTGTCTCCAAAAAAAAAAAAAAAAAAGTAAACCAGCTCATTCTATACGTGTTGTTACTTTCTCAGGTTAACCCTAGATGATCTCTAAGGTCTCTTTCGGTTTTAAAAGAGCAATATCTATGACCTTATATACTGAATGTTGTGATTTTATAGCTTAGGCTTCTGCTGTATAAAATAGATTTTCTGCTGTATAAAATAAATTTGGAGATGGGTAGAAGTAAATTTTCATGAAACTCAGAATTGGATACTTAGAACAGGTTCTTCCTGTGAGAAGGAATTCTTTTGCCCTGAATTTCCCTTCCTCTCCTTTGGGGGAATCTTTTAAGTTCTCCAAAATATAGAATATCTAATGTTTTACTTTCTGACTGGATTACGTTTAGCTGTTAGAGTGGCTGACCAACTTCCAAACAGAAACTTTCAAAGGTGAAAGTTGACAAAGTATGCAAACATATGGGAGGCTGAACTTGGCCCAACAACTTATCCAGAAACTCCCCCTTGCCTCAATTAATCATTGACCTGAGGGCCTCTTCTATCTGTCGTGGCAAAAAACCCACCCAATGCTTTGTTTGAATGACACACTTTGTTGAGTAGGTCTGTTCACAAGGGAGCTAGCTCTCCTGGAGGGCAGTGCCACTGTTTACACGTCTGTTTTGACAACAGAGTGCAGACATAAAGTGCTTACATAGAGTAGTGTCTTTTTTTTTCTTTTTTCCAGAAATGATCAGTTTCAAGGCAAACAAACCTATCAGCTTCTACTGTGGGTAAAAAAACTGATCTTAAACTGCCAAAACCTTAAAGTTCTCCCTTTAAATCTAAAGGAGCCATGAATAATCCTTTTTGAAAGATGTTGTGCATGAACAAAGTTCTGTGCTCTTTGAGAGTGTGATCCAAAATACAAAAGGTGTTATTCATAATACCTCTTTTACTGTAAAAAAATGCATGCTTGCTAACTTGGGCTTCAGCTGTTGTTAAAAGAAAATCTGCAGATAGAGGGAAAGGGCAAAAGGGTGACATCTGGCATAACAGACTTTCTAAGATGGTTTTGGCATACAGCCTGCATTAAACAGCAGAGGCTAAAAAAAAAAAAAACTATTGAAATAAAAAGAAAAAAAATGAGGACAATACAACATTGACTTGTAATCTTTAGCAAACTTATTTAAAACCAGTGCAACCATTTTGTTGTTGTTGTGACCGAAAATGGGCCATCACCTCTAATATTGGCTCTGAAAGAGGAGAATGAGATTGTGTGGTATTTTCTCAAGTGGAGGTGGTGAAATCTTGTCATAAATTCAGAGACACTGTACACTTGACTTCACCTTTTCACCTGGGTGAGTAATGCACAGAAACGTCCACATTATCATGGGTTCTCCTCTGCTTGACTTGTTTGGATACTTGTTAAACATAGTGCATCAAGTGCTGCTTGAGGTAATAAAGAATATATTTTATCTTCAAAACAACAGTGGCATGGAAATTATGATTCTTGTAGCTTGAGAAGAAAATAATATACTGCTTGATACAAACAACGGACAAATTAGGATAAAGCTTCTAAATCCTGTAATTACCCAAGACACTGAAAGATAAGAATCACTGTAGAGAATTACCTTTGCAGGAAGCAGGTTTAAGACTAGCAATTTCATGGGCTTCTATTTTTCTTAAACTGTATTATGTTGCCTGCATCTGCTCAGCTTGGAGCTGAGTGGGTAAGTGAGAGGGAGGTAGGAGTATAGCTATTGATTCTGGATGATCAATAATCTATTGTTTGACAGCTCCAAGAAAGTAATTCTGCTGGATTCTGAATGAGTGAATCCTTTGGTTAGTTCTGATCTGAGCAGTCTCAATCAGTTTGTGCTTGTTGCTTTGATATGCATGCGCATTTGGGAGGTGACCAAGCCATGGCAACAATTCTGTTAAAAATCAGCCTTTGTGTTTGGCCTTGGACCCTATTCAGTTACACTGGAGCTTGAACCTTACTGATGTAAAAGACTTATGCCTCCACTCTAGTTTCTCACGTGGAGATGAAAGCGAGAATGTTATCCACGGTGTGACCTTCATCCGCACACGGCTAGATCTCCGTGGGAGTTTGGCATGTGAACGGGGGACACAATATGGCCTTTGAGAGTTGTTTATAAATAGAATCTGTGTTGCCTTACATGATTTATAAAGCCGTGATTCCAAAGATTGAGTAATACTGGTTGTTTGAGGGAGAGGGAAAGTAAACTATAGTGACAAATAACTAAATGCCACTTTTATATGCCAGCTATATAAAAACTTTTCTAGGGTAGGGTTCCTCAGCCCAGACATTGAATTGCATGAAGTTTTATTCCTAATTATTCATTAATTCTGAAAGTAATAATGTGGACAGCACTATTTGGTTATCTTAAGTCAAGGAGAATTGCAAATGAAAGGAAAATGTGTTAAATGAAAGGAGAATGGGATGCTGAGAGCTTCATTTAGAGGGGCTATATCTTGAGCAACAATGAGGAATGCAATTTCCTTGAGTGTGAGGTTGACCTGATGATAAAGGACCATGGATTTATTTTTTTCTCTTATTTATCTATAAGAGTGGTTATTCGTTTTATGATTTGTCTAGTGTTCCAGGGCCTTACCTCTGCTCTGTCAGACTGGGTTTGGATATACAAGCAGTAGATCCAAAACGGGAAAGAATCAGTCAGGCATAGATGGATGAAAATAGTTGAGAATTAAGAAAGAAATAGAGAAGAATGACTGAAGACAGAGGCTCTGAAATCAGATTGTGTTTCTAATCCTAATTCTGCCACTTACTATCTCTGTGAGTTATTGTGCCCTAGAATTCTTCTTTGCAGCATGGGGATAATGTGGATAGATATGGTGAACTGGTACTCAGATATAATTCTAACCTCCTTCTGATCTGCCTTATATAGTGTTGAAGACTAAAAATGGTATTTCTGAGTTTGTTTGCTTCTTTCCATGAAGGATTAATGTTTACAGATATTGTTCTTATGTCATAAACAATTAGAAAAATAGACAAAACTTATTTAAAAAACTTGTTTTCCTAATTTAGACAGTAGCCACTTTAGACTCTAAGAGAAGGAAAGCAAATGGGGTGAGTCTTACAATTTCCCTAGCTTACCGCTTGACAAGACTCCCACGCCACAGTGTTCAGAAGGGAACCAAGGAAGGCCTGGTGGCCTTGCCCAGTTGAGGAGGTAGAGTTAGGTACAGGGAGGCAAAGGCAGCTATACTTTGCAAGGCCAAATCTATAAAGGAGAATGTGTTTAGAGCTTTCAGAGGAAGCACAAGATCCAGAGAAGTCCCCTTAGTTTTTGACTGAGTACTGATTTGTGTAAAAATGAGGTGAAATTTCATGAGACTGAAAGACAAAAAAACCAACACTTGGAAGTTAGTAATGATGGAGACGACGGGCCATCTGGAGCAGTTGCCACCATCACACTTACTGCAGCAGGGAGGCACAGCCGAGGCTGCGTGCTCCATGGAGCTGGCGGGAGCTGGGGACAAGCAGGAGCCCTGCCCCTTCCCAGCTGGGGCAGGAGCTCCCCAGCTGCCACTGCAGCCACCCAAGTCATGGCTGTGGACCCAAGCACCCCCGTGCTCTCAGGGCTGGGAGAAGGCAGCAGCCCCACCCTCCTAGATGCAGGTGCATCCAGTTGCCTAAACCATGGTTGCAGACCCAGGCCTCGTGTTCCATGGAGCAGGCAGGAGCTCCAACCCCAACTCCAGCTGCAGCCACACAAACCAGGCTATGGACCCAGGCATCCCTGCACTCTTGGGGAACGAGAAGGCCCCCCTGCCCTCACAGGTTTGGAAATGCCTGCTCCTGTTGCCTGGCTTCTCCCTTCTTTCAGCTCCCACTCCAATCTTGGAGCAAAGTCAGAGCTGAGTGAGCCTGGGTGCTGTCGTGGCCTGGCCAGGTGTGCACACACGTGGGGCAGTGCTGACACACCAGCCCCTGCTGCCTTGGCCCCCTCCGGATTTTGAGTGCTGATGAGCATATGAGGGAAGCTGATGGAGGGCTGAGGGCAGCTTGGCGCTGGCCTGGAAGCATCCCTTAGCACCCACAGCCTGGGTGCCATAAATGGCAGCAGAAGGCAGACAGGTTCCTGGGTGAAAGAAGGCAGATCCCTAGTAAGGTTCCACCTTCAGTCCAGGGAGGTCCTGAAGGCTGGGGGCTGGGCTGTCAGTCCCACGCACTGGAGTGGGAATTTGTGATGCCTTTTCCAGGCCTGCCTGTGGCCACCCGTGGACCAATCTGCACGTACTTCCTCTCCTCTGAGGCCTACAAAAGCCCTGGGCTCAGCCAGAGCTGAGCAGACATTGGGAAGACTGGCTGCCAAGAGAGACTACCCACTCCATGGCCTCCTCTCTGCTGAGAGCAGCAGACATTGGATGACCAGCTGCAGAGAGGAGATACCCACTCCAGGGCCTCCTCTCTGCTGAGAGCAGCAGACATCAGATGACCAGCTGCAGAGAGGAGATACCCACTCCAGGGCCTCCTCTCTCCCGAGAGCTGCAGAGATGACAGGATAACCTGCCTGCCGAGAGGAGCTACCTACTCCAGGGCTTCCTCTGAGTTATTGTCACTCAATAAAGTTCCTCTTTGTCTTGCTCACCCTCCACTTGTCTGCATACCTCATTCTTCCTGGGCACAGGACAAGAACTCAGGACCCACTGAATAAAACTAAATGAGCTGTAACACAAACAAGGCTGAGACATGCCCGTTGCTTGCCACATTGTGGTTGAAGAGAAGGAAAGAGGAGCTGTGGCCCTTCAAGGAACCAAGACCTGGGAACTCCCTGAGCCAGGGCTGTGACTCCCTCTTTGTGGCCCTGTGGTTCCTGGCATCTCCAAGCTTCTGAGTGCCACTGTGTTCCCCGGTGCCAGCTGTGGAAGCTGCTTGTGGTGCCCCTGGTCCAGCGGCAGCCTTGTGGAGAGCTAGCGCCCATGCTGACACCTGGAGCTGCCGGCCCCATTGCAGCAGCTGGCATGTCTGACTGCACAGTGGCCGGACCCCACTTATATTCCACTTATAAGTGAGAATGTGCTCACACACCCATTGCTGCTCCACACAGTCTCCCTTGACAGGCATGGGATCCAGGCTGGCAGCATGAGCTAAGTGCAGCTTGCCAGGCTGAGTGGGTGGAATGAGTCCAGTGGGCCTGATCAAAACTTGAGGAAGGGCACCACTGGCCACAGAACCTTCTGGCTAGAAAAGCGACACCCTAAAATCCTGCAACAGTAGGCCAAATAAATCCAGGAGTACATAAGACTAGGAATACCCTACATTTCTTCCAGCCAGGGTCACTAAACTTCATAAAACATGAGCCATTGAATAGAGATCTCAGGAGACATATAATCCCAAAGGGAAGACATGTGAATGCCAGAGAAACAATAACAACAACAAAACCCCCAAAATAAGCAATTAAAAACAAACAAGTCTTAAAGCCACAAAAAGATCAATCTAAAACTGAAAGGCACTTTACTATAGGCCAGAACAAAGTTGGACAGTCCTTAAAACAATACAGTAAAACTCAATAACTTTAAATTCAGAATTTCTGCCAGGTACAGTGGCTCATGCCTGTAGTCCTAGCACTTTGGAAGGCTGAGGCAGGCAGATCACTTGAGGTCAGGAGTTTGAGCCCAGCCTGGCCAACATGGTGAAACCCTGTTTCTGCTAAAAAAAAAAAAAAAAAAAACAAAAATTTGCCAGGCATGGTGGCACATGCCTGTAGTCCCAGCTACTCAGGACGCTGAGGCAGAGGTTGCAGTGAGCCAAGATTGCACCACTGCACTCCAGCCTGGGTGACAGACCAAGATTCCATCTCAAAAAAAAAAAAAACAAAAAAAACCCCACTATTTTTGGCATCCAGTGAAAAAATTTCCTGGCATGCAAGGAGGTAGGAGTGTATTACCCATTACCAAGAGAAAAATCAATAGAAACAGATCCAGAAGTGACAGAGATGATGAAATTGACATAAAAGGACCATAAACAGCTATTATTTATCTTATAAATTCTTCAAGGATATAAAAGGAAAAAAATAAACATTATTAAGAAATAAATGAGAATTTGAAGAAGACCCCCAGTAGAACATAATGCATTGAAAATGCAACAGTTGAAATGAAGATACACTAGAGTATTAGTAGCACTTTAGACAGGGCAGAAAAAAATGGCCAGTGAATTTGACAACATAGCAGTAGACACAGTTGAAAATGAAGTATGGGGGATGGGGAATTGAACAAAATTTTAAAAGACATCAGCAACCTGTGGGAAAATATCAGTGTGTCTGACATACATTTAATTTGAGTCTCAAGGAGAAAGGGCAATGAGGGGAAAAGATTGGGCAGAGGGAAGAAGTAATATTTGAAGAAAATGTTGGCCAAAATTTGTTTTCTTTAACTTTTATTTTAGGTTCAGGGGATATATGTACAGGTTTGTTACATGGGTAAATTACATGTCTCTGGGGTTTGGTGTACAAATCATTTTGTCACCCAGGTAATGAGCATAGTTACCTGATAGGTAGTTTTTCAACCCTCACTTTCCTGCCACCTTCCACCCTCCAGCAAGCCCTGGTGTCTATTGTTCTCCTTTTTGAGTTTGTAAGTACTCAATGTTTAGCTTCCACTTATAAATGAGAATATGTGGTATTTGGTTTTTCATTTCTATGTTAATTTGCTTAGGATAATGGCCTCCAGCTACATCCATGTTGCTGCAAAGAATATTATTTTGTTCTTTTTTATGGCTGTGTAGCATTCCATGGTGCACATACCACATTTTCTTTATTCAGTTCACTGTTGATGAGCATCTAGGTTGACTCCACATCTTTGCTATTGTGAATACTACTAAGATGAACATATGAGTGCATGTGTCTTTTTGGTAGAATGATTTATATTCCTTTGGGTATATACCCAGTAAAGGGGTTGCTAAGTCAAACGGTAGTTCTGTTTTAAGTTCTTTGAGAAACCTCCAAAGTGCTTTCCAAAGTGGCTGAACTAATTTACATTCCCATCAGCAGTGTGTGAGCGTTTTCTTTTCTCTGCAACCTCGCCAACATTTGTTATTTTTTGACTTTCAAAAAATAGCATTCTGGCTGGTGTGAGATGGTATCTCATTGTGGTTTTAATTTTCATTTTTCTGATGATTAGTGATGTCGAGCATTTTTTCATATTCATGTTGGGCACATGTATGTCTTCTTTTGAGAAGTGTCTGTTAATGTCCTTTGCCCATTTTTTAATGGAGTTGTTTTTTGCTTGTTGATTTAAGTTTCTTATAGATTCTGGATATTAGACCTTTAGTTTGCATTTTTTTCCCTATTCTGTAGGTTGTCTGTTTACTCTGTTGATAGTTTCTTTTGCTGTGCAGAAGCTCTTTAGCTTAATTAGGTCCCACTTGTTTATTTTTGTTTTTGTTGCAATTGCTGTTGGAGACTTTATCATAAAATCTTTTTGCCAAGGGATATGTCCAGAATGGTATTTCCTAGGTTTTCTTCTAGAGATTTCATAGTTTTAAGCCTTATATTTAGATTTTTAACTCATCTTGAGTTGATTTTTCATATGTTGAATGGAAGGGGTTCAGTTTCAATCTTCTGGATATGGCTAGCCAGTTATCCCAGCACCATTTATTGAATAGGGAGTCCTTTCTCCATTGCCTATTTTAGATAACTTTGTTGAAGATAAGATGGTTGTAGGTGTATGGCTTTATCTCTGGGTTCTCTGACCTCTTCCACTGGTCTATATCTCTGTTTTCATACAAGTATCATGCTGTTTTGGTTACTGTATCCTTGTAACATAGTTTGAAGTTGGTGATATGGGAGTGGGGCCGGGGAAGTGCTGGATAGAGAAGGGCAGCGTCCCTGTCAAGGGCTCCACCCTCAGGCCCGTGCCTACGGACCTAAGTGAGAACATGCATTCCTGTTTTCGTGCCCAAATGTTGCATTTTCCAATACTACTCTGGCCCACCATGCCCCAGATCTTGTGCCCATATAATCCTGAGACCTTAGTGGGCACACACACAAGCAGCTGAACATGGAGAGGAGCAGAGGAACACAGCAGCAGATACCAGCAGACTGTCAGACCAGCAATGGTGAAACGATGCGACAGAGAAAGAGAGAAAGGAAGGGTGTTTGGGTACCAAGGGGATTTCAGCTGGGGGCAGTCAGAGAAGAGTCTGGCCGCTGAGTGGCCCGACTCTAGGGGAAGACTACCTTCCCACTCCATCCCCCACTTCTGGCTCCCTATCCATCTCACTGAGAGCCACCTCCATCACTCAATAAAACCTTGCACTCATCCTTCCAGCCCACATGTGATCTAATCCTTCCAGTACACTGGGCAAGAACTCAGGCTGTCACACTGGCCCCCTGCCCTTGCGATAAGACAGAGGGTCTATCGAGCTGATTAACACAAGGTGTCTGCAGACAGCAAAGCTGAAAGAACACGCTGTAACACACACCCACTGGGGCTTTGGAAATGGTAGACACCTACCCCAGATGCAGCCATGGGGCTGGAGCCCAAAAGGACTCCCCACAGCTTCTGCATCTGCCCATCCACATGCTTCCACTAGGGATTTGAGCAGCAGAGCAAGCCACACCTCTATCACACATTCTGCGAGGAGAATAAGGGAACTCTCCTGTGATGGCTCCAGCTTTATTCTTTTTGCTTAGAATTGCTTGCCTTTTTTTGGTTCCACATAAATTTTAGATTTTTTTTTTCTAATTCTGTGAAAAATGATGTTGGTAGTTTGATAGGAATAGGATTGAATCTGTAATTGCTTTGTTCTGTATGACTGTTTTAACAATATTGATTCTTCCTAACCATGGAAGAACATGGAATGTTTTTCCACTTGTTTGTGTTATCTCTGATTTCCTTCAGCAGTGTTTTGTAGTTCTCCTTGTAGAGATCTTTCACATCCCTGGTTAGCTGTATTGCTAGACATTTTATTCTTTTGGTGACTAATGTGAATGAGATTGCATTCCTGATTTGGTTCTCAGCTTTGATGCTGTAGGTGTATAGAAATGCTACTGATTTTTAGACATTGATTTTGCATCCTTGAACTACTGAAGTTGTTCATCAGTTCTAGGAGCCCTTCAGGCAGAGACTGTGGCATTTTCTAGGTATAGAATCATATCGTTTGTGAAGAGAGATAGTTAGACTTCCTCTATTACTATTTAGATGCCTTTTACTTCTTTCTCTTACCTGATTTCTCTGGCTAGACTTTTCAGTGCTATCTTGAAAAGGAGTGGTGAGAGTGGACATCCTTGTTTCAGAAATCACAAAGGTGACATTACCACTGACCTCATAGAAATATAAAAACCCTCGGAAACTATTACAGACACCTCCATGCCCACAAACTAGAAAACCC
Organism: Pongo pygmaeus; assembly: GCF_028885625.2. Taxonomy (NCBI): domain Eukaryota; kingdom Metazoa; phylum Chordata; class Mammalia; order Primates; family Hominidae; genus Pongo; species Pongo pygmaeus. Next base: position 109,159,554 of record NC_072379.2, on the reverse strand, counting down.
ACAAGAAATGGATAAATTCCTGGAAACATACAACCTCCCAAGATTGAACCAGGAAGAAATTGAAGTCCTGAACAGACAAATAATGAGATCTGAAATTGAATCAGGAATAAAAAACCTACCAACCAGAAAAAGCCCTGGACCAAATGGATTCACAGCCAAATTCTACCAGACGTATAAAAAAAGAGCTGATACCAATCCTATTGAAATTATGCCCAAAAACTCGAGAAGGAGGGACTTCTCCTTAACTTATTCTATGAGGCCAGCCTCAGTCTGATACCAAATGAGACACATAGAAAAAAAGAGAACTTCAGGTCAATATTCCTGATGAACATAGATGCAAAATGCTCAACAAAATATTACCAAATCAAATTCATCAGCACAAAAAAAGCAAATCCACCAGGATCAAGCAGGCTTTATTCCTGGGATGCAAGGTTGGTTCAGTATACACAAATGAATAAATGTGATTTATCCCATAAGCAGAACTAAAAACAATAACAACCATGATCATCTCGATAGATATAGAAAATACCTTCAATAAAATTCAACATTCCTTCATGTTTAAAACCCCCAACAAACTAGGCATCGAAGCAACATACTTCAAAATAATAAGAGGCATCTATGACAAACCCACAGCTGCCATCATACTGAATAGGCAAAAGCTGGAAACATTCCCCTTGAAAACTAGCCAAAATTCTTTTCAAGGTAATGAGAACTTGAACTCATGGATCCAAGAAGCTCAAAGAATCCCAAGCGTAGTAAAAATGCATATGGCTACACAAAGGCACAAAATAAGCAATTTTTTAAAAAAAAGTGATAATGGGAAAATCTTAAAAGTAGCAAGAAAATATACCAAATATTACTGTAAAATGAAGGCAAAATAAAGATCTTTTTCAAACAGTTGGAAGCTCAAAGAATTATTTGCTAGCAGACCTGCACTTCAATGAATGTTAGAGGAATTTTCTCAGGCAGAAGAAAACTGGTATCAGATAAAATTTGGGTGGATGAAAATAAAGATTGTTTTAAGTTTATGTTAGAAATCTCTTAAAAGATAAAAAATTAAAAGCAAAAATAGGAATTTCTTTTTTTGGGCAAAACAAAAATAGTTTTGTTTTTTTTTTTCCCTAGAGTTTCCATAAAGGAACACAACCATGTGGACAACGGGATTATGCCCTACAAAACTGTAAGATAAATTTGTGTTATCTAATATTTTTAAGCTGCTTTAAAAAGAAACAATAAAAACAGCATAATCATATTCTAAAAGAATGTCACATTTGGAAGGCTGACATGATCTGATTTCAAGATTTACTGTGATACTAGATTAATCGGTACAAAAATACAAAAAAATAGGATTGTATTGTGGGGTTTATAACACATGTAAAAGTAAAATTTATGGAACACTTCACCCAACAACAGCACAGTACACATTGTTAGAATACACATGTGCACCAGTGTATGTGGAAAAAGCCACAGCAATTTCAATGAGAATTGAATGAGAGAGAGGAAATAGAAGTATACTGCAATAATGACATAAACTATAGCAATGTTATTTTTGAAGATAGACTGTAAAAATATAAAGGTGTCTATTTTAAACTACATAGTAAAAACAAACCCCTAAAACAAATAAACAAAAATATGTATAGAAAATAAACCACTAATGGAGATAGGTAGAATAATAAACAAACAATCCAAAAGAAGGAAAAGAGAGAAAAAGTAACAAAGAACAGATGGGACAAATAGAAAAACAAATGGTGAAACAGTACATGTAAAATATCTGTATTTATAATCATAATAAAAGTAAATGGTCTCAGCATTCTAATTAAAAATAGACAAAGGATTGTCAGATTGGATAAAAAAGTAAGACAACTATATTCTATCTAAAGGAGCCCATTTTAAATGTAAAGAGAAAAATAGATAAAAAGGAAAATAATGGTGAAAGATATATTATGCCAACCATAGCCAAAAGAAAACTGAGATATCTCCTGTAATAACAAAATGGACTTAAGAACAAGGAATTTTACCACAGACAAAAAGTGACATTTCCTAATTTAAAAAGGGTCAATTAAATATAAACGTGTAACTTTTTGTTATATTTTGGATATTTGTCCCCACCCAAATCTTATGTTGAATTCTAATTCCCAGTGCTGGAGATGGAGCTTGTCGGGAGGTGTTTGGATCATGGGGGCAGATCCCTCATGACTTGGTCCTGTCTTTGTTATAGTGAGTCCTCCCAAGATGAGATCTGTTTTTTAAAAGTGCGTAGCACTTCCTCTAGCATGCTCCGTCACTCTCTCTCGCTCCTGCCTTTGCCTTGTGACTTGCCTGTTCCCCCTTTGCCTTCTGCCATGATTATAAGCTTCCTGAGGCCTCCCTAGGAGCTGAGCAGAGGCCCACACCATGCTTCCTGTAAAGCCTGCAGAACCATGAGACAATTAAGCCTCTTATCTTTATAAATTACCCAGTCTCTGGTGTTTCTTTATAGCAATGCAAAAATGGCCTACCCAGCACACTGTCTAATAACAGAGTTTCAAAATATGTGATCTAAAAACTGACAAAATGGAAATAATAGAAAAAGAAATAAAGGACATAAAGATTGATAATAAAATTGACTTTAATAGGAGATAAACAATTGACTAAAATAAAACTTAATGAATTTACCTAAAAGCTACTGGAACTAATAAGTGTTTAGTAAGATCACTGGTTATAAAATGAATACACAAAAATCAACAGTGTTTTAATAGACATTTTAGCAATGAATAATTTTTAAAATAGCATTTATAATGGTATCCAAAAATATGGGATACTTAGAGAAAATTTAACAAAACCTGCAAAAACTGTGTATTTTTTACACTGGAAGCTATAAAACATGGTTAAGAAAAAATAAAGGAGATGTAAAAAAATGGAGTCCTCTACTAAAATCTCTCCAGATTGATTTAGAAATTCAACAAAATCACAATAAAAACCCAAGCAGATTTTTATTGGTGGAAATTGACAAGCTGCTTCTAAAGTTTGTGTGGAAATGCAAAGAATCTAGAATAATATAATTAATTGTAGTAGTCATAATTATACCTTCCATCACCACCTTCCCAAAAAAAGATGTCCATCCTCTAATTCCTGGAACCTGTGACTATATTATCTTACATGGGCAAAAGTAACTTCGCAAATGTGGCTAATGATATGAACCTTGAGAAGGTGAGATTGTCTTGGATTATCCAGATGGCTCTGTGTATATGGGTTCTTAAAGGCAGGAGACCTTTCAATGTTGCATCAGATAGATGAGACATGAAAAGGAGGAGGGATTTGAAACATGGGAACCAACTCTTGCTGGTTTTGAAGATGCAGGATGAGACCACAAACCAAAGAATAAATGTGGCTTCTGAGAGCTGGGAACAGCCCTCAACTGAAAGCCAGCAAGGAAATGGGATCCTCAGTCTTTACAAGGAATTATATTCTGCCAACAACTTGCCAATGGGAAATAGTTTTGTTTTTTGTTTTTTTTTTTCCCTAGAGTTTCCATCAAGGAACACAACCATGTGGACAACTTGATTATGCCCTACAAAACTGTAAGATAAATTTGTGTTATCTAATATTTTTAAGCTGCTTTAAAAAGAAACAATAAAAACAGCATAATCATGTTCTAAAAGAATGTCACATTTGGAAGGCTGACATGATCTGATTTCAAGATTTACTGTGATACTAGATTAATCAATACAGAATGATATTGGCATAGGAGTAATAAATGTCAGTGTTTCTTCAAATTCTTGCTCTCAGAATCCCTTTACACTCCAATGAAGTGTCAAGTTTTTGTTTATATGAGTTATATATGTTGATATCTACCACGTTTTATATTTAACTTTAAAAATTAAATAAATTTTAAACATAGAATTTTATCTATTTATTTTAAATGTGCACTTTAAAATAATTACAATCTCATTGTTGAACTATATATTTTCATAAAAATGACTGTAAATTCCCAGATGCACATCCAATTTAGTGAGAAAAGTAGCATTATTTTATATTTTTGCATATTTTAAAAATAGCTCTTTATTAACAGCTGGATTCTCATTTCTGTTTCTGCATTACATTTGCTGTAATATCACACATAATCCTCTAGAAAAGTCCATCCATTGAACATTTGAGAGAATGAGAGAGAAAAAAGTAAATAATGTTTTAGTATTATTATGAAAATAAATTGTAGTTCAAGGACACTTGAAAGGATCTCTGGGAGTCAGACCACACTTTGAGAACCACTGATCTGGATTAATGGAACAGAATATAGTCAAGAAATAGACCCATTAATATATATATTCAACAGACTTTGAACAGGGATACAAAGCCAATTCAATGGAAAAAAAGGATAATCTTTTCAACAAGTGGTGTAAAACAGTTGGACAGCATATTCACAAAAATGAACCTCAAATTTTCCTTTATACCACATTCAAGCTGAGGCGGGCAGATCACGAGGTCAGGAGATAGAGACCATCCTGGCCAACATGGTGAAACCCCGTCTCTACTAAAAATACAAAAATTAGCTGGGTGTGGTGGTGCGCACCTGTAGTCCCAGCTACTCGGGAGGCTAAGGCAGGAGAATGGCTTGAACCCAATAGGTGGAGGTTGCAGTGAGCCGAGATTGCCCCAGGGCACTCCAGCCTGGGTACAGAGTGAGACTCCATCTCAAAAAAAAAAAAAAAAAAAAAAATTAACTCAAAATTTATCAGAGATTTAAACATAGGAGATAAAACCCTAGATGGAAACATGAATAAAACTTTGTGACCTTGGGTTAGGCTAAGGTCTTTTAGAAAGAACTCAGAAAAAGCATGAAACATAAAAGAAAAAAAAAGAGAAATCATCCAAACTTTCGCTCTTTGAAAGAAAATGAAAGGACAAACCATAGACTGGAGCAAAATATTTGTCAATCATTTATATAACAAAGGACACCTATCTAGAATATATAATCAACATTTTCAGAAGAATACTAGGAAGACAAATAACATGATAAAAATGAACATAACATTTGAACAGATACGTCACACAAAAAGTTATGTGACTGACATATGAAAATGCCATAAAAATTCATCATCATAAATCATTAGGAAAATGCAAATTAAACCGGAACATATCACACAGTGACTAGCTTGAATAGGGGAAGAATTACAATATCAAGTTCTGGTAAGGATATAGAGTTTCTGCAAATCTCATACATTGCTGATGGAAATGCAAACTGGTATGACTCCTTTGGAAGATAGTTTGACAAATTTTTATAAATTGAAATATGCAAACATATGTGTACTTGTGACCCCACAATCCTATTTCTAAGAGTTCATTCATTACAAATGAAAACATATGTTTATGGACTTATAAGTGAATGTTCATAATACTATATTCTTGGTAGCCCCAACTGGAAACAATCTAAATGTCCATTTAGGTTAATGGAAAAATTGTGTTATTTCCATGTGACTGAATATTACTCAGCAATAAAAAGAGACAAACTTCTATTGATTTATGCAACAGAATGTAAACTTAAAAGCCTTATGCTAATAAATGCCAGACACAAGACTGTGTAAGATATAATTGTATTATATAAAATTATGGAAAAGCCAAAACTGTAGTGATAGAAAGTAGATCTATGGTTGTCTGGGGCATGTCATGGCAGGCAATAATTGACTGGGAAGGAACAATAATTGATTGGGAAGGAATACTGGGAAGGATTATCCTTTTTTCCATGGCTTGGCTGTGTCCCCACCCAAATCTCACCTTGAATTGTAATAATCCTCACATGTCAAGGGTGGGGCCAGGTGGTGATAATTGAGTTATGGGGGCTGTTTCCCCCATACTGTTCTCATGTTAGTGAATAAGTCTCATGAGATCTGATGGTTTTATAAAGGGGAGTGCCCTTGCACACGCTGTCTCTTGCCTGCTGTCGTGTACGAACTGTCTTGCTTCCCCTTCACCTTCTGTCATGATTGTGAGGCCTCCCCAGCCATGTGGAACTGTGAGTCAATTAAACTTCTTTCCTTTATAAGTTACCCAGTCCTGGGTATGTCTTTTTAGCAGCGTGAAAACAGATGAATACAACCAGGGAACATTTTAGGGCAGTGAGCATGTTCTATGTTTTGATTGTGTTCTACATACATCTTGAAAATTAGCTACATAACTGTAATTTCTCAAAAGTCATTGAACTCTACATTTATAATAGGAGAATTTTGTTTTCTGGTAATTACATACTAATAAGTTAATTAAAAAACACTACAACCCTCATTCTTGCAGCTATGGGTCCGAATAAGTTACAACGAACTGTCTTGAGATTTGAAAGGCTAAAGTGAGGCAGATTATGTGTTTTTGCAGCTTTTGCTTTTTTTTTTTTTTTTTTTTTTCTGGTAAAGAGGTAGTAGGCGCATTTAGCTTGTTGTGTGGTAGCATTAAGCAGAGTTCACCATGTCTAGTCATTTGCTTTGTAGAGGTCAAGAGCCAGGACGTGAAACATCCATTCTGCTAGTGCAGATTGTAGCTAGCATGGAACATTCATAAGCTGGCAGCTATAGCAGCTTCTGGTTGATGGAAGTTCTCTGATTGTGGCAGCCACCTGGCTGTTGTGACTTCCTAACCAGTGTTAGTTTTGGCGCCAATGGCTTTCTGATCTTAGCAGAGGCAGCACTGATTTTATGGTGTGGCTTTTGGAACTGTTCCCTTTAACTCAACTCTGAATCTGTTTCTTCAACTCTTACCATGATTATGCAAGCCATATAATATTCTATAATGAAATAATTCTTCATTTAAACTAGCTAGAACGGAGTTTGTTCTTTAAGTGAATGCTAATATACTGCCTTGTAGGCATATTATGAGAAATCAATGAGATTAGATATGTAAACAACTTAACAGCACCTGGTACTTAGTAAAAAAAAACCCTCTATAAATATTTAATGTTATTGTTACTATCTAATGCTAGGTATATACATAGTGAGCAAACCAGCATGGGAGTATAAAATTGAGAGTTGACTTGATTGCTCATTTATTCAGACAGAACTGAAATGATGTAATGGTTTGATGGCTCTCTAGATATGCCTAGTTTTTCAGTTTATGCTAATTTGCCTACATGATCTGGCCCTTCCCCATCCCTAATCCCATCATCTATTGCTCTCCAGCTTGCTTGTTGGAATCCAGACAACTGGCTTTCTAATGCTGTATTTCAAATAAGTTAAATTTATATCTGCCTCAGGGAATGAATGCAGAATATTAAGGTAAGAGTCCTAAAGATCTCGCTCGTGCATCTTAAGTTCAGGATGCAGATGTCTTATATACATAATCTTCAGAAAACCTGGAGATATGATTGTTGGTATTTGATAAATCAAAAAGAATAAGAAATGTTCCAGAGGCAGAAAATAGGTAAATGCTGCTCTATTTTTTTAATAGGAAAATAATAATTTGGAAAATTGTGGGGTAAGAATCCTAATGTAAATATGTAGCAAAATGATTTAATAAATGTTTTAAATGGGTTTTGAGTTATTGGAAATAACAAATTAGTAAGAGGCAGTATTAGTTTATGAAGAATAAGTTCAATCAAGTGAAATGTGCTGTTTCTTCTAAAGGATTACATGACTGTCAGATTAAGGAACTACCGTAGACACACTTTAGTAAGGAATTTGACCAAGTTATAATATTTTTAGGAATAAGACTGAGAAATGTAAGCTGCTTATGACACAATGCAATGACCTATCTGACTCAGTGCATCTAATGTGGGACCAATTAGTGAGTGCCCACTGGCAGGCTCGACCCCACCTGAGGCTTTGAGACCATTCCTGACTCAAGTTATGATTTAGGTCAGGAACTCCATGACTCAGCATGCAAGTCAGTGTGATCTTTCATTTTCTCAGATATCTTGCTTGAAATCTTGATTTGGGGTCTTGAAGTCATCCTTGACATCCCTGTCACTTCTTACATTCAATTATCTATTAAAATTGATTAAATTTGACTTATCCCAATCATCTCTACTGCTATTTCTTAGTGCCTATTCTCATCTTTGTTCACCTATTGCAACAGCCTTCTAACCACTCTGTCTACCACATTTGCTCCACTTCTCCCCACTAAAACTCCACATTGTTGCCAGCTATCTTTCTGAATATCAAATCAGACCACGTCACTTTCTTGATTACATATCCCAAACAAAAAAGTTGAAATTTCTTCGTAATATGACCCAGACCTATATTTAGAGATTCATTTTCTGTGATTGCCTGTCCTCACTACTCACTTTCAAGAACACTTCAGTTCTTTTGTAAGCTGTGCTTTGGGCCTGCTATTTTCACTGCCTCTTCTCTTCTACATCCTCACTACTTGATGAGACTTTGTTTTTTAAGGCCACTGAAATTTGAAAAACAGTGACTCCACTTACCATGGCCAAGTCTCACAATTCCTGGAGCATCATTCACTTGGTATTTTATGTGAACGATATACTGCACAGCCCCTGCAAGCAAGCTCTTCATTTAGACTTCAACGTGAATGATAAGCCCTGGAAGACTGAAACTGGGTGGCTATGAAGATAATGTGTGCAGTTATATGCCGAAAAAATTTCTAATTGTATGTAAATGTAGGAGCATAGGGGAATCTTGTTATAGTGCCCCTATGTTCTCCCCTCCCCTCCCCTTTCAAGAAGTAACTACTATTACTTGTTGGGTTATGTTATTTTAGACATATGCCTAAATGTATTTCCATATGTATAAATACATACTTATGTAAGTGTACACATGAAGTACAATATTTTTCTTGTGGGAGAGAGAACATAATACACATTTTGTTCTGTAACTTGCCTTTCATGCTGTTCAGTATGCCTTGGAAAATGTTGCTGGTCAATATATATAGATCTGCCTCATTTCTTTTTAAGTTGAACTCATTTGTCAGGATTCAGTTCAAATTGAGTCTATGTTTTTGCCAAACTCTTGGCAGCTCTGTTACCATTTTTGTGTGATTTCTTAACACTGCATATTCTTATATAATGGTACTTATTAGAATGAATTATAATGATGTCTTTACAAGTCTATTTCATTCCTAAATAAACTCTGATATCCTCAAATAGACCCAGGTTCTTGGAACATTTCAGTGGATCAAAATAATTTCTGTTGAGTGACTTCATTATATTTTTCCTCATAAGTCCAGTGCTAGATAGATAAGTTGAGAAAAACCAGTAACATACTCCTTAGACACTTCCTTGGATTGAAATGATTAACTCCCACATCTCTGAACTGTCCAAGGAGAGGTTCCTGTTTGCCTTATTTTCTAGGCATTTTAAAGGCCTTCCTTGGTAACGTTTTTGGAGCATTCTGTGCTTTGTTGTGAAATAAAAAATGCACATTAAAATATAGAATTTAAGGAAAAATTCCTATTTTTCAGGTTATCAGTCTCTCCAGGCTCAAACTTGTATATTTTAAACTAGGCCTCAATTGAACCAGAGTTTTTCCCTAGCTCTTCTTTCCTCTTGCAGATATAAACTGAAACTTACTTTAAAAGCCTATTCCCTATTACTTAACTTTTCTTTCTTCAAACTTCTGGGACTTCTTTACTTATCCAAGTTTCAGCCAGTTATGAATAGAGTTGAATAAAGAGATTCCTTGGAAAGTGCCTTTGCTGAGCAAAACCATCTAGGAGTGCCAACTCTACCTTGTCTGGTTCTCTCGTTTTTTCTTTTCTTTTTTTTTTGTTTGCCTTCCTATTCCTTTTCAAGTTTCCTCAATTACTTAACTTAACCACTTTTGTTAAAGATAATTGTGAAGATTTGAAGAAATAATGGCCCATAGAACAAACTAAATATCTTATCTCAACAAAGAAGAATCTTTGTAAGTCAAACAATATTTATTGTACTTATTAAAGTAAGTATCCTATTCCTTGCCATCCAGGGGATACATTTAATGTCACATTAGTAGTAATAAATCAAATTTTTATGGTTTATTGTCTCCATCCCTAGAAAAGACCTTATTCCATGATCACATGCATAGTTATTTTGGCACACATGGGATGCTGCATTTCATAGACTGTTATAAATAAGCCACTTCTCTTTGACACTGCTGCTGGTGCCAACAATACCTGGTACCAATACACTTGGTACTAACAATACAAAAGTTACATGGATATTTGTAATAATAAGGGGATTGTCTTGGTAGACGTCCTTATGGAGGCTGTTGGGGAGTAACATGTTATTGAAAGCTAGAGGAAAGGGAACTTTTGCTGTGTGTGATGGTAGATACCTGTTACTTGTAGTGTTACATGTAGTGGTAGATACGTGTTACCTGCTGTTATGTGGAAAATATAAGATATACCTAAGTAACCGATAGACTTGGCTCAGGAGATTTTTAAGCAGAATGTTGAAAGTAACATCTGGTTTCTTTTAGAGGGAAAAGTTCAAAAATAATCTTTAATTTTCAAGCAACAGTTAAAGGAAATATAAAGGAGTCAAGACTTGGGGGACACTTAATGGTAGTTCAAGTCCACATGAAGACGTACAAAGCATTGATAATGGTAACTATGTAGGGATATATAAACAACAGTATAAATATATTTTATGGTAACACATTTCTTCTCCTATCTGATATAAAAGACAACCGCATAAAACAATAATTATAAAAATGTGTTGATGGACTTATTATGTATACAGATGTAACAGGTATAGCAATGATACCAAAAGGAGGGAGGAGAAAATGGAGGTATCAGTATAAACTAGATTGAGTTAAGATGCTAATTATAATGCCTAGGAAAATTACTAAAAAAATAACTAAAAAATATAGTAAAAGCAGCAAAGGAATTAGAATAGGGCACTAAAAATATTTCTTCAAAAACTAAAGAGGGAACTAATAGAGAAGAAGCAAGAAAGACAAAGATATATAGAAAACAGATAGCAAAATGGCAGACATAAATCCTACTTTACCAGTAATTATATTAAATATGAATACACAAAAACCTTCTGTGAAAAGGCAGACAGAAGAGTGGATTAAGAAAACATGACTGAACTATAGGTTGTACATAAGAAAGATTGAGATTCAATACATGAGATAAATTGAGATTCAAAGACAAGAATAGATTGAAAGTAAAGTGATGGGAGAAGATATGTCATGCAAGCAGTAACTAATAGTGGCAATACAAAAGTCATACAAAGTAGACTTTAATATGGCAGGATTCTGGTAAGAAGGCAGAGCAGGAAATACCAGGAATCCATCTCTTTACCTAGACAACAATTGCACTGACAGAATCTGATATAACTGTTTTGGAACTGTAAAGTCTATTAAAGCCTTCCAACTTTCAGGGGAAGAATTGGATGGTAAATTGTGGTTAGTTTTGGACAAATTTCAACTCTTAGCACAGTAGCAGTTACTCATCTCCTAGTTCCAACCCCTTGGCAAACAGCTGTACAAATACATGTTCCTAGAGCAACCTTCACACAACTTGGGAGAGCCAGAGTGGCTAAAAAGGACTTTGTCAGAAGAGTTACAGTCAAAGAGGTGGTACTCATTGTTATTGCACCTCCTGTAATTTTTGCAAACTCCTCCACCTCTAGCTGCAGTGACTTCCAGGGGACTTAAGCCCAGTGCCCTCTTTACTTCCTTCTTCTTTTTTTTTTTCTTGCTTTCTGAGAATCAGACACCAAAGACTACGACATTCAAAAGCAGCTGCACACATGGGGAAATTAGAAAGTGACCTCAAAAATTATAAGGCATATAGAAAACAAATAGCAAAATGACAGAAGTAAGTCCCTTCTTATAAGCAATTACTTTAAATGTAAATAGATTAAACTCTCCAATCAAGAGACAGACTGGCAAGATGGATAAAAAATATTCCAACTATATTTTGTCTACAAGAGATTCATTTTAGATCCAAAGACACAAATAGATTGAAAGTAAAAGAATGGAAAAAGATATTTGGCACAATTGGTAGCCGAGAGAGCAAGAGTGGCTATACCAACATCAGACAAGATAGATTTTAAATCAGCAAAGATTACAAAACATAATGAAGGATATTATATATTAATAAACCAGTAAGAAGGTATAAAAATTATAAACATGTATGTAATATAAGCCTATATATATTATATATATTTACATATATATATATAAAGCAAAAACTGACAGACTGAAGGGAGAAATAGACAGTTCTACATAATAGTTGGAGACTCCAACACCCCATTGTTAATGATGGATAGAACAACCAGACAGAAGAAAATAAGAAATCATAGGACTTAGTAAGCCACTAGATCTAACAGATATGTACAAAACACTCTGCAAAGTAACGGCAGCATACACATTTTTCCCAAGTGTTCACTGGGTTCTCGAATAGACCAGGTGTTAGGCCAAAAATTCAATCTCAATATATTTACAAGATAAATACTATATATGGTATCTTCTCTGACCACAACAAAGCAAAGTTAGAAATCAATAAAAGAGATAAAAGCATATAAAATTGAGGAAATTAAACAACATACTCTTAAACAACCAATGGATCAAAGACAACCAATGGAAATCATAAAATATGTAGAGATTAATGAAAATGAAAACACAATATACTAAAGAGATGCAACAAAAGAAGTGCTAAGGGGGAGATTTATAGCTATAAATGCTCACATTCAAAAATAGAAAAGATCTCAAATCAGTAGCCCAACTTTACAACTTAGGGTACCAGAAAAAGAACAAACTACACTCAAAGTTACCAGAAAAATAGAAATAAAGATTAGAGCAAAGATAAATGAAATGTAGACTAGAAAGAAGATAGAGAAAGTCATGAAACCAAAAGTTGGGTTTTTTGAAAAATTTAACAAAGTTGACATCTTTCGCTAGATGAACTAATGAAAAATGGAAGAGACTCAAACTATTAAAATCACAAACGAGAGACATTACAACCAATTCTATAGAAATAAAAATTAAAGAATAAAAAAATAAATTTTTTTTCTGTAGAATTAGTTGTAATGTTTCCCCTTTATGATTTTTGTATACTCATTATGCAAGAGTACTATGAGCAATTGCATGCTGAAAAATTTTAGAACGTAGATTAAATGGACAAAATCCTAGAAACCAAAACCTAACAACCTATTTGTACATTGAAATTCTAGCCCCCAAGATTGTGGTATTCAGAGTCAGGACCTTTGGGAGGTAATTAGTTCATGGGGTGGAGCCCTCATGAATGGGATTAGTGCCCTTATAAAAGAGACCACAGAGAGATAGTTTGTCACCTCCACCAAATGAAGACACAGTGAGTGCCATCTATGAACCACAAAGCAGGGTCTCACCAGACACTGAATCTGACAGCATCATCATTTTGGACTTCCCAGCCTCCAGGACGGTAAGAAATAAATTGCTATTTATTAATATAAGCTACCCAGTTTATGGCATTTTGTCATAGCGGCCTGAATGAACTAAGACAGACACTATAAGAAAACTACATACCAATATCCCTTACAACATTGATACCATGTTTGTCCTCTACAAAATACTAGCAAACCAAATCCAACCATGTATTAAAAGGATTATATGCCATGAGCATGCGGAATTTATTTTTGGAATTGAATGCAAGGATATTTCAACATACAAAAATCTAAAAATGTACTATACCACATTAACAGAATGAAGAGGGAAAATGCATGATCATCTCAACTGACGCAGACAAAGCATTTTACTTCAAGCCCATTAAGATTACTACTATATAAAAAAGAAAATAACAAATATTGGTGGGTATGTAGAGAAATTGCAAACCCTTGTATACTGTTGTTGGAATGCAAAATGTTATAGCCACTGTGGAAAACAGTATAGTGGTTCCTCAAAAAATTAAAAATAGAATTACCATATGATCCATTAATCCCACTTCTGTGTGTATAACCAAAATAATTGAAAGCGGATTTGCAAAGAGATATTTGTATACCCATATTCATAGGAGCATTATTTACAATAATTGAAACATGGGAGCAACCTGTGTCCACAGACAAATAATGGCTAAGTAAAATATCACACACACACACACACACATTTACAATGGACTATATCATTCAGCCTTAAGGAAAAAGGGAATTCTGACATATGCTACAACATGGATGAATCGTGAGGAAATTCTGCAACATAACAAAACAACATGACAAAAAATAAATATGGTATCATTTCACCTATATGAGGTACTTAGAGCAGTCGAACTCATAAGAGACCAAGAGTAGAATATTGTTTGCCAGGGTCTAGGGGTAGGAGGATATGTGGTATATATATGCAATGGAATATTTTTTTGGCAATACAAATCAATGAAGTGTTGATTTTTGTTAAATACTGATGAATCTTTAAAGTGTTATGCTAAGTGAAAGAAGTCAGTCACAAAGGCTACATATTGTTTGATTCTAACAGGCAAATCTATAGAGACAGAAGGTAGGTTAATGACTATCCAGGGCTGGTAGGAGATACAGAGGGACTACTGATGGATAGGGGTTTTCATTTTGAGGTTGCAAAAATGTTCTAAAATTAGATTATAGTTATGGTTGTACAAGTCTGTATACATGATAAAACACACTAAACAACAGACTTTAAATGAATGGAGTTTATGGTATGTGAATTATATCTCATAAAGCTATATAAAAAAAGAATCTTTTACCAAAGTGGTTAACAATTTGAAAAAAGAAAGGAGGGGTAGGGAATAAACAATCTTTAAAATATTTTTCTTCTTATGTATGTTAAAATGGAGAAATACAATGACGGTCCATGTAAACTTATTTTAATAAGCTCATGGTATTCAGCTTTCTGCTAAGTAAGTTTCCTGGCATCTTACTAAAGACAGATGCAAGCTATCTTCAATAACAAATAGCTGATAAAGAACAAAAAACTTCAGCAAATGACGTAATTTTCTGCACAGGCAAAGACAGCTTCCTATACTGTCTCAATAACCTACAAGGCCAAGAGTAGGCCTATTATCTAGGTATTAATTCAGTATTTCATGCATTTCAATTCTCAAACTTTACAGGATGTCTTCAAGTTTCAGTTAAGTTAAAAATCATCTTAGAGATCCAACCTAAGATCCTCTCATGTATATTCAAGGCTATTCATCGCAGCACTATTTGCTAAAGTAGAAATAATCCAAATATTCACTAACAAGAGACTGGTTGAATAAACTCTGCTACATACACACAATGGAGTATTAAGCAGCTATGAAATAGAATGAGAAATATCTTCATGTACTGCTACACAGCTATCTCCAGGGTATATTCTTCAGAAAAAAAAACCTCAGGAAAAACTGTGTGTACAGTGTGTTACTGTTTAAGAAAGAAGGAGAGATAGATACCATTGTGAGGAGCAGACAGAGCTAGTTTGACTTCTTTCAATATATTTTCCTTTGTAGATTTGACTTTTGAACTATCTACATATTTTACCTAATTATGAAATAAAATTAAATTCAGAGGCCAATCTTATAGAGCAAAAGTAAAATAAAATAAACCAACAAACTCTTTAATTGCATTAAAATATTTATATTTTCTAAACTGTCCAGGAAAAAAACAAAACCACTCTTACTTTAGAGGATTCTAGTTAGGCATTTTTGGCATCTCTTATCTGACTTTTGGTGGCTTGTTCAGTGACCTGGAAATATTTATTTGATACCTTCATCAGTATTTTGTAACTTTACAGAATACTTATGTGGTTACATAGTAAGTACTAAGATCTTTACTTGTCATTTTTTTAACCTTTACCATGACTCAGATAGGTATTCTGATCTGCTCTGTACAGAGGGATACTAGGGCTTTGGGACATTAAGTGACCTGCTCAGGATCATTTTGAGTCACCCAAGGTAGGCAGCTTGACTTCATAATCTATGCTCTTATCCACGACTATACTGCTTGTGATTAAATTCAAATTAATCTCAAGGATATGTAAGCCTCATAGTAGGAATTAATATTTGGAAAATGCTACTTCATTTTTATTGTCTTTTCCATTAAGGAAAACTCTGCATTTTGCACATCAGTGCAAATAAGAGTTGATTCAGCTAATTCTTCTACCATAAAACAGAAAAGTGTGAAATTTAAATATATTTGTAATGTTCAAAAGCATTTTAATTTATGTCAGCATGTTATTTATTTTAATAAAAGGAGGCATATAATTTAAAACCAACAAATGGTTAGTCTTAATAAAAGTAGCATAAATAGAACTCTGTTGAATTATTTTTTAATTACTATTTACTACAAAGTTCAAGAGGGATAATTTTGGCCATTTTATAGATATGTTTTGATTAAGCTTCTTGGAGAAGTGCTTTTTAATCTAAATGTGTATTCTCATAACACTTATTATAATGCTTTATTTATTACAGGCAATAATTAACATATAAAACTTTCTACAAATGGGAACAGAATCCAGATTCTGAAAGAAAAACTAATCACCTTTTAAATGTGAATGTGAAGTTGTTAACAAACCAACTAAAAATGTCTGTTTTTCTCATTTTTATTTTTCTATTTGCTTTATGTAATAATTCCTTCCACATAAATTTATTAAGCCCCCCGGTCCATCAGGCCCTGTGTATTGGCTTTCTCCCTGCGGAGCTCTCTGTCAGCTTCACTTCTTCTACCAGATAGGTGTTCTACTCTGCAGTCCTTTGAGGCCATGCCCAAGAGAGTAAGCTTAACAAAAGGTGGGACCTCCTTTTACTGACACTTTCAGAAAGAAATCACCAACTCAGATGCATACAGGGACCTGTCAGAAAATCTAAATAAGTGAAGTGTGCCAGGTAAAGAGACTATAAGGAGTGGTGAGGTCCCAGCAAACTGTGGACAGCAATGTCTCAGATCTCTTTGTTATCATTACAGAATGTGGGACCCAGGTTGCAAGAACTTCCAAGAAAGATGGAAAACAGGCTTTTAAAATATGAAGCATCATAATCTAGAAATGTTTGTTTCTAAACTAATAACTCAGTGAAAAAAATAAATTATAGAGTAGAAAGCAAAAAAATAAAAAATAACCTGTGAGCTCCTATATGGGGCTGGTTGAATAGAACCTGTTTATTGACTGAATTTGGCCTTTGGGTCAGCACTACATGCTCTCTCCTTTACTATTTTCTCTGAGCTTCATATCCTTGTCTGATAGTCCATCTCTTTTCAAGAGGATTGATACTGGGAATGTTTCTACCATTCAAAAAAGGCTCCAACTGCTACTCATAGTCATGGTCTTACCCTAAGACCTCATCAGGACATTATGTTAAAATATAATACAATAAGCCCAAAATGTACATAAGAGTTGTTTTACACATTTCTGCTTCAAGATCCAGAAATGTTACCATTTATAGCCTCTTCACATACATGTGTTGAAGTTGTTTCTTTTATATCGCTCAATATTTCAGGCTTTAGCTTCAATCATTTGCACTGTATTGACTGTGCCTGAAACTAAGCACGTTCATACTCAAACCTGAATTTTGTGAAAAATGACTGGCTTTGCCTACCAAGATTGAACTATGAAGAAATCCCAAAACTGAACAGACCAATAACAAGTAATGAGATCAAAGTCCTAATAAAAAGTCTCCCAGCAAAGAAAGTCTAAGACCTGATGGCCTCACCACTGCTTTAAATTGCCAGACATTTAAAGAACGAATACTAATCCTACTCAAACTATACTAAAAAAAAAAAAAAAAAAAAAGAGGAGGAGGGAATACTTCCAAACTCATTCTACAAGGCCAGTATCAACCTGATACCAAAAACCAGACAAAGACACGTTAAAAGAAAGAAAATTACAGACTGTTGAATTTGGTTTGCTAGTATTTTGTTGAGGATCACTTTTTATCAGGTCTGGCCAACATGGTGAAACCCCATCTCTACTAAAAATACAAAAATTATCCAGGCGTGGTGGTGGGTGCCTGCAATCCCAGCTACTTGGGAGGCTGAGGCTGGAGAAATTGCTTGACCCAAGGAGGCTGAGGTTGCTGTGAGCCGAGATGGCACCATTGCACTCTAGCCTGGGCTACAAGAGTGAAACTCCAACTCAAAAAAAAAAAAAAAAAAAATCAGTGGCATTTCTATATGCCAAGAGTGAACAATCTGAAAAAGAAGTCAAGAAAGTAATCCCATTTACAGAGCTACAAAGAAATAAAATAAGATACCTAGGAATAAATCTAAAAAAGTGAAACATCTCTATAATGAAAATTATACAATATTGATGAAAGAAACTGAAGAGGACACTAAAAATGGAAAGATATTCCATGTTTCATGTTCATGGATTGGAAGAATTGATATTCTTGAAATATCCATACTACTCGAGCAATCTATAGATTCAATGCAATCCCTATCAAAATACCGATGACATTCTTCACAGAAATAGAAAAAAAATCCTAAAATTTATATGGAACCACAAAAGACACAGAATAGCCAAAGCTTTCCTGATCAAAAAGAAGAGAACTGGAGGAATCACATTACCTGACTTCAAATTATATTACAGAGCTATAGTAACCAAAACAGTATCATACTGGCATAAAAAGAGACACATAGACCAATGAAACACAACAGAGGACCCAGAAACAAATCCATACACTCATTTTCAACAAAGGTGCCAAAAACGTATATTGAATAAAGAACAGTCTTTTCAATAAATGATGCTGAGGAAACTGGATATCCATAGGCAGAAGAATGAAACTAGACTGCTTTCTCTTGCCGTATACAAAAATCAAATCAAAATGGATTAAACAATAGGAATTGATCTAATAATTCAATTAAAAATGAGCAAAAGATCTGAATAGACATTTCTCAAAAGAAGACATAGAAATGGCAAACAGGCATATAAAAATGTGCTCAACATCACTGATCAGCACATAAATTCAAATCAAAACTGCAGTGAGATATCTTTTTACTCCAGTTAAGATGTGGCTTCTATCCAAAAAAACAGGCAATAACAAATGCTGGTGAGGATGTAGAGAAAAGAGAATCCTTATACACTGTTGGTGATAATGTAAATTGGTACAGCTACTATGGTGAACAGTTTGGAGGTTCCTCAACAAACTAAGAACAACCATATGATCCAGCAATCTAATCTCACTGCTAGATATATACCCAAAACAAAGGAAATTAGTATATCCAAGACATATCTGCACTCCTATGTTTATTGCAGCACTATTCACAATATACAAGATTTGGAAGAAACTTAAGTGTCCATCAGTAGACAAATGGATAAAGAAAATGTGATAGTTATACACAGTCAAGTACTATTCAGCCATAAAAGAAGGAGATCCTGTCATTTGCAACAACATGGATGGGACTGAAATCATATTGTGCTTTGTATACATGTATTAAAATATCTCACGTACCCCGTGAATATATACACCTGCAATGTATCCAAGCGACAAGGCGAGACTCTGTCTCAAAAACAAATAAAAATAAAAATAAAATACTGGTTTTGGAATACATGAACACTTCTAGGCCAATGGCCTGATTTCTAATGCTTATCTGTTTGAGGCAAATGTAGTTTTATTGTCTCTTAGAACTAAGTCTTATGACCATCAGTTTTCAGATGCTAGGAAGGTTGTAGTTGGTCCTTTATGCTCAAAAATAAACTCTCAGAACCTATTTACTGTTACCTGGGAATGGGAGTCATAGGTAAATGGCAAATTCCTTCTCATGTCACTTACTTGCATAAATAACATCTCTTGAGCTAGAGTAAGAAATTTGAACTTAAAGTTCCTCCTTGCACTTTCCAATTTGGAGGGCATGTTACTACTCAGGAAATACCCCAATAAGAATGGGGAGTGTAATCTCTGGAAGTCACTGGTCAAAGAGACAATATTTCCTGATGGGATAATCATCAATCTTATTACCAGAATATGGGTAGAACATTGTGGTAGATATTGGCCCATTCAATATCCAATTTATTCTATTTCTAGTGTGTGCCATCTGTACTGCAGATGCTGGAAAGTAAGAATCCCCTCAATGCTAGGGCTCAGGATGTGACATGAAATCTCCCAATTAGATGTACCTTCATGGGACTTGAATTGGAATCTGTTGAGGCTTGGATAACCCTGGCAAAATAAGTTTGGTTCCGGAGCTAGTGGCTATCCTGGCAACATCTTAATTACAGAGGCAGCTTCTGATTGTAGCAAATGTAGAAGTTACCCTGATGGTCCATTCCTAGTAGTTCAAACTAGAGTCTGTTTCTTCAACCTTCTCACTAATCCTGTAAGTCATTTGACCTGTAATAAATAAAATCCAATAGACAGCAAAGTTGGAATGAAATGTTTGCTACCTTCTTTATTGGCTAAACTGTCTTATAGCTAAGACAAGCATTAAGTCTTAAAAAATCATGACTCCATATCTGTATAAGGTATTATGTAAGCAGAGAAAGTTAATTTGAAAATGAAGGAAAAAGTTTCAAGAGAAAGGATTACTTGACTGAGTGTCTTACTGCTAAAGCCACAGCTGCTACTGTCAGAGGTATTATTTTCAATCATCCAATCATGTCAGAATGGACTCCCAATCTTCTATTGGCAACATGTAGTTCTCCAAGAGATTTTATTGGCCTGAGGATGGAATTGGGAGGAGGTTAATTGCAATTCACCAGTGAATGGCAAGTCATAGACCACATAAGATCTTCACATGCTGTCAAGTTCAGGGGATCCAGAGCTCTTCCCATTTCAAAACACTCTAGGGATTGCTTTGATTGTCTGAGCAGAGACTCGTATACACTCATTTGAGGAAGCCTCAGACATTACCCGGTGCCTCAGCTTGATCACTACTGGGAAAATGCTATACCCAAATTACATTTAGAAGCTTAAGTCTCGGAATGGCACTTTCTCTCATATCCTTGCCATTCTGTCATCATTGACTACTATCAAAAATGTAGCTCTGTTTACTTATCTTTCTTCTTTCAGAATTCTATTTCCATTTCCTGTGCTCATTTTTTCTGGAACTACCATTTTGCTGGTTTATTCCTCCACAGTCTTTCATATCATTCCTTTTGGAAAATTCAATCAGTGATGAAGACACTCCTACATACTCACAATATCTTCAGTTGACTTCTTGCCTTCCCTGGAACCCAGCTCTCTCTAAAGGGCAAAGCTTCTTCTGAATATCTCTATTGTGAAAGCTGCTCATTTTCCTGGGGTCATCTTCTCAGCATTTTCCTAACTCCACAATGCTGTTACAAGTCCTTTCTCTTCAACACTCCTGTAAAAACCACTCCTTCACTGACGTTTATGCTACTGGGTTATGGCATGTTTTACCCCTGCTGTATGTTTACTCATATATATTGGGCTCTTGGTCACCTCAAATGTATCAAAGATTTTACACCTGGTTCACAGCCTTTCACTTCATCCGAAGCCTTACCATCTGTCTAGGTCCAAATGAGCAGCTCATCCAACCTTTTTCCATCAGACTTTCTTGACCTTCCTAACACTAGTAATTTTCATCCCCAATCCATTTCTGTTGTTTCACTGTGGCCCTGGTTATCAGCCATAACCCCTATCTCACTGAAATTGTAAGGTATACTATCCTACTCCTTCATAGCTTTTCATTCCATTAGTCCCATTATATCCACCTTCTTTTACTGGTATTTCCAGATTTTAGATTACATACTACACCTTCATCCAATCTATTATGCTATTCAGAAATTCGTTTGCTTTCCCATTTACCCAAATCCAATGTTTTAGTCACCCTTATCCAAGACCGTGCCTACCCTGCAACACCTGGGTTCTGGAATAAACTGTCTGCCTCTGATATTTTATTTATTTTTAATTTTTGTGCATACCTAGTAGGTATCTATATTTATGGGGAATAAGATATTTTGATACAGGCATGCAATATGTAATAATCACATCAGGGTAAATGGAATATCTATCACCTCAAGCATTTATCCTTTCTTTGTGTTACAAATAATCCAGTTATACTCTTTTAGTTATTTTTAAATGTACAGTACATTGTTGTTGACTGTAGTCACCTTGCCTTTGGTATTTTTGACACCTGTACTGCATCCCAAGAAAATTATAAATTGAGCAGATTTGTACTCTACAAATTTGTAGCCTCTAATTGGATGGGCCATAGCTTCACCTTGTGTACCTGGCTTAGGGTACCTATTTTTTTTTTCACATAATTTAAAATTTTCACCACTCTTCTGTAATGCCTCAACCGTGCATCCAACTTTATTGAGAACTTAACTGCCCTTTATTGGGGGCCATCAAGAAGAAATACTTTAACCTCTTACCTTTCATCATCTCCACAAATTTTGTTGCATCTACTCTTACTCTCTTCACCTTTGCCCTTCTCCTTTCAGATTAAGAAGACTTTTTCCTATGGACCGGGGCCAAACTCTCAACTTACTTTCTGCATCCCACCCCTCGCATCTCTGCAGAAACCTGCTTCAGCACCCATGCTCTCCTTCTTTGTACCCTAGCCACTCCCACACCATGAGCTCTTCCTCCCAACCTGTAAATATGCTTAGTTCTCTGCCACATTAAAATGATGCAACCTGTCCTGAATGAATACTAAATATGGGCCAATATTGTGCCTTTTTTATGTTTAAAATTCATAAAAGTGCTGTGGGGTATCCTGACAGAGATAGTTGGCCTTCAGAGTTTTTTAAAACCTGAAAAATAAAGACTAGAAGCTCTGTTATTTCAAAATTGCAAGCAGTTTTATTTCTCTACCTACAAAATAGAATGTTCTTTTGTTCTGTAAAAAATGTTTAATTGGACCTTTTTATTATATATAAAGCAAGCATTCATTTATTACTCTTGTGGAGAAAAGAACACTATTAACCCAAATCAGATTTTTTTTAGACAGAAAAATTAAGCATTCTATTGGTAATATAAA
Organism: Pongo pygmaeus; assembly: GCF_028885625.2. NCBI lineage: Eukaryota > Metazoa > Chordata > Mammalia > Primates > Hominidae > Pongo > Pongo pygmaeus. Next base: position 109,136,792 of record NC_072379.2, on the reverse strand, counting down.
TTGTTCTGTATTGCTGGAGCAGATAACTTTTCGGAGATTTTTTGTGTGTGTTTGTTTATGGGTTAGGAAGAGATTAGAACTTTTTTTTTGGTGGGGGGGGGGTGCCTACATAAATGTATAATGCCCAGGTTTGCAAAGTATTGCTTATTTGTGGAAGAGTTGTGTGAATTCTCATTCAAGAGGTTAGGGAAGAAGATAAGTAATCAAGGCAATCAGACACCTGTAGAAAGAATATGGAATCAGTACCAGGTGCCCCTGGCATGAGGGGTAGTGGAGAGAAGGAACTAGACCAGGCTAATGTCCAGTGCACAGTGTGATATAAATTTGATTGATGAAGAAAGTACTGATGTTGAATAAATTGTCCATAAGGAAAGGTTATGCTCCAATGAATGGGCAGGATATTTTCTCTGAAGCTGGTAAATGCTCCTCCATCAGTAATCCAAGAAAGAGACATAACTTGGCACAGGAAATTAGGGTTTAAGAGCCTGAGCAACAACACTACAATAGAAAGGGTACCATGATCTGGTTTCTACGTACCATTCACTAAAAGGAACCAGGACTCTGGAAAAAGTTTGTCTCCAGGACTAGGAGAAAGAAAGGTATACGATGAGCCTGGGGATTTTGTTTTGTTAGAAAGCAAGAATTGCTCAAAGAATGATACGGACATGTCAAAGAATAGAGAAGCCAGCTTCAAGGGGCTCTCAGTGGCCAAATATTACAAAATTTGAGCACCAAAAAAATGATGGTAGTACAAATCATAACTAATTTAATAAAATAGGAATACATTAGCTTATATTGATATAAGTAAGTGACATGCGTTCATCAATGGGATATAATATAGTCAAAAAATACCTCCCAGTAACACACTGATTGATTATAAAAGAATAATTTCACTGTGGCTAAGCCAGAGGGATACCACCTTAATCAAGAGATTAAAGTTAACATCACCAGTGATGGGAAAAATTAAAATCATGTACCACCTGGCAGATGCAATAAGAGCACAGCATCATCACTTCTGTGATATACCTGCCCAAGATGCATAGCCTGAATAGAATCATGAGGAAATAGAAAGATAAACTCAAACTAAGGAACATTCTAAAAAATAGCCTGTAATCTTCAAAAGTGTCAAGTCCTTGAAAGCCAAGGCAAGACAAATTGTTTCAGATAAACAAAGACTAAAGAGAAATGACAGTTAAACACATGTGATCCTCGACTGGATGTTTTTTGTTTGAAGTGATATTATTGGAGCATTTGCTAAAAGTTGAATGGGATTTGAATGTCAGATGGGAGTACCTTATAGATGCTAATTTCCCAATTTTGATGGTGGTTTTGTGGTTATATAGGAGAATGACCTTATGTTTAGGGTGTAATAATCAGATTGGGAACTTATTACGTGATTTAAAGGGGGAATAATTCTTTAGTTTTCTGTAAATTTGAAATTGTTCCAAAATAAAATTTTTAAAAATCAGCAAATAAAACAAAAAGGTTAATGTCATCTCATTTCATCTTCAATGGTTATTAAGGCCTGGCTACTTATGTTAGAAAATGGTAATCTACACTGATTGCTTAGTTTTTTACCGCTCATTCTTGCTGTAGCATAATGTAATTTTTCCACTTGTTTTCCTTCACTCCATTGTAACAGTTCACTAAGGACTCCAGTAAAATCTTGGTTGACCAACCTTGTGCCACTTAGCATCTGTGTAATGCTAGAAACTTAATTTACTTTGTCAGCTGAAAAATATCACAAGATATATACATTTAGACAAGAAGACCTTCTTTTTGTTTTCAACTTTTAAGTTCAGGGGTACATGTGCAGGATGTCCAGGTTTTACACATTTACACACAGGTAAATGTGTGCCATGGTGGTTTACTGCACAGGTCATCCCATCACCCAGGTATACTTTTCTGTCAGGCAGATTTCTCTGCCTATAAGATCTGAACTTTCTAGAAGCTTCAAGATCCTACCTATATAAAAATATCTTTTAACTCATGAAATATATAAATGATTATTTTATTATAACTTTTCAGCTAATCCGTTTTTAGCATGTATGGCAGTGGTATTGAAATAGTTCTCCTACACCATCTAAGACCATTGAGTTCTTTTCTATATATTTATAATCATCCAAACCTCAAATGGTAACAAAAAGCAACCTGAGCATTTTATACAGCAAGAGTTAAGAGTTCATAAAACAACAAACATAAAACAATCAATAAATCCTGAAAAAGAGTCCCTTAAAAGTCCTTCACAAAAGCTCTGAGAAATATCTCCAGGGAAATGCAGACATAGTTTTTATAAAGTTCTAGATTTCCAGAACTTCCTTGGGCATTAATTAAGCTCAATGGGTCTAGTTTATATGTTGAATCAGATATGATCAAAGAGATTTTTGTTTATCTTCATATTTTTATGACCCTGGGATTACGTATCTAGCTTATAGGGTAGAGGAAAATAAACTATTAAATCTGGAGTCAGCAAGGACTTCAACAGCGGATATAGTTTCAGCATTTTTGCCCCAATAATATACAAACATTTAACTGATAAAAATACCTTCATGTCCAAGATTCTTAGATTCTTTCAGGATTCTTAAAAAGGATAGCCTCCATGGGTTACCTCTGTGTCATCACTATAACACAATCACTCATGCTGGATCCCGGAGGAATGAATCTCACTAAAAAAAAGTTGGACATACAGCAGAACAGTAACACGCTGTGACTCCAATTAACTTTGAGATGATGCCTCTATCATTTCATTTGCGTATCAAAGATTAATGTTTCACTTGGGCCCTGGGTATCTGAGGCACTAGATGTCATTTAAGACATCAGTGGGTCATTATGAAAGCAGAGCTGATAGAGAAAAAAGGTAGATGCCATTGTAATCTAGTGATCTTTACAGCACAACAAGGTCCCCTGAAGTTGGAAATCTAACCATGTTCCACAAGGAAAGCACATGGCCTAGGGAAGTTGGAAGTCCGCTGGCTCCAGAAGGACTACAGTCAGAGGTAACCACATTGGAACCTGTTTACATGGTCACCAGCCTGCAAATGAGTGTTATCTAAAGAGAGAAGATGCTTAAACTATCAGAACCATCAAAAGCTGAAAATAGCCCACAATTCAGTCACAGAATTCAAGAAGAGGAACCCACAAATAGCAAAGAACAGGTTAGGAACTTTTAAAGTTTCTTCCTGACTTAATGTACGAGGCCAGCCCAAAGTGCCCATGATACCCTCTTAAGAATTTCCACCTTGGCCGGGCGTTGTGGCTCACGCCTGTAATCCCAGCACTTTGGGAGGCCGAGGCGGGCAGATCATGAGGTCAGGAGTTCGAGACCAGTCTGACCAATATGGTGAAACCCTGTCTCTACTAAAAATACAAAAATTAGCCAGGTGTGGTGGCACGTGCCTGTAATCCTAGCTACTCAGGAGGCTGAGGCAGGAGAATCACTTGAACCAGGAAGGTGGAGGTTGCAGTGAGCCGAGATTGCGCCATTGCACTTCAGCCTGGTAGACAGAGCAAGACTCTGTCTCAAAACAAAGCAAAACAAAACAAAACAGAATTTCCACCTTTAGGTAGAAACCATTAGACAGATTAAACACTTTGTTCCTTTAACAAGTCAACTTACTCTCTTTGAAACTCAAAAGCAAAGTAGGACTCATTAGTAATGCATCTCACGAGGCCTGATTACACAATGAGTGCCCAATGAATGGTAGCCTTCATTATTACTATATGTATACTTTCGTATGCATTTTTTGAAATACTTTGTTAATTCTCAAAGCCTGTTAAATAGGAGTACTTATTATCTGCCTAATAATTGTTGAGTAATCATTTACACAAAATTTCTTGTAAAGCTTTTGCAACTTGTTATAGATACAAGTTGGTTTCACAAATAAATACATGAATGGTCAAAATAGCTACAGGAGGAACACCATGTTTACCTCTACCCAGAATAGAAAAGATACAAAAATAGAAAGGATGCAAAATAAAAAAATCCATTTATTCATTTAAAATTCTTTCTTGAAATCTGTCTATACACCAAGTGCTGTTGTTAATGTCTGCAGAGCAGAGAGGATGTTCCCCTTATGAGTTTGCAGTCTACTGAGAAAAATCAGGCATTGTTGTGATAAACTGACTAATACAAAATTTAATAACATAATTATTTCAAGTTACTAAAATTTGTTGCAATCCCTTTCAGTATAAGCATCAAAGGGCTAGTGATTTTTGTGTTGGTTTGTTTTTAATGTTACAATCGCAAAATATTTCTGATATCTTGGTAATATATAAGAAGGATTTTAAGTTCAAAGGCGAAATAAGAGGTCAGATCGGATCAGGATATTTTCTACTTGAATCAAAGTTTTGAATTTTTGAGATGTGGCCTCCTGCATTGTCAGAAAAATCATACATTTTTCCAAAAAGCCTACTTAATGCCATTTGCACTTTGTGGATTACTGCATGACAGACACATGTATGGCCATTGGGATACCACACCTCAAAATACATTGCATTTACTGGAGACTTTTTTTTTTTTCTGAAGGGAAAAAACCAATATTGTGTACCAATGTATATCAGAAGTCTAAGACACAAAATTAGCAAGAAACTTGAAGACCATCTAGTTTAATCTTTCAAGTAATAATGGGTCTTTACTACATAGTTTTTCTGACTATGATTAGTAAAAATTAAATCATGTTGGAGGCTTTGGCTTGTAGTTATAAATGTAGATGGCTGGACCTTAAATTTCTTTTAAGAGACTCGTATGTATTTTAGGAAAAATCTAGAAAAGGAGAAGATGACTTTATCCCTATGCTAATAGGTCAAATAATTTCCATCTCATCTAAAATGTTGCTTAGAAGGAGCAAGCTTTCTGCAAATGTGAAAAATATATCAAGAATTATAGCAATATTGATTTAAAAAAAATTAACCGAAAAGCAAAGTGAGAAGTAGTTTACCATTAGTGAATGAGTAGCACTAAACATAGTGATAAGTGTTTTAGATTTATTTGTCTCAACAGTGGTATGAGGGAAGAGCTGCTAGTACTGCTTCTTACAGGTTATGAAACAGAGGCTTTAGAAGGTGTTGAGTTATTAATACTTGCCCCATTTAACATGGCCAGTAAGTGGCAGAACTAGACTCTAAATTTGTCTGCTTGGCTCGAAAGGTCATGATTTTTCTCACTGAGCCATTTGTTGCCTTTACTTATACTTTTTCCAGATAATTCAACTGAACAAAGTCAAAGTTATCACAGTTCTTTTAAATGTACCACCTCCTGCCCCCCATCATCCATCTTAGCATTATGGAGAGTCATAATTATGTAATGGAAGAGCATGCACTTCAGAATCAGATCAGATCTCTTACTTAATCTAACTTTAGAAAAGATAATTTATGTTTTGCAATTCAATTTCCTCATCTATAAAATGGTTATAAAATAATCTACCTCAATAGCAGATGTTGAGTTTGTCTTCTACTTATTTTCAAACTAGAATGAGAGTGGTGGAGTTCCAGTGGGTAGAAGGAAGTATGAAACAACTTTTTTCTCCCTATCCCTATATTATATGAACTACCCTCAGTCCTACACAGCTTCCTTAGAATGATCTGGAAGAGACCTTTGAACCGAGGCACTTTAATATATATTATAACAAAGACAGATTATGGCAGTATTAAAGAAAAATGAAATTCCATTGTTCTGGTTATACAGCTATTAAGTCAATTCCAATAGTTCTAGATATTAATTATGTAGAAACATTGTTTGAATTCAAGCTGTTATGACAAAATAGTATCCTAGGTGGCTTATCGACAACAGAAATTTATGTCTCACAGTTCTAGAAGTTGGAAGTGTGAGATTGAAGTGCCAGCATGGTTGAGCTCTAGTGCGGGCCCTCTTCTGGGTTGCAGATGGCTATTTCTTGTTGTATCCTCACATGGCAGAAAGGGTGAGAGAGCTTTCTCAGGTCCCTTTTATAAGGGCACTAAATCCATTCATGAGGGCTCCATACTCATAATCTAATTACCCCCAAAAACCCCACCTCCTAATACCATCATATTGGTGATTATGTTTTCAACATATGAATTTAGGGAGACACAAACATTGTGTCTCCTGATTCAACCAATGCCCTATATTGCTAATTTTCATGAAAATATTCAAGACTTGAATATTAAAATTTTTAATGAGAAGATGCTTAGCTTTTACTTAAGAACAACTTGACTGAATATTAACAATGTATTTTTATAGCATATTTAATTCCAAGCACAGAGGAATATTTTTATTATAATCAAAGCATTAATCACCATGTTTATTCAATTATTTTGAATAGGTTAAGTGGGGTTGGTTCTACCATTTTATTGCACAGTCTATTAGTGGATGAAAAAACTATGCATGTCTCCAACCTTATTTTATTCTTTTACTTTTAGTTCCAGAGTATTCAACCTTTGGAATTTTTTTTACGTGTTATATACTCAGTCCTTTGTTTCTTTTTAAGCCATCATTAATCTGAGGAGTTTTTCCTTTTAAGCTTCTTATTGTGCTACTAGTTTTATTTTCATCTAATTCTCTTGAGATCAACAGATTTTTCATGTTTATAGTTCAATACCAAGACCAGATATGAGTTAGGCAGAGATAGTGGATACTGTAGCTTAGACAGCATGGCTACTCAATCCCAATCCAAGGGAGTGGTTGTGATTTGAGAGCAGTGGAGGATAATGGGAAGAGCTCTGGGCTGGAAGTGATCTATATCTAAATTGTGATTCTGCTTTTATGTCTGTCCCTTCACTTTGCAGGGGCACAATTTTCTTATAAAACTCATGGAATTGGGTTGGGTTGGCTCTTGATTCTGTCCTACATGGAAAGTCATGGGATTCTATGGTTTCTGTGGATCCGTGTAATTTTTAATACCAATACATCCCCAGGGACACTATAAATTTCTCTTACTATGCCATTTGTGTAACCTCTTTTCAAGTACTCCTACACATAAATCAATCTGGCATAATTTTAAAAATATTCTACCTTATCAGCACCTCATTGCTTTTGGGTAAGGCTGGTCCCCTAGACCAGATGAAGTCCAGAATCTTGCATGGGTTGTTCAGGATGATTTGTGGAAGTACTCACCAATTTTTTTTCAGAATGCAATAGCAGGTGCTGTCCATCACTTATTTATTCCTATTTTTTCCCTCAGAGATGTGACTGAATACTTAGCGCCTAGTGCAGGGCAACGATTACATCTATGGCCATTTCAGAAGATAAATCAAAGTGCTTTTCTTCATTCCACATGCAGGGAAAATTCTAGAGTAGCAAGAATCTATTAAAGAAATCGCTTGGAAGAAGTCCAACCATTGTTTACAAGTTTATAGTAACATGAATCCCAGGTCTCTGTCACAAATTATTTATGGTTACTCTTAAATCTTCAGTATGCATCATTCTTCATTGAAAAGAAGCAACCAGAATAACCATTCCTTTGTTATTTTTTCTCTAAGTTCCTTACTCCCCCTCAACCAGTTGTAATATCTTGTCTTTACTCATGTTTTCAACATTTCCTACTTTAGTATTAAAACAAATCTAATTTGTGTTAATCTCTTCCACTTCCTTAATAAGTGTTTTAAAGTTTTGGACTGAATACTACCCTTGCAGTACCCCATCAGAACACATCTCCCAAAGATGAGTTCTCATTTATCACTGTCTTTGATTTTTAGTCTTTGAGACATTTAAAAAATTCCTGCATAGCTGTGTTCTTAGTAAACATTGCTTGAGTATATTTTTGAAATAAAATATATTTTATGGGGCTAATGTTTTGCATTTTAATGAACTGATTTAAAAATGAACTGGTGTAATTTTCTAAGAGTAAACTCAGCCTGCTCATTCCCCACTAATTTATGATATTCTAAGCTCATACATTTACTTCTTACTTTTATTTTAATATTTTTTCAATTGCTTTGCTCAGATTTAGAGGATGTCATTTACAGGAGTCCTCACTTGGAGGAAACAATTATCTATAGATTGACAAATGAATGTTTAAAAGAACCATGTATTTTTTTCTCTCCTTTTTTGAATTGCCTTCAGTTACATCTACGCTCATTTTCACTGATGTTATGGGGTGATAGATGAAAGAAGAGGGTTGTCAGTTCCTTTTCCTAGAGGACCAAAATTATGTCATTCATTCATATTCTCTACTGAGGTTTGAATATCAGATATTTCATGATTTTATATATCCCCCAGCAGAATGTAAGCTCTATTAGGATGCAGAGCAGTGTCTACAAGGAGCCCACAGTGCCTGGCACTTACCGTTGGTCTCTTGCTCTCAGTCCAGGTATTATTCATATACACATATGTTTATTTTAAATTTTTAAATTGATGTATAATTTATTTTTAGTGAAATGCACAGATCTTAAGTGTATAATTTGATGAGTTTTGACAAATACACATATATGGAACATACAGTCTATCAAGATACATAAAATTTTCATTATCCCAGAAAGTTTCCTCATGTCTCTTCCCAGTCAAACCTTCCCCCGAAATGCAACCACCCTTGTGATTTTTTTCAGCACACATTGGTTTTCCCTGTTACAGAACTTCATCTAAGACGTACTTCATACAAATGTATTTTTATTTCTGATAGCTTTTACCAGTGTTTAAGGTTTATTCTTGTTGGTCATTCATCATATAATGTGTAACATGATACATGTCTGTTTCTTAATATTAATGGATATTGAATATATAATAATTCTTTAATCTATTTTCCTGTTGTTGGCCATAGATACTGTTTCTGGTTTGGTTTGTCATGAATTACACTGTTATGAACATTCTTGTACAAGTCATTTGTTATCATGAATTAAACTGTTATCATATTTGGGTTATCATGAATTAAGCTGTTATGAACATTCTTGTACAAGCCATTTGCCTAAGATAAATAAAAACAGGTTCTCCCCGCCATACCTACACAATGTGTTGTGTTATCTGTGTTATTGAGAAACAACAAGAAGCCTTGTGTGGCTTTCTGGGTGGAGTGAACACAGCCAAGAGAATGGTGGAAGATGAGGTTGGAGAAGAAGGCAGGGACACTGTTATGTACAGTCTTGGAGCCCATGAAAAGGAATGTGTGTATGTGGTGGGGGGTATACCCGTTTTGATTTATCTTACAGAATTACTTAGAAGTAGAATTGCTGGATCATAGAGGTAGTTGTATGTTTGACTTTATGAGACACTACCAGGTTGATTTCTATTTTACAATCTTACTAACAATGTATGAGAGTTCAGGTTTCTTCAAATATTTGTCAACATTTAGCATTATCAATCTTTTTAATTTTATTCCTGTGGGAATGTAAAATGGCACAGCCACTTTGTACAACAGTTTGGTGTTTCCGCAAGATGTTAAAGATAGAGTTACCATATGAACCAACAATTCTACTTGGTATGTGCCTGATATGGTTTAGATCTGTCTCCAACCAAATCTCATCTTGAATTGTAGCTCCGACAATTCCCATGTGTCATGGGAGGAATCCAGCAGGAGGTAATTGAATCATGGGGGTGGGTTTTTCCTGTGCTGTTCTTCTGATACTGAATAAGTCTCATGAGATATGATAGTTTTATAAAGAGGAGTTCTTTATATAACCCCTCACAAGTTCTCTCTCCTCGCCTGCTGCCATCTATGTAAGATGTGACTCGCTCCTCCTTGCCTTCCACCATGATTTTGAGGCCTCCTCAGCCATGTGAAATGGTGAGTCCATTAAACCTCTTTTTCTCTATAAATTACCCAGTCTTGGGTATGTCTTTATCAGTAGCATGAAAACGGATGAAGACAGTTAACTGGTACTAGTAGAGTGGGGTGCTGTTGTAAAGATTCCTGAAAATATGGAAGCGACTTTGGGACTGGGTAATAGGAAGAGGTTGGAACAGTTTCACGGGCTCAGAAGAGGACAGAAAAATGTGGGAAAGTTTGGAACTTCCTAGACACTTGTTGAATGGCTTTAACCAAAATGTTAATAATGATATAGACAATGAAATCTATGCTGAGGTGGTCTCAGATGGAGATGAGGAACTTGTTGGGAAGTGAAGTAAAGGTGACTTTTGCTATGTTTCAGAAAAGAGACTGGTGGCATTTTGCCTCTGCCCTAGAGATTTGTGGAACTTTGAACTTGAGGGAGATGATTTAGGGTATATGGCAGAAGAAATTTCTAAGCAGCCAAGCATTCAAGAGGTGACTTGCATGCTGTTAAAAGCATTCAGTTTTATTTTATTTTATATTTGAGACAGAGTTTTTCTCTCTCACCCAGGCTGGAGTGCAGTGATGTGATCTCAGCTCACTGCAACCTCCACCTCCTGGGTTCAAGTGATTCTCCTGCATCAGCCTCCTGAGTAGCTGGGATTGTAGGCATGTGCCACCACACCTGGCTAATTTTTTTCTATTTTTAATAGAGACAGGCTTTCACCATGTTGGCCAAGCTGGGCATTCAGTTTCAAAATGGAAAAAGAGCATAAAAGTTCAGAGAATTCGCAACCTGATAATGAGATAGAAAAGAAAAACTCATTTTCTGAGGCGAAATTCAAGCCAGCTACAGAAATATGCATAAGTAATAAGAAGCCAAATGTTAATCAGCAAGACAATGGGGAAAATGTCTCCAGGGCATTTCAGAACCTGTTCTGGCAGCCCCTCCCATCACAGGCCCAGAGGCCTAGGAGGAAAAAATGGTTTCGTGGGCTGGGCCCAGGGCCCCCTTGCTGTGTGCAACCTGGGGACTTGGTGCCTTGCATCCAAGCTGCTGTAGGCATGGCTAGAAGGGGTCAAGGTACAGCTTGGGCAATGGTTTCAGAGGGTACAAGCCCCAAACCTTAGCAGCTTTTGCGTGGTGTTGACCCTGCAGGTGCACAGAAGTCAATAACTGAGGTTTAGGAACCTCCACCTAGATCACAGAGGATGTATGAAAACACCAGAATGTCCAGGCAGAAGTTTGTTGCAGGGGCAGGCCCTCATGAAGAACCTCTGCTAGGACAGTACGGAATGGAAATGTGGGGCTGAAGCCCCCACACAAAGGCCCCACTGGGGCACTGCCTAGTGGAGCTGTGAGAATAGGGCTCAAAGCTTGTAGGAAAAGCTGCAGACACTCAATGCCAGCCCATGAAAGCAGCTAGGAAGGAGGCTGTACCCTGCAAAGCCACAGGGGTGGAGCTGCCCAAGACCATGGGAACCCACCTCTTGCATCAGTGTGACCTGGATGTGAGACATGGAGTCAAAGGAGATCATTTTAGAGCTTTAAGATTTGACTGCCCTGCTGGATTTTGGACTTGCATGGAGCCTTTAGCCCCTTTGTTCGGCCAATTTTTCCCATTTGGAATGGATGTATTTACTCAGTGCCTTTACCCCCATTGTATCTAGGAAATAAGTAACTTGCTTTCGATTTTACAGGCTCATAGGTGGAAGGGACTTGCCTTGTTTCAGATGAGAATTTGGACTGTGGACTTCTGAATTAATGCTGAAATGAGTTGAGACTTTGAGGGACTGTTAGGAAGGCATGATTGGTTTTGAAATATAAGGATATGAAATTTGGGAGGAGCCAGGGGCAGAATGATACTGTTTGGCTCTGTCCCCACCCAAATCTCATCTTGAATTGTAGCTCCCACAATTCCCAAGTGTCATGGGAGGGACCCAGTGGGAGGTAACTGAATCAAGGGAGTGGGTCTTTCCCGTGTTGTTCTTATGATAGTGAACAAGTCTCATGAGATCTGATGGTTTTATAAAGAGAAGTTCCCCTGCACAGGTTCTCTCTTTTTGCCTGCCACCATCCATGTAAGACATGACTTGCTCCTCCTTGCCTTCTGCTATGATTGTGAGGCCTCCCCAGCCATGTGGAACTGTGAATCCATTAAACTTCTTACCTTTATAAATTACCCAGTCTTGGGTATGTCCTTATTGGGAGTGTGAGAACAGATTAATACAATGCCCAAGAAAAAATGATAACTTATGTCCACATAGAAATTTGGACATACAGTTTATAGGAACATTATAAATAATCACACCACCCAAGATTGGAAACAATCTAAATATCCATCAGCAAATACATGGACAAATATAATGTGGTATGTCCATATGATGGAATATTACTCAGCAAGAAAAATAATGAAGTATTATATATGTTATAGCATGGATAAATCTTGAAAACATTATGCTAAGGGAAAGAAGCCAGTCGTAAAGACTACACATTATGTAATTCCATTTAAATAAAATATCCAGAATAGGAAAACATGTAGAGACAGAAAGTAGATTTATTCTTGCCTAGGGCTAGGAAAAGTAGGGAGTGACTGTGAATGAATATGGGATTTCTTTTTAGGGGGACAAATGTTCTAAAATTGATAGTGGTGATGGTTATACATCCCTGTGAATATACTATAAAACATTGAATTGTACATTTTATATGGATGAATTGTGTAGTATATGAATTATATCTCAATAAAGCTCTTTTATATTTTTGAAGGAAATAGTGGGAGTAACAGGTGCAAAGATCCTGAGACAGGAACATAATTGGTATTATTGAGAAACAACAAGAAACCTTGTGTGGCTTCCTGGGTGGAGTAAACACAGCCAAGAGAATAGTGGGAGATGAGGTTGGAGAAGTAGGCAGGGATCCCACTATGTAGGGTCTTGTAGACTAGGATAAGGATTTCAGATTTTATTTTGAATGTGCTAGGAAGTCACTGGAGGGTTCCAAATAGAAAACCAGCATGACCTGAAGGTTATTTTATAAACATCACCTTACGGCCGATATGGGGTGGGAGCTACAGAATGGAAACAGGGAGAACAATTAGGAGGCTCTGGATGGAGTCTGGAGGAAACATGGTTGTGGGTGAAGCCAGGATGAAAGCTGTGAAGGTTCAGAAAGTGGTTGGTCTTGGGATGTGTTTTGAAGTCAGAACTGAGAAGTGACTACAATACTGGATGTTTAATGTGAGAGAAATTTAGGGAGAACCAGGAGGATGCACATAGCTGTGTGCGTATTTGTGTGTGCATTCCACTTCGTAATGAACAAAAAGCTGTCTTCACTATTTTAATTTGTTCTAAAGGCACAACATTTTATTTAGAAGAGAAAAATTAAATGGTCACATTTTTGTTTCTGCAAAATATCTTACAGCTTATATGTAGGATGTATATGTTCAAATAAACTCAAAGAATGTTACTATTGTTGATTTAAGAAATAAACTACCCATAAAGTAAAAAAAGATAGTGTTTTACATATGCAGTAGTGATTTCGGAGAGGGCTCTGTGAAGTCATATAGGTCTTGTGACACTCTCGGGTTTTAGTGATGTACTGAATGTTTGCAGTTGATGTCTCCTTTTTGATTTTTTAATTATATTTTATTTTATTTTGACTTAATCATTAGATAAGTGTTTAGGTTTGTGGGAGAATTTTCTGTTAAATATTTTCTGTAGCCATTTTTACTTTTTCACATTTTTAAACTTTCTCCCATTGTTTATTTATTTAATCTATTTATTTAGTATACTTTAAGTTTTAGGGTACATGTGCACAACGTGCAGGTTTGTTACATATGTATACATGTGCCATGTTGGTGTGCTGCACCCATTAACTCGTCATTTACATTAGGTATCTCCTAATGCTATCCCTCCCCCCTCCCCCCACCCCATAACAGTCCCCGATGTGTGATGTTCCCCTTCCTGTGTCCATGTGTTCTCATTGTTCAATTCCCACTTATGAGTGAGAACATGCAGTGTTTGGTTTTTTGTCCTTGCGATAGTTTGCTGAGAATGATGGTTTCCAGCTTCATCCATGTCCCTACAAAGGACATGAACTCACCATTTTTTATGGCTGCACAGTATTCCATGGTGTATATATGCCACATTTTCTTAATCCAGTGTATCATTGTTGGACATTTGGGTTGGTTCCAAGTCTTTGCTATTGTGAGTAGTGCCGCAATAAACATATGTGTGCATGTGTCTTTATAGCAGCATGATTTATAATCCTTTGGGTATATACCCAGTAATGGGATGGCTGGGTCAAATGGTATTTCTAGTTCTAGATCCCTGAGGAATCGCCACACTGACTTCCACAATGGTTGAACTAGTTTACAGTCCCACCCACAGCGTAAAAGTGTTCCTACTACTCCATATCCCCTCCAGCACCTGTTGTTTCCTGAATTTTTAATGATCGCCATTCTAACTGGTGTGAGATGGTATCTCATTGTGGTTTTGATTTGCATTTCTCTGATGGCCAGTGATGATGAGCATTTTTTCATGTGTCTATTGGCCGCACAAATGTCTTCTTTTGAGAAGTGTCTGTTCATATCCTTCGCCCACTTTTTGATGGGGTTGTTTGTTTTTTTCTTGTAAATTTGAGTTCTTTGTATATTCTGGATATTAGCCCTTTGTCAGAAGAGTAGATTGCAAAAATTTTCTCCCATTCTGTAGGTTGCCTGTTCACTCTGATGGTAGTTTCTTTTGCTGTGCAGGAGCTTTTTAGTTTAATTAGATCCCATTTGTCAATTTTGGCTTTTGTTGCCATTGTCCTTGCCCATGCCTATGTCCTGAATGGTATTACCGAGGTTTTCTTCTAGGGTGTTTATGGTTTTAGGTCTAACATTTAAGTCTTTAATCCATCTTGAATTAATTTTTGTATAAGGTGTAAAGAAGGGATCCAGTTTCAGCTTTCTACATATGGCTAGCCAGTTTTCCCAGCACCATTTATTAAATAGGGAATCCTTTCCCCAATTCTTGTTTTTGTCAGGTTTGTCAAAGATCAGATGGTTATAGATGTGTGGCATTATTTCTGAGGGTTCTGTTCTGTTCCATTGGTCTATATCTCTGTTTTGGTACCAGTACCATGCTGTTTTGGTTACTGTAGCCTTGTAGTATAGTTTGAAGTCAGGTAGCATGATGCCTCCAGCTTTGTTCTTTTGGCTTAGGATTGTCTTGGCAATGTGGGCTCTTTTTTGGTTCCATATGAACTTTAAAGTAGTTTTTTCCAATTCTGTGAAGAAAGACATTGGTAGCTTGATGGGGCTGGCATTGAATCTATAAATTCCCTTAGGCAATATGGCCATTTTCACGATATTGATTCTTCCTACCCATGAACATGGAATGTTCTTCCATTTGTTTGTATCCTCTTTTATTTCCTTGAGCAGTGGTTTGTAGTTTTCCTTGAAGAGATCCTTCATGTCCCTTGTAAGTTGGATTCCTAGGTATTTTATTCTCTTTGAAGCAATCGTGAATGGGAGTTCACTCATGATTTGGCTCTCTGTTTGTCTGTTATTTGTGTATAAGCATGCTGTGATTTTTGCACATTGATTTTGTATCCTGACACTTTGCTGAAGTTGCTTATCAGCTTAAGGAGATTTTGGGCTGAGACAATGGGGTTTTCTAGATATACAATCATGTCATGTGCAAACAGGGACAATTTAACTTCCTCTTTTCCTAATTGAATACCCTTTATTTCCTTCTCCTGCCTAATTGCCCTGGCCAGAACTTCCAACACTATGTTGAATAGGAGTGGTGAGAGAAGGCATCCCTGTCTTGTGCCGGTTTTCAAAGGGAATGCTTCCAGTTTTTGCCCATTCAGCATGATATTGGCTGTGGGTTTGTCATAAATAGGTCTTATTATTTAGAGATATGTCCCATCAATACCTAATTTATTGACAGTTTTTAGCATGAAAGGCTGTTGAATTTTGTCAAAGGCCTTTTCTGCATCTATTGAGATAATCATGTAGTTTTTGTCATTGGTTCTGTTTATATGCTGGATTACGTTTATTGATTTTCGTATATTGAACCAGCCTTGCATCTCAGGGATGAAGCCCACTTGATCATGGTAGATAAGCTTTTCGATGTACTGCTGGATTTGGTTTGCGAGTATTTTATTGAGGATTTTTGCATCAATGTTCATCTGGATATTGGTCTAAAATTCTCTTTTTTTGTTGTGTCTCTGCCAGGCTTTGGTATCAGGATGATGCTGGCCTCATAAAATGAGTTAGGGAGGATTCCCTCTTTTTCTATTGATTGGAATAGTTTCAGGCGGAATGGTACCATCTCCTCCTTGTACCTCTGGTAGAATTTAGCTGTGAATCCATCTGGTCCTGGACTATTTTTGGTTGGTAAACTATTAATTATTGCCTCAATATCAGAGCCTGTTATTGGTCTATTCAGAGATTCAACTTCTTCCTGGTTTAGTCTTGGGAGGGTGTATGTGTCCAGGAATTTATCCATTTCTGCTAATTTTCTAGTTTATTTGCATAGTGGTGTTTATAGTATTCTCTGATGGTAGTTTTTTATTTCTGTGGGATCGGTGGTGATATCCCCTTTATCATTTTTTATTGCGTCTATTTGATTCTTCTCTCTTTTCTTCTTTATTAGTCTTGATAGCAGTCTATCAATTTTGTTGATCTTTTCAAAAAACCAGCTCCTGGATTCATTGATTTTTTGGAGGGTTTTTTTTTGTCTCTATCTCCTTTAGTTCTGCTCTGATCTTAGTTATTTCTTGCTTTCTGCTAGCTTTTGAATGTGTTTGCTCTTGCTTCTCTAGTTCTTTTAATTGTGATGTTATGGTGTCAATTTTAGATCTTTCCTGCTTTCTCTTGTGGGCATTTAGTGCTATAAATTTCCCTCTATACACTGCTTTAAATGTGTCCCAGAGACTCCGGTATGTTGTGTCTTTGTTCTCGTTGGTTTCAAAGAACATTTTTATTTCTGCCTTCATTTCATTATGTACCCAGTAGTCATTCAGGAGCGGTTTGCTCAGTTTCCATGTAGTTGAGCAGTTTTGAGTGAGTTTCTTAATCCTGAGTTCTAGTTTGATTGCACTGTGGTCTGAGAGAGAGTTTGTTATAATTTCTGTTCTTTTACATTTGCTGAGGAGTGCTTTACTTCCAACTATGTGGTCAGTTTTGGAATAGTTGTGGTGTGGTGCTGAGGAGAATGTATATTCTGTTGATTTGGGGTGGAGAGTTCTGTAGATGTCTATTAGGTCCGCTTGGTGCAGAGCTGAGTTCAATTCCTGGATATCCTTGTTAACTTTCTGTCTCATTGATCTGTCTAATGTTGACAGTGGGGTGTTCAAGTCTCCCATTATTATCATGTGGGAGTCTAAGTCTCTTTGTAGGTCTCTAAGGACTTGCTTTATGAATCTGGGTGCTCCTGTATTGGGTGCATATATATTTAGGATAGTTAGCTCTTCTTGTTGAATTGATCCCTTTACCATTATGTAATGGCCTTCTTTGTCTCTTTTGATCTTTTTGGTTTAAAGTCTGTTTTATCAGAGACTAGGATTGCAACCCCTGCCTTTTTTTTTTTGTTTTCCATTTGCTTGGTAGATCTTCTTCCATCCCTTTATTTTGAGCCTATGTGTGCCTCTGCACGTGAGATGGTTTCCTGAATTCAGCACACTGATGGGTCTTGACACTATACAATTTGCCAGTCTGTGTCTTTTAATTGGAGCATTTATCCCATTTACATTTAAGGTTAATATTGTTATGTATGAATTTGATCCTGTCATTATGATGTTAGCTGGTTATTTTGCTTGTTAGTTGATACAGTTTCTTCCTAGCCTCGATGGTCTTTATAATTTGGCATGTTTTCGCAGTGGCTCTTACCGGTTGTTCCTTTCCACATTTAGTGCTTCCTTCAGGAGCTCTTGTAGGGCAGGCCTGGTGGTGACAAAATTTCTCAGCATTTGCTTGTCTGTAAAGGATTTTATTTTTCCTTCACTTATGAAGCTTAGTTTGGCTGTATATGAAATTCTGGGTTGAAAATTCTTTTCTTTAAGAATGTTGAATATTGGCCTCCACTCTCTTCTGGCTTGTAGAGTTTCTGCCTAGAGATCGGCTGTTAGTCTTATGGGCTTCCCTTTGTGGGTAATCCGACCTTTCTCTCTGGCTGCCCTTAACATTTTTTCCCTCATTTCACCTTTGGTGAATCTGACAATTATGTGTCTTGGAGTTGCTCTTCTCAAGGAGTATCTTTGTGGCATTCTCTGTATTTCCTGAATTTGAATGTTGGCATGCCTTGCTAGGCTGGGGAAGTTCTCCTGGATAATATCCTGAAGAGTGTTTTCCAACTTGGTTCCATTCTCCCCCTCACTTTCAGGTACACCAGTCGGACGTAGATTTGGTCTTTTCACATAGTTCCATATTTCTTGGAGGGTTTGCTCGTTTCTTTTTATTCTTTTTTCTCTAAACTTCTCTTCTTGCTTTATTTCATTCATTTGATCTTCCATCACTGATACCCTTTCTTCCAGTTGATTGAATTCGCTACTGAAGCTTGTGCATTCATCATTTAGTTCTTCTGCCATGGTTTTCAGCTCCATCCGGTCCTTTAAGGACTTCTGTGCATTGTTTATTCTAGTTAGCCATTCATCTAATCTTTTTTCAGGGTTTTTAACTTCTTTGCCATGGGTTTGAACTTCCTCCTTTAGCTTGGAGAAGTTTGATCTTCTGAAGCCTTCTTCTCTCAACTCATCGAAGTAGTTCTCCATCTAGCTTTGTTCCATTGCTGGTGAGGAGCTGCGTTCCTTTGGAGGAGGAGAGGCCCTCTGATTTTTAGAATTTTCAGTTTTTCTGCTCTGTTTTTTCCCCATCTTTGTGGTTTTATCTACCTTTGGTCTTAGATGATGGTGATGTACAGATGGGGTTTTGGTGTGGATTTCCTTTCTGTTTGTTAGTTTTCCTTCTAACAGTCAGGACCCTCAGCTGCAGGTCCATTGGAGTTTGCCGGAGGTCCACTCCAGACCCTGTTTGCCTAGGTATCAGCAGCAGAGGCTGCAGAACAGCGAATATTCGTGAACAGTAAATGTTGCTGCCTGATCGTTCCCCTGGAAGTTTTGTCTCAGAGGGGTACCTGGCCGTGTGAGGTGTCAGTCTACCCCTAATGGGGGGTGCCTCCCAGTTAGGCTACTCAGGGTTCAGGGACCCACTTGAGAAGGCAGTCTATCCGTTCTCATATCTCAAGCTGCGTGCTGGGAGAACCAGTACTGTCTTCCATGCTGTCAGACAGGGACATTTAAGTCTGCAGAGGATTCTGCTGCCTTTCGTTTGGCTATGCCCTGCCCCCAGAGGTGGAGTCTACAGAGGCAGGCAGCCCTCCTTGTGCTGTGGTGGACTCCACCCAGTTTGAGCTTCCTGGGCACTTTGCTTACCTACTCAAGCCTCAGCAATGGCGGGCGCCCCTTCTCCAGCCTCACTGCCACCTTGCAGTTTGATCTCAGACTGCTGTGCTAGGAATGAGCGAGGCACCTTGGGCATTGGACCCTCCGAGCCAGGTGCGGGATATAAACTCCTGGTGTGCCGTTTGCTAAGAATGTTGGAAAAGCACAGTATTATGGTGGGAGTGACTCTATTTTCTAGGTGCCATCTGTCACCCCTTTCCTTGGCTAGGAAAGGGAATTCCCTGACCCCTTGCACTTCCTGGGTGAGGCAATGCCTCACCCTTCTTCAGCTCACGCTTGGTGCACCGCACCCACTGTCCTGCACCCACTGTCCGACAATCCCCAGTGAGATGAACCCGGTACTTCAGTTGGAAATGCAGAAATCATCCGTCTTCTGCATCGCTCATGCTGACAGCTGTGGACTGGAACTGTTCCTATTTGGCCATCTTGGAACTGCCCTGCATTGTTTATTAATTTAAGAGAATTCTACTATCTAAATCCTAAGTTAAGCTTTTGTTCTCTTTGTGTAATTATTCATAGTTTGCCTGTTTACAGTAATGAATTTATTGTCTAAACAGCAATTTTTAATTTATAATTTACATTTGTAAAAAACATCAGCAATATTTAGATTTTGTACTTTAAGTAACTGTTTCTTTTTTTTTTTGGTATTCGTTAGTATGATTTCTTTTCTTTTTTTAAAATTATTATTATTATACTTTAAGTTTTAGGGTACATGTGCACAATGTGCAGGTTAGTTACATATGTATACATGTGCCATGCTGGTGTGCTGCACCCATTAACTCATCATTTAGCATTAGGTATATCTCCTAAAGCTATCCCTCCCCCCTCCCCCCACCCAACAACAGTCCCCAGAGTGTGGTGTTCCCCTTCCTGTGTCCGTGTGTTCTCATTGTTCAATTCCCATCTATGAATGAGAACATGCAGTGTTTTGTTTTTTGTCCTTGCGATAGTTTACTGAGAATGATGATTTCCAGTTTCATCCATGTCCCTACAAAGGACATGAACTCATCATTTTTTATGGCTGCATAGTATTCCATGGTATATATGTGCCACATTTTCTTAATCCAGTCTATCATTGTTGGACATTTGGGTTGGTTCCAAGTCTTTGCTATTGTGAATAGTGCTGCAATAAACATACGTGTGCATGTGTCTTTATAGCAGCATGATTTATAATCCTTTGGGTATATACCCAGTAATGGGATGGCTGGGTCAAATGGTATTTCTAGTTCTAGATCCCTGAGGAATTGCCACACTGACTTCCACAGTGGTTGAACTAGTTAATAAATGGTGCTGGGAAAACTGGCTAGCCATATGTAGAAAGCTGAAACTGGATCCCTTCCTTACACCTTATACAAAAATCAATTCAAGATGGATTAAAGACTTAAGCGTTAGACCTAAAACCATAAAAACCCTAGAAGAAAACCTAGGCAATACGATTCAGGACATAGGCATGGGCAAGGACTTCATGTCTAAAACACCAAAAGCAATGGCAACAAAAGCCAAAATTGACAAATGGGATCTAAAACTGAAGAGCTTCTGCACAGCAAAACAAACTACCATCAGAGTGAACAGGCAACCTACAAAATGGGAGAAAATTTTCGCAACCTACTCATCTGACAAAGGGCTAATATCCAGAATCTACCATGAACTCAAATTTACAAGAAGAAAACAAACAACCCCATCAAAAAGTGGGCAAAGGACATGAACAGACACTTCTCAAAGGAAGACATTTATGCAGCCAAAAGACACATGAAAAAATGGTCATCACTGGCCATCAGAGAAATGGAAATCAAAACCACAATGAGATACCATCTCACACCAGTTAGAATGGCAATCATTAAAAAGTCAGGAAACAACAGGTGCTGGAGAGGATGTGGAGAAATAGGAACACTTTTACACTGTTGGTGAGACTTTAAGTAACTGTTTCTATGAATATTGTTCCTTGTATGTATGGTGGTGAGGCCAGGAGAAGATAAATGGTTAGCCGGCCACAAAATCCACCAAGTGTAGAGCTGACTGCAAAAATCACAGTGAGCTGTAAGCTGGTTCAGTTGTATTTTCATTAGGTAGGATATACTGAATTGCATAATTATGCTGTTATTGAGTGATGGCATACATTAAAGGAGCCTGTGATTGTTGCCTAAGCCTGTTATCAACATAAATAAAGGTCTTGAATATTCAAAATAAATCAGTCATTTTGAGATTCTTTTAGTGAGTGATTACCTGCATTTTAAAAAGTTCCTTTCTCTCTATTTAACAATCTTCAGCTTTATCTTTCTAGTTTCCTATTTCCCTAGTGGGTGGTCCAGGGAGTTCTTTTAGTAGGGGCTCTTTCTAGTTTAAATGATAACAAAAAGTTTTCTAATGTCCTGAGTGGGTGATATTATTGAATACAATTCTCACTTACAAGAGACTTTGGAAATCCAGTGATCTAGCCCTTGTTCATTCTCCATGGGTCAGGTATAACCTTTGCAATCAATCATACCGTGTGGCTGACTTAAATACTGCCCTGATGACAAGTCTCCAGGGGCTCCCTTCTCCATTTCTCTTTCTCTCTTTCTCTCTTTCTTTCTTTTTCTTTCTTTCCCTTTCTTTCTTTCTTTCTTTCTTTCTTTCTTTCTTTCTTTCTTTCTTTCTTTCTTTCTTTCTTTCTTTCTTTCCTTCTTTCTTTCTTTCTTCCTCTTTCTCTCTCTTTCTCTCTCTTCCTTCCCTCCTTCCTCCCTCCCCCCCCTCCCCTTCCCTTCCCTTCCCTTCCCTTCCCTTCCCTTCCCTCCCTTTCTTTTTTTGAGACAGACTCTTGCTGTGTCATCCAGGCTGGAGTGCAGTGGCACCATCTGGCTCACTACAACCTCCTCTTCCTGGGTTCAAGCAATTCTCCTGCCTCAGCGTCCTGAGCAGCTGGGATTACAGGCACCCACCTCCATGCCCAGATAATTTTTGTATTTTTAGTAGAGATGGGGTTTCACCATGTTGGTCAGGCTGGTCTTGAACTCTTCATCCCAGGTGATTCACCTGCCTTGGCCTTCCAAAGTGCTGGGAATTACAGGCCCATCTATTTTTATTTCTCCACAGGGGGTCCTTTTCAAGGATGAGGAGATTGTGGTGGGAGGTTGTGACTCCCAGGGCATTGAAGTAAAAGCTGCACATGCTCCTAATCTAGTTCCAGGGACATACAAGTTTGGGGATAGTTCCTATCTCCCACAAAGAGTTTTAACTGGATCTAGGTGTCTGCAGGCTGAATCAATCAGGGAAGGCAGATGCTGGAGATTTGGAGGAAAATGCTAAATAAAGAGGAGAAAATCCCCAAGGAAAAAAGAGTGCATAAGGACAAAGGGGAAAGTGTTCTCTCCTGTACTGAGTAAATATTGTGCCATGCTTCCTGCATGTTGCCGGGGGCTGCAGATCAACCATCAAAACTGCAAGCAAAATGCTGATAATCTGCCTGACTCAAGCAGTACTCCATAGATGCTCAACAATATGAGCAACATGCATTGTTGTTTGTTATTATATTAAACCTTATTTTTCCTTGTGATGGAGATAAGTTGCATTTTTAAAATTTCATCCCATTGTGACTAGTGGCTGACACTTCAGTGGAGTCAGCTCCTCAGAATGCAAACTGGTCACAGTTTACCTCAGTAAAAACATTTCTAACTGATCTATGTAGGGATCTAATCCTGCCCCAACTTTAAGTCCGATCATGTTCTGCCCTCACAACTGAAGGGGAGGGCAGTGTTACATGAGAAGGGGCTGCATACTTCTAAGATATTAGGTTGGTGCAAAAGTAATTTTGGTCATTAATGGCCCACAATTACTTTTGCACCAACCTAATACTTAAGCACTAGGGAAGGGCAGTGCTATATGGCTTTGCTTTCCACAGTATGACTCTTTCCCTACTTCCTGCCACAGCTAATTAGGCTGGTGGTGGACAGCCACTTAACAGGCTGCTCAGGTGGCCCAGACCTGTAATCCTAGCACTTTGGGAGGCCAAGGCAGGTGGATCACAAGGTCAGGGGATCAAGACCATCTTGGCCAACATGGTGAAACCCTGTCTCTACTAAAAATACAAAAATTAGCTGGGCATGGTGGTGCGTGCCTGTAATCCCAGCTACTCTGGAGGCTGAGGCACGAGAATCGCTTGAACCTGGGAGGCAGAGGTTGCAGTGAGCCAAGATCATGCCACTGCACTCCAGCCTGGTGACAGAACGAGACTCTGTCTCAAAAAAAAAAGGCTGCTCAGGAGACCATCATGTGGCCTCACACAAATAGGTAACTGGGTCAATTATATTCTACCTCATCGAAATTTTACATGGGAAGTTTTCTGAGACTAATGTCATGAACAGGGAGGAAACTGAGCTGAATGAGTATATTGCAAAAGTCGTAAGGTAGAACAGGAATATAAGAAATGATGAGAAATCAAAGGATGAGAGAGAAGAACCCGTTAGTTCAACAGAGACTTTGAAAAGATGTAATGTATAGGTTGCATTATGGTTAAGAAGAAGAGACTGGGGCAGATACCAAGAGGAGTTAATACTACATGTCTCTACTAGTGGGATTTCTCGATTTGCTTTGGGTCTGGAGTGCCCAAGTCTACCCTGGTTTCTGTCTCATGAAATTCTATCCCACCCAGTACTCCACATGCATCCTTTAATAACCTACACATCCAGTCATTACTTTAGCTACCTTATTGGAACCGAAGGCCCTAAACAAAACAATACATGTCTACTTTCCTCCATTTTATCTATTTTATATTGATAAAAATTTTAGTTTTCGTCAATTCAAGTTCAGTTTATTCAGTTCAAGTTCAATTTCTAATAAAACAAACAAAAAAACTGAATGAGTTCCATAAACTCATAAAAGGAAATCTCCTTTAATTGAGATAGTTGAATGAAATTTAACCTTCATTTGAATTAATTCTATTATCTAGTTGTCCACTTAATTGGTCATGTTTGCATTTGAATTAAAAGTTGTATATTTCAGAGGAGTACTTGTAATACAAGAAGAAAAAATAAAAAGTTTTTATTTACATACTTCAGACTACAAGAAACTTGCTAGATGGGATTTAAGAGTTGTTCTACAGGTATTCTTTTTACATAGTAGTTAGCTTATGAATTCCTTAGGCCTTCCTCAGAGACATTAACATAAGCCTTCTGGAAGAGTAATAGGGATTTCGTTTGATATATTTAGCTTGATGTCAAAAACTATTTTAAATTATGCAGTGTACATTTGCTTTACTTTTGTTTTTGTCTTTGCTCTTAAAAAACCAGATTTAAAAATTGAACAAAAAATTTGAATTCTATCTTTTCTTCCCAAGGACTTCCTTTGGAAGTACAATAATTTAAATCCTATAAATATAGTACCTTAATGTTTCTATAAAGTGTCATTTGGCCAACAAGATCTCTTAAGCCATGGGCATCTAGTCTTGAATAGCATTTTTGGATGATATGCAGAGTAAATATTGCAAGAAGAGCAAAAGAAATGAAGTTCACAGAAATTTGACCTATCTCACAGGCCAATTGTTTCATTGTCACAAACACCCAAAGGCAAAGGGGATGCTTAGGTGGGTTGGTGGTGACCTGAAAATGTAGGTAGAAGAAAAGGAATCTTATTTATTCATAACACAGAAGACTGGGACTAGGGAGAGAAGGGTTAAAAAAGAGAAAGAAAAAGTAAAAGAAGAAGATGGAAGATTTGGAAACAATTGGAGAAACTGAAGAGATTCTGAGCCAAAATCAATACACTTGAAGAAAATTATATGCTGTATCCATAAGCCCACCCCACCAATACAAGGAAGGAAATATTAATCACCTTTTGACATACCCCATGGAAAGCTCTTGCATTTGTCAACATTGACAAGAATGTTCATGGAAGCATTACTTAAAATGCCTAAAATTGAAAATAATTATAGACCAAGGGAATAAACAACAAATTAAACTATAGTCATATAACAGAATTCCATAAATTTGTAAAAATAAATGCAATAGAGCTGTCTATACAAGTATGGATGAATTTAATAAAAAATGCCAAGAAAAAAACAAACTTCAGTAGAGTACATAAAGTATGATAGTATTTACATGAAGTATGACATTTTCTACATGAAGTTTAGAAACATGCTGTCCAATACCAGGCATCATTTAAGGATAATTGTGTCTGTCATAAAAGTAAAAACAAAGTGTGAGAATAATACCTTTTATATTTAGGATGATGGTTTCCTCTGAAGGGAAGTAAGGTGTTAGAATAAAAGCGTACAGGGGGATATCTACTACTTTATTAATGCTCTACATTTTAAGACATAAGCAAGCACAGGGGTGTGTTGTAAATAATTCACACTAATTTTTTACGAAAGAAGGGAAAGCAAACCATAAAATCATGGCTAAGAGTCAAAGGGATTATGGGTCTTTTAGTCCAACATTCATGCATTTCAGTAATAAACTTCCCATGAAGAAATGTCCGTTCTGTTTCAGCTTTACTGTAGGCCAAACTCTGAGTTTTCTGAGGACTCCTGGAGAGCTGTAGGACAAGTCCTTGTTGTGGGGAAACTCACCTCTGTAACCCCCGTTCTTTGACCTTTATCTCTTCCTCCAGAGCCACACAGACAGATTAAAATTCATTTTCTCTTCTACAGAGTGGTTGTAAAATATTTTGTCACAATTATTATTTCCCTTGTCTTATTTTTTGCCAACTTAAATATACCCTGCTTTTTCAATCATTTCTCATTATCCTATATTCAGTTCCACTCTCTTTGCTTTGAACACATAATGTTCCTCTTCTATTTCCTAGAATTAAGCAAATTAGTTGTTTTACTGCTGCATGTGATAAAGACAGAAGCCTAGAATTAGGTTTATATGATTGCTTCATAGTGCAACACATTACAGTACAACAATGGGGTTACCCCCTGCTGTGAACTAAAGTCCATTGAAAAGACAGATGATTTTTGTGAGCTAATACAAGACTGCACTGTGACAACTCTTGTAGTGATAGTGATGACATTGAAAAATTAGGCACAACATTCTTGGGCTATATATAACAAATGAATTTCACGAATAACTCACAATTGTGATTATTGCAAGTGTTTACCATACCCCAATTTATTTTCAATTCTGATGAGATGGGTCTTTGTAGGTGACAGCATCTGTTTTGGGTAGCATGAGTAAATAAGGGCCCAGAGTTTAGTTGCATGAAGAAAAGTATATCATTTTTATCAGTGCTAGTTTTTCATAAGTCTGTTATGTAGTTTTGGGATGGAGAAAATTTTTCTACTGGAATGTTAGGTGTTGTCCCAGGTTTTATTTGAATTTGTTAACATCCAAACACAAAAGGAAAGAAAGAAATAGTGCAAGTAGTAGAGCAGCTTTTATTTGTAGGTAGCTTAAAGGCTGACATGTGTTTCTCACAGTATGTAACAGTCTCAGCCTTAAATTAATAGAAGCTAAGCAGCAGAATTGAATGTTGAATAAGACTCTGGAAACTGGTACCCAAAGATGAAGACAAAGAGCCAGTAAGCACTAAACAACTCAGGCCATAGATGCCTTCAAAGCTTGTAATGAAGCTAAATCACTGTATTACCCTCAAATATTATTCCTATTCCTAGTTTCTGTAAGCAGCAAACAGCACTGAGAGGCGTAAGTCCATAGTACAATAAATGGTCAGCCTAGGAGTCTTTTCCTTCTCTCCATAGATGGGGCCTGCTCCATAACCCCTTCCACCACAACTCCCATATAACTAAGTGAGGGAGGTTCTGAGGAATGATTGCAGATATTAGAAATGCCTATCAAAAGAGGAGGCTGGCATCTCATTTCCTGTTTGCATGTCTGCTTATGCAGCATACACTCTACTATTTTCTGTGCATATCTTACCGGATGTGGAAATGGAAAGAAAATCGGAGAGAGGCAGTGGGTATAGATTGGAACTGTAGAGCAGGCTGCTTTCTGACTGCTTGATGTAGTGTGAGTAGAGGAATTCTTCATGAGTCAAGCAGGCATGGAAGAAGTAGCTGAGTTTGACTCATCTTGTAGGTATATTATTTAAGAGAGCTGACTGCTGACGTGGATGGGAATAATCCCCTAGAGAAATATAGTAAGATATATCACTGGGGGTGAGAGCTGAGGGATAAGTAGTCAAACTGGAACATGTACCTCTCCCTTCAGGGAAGATGGTAATGGAAAGGACCTTGCAACAAGAACTCATGGATGCTTCTCACAATATCTGGGTATTTGGATAAGGAGAACATCAATTTTTGGTGGATATTGCCTCTTTTCATGTTTCTTGTTTTTTCATTCCTATCAAAATCCGCTGGGGAGTGCTGAGAAGGGAAAGTAGACCCAAAGGTGTGACGATGTGTCTTATGAGCAGACCATGTCCAAGAATATGCAAAGTAAAATTTAAAAACAAGGAAGACATAGTCATTAGACCAATAGCAGTTTCACAAGAAAAATGAAGAGGGAGGCAAAGGTAATCAGTAAGCAAATAAATAATTAAAGAAGAATCCTCTCTGCTCAAAAAGGACCCTAAATACGTATTTTACTTGTAGGGAGAATTATTGAGGAATTTTACCAGGCATATCCTGGTGAAATTCTATATTTCTATAGAACAATTCTATATTTATATATACAATTTTTATATACAAATAAACAATTCTATATTTCTAAGCATCACCAGGCATATCCTAGCAAAATTTCAGAATTTTAAGAATAAAAGGAAAATAGCCTCCAAACATAAATAATATGTTATTTAAAAAGAGAAGGAGACTGCAATCAATCATCTCATTTGTAACATTAGAAATTAGAAGACCATGGAATAACAACTACAGACATGAGTGAGAAGGTCTGAAACCTGAGAATCCATTATTCTAACCAAGATAGCATTTGTAAGGAGAAAGGAAGATAGTTGCTGATATACAGTATTTTAAAATTACATCCAATTTTTATAAGCAAAACACTTTGGAAGGGATTCCTACCAAGTGACAAAAAACCTCAAGAGAGTTATCAAGAGAGGGAAAAAGAGAGAAAACACTCATCAGCAATGAACCAATTCCTCTCATATGTATGTAAATAGATAAATCAGCGTATAATGTTAAATAATGATGCAGCAATTAAAAAATTTAAAAATAGTCTGGGACCGAAAGAAGTAGGAGATTTTGTCAAATTCAATAAATTGAGGTAGGAAAAGGAATAAAAAAGTAAAAACCTTTTTCAAAGGTAATTTAGAGTGAAGCAGTAAAGACATTTCACAAGTTTCATCTTTTGGGCCTGAGGGAAGGCACATTGTTGGAGGAGAAATGGTGGCTATGTTGTTTCCGTGTAACAGTTGAGAATAAGTACTCAATGATGTGTTTCATTAGGATCCTATTATTAACACTTTGTAGAAAAGCAAAGAACTTTCAAAGAAACAAAGGAGATACATGAAATAGTGACTTTACATCAGCAAACATACAGATCTGTAAATAGAAAATCATGAATAATAATAAACAGTCAACCATAAATTAAAATGGAAGAAATAAAACCAAGTATATCAGATACTAAACTAAACATGAATGGCTTCAGATCCCCTTAAATCAGAGACTCAGTTTGGACTACAACGCAGAACCCAGAAATATACACATCACAGGAAATACACTCACAAATAAGTGATAAAGAAAGACTGAAAATAAAGAAAATGGATAAAGAGATATCAGACAACTGCTAATAAAAAGCTAAGTAGTAATAACAATATTAACATTAGACAGTGTGCAACATAAATTAAAAATACTAAACATTACAAAGAAAGTAGTAGAAAATGATAAAAATGTGATTCATGGAGAGGACATAACAGACACAATTCTATATTTCTAAGCATTACAATTGACAGAGAATAAAACTAGTCTGAATATAAGACTATCTTGCAAAGTAAAATTATGATGAGATATTTTAATATACCCATTTTATAGTAAAAAACACATAACATACACATTTTGGTAAAGGCATAAAAATTAAATGAAATCATACGTATGTATTACATAATACTTCATTAAGATGTAAAGACCACATTATACATATGTATGAAATGATAATATACATCTGCATGTATCCATGAACAATTACAAAACTATGTTTTTACTTAGAAAACTTTTTACAACCATAGTTGTTTTTTATAAAATCTAATAAAATGTAAAGTTAATAAAATTTAATAAATGATAATGAAAATACTAACTCCTTAGAAATTAAGAAACCTGCTTCTAGACAACCTTTGCATTACAAAATATAAAAATGAAATTACTTACAAGCAAGAAAGTCATAAAAAAGAAAACATCTCATTCCAAATTATAAAGCACAGAGAGAAACCTTTAATCAAAACAAAATAAGTTTAAATGCCTTCATTAGACTAAATAGAATATTACTATTTATCTCAAACAAATGTAAATTGCATAACAAGATAAACAAAAGGAAACTTAGAAGAGGAAACTAATAAATATAAAAGCTGAAATTAGTGAAATATAAACAAAAATGAAGAAAAAATAATAGTACAATGGGGAAAAAAAGGGCAAAGGGTAAATGCTATATTAGGCTGATTAAGAAAGAATAAGAGTAACAAAGCAAACGAATGCTTAGTAGATTGTAAAAAGCTTTGCCATTCTGTCAAGATATTTTAAATAAAGGAAATGATCAAACGTAACCTCTAAGGGAAAGAATTCTTGACTAAATGAATTAACATAAAAGAGATTATAAAAGTGATTCAGGTGATTAAAGATTAACATTAAAATGAAACATGAGGACAGGTGGAGTTACCTCTAATTTGTATCTAAATTTAAAAAAATGAATTTCATGTTACTTAACTATGTCAGACTAGTGAAAGTGATGAATAGTTCTGAATTATTTTATGAAGGCAGAATAACTTGAATATAAAAAATAATATATGTAATGCCCCAAAGAAAACTATAGACAAAACTCTTTGATGAATATAGTTGCAAAATATGTTATCAAAGAAAATCCAATTATGCAAAGGAGGTTTAATAACAGTATTTCTGTGAACATAATGCAAACTATCACTCCATTGTTGGAGAAAAATAATACAATCATACCAATAGATCATGAAAAGTCCTTTGATAAAAGTCAGCAGTGAGTCCTAGTAAGAATCTTAATTAAGATAAAAATAGGATAAACTACTTACATGTAATAAAGATTTTTTTTAACAAAAACGTATACCATATTATGAAAATGTCGTTGTTATTCAAATTATATGTAAATTTAATGGCATTACAGCTAGAACTTTATTTTTAATGATTGGATCATATGATTTACAATTTGTATCAATTCTTGAAGATAATTAAAACAAAAGTAATAATAGAACACTTGCCTTTCCAAAAAGCAGAACTATAGAGCTACTATAATAAAATTGGTATGACTGGAACAAGAATTAGCAAATTAAAAAGTACAACAGTGAAATACTATCCAGAAATAGCTCACAGTGTATATTAATTTTTTATCATAACAGAATTGCTATTTCAATTCAATATGAGAAAAATGGTTAATTTAGTAATTGATGCTGGTGCAGGTGAATATCTAATTTAGGAGAAAATAAAATTGAGCTTCTGTCTCGCATCATATATTAAAAGTTAATTTCATGAAATTTTTAATGACAATTTTATTTTTTAAAAAAGAAAAGTATCTTAGCAGGTTATTCAGATATTCAGTAGCATGATAGAGTCTGCTTCATAACAGCTCATTTGAGACAATTATGTGCATTTCTTCCTAACAACATATTCAGGAATATCATGTTGATAGCCTGAAACTGACCATGGTGGGAGGATTTATATTGCAGACAGCATCAAATTCTACAGATCAGGGTTTCTTCTCCTCCCCCACCTGAAGCCAGTTGTTAAACATTTATCAGCTCACTACTGTGTACATCAAATCTTTCATGTAGGGATTAAAGAATGTCTGTATATATTCCCCTTATCTAAATTTCGTAGATACTCTGCACAGAAACAGGAAAAATTCAAACTGGAAAAAATAAATATGTCTATTTCTCTTTTTAATTTCATTAGTTGGTGCCACATATTTTTTATTGCATACCTGTTTAGGATTGTTGTGTTTTCTTGGAGAATTGACATCTTTATCATCATGTAATGCCTCTCCTTATCTCTGATAATCTCCCTTTCCTGAAGTCTGTTCTGTCCAAAATTAATATAGGTACTCCAGCTTTTTTCAATTAGTGTTATCAGGGTTTATATTTTTCTATCCCTGTACTTTTAACCTATCAGAATCTTTATACTTAAAGTAGGTTTCTTGTAGCAGCATATAGTTGGGTCTTGTGTTTTTATCCACTCTGACAATCTGTCTTTTAATTGATATATTTAGACCATTCACCTTTGAAGTGATGATTGATGTAGTTTGATTACTATCTATCATGTTTGTATTTGTTTTCTATTTGTTGCTTTTGTTCTTTGTTTCTCCCTCTCCTCTCTTTTATTGCCTTCTCTGAGTGTAATGAAGCATTTTATATTATTCTACTTTAACTCCTCTTTTAGCATATCAATTTTATTTAAAAAAATTTTTTTTAGTGGTTGCCCTAGAGTTTACAATATGAATTTTTAACTAATCAAAGACCACCTCCAATAGCATTATACTACTTCAGATGTAGTGCAGGTAACTCTTATCGCTTGTCACCTCAATGTTATTTATTTTAGTTACTCATTGTTACTAATATTGCTTTAAACAAATAGGTATCTTTTAGATCAATTAAGAAGAAATAGGCTGGGTGCAGTGGCTTGCACCTATAATCCCAGCACTTTAGTAAGTGGAGGCAGGAAATTCACTTGAGACCAGGAATTTGAGACCAGCTTGGGCAAAATAGCAAGACCCTGTGTCTACAAAATATTTAAAAATTTAGCTGGATGTGGTGATGAGCATCTGTAGCCCCAGCTACTTCAGAGGCTGAGGTGGGAGGATCACTTGAGCTCAGAAGTTCAAGGCTGCATAACCTATGATCCCTCCACTGGATTCTAACCTGGGCGACAGAATGAGACCCTGCCTCAAAAAAAAAAAAAAAAAAAGGAAAAAATAAAAATATAGTTGCCTCCACTATTATTTCTTCTCCTTCTCCTCTCCTTCTTCTCCCCTCTCCTCCTCCCTCCTCCTCTTCCATCTTCCTTTAATGCACATTCGAGTTTCTGATCTATGATATTTTTCACGGCCTGTCTCTCCAGATTTGGGGGTAATGGTTTGTCTGCAACTCCAGTTCTCTAACAGATCCAGAAAAAGTTGTTGATTTTCAATTTGTATTGCTTTTTCTTGAAAGAATGGGAATGATGGCTTCCAAGCTCTTTGCATGATGGAGCTTACACTGAAAGCTGTATGATTGAAAATGTTTGAGCATGTAAAAACATAAAACTTTTGTATGGCAAAAAGTACAACGGACAAAATCAATTAAAAAAAACAGATTGCAGAACTATCTATTTGTAGCCTAGATGGGAAGTAAGGGGTATATTTCTGTACAATACAAAAAAAATTTAAAGACAGATGAGATAACGATTTCCACACGAAACAAAAAAGTCTTACAGACAGACAATGTAAAGACAAGACAGACAAGAGAAGCAAAGCACTAGAAATGTGATCAATTCACAAAAAACCAAATGGCCAATAAACACACAAAAATTATTAAATAAATGGTTAGGAAAGTGCAAACAAAAGCAACAAACCTTCAAAATTAATATTAACGAACTTGGGTACTCATATATATTCTGACAGAAATATGAATTGTTGCACCTATTTTGGAAAACAACCTGGCAGCAATCACTAAAATAAAATGTCTTAGCACTAGACAATTCACAAGTCACTATTGCATATCTATCCTACAAAAATGAAAGCAAATAAAGATATTCTTTTGGATGTTTTGATTAGCATTGTTTTAGTGGCATGTAGCAATATGTTGCTCAGTGCTAGGGCAATGCCTAAATAAATTATAAAATATCCAAACCATGATTTTACAGTTATTTAAATGAACAAATGAATTAGAGCTATGCCAGTTGGCTTGGAGGAATTGATCTAAATAATTTATGAATGACAAAAGCAGAATGTATGAAAGTATGTCAAATATGATTTCAATTGTGGAAAATAGTAAAAAATAATATGTACTTATGTCTACATAAATAGTTTGCCAAAGTTGCAGATCCTATTAGCAGTATGATTTTATTATGTTAAAATGAGCAACAAAGCAAAGGGAATTAAAAAAAAACAGCCCTATCTATGCATGCAAAGTCTTGTGTAAGTTTTAATGAACTAAGTGAAATGTTTAGAAAGATACACACCATATTGTTGACATGGTTTATCTCAGGAAGGTGCAATAGAGGAAGTGTCATGATACAAATGATAAACTTTTTTCTTGTACACCTTTGTATTCACTGATTTCAAACATATATTAGAGTAGTAATTTGAAAAAAATTCAAGTATACAAGCTCTAAAGAAAAAAAACAATGTAAGGAAGGGGTCCAGTTTCAGTTTTCTGCATATGGCTAGCCAGTTTTCCCAAAACCGTTTATTAAATAGGGAATCCTTTCCCCATTGCTTGTTCTTGTCAGGTTTGTCAAAGATCAGATGGTTGTAGATGTGTGGCATTATTTCTGAGGCCTGTGTCCTGTTCCATTGGTCTAGATATCTCTTTTGGTATCAGTACCATGCTGGTTTGGTTACTGTAGCCTTGTAGTATAGTTTGAAATCAGGTAGCGTGATGCCCCCAGCTTTGTTCTTTTTGGTTAGGATTGTCTTGGCTATACAGGCTCTTTTTGGTTCCATATGAAATTTCAAGTAGTTTTTTATAATTCTGTGAGGAAAGTCAATGGTAGCTTGATGGGGATAGCACTGAATCTATAAATTACTTTGGGCAGTATGGCCATTTTCAGATATTTATTCTTCCTTTCCTTGAGCATGGAACATTCTTCCATTTGTTTGTGTCCTCTTTTATTTCCTTGAGGAGTGGTTGGTAGTTCTCCTTGAAGAGGTCCTTCACATCCCTCATAAGTTGTATTCCTAGGTATTTTATTCTCTTTGTAGCAATTGTGAATGGGAATTTGCTCATGATTTGCCTCTCTGTTTGTCTATTATTGGTGTATAGGAATGCCTGTGATTTTTGCACACTGATTTTGTATCCTGTGATTTTTGCTGAAGTTGCTTATCAGCTTAAGGAGATTTTGGGCTGACACGATGTGGTTTTCTAAATATACAATCATGTCATCTGCAAACAGAGACAATCTGATTTCCTCTCTTCCTATTTGAATACCCTTTATTTCTTTCTCTTGCCTGATTGCCCTGACCAGAATTTCCAATACTATGTCGAATAGGAGTGGTGAGAGAGGGCATCCTTGTCTTGTGCTGGTTTTCAAAGGGAATGCTTCCTGCTTTTGCCCATTCAGTATGATATTGGCTGTGGGTTTGTCATAAATAGCTCTTATTATTTTGAGAGACGTTCCATCAATACCTAGTTTATAGAGAGTTTTTAGTGAGAAGGGGTGTTGAATTTTATTGAAGGCCTTTTTTTTGCATCTATTGAGATAATCATGTGTTTTTTGTCATTGGTTCCGTTTATGTGATGGATTACGTTTATTGATTTGGGTATGTTGAACCAGTCTCATATCCCAGGGATGAAGCTGACTCGATCATGGTGAATAAGCTTTTTGATGTGCTGCTGGATTCAGCTTGCCAGTATTTTATTGAGGATTTTTACACTGGTGTTCATCAGGGATAGTGGCCTAAAATTTTCTTTTTTTGTTGTGTCTCTGCCAGGTTTTTGTATCAAGATGATGCTAGCCTCATAAAATGAATTAGGGAGGAGTCCCTCTTTTTCTGTTGTTTGGAATAGTTTCAGAAGGAATGGTACCAGCTCCTCTTTGTACCTCTTAGAATTTGGCTGTGAATCCTTCTGGTCCTGGGCTTTTTTTGGTTGGTAGGCTATCAATTACTACCTCAAGTTCAGAACTTGTTATTGGTCTATCCAGGGATTTCACTTCTTCCTGGTTTAGTCTTGGGAGGGTGTATGTGTCCAGGAATTTATCCAATTTTTCTAGATTTTCCAGTTTATTTGCATAAAGGTGTTTATAGTGACAAGGTGGCATTCTTAGCTTCTAGTTTAATGTAACCATTGTTTTAACTCCCTGTAGAGGACTTATTTGATTGGAAACTAAGCTCTCTATACCAGCAGAAAACTGTTGGGCAGGGAAGGCAAAATCAGATCCAGCATACATGTCTATTTTGGTATGAACAAATGGCTGCCCTTTTCATGAAAGAAATTTGCTAATGTAATCAACTTGCCTTCAGATGGCTATCTGTTCACTCTTTGGAATGCCATTGTATCAGGGCTTCACAGTTTGTCTCTACTGTTGGCAGGTTGGGCACTCAATATTGATGTAGCCAGATTAACCTTGGCAAGTGGAAGCCCACATTGCTGAGTGTATCCATTCCAACTTTTCATTTTAGAACTAGTAACATGACTACAAGGTGGTTTGAGGGACCCACTGTAGATGGGCTGAGCCAGAATGACATGAATCGCCTGGCTTTCGTACATCCCCTTTCTGAATGGTGAATCACTTTGCTGTTTTGTGTCTCCGAGAATTTGTGTCAGCTCAAAGCCAGTGTCTAGCAATCCTTAAGATGTTCAGTTATTTTTATTTCCCTAAAGCACAAGCACCCTGGTAAATGGTTCCAGGTTCTTCTGGAAAAGGCTAAATGGATATTTTACCACATACATTTTTGGCAGTGTGGCAGTATCCTTCCTGAAAGGGTTCAAACCTTCTCTTCATTTAAGCTGCTCTGAGTCTACAAACGACTCAAGTCTGGGAAGTGGTTAAGGAGCATGACTCTATTGTAGTAATTCAATTCGGGGCTTCATCTACCAGTCCTAACAATTTTGCTTATAAAAATCAAAGTAGACTTGATTTAGTAGGCTGTTCACCTGTATTAGTCCTAAGTATAATTATTTAGCCACAAAGATCTACGTAGGTCATACTATCTGACTACTATCAGATCAATGATTGTTGTGCATTATGATAACAATGCCCATCTTGACCTTGGCAATTAGTGCCAGTAACTATTACTTGCATCAGATGGCCCCTCCTACTTCACAATCCCACCATTCTCGTTGCCTTCTAGGAGTCTGTTCCACTGATACCTCTCCCAGCATCATTCCTGGCATGCAAAAAAAAAAAAAAAAAAAAAAAAAGCCATTAAAGAACCTTTGAAGGTTGCTCATTTAATCCTCATGCATGTATTTCTGAAAGACTTTGAGAAGGAGTAGATGAGTAGTGGAACACAAAAAAATTCCACTCTAGCATCCCTGTCTCCCTAAGCCTTTGGATACTGCCTTCTTCAGATCACTTTGGCCACCACAGGGACTCAGTTACAGTCAATCAGTTGACAAGCCTGTGACTGTTAATTCTAGGTGTCAACTTGACTGGATTAAGGGATACGTAGATAATTGGTAAGGCATTATTTCTGGGTGTGTTTGAGAGGGTATTTCCAAAGAAGAATGGAATGTGAGTTGGTGGACTGAGTGAGGAAGATTTTTCCTCCTCAATGAAAGCAGGCACAATCCGTTTGGCTGGGTGCCTGGATAGAACACAAAGACAGAGGAAAGGCAAATTCTCTCCCTCTTCTCTCTTCTCTCTCTCTCTATCCCCTTTTCTCTCCTGGAGCTGGGACACCCTTCTTCCTCTGCCCTGAGACATAAAAACTCCAGGTTCTCTGGACTTTGGACTCTGCGTCTTGCACCATTGGTCCCCTAGGTTCTCAGGTCTTTGGACTCAGCCTGAACGAGACCATTGTCTTCCCTGGTTCTGAAGCCTTTGGACTTGGACTGAGCCATGTTACCAGCGTCCCTGGATCTCCATCTTACAGTCAGATTATCTTGAGACTTAATATCCATAACAGCATGAGTCATTTCCCCTAATAAATTTTATATCTATCTATCTGTCTATCTATCTATCTATCTATCTATCAATCAATCATTCATCTATCTAATCTTTATATCTACCAATCTTCTGTGGGTTTTGTCTCTTTGGGAAACCCTGAATAAAACAAGGCTATTAGACTTATTCCTAACAATTCAAAATAATATATTGAATCCAAAATTACTTGTTAGTGCACTCATATAAATAAACCTAGCTGAATCCAACAGTGTATTTCTTTCTCCCTGTTCTAACACTCTTACAGTCAATTCCCAAAGATATTCTTCTAGTTTTCACTAACATAAATTGTCAAAATATTAAAATTCTTTTGTGTGTATAGTATATCCTCCAGGATTAGACTTTGTATTTTTTTCAAGGTTTGAGTTCAGTTATAGGTTTAGAAGCAAGAGAGGTAATGGGGTGGCACTTGAGAGTCAGCATTCTTCCATAAGTCTACAGCTTCTTCAGTAAGGTAAGGTGAGTTTACTCTGACAGGGTAGGTTTCTACTGAGTGGAATTTGGGTGTTCATTGCAATTTATCTAAATAGCTCTATCCCAATCTTTAGGGTCTCATTCTTTCCCCATCAATGTTATAGATAAAGTACTGTAAGAGATTCTGAGGAGACATACATTTGATTTGCATTTTAATTCATCACTTGTAGTATCAGACTTTGGGTTTGGTTTTCAAAACCTTCAAACCTGCAGCTAAAAGTTATGAGGTATTTTTTTCAGGATAGTCATAGATATTTCACTTTCATTACTCAGAACTCAAGATAGAAATAGAAAGCCCTGACCTCATCATTTGCTTTTTCTAGTACAGTTAAAACAGGCAACCATCTCTTTCCTCTTTTTTTTTTTTTTTGAGGTGGAGTTTTGCTCTTGTTGCCCAGGCTGGAGTCCAATGGTATGGTCTCAGCTCACTGCAACCTCTGCCTCCCAGGCTTAAGCGATTCTCCTGCCTCAGCCTCCTGAGTAACTGGGATTACAAGTGTGTACCACTACACCTGATGAATTTTTATATTTTTAGTAGAGATGGGGTTTCACTATGTTGGCCAGGCTGGTCTCAAACTCCTGACCTCAGGTGATCCACCCATCTCAGCATCCCAAAGTGCTGGGATTACAGGCGCGAGCTACCATGTCCAGCCCTCTTTCCTCTTTGTCCTTATAATCTGTATTTTGATTATAACTTTTTAAATTAAAAAATTAGTGGGCAGGGTGCGGTGGCTCATGGGCTCACACCTGTAATCCCAGCACTTTGGGAGGCTGAGATGGGTGGATCACCTGAGGTCAGGAGTTCAAGACCAGCCTGGCCAACACAGCGAAACCCCGCCTCCACTAAAAAAAAAAAAAAAAAAAAATTAGCTGGGTGTGGTGGTGGGCACCTGTAATCCCAGCTATTTGGGAGGCTGGGGCAGGAGAATCACTTGAACTCGGGAGGCAGAGGTTGCAGTGAGCCAAGATTGCGCCACTGCATTTTAGCCTGGGCAACAAGAGCAAAACTCTGTCTAAAAAAAAAATTAGTGGGTAGCAGTAGGTTGCTGGTATGGTCTGAATGTTTGTGTCTCTCCAAAATTCATATGTTGAACTCCTAACTTCAAGGTGATGGTATTAGAAGATGGGGGCTTTAGGAAATGATTAGGTTATGAGACTGGAGCCCCCAGAAAGGGATTCATGCCTTCATAAAAGTGGCCCCCAAAAGCTCCCTTCCTCTTTCCACCATGTGAGGACACAACAAGGAGGCACTATCTGTGAAGAAGTGGCCCTCACCAGACATCAAATCTGCTGTGCCTTGATCTTAAACTTCCCAGCCTCCAGACTGTGAGAAATTAAAGCTTGTTGTTTATAAGCTACCCAGTTTATGGCATTGTGTTATAGCAGCCTAAACTAAGATAGTCACCCAAAGCATAGGCATCCAACTCCAGGTAGCTCCAGGTGATAATGCAAGAAATTATTTTTCAAATATCATGGTCTGTAAGTATCCTATTTACCACTGGCAACGAGGTTATTAGTGCTTTTAAATCTAATCACATTATAGAACCAATTCCAGATTCCCATCTTTAAGATTCTGTACCCCTGGATCCACTTTAGTGCCAAAAGCTACGTCAGTCTGGGTTTGTTCAGAAAAGCTGAGGGACTACAAGGATGACAGAAAAAAGTGTAAATTAAATTTATAAGTAAGAATTAATGTGTACACAAATTTGTGTGTAGCTGGTGGAGATTTGTCTGGAAGGCTACAACTCGAGGACCAGAGAGACTTCCATTAATCACATCATTATTAAACTCTGGCACTGGCATGAGTAAAAAAGCTTATAGGACGTTTGTGAAACCACAAGGTGGGAGCTCATGAGAGGTCTGTGGAAGCACCACAGTGACTGGAGTCATCATGTTTGATTTCCACAGTTTCCTTAGAATAATGGCTTCTGTTTCACTTCTGCCTTCCAAATAATTTATGAAGTCCTCTCATAGGAAAATTTTAATCTGATAACACACAGGGAAGGAATTTTGTGAAACAAAGTTTTCAGACTTCAGTGGGAATAGTAGAAGTTGTATCAGGGTGTCAACAGACAATCCAGAACACCTAGTTCTTTCCTGTCTCTGATATGGTTTTTCAAATGCTCAAACTCTAAAAAGTCCAGTCTTCCCTAGAATCACTCTAATTCTAGGGAAGACTGTTGAATTTAACTACCACTGGTTGGGTGCTCTGTTTCATACCTTATACTAAAATATGGGAATACAGTGATGCACAAGTCACATTTCTTGCATTACAATTTCATAAGCTAACAGGGAAGAAATATTTGGCAACAAGTAAGTGGCATTCATTTAAAGAATGCTACAATAATGGTATACACCAAGATAAGCAAGAAAAAATGGATGTTTGTTGGGAAAGCAAGATTAAGAATGTCATTTTAATGAAAAGAAACAGGATGTAAATCAGCATGAGTTCTAAAAGATGATAAATTTAGAAGAAATTTAAGTAGATTTTATGGCTGGAAATCGAGTTCAAGAAGACAGCGGGGGAGATTAAGTTGGAAAAGCAGAGAGAGGTAAAGTCAAGAAGAACATATACAGAAGATTGAACTGTTTTTTTGTTCTTGTTGTTGTTGTTTTGTTTTGTTTGTTTTAGCAAGTGGAAACAAATAAAGGGATTTAAGTCCTGGAGACTTGTTTTGTACTTTATAGCAACATAGTGGAGGAGTTCAAGGCCAGAGGTGGAAAGGCATTTTAGGAGGCAGTTGCCATAGCCTAGGTGAAAATTACATAAAAGCTGTGTTAGTTGAAGTGTAGGGGGTGGCTTCAAATGGGGATCCACATAGTTGATGAT
Organism: Pongo pygmaeus; assembly: GCF_028885625.2. Lineage (NCBI taxonomy): Eukaryota > Metazoa > Chordata > Mammalia > Primates > Hominidae > Pongo > Pongo pygmaeus. Next base: position 109,096,431 of record NC_072379.2, on the reverse strand, counting down.
ATCTGGAGATGTGCCGAGAGATGATCTGATGAGTTTTCTCTATTTCCGGTTTGGTTGACCAGTTAAAAGGTAAAGGTCATTAACCAAATAGGGGCTCAAATTAATATGTGCTTTGTAAGAACTCAACTCTGAAAAAATGTGATACTTTTTGTTACCTTTAAATGGAACTATGTTTACAATTATAAAATGTACAAAATATTCCTATGTCTTCATGGCACATAAAAGAAAAATACTTAATGTCAAAATAAGAAATGCATGTGCAAATTTAGGTGCTCAACATGACCTATTATAATATCTGTCAAATAGAAAACCCTGGTAAATAGTATGCTGTGAATGTCACAAACTGTAGGCAAAGGTGTGGAAAATTTATGCAATGTAATCTGATCCATTCATTTTATAAAGTTATATTGTATTTTAATTCTACATTTCTAGTTTTCCTTGTTCTCTCTCTCTTTCTCTGTGCTTCCTCATTTAATTTGCAAATTCTGAGTTTACAATTTTTATGTTCATTTCATAGTTTTCTTGCTACAATAATCTGTAGTTTTGTTCAGAAAGTATACTTTCTGGGAAAATGAAGGAATCACTTAATCAGTAAATTAACCAAATAGAAACAACTGTGCTATCAGAAAGTAGTGATTACAGCACCGTATTAGGGTCAGGAGACCTGGGTTCTGACCTCAGTTCTGTCACTTCAGCAGGTGACCAAATTCTCTTTGGGCTTCAGTTTTATTTTCTGAATGATTAATTACTTCTATTTTTGAATTTATCAGACTGTATTTTAATACTTATCAAAATATTTATTTTCAGGAATGCTCTACTGGACAGTCAGCTTTTGGGGGGTAAGAAATTCATGCTAATTATTTTTGTGTTCCTAACATAGCCCAGTGCCAAACATATGCTTAATGAATAGTGGTTGAAAGATTAAATAATTGATTAATTATCAGGAGCATGAAGGAAGGTTAAGGTCTGGAAGGTGTGGTCCAAACAATATCTGGAGTATCATTAGTACTCAAGATCAAGAAAAGACCAAAAAATGATGTTTGAAAGAAAAATAAAAAAAATCAGTAGTCAATTCGGATTACCTCAACTCCATTAGAGCAAGTCAGCTATTGGGATTAAAAGGGAGAAGTAGGCTTAATTCTGAGCAAAAGTAGTTTGCACCTGGCCAATTTTTGAGTTTTCACCAGTTGTGAGAAGTGCTAGGTTTGATAATGGAATGTAAAAAATAATTATTTGGAGATTCACTGGGATGAATTCAATAAATAAGTTATGAAGCATCTTTGCCATCTCATCTACCGCTAAACCACAAATAGGCTTAAATATGTGAGAACATTTTGATATATACGTGATAACATTTTGATAGATTCTGGGATGTTCCCATTTGTTAGGCGGTCCTAGTGATGGTAGTGAGCATAGGAGAGTTAATGAATTGGTTTAGGCTGTTTTTCTTTAAACTTTTATTTTAAATCTACTCTTCAGAGTCAGAACCATTCTATGGTTAAATATCTAGCTAGATGCTATGGTTTGAATGATTTTGTTCCCTCTGAAATTCATGTTGAAACTTAATCCCCAATGCAACAGTATTAAGAGGTGTGGCCTTTAGGAGGGCTTGGTGACTGAATAGGGCTCCACCCTCATGAATGGGATTAGGTGCCCTTATAAAAGGGTTTGGTGGAGGAACCCCATTTTACCCTTCTCCCATGTTAGGACATAGTGCTCCTTCCCTGCAGAGGATGTAGCAACAAGGCACCATCTTAGAAGCAGAGAGACAAGGCTCTCACCATCTGATACCTTGCTCTCAGACTTCCCAGCCTTCAGAACTATGAGAAATAAATTTCTATTGTTTATAAATTACCCATTCTGTATTTTGTTATGGCAGCACAAATAGACTAAGAACCTAGGCTTCCACAAATACTTATTTAGATCATACCCTCATAAGGGTGCCTGGCTGAGGCTTAAGGACCCACTTCAGACTCTGTTTGCCAAGTCATGACCATGGGAAGGGGAAAGGGGAAGATAGTCAGAGGAGAGTTGTGTTTTGGAGTTGATCTCCCCAACAGGGACCTTTTTCTAACTTGCATAAGGGTACAGAGATCCTGGCCTTAATGGTACCAAAAGAACATCCAAAAATAAAAAGCAAATCACCAGAGGAGATTCTGACTACAAAAAGTGCTCTATGTTTTTTTCCATATAATGCTCTTATTATTTATCATATGCCAGGCTCCCCAAGGCTAATGCTTGAGAGTATAATGAATCATTTTCAGTAGCTTTATGCATAACCTCTACATTACAACTTGGTACTCAATGCATTTTTCTGAAGGATCCACTGAGAAATAAGAAACTCATATGTATGCATTGACCTGCTACCATGGGATATTACCCCTTGATCTTTGTAAGAAAACCTCTTCTAATTTCTATACCTTGGAGACATGTTAATGAATAAATGACTGATTAAAAACATTTCTTATTGAATTTATGTACTTCCTGAAATATTAGTTGGGTTAAAATTTTAGATGCTATTGAATATGCGATGATTTGGAGACTTTATAGGTGGGGTTGATTTGCAAACGTTATTCTCTCCAGTTATTAGTCTATGTCTAATTTTTGTGTTTCATTTTGATTTAAAAAATAGAACAGTTTCAAACGAGACAAATATATCAAAATGTTCTCATATATTTAAGCCTATTTGTGGTTTAGTTGTAGATGAGATGGCAAAGATGCTTCATGACTTATTTATTGAATTATTGTCCCTATTTAAAACAAGGAATCTTAGAACTGGGAAAATTCTAGAGGCCATGTAGTCTAACTTCCCACTTCATGCAAGGACCATGTCTTTGTCCCCTGCCCGAATACTTTTCCATGAAAGGAGTCGGGAGAGGTTAGGTCACTTATTTGTTCTCTGTTCTACTGCATTGTTGGACACTGATAATTCCCAGAAACTTCTTATTTTGAATTGAAATTCTGACTCACTGGGATCTATTATATTAGATTCCTCTTTGTCTCACTTTCTATTCCAGGTAGTACCCTGAGGTACTGGGCAATATTATCAAAACAACTAATATTTCACTAGGTCAAAACAATTCTAAGTTGAGTTTTGTCTCTTCTAAACTAAATGGTCTTAGATCTGCTAACCGTTCTACCATTTAAATTTCTGGCAACTCACGCTTGTTTCTCTTCCTCTTTCTAGTCTTTAGTTTTGCAAAGACCCCTTAAAAGACTGCCTATGTTTGAATTCCAGTTCCCCTTCTTAGTAGCCGCATGAACTTGGACAGTTATTTTAACCTTTTTTTTTTTTTTGCCTCAGATTAGTTATTATAAGTGAAGCATTCATTTACCAAATATTTATTGAATATTTATATACCATGAATCATACAGTCTTTTAGATGGTAGAGAAACATCAATGGCTTAAATAAATATCCTTGCCCTCATAGAAGTTGTATTCATTCTTAAGATGGTTCCTGGCATGTAGTAAATGCTTTGTGATGTTTGCTATGTGTGTATACATTTGTGTGTACCTGTGTATGAATATTATGTCCAAAGTAGTCAAAATATGTCAGATACACTCTCGCTAGTGCTGAAATACATTAGGATTATAACTTTATTTAAATTGGATGAATATTACCTTCTTTTGAAATTATTTTAGTAAGTGGTTTAATTATTGCTTTTGTTAAGGCTAAGGTCAGCGGATTGTTTTAGCTATTATTTTTTCTAAATATCATTGACGGCTTTTATTAGCAAATATAAAAACTCATCTGTGTATGGAATGCAAAGGTGTGGAGAAGACCAGAACCCAGTCTTGTGTTTTTGTGTATAGGACAAAATTTCCTTGACATAATCTCTACCTTTCTGCTGGCTCTCCTTTCTGTCTGCTTTGCTTTGATCCTACTGCCCACTTCCTCCCAACCGAGTTGGTAAGCTGAGACCAATTTATACTGTTGAGCTGATTGTTAAAAATTCAGGAATTTTGCAAGCTGGTGGCAAGCTACTGTTGATAAGCTGAAAATGGCCACACTGGGAATATTTCATAGAAATCAGCAAAATCTACACATTAAAACTTTTCTTTTGTGCCAGTTTACTCGTGCACCACTGCCCCAACCTGACGAGACTTGACCAGCATCTCATTATTGTGGTTTTAGTTACCAGCTGAGATTTACTTGGATACTTACTAATAATTAGGTTCTTGGATGGTGTGTGTAACTGTATTTTCCATCTAGAATATTTGTGTTTTAAGCAGAATTTTCTTTAAAGGTGAAAAAACTTACAAAGCATATAGGAAAAAGGCTATGATGGTGGGAAGAAGTTCCTAAGAACTTTCATAAAGATAGGAATCTTTGCTTTTGTTACTGATGTTTCTCAACCACTTAGACGATTATGTGGTATATAGTCGGTGTTCAATAAATATTTGTGAAACATATGAATGCTTTACATGTAGTAAGTACTGTTCATTGAAACTTAAAGAGGTTAAATAACTGATGTCATGCAGCTAGTAAGGAGTGAAGTGGGAATCCAAACATAGGCAATCTTTTAAGGGGTTCTTTGCAAAATTAAAGGGATTGAAGCAGCTGATCTGTGTTTTGTTTGTATTCTATTCTGTGTGATACCCCAAGGGGAAAGAAAAAAAGGCAGGTGATCCCATCAAATCTCTTTGTCAACTGGAACCTAGAGTATATAGAGTAATAATATTACCCAAGGAAAAGAGACCTTATCTGTTTAGTGTTCCTATGAGGATATTCCCTACAGGACTGCCCCTAGGGCATTTGAAGCCCCAGGTAAATATTTTCTGGAGATGCACTGGGGGTGTACAAACAATTTGATTCAATATATAATGTATTACAAAATTAATACATATATGTAAAATATAGAGATATATTGATGAAAATGTATAATAATGAGCAGAGAAGTGGTACTTAAATATTTGCTTATTTTCTAATCAGAGCACATTATAATATTTTATAATGCCCAGTCATCTTTTCTTTTTGTTCAGTTCCAGAAGCCATGTTCTTCATGTGCTTTCTTGTCAAATGTGTCCTTCTTGGCAAATTTTATATTTTCTATCACAAGAAAAATGTAGCAGTACTGTTATTACTCACAATGTCATGGATCTTCAAACCGATTTGTATTGAAACATCACTGATCTTGGTTCTATAGTTCCCTAATGCCATCTTATTAATGATGATTATGTTATTACTCAGGGTGCTGCATTCTGCATCATACCACCCATGAATATGGAATTCTAAGGACTGTCTCAAATGTTATTACTGTGCTTTTGGGGTGATGACCACAAATGTAAGTCTTTCACAGTGTATGCAAGAAAATATGAAAAATAACATATTTGCTGGTTATGTTAAATGTATTATTTAGAATGTTATAGCATAAATATAGAAGAACATATTCCAACCATGTTGAACTCTTCAGGCAATCATCACTGCGTTCCTATGATGTAATGTCTTTCAATGTTGATCACATCTCTGCTTTCCACTCGCCAACAACAGTAAGTAAAAAGCAAGGGACTCGTGGGCAGAGCAAAAAGAAGGATCTCATTTGTACAAGGGATATTTGTCCTTTTTCCAGATCTGCTTAAGACTGACCCTGGAGAAGCCAGGTGCGGTGGCTCACGACTATAATCCCAGCACTTTGGGAGGCTGAGGCGGGTGAATCACCTGAGATCAGGAGTTTGAAATCAGCCTGACCATTATGGTGAAACCCCGTATCTACTAAAAAAAAAATACAAAAATTAGCCAGGCATGGTAGCTTGCCCCTTTAGTCCCAGCTACTCAGGAGGCTGAGATGGGAGAATTGCTTGAACCTGGGAGGCAGAGGTTGCAGTGAGCCGACACTGTACCATTGCACTCCAGCCTGGGTGACAGAGCAAGACTCCATCTCAAAAAAAAAAAAAAAAAAAAAGGCTGACCCTGGAGAACACGACATCACCACATTAATTGGAGGTAAGACAGGTCATTAATTAAAATTGCCCACTGGTGTTGCAAAGCAATGCTTGAAAAAAATCCTTAGAAGAGATAGATGTGGCCACCCTGGAAGTGTGGAGCCTGCAGAAGAGGTAGAGTGATTGCCTTGAGTGCTAGCACTAGAAGGGAGGTACGCAGGGTAAGGGATGCCTACCACCACGTCCACTGCTCTTGGGTACTAAAACTATAGGGAGCACCACTGTCAGTACATGCACAGGTGAGAGCTGATAATACAGGCCCAAACAAATGGCTTAACCCCAAGGGTTTGTGTTGAACTTTCAGAAATCCAGAGTCCTGAACTTGTCCTCTGTCTGACATGAGTGAGAACCATAAAAAAATCTGTGTGTAAGCACATTCTATGGCTGAATCTCATGAGATCTGATAAAAGAAATCTTAGGGCTTTCTATTGGGAGTAATCTGCTTTTAATGCTGATTTTCTTGAATTAGAACCCTGCCCTTGAACCATACAGCAATATCAAAGATGCAAGTCCCAGAGTTCTTCCAGGCAACTGGTCAATTCCACGTGTAATATAGAGGATCAGAGAGTGTCTCAAAGAGAAGAAATGGGAAGTACAGCACATGTGGCACCCTAACTACAAAGCACTACCAACTCCAGGAGGTTCCAACTACCAGAGGGGAACTTGGACATTTTTGAGGACAGTATTTCTGGCAACATGACCCATGTAGGATCTGGTGCTGGGAAGTAACACCTAGATGACATAGCACAGTTGGTCTAAGCCAGCCCTGGTGATCAGAGAGAGACTCTGAAAATTTTGAGGCAGATCCTTCTGGTGACCAGGATCCATGCAGGAACAGGTTTGAAGGCATTCTGCTGGAGGGGTGTGAGGTTTCAGGGTACCCTGCCTGAGAGGCTAACTTCAGACAGTACCAAATTGTAGAGGAGGACTTAGAACATTTCAGCGAAGGGATTTCAAAGCATAGAGCCCTCCTAGGACCACCTGAGGAGCTGGTCCTAGGTCAGGGTACCTGCTTGGCTGAGTCTGAGAGTGGTACTGTCCCGTGGCTAACGAATTATTTAATAAACTTAGAATCTATAAGACATGTCATCTTGGAGAATGCCATGTAAGTTCTGCAATTCTCTAGGATATTAAATGGAGATGTTTCACAATTAAAGACTCCTGCTGCAATAGGAGGTAACCCTGGAGACTTCACTTTTAGAGATCTCATCTATTATTCTGGGCCAGAAGTCCATGTTTCACATGGGAAGATAGGACTTGGAGAACTGCCCTTAAAGCCCTTGATCTTTCTTCTGTGTCTGAGTCCGTTGATTACTTGTGTCCTTGAAATTATTGTAAAACTTAATACCCATTAAGACTCTGGTTTAAGTCTGATTTGCCAATCTAAGCTATACGTTACTCACATGAGGGACTGGGTTGATGTTTGGGGGCATGAACCATTTACTTGGTGTCACATTGATTGCTTCCTCTTTTGCCTCACTCTGAAGTTGACAGACAGGTACTGAAGTAATAATTTTGGGTCTCTTTTTTCTTTTTTGAAGGGGGATGGCTGGGTGGAAAGCAGGTGGAGAAGAGTTTCTAATTTTAAAATCCGGTATTCTTGGAGGAATATAGTATTTTTCTATTTACACAGCTAGCTAGCAAATAAATTTGGAAATACCTATCAATATCTATATTAAGAATAGGGATAAAGCACTCAAAATTCAAAGCATGCATCAACTCTATTAGAGTAAGTTATCTATTTCTTGTACTCCAGCCCTTCCTCTGTAAAAGAGACTTATCACAACAAAGCCCACATTTTTCTAAATATTTTTGTTTTTGAGGCTACACATTTCAAGGACACATCATCTAAACAGAGGAATTGATTTGTCTGAATAGAATTCAGCCAGGATCTCAGAATTTATTTGACTTCATAGAAGTCAGAGTGATCATATTTGGAGATGTGCACAAAATCTTACGGCAGTGGGTTATCTTTTTTAATCCCAGAAAATAATTTACTGATTGGGTTTACCTGATGTGTAGTGTCCATTTTGAAGAAGTGGCCTGAACCACAGTTATTAGTCATTATTTAATTTAGTAGTGTTTGCTGTAAAGATAGCTGTCATTTATTGAAAACTAACCAAGTACCAGGCATTGTTTCAAGAAGTTTATGTGGAATATCTCGTTTTATTTTCCTAGCAACACTGGAGATAGATACCATTATCCCCATATTACAGGTGAGGAAACTGAGATACAGGGAAATTAAATACTGTAGATTGCTCATCGTTACATACTTAGTAATTACTATGAGTCAAACAGTTCAGACTGATTTCAACATGGATCCAAACTTCAAGATCAGAATGGATGTGATACCCCAGATGTAACAACTAGATAATTACAGATAATTCCTCTCTAGCTATTTGCTTCTAGGCTCTAAGCTTAAGAACTGGATTCAAAGATGCAGGAGGGCTGAAAGAGTGAACCCAGACCATCCTACTATGCATCCATAAAAAAAGAACGAGATCACGTGCTTTGTAGGGACATGGATGGAACTAGAGCCCATTATCCTTAGCAAACTAATGCAGGCATAGAAAACCAAATACTACATGTTCTCATTTATAAGTGGGAGCTAAATGATGAGAACACATGGACACACAGAAGGGAAAAACACACACTGGGGCCTATTGGAGGATAGAGGGTGGGAGGATGGAGAGGATCAAGAAAAAAAACTAATGGGCACTAGGCTTAGTACCTGGGTGATGAGATCATCTGTATAACAAATCTTCATGACACAAGTTTACTTATGTAACAAACATGCATATGTACCCTTGAACTTAAAATAAAAGTTAAAAAAGAAAGAAATAAAAATAACTCAGGGTATTATTTTTAGCTGCTCATTTTGGGGAATATGGAATTAGTTATAAGTAATACTTACTTTTATTTTTTTTCTTTCAGGCGTACGACTTTCCCGCTCCAGTTTTCAGGTTCACACTATATTCTAGAATAGGTATAGGGGAGATGGCTGGAAGGTGGTGGTAGGCAGTGAGTTGAATTTTGTCTTCTTCTCTTGTTCATTGGTCAATCACTCTTATTAAATACCTACATTATAAAATAATAGGGAGCTTTCAACATTTGATACAAAATATGATACTGTCCCAACCTTTATGCATTTAGAAATAAAAATAGGGAAAAGTAAAGAGTACAGGAATAAAATGTTATGAATTTCTAAGGGCTGTATCCTAAAGCAATCCCAATATATGTCTAGAAAAAAATTTCCCTCATGGCTAACATACATCTTAGTATTACTTGTAGCCCACAAATATATTTAGTTGTGTAAATATATAATTTTACAAACTTATAGGTTAGTATTTATCTTAAAGTTATTTTATAATCCTGTAATTTTACTTAAAATTATGCATATTTTTATACTTTTGCAATAGCAACAATATTTTTAATCCCTTCTAAATAATGTGCCTTTATTTATTGAAAAGCAAATGTAGTCTCTCATCAGTTTATAGTGGGTGAATACTTTGTATTACATTTTAAATGTTGCTTTGGAAACAGGCAATTAGTTATAAACCAGGCCTGCCATTGTCATTTACTGAGAAGAAACACTGATACGGAGTTCCTTCTTTTGTAAATTTGAGATAAGCAGTCCTCCCAAAGACATCAAGATAAGAGGAATCAATGCACATTGTCATTTTGACAGGCCATATTCTCCTTTAGTTTACACATCTGCTCAAGGAGGGAAAACTATCAGATGCTTTTGCTGACAATGATGAACAAGAGAGGGAGTCTTAGGTTGGTATCTGAGGACAGCCTGTCAAGGCCCAGTAGAAATGCAATCACCTCATTCTAATGAGTGCCATTGCCCTACAGGGGAAGCCACAATGACAGCTGATCCCTCCCCTGCAGTTTGAAGTCCTTGTTAATGACCTAACTGTAATTCTCAGGCTGCATGCAGCATGATTTCTCAGTCCAGTGAGCTATTTTCATGTATGTGTTTTCAGGCCCTTCCCCTCTGTTTTGAAGTAACAAGTCTCCGTGGTGGTAGGAACACCAAGGACAATTTGGTTGCTCCCAGATGGTTTGGAGAAAGGGCTCGTTTATGTTAGAAGCTGAGAATCCCAGCTTGTCATCTAATTATCATTAAATAGCGCCCCTATTTCTGCCTACTTTTTCTTTCTAGGAATTTAACTAATGCTGAGATTGGCTGAAAAAAAAATACTCTATTACAACCTTTCCTATTTTCTTTCCCTCTCGCATGTCAGAAAATATCAAATATTTTCTATTTGTTATTACATTAAAGAAATGCTGATGTATTTTCACAGACTTAATAATTAGAACTAATGTGTCGAGACCAAAGGGATTGATTTCTTATTTTTATGTTTGACTTTTTATTCTTAAAAAAGATAATTTTAATACTTACCAATTAAAACCAATACAAGTATCGATAGTAACAAAATATGATTGCCTCTAAGAGAATTTAGGTGAAACATAGACCATTCTTATCTAGGCAAAATAAAAACCAGAGATGAGGAGGGATTATTAGAATAATTAAAGAATCAAAAATTACATAAATACTTGAACTTTCCCTTGTAAAACAGAAATGTTGGTATGTTTAACTTGCAAAATAACTTAGACTTTCCCCTTTAAAGGCTAAATGAAATAACATGTGATAAGATTAAATAGCAAATGAAAGTATATCATCCCAGTGCTGAAACTTAGTAAGTGCTAAATAAATGTTGATAAAAGAATGATGGCCTCTAACTTCTGCTATTTTGGCTAAAGGTAAGATCTTAATTTATAATGTGGGTACTGCCTGAGTTTTATTTTGTTATTATGGTATTATAGGACTAAAATGACAAGGGTATGGAAAACTCAATGTTGCTGTTTTGGCTTTTATAAAGTAACTTGGATTTCTGGGTCATCAGTAGAACTCTGGCTTGTGTGAGTACTGACTCTGTGGACTGAGCTTGTCACATTCAGTGTTGCATCCCATGGCCCCCTGAGCCGAGAGGGTCTATGGCCGATGGAGTGTAATGTCTTTTGAAATCTGATATAAGGCTAAAAAAGCCCATGCCAAAGATAGCTATGATAGAAGTGTGACAACATTATTTTTGTTCCTCCACACTTCTCCCCTTCTCATTTGCATTAATTCTGTTCAGAAGCAAAATATGGTGTAAGGAAGAAACCAATAATTGATTTTCAGTGTATTTTGGGCAATTACTACTAAAATTGATGAATTTATGATTTTGTCAGTATATTTGGTACTTCAACCAATAAACCCTATTGGATAGGCTCCAATAGGGATGTGCTTCATACCAATATTCAGTCCTTGAACACTACACATTTACTAAAAAATAAAAATCATCCTGACAAAGAATCACCCTGATCTTTCTTTTTTCTTTAGATTACTGATATAAGGTGACTATGGTTTCTGAACCTGAATTTTATTTGGCTTTAATTCATTTTTGATAGCCTAAAGGAAGAAACAGTTCTTTCTAAATTATTCATCGTGTTAACAAGTAGGCACCATACAATGTGATAGCTCCTGAAACTCCATTAGTCTATTGTGAAATATGTAATTATACACTATTATGAAAATAAGAAATTTGTGTTACTCATATGTATCTGACAGCCTGCAATTAGTTTAGACTCTCTAATTAACATATGTTTTACTTAATGGTGAGTGATTATGGATTATCATTTAATTACACATAATTTCAAATACTCATCTTTTTTTGTGAATATTAGATATAAAAATAAGCATTTATCAAGAGCAAAATGGTCATGCTTTTCTGTTTTGTTTTTGTCCGGTACCAAGAACATTATTATAAAATAACTAGTAATAAAACAGCTTTCCTTTGAGTAAATTGCTGAATATTTTTTACCATATATATTCTGCTATCATATTTATGAATGCCACTGTTCTTTTATATGAGTTGTTCATGAGTAATTTTTCACATAAAGAAGAATCAATAGTACAAAGAACTATGGAAGCTGTTGTGAGTTGATTAATTGAACCATTTTTTTTTCTGAGTACTCATTCTAAATACCTGGGTTTCATCAATCACCTTAATTAGAAGAATATATTTGTATAATCAGGTTACAGAACCAATTTTAATTTTTAATGTAATGATACCTGATCATCTTTGAATAGGTTTTTTTGTTTTTATATAATGCTTGATTAATTCATACAAGTTTTACTACTTGGTGGTTTTGCCATATCTTATAGATACATTTCACTGTTTAATAAAAGAATGCTTGAAAATATTTGCAAATTATGCATCTTATAGACAAAGTTCTAATATCCGGAATCTATAAGGAACTTAAGAAAATTTACAAACAAAGAAACAACCACATTGAAAAGTGGGCAAAGGACATGAAGAGATACTTTTCAAAAGAAAGCATACACATGGCAAATAAGCATGTGAAAAAATGCTCAACATCACTAATCATTAGAGAAATGCAAATCAAAACCACTATGAGGTACCATCTCAAACCAGTCAGAATGGCCATTATTAGAAAGTCAAAAATAACAGATGCTGACAAGGTTGCAGAGAAAAGGAAATGTTTATAGACTGTTGATAGGAATGTAAATTAGTTCAGCTGTTGCGGAAAGAAGTTTGACAATTTCTCAAAGAACTTAAAACAAAATTACCATTCTATCCAGCCATCTCATTATTGGGTATATACCCAAAGGAATAGAAATCGTTCTACCATAAAGACACACGTACATGTATGTTCCTCACATCAGAATTCACAATAGCAAAGACGTGGAATTAACCTAAATGCCCATCATTGGTAGACTGGATAAGGAAAATGTGGTGCATATACACATGGAATACTATTCAGTCATAAAAAGGATGAGATCATGTTCTTTGCTGCAACATGGATGGAGTTGGAGGCAATTGTCTTAAGCAAACTAACACAGGAACAGAAACCAAATGTCACATGCCCTCATTTATAAGTGGGAGCTAAACACTGAATGCACTTGGACACAAAGAAAAGAACAACAGACACCGGGGCCTACTTGAGGGTGGAGGATGGGAGGAGGGTGAGGATCAGAAAACAGTATATTGGGTACTATGCTGATAACTGGGTGACAAGATAATCTGTGCACCAAACCCCTGCAACATGCAATTTACCTATATAACAAACCTGCACATATACTTCTGAACCCAAAATAAAAGTTAGAATAGAAGAAAAAGAATGTATAAATAGGAACAACATGAAGCGTAAAAATCTGTTTCTTTCTCTACTTGCTAAATGAAATGACCATCACAGTGGCAAGCCCTTTGAAATACTTCTGTTTTCCTTTCAGTAAATCCAGAGTGAATGGGATTAGTGAACTAATATTTCTAAAACCAGAATATCTTTACTGAGGTTTGTAATCAAAGGAAAGATATTTAGTAATTTCTTGTAAAATCAATGTTGGTATTTATGACTTAATTTGCATTTTTGACAGAATACATTTTTTTTAATTTAAAAAAACACAACTCCACATATAATAAAATAAAAGTAGAAAGATTTTAATTAAGTTGGGGCTGTGTAGTTGTTTGCTGAAAGTAATTAATGCCCTAAAGTAGATTTTTTTTTTTTGAAAGAGAGGGCTAGAGTTATCTGTCATGGCTAAATTTGAAATGTAAGTAGCTTAGATAACTGTATTGCTTCTCTGTAAATTTTGATGAAACCTCAACTAGAATACTAGATTATTGGGATGTACTGAGTAACTTATTGCAGTAGGTGGAATAATGGCCTCTAATTATCTCCACACCCTAATTCCTGGAACCTGAGAATATGTTATCTTACAGGCGAAAGGGACTTTGCAGATGTGATTAAGACGTAGGATGCAGTGATTATTTTAGATTATCAGGGTAGGCCCAATGAAATGACAAGGGTCTTTTACAGTAGAAGAGGCAGGCAGAAGAAGAGAGTCAGAGGAGGACAAGACTAGGGAAGAACTAATAGGATAGATGTATATATGAAAGAGAGTTATTAGGGAGAATTGACTCACATGATCACAAGGTGAAATCTCATGATAGACCTTCTGCAAGCTGAAGAGCAAGGAAGTCACTGGTGGCTCAATCGAAGTCCCAAAGCCTCAAAAGTAGGGAAGCTGACAGTGCAGCCTTCAGTCTGTGGCCAAAGGCCCAAGAACTCCTGGCAACCCACTGGTGTAAGTCCAAGAGTCCAAAGGCCGAAGAACCTGGAGTCTGATGTTGAAGGGCAGGAAGCATCCAGCATGGGAGAAAGATGAAAGCCAGAAGACTCAGCAAGCTAGCTTATTCCACCTTCTTCCTCCTGCTTTTTGTAGCCACACTGGCAGCTGATTGGATGGTGTGGGTGGGTCTTCCTCTCCCAGTCCACTGACTCAAATATTAATCTCTTCTGGCAGCACCCTCACAGACATACCCAGAAACAATACTTTGCACTGTTCAATCCAGTCAAGTTGACACTTACTATTAACCATTACAAGTCCATCCCTTGTCGACTTGAACCCATACACATCTCTTGAAATCACACTTAATCTCCAAATAAAGACAATAATAAGGTCATAATTACACCTAACATAATACAGCTATCCATCGTACAACTGGAAGCTCACTAATCCTTAACATAAATGCTATTACATAAAGTTAACACTACTTAAATGCTGATATGAAGTCAATAAATCTTATGTCACATGATAAAGGAAAGAGAAAAGAAATAAAAGGAAGATATTTTCTTATGCAAGTGTATACAGGCACAAACATTCTTTTTTTATTATTATTAATATTATTATTATACTTTAGGCTCTATGGTACATGTGCGCAATGTGCAGGTAAGTTACATATGTATACATGTGCCATGCTGGTGCGCTGCACCCACCAACTCGTCATCTAGCATTAGGTATATCTCCCAATGCTATCCCTCCCCCCTCCCCCCACCCCACAACAGTCCCCGAAGTGTGATGTTCCCCTTCCTGTGTCCATGTGTTCTCATTGTTCAATTCCCAGCTATGAGTGAGAATATGCAGTGTTTGGTTTTTTTGTTCTTGCGATAGTTTACTGAGAATGATGATTTCCAATTTCATCCATGTCCCTACAACCCAAATGTCCAAAAATGATAGACTGGATTAAGAAAACGTGGCACATATACACCATGGAATACTATGCAGCCATAAAAAATGATGAGTTCATGTCCTTTGTAGGCACAAACATTCTTAACAAAATAAGGAGAAAATGCTCGAGACAATTGTAGTCCTTGTTTCTGCAACTGGTCACGTTGTTGTAGCTGGTATTGATTAATACCTTCCACTACTACCCATTCTGTATTCTCTTTGCCTTCAGCAAGCACCTCAGCTGGTCATGGTTTTTTACCTGGTGGAGTGACCCAATCTTCCTTGTTGAAGGGTCTAGGCCATTTGTAGTTCTACCTGGATTGGGTTGTTGTAGTTTCCCATTGACCTTAATCACAGGACATGGTAATACTAAGAGACACCCTAAGGGATCTCCAGTATTCCACATGTACTCTTCTTTATCTCCATTGTGGAGTAGTAGACTGATTTCATCTTGATAGTCCAGGTCAATCACCCCAGCCAACACTGTAACTCCCTTCTTAGCCTGTTGACTTAGAGGTAGGAGGAGCCCAAAGTGGCCAGGTGGCAATCTTAACTTCCAGCTTAATGGAATCATTGTTGTGTCTCCTGGTGGCAGCATTCCTCCTTCTGGAACTAAGACCTCTAGGCCAGCAGAACGTAATGTCATGAGAACAGGAAGCAAAAATTTTGCTAGTAGGTCACTGGGGATGATGGTCACTGGTGCCACTTCCACTTCCATCCCTTGGTTCCTGGACCTATGAATCCTGGCTATGGGAGAAAAAGTACCATATATTGGATGCTGATTCAGAGCATCCACAGCCTTCTGGAGAACTCTACCACAGCCCTCCAAAGTATTGTCACCTAGTTGGTGTTGTAATTGTGACTTCAAAAGGCAGTTCCATAGTTCAATCAATCCAGCTGCTTCAGGTTATTGGGAAACATGGTGAGACCAGTGAATTCCATGAGCATGAGCCCACTGCCACACTTCTTTGGCTGTAAAGTGAGTGCCTTGGTCAGAGGCAATGCTGTGTGGAATTTTTCTACTTGGTAAGATAGAGCCTAAAATGAAATTACAAGAGTCTTTATAAGTGGAAGAGACAAGCAGATAATAAATAATAAATCTGTGTTGTTTAAAGCCACCAAATTTGTGGTAATTTGCTACTGCAGCAATAGAAAACTAAGACACTTATTAATCGCAATAATATGACACTTACTACTAGTAGCAATAGAACAGCTGATATTTATTAACCACTCACCATGCACTCACAGCATAAGAATTTCACAAAAATTATCTAATTTAAATCTTCCAACAAAATTTTGAAGTTGGTGCTAACTTGTTAGCTCCACTTCAGAGATGTGTAAGTTAAGTCTTAGATTAAACTGTAAGTAAGTGGGTAGTGTATAAGCATCCAGGAAGTCTGAGTTCAGTGACTTCTCTCTGAACTACTTTCTATGTCCTTCCTGTCTGATTAATTATGGGTTAAGCAGAATATTCTTTTGGTTCAATTCTGGTTATTGTAAATTGCTCCGAAAGTATGTAGAATGATTTTCTAAGTTTAATAGTCACTTAAGCTTAGTAAAATATAATAAAGGTAATCTCACCCTTCTTTTATAAATGAGCATCTCATAGTACTTCAAGATTATAATTCAAATCATTACTCCTTAGTAGGTAGAAATGTAGGAGGTAAATGTCAGGATTGGGTTGATTCTGCACTGATAGTAACTCAGGATTGGGTTGAGTCTTAATCTTCAAAAAATCATCCTTTTGTAGTGACGTTGTTTGCAAAGGACTTTTCCTTTTGCTTAACTTCTCCTATATGTTTCTTAAAATCTCTACATTTTTTAATCTTCCAGAGTTTTCTATTTTTACATACTTATTTGCCTTCTAAAGCTGATTAATCAAATCTATTGCCTTCTCTAAATAGGCTCCCCCCACCCAGTTTATATTGTGTACAGTTGTGGACTAAAGTTATTTTTCTTGGGCTCATTTCTCATTTTCTCTATGCTTTTTAATATGTTAATATCATTAAACTCCTGTTTTTCATTTAGATACTTATCTGATGATGACAGCTATTCCTGTATAAATTGCACAAAAGTTGTTCTGAATGTATCTTGATGATGTTCTTGCTGTACAAGGCAGAATGTAAGGTTTGTCCATGTTCACTGAATTCTTCCTCTACAGAGCTTAAGGGAATCACTGATTCCAACTTCTTAACACTCACAGAAGTAAACAATAAACAAACAATATGGCTAGGTGCTGTGCCTCATGCCTGTAATCCCAACACTTTGGGAGGCTGAGGCGGGAGGATCACTTGAGGCCAGGAGTTTAAGACCAGCCTGAGCAACATGGCAAAACCCATCTCTACTGAAAATACAAAATTAGCCTGGTGTGGTAGTGCACGCCTGTAGTCCCAGTTACTCAGGAGGCTGAGGTACAAGAATTGCTTAAACCCGGGAGGCGGAAGTTGCAGTGAGCCACTGCACTCCAGCCTGGGAGACAGAGTGAGACTCTGTCTCAAAAATAAATAAATAAATAAAAATGATCAACTGCAAATGTTGTGTCTTAGAAGTTAAGGAGTGATGATAATAATTATGTATTATGTTACATATACTGTATAATAATAATAGTTATTATTATCATGAGGGGAGTCAAAAAACCCACATTGCCTAACGTTGCTCATGTCTCCAAGGTGCAAAGATATAAAGCAGTGTCTAGAACTCTTACATGATTCTTCAACCAGCATCCTACCCCCACTGCAGGTTTATAAGAAAAGGAGAATTACAAAGGAGAAGGGCAGGAAAAACGAAACAAAACAAAAAGTTACAAATATTTTTTATTTCGACTCTAAATTTCTCTGTGGAAATCTAATTCTAATGAGTTGGTTAATTATTGGTTCTCAAAGTGTGGTCCCTTACCAGCAACATCAGTATCACATGGGAATTTGTTAAAAACACAAAAGCTCCAGCTCCATATCAGACTTACTGAATCAGAAACTCTGGAGAAGAAGCTCAGAAATCAGTATTTTAACAATCCCTCCGGGTGATTCTGATGCACACTAAAGTTTGTGAACCAGTGGATTCCGTGATGGGAGAGCCAGGAGGAGCCTCTGGCAAGAACTGATGTCTAGTTTAAGTACTTTTTATGATGCTTCCCTTTCTGTAGACTGTACTCCAGCTCTCTGTTATCCTTCCATTGGAGTGACCTAGAAGGGCAGGGAGAGAACCCAAGAACAAGCCAAAAAATACAAAAACAAACAGACAAAAAAATTTAAGAGACACTAATAAGAAAGACGTTATAGGCAGAAGTGCTTTAACTTCTTTTCACACTGAACTCTTTGCCATAGCACAATGGACCAAAAGGATGCTCAAAGTTGGGACAGTTGGAGATGTGATGCAATCAAGTAGCCATTTTAAGATATGCTCTTAAACGTTAGAGAAATAATTTTGAAATGCTGCCAATTAATTCAGATTTCCACAGTGGACAGTTTTACTCCTAAGAAAGTTATCACCTTTAAGTGAACAAACAAGGGAAAAATCACTATCACTGGTGCCAATTTATCTTTAAGGAGTACTTTTGTGACTCTTCTTGCAAGTTACACTATACAACTATAGTGTACTCCCCAAACTCTGAGGCCAGTTCCTTGATGATTATAGTTAGCTCAAAATTTGAAGCTGAATATTGCATAGCATTATGGTATTTACTAATTTAAGTATCTTTATTCTGCCCCTTAAGATGTTCTCTGCTTTGAAAAATTGCAATCTGATGACAATTCAAATATTTAAAATGCTATTCTACGTTCAATGCATATAATAAATTACTTATTTTAAATTTAAATGGAACTGTACGATATTTATTAAAAGAAAATTTGTTTCTCACTGCCACCACTAAATAAATATTAAACATCTATTTTCAAATACCAGTGGAAAGGGAGTCACATTTTTAGCTTTTCAGAGATGTTCACATATTTCCATTTGTCTTTGTCAGGGATTCCTGTGAGTATTCCTCTTCAAGATGGAAGAAAAAGGGAACATTTCACAGCTCCTATGGTGCAATGTCTGCCTATAGCCAACAATACAATCTGTGAGTCTTTTCTTGGTACCCAAATTGTTCTGTGGAAGACTTTTTCAAATTTTCAAGAAATAATATTAGTGAAGGACTTTCCCGTTTTGGCTGAAGTAATGCAATAGTTTCCTACTTCATCTCCCTTATCCCACTTTTTCCCCCTCTAATCCACCCTTCTACTAGATAAGTCTCTCTAAAACTTTTAAAACCTTCATCAAATCCTTAATAATTTTCATTAGCTGTGGGCTAAGCCATTTCGACTTCGTACTGTTACATATAGGTTTTGAAAAACTCATGAGCACAATATGTGTATTCATGACAGATCTGGTGCTGTACCAGTAAGTACATAAAGCCACAGGATAAGCATGGTGCATCTTCTTGGACTGTCATTTTTATTCAATAACAAAAATCTAAAAATCATTTTTACATTAATACACATTCCCTTTTTTATAATGACTTTTTGTTAATTTTTTTTTTTTTACTTTTTGAGACGGTCTTGCTCTGTCACCCAGGCTGAAATGCAGTGGGGCCATCTCGTCTCACTCGGCTCACTGCAACCTCCGCCTCCCGGGTTCAAGCGATTCTTGTGCCTCAGTCACCCAAGTAGCTGGAATTACAGTCATGCGTCACCATGCCCAGCTAATTTTTTTATTTTTAGTAGAGACATGTTTCACTATGTTGCCAAGGCTGGTCTGGAATTCCTCGCCTCAAGTGATCCGCCCACCTCAGCCTCCCGAATTGCTGAGATTACAGACGTGAGCCACTGTGCTCAGCCCACAATTACTTTTAAAATAAATCAAGAGCCTTTTATACTTGTATAAGACTTCTTTGAGCTCTGTTTTACTTCTGTAAAAATGTTTGAGAAGAATGACACTGTACAAACTCTCCATTCTGGCCAGCCGTGCTGACTTCGGCACTATGTCCCCTTGAGGCTGTCTAGGCTCTGGTTCTCTTGGTAGCCTCCACTCACCAGTGTAAGTCCTTGATCTCTTCTTTATCAGGGGGTTTACCATACCTATGCTGCCCAAGAGTAAGTGATTTGATCTAGAAAGCTTGCAGCTTCCTTAAACTCTTCTAGGTAGCCAGATTCACTTAACTTTCTCAATGAGCTTGATTTGGCCCTCTTGGATAAGCTACCGAACTGAGAGCTGCCATTGCAGGGGTGCCAATGATGCCTCCTAATTATTAAGATTCCTCCTCTGGATCATGCTGGAAAGAATTCCTAAACAAAGTATACCAAGGTGTATGTTTAAGAAATAAGTTTAAATATGCGTAAAAGAGAAGTAAGGTAAATTCCCGAACGAAGGACGAAGAGATAAGTACATCTGTAGAAAACATAAACTTGCTGCCAGATATTTCTTCAAGGATTGATTAAAGGGCAAAAAACTTTTCTGAGAAAGTCACTCTCCATGCCATCTAGCTTATAACCAGGAGACAAAACTAGAGAAATAGTGGTTAAAGAAAGATACGTTAAAACAGTGAGTCCTGTGGAGGAGAGTGCTGTGCTGTGGGGGTTATTAAGAGGCTTAAAAAATTCAACTTTATGAAAGTAAATCTTATCTACAACAAATACATCATGTTAAATATATAATTTGATGAGTTTTCCTAAATACGTACACACAATCTCTCCCACAATCAATATGTATAATATTTCCATTATCCTCCAAATTTCCTCATCTGTTTTTGTGGTAAATCTCACTCTACTACAGATCCTGGGCAACTGTTGATTTGCTTTCTGACAATATAGGTTTTTTTTTTTCTCTTCAAAAATTTCATTTAAATGGAATCACGCAGTGTGTGTTTTTTTTGTGTCTGTCACTTCTGCTTAGCATAATGTTTTTCAGCTTCATCAATGTTGTTGCCTATCTTAGTATTTGTTCCATTCTATTGCTGAACAGTAGTCTTTTGAATAGATATACCACAATATATTTAATAATTTACCTAGTGATAGATATTTGTGTTGTTTCCAGTTTGGGACAATTATGAATAAAGTTTCCATAAATATTCATATAGAAGTGTTTTGTGAACATATGCTTTCATTTATCTGTGTAAATATACTGGAATAGCAATATCGTATGTCATGTGTATGGTTAACTTTATAAAAAACTGTTGAAATATTTGCCAAAAATGGTGTGCGAGTTTACACATCAACCAGCAATACATGAAAGTTATAGTTGTTCCACATTCTTTGTAACATTTGATAGATACCATTAATCTTTAAAATTTTAGCATTTCGCCATGTTAATAGTATCTTTGGGTGGTTTTAATTTGCATGTCCTTGATGGCTAATCATGTTAGGTACCATTTTATGTTCTTATTACCCATTCAAATATTTTCACGTGATATGATAATCTGTTCAAATCTTTTCTCTATTTTTGAATTGGATTGACTTACTTTTGAGCTTCGAGAGTTTTAAAAATATTCTGTATACAAGTCCATTATCAGATATATGTATTGTGAATATTTTTTCACTTCCTTACTGTTGTATTTTGAGGAATGGAGGTTTTAACTTTGATTAATCCCAATTTATCATTTTTCATTGTACTTTATGAGTTCTAATAATTGTTTGCCTACCTTATGCCTATATGTTCTTCCAAAATCTTTATAGCTTTACAATTTTAGGTGTGTGATTTATTTTGAATTAATGCTTAGAATGGCTCATTCCAGAATCATTTGTTGATAAGACTAGACTTTTCCCATTGAATTACCTTGGAACTGTTGTTGAATGGGATGCTATTTGGGTATATTTCAGAACTTTGTTTTGTTCCAACGATGAATATAAAAATCCTTATGCCATTGCCATATTTTCTTGGTAAGTCTTGCAATCAGGTGGTACAAATCCTCTTCAGTTTTTAAAGCAGGTAGCATAAATGTATTCTTCTTTTCCAAAATGTTTTGACTATTCTACGTCATTTTGATTTCCTTATAAATTATGAAGCCAGCTTGTCAATTTCTTTAAAACTGTTTGTGTTTTATTTAGAATTGACATCTTAACAATGTTGAGTCTTAACAATACTGATCCAATACATTGGTATGTCTTTTATTTAGTTCTCATTTAGTACATCTCAGCAATGTTTTATGGTTTTCAGTGTAGAGGTCTTGGGCATTTAAAAATTATCTGTAAATATTTTCATGTTTCTGAATGCTATAGGAAATAATAAAAATTTTATTTTCCAGCATATAGAGTTATAATTGCTTCTTGGATTTGTTTACTAAAACCTTGGTAAATCCGTTTACTTTTAGTACCTGTTTTATAGTTTTCTTTCTACATAGACAACCCTGTTTTCTGAGATTAATGACAGTTTTTTCTTCCCTTTCCATTTCATATGCTTTTTTTTTTTCTCTTCTTGCTTAATTGTATTTACTAGAACCACCAGTAGAATGTGGAATAAAAGTGGTGAGAACAAACGAATTGCCTTGTTCTCTATCTTAGAGGAAAATCGTTCAGTCTTTCACTATTAAGTCTGCGATAACCGCAGGCTTTTCGTAGATGGCCTGTGTCAAGTTGAGGGAGTTTTATTTCATTCTTAGTTTGCTATTACTACCAAATTTATATAAATGGGTGTTAAGTATGGAGAAATACATTTATGAAGATCATCCTATTTTCCCATTTTATTTTGTTAATATGGGGAAAACATTAATTTTTAATTGTTAAGACATCTTTCAATTCCTGAAACAAATGCCACTTTGTCATGATATAGTATCTTTTTTATATATTGTGCAGTCGATTTGATGTTTTTAAAAGGACACTGACTGGTTTGTAATTTTCTTTTTTGTAATGTTCTTCTCTGGTTTTGGTATTAGAGTAATTCTAACATCATGAAAGTATTTGGGAAGTGTTCCGTTCTCCTCTGTTCTCTGAAATAATTTGTATAGGATTGTTATTATATTTTTCTTCAAATTTTTGATAGACTACATGTGAAATTGTGAATCTGAAGTGTCTTTATGGGAAAGATTTTAACTATTCTTTCAACTTTTTAATATGTATGTGGCTATTCACATCTTTGATATCTTCATGTTTCAATTTTGGTAATTATATCTTTCAAGGAATTTATTTATTATGCTAACCTGGCATAAAGTTGTTCAAAATGTTCCCCTTATATTTAATGTCTGTAAAATCCATAGTGATATGCCACCTTTTATTACTGCCATGGGTCATTTTTGCTTTCCTTATTTCTTCTTGATTTATCTAATTAGAAGTTTATCAGTTTTAATGATTTTTTCTAAATAATAAACTTCATTAATTTTCCATTATTATTATTATTTTCTTAATTTTTATTTTCTTGATTTGCTCCTTTCTAAGCTTTTTAGGATTAAAGCTTAGAAAACTGATTTTAGACCTTTTTTACTTTAAATGGAAACATTTAAAGGCTTCCCTCTAAGGACTGCTTTATTTATATCTTCTAACTATGAATTCTTCTTTGACCCCTGGGTCATTTGGAAGAACATTGTTAATTTTCAAAGTATTTGGCACTATTCCATGAAAATATAAACATTGATTTTTCACTTAATTATATCATACCTAGAGAACCTGTTCTGTGTGAGTTTAGTCTTTTTATTTATTGAAACTTCTTTTATGGTCCAGAAGATGATCGACCTATCTTGGTGAATGTTACATACGTATTTGAACTATTGTTGGGAAAAGATATTCTGGGAATGCCAATTAGGTCACATTACTTAAAAGTGTGATTCAATTCTTCTTTGTATTTAATGATTTTTAAAATTTAGTATTTCTAACAATTACTGAGAGAAAAAGTGTTTAAATTTCCATTCAGAAATGGAACAAATTATGTCCTCTTGCTAAACTGCCTACCCCTTTTATTGCTATGGAATTTCTCTTTTTATTCCTGGTAAAATTTTTTTGTTCTAAAATGTTTCTTTTAGCTAGGAGCAGTGACTCATGCCTATAATCCCAGCACTTTGGGAGGCCGAGGCAGGTGGACCACGTGAGGTCAGGAGTTCGAGACCAGCCTGGCCAATATGGCGAAAACCTGTATCTACTAAAAATACAAAATTAGCCGGGCGTGGTGGTGCATGCCTGTAATGCCAGCTATTTGGGAGGCTAAGCCACGAGAATCAATTGAACCCAGGAGACAGAAGTTACAGTGAGCTGAGATCACGCCAACACACTCCAGCCTGGGCAACAAAGTGAGACTTCATTTCAAAAACAAAAAACAACTTTCTTTGTCTGACATTAATATAACCACTCTTTGATTTCTTATGATTAGTATTTTTGTGGGATATCCTTGTTCACCCTTATACTTTTAATCTATGTATATCTTTGTATTTAAAAAGCATTTCTTGTAGACAGGCAAATATCTTGGTCTTGCTTTTGACCCAGTCTAATAATTTATACCTTTTAATTGGTGCATTTGGTCTACTTATATTTAGCGTAAAATTCGATACAGCTGAGTTTAAGTGTACAATAATATTTATTTTCTATTTGTACCACTGCTTTTTGTTGTTGCTCCTTTGTCCCTATTTTCCTGCCTTTTTTGAATTGAGTAGTTTTTGTATTTCATTATATATTCATTATTGAACTATGTTACAGGCCTTTATTTCATTTTTAAAAATTAATTGTTTTTGGATTTACAATTAGCTTCTTCATCTTATTAGAAGCTATCTCAAAATAATACTTCATATATATTGTAAGAACCTTAAGAAAATTTACTTCTAATTTCATCTTCCATCCTTTATGTAATTGTTGTCATACCTTTTATTTCTACATATATTATAGTCCTGTAATAGTTTGCTATTTCTTCATTATTTATCTTTTAAATAAATTAAAACGTGAATAAGATGTCATTTATATTCACATACGTAATTAACATTTCTGAAGCTCTTCATGCTTTATGCAGATCAAAAATTCCATTTGAAATCATCATTTTTTCTCTCCAAATAAATTTTTTGCATTCCTTGAAGTGCATATTTGCAGGTGACACATATTTCAGCTTTTATTTGTCTGAAAATGACTTTTTTCTTAATATTTCTTTTGCGGATTTTTAAATTCTATGATAACAATTTTTTGTTTGTTTGTTTTGATGGCACTTTGAAGATGTTCTATTTTCTTCTGGCTAGCATTATTTTTTAACAAGTCCCTAGTCATTCTTGTCTTTTTTCATGTGCATGGAATGTGCCTTTTTTTTTCTGTAACTGCTTTTAAGGTTTGCTCTTTTTTATTATGCCATACTACCTTGATGTAGTTTACTTCATACTTCATTTTTTTCTTGCTTTTGAATGACTGAATTTCTTGGATATGAAGGTTTATAGTTTTCTTAAAATATGGAAAGTCTCTGGATATTATTCCTTCACATGTATTTTCCTGCTGATATCCCTTTCATCATTTCAAGTACACATATGTTAGACCATTTAAAATTGTCCCAAAGGTCACCATGGATTTTTTTATTTCCCCTTTAGTCATTCCCTCTCTGTGCTTCAGTTTGGATATTTTCTATTGCTATGTGGTCATATGTACTGATTTCTTTTTAGCCTTGTCGAATCTCCTATTAAGTTTGTTCAGTGAATTTTTCATTTCTATCTAGGGTATGCTTTCTTAGTTTAGCTTTACTTCTACTGTGCTCTGAAGAGGTTTCTCCATTCTGGCTGATTAATACTTGAGTGCCTTCCAGTCCAGTTTGATCTCTGGGAATTGTTCATTTTATAGCTCTCTATTGGCTTTTTGCTTGGCCTTTGAAATCCAGTCCTATGTTTCACAGCTTAGTATTTAGAAACAGATTCTAGGACCTCCCCCCAAACCCGATGAAAGTTTCTGGAAGTCTCCCTCTCTGTATCTTATTCCTCTCTGTATTTTGCCTGGCAAATTCTGGTGGCCACAGCAAACCCAAACCTTGATCTCTGCCTAGTGCGTTCAGTGAGATCCCCAGGCTGCCGTCGGTTTCCCCACCATATGCTGCGGGCCATGATGTTCCTTCAGGCCAAAACCCAGGAAGATTGAAAAGCCTATCTAACATAT
This sequence comes from Pongo pygmaeus, assembly GCF_028885625.2. Taxonomy (NCBI): domain Eukaryota; kingdom Metazoa; phylum Chordata; class Mammalia; order Primates; family Hominidae; genus Pongo; species Pongo pygmaeus. Next base: position 109,070,387 of record NC_072379.2, on the reverse strand, counting down.
TTTCCTTCTCGCAGAGATTGTAGCGTTCAATTCCCTAGAGCAGTTGTTTTATACATTTTTATACATCCTCTCTTCCCACCAGTGTTCTGGCTGTTACAGAGGGAGGGCAAGACCAACTTACTGATTTTAATATGGCAGAAGCTTTGTGAGCAATTTTAATTTATCTTTTTTCTAAAATCGAATAATTTCCTAGTTAAAAAATAATATGTATGTATGTATGAAAGGACATACAGTGATAACAGACTTCTTTTAATGTCTGAAAGTGACATAAATACTATGTAAAGGGAGAACTTATAAAATGTGTTTGGTAACAAACAGGAGAAGAAAACCATTTTATATTTGCATCTCTTCAAGTTGAGACTGTTTAGTAGACTGATCATTTAATTGAAAATGTTTTTTAGAAATTCCATTTTTCTTTGTGTTTGTAAAGGAAAACAATGGGAATGGAAATAAAAGTAGACTGGCCACTCATGTTTTTCAAATTTGGGGAAGATTGATATCCAGATTACTGATTTGTATTAGAGTCATCAACTTTTTTACATTCTGATTTGATTCCCTGATACATTGGATGTACATTTTGTTTCAATATTTACATCACTTCTGCCATGTTTTGTAATGTCTGATTGGATATCTGATATCATTTTGATGCTCTTTTAACCTCTTTATACTTTGAATCTCACAGAGTTATTATTTCTAGGAATAGGTGGTGGGATTAATAAAACCACTGAGAAATTTAGAATATTGCTTTTCTGTGGACTGTTCCTCCAGGGACAAGGAAATCAATCAAAATAAAAAAATTCCTTACCACATTTATCTATAAACAGAATGTGCTGAATTGGAATAAATCTTGGGATAATTTAACTGAGACATTGTGATTCTGGCCTCTGAACTTTTGTCTATGAATTCTGTCTTTCTCTCACTCTTTGCAGATTTTCATTACTGTCTAGGGCCCAGCTAAGCTTTCATTTCATCTTGTAAGACTTTCCTGACCACATCAGCGCACGTTGATTCTTTCCTCCTAAATTCTTAAAGCATTTATGACTTGTATAGAATTGATCATATATTAAGTTGTTACATATTCTGTATATTATTTTATGTAGTGTTTTTGTTCTGTCTTCATGTGTGTGAAGGTAATTACTATCCATTTTTTATCTCATTCACTGAATAATTTATTAGGCGTCTACTCTGTACCAAGCCCTGTGCTAAGAGATAATATATAATGGCAAAGTAAATAGATATGGTCCCTGCCCTTATGTAGCTTAGAGTGGCAGAACTGTGTTTCAAGCAGAATATCTGCAAATGTATAATAATGTGATCAGTTATTTGATAGAAAGGATCTGGGCTTTATAAAAGAAGAATATTAAGTGACACCTGGTTAATTTTGGGTGGTTAGAGAAAGTCTCTTTATCAAAGGGATAGTTGAGCTGAGATATGAAGTCTAGGAGAGAGAAGAGTATTTAAAAATAGAAAGACCTATGTCCTCAAGAGTATAAGGCAAAGGTAAAGATGTATCAGAATAGAAGCTCTCAAACTTCACTGTTAATCAGAATCATTTGTGCACTTATTAAAAATGCAGATTTCTGGCCTTCAACCTCAAAGATGCTGAGTCAGATTTTCTGCATTTTTATAAGTAACCCAGGTGATTCTTTCTGACGTAAGCAGCTGTAGCTCCTGTTTGTGAAATACAGGTCTAAGCAATCAATGTTTTTTTTCTTTTTTTAAAAAAAAGTTATTGGAGAAATGAAGCTGAGCAACTACAGGAGGAACAAGCAGGAATATAGCTGGCTCAATGGAATAAAATGTGTAATGCTCTTTTGGACCTATAAGAATTTGTTGTACAATAGAATATGGATGAAGGCCTGAAATATTAAAATTTTAGCTATTAAACTCTAAATTACAAAAGTCTCAACTTGGTTTCTCAACATCAAGGAAAACGTAACATGAGTTACCTTTGAAGACATTTACTATGCCTCAAAGAACTTCTCATCCTGCACAGTATTTTGTAGAGTACTTGTCACAGAATTGGTGATTTATAAATATTGAATGCATGAATGAATACATTAATGAATATTTTATGAATGCCTCTTATTTTGCTTTAATATTTCCCAGGACTCTTATCACCTTCTACCACACAGCTTGGAGGAGAGTGAGGGTCTTGATAGCTCTAATGACTGGTATATTACCTCTTGAAATAATTTGAATAAAATAATGTCTGGAAGAGAGCAATGACTAACCCAAAGAAAATTATCTTTAATCTATATTTTCATAGCATTTCATCAATATTTCTATTATGCACATACGTAAAAGTAACCAAAATATAATCTAATATATGTTATTTCTTTCTAACTGAACTGTCAGCTCCTCAAGGGCGGGAACTATGCCTTATTTGTCTTTAATATGTGTAGAGTCATCCATGGTGTCTTTTTTAGTTAGTGATTAAAGAAATTTATGTTGAATTGAGTTTAATTACAATGCAATATTGTAAGTATTTGGGCACTTGGATTGGAACAATTTTTGAGATAAAGAACCTTCTTAATAATTCTCAGTTCTTACAGTTGTACTATTTTTTCTCTTCCTATTTACAATGGAATAGAAAGGCACAGAAGTTTACTGCACAAGAAGTATTTATGAGAGAGGAGCGTGCTCCCCAATTCCGGAGTTAGGATTTGGGATAGGAACAGGGTTATATGACAGATGCTGGGGTGCCACATTGGAGTGACCTCGAAACTAAGTTAGCATCTCAGATAAACTTAAGCTGGAGATTTGCTAAGTTCTCAACAACTTGGTGCCAACAGAAGAGAATGAGCCAGTTTTAAATGACAATAACTAGTGGATTAAAGGTCTGAGGAAAACACAGGAGTTGATAAAGAATGATTTTAGAATTGCGAGCTGGGTTGTCCAAGTTATAATATCAGGAATGATTTCAGAGTTAGGCCAACTGAATCCAGAGTTCTAATCTGGTGATAATGGCAATGGAAATATAGTTAGAGGTATATGGTGGTGTTCAATTTGTAACTCATGCAGGTGGTGTTTGACCAATGGAGATTGGCCCACATGTGAATATTGGAGATTGGATTACACCAGAAGGCATGAGTAACAGAATGCAGCTCAGGTGAAGATAGTTTTTTAGGAGAGCGTCCATAAACTCTGGTTTTTATCGGGACCTCAGGCTAGAGGAGGATTGGGGCACTAGAAAAATGGCCAAACTGAGAAGTTGTAGAAATTTTAAATTATAGGAATTATACCAAATCAGTATCCAGCAGAAAACTTCTGGTTAATCTTGCTTTACCAATGTATTGATATGAGAGTCACCTTATATATGTGGATGGCTACGGAGTACATCTACACAATTCACTTAAAGTGCACTGGAATTGATCATTGTATAAGACTGGCCTTGCTTGTTTTGAAGCCAAGCAGTAGGCAGAAGCAATATTAACTTGCTTGGTTAAGGAATGCATTGCCTTGGCAACATTGGTATTATTTTACAGAAAAGCTGCTCTCTTTTGATACCACTAAATCTTGTTTATAAAGAGCATTTTCAGTTTCTCTTTAAGAACATCTTAAATGGACAATTTTGTGTCAGTTGGTGCCTGGCTCTTCATCGGCTTCTTTTTAAATTTAATTTTCCTGTTTCCTTTCCTTGCTCCACTGAGCTCTTCCTTAATTATCAGATTACAGTGTTCAGCATGATTCCTGTAATTGTTCGTTTTTGTCAACCAGAAAGAAAACAGACCATTGATATATATAAGACTGTACCTTTGCATTTAATGATTCTCCAATTAGTGTCCCAGTCAATCTCAGGAACTGCATCTGAAATAATCAGTGAGCAAACTTTTCGTCTTTGCTGCTCTCTAATCGCTCTTTCACTACTGGCTTAATTCGTGAATTGTAAAGCAGGATTTTGCTGAATAGTCAATCTTATAACCTTATGTAAATATCAGATCATTATGGTTAGCTTCCTTATTTGGTGAGTTTGTTCCACTTTCTTTTTTTGTAGATTTCAGGGTGCACATGTCCTGCTGTTTGTCCCTGGGTCTGGCAAACTTAATTTCATTAATTAGATAAGTAAACATCAGGCTGCTGAGGAGGCTTGAAAGTGCTATGGCTAAAACCCAAAGCAGTATGTCGGGGCTGGGTCATAGATGTGCAGTCTGTATAGCCAAAAAGACCTGTGATCAGAAGGGCCCTGAAATTGATTTAATGCTCATTGTTATTTTGACATTCTTAACAGTTTTATCTTTAAACTTGTGTTCTGTAAGATAAGTTTGATGGGACAGTGGAGTATATGTGTAGGCACAGGAGATAAGCACAAAATATATGCTTACCTTTCTGGCTACTGTATTTGCATGCAGTGTTTATGATGTCCCATGAGCACAGAATTCTGGTGGGCCCACAATGTGTGGATGTTAGGTGAGTACAAGGTAAGCATGTTATATCTATGACTGTGCAAGCAGGTGAACTGATAGCCCTAAGACGCTAAGCTTTCTATTTAAGCCAGAATTTGCTTTAAATGTAAAAAGAAGGAAATGGTGCTCTAGGACACATGAACAATGAAGGAACCCTATAATTTCCTTACTTACTCGAGTTACATCCCTGTGTTAGACAACCACACAGCCTGAAAACGACACAGATGGAATGGGAAATAGGGAAGCTTATAGTTTCCCTATCACTCTGTCTCTACTCCTTAGTGAGCTAAAAGTAGAGTGTTGGTAGAATGTGCACATATCAAGAAGTGAAATAAAAATAGCTGAATTAATTTTGTGCAGTATTTCCACTGTTTTGCTAAGAACAACATGCCTGTGCATGTACAAGCTATGGTAATTTTGGTGATTCTGCCTATGAGTTTGAATGCTCATATATTTGTGTTTGAAATAGGGATTATGCAATATAAAGAGGAATGGTAAAATTCATGCTAATAATTGAAAACTTATTTTTAAAAAAAATCTGAATGACGTTCAACAGCAAACAAAACACCATGACGAACCAAGAGAAAAGGAAGCAAAGAAAAAGCTTTATACTTTAGTATCATTAATACCACTTTTTTTCTACTTTTGAACAAGAAGACCCACAATTTCATTTTATTCTGGGCCATGCAAATGTTGTAGCCTGCCCTGCAGAATGTTCTCAGGATCAATTCAGTTTTCTCTTTAATTCATCATGGATTCCCTAAAAGTGTTTGCAGCCCTGGGAAGAGGCTGAGTGAGAAGATTCTCTGTGTGAACCCTCACAGTGCCAGGCCACGTCATATAGGCTGGCTTCTCCCATCCTTGGGGAGGATGGTCTTTGTAGAAAATCCCCTTCCACAGATGCAGGCTTCACAATAAGGCAGACTTTGCTACGTGAGGAGCTACACAGGTCTTTTTAAATTTTCTCTCCTATGCCTTTTCTTCACGATTAATGGAGGTCCCACAGTGTCTTGGTTTCTAGAAGCCTTTACAGTAAAAAAAATAAAGGGGCTTTTTGCTAGTTTCAAATGATGCATCAGTTCTAGGTTATCAGCAGCTAAAAATACATGGTTAGAGTGTCACAGTTAAGATAGTGACACAGCATAGCTTTTAGATGTCAAGGCATTGAGCCTACAGTAGCATCATTGTGTGTGTGGTGGGGGGTGGAGAGAGAGAAACGATTTTAGTAGTGGCAGAAGATTGTGGGTGGTATATCTTTTCCTTCCTCCCCATTTCTCTACAACAAGACTACCCCAAATTATGAGAAACTTCTGAAGATGATTTTCTTCATTGAAAGCCATAAATCTAATTTTTAAAAATGTTGATTTCTTCTAATTATTAAAATGTATAGGCTACTTGGAAAACACAGGAAATAGTATGAAGATGAAAGAAAAAAATGCCTTTATAATTATCTCTTTACCATTCCCTCATATTTCATATATATATAAAATATGTATATTTGTGTGGGTATGTATAATATATATATTATATATGTGTATTTGTGTGGGTATGTATATATTATACATAATATACATATACATAATATATACACACCCACATAAACATACATATATAATAAATGTATCTCCTGTTTTCACATGTATAGTCTCTTTTCACACATATATTTCCTGCATGTGTTTATACACAGGAATATATACAAATATACATTTCCTATATATTTTTTCTCCCACAAAAAGTGGATTTATATTTTTTATATAGTTTTGTCACCTGCCTTTTTCCTTATTGTGTGAGAATGTCACTAACTTGTCTCTAAAAACATTATTTTATAGGTAGCATCAGAATAGCACTTGTATGGATATGCTATAATTTACAGATCTGTCTCTTATAGTTGTACGTGTGGGTAATTTACAAATTAGTCTTCTACAGTTGTATATGTATCTTGTCTGCAACTACTTATACAAATATTTAGAAAATGTTATAGAAGCTAGTGACTTCTGTAATATTTATTGGATTACATCATGACCAATCTGGTATTTTCTGCAGTTTTAAGATTTAGATTATAGTTCAGTCAATTCAATCAATTGTGTGGTGACTGAGAGTTTAAAATGACTAAAAATAGAATAGATCAAACCGTCAATTTGATTTCCCTGAATAGAAACAGCTTCAGTCATCACAAGATTAATCAGTAAGGTGTTAACATAAACCAATAAAGCAGAGAAACTTTGGATTAAGAACTTTATATCATTTAAAGATTCAGCCCATTATCCTTTCCATGCAAGTGCCCTCAGGCTTTCAAATTAATTGCGTGTGGTTTAAGAAGATTTAAGATGAGGGTGATACACTCGGCAGAGAGTGAACTTGACCATTGCTGTCTCACTTTAATTAATCTCTTTATTCTCTATCTTTCAGTTCACTCAACACCTGAATAAAAAAAAAAAAGTAAGATCAAGTTCTTTTGAGTTGAGGAAACAATTGAGTTACAAAGTAATCTGATACAGGGAGGATCAAGGACTGTAAAACTTAGAATTCCTAACAAGTGGACCTGAATTGAAAGTTCTTTTACACCTGGTTTTTCATGCGTCAGTGGCTGACTTTTCTTCCAGGTTCCCTGGATGGTGTCCTTAACCCCTTGGGGTTTGTGAACATAAAGCTTTCTCCCTTTGACTTACAGCCTAGGCTAGCATTCTAAAAATGATCAGGTTCAAAAAGCTACTCCTTTTTTAAACTCTATAAGAATTTAAGGCTACTTTAGAAACCAAAATCCTCTCAGGCTGACTGAAAAGGGTTCTTTTTCCTTAGCAACCCTTACATTGTATATTGGAAACTTGGTTAGGTTATGAATGCCCACACAGTTTTGTGTGGGTATTCATTCATTTATGCTAAGAATATTTATTGACCACTTATATGTGCCTTGCCCTGTGCTAGGGGAACAAAAACAACAGTTTCTTTGCTTTGGGAGCTCACCTTGTAGGGAGAAACAGACATTAATCATATGATCAAAGTAAAATTACAAATGTAAAGTATGCCTGAAAGAGAGGTGGCTGGTTCTATAAAGGTGTATAATAGAGGGGTAATAGTTACTGAGTGAAATTGGAAAATCAGTAGAGATGTGTCAAGGGAAGAAGCAAGGGAAGAAAGAGCATTTCCAGAAAGAGAATTGCACTGGCAAAGGCTGTGAAGGGAAGCAGTGTTACTAGTAAGAGTGGTGACCCTGTCAGATTCACATTTGTACAAGACTGCACTGGCTGCAGTGAGCAAAGTGGAGAGGCTTCTAGCTTCCAAAACTGCAAGCTTCTTTGAGTTGGTACAGTCCCTGCTATAAGGAAACCCCAGAGGTGGCACAAAGTAATCATATAAAAATGCTGTTAAGTCCATCCATTAATAAGCTGTATTATTTACAGCTCATTTTACTTAAAGTATGAAAACAGAATTAAAAAAAAAAGACAATTGTAACATTAAAGATCCTATGAGACAGACCGCATTTGACAGAGACATAACTTAGGAAGTCTGGTAAGGAAAGAAAACATAGCAGCTTCAAAAATATTCCACTCAGCACGCAATGTGTCAGACTGGAATGTTGGTGGTGAAAAATATTTGAGGGAGGCACTGTTCTATGTACTGTGAAAGTTGCATATACCAGGATGAAATCACTTTTGTGAGATTCAGACAAAATAGGGTCAGGAAGGCACGAAGAGAGAAGGCTCATGCATATCTGAGATGAGAGCTGTTTCCAAGGACTTGTAAAATATCCCTCAAGAAACCCTTTCACGTCCTTCACACATCTTCTGCTTTGATGAAATTTACCACTAGACATTCTTTAGCACTGCAGTAATTCGGATAAGATGTGTATGGAAGAACACTTGTCCAGTAACGGTGTCTGGATTATAATACTTTTTCCTAATTCTCGAGTAAACCCAACATATTGAGAATTAATTTTTTCTAGTGTCTTTATTCAGGTTGATAAGTACTAAAGATGTAGTGAGTGATAAAGGACAGAGTCAGTGTCCTCAAGGAACTCAGAGTCAGGAGGGGACACAGACATATAATCAAGTTTTTTTTTTTTTTTTGAGGCGGAGTTTCACTCTTGTTCCCCAGACTGGAGTGCAATGGTGTGGTCTCGGCTCACCACAACCTCTGCCTCCTGGATTCAAGCGATTCTCCTGCCTCAGCCTCCCGAGTAGCTGGGATTACAGGCATGCGCCACCACTCCCGGCTAATTTTGTATTTTTAGTAGAGACGGGATTTCTCCATGTTGGTCAGGCTGGTCTCGAACTCCTGACCTCAGGTGATCCACCCACCTCGGCCTCACAAAGGGCTGGGACTATAGGCATGAGCCACCGCACCTGCCAATCAAGCCTTTATAGAATAAAGTGACATGCCTTAAGATAAGTGAGCACACAGAGCAAAGGACACACAGGGCAGAGCATCTGCCTGGGTGGGCCATTGGCGTGGTTTCATGGAGAGATGATGCTGAACCTGAGTGTTGAAGTGGGACTGAGAATTCTCCAGGTGAATGTGAGGAGGAAAAACCAAAGAGGCAAAGAAACAGATAAGTGAAGGCAGTATGGTATGCTAAGGAAATTGCTAAGGAATAGAGAGCAGTGTTTTCTAAAATGGTTTGGGATTGCATTTTCCCTGCTCTATAAAAAAAATGAGAAAAATAAGAATGAGGAAGAGCACACACACATTTTCAAAGACACACAGATTTTCCCAGGTGTTGGTAATAGGCAGTGAACAGAAAAGCTCTGCCCTTCTGAAGCTCGCATTCTAATGGGGGAAGGCAACCCATAAACAAGAGAGTAATGAGTGTTTTCAAATAGTGAGAAAGGCTTTGAACAAAAATAAAACTGTATAAGAGAAAGTGACTGGAGGTGATATTTTAGATACTGTGGTAGGCATTCCTGCTGAGGTGACATTTAGATGGAGACCTGAATTAAGTGAAAAAATGAGTCATGCCATGATCCGGACAATTATCTGTTGCTAGTCCAGGGAACAAGATGCGGAAATATTCAGAGGTAGAAACATGTGTGGCATGTTTAAAGATAAAGAAAAACAGAAATACTGGAGTAAAGAAGTGGGAAACAGAGGGATAAGGTCTGAGTTCGAAGAGAGAACTCGGGACCAGGTTATAGAGGTCTATTTCTGCCTCACATTTTCTTGTGAGGAGTCAAAACAAGGAATTGGATTTTATTCTGTATTGGAACAGTTCATTCTGGCTCTTTGTTTCCCTTAATGTATTCTTTGGAACACCTGAGATGAGACTTTTTTAAAAAAAATAGTGCTTGAGCTCAGGAGTTCGAGGCTGCAGTGAGCCATGATTGCACCACTGCACTCTAGCCTGAACGACAGAGTGAGATCCTGTCTCAACAAAAGAAAAAAACAGCTTTATGAAAAAATAAATTATAAAGTTCAGTACACAATATCCCCTTGTGACATATTCAGTATTTGTCTTAGCATAGTTCTTCCTAATAGAAAACTTGAGACAAGGAATTAGGTGCTGATTATTTTGAGGAGTGAGCCCAAGGAACAGGAATGAAGAACTGAGTAATAGGAAACAAGGAACGCTAAACAATGGTGCTTTATTGAATTAATAGTCAAAAAATGGTATCTAGAACTGTGCAAAACCAAGGTTGGGATATGACCGAAGGAGAATGTTATCTCTTTAGGGTTGGACATTATTCTCTAGTTAATTTGATTGTTTTTTGGTAGTCACTTCACTCTTATGATCTTGGAGTGAATTAAAACTGCCCAGTGTTTGCTCCAAGGATGGTAATGTAGCAGGTTGGCAACTCACTGACCTGAGGCCAGAGACTTCATGTGAATGTCCTGGGCAGCTACTAGTAATTAAAGAGAAACCAAATGTACCTAAACAGCGAAAGAAAATTCTTAAAAAATCCTCCAAACAAATACATAGTATAAGATGCAATAGGAAGAAAGCAATTAGTTTTTTTATGGATAACCATTTTTATGAGTAATAGTGGCAAACATTAAGACATAATCTAATTAGTTTAAATCTAAAAACGCTTTTTCATTCTACATTTTCTGTTATATAATGAGATTTTTTTCAAGGAAGTTTACAGGAGTTTGATTGTTCTCCAGAGCCTAATATCTGCCAAGCAGCTCCCCACTTTAAATTTGGTTATATTCTCCATGGAATAGTAACATGCCACTGTTGACCTCTATTTTAATAGAAGGAGGATTTTATTAATACCTTTTCTTAACTGCTGTTCTAATTAAATGTACAAGTCAAAAGAGCTGATTTACACTACCTGTATTTCATAAAGAAGAGAAACGAAGCAGTCTTGAAATAAAAGCTTTATCTAAATACAAAGTAAGATGCTTAACAATGCATGCAAAAAGTGAGATTCCCACAGGGGAATATCCAGCTAGAATTCTGGTGGCAAGCAATTCCACTGGCAGAATGTAAAGTTGTATTTTCTATCATCAGGATGTTCAGCTGAAAAGAGAGCTTAACAAAATGAGAAGTGTTTGAGTGAAGGCCAGGTGACAAGAAGTGCAACTTGTATTTTATAGGGACTGTATTCAAACATTCCAACATGCTTTAAAAGCATTTCATTAACTCTGGCTTTATTTTAGATTCTTCTCTATGTCTCACAAATAAATAATGGGAGAACGATTGGTTATTCTTACTTCTTTTTATATTGTCTTATTTGGAATGTTATCTAAAGCAGATTCTTTCTTTTTTTTTTTTCCCACCCTGAAAGTCAGCTTGTGATACCAATCAAATAAACCTAAAATTTTCCAAATCTCAACTTCATTTTGTATTTTATCGCAACATCTGCCAAAGAAAACAATGAATGTAAGGAAGATACAGAAATATGGTCTATGATTACTCAGTGAAGGTGAACATACAGGTTTTATTTTAAAGAAACTCCCAATAGTATTTATTTAAGAACTTACCATATACAATTTCCCTTCATCTGTCTCCTGAGAGCAGATACATTTATAACAATTCAAACTTCTTTGACTCCACATCCTCATCTGATAATCTGTGAAGGATTCTTAAATGAGTTTTCTCTCTGAGATGGTAATCTCCCATGGAATTTTCATTTAAAAAAAATCACATGAAAAACTCATTTGAATTAATTCATGTAGGTGTTCCACTACTTGCTGGGGATGATTCAAATGTGATACAAACATGACTTCTCCTTATGAACTGTACAAGAAAGATCAGTAAGGGAGAAAGATAAGCAGTAAAGTTAAAGATAAACCAGAAAGTGCTAAACACTGTAACAGATACACTCGTAGTTGGAAGGAGTTGGAAGGAAGAGAGTCGAATCAGGTAAGTGTCATGAAGGAAAGGACGTTTGAATGGGTCTGAAAAAGGTTTGGATGGGGAAAGCTCAATTCATGTAGCATAATCAGAGCAGAGACAGAGACATTGGAATGTGTAGACTGTCTATGGAGAAGGGAAAATTGGATTGTCTGGTTTTAAGGGGAAGACATGGGAAATAAAACTGAAGAGCCTGGCTGTGATCAGATTTCAGATGTGTTGGAATGAGACAAGGATGACTTGAATGTGATGAGAGTACAAGCAGATTTTTCTTCAAAGGAATGGCATGATGAAAGCCATGCTAGAGGAAGGTTAATCTGAAACTTGGACTCCAAAGGGGAAAAGTTATAGCCGCAAGAACAGTTAGAAATCAATTGTAGTTTCAGGTGACAGTAATAAGAATTTTAGGCTGGGGAAAATGGCCATGCGAATGATACCACCTGTATCTATTAAATTAGTGTAGCTTTACAGGCCTGATAAATTCATTGTAGAGAGGGAATTGTGAACATAAAAATGTTTCTTTTATTTTAGGGAATGAAAACTTAAAGAGATTTAACTTTTTTTAGATGTCTTCCTCAGTCTCTTTTTAGATAATCAAAAAAGTTCTCATTTTCTTATATGATATTTATATCATAAATACAACCCCAATGTGTCTTCAATTCAAAGTAAAAGTGTTATAGCTCATGATAAAAATGTAGTCCTTCTACTATTTATATGAATTTCTATATTTCTATGCAGGAAGCTTGAAGTACTCTTGTTATCACATCTTGTCTGCAAAATAAGTCTTGGTTTTGTTCTCTCCTAGGATTGATTATAGTATTTGAGGTGTATTTTACCCAGTACCACTCAGTGAAAATTATATGCTATTGAGAGTCCAACTGCAGCAATTTAAGTGACACTGATTGACTTGCTACAGGTTACTATGAAGAAAAGACTTCACCTAACTCAATTGTTCAGCTAATATTAATTTAAATCCTAATACAATGTTCACAAGTTGAGAATAAGTGAACCATTCTTTCATTATATGACCCAATTTATGGATTATAAAAGATGACTGATGCCATCCCTTATTTAAATATTTATATGTAGATAATCATTGAACTAAATATGTATCTGCTGTTACATTGTGACAGAATCAATATTCCTTAGAAGTTTCTATTAAAAAACTGTAAGTGGACTGTTAAACTTTGTCTCAAGGGCACAATAGCCTTCATATCCATGTAATTCAATCATCAACATGAGCAAATAGAAAATTAAATTTGATGCTCAACACATTGGAATTCCTAACCTCATACATCTGATGACTATAGACTTTCTAAAATGAATTAATGTTATATATTGAAATGTAATACAAGACATAAACCCTTTTATGTATTCTCTTATAACTTTATTATATGGAGATAGGAATGATCTCATTTTGCCTTTATCTAACTGGTAAATAATTTGCTTTACTATGATAGTAATTATTGAATGCGTAATGTGTGTATAATGTATACACGCACACACACAGAGTCATGCCTCATTTTATTGTACTTCACTTTATTGGGCATTGTCATTTTTACACATTGAAGGTTTGTGGCAACCCTTTGTCAAGCAAGTCTGTTGGCACCATTTTTCCAACAATGTTTGTTCACCTTATGTCTCTGTGTCACATTTTGGTAATTCTCACAATATTTCAAACTTTATAATTATTATATCTGTTTTGGTGATTTGTGATGAGTAATCTTTGATGTAACTATTATAATTGTTTTGGGCACCATAAACTATGACCATATAAGACAGTGAGATTCATTGATCAATGTTGTGTATGTTCTGACTGCTCCACTGAGCAACTGTTGGCCTCTCTCATTCTCCTCGGGCCTCCCTATTTTCTGAGATACAACAATATTGAAATTAAGCCAATTAATACCCCAACAATAGCCCCTAAGGGTTCAAGTGAAAGAAAGAGTTACACATCTCTCACTTTATTTTTTTGAGACAGGGTCTCACTCTGTCACCAGGCTGGAGTCCAATGACATGAAGATGGCTCACTGTAGCCTTGACTTCCTGGGCTCAAGTGATTCTCCCACCTCAGTCTCCCATGTAGTTGGGACCACAGGTATGCACCACTATGCCTGGCTATTTAAAAGCAATTTTTTCTTTCTTTTCTTTTTTTGTAGAGATGGGAGCTCACCATCTTGCTTAGGCTGGTCTTGAACTCTTCTACTCAAGTGATTCTCCTGCCCCGGCCTCCCAAAGTGCTGGGATTATAGGCATGAGTCACTGAACCCAGCCTGTTTCTCACTTTAAATGAAAAGCTACATATAATTAAGCTTAGTAAGGAGGGCATGTCAAAAGCCAAGACAGGCTGAAAGCTAGGCCTCTTGAACCCAACAGCCAAATCATAAATGCAAAGAAAAAGTTCTCAAAGGAAATTAAAAGTGCTTCTCCAGGGAACATATGAATGATAAGGAGACAAAAGAGACTTATTGCTGATATGGAGATAGTTTTAGAGGTCTGTATAGACCACATTTATTTAAGCCAAAGCTGAACCTAGAACAAGGTCCTAACTCTCTTCAATTTTATAAAACCTGAGAAATGTGAGAAAGCTTCAGAAGAAAAGTTTGAAACTAGTGGAAGCTGGTTTATGAGGTTTAAGGAAAGTAGCTATCTCCATATGTTTCACAAAAGTGTAAGGTGAAAGAGGAAGTTACCAAGAAGACTTAGCTAAGATCATTCAGGAAGGTGACTACAGTAAACAATGGATTTTTGATGTAGACAAAACAGCCTTCTATTGGAAGAAGATGGCCTCTAGGACTTTCATAGCTAGAGAAGAGAAGTCAATGCCCGGCTTCAAAACTTCAAAGGACAAGCTGACTCTCTTGTTAGAGACGAATGCAGCTGGTGACCTTATATTGATGCCCATGCAAATTTACCATTCAAAAAAATCCTAGGGCCCTTATACATTATGCTAAATCTACTCTGCCTGTGTCTGATAAATGAAGTAACAAAGCCTCAATGACAACACATCTGTTTACAGAATGGTTTACTGAATATTTTAAGCCTATTTGTGAGAACTACTGCTCAAAATAAAAGATTTTATTCAAAATATTACTGCTTATTGACAATGCATCTGCTTACCTAAGAGCTGTAATGGAGATGTACATGATAGTAATGTTCTTTTTATGCCTGCCAACACAGCATTTATTCTGCAGCCCACGGATCAAAGAGTAATTTTGACATTCAAGTGTTAAGTAATACATCAAGTATTTTTAAAAGTATTATTTAAGAAATACATATTTCAGGACATACATATTTCAAATATTGTTTAAGAAATACATCTCATAAGGCTATAGCTGCCCTAGATAGTGATTTCCATGATGGATCTGGGCACAGTAAATGACAAATCTTCTGGAAAAAATTCATCATTCTACTTACCATTAACAAAATTTGTGATTTATGAGAAGAGGTCAAAATATCAACATGAATAGGAATCTGGAAGGAGTTGATTACAACTCTCAGGGATGACTTGGAGGGGTTCAAAACTTCCATGGAGGAATTAACTGCAGATGTGATGGAACTAGTAAGAGAAGTAGAATTAGAAGTGGAGCCTGAAGATGGAACTTAATTGCTGCAATCTCATAATGAAACTTGAATGAATAAGAATTTGCTTCTTATGGATGAGCAAATGACATGACTTCTTGAGATGGAATTTACTCCTGATAAGGTGCTATGAACCTTGTTGAAATGACAACAAAGGATTTAGAATATTCTATAAACTTAGTTAATAAAGCAGTGGTGGAGTATGAGAGGACTGGCTCTAACTTTGAAAGAAGTTTTACTGGGGTAAAATACTATCAAACAGCATTATATGCTAAGGAGAAATCTTTCATGAAGGAGTCAATCAATGCAGAGAACTTAATTGTCACCTTATTTTAAAAGATTGCCACTGCCACCCCAGCCTTCGGCAACCACCATCCCGATAAGTCAGCAGCCACCAACATGGAGGCAAGACCCTCCACCAGGCAAAAGATTTTGACTCTCTTAAGGTTCAGATGATCATTAGCATTTTTAGCAATAAAGTATTTTTAAATTAAGGTATATACATTTTTTAGACATAAAGCTATCACACATTTAATAGCCAATAGTATAATGTAAACATAACTTTTATATGCACTGGGAAACCAAACAATTTGAATGGCTTGTTTTATTGCAATATTCACTGCATTGAGGTGGTCTGAAACTGAACCTGCAATATCTCCAAGGTACTTAACAATTGGAAATGTGAGAAGTGGAATCTACTTGTACTTTACAGTTTATATAATATTTTATTTAATTGTAATAACAACTCTAGTGTGCCGAGTGGAATCATGTCCTCCCCAAAATTCTTGTCTACCTGGAACCTCTGCATGTGACATTATTTGGGAATTGACATTTGCGGATGTAATCAGTTAAGATGAGTCACACTGAGTCAGAGTGGGCCCTAAATCCAATAGGACTAGGGTCTTTGTAAGAGAAGAGGAGTTTGCGACAAACACACAGGGATAATAACATGTGATGATAGAGGCAAAGAGTGGAATGATGTGTCTACATTTCAAGGAATGCCAATATCATTGGCAACCACCAGAAGCTAGGAAGATGCAAGGGACAGCCTCTGGCTAGAGCCTTCAGAGAGCGCATGGCCTTGCTGACATGTTGATTTAGGATTTTCAGGTTCCAGAACTGTGAGAGAATAAATTTCTCTTGTTTTAAGCCACTCTGTGATAATTTGTTATAACAGACCTTACAAAATAAAGGGAAACTAATATATCTAAGAAGAAGCAAATGTTATCCAAATTTATTGCTAAAGCATCTATGGGGAAAATGAGTATATTTTGAGTGCTGGTGTGTGAGAGAGCTATATATAATTTATTTTGTCTGATCTTCATAATAATCTATGAGGTAGATATTAGTATCTACACTTAAAAAATGCGGAATATGAGGATCGAAAAAGTTCAGGACATTTTCTATAGTCACGCATATCTTTTAGTTTCAAAGCTTAGGGTAGATCTTAAGCACCCTCATCTTCTCTCTCTCAAACCTCCCCCGCCCCCCCACCCCACACAGTGGTAACTGGGTGAGGTGATGGATATGTTAATTTGGTTGATTATGGAGGGTATTTAACAATGTTTATGTATATAAAATTATCAAGTTGTACAACCTAAACATACACCATTTTTAACTGTCAATAAAGTTGGGAAAAGAAGAAAAAAAAATAAACAACCCAACACCCCGCAAAATAAAAACTGACTTCCTTTCCTTCAAGCTGCCCTGTGAGGTAGTACACATTATCTGGAGGAGTTCCAGTCACACCTGGGTGCTTGGTGTAGGAGAGGCTGTACAAAGAATTCATGTGTTAGGTGAGATGTTAGGTAAGATGACTTCTAAGTCTTTTTCGGTTCTGAGGTTTTAGAACAGATCCACCAGGTCACATAGAATTCTAGAATACTACTGAATTTTAGAGACTCTATTAGAACTCATGGCTCTCTACCAGAACATGTAGACTGCATCCCCACAGAGTACATAAGATAGAGAAGCAGCACGTATGAGGTCTAAGCAGTCAACCTGGCAATTTAAACCCTGACCACTTTACTAGGCCATCAGTTACATTTCCAATTGAAGTAATGAGTTTAAAATAGGTCTTCAGTCTCTAAGTGAAAATTATTATTGCTATAGTCAATGTTTGTGTCCTCCCAAAATTTATATGTTGAAATTTTAATCCTTAAGAAGATGTATTGGGAGGTGGGGTCTTTTAGATGGTGATTAGGTTGGGAGGATGGATCTCTGATGAATGGGATTTGTGCTCTTATAAAACTGGTCCCAAAGAACTGCTTTGCCCCTTCCATATGTAAGTACACCACTAGAAATCACCGTCTGTGAGGACCCTCACCCCGCACTGCCATTGCCTTGATCTTGAACTTCCCAACCTATGTTATTGTGAGAAATTTTGTAAGTTACTTAGTCTAAGGTATTTTGTTATAGCAGCCTGACTGGACAAAAACACTCATATGTGGAAGTTCTTTTTTATTATATATCTAACAAATGTTAAAATTCTTATATATGTTTAATGTAAAAAGTACAACTGCAGTATGAGTCAGAAGGCCTAGATTCTAATTTTGGTTTTGTTGCAAAATAGCAAATGACGTAATTTCTCTCTACCTCAATTAGCCATATCTATAAAAAAAGAGACAGAGATCATTATTTACTCAGCAAACAGTCATGGGCCCTTAATGTGCACCAGGACCTGGGTATGGGGTACCCTTAATGGAAGAAGGCATAGAATAGAGGAGACAAATATGTTGATATGTGCTAAATGGTGTCCCTAACTGTGTTACATTTTCCCAGGTATTTCCTATACTAACATTCTGTAATACTTTATATATAGGAGAAAAACATTTTCTAATCTATATTCCACTCTTATATAATTTAACCATAATAATTTCAAAAATATTTCCCTCCATTTATTTTTCATTTTCATAGATACTTAGATAAGAAAGATAAGACAAACTATAAATCACTGACAAGCACAAAGAAAACTATTTAATTTGGCAGAGTTAACACTTTAAAACCGGTATTTGAGTAAATATTTATACGGTATATTTATTTATATAGTACACACCAAGTTGGAGTGATAGCAATTGACTCAATTCCCAGATCAATATAAAAGCTATAAAGAACTTTTCATTGCATCTATAGACTCAGGCTAATATACGAAATGAAAGGATAACTTGTGAAATTTTGAATTAACACTTGAGATCCAATGACAAAATTAGGGAAGTGTGGATCATGTTTAGATGATATATTTCGTTATAGTTTTAAGATTCTTGGCAAGTGAAAAGGTTGAATTCTGGGCACCTTCATGAAAGTACAGAATAATATGAGGGTATGAAGAAAACTCTAGAAAAGATCATCCAGATTTATTCCTCAGATAAAATGTCTGAGGACTAGAGTGAATTAAAGACTTGCTGAGTGCTTCGCTCACAAAAAAGCCAAGAATGATAATGAAGAATATTGCATGTGTCCATTTTCAGGTTGGATATAATCATCTATTTTCTGTCCCTCAGTTTGGTGAAAGGAAAGAAGGTTGATTTTTTTAAACTTCACGTATCTGTATTTATCTATTGAGTGTTATATATTTTGGTGCTAAAATTCAGAGGACTCTTTTAGAACTTTTCCCAACTAATACAATTTCTTGATTCCTCAGTCGGCTATATTATTAAGTAGATTCGGCTATATAGTTTATGATCTCTTCTATCTCTTTACCTGTAGGTCTATATCCAGAACATAATATCTGTATTTCTACAACATGGTATGGACCGTGTAGTGTTATTAATAAAACATGGAATACATCCTATTAGTGGTTAATTCTTTTCATTTTGTTTTCTTTTTAGTCAATTCATCTATATCACATATCTCAAGGTGCTCAGTAGATCCTTGGTAAATGATGTTATTGATGTTATTAATATTTACAAAGCTACTTAAAAGTATTTCTCCAAATATAATGACTTGGTTTATTAACAGTATACTGGATAATAATAATCCAATAATAGCCGATGGACAAATTATAAAAATATTAACCCACTAAAAACATACTTTGGTTATATTTTCAGAAATCCCATTTCTGTGAGTTATACAGTTCTTAAACAGCACCTAATATTTCATTCATACCAATATATGAGAGTTTATCAAAATATATATAAGAAAAAGGTCAAGGTGCAGTTTGAAAAGCATAATTAATATTATATCCCTTTTATTTTGAAAAGGAATACATATCTATTGTTTTTATATGGCAATTAAAACTGGACAAAAATCTTTTTGACTTGATGGGAATACATAGAAAAGATTGATTTTCATTTAAGACTTAGGTGACCCACCCCAAAAAGTATATATAAATTCCTAAGAGTTTATAAAATTTCTATGCTTGTTCAAAGCAACTACAGTTTAAAAAATGGTTGAGAACCCTGCCTCTCAGTTAAAATTGCTAAAAATAAAAAACCTTTAGATATAAAGTAGCTAAATCTTCAATGAACACTTTTACAAGTATGAGACAAACATTATGCTTTTTATATTCTGCTTTTGACATTAACCGTGTCATCCAAATAGAATTGGACTAACCGAACAGATTTCCTCCCTCTCTACTTCTCTTTCTTTCTTGTTTGAATAGATACAACTATTATGTATGTTTCACAACCTCTTTGTCTTCTTCATATTCAGTTTTCTTCTTACCTCATATTCACTTTTGATAGTTTTCATTTTCTGCTTTAAAAATAATTAAATGCCATAAAAACCTATTGACACTGTTTTCCTGCTTTTTAATGAAAACAATCAGAAATCAGACAATAAATTCTATCTCTTTAAGACAGTTTGACCTATGTGATAGACCCAAAGGATTCAGATGGCTCAATAGTTAACCATGTATTTTAAAACCTAAGGGAATCTATGAAAAAATCCAGCTTAGGATCAGCTTGACTTTGCTGTATTCATCAAGGGCCACATTTGGTATATAGATAAAAATCTCATGATTATGAAAAAGTTGTATCCAGTGAGAGGTATTGGCCAGGTGAGGTGGCTTATACCTATAATCCCAATACTTTGGGAGGCTGAGGTGGGAGGATTGCTTGAGGCTAGGAGTTCAAGATCAGCATGGGCAATATAACACCACTTTGTCTCTACAAAAAAAAATAAAAATAAAAAGTAACTGGGTACACACCTTGTTACCGGTTACAGGAAATACAGGTGTATACAACTACTTGAGAGACTGAAGTGGAAGAATCACTTCAGTCTGGGAGTTTGAGGCTGCAGTGAGCCATGATTGCATCATTGCAATTCAGCCTGACAGAGGGAGACCCTGAATCTTAAAAAAAAGTAATAAAAAAATTTAAAAAGAGATATTACTTGGATATTCATGAAAATCTGATGCTCAAAAGATTATGTTGACTATGTTTTACATATGAACACTTGTAAGATGGCATGTTGTCAACATAATGATTTTGCTGTGTATATTTTCAATTTATCTTTCTTTGGGGTTCCCCAAATCAACTGAAAGATTTTAAGTGTAGCTAGTCATTTCATTACCTGAGCTGTCACTTAAATTCACATTTTAAAGGAAAACCTGAATTTGGTCAAATCATTATGGATTTAGAATTTAGACAAACTTCCCCAAGCTTAATATGCTATTAAATAAATAAAGACTATTAATACTTTAAATAAGGTCTTTAAAATAACTGTTAAATAATGAGAACATATTTAGATTGTCCATACTAGCTAAGGAATCATTAATAAACTAATCTTTAAATATCTGGATATGAAGTCAGATAATGCATTGCAAAAATAGAGTGGATTATAGATCTTACTGAAGTAAGAAGATATCAATAATATAAATTTTTTTTTACTCTCTGATTCTATGAGTTTGCCATTTTTTAAGATTCCACATATAAATAAGGCCATGTGGTATTTGTCTGTGTGTGTCTGGTTTATTTTACTTAGCATAACATCTTCGAGATTCACCAATGTTGTTTCAATGGCAGGATTTCCTTCTTTTTTTAAAGCTGAATAATATTCCATTGTACATATTTACTGCATTTTCTCCATTCATTCATTCATTCATTCACTCACAGACACTCAGATTGTTTCCATATTTTGTCTGTTGTAACTAGTGCTTCAATGAATATGTGGGTACAAATATCTCTTTGAGATACTGATTTCATTTCCTTTGGATATATACCAGAATTGGGATTGCTGGATCATAATGAGGAAATGTTTGTCAAATGGTACAGACTTTCTCTTATGAGATGAATAAGTTCTGGAGATCTAATGTATAGCGTGGTGACTATAGTTTATAATAATGTATTGAATACTTGAAACTTGCTAAGAGAATGGATCTTAAAAGTTCTCACCAGCAAAAAAAAAAATGGGTAAATAGGTGAGGTGATGGATATATATTAATTAGCTTGACTGTGGTTGTAAGTTCAGAATGTATATGCCTATCAAATCATCAGCTTGTATACCTTAGATATAAGCAATTTTTATTTATCAATCATATTTCAATAATGCTGGAAAAAAGATAAAAAGAATTTGACAATTAAAATGTTACATTTGATTGTAAGTCCAGAAGTTTTCTCATGCCTTGAAAATTATTGTTTATTGTTAAAAGAGAAATGCAGTTATGTAAATTTGAATGCAATGTTTTATTGAACGTCCCTGAGCCTGGTTTATTATAAAATAGTTGGACTAGACAAATGAACACCACAATCTCTCTCATTTCGAAAGACACAATTCAGTGCTTCTCTGTTCAGACCTCAGTAAATTAATATTCAGTACACCTTAAACGAACATTTCTCATCAGGAAATAGTGCAAACATCAGTTCAGTATGAATAACATTTTTCATGAAAAGTGTTCAAAAAAGAACATTTTCCAGGTTAAATTTTTCTAATTCAGAAAGAGAGTATAAAGTTGACCCTAATAACCTTGCTGATCTATGTCTTATAAAATTCATGGACTGCTGGAAGATGTCAAGATTGATTATAATTCCACATTCCAGCTCTGTCACTCTGAGTGTCAGGCAAATTCTTAAACCTTGTGCTGCTGCAAAATAGGTTTGATAATAATTCCCACCCACTTATCACAGGGTTATTATAAGATGTATTGTGATACCTGGCACAAAATAGGTCCTTACTAAATGTCTCAGAAATATTGCTGAATGCTTGTGTAAGAGGAAAAGGGTAAAACAGTGTGCAAATAATGTGTCTAGTTAAATACTTATCTGAATGTTTTTTAAGTGCTGAGCCAGACTATAAGCTGCTTTATATCTGCTGAAACCCTCTTGAATGGATTTTCTTTTAATTTCATATTTGAAGCAACAGCTGGAGATCCCCCAAAAAGCCACCCAATACCTGCAAGCCCACAAAACTCCAGGGATGCCTACTTTCTTTCAATTTCCACTTGGGACCATGTGCTCAAGTGTAGAATTCAGTGATTTATAGCTAAGGTTAATATACCTGTGTTCTGGCTGGGCCAGGTGGCTCATGCCCATAATCCCAGGACTTCGGGAGGCTCAGGCAGGAGAACTGCTTGAGTCCAGGAGTTTGAGACCAAACTGGGTAACGAGGAGAAACCTGGTCATTACAAAAAATACAAAAATTAACTGGGCGTGGTGGTGCATACCTGTGGTCCCAGCTACTCGGGAGGCTGAGGTGAGGATCCCTTGAGCTGGGGAGGTGGAAGCTGCAGTGAGCCTAGATCACACCACTGCACTCCAGCCTGGGTGACAGAGTGAGACCTTGTCTCTCTCTCTCTCTCTATATATATATATTTATATATATTATATTTATATTTATATATATTACATATATGTTTATATATTGTATATTATATATAATATGTTTATATATTGTATATTATATATTATATGTTTGTATATTGTATATTATATATTATATGTTTATATATTGTATGTTATGTATAATATGTTTATATATTGTGTATTATATATAATATGTTTATATATTGTGTATTATATATAATATGTTTATATATTGTGTATTATATATAATATGTTTATATATTGTGTATTATATATAATATGTTTATATATTGTGTATTATATATAATATGTTTGTTTATATATTGTGTGTTATATATAATATGTTTATATATTGTGTATTATATACAATGTTTATATATTGTGTATTATATATAATGTTTATATATTATATATTTATTATATAGAACACGTTCATATATTATGTATTTATTATATAGAACACGTTCATATATTATGTATTATATAGAACACGTTCATATATATTATATAGAACACGTTTATATATTATATATTATATAGAACACGTTTATATATTATATATTATATAGAACACGTTTATATATTATATATTATATAGAACACGTTTATATATTATATATTATATATAATATGTCTATATATTATATATTATATATAATATGTCTATATATTATATATTATATATAATATGTCTATATATTATATATTATATATAATATGTCTATATATTATATATTATGTATAATATGTCTATATATTATATTATATATAATATGTCTATATATTATATATTATATATAATATGTTTATATATTATATATTATATATAATATGTTTATATATTATATATTTATATTAATTAATATGTTTATATATTATATATTTATATTAATTATTAATATATTTATATTACTAATATTAATATATTTATATTATACAATATTATATAATATAAATATATATATTATTATATAATATAAATATATATTATATATAGTATATGTACATATGAACACACATTTACTTGGCTCAAACATTTGAAAGTATGTGTTAAGAACTGTGAAGAGTGAGATTTTATCTTATTTGAAAACTCACAAGTTAGTCTGCTCGAATTTCATGGATGTTACTGGAAGACATATGACTACTGGGTCAAAAACCAGAAATTGTTATTATAGCACAGCAGGCAGCACTAACTTAAGGTTCACATTGGCTCCCCCTGTCCTCCAAATTCTACAGGAGAGTTACAAAAACAGGCACACATGAATGCTGTGCATGCAGAAGTTTAATGTCACAGTTGAGGAGCCCCAAACTGTTGTTAGAGGGCTGCAAACAAACCTGCTTGACTTCTGTTCCAGAGGAAGACATTATCTCTGTCTTTCAAGACTGTTCCCTATGCAAATATCCTTGAAAAAATATGAAAAGCAAACCCTGTTACTGCCTATGTTCCCAGGGTGTTCAAGAACCCAGGAGTCCCACTGAGACTATATTGTAGGAGTAGGTCTCAAAACACCTCATTCCTAAATACTTCAATGTGTTTCCCCTAAGAATGAGGACATTTTCTTACATGACCACATTATCATTTTCATTCCTAAGAAAATTAGCATTTGTCTGTTTACCTTCCTCTTATGCTAGAATATTAATATCTTAGTACATGCACATATCTATGACAGTAAGTAATTTCCTAATTCACTAGCGTTCTATTTCAACTTCTCTAGTGAGAAGTAATCATCTGTAAAATATATTTAAGCTCTCTGTTGCATCCTGTGGGATCATAAGAAAGGACTGAATAGGCAAAATTTGTTTTCTTTGAAAAGAAAAAAATGTGTGATATGGAAACATGATTGCAAATACAATAATAGCAACATTAATAATAATAGCTGGCATTCATAAAGCTCTTTTTATGTACCAGGCACTGTGCCGTGAGTTTTACATCATTTGTTTAGTTAATTCTTATAGCGATCCCGTAACATTTTCACAGATGAAGAAAACTGAAGAAACTCCCTCAAGGTCAGTGATTAAATGGCAGAACCAGAACCTGAGCCCAGATCTGCATGATTCTAAAGCCCATGTTCTCAACACTGTTCAGTATTATGCTGTTCACTCTCTGCTGGCATGAGCTTTGTCACTGTGAGCTTGCTTGTGCTCCATTAGCACAAATAATTTCCACAAAGCTGTCCAGTCTTCAAAGGTGGGGCTATGTATCTCTTGGCTCTGTAGCTTTCTGCATCATTTAAAAGCATAACTGGCCGGGTGCGGTGGCTCACACCTGTAATCCCAGCACTTTGGGAGGCTGAGGTGGGCGGATCACCTGAGGTCAGGAGTTTGAGACCAGCCTGGCCAACATGGTGAAATCCCATCTCTACTAAAAATAAAAAATTAGCCGGATGTGGTGGCAGGCGCCTGTAGTCCCAGCTACTTGGGAGGCTGAGGCAGGAGAATTGCTTGAACCCAGGAAGCGGAGATGGCAGTGAGCTAAGATCACGCCACTGCACTCCAGCCTGGGTGACAGACTGAGACTCCATCTCAAAACAAACAAACAAACAAACAAAGCAAAACCATACTCAAGACTTTAACAAGGGAGAGGCAATGTGGTATCCAAGGATACTGTTTCACAATCAACAGAGGCTTAACTCCTGGAGTCAGAACCTAACAAGATTCACATCCTGGTTTATCACTTAACTGGTCTGGGAACAGAGCAGGTCAGCTAACCTCTGTATGATCACTCTTGTGTAAAATGTGGATGACAATGTTCAAATGTCAGTACTCAAAAAACATGTTGTAGATGAATCTTCATTCAACACCTGCCTCTGGGGAAGGCCCTATCTCAGCTGTTTTCCCTCGGGGAGAGTGAGAACAGCTAGGGCAATTTAAGCCCAAGGCTGGGAAGGTTGCTGTGGTCTCAGGACATTACACACACTCTAGAGGAGGAAGGGTCATGTTTAGCTTGTTCTTGGCTTCCTCCAGGTAGTTTACAAAATGGATTTGTAAAACATTACTTATTGGCTGAACTGCTCTGACCTGACTCAGTGGGTGAATTGGCTGGAGTCCTGTGCTCAGAAGTGTTCCTGACAGCACTGACTCAAATATTCCTTCCTCATGACTTTATTCTTGTTTTTCTGTGTTACATACCTTTTAATAAACTCTCTACACATCCCCTCCATTCCCTGATTTTGTGGGGTAGATGCAGCCCACAACTGACTCTGTCTATGATTATCTTTCACATCATTTGCCTGGCATTTGCTTCATGATGTCACAGCCATAGATTTTCAGGGTATAATGCAGGCTCCCATTGCCAGTGCAACTGAGATCATTTCATGGGCAGCATAGCTCCAGTTGGACCCCTGCTCCCTGGTCAAACTCCAGCCATGTTCTGGGCTTTCTTCACCTTTATGATTAATCAGTTCTGCACAGTTAGAATTATTAACATTAAAGTGAGGTAAACATTTCCTTATTTGCCTATATTTTTCCCTCTCCTGATCTTAATATTCAGGGATAGTTGCTCCTGAAGACTATTCCATTTGGCATGATTTCAACCACCTAAGGTAAGAAAGGATCCTAGGAATGCCTCCTCACATAATAATCTTTAATAGAGTTTATTTTTGTCCATGATTTGCAGGAGAATTCACAATTATTAACCTCAAACATGGGGTAACTCCTGTCTCCTTTCCATCATGATGTGCTTCTAACATTCCTAAAAGTCAGGTGAGGAATTTTTTTCTCAAATGACCACATTCTAAACCTTCATGAGTTTCATATATTGTATTGTTCCACAATTTTCTTTCCTGAGATTCTGGAAACATTACACAAATCAAGTACACCACACTCAGCAACACCCATTTCCCACAACAACTTCAGTCACGTATCTGCTTGGCATACATTTGATTACTTGGAATCTTGCTATGGACTTTTGAGAGGAAAGTAGAAAACCGTGGTAGAACTGTGAAAATCAAAGTGTGACCATCTACTCTGATAGTCTTAAATATTTTTTAGCCATATATTTCTCTGTTCAAACTAAACGCATTGTGTGGAAGTTCAATAGAAAAACATACTAAAGAAGAGGCGCTCCAGTTGCAACAGGGGTGGCTATAGCTCTGTTGATGATGAGGACCAGAACTCCTGCCTGGTCAGTACTCTATCTCTGCAATTCCACCACCACCCCCTGCCCGCCACAGCAAGCAAGTCCTGAATAATTCCTAGGGTTCTATGGAACACAGTTTGAAAATTTAAGTCAATCATCTTACTTCAGTTATAATTCACTAGATATTTGTTGAGCTCCTCCTACTTGCTGGACACTCTGCTTATTGTGTAGGATACAAAAATAGCTGTGATTTCAACCTCCAAGGGGATTATATATTCTAGAGAGGATTAATTTTGTAATTTCATGTTGTCAATATTTTGATTGAGGTTGACTTAGGGCACTGTGAGGCGGCAGACAGAGGTGCAATCTGGGAGCTGTGAGGAAGGGCTTCCTGTAGAAGTTGATCTGATGATTGCCTTGCCAGAATAAAACCACACTGGAAACATAAACGACCTGGAATCAATTAAGGGCTATAGAGTTAGCACCCTAGGTTTTAAGGTCAGGCTGACTGGGTTTCTCTCTCAGATCACTGTTTACCAAGTGGGTCAACTTTAGCTAGATGGACTTAGCCTCAGTCCTCTTACCTGTAAAACGGTGATCAAACTTAACTTAGGGTATTCCAAATATTAAACAAGATAATATGTAAAGTGCTGATTCTGGTGCTCAGAGTATGGTATTTGTTTGAAGACTGTTCTAGCATTTTATTCCCTTCCTGCCTCAATCTCATGATTTTGGGTGAAAGAAAGACTGGTTTCTAGGCATAGTGCCACTAAAGAGAGACTATACTTTCTAAAAAATATCTTTAAGGTGCTGCTATTTCAGAATTTGCCATTTTATGCCCTTTGGGGCAAAGAATAAGTGCTTCAAAAAGTACAGGCTTTTGGAATTGCTACTGACACAGCAGAAAAGCTTTTTAGCATTTAAAATTTTTTACCTTTCCTCTAAACTTTAGTTGTTGGAACATAAGCCTAATGTCATGAGTCATTTCTGCAATATTTTCCCCTATAATTTGAGAGACACATAAATTCAGGAACAAAGATGATCCATAATAAAAAGAAGTGGTAATTGGTACACACACACACACCATTACTGCTTAATGCAGTTTAACTGTGACAGCTTACATAGCTTCCGTTACAGGGCAATTTAAGTTCCTTATTTATATATTTTAATCATGTCTGGTATAGATGAAACAGTTGAATTGCTATAACATTAAAAAAACTATTCATAAATAGGTAACAGGTAGATATAATAGGCTGTTTCAGATGGCAAAGTTGTCTTTTCAGTTATTCTAAATTTATTACCATGACTGAAAATAAAATTCTACAAAGAAGTCTTCTCTTTATCTCTGTATGTGTACGGCGGAGGTGTCTGATATTTTCATGTTACTACTTTTCATGTTTCCTATGAGTGACTGATGAGGATTTCATTTGCTGTTCCTTTTTCCCCCAGTTCCCATCAGTTCGATATAGATGTTGAAAGATGCCCCTAGGTATATCATAATCGTTTCCCATCAACCACTTTGCCTTCAGGTTTCTGTGCATGTCCTTATTAAATAAATGTTTGTAGAAGTAAACTTACAATTCTGATTTTCCACTGTGACTTTACTAGCTAGGTTCTTCATCATTCATTATCATCTACCAAACATGCCTCAAGCTTTTCACTTGAATCCAAGGATGCTTGCTCGGGGAAAAATAAATGAACCTAGTACTAACAGAAGCTTTAAAGGGATATGACTTTATGTGGTGCATGATTTCTTCTTTGTGTTTTTCAGGAGATGGAAACAACCAGTTCTGGGGGGATTAAGCAGCTAGATTTTAATTTTCACCTCTTCCCAGAGTGCCTGGAAATTCACACCCCGTCACTGCAGTTTTCTTAGCTATATTTTAAAGACAGGGTTAGGAAAATTCTTTGTTTGCATTTCTTTTTCTGTTTCTATTGTCTGACCTAAATGACACAGAACAATATCTTAAGTGGCTGTACTATCAGGTTCATTTCACAATGAACTACATTTAGCATCCAGTCCAATGAGATTTCTGAACTTTTTTCATATTGATCTTCAATTTTGGATCATACAGCAACAGTATAACTGGGTTTATTCCAGACTATTCTAGGAAACATGGCCCCTAATCATAAATGGGCAACAAAGTACCTGTTTGCAGTAAGTGCATATTTTGTGACTAGTTCATAAGCACTGTCAAAGTGGAGACAGAAAAACATTCTGATAAAAACATCTGTTCATCTAAAGGAATTCTCCTCACTCCTCTATAATTCCCACTGAGGATTGTTTGGAGAACTAGATTAATTTTTTTCTTGATTGCCAGACACTTTCTCACAGCAAAATTCTGGATTTCAGAATCCAGACTAAATTCTGGATTTCAAGAGTTCACTGGAAAGTACTCCGCACGCAAAATAAAGAAGCAGTCAGTTAACTCTTCTCATGCAGTTTTCTCCACCAAATTATTGTTGTTAGTGCTGTGCTTGTTGCAAACAGGTAAAAGTCAATCAGTCCATCCATTTTAAAAACCACCTTGAAATCTATTTATTTGGAAATCAATCTACAATGAGGTGGTATGAACCTTGAAGGGGAAATGTTTTTCCATGATATGATGAACATTTTTGAATGGTCTCGTGCATTTGGAAATTGTTTTAATGTTTCCCCCTTTTATTCCAGTATAAAAGAAACAAATGTTGGGTTAATAGCTATGACTACTTTTGAGACTTTCTACTAATATGCTATGGTACTAAAAGGACGCCAGTGGGATGAAGTATACATTAGCATAATTATATTCATTCCTTTATGCAACAAATTATGTTAAGTGCATACTGTGTACTAGGTACTGCATGAAATATTGGGAGAATAGAGGTGGACAAGACAATTTCCTTCCTCAGGGATTTCTCAATTAAAAGAGAGACCAACAAGTCAACAGTGACCAAATTGTGTGAGGAATGTTTTATCAGAGCTATGAATTTGTGAGAAGCAATTAACTCAGCCTTAGAATAGGAGCTCAGGGAAAGGAAAGCTAACGCTGATCATTCAAAGACAATGGGAGTTGCAGGGGTCACTGGGGATATCAAGCTTTGAGATAATGTGAACTAGAACACAGAATATGAGGTGAAAGGAATTGAAAATAGATAGGAGTTAGATAATTGTGAGACACGAGACAACGGGAAGACAGAGGCCGTTTCCTGAAAGGGCACAAATGTGATTCAAAGATTTTAGCTATTGTTGTGAAAGTTCTTGGGAGGCATTGGGGTCTGTCTGTCTCTCTCTCTCTCTTCTCCCTCTCTCCCCTACTGTCTCTTTCATCCTACTTCCCTTTTTTCTTCCTTCTTTCACTCTATCCTCCCTCCTTCTCTTTCTTCCATATTTCTTTCTTTCCTTTCTCGCTCTCACTCTTTTTCTACATCATTATTAGGTATAATAAAACCACATACTTTAAAAATATACAATTTGATACATTTTAATAGATTTATATATCCATAAAACCATCACCGCAATCAAGATAATGAACATATTCAACATCCTTGAAAGTCTTCTCTTGCCACACTATAATCCACTTCACTATGGCTTAGTTTGCATTTTCCAGAAATTTATATAAAAGAAATTCTACGACTTTTTTTTGTGATCTGGCTTTTCACTGAATGTGAGTATTTTGATATGCCTCCATATTGTATAACATTCTATTGTATGAATATACCAGAATTTGTTTAGCCATTTACCTCTTGATGGACATTTGGGTTGTTTTCAGTTTGTTGCTATTGTAAATAGAACTTCTATGAATGTTCTTATGTAAGTATTTATGTGCAAATATTGTTTCATTTCCCTTGGGTAAATACTTAGGAATGAAACAGATGGACAGTATGATAGATAAATGCTTGTGATTTAAGAAAATGTCAATCTCGGTCCCAAAGTGTTTTGTTTTATGGTTTCTCCAGCAGTGTATGAGACTTCAAGCTGCTCCACAATCCCCCACAAAACTTGGTACAGTCAGTCTTTTTAAATTTTAGTTATTTTAGTAAATGTGTAGTGATATATTATTTTTGTTTAATTTATATTTTCCTAATGACTAGTGATGTTGAAAATCTTTTCCTGTGTTTATTTGGCATTGATGTATCTTCTTTTGGTGAAGTTTCTGTTCAGATCTTTAATTCATTGACTTTTCTTTTTCTTCCTATTAACTTTAGAGAGTTATTTGTATGTTCTTGATACACACCTATTATCAGAAAAGTGTTTGCAATTTTTTCTCCTAATTTGTGACTTTTCATTCTCTTGACAGTGTCATTTGAACAGAATTACTTAATGTTGAGTTCAATTTATCAGTATTTTCTTTTATGGATTGTGCTTTTGATATTATATCTAAGAAGTCTTTGCCTAAACCAAGGTCAAAATTTTTCTGCAGTGTTTTTTCCAGAAGTTTTATGTTTTCCAGTTTAACACTAGGGTGTATGATCTATTCTGTATAAGATGCCCTTTACTGGATTGAGGAAGTTCTCTTCCTTTTCTAGTTGCCTGAGAGTTTTTATGAGGAATAGACATAAGATTTTGTCAAATGTTTTCTTCTGTACCTGTAGAGATAGTCATGTTTTCTCCCCCTTTAACTTGTTGATATTGTAAAATACGTTTATTTTCAAATGTTGAACTAGCCTTGTTCTTCCAAGATAAATTCAATTTGATCATAATGTATTTGACTTTTCATACATTGGAAAAGTAGGTTTGCTAAAATATTAAATTTTTGATCTGTGTTTATGAGAGGTTTGGGTTTGCAATTTTCTTTCCTTGTAGTAGCTTTGTCCAGTTTTTCTATTAGGATAATGTTGGCCTTTTAGAATAAATTGGAAAATTCCTTCCTCTTCAATTCTCTGTTTGTATAAAATTGATCTTCCTTAGAAGTTTGGTTGACTAAAAGTTTGTTTGACACCACCACTGAAGCCATCCTGACTGGAGTTTCCTATGGGAAGTGTTTTAACTAAAAATTCATTTTCTTAATACTTACAGGGCTATTTATATTGTTTTATTCTTATTGAGTGGACTTTGGCAATTTGTGTCTTTAAATAAATTGGTCTATTTTATTCAAGTTACTGATTTTTCTTTGGTGTATATTTGTTTATACTATTTTCTTATTTTAATATCTGTAGACTCTACAGTGATGTCACATCTCGAGTTTTGAATACTGTTGTGTTTACTCTGTTTAACTCATTATTCTGTTTAAAAGTTTATGAATTTTATTGATCTTTTCAAAGAACCGCCTTTCAGTATTATTGATTTCTTTTTATTATTTGTTTGTTGTTTTCTTTAATCTATTCTTGATCCCATTCAGTGTTTTTCTTTTCTGAGACATTGTAGTTTTCCTCTCTAGAAGTTAGATTTGAGTATCTTTCATATTTCTGTTTCTTTGATTTCTTTGCTTAATATGTTCATTTTTTTACTTTCTAGAACACATGGAATATAGTTATACTAAATATTTTAATGTCCCTGCCTATAATTTCTATAATTTTTGTAATGCATATTTTAATTTATTGGTTTTTATCAACGCGGGAAATATTTTTCTGTTTATTTTCATGTTTGGTAATTTATTACTAGACAATGTACATTGTACTTTTTACCATTTTGGGTGTTGGATAATTTTTCTTATAAAAAATGCTCTTGAACTTTGTTCTGGGTAATGATTCAATTATATGAACACATTTGATTTTTAGGGTATTGCTTTGTTAGACAGGGTCAGATTAATGTTTACTCTATTATTATTATATTTTCCACTAGTGAGACAAAATCATTTGGAATGCTTTACCTGTTACACTGTGAATTATTACCTGCTCCACTATGGCTCATGGAAACAATAACTATTCCCAGATCTAGGTGTGCTCCCAAGATTTTTCCCCCTTTTATCCTTTCAGACATTCTTTTCATAGCCTCGGATGGTTTCTTTCTATGCGTACACTGAACACGACAACACTAACTACTCATGGGGGCTCCTCTACAGACATCCAGAGTCCTCTCTCTTTGCAGCTCTCTCCTCTGTAATATTCCACTCTGTAAACCCCAGTTACCTTGACCTCCCTGAACTCTCAGCTCCCTCTGCTTTCTTTTGTAAGACCACCAGGCTTTGCTTGGGTTTCCCCATCCTGTGCCACAGCCTGGAAACTCTCTTTAGGCAATAAAGGGAGGCGTTCATAGGGTAAATTCTGATTTCCCTATCTCTGGCATAACTGTCTTATGTTGTCTGATATGCAATGTTTGACAATATGTTTTACATATCTTAGAAATGTATATATAATATACACATATTTTACAATAAGTATATGTGTATGTGTATATATACACATATATACATATATACACATATATACATATATACACATATATACATACATACATATATACACACATGTATATATATGCACACACATATATATACATACGTATATATATACACACACATATATATATACACACACACACACACACACATACATATTCCAGTTTTTTAGTTTTTTTCAAGCAGAACAGTAAAGTAGGTCCTTGTTGTTCCATCTTGGTTAGATGCAGATGTCCCACTGTAGGTTTTTAAGAATGAAAGAACATAATAATTTTTAAATATCAATGCCAAATGTACCCTGTTGTAGATTATAGAATTTAGAGAAGGCTTGTTAAAATAAGTTTTACAATAATGCAAAAAAAGAGATGTGAACTTGAATGTAGTCGGTTATAGTTGGAACATGAGATAATTATATGTTTTGTAGCCATTGAAAAATAGAGTTTATAAAGACCAAAATGCATGATTGAAAGCGATGATATAATGTTACATTTTAAAAAGTAGGGTACTAGGGTACTAAATTATTTACATTATATTTTGCTAAGTGAGAAAAGAAACCTCCTATAAATCATTATATTCAGAAATAATAGCAGAAACTCACAGCATTGTACCCACTACAATGAATGATTACATTTCTTGCTGTTTTTCTGTATGTTCCAAATTTTGATAGGTGATATTTTCATTATAAGAAAATAAACTTCTAAAGACTTTTAGAAGCCAAAATAAATAGCACTGGAGATTGACTGGTATTATTGGTATAATAGTAAATAAGTATAAAGAGGGAGTTTAGGTTAACTTTCTCATTTCTAGTTTAGGACTTTAATGGATAACTAAGAATTACCAAGGCAAAGCAGCTGTTAGGGGGAACATATTGAGTTTATTTTTGAATCTTTTGAATTTGAAGTATTTGAGGTATAAGTGTCTAATAGGGCATGAGTTTCAAGTCTTTGAAACTTAGAAATGAGCTTTGAGCAAAAAAGATGCATTTAAGAGTCATAGTAGTTGAAGCTGTAGGATTAAATGAGGTTACCTAAATACCTTAATTTTTATGATTTTATCATGATATTTCTCACATTACCTCCATAAATAGACCAACTATTCTATCAAAACCACAATTAAAAAACGTCCTGCCTCTTTGCCTAATAATAATAAATTATAGTATAATTGTATATTTATAATTATAGATTTACCAACATAAAGTCAATTGCTTTTGACAGTATAGTACTATTGGTACTATTGGTTAATGCTGGCCTTTCTCCGAGTACTAGTACAATTCCAAGTTTAGAAACAGGGAAAATACTGTGTTATAGTGACAGATTAAAATTTTCATATATATTAAATCTATGAATGCCGCTGTACTCTAGACTTACTGAAATTAATCAGGGTGTCTTGTTCATCTAGCACAGTGCCTGCTACATAGAAGAAACTATTAAATGCCTGTTGAATGCATGACAAAGGCTGTATAACAATTGAATGAGAGAGATTAAATACACAGGAAATGATGTGCTTCTGGCTGTTATTTCTTGACCACTTTTTCTTGTTCTTTCCTTTCTCATTATGCACATTTCCCTTCTCATTACACACATTATTCCTTCCTCATTACACATAATACTTTTTCATAGATCTACCTATCTATCCATCCCTGTATTCACCCTCAACCCATCTTATTTGCATTTCAATGTAAATTGAAGGTAGTAGTGTACCTCCTATTAAACACTTCAGCATGAATATCTTTTAGCTAGAATTCAAATTTGTTTATAGTCTTTTGATTCCAAGATAAATTCTACATACAATGAAAAACATATTTTAAGTGCATACTCCCTGATTTTTGACACACATATACCTGCAGAACCCAAACCACTATCATCAAAATATAGAATACTACTATCATTCTAGAAAGTTCTCTCATGCTCCTTCCCAGTCAATCCCCTCTACCACTGTCACAGAGGCAACTGCTGTCCTTATTTGTTTCCATTATAGACTAGGCTTAAGCTCTAGAACTTACTATAAATGAGAAAATAAATACATGTTCTTTTTTGTAAATTTTCTTTCACTCAACATGTTTTGATGTTTATGTTGCATTATCAATATTTCAATCTTTTTATTGACAAATAGTATTTCATGATATGAATATTACACAGTTTATCCTTTCTCCTACTAAAGGACTTCCGGGTTATTTCTAGTGTCAGGCTATTGTTATAAAGCTGCTATGAACATTCTTGTGCAAATTTTTTGTGGGCTTACATTTTTATTTCGCTTAGGGAAATAATGTAAAAGTGAGATGGCTGGGTCATAGGCTAAATATATGCTTACTTTTATAAGAAACTCCAGGTCTCCCATTTCTAAAGCACTTATACAATTTTACATTCCTACCAGAAATAGAGGAGAGTTCCAGCTAGTCCACATCCTCACCTGGCCTTGTCAAGTTTCTTCATTTTATTTGTCTTAATGAGTATGTAGTTATCTTACTGTGGTATTCGTTTGCATTTCCCTGATGATTAACAATGTTGAGTCCTTTTTTAGGTTATCCCTGGCCATTTGTATATTCGTTTTTGAAGTCTCTGTTAAAATATTTTGCCTACTTTTTACTGGATTGTTTGTCTGTTTTATTGAATTATGGGGATGCTTTGTAGTTTCAACCTGTGGTTAGGTATGTGTTTTGCAAATATTTTCACCCATTTTCTTAATAGTGCTTTTGATAGGCAAAAGTTTTAAATTTTGATAAAGTCTGATTTATTGTTCTTTTCTTTTCTGGCTAAAGTTTTCTGGGTCCTATCTAAGAAATCTTTGCCTGCCCCCATGTCTCAAAGCTGTTAAAGACGAAGCAATTTCTATTTTCTTGCTCTAACACATACACTTAAATTTGGATTTTAATAATACTTTTTGATGAAAATGACTTATTTGGGTAAAATCAATGGAATGTTTATTTCAATTAGTTCAAAACTAAATGAAAAATATAGGAAGGAGGAAACACAATTTTATGCTTTGTGTTTCTCACTGAAACCAGTGCAGCATCTTGCACATAATGAGTGCTCAAAATATTTGCTACTTACTTTTAACTTGAAATATATGCCCCTAAAAAATAGACATAACCTAGAACTTTACACTTCGAACAATACATTATGTGACTATTGTGCCCACAACTTGCCATATCCTGCTCTCCAAAAAGTAATTACTTGGCTTATTCACTCGTGATTTGATGAAACTCTTTTGTTTTTACTTTGGTTTATCTCTTTTGTTAAAGAGAGCACAGGGAAAGAGAAGCAGGTTTTCATGTCTTTGAGTGGGTTGTGCCTGGGGTTGTAATTTCAATGCCACTATTAAAATCTTGGAGGAGAGAGATTTTTACACTCAGACTCCTACTGACTTTAGAGGACTGACTGAACTGTTAGAAATCACAGTGAAGTCTGGCAGTTCTTTGTAATTCAGCCATAGCCAGACAAAGAGGTTTTGTGTTAAATGAAGTTTGCAAGTCTTGACTGAAGGTTTAATTACCATAGTCATAAGCAGGGCAGACTTTAGGGGGTTTGACCATAACAAATGAATAAGACATTGATGTTCATTCAATAGTGGCAAGTTTCAAACAGAGGATAGGTCTGTTAGTTGGTTTGCATTCTCTTTTGCCTTTCAGAAGACTGAAGGACAAAGTATTACATAATGTTTGGTGATATTGGTGATACTAAGCCTGGGCAGCATCATATAGTGGACTTGAACTCAGACAGTTGTAATGTTGGATCCTAGCTCTGTCACTTACTTGCTTTTTGGTCTTTGTGAAGTTACTGAATCTTTCTGGGCCCATTTCTTGAAGACAGGGAATGGGTCATCCTTATATCATAGTGATGGGTAAAGGTCACTGAGATGATACATGTAAAGAACCTGATCTACCAATCAACATTCTGTAAATGAAAGCTACTATTATTTTATGCTTTATAGTAGTAGTAGCAACAATGCTAGTGCAGTACTCCAACTTAGAGATGGATATAAACACCAAGGCTTTCCTAGAAATGTAGACACAATGGGAAAACATGTTCATCTTTCTCTTTAGTTAGATAGGGATATATTGGTTCATCTTGAAGCCTTCCTT
Organism: Pongo pygmaeus; assembly: GCF_028885625.2. Lineage (NCBI taxonomy): Eukaryota > Metazoa > Chordata > Mammalia > Primates > Hominidae > Pongo > Pongo pygmaeus. Next base: position 109,032,890 of record NC_072379.2, on the reverse strand, counting down.
CCTTCCCTAGTCTCCAAATCATTTGCCATGACCATATGCTCTTCCTTATCACATTTTTTTTCCTAGACCTCTGTCTTCTTTGCTTCTGAAAAATAGCACTTAGAGTGTCAGCACCTCTAGTCATCAACTTGCATTGTCAGCACTTTCCCACCTCCAAGGATGATAAAATCCGAGGGAAATGAAAAATTGTACTTTATCAGGAAAACGCAGATGCTCCTGCCATAATACGCCTTCAGGTTTGCAATGACAAACCTGGCTTGAAGGAAAGGATGTTTAGCAGGAACCAGGAAAATTCTTCCAGGACTGGACTGTGGTCTTGTTATGCTTGTTTAAAGTAGAGGGAAAAGAACTTAAGCAAGTATTTTGAATGACCAAGAGAGGGAGGGAGCAGCTGTTGGTTCAGAGGTCTCTCCCCTTCTGGGCTTCCAGGGCTGGTGTTTTGAGATGTGATGTTGTCGATCCCACTTCTGATGAAGTGATAATCTCTGTATCTTTCCTTAAAACTACCTTAAAACTAAGGTGTTGATATGGTTTGGCTCTGTGTCCCTACCCAAATCTCACCTTGAATTGTAATAATCCCCACATGTTGTGGGAGGGACCTGGTGTGAGGTAATTGAATTATGGGGATGGGTTTTTCCCGTGCTGTTCTCATGATAGTGAATAAGTCAAATGAGATCCGATAAAGAGGAGTTCCCCTGCACATACTCTCTTGACTGCTGCAATGTAAGGCATAACTTTGCTCCTCCTTTGCTTTCTGCCATGATTGTGAGGCTTATAAATTACCCAGTCTTGGGTATGTCTTTATTAGCAGTATGAGAACAGACTAATACAGGTGTTAACTCTGTAACCCTTCAGGTGCCTGAAGTTTGACTCAGCAAGAGGTGGAGCAGCCTGGACATACATGTCAGAGGGCATCATAAGCCACAGGGCCTTCAGGAATGTGTTCAGGGAGTGGGAGAGGAGGAATGACACATAGTCTCTGTTCCTTTGCTCTTCCCTGCACTGGGTCATTATTGGGTGGAAAAAAAAAGTCACTTTAAATTCTTCTCCACTCAAAGGGACTTCTTAATACAAAAGCAATCTAATAATCCAACTGAAAATTATTGTGTCCATTAAAAGAAGAGGTTAATTCAACAAATGTCTCCCAATAAATAAAGCTACTCATGCTAGCAAAATTGTGTTTTCCTCTTTTATATCTTTTAAAAATAATATGAGAATTTTCTTTCTAACATCTAATTATGTTTCATAAGATTAGGGGCAAGGAATCTACTTTTTCATTTACTGATTCAGAATTTGCTATTATAGAATAACAGTGACTAAAAGAAAAAGACATTGATATTAGATAAGGAAGAAAAAAATAAGTTACATAAGAATTTGGTCCTGTGCTCTTGATAACTTTGCCTAAAGGATTTTGGGGTTTAAGATAAAACAATTCAGTCATTAATCTAGTTTCCCTCTCCATCCTGTTTCCCCTTCATGGTAGTAATAAGACCTACTAAAAGTGAAAAAGTTGATGAACTAAAAGTATTTGATAAAGAATAATCCATCTGGAAACACAGTATTCCAGAAAATAATTATACTTCCAATAATAATAATTAAAGAAATAATATCCTTGGAATTACAATTATCAAAATTTTTCCTGGCATCACTGCATATTTTCTGTCCACCCTAGTAAGAATATCAAGGACAGCCCTTTGGTTATTAAAACAGGAATGCACTTTGATCTGAGGGAATAATCAACTTGCATGAAAACATTGCACTAATGATCTTCTTCCTAAAGGGGATACTAGAGGCTTTTGTCTGCCATGTGGGTGGCATGAGTCATTTATTCATAGGCAGCAGGCCTGCCCGAGATGGGGAGAGCTTTGAAGGCAGTGGGAATGAGATGGGAGTTTGGGGAGATAGGAAAGTGCAATTGTGCCCAGCAGTCACAGAAGCTCTATTGAGCTTCAGGTTTCCCTTCAGGTATATTACCTTAAAGTTTAAGGAACTTCCACAAGTCTCAGAAGGGAAAGGGGTTGCAGCCCTTCTTAATTTTCTACTCTATAACCTGGAGTTTTAATCAGTCCTATGGCTTTTGTTTCACTTCGTTCAGAAAATATTAATTTCTAAATGTATAATGACAATTGTGATTATTGTTGTTCTGTATATTGAGATTTAAATGAAAGACGAAGCCGTAAGCAATATACCCTAAAAATACTCTTGAAACCCTCATAACACTTTTGTCCATTTGTACGTTTTAAAATAGTGGAGCTTTATTCTGACTTTTAAATTTTATCGTGGAACTTACGTAAGATTCACAAAGGCAGATAAGATAGCAATTATCGGCTGGGCACGGTGGCTCACACCTGTAATCTAGCACTTTGGGAGGCCGAGGTGGGTGGATCACGAGGCCAGGAGATCAAGACCATCCTGGCTAACACGGTCCCGTCTCTACTAAAAATACAAAACATTAGCTGGGCGTGAGGGCGGGCGCCTGTAGTCCCAGCTACTCAGGAGGCTCAGGCAGGAGAATGGCGTGAACCCGGGAGGCAGATTGCGCCATTGCACTCCAGCCTAGGCGACAGAGTGAGACTCCGGCTGGAAAAAAAAAAAAAAGATAACAATTATCACTCATAATTTTAGCAAGAAATAGTATCTGTTAATATGTTGGTATACTTACTTCTAGTCTTGTATGTTTTATGCACATTTAGACGTTAAGTAGTCCAAGCTTAGTAGAGTATGTATGTTAAATGTTTAATTTTTCTGCTATTATTAACAATCAACTAGACTATGTTGCCAAGTTTCTTAATAAAAACTTGTGTAGATTCCAAAACTTTCTAGTCATTTCCAATTTTTAAAATTAAATATTGAGAAGGAAAAACAAAAATAAAAGTAGACCAGTCTTCTCTGTAGTTGAAGACTTTAATCTTATATCCTATTTAAACATGTTCTTGCCTCCATCTGTAACCAATTTTTAGATAGAGAGGACATTGGGGAAGAATAGGCTTTGCTCTTCTTTCCCTTTTCTCTGCTCCCTTACCACATAGGGAGAGATGTGTGATCTGCTCAAATACCCCTCCTTTTCATTCTTATATCTTGCAATTTGTATGAGAGCATTGTCTACCTCTGGACCAGAAAGAAGGAGATAGAATTGATTGACTTTGCTTAGGGGATAAACATTCCCTCTTACCCATGGAGTCTGCACTTCTGATGACTCTTCCAACTCCAGTAATTTTGTTTGTTTTGCTCCTTCTCCCTTATTCTTCCACTGTGTAGGCTGGTATTAGGGGGATTGAGGAGGGGGTAGTAAGGTGGTTGCAGTAATAGAGCATAGTTACCTCAATAAACTCCGAGAGAGGTTTCTGACTCATTGGTGTCTCTTTTTGGAAAGTGAAGAAAGTGAGGTAATTAGAGCCATGTCGTCCACAGTTTTGATGATAGCAGACAATTCCAGGGCTATAGGAAAGTTCCCACTTAACCCGCTGTTATGCATATATAGAGGAAATGAATGTAATATGTGGAAACATGTTAAGATACTTTTCTCATTTGCCTTTTATCATACATGCTCTTTTCTGCAGTCAGTTTAAGGCATCCTTCTGCCCATCTTGGTGCTGTGTATGTGGGAGTAGTGGTGGAATAAATTGTTACAGCAAAATTCAATGAGAAAATTTTCAGCTTCTGACTTCCAAAATAGAATTTTACAATAAAACACCTACTTTGAAAGCCAAGCATTATATACAGAGAATATTCTAAATTTGTTGTATCAAGAATCTAATTATAAAGACTGAGATTATAAGGTGTCTTGCATAGTGCAGCCACCTATCATGGCCAGGGAATGAGAGAAATTGACAGAGGGAGAGCAGGAAAATTAAGAGAAAATAGAACCCTACCAGGACACAGAGGTTATGGAATGGAGAATGAAGATCCTACAAAGCAGAGGAAGAAGAGAATAAAGCACTTGGACCTCAATTCCCTTCCTTTGAACTTTGACCTGGAGTGTCAGAGGAGTTTTAGGTAAATTGAGAAAAGTGCCAAGAATTCTTTTTTTTAGTTCCTTGCAAGAAGATTGTCTCAAATGATGCCTTTAGCAATCTGAGGGTGATTACATCAAAGTAAATTCAATGGTGCAGTCTAGTTAGAAGAAAGCTCAGACTTGAAATTTCTGAGACGTTCTCAGTTTTTGCAGGGCAGGTATGTATGGGATCCATACTTCCCACAGCCCCCTGACAATGACTGAGAATAGCTGTACTGAGAGACAGTGGGGCTCTGTGAAGCCTTCCATAAAGAGAGGCAAATTGATTTGTAATAGATTCTGTGAGGTATACGGTCTAGGACAAGAGAGACAGAGGAAGAAAAGCATACAGAACAGAAGGTTTTTCCAGGGCCAAGGAGCATTGACATCTGATCACCACAGCAAAAGAGGAAATTGGTCTTTGTAAAAATGTGAAGCACAGGACTTTAAATTCTACCAGCAGGACATGCAGTAGAGACTTCACTATGGGGAGTAATGGCATCCAAAGTAACTACCCTATTGAAAACTCCCTATCCACCATCCCCTTACCTTCTAAGAGGTCACAATAAGTTCCACAGATGCCAGATATCATCCTGAGTAGATATGGTAGAGAGAGGATGACTTAAAACACTGGACATTTAGCTAAAGGCCTGAGATAACTAGAGAAACTATTGATGTTAGACAGAGTACCAGACCTGAAATCCAGTCTTTTTTCTTCAACAACTCAGCATGTGTTTATAGGTGCATAAGGGAACTGGGATTGTCCACTTTAATGTTATCTATGGTATTTATTACAAAAAGTTATTGTGGGAGATCAGCCAGTGTGGCAGAAGAAATTATAGGAATAGAAAGAAGAAAACCTTCTTGGAAGGCTGAGGAGTTTTGCATAACTTCAGATAGTTTGGCTGAAGGCAGCCAGATTCTCTTTTCAGGAGCCAGAGAGCTAAGGGCACAGATACAAAGGAATGTAGAGTAGTTTATCTAAATAGCTTGTTTACTCATGTGGTCCTAAAATCAACCTTTGATCATTCGAGGGCAGGATGGCCCTCTCAGGGGTGGGGGCAACCAGGTTAGTTACCCACAGGTGTGTTGACTTAAAGCCTTTGTCAATTAAATCTGCACTAAATAAATGCAAGCGCTGTCAGCTTGGAGGGGCTGCAAACTCTCTTCAGCCCCTAGTGTCGGTAGCCCCCTGGCCCGCTCTGTCACTGAATATCCATGTCTGAGTACGTGTCTCATCCATCATGCAGCTGGGGTCTGCAAGACAGACTCCTGCAAGTTATACAAAGAATGTCTAATTTTATTGTTTTAATTACTCACTATTAGAAAAGTGCTATATTTAATAATGTTCTAAAAACACATTTATATACACATGAGGAAGTATTTTGTTAAAATGTGTCTTTAGACATAGAATTCCCAGCCAAAGGTTACACGCATTTGCAATTTTGGTATATTTTGCCAAATTATCATGAAGACTGCACCAATGTTCACTGCTCACAATACTGTATAGGGCCTACTTTCCCATGTAGTCCTTTAAGCAATATCTAGTCAAGTTGAAAATGCTCATAGCCCAGAACTCAAGCTTAAATTTTTAAACCTATAACTTTGAGAAAATTTTCCCTAATTTACAAGAAGACTTGCATAGAGATATTGACAGCAGTTTTTAAAGCATTAAATGTGTGCACTGTGAAAAATTGGATATAAAGCAAATATTTACCAATAGTAATTGATAAAGAGTGACACATTTAAACAATGGGATGCTATATAAAAGTTGAGTGTATCAGGATAACATGAAAAGGATTTCAATATATAATAGGGAATTACAAATATGAGTTGCAGAAAGTTACTGCTATGTTTGTAAACTCATATGGAAATTTGGTCCTCAATGTAACAACGTTGACAAGTAGTGAGACCACTAAGAGGTATTTAGGTCATGGGGACTCTGCCCTCATCAAGGGATTAATACCCATCTCATGGGTATTAATTAGTTCTCATGGCAGGGGCTAATGAATTAAGGGTGTTAGTTATCACAAGAGGGAGTTGCTATAAAGGTGAGTTGGCCTTCCTCTGTCTTCCTTCGCCTCCTTTGTTGCCAAGTGGTGCCTTCCACATTATAAAGCAGCAAGGAGGCCTTCAGCAGAAGCTGATGCCAGCACCATGCTTTTGGACTTTCCAGCCTCCAGAACCATGAGCAAAAATAAACTCTTTTCCTTTATAAATTCTGTTTATAGCAACAGAAAGAACCTCAGGCATTCTGTTAGAGCAACATAAATTAACAGTTACATACTATATATTATTTATGGGTATCTATGTTATCAAATGGTAAAAGAAAATAAATACTGGAGATATAGTCAGCATATCTCCAGTAATTTTGCAGAGAGGTTCCTTTTACGTTGGGAAGGTAAGAACTGGAGGACCATACAAACAGGAATTCTACTTCATCTATTATGATTTATTTATTTGTTATTCCATATTATTATTAATCTTTAACAAAGTGACATTAACATTAATCAATTCTGTGTATGAGGTATGTAAATACTGATTTCTTCTCATATATTTTTTCATTTTCTAAAAAAGAAGAAATCCAGTCTCCTTGGTTCTTAGCCTCTAAGATCACCTTAGCTCAACAGCATGTAAACTTCATGTCTATTTACTGTACAAATTTTACACACACAGTAGCAGAGTGTTTGAACCTCTGCATAATTCATAAGATTAATATCAACAATCTAGTCTTCCTGAATTGCTCTATTTTCTGGCCTATTTTTCTTTGCCCAAGTGACATTCAGAAAATCATTCAAAACACTTAGTCACTTTCAATTATTAGTTAAATGATATGTTTAGAACATTTCCTTAGCATTATTAAATTAATAATGAAGAGTTGATTATTTACATAGTAGTCAAATTTTCACTAATCTATTAATTGGCTGAGTGAAGTTTTTAAAAGAAAAGATTGTAATCAATCAAACTAGTTCTGAACTGGAAAGCCAAAATATAAGGGAACCTTGTAAAGTATCTATGGACTCTGACATGTGTGTTGCACGTGAGAAAATCAAATTGCCAACTGTTTATTCTGTCCTATTACATTTTAAATTTATCAATCTATTTCTTTCATTGGTTAGGTTGCTTATGTCTTATATAAAAAGTTCTTGATTATGTCAAGGTCATAAAGTCTTCTCAATTTTTTTCTAATGATTTCAAAGGAGCTTTTGTTGTTTGTTTTGTTTTCATTTAGACTCTGACCCAAATCCCCAGATTAATAAGGGCTCTTTCCAGTTAGAGCCTCCATATCACTAAGAGCAGTGTTTCTCAAACAAGCATTCATCAGAATTACCCAAAATGCTTGTTACAACACAAGTTAATGGGCCCCATATCCAACATTTCTAATTCAGCATGTTTAGCACAGGTCAAATAATTTTCACTTCTAATTAGTTCCTAAATGATGGCGATGCTGCTAAACCAGGGACCATACTTTAAGAATGATTAATTTAGAAAATAGTCTTTAACCTCAGACTTACCCAAAGAGCTGGTAAAAATTTGTGTGTCTACCTCTTGCCCAGATCACTTAAATTATCAGCCAATTGGCCTGGTGTGGGGCTCACACCTGTAATCCCAGCACTTTGGGAGGCCAAGGAGGGCGGATCAGGAGATCGAGACTATCCTGGCCAACATGGAGAAACCCTGTCTCTATTAAAAATACAAAAAAATTAGCTGGGCGTGGTGGCACGTGCCTGTAATCCCAGCTTACCCAGGAGGCTGAGGCAGGAGAATTGCTTGAACCACGGAGTCAAAGGTTGCAGTGAGCCGAGATCGCGCCGCTGCACTCCAGCCTGGCGGCAGAGCAAGACTCCGTCTCTGGAAAAAAAACCAAACAAACAAAAAAATCAGCCGATTTAGATAATCCTTCTTTGAATTTTTCCTGTAGACAAAGTCCATAGTTAGCACATATATATGTGGGTATATATGTGGTCCTATCTTGGGTTTTTGACAGTTTTTAAACTACTTATTCTGATAATCTTTACACTTTTTACTCCTATTCTTTATAGTTAGTGCAGGGTTTCTCAGTATCTTTATGTGGAGGAACAAGACTCATACTTGCTGATCCTCTCTGGCACCTCTTGTAGAATGTATAGCTCTTTGCTTTGGTTTCAGAATCTATTAGAGCCCATCAATTTAAAACATTCTGCTTATTGTTTGTATTAGAGACTTAGAGAAATAAATGACAATAATAAAAACAGCAAATAATTATAGCTGAAAGAGTAGGTTCTCTTATTATCAGCTCTTTACAGATAAGTAAATTGAGTCCATGGAAACAAATACTATGTTCAGGACTATGTAGGCAGTGTGGTTCAGTCCTAGTTCCATATCCTAGCAGTGTGGTTTCAGAGGCTTCATTGAATGGACCTAGTAAACCTGGATTCACTGAGGGCAAATGGGCAGAATGATCTATTTATTACTCTTATGTGAATTTTTTTAGTGGGTAGCAGGCAGATAATATGAAAAATCACACCCTTGTTTATAAGCAGGAAGATCCTCCTAGGTGGTCTCATTGCACAGGGCAGGAGAGAGACGAGGCTAAACTTGACATTAAGACAGATGGATTCAAGCGACAGAAAAGCCCAGTTATAGCTTCTAAAAATTCCTCCACATTTCTGTTCTGCTGCTGATGTACTCTCTGAATTCCTAGAACAATTATGAAATTATACTTCTCCTTATATCACTTCCTTTACATTGTGGTATGTTGTGAGGGAAAAAGCTAAATTTGTGCTCAGTTTATTATCCTGAAAGGAAGAATTGCTGGATTTCTAGCTTTGATCCTACCATAAATAGCTCTATAACCTTTAAATAAATAACTTTATCTTGTTGGGCCTCAATTTTTCTTCTGAAAAGTTAGTAATTTGTATTAGGTGATTTTAAACGATGCTTTCTAGTTCATTCTAACAGTATAAAATAAAATTATTTAGCTCCAAGTATGACAAGATAAATCTTATAGGAAGAATGAACTGTTCCCACATTGTTATTCTCAGAATTGTTAAAAGTGTCTCATCTTAGTGATTTATTGTGATCATACAATTTCCAAAAGAAAAATATTTACCCAGTTTTCATGAAAAACAGTAAGAAAAAAAATCACTTCCAAATTCAAAATCAAAATAAGAGAGAGAGGGAAACAGAGAGAGAGAGAGAGAGAGAGAGACTTTCTGATCTTGAGGTACTTTTAGGCAAACAAATGAGAAAAAAGATAATTTTAACTCACAATACTCTAATTTTGCATTTATTTATTTATGCATATATAAAGCATTTTGTGATGCATAATTAAAATTGCTATAGCTATGTCATATATTATCACAGTTACTGCCATTACTAGTGTGTATTATATTATAAACCTCTCTTCTGTTTTCAGGGAGGTGAACTGACAGTGGCATACAGAGGTCTCCAATAGCAGGCAACATTTCTTTGTGTTTAAAATACTTCATGAAAGAATCTCCAGCCAAGAGAGCATTTCAAAGCATAGTCACCTATGAATAGATACACCCTGCAGATATGAACTTGAAACACACACACACACACACACACACACACACACACACACATTTTTTCCTTTCAGTAAAAGACTTTGGTAGCACTCATTATTTCATTAATGGTTGAGTTGCTGTGGAAGTTAGAGAATAATTTCAAATACAACTGTCTTGATATCCTTCCAAGATATGTGCATGCTCAGGTAATTATGTTATATACTTCTGACTTCTAAGACACGTATCTTTTTATTTCTCTATATGTGTTTGCTGTAGTCTGCAAAGTAGGACTTATATTTTTTACAGTGGTGAAGCATTTTGTCTTGAAGATTAGTTGCTCATTTTTAAAAGTATTTTTCTTAAGGTAAACCGTGAACTGATATAGTAAGCAATTTGGAGATTAGATCAGAATTAAAATTTAAGTAGTACTAGTTAACAGTCGTTCCTTTCGATAAGTCCATATTACTGTTATTATGTTTAGGTGGCTGATACTTTGGCTGTATCTGTGGTTTGAATATTCAATTTTATTAAGCAACAGTTGTATAAATAAGGTCATGATATCTTAGGCTAAGTCTCCGGAAAACAAACTCTGAGATGGAGATTTGCATGCTGTAGGTTTATTGGCTATGTGCTGTTAGAAACAACACCTGGAAGGGATTGAGAGAGGCAAGATAGGTGGAAGGAAAACATAAACTATGATGCAGTTGCAACAGTGGCCTTGGCCAAGTCGATGGGGAGCTCTTGAGTTGGCATGGCCCTTCAGGGTTATGAATCAAAGCAAGGGCTGTATCTTTGTGCCCTGCATGGACATCATTGGATGTGAGCTGTCCCCTGAGGAGGGAATGTAATGTTATGTGAGGCAGCTCACTTCTGCAAACAATGACTTCTAAACAAAGGTCTGAAAACATTGTGTTTAAGACTAAAAAACTAATACTCTGAGACAGGCGTGGTATAAGAGGACCAGAGTTTTATGTTTTCCACAAATTATGGCAGAGAAATGGTATAGAGACTATGGGTATTAGAAGCCAATGGTGAATTTCCATTTAGTAATTATACTTAAATATGAAAATGTATTCCAAAATTATGTGTATATCTAATATGCATTTCCTAAGGAACTCAAAATTTAAGTCATCAAATTTGTTTGATTTAAGATGTTTCTTTTAATGGCATAACTAAGAATAAATATGCAACCCGAGTAGGGAATGTAAATAAGTGTGGGAATGTATATGAATTTATATAGATCTTTTCACTACATATGTTTGCAGAAGATGTCATCATATATCCTGCATGTCCTGTGAGTGTCTAAAAGGGCTTTCTGATAATTGTTAGCTTGGTCTAATATTAAGTTTGTTTAAAGCCATATATATGCATGTATCTAGAATCCAACCCTGTCTCACAAGTCTATACCATCAACACTCTGGTACCCATCATCTCTTATTGCAATAAGCTTTTACCTGGCCCCTCTGCTTCTATCTTAGCCTCTTACCTGGTTCCCTTAGCCTTGATCATCATACAGTCTGGTTTTAGCACATCAGCCTGTGTAATATTGTTAAAATGTAGGTAAGATCGTGTAATTACTTTGCTTAAAATCCTCTCCCAGTTTCCCATCTCATTTAGAGTAAAAGTTGAAGTTCTTAAAATGATCTGAGGGCCCCACATAATCTGACCTCTAACCTCTTCTTCTCCCAACCTGCCATCACTTGCTCTGCCCTGTGCATACTGCTGTCTTTACATACTGCATGGCATATGCCATGCCCTGGGGATTTTGCACTTGCTGTTTTCTCTGACTGGAGTGCTCTTTCTCCAGATAAATTCCATGGCTTGTGATATGGTTTGGATTTGTATCCCCACGCAAATCTCCTGTTGCATTGTAATCCCCAATATTGGAAGAAGGGCCTAGTGGGAGGTGATTGGATCATGGGGTCAGATTTCTCCCTTGCTGTTCTTGTAATAGTGAGTTCTCATGACATCTGGTTGTTTAAATGTGTGTGGCACCTCCCCCTTTTCTCTTCCTCCTGCTGCCATGTAAGACGTGCTTGCTTCCCCTTTGCCTTCCACCGTGATTGCAAGTTTCCCGAAGCCTCCCCAGCCATGCCTCCTGTACAGCCTGCAGACCCATGAGCCAATTAAACCTCTTTTCTTTACAAATTATGCAGTCTCAGGTCGTTCTTTATAGCAGTGCAAGAATGAACTAATACAGCTTGCTTCTTCACTTCCCTTAGTTATTTACTCAAAAATTGTTTTCTCAGTGATTCTTCCTAAATATCCTACCTAAAATTTTAATAATCATTTCCTGCTTTCATATGCCTGGCTCTTTTCTTTTTCTCCTTATCACTATTTAGCATTATTTGCATTTTACTTATTTTTGTTGCTTATAGTTTGTCTCCTCTACTGGAATAAAAATTACCTGAGGGCTGAGATTTTTTTCTTTTTTATTTCTCTCCCTATCCATAGTACTAGAAATGATGCTTAGCATATAATAAGCACTCAATACATCTTTGCTGAATGAAAGCAGATTTAGATGATAAATGTGCACATATAGTTAATACTTCTGCACAATTGGTCTCCATTGTCAAGTGGCTCCGAGACAAAGCTAACACATGATGGAAGAAGGAAATATTTTTATAGGGTGTCTTCTGCTTTCTCTAGAGATTAAGAGTTTTCACTACAGTGAGAGGTTCCTTAATTAGCGCTAATTATGCTCTAGGCCTTCCTACATGAGTTGACCAGGAAGCAGAAAGGAGAGGTGTCTCTTTAGAACCATGCAAGCTTGTTTGTGCCCCACTGTGAATCTGCGAAACAGCACTGTTACCCTGTGGGTGTCAAGAAGAAGTAGCTGAGGGTGAATGTGAACAATAAAAATGTCATACTGGTTATTAAGAAACTATATCTTATTTTTTTCTTTCCAAACTAACCATTCCCTAGGTTCTGTTTAAAACAAGGCAAGAAACTCTAAGATCAATTTAAAAGAGATTAGCTCTAGGTAAAACCCAAAGTCTGCTTTCTATGAACTCTTCTCTGAATTCAATATACAACAAATGTTTCAATGTTATTTGCAGCATGAATGTAGCAAGCATTCTTATGGAAGTTGTAAGAGAGATGTTTTAGAGTTTCAACTTGTTTTTGAAAAGGATGTTAAAAATCTGGTTTTCAGTTTGCATTAAGAATTACTTTTTCATAACATCACTGGGTGTCAAATGCAAAGCAGGCTTCTTACATATGACATCTATCAGTTTTATAAGTCCCAAAGGATCTGTGCTGCCAGATGTCAGCTCTTCCCCTATCACACTTCTAGGACTAAGACAACATTAGAAAAAAATATGTCTAACTAGGGGTAGACAATCTTGAGGCACAGTTAAAAACTGGCTGAGAACAAAGAGCATGGCTGTTAAGCATATAAGGCATGCATGAGCTCTACCTGCTCCATGTGTTATCCATGACTATCATAGTTACAATCACCTCAGGACTCCTAACAATGAGGAACCTGGAGACAACTGTTAAGAGCACCACAGGCATTAACCAGCCTGTGACCTCTTACTTTAAGAACACTTTGGATACTATTCTAAAGCTATTCATTATAGTAGGATCCTCCTGCAAGTCTGTGCTGGCAGCAAGGCATAAGAGATGGCTTATAGTGCAGTTCTTCTAAGTCCTGAATACTAAAGATAGAGCATGCTGCTAATCTATCCTCTTTGCTTTCAGTGAAGCCTCAGAAAAACCAAAATAGCTTATAGCCTATTAGGATGCAGGTGGTATAGGATGCTAACCACCTCATCACTGTGGCTAAATATCTAGGAGGAAAGTCATGATTTATACATTTTCAAGTCTTCTTTGGCTGCAGAATTTTTATGTTTGGAGGCTCAGCAGAGATTGGATTTTCATAAGCAAAGATTCTGACACAATATTCACATGCCCTCAAATGTTCAGTTGCATGACCAGTCCTTCTCAATCTTGTAGACAGAATATTTGAGAAGTTGTTCTGTTCTAAGCAAAAAAGAGAAATTATCAATGGGCTGTTTGGCTTTATTAAAAATGAGGTTTTTTTAAAAAAATATGGGATTTTAATTCCCAAGGGTGGCATTAAGATAGGGTGATCCATTGTCTCTCTACCATTGTCTGTAATCACATTCTGGTCTTTGAGCACTGCTGTGGCATTAAGATATTCTGTGTGGGCTGAGCGCTGTCAGTGCCTGAGAGTGAAATGGAGCCCACCATACCCTGGCTCTGTCTATTTGAGGCCTTCTAAGGCCTAAAAAAAATTGCAGGCAGACATTTACCGGTTAGAAACTAAAGAAGGTGGCTGCTCTTTGTCTTTTACTCTGCTAAGCCATCAGAGGATCTATGTGAGATGCCGACACATTCTAAAGAATGTAAACATTTCACCTAATCTCATGGTTCTTTTGTTACATATCTCCAAAATCCTAGAGTTTTAGATGATTTGTTTGCATTCTGCTTTTACTCTAAATGTTTTGCTATTGCATAGACAGAGTTATGTGTGGCAAAATGTGCAAGTCTTAAGCATTTGAATATTAAGTCAGAAGTTGCAAAATGCTCTCTGTACCATCCAGATAAACTATCTGTGCTCACAAGAAGCTCTATATTGTATGAGTGAGAACAATTAAACCTTGCTACCTCTTTCTCTCTTTAAGCCTGTACACACCAAAACACCACAGTTTGCAGTACCCTTCTTTTTCCTTTGCCACAATACCTCTAGTGTGGGATAATTAGATTGCTTAGTGGTGCAGGGCAGTGAAGCATGGAATACCTGGCAACATAAACTGTACAGAGGATTCCACACATTCTATGTGCATTGGACCAAAAGAGAGGAATAATGTTGACAGAACAGGGATGCTGCAAGCATTAGAAAGGATTAAAGCAAAGCTTGGTTGGAAGGATCTGCTAGCCATGTGACTCTCTGGAGGTATTATGAGTTTCTCAGATAAAAAGGTTAGTTGTTCACATTAGCTTTCTGAAAACATCAACACTATTTCTCTTACAGGCTGTCTGACTGTATTTCCATTTTGCAGACTCCATGGAAATTTTGAAAGAATTTTCCGTTGTTCCCAAAAAGAAAGAAGGAGTAATTTTCCAATATGAAGAGATTAGCTTGTTGCAGTTCAGCCCTGCCTTTTATGCAGCAAGCCTGCTCTTTCTCATCCATGCCTTTATGGAAAGGCTCAAATGTATTCTAACTCTCTCATTGCACATCTCATTGTAGCTGCTGATAAAATGCACTGTAAAGGACACAAAGACAATCTCATGAAAATGAAAAGAAATTATTCAGAGCACCATAGACCAGGTAAAAGGCAGAGGCAAATTACAGTTTTTCCTGCCTTTGGGTTACTAGCCTATCAATGGTCCAAAACTAAAACTTGTATCTGTATTGGTGAAACTTGGGAATGTTCTTGCATTGAGGCATCATTTGACAGGGAGATAACAACTTGTATTAAGAAAGTGAGAGCATCTTTTGGAAGACTGACAGGAATGGTAATGGAGCAATGTGCCACATAGACGAAAATCAACGCTTCAAAGTAAGAATAGTATTTAATTCTTTTTGTAGACAGAGTGAAATTCTTGGTAAATTACAGCAGCATTAGTGTTGTTCTTAGTCCAAAATCAGATAGTGGAACAGAGTATCTGAGAATCTAAGGGTACTCAACTGTTATAGATTCCAGTGAAGTAGGTTTTATCTCCTTCCTGGGCATCTGTTGTGTTCATTCCCAGCTCCTGGCCATATCCATACTATTCCCTTTTCTGAAATTCTTTCCCAGCCCCTCCTCTTATGCAAATACTATCCATTCTTTATAATATAAGCCAATGGCAATTGGTAAAATCTATATTCCACCACTAAATTGTGTATATATATATTATTCACCTTATTCTTGATTACAACTTTATAAGGTAAATACTACCATTCTCATTTTACAAGTAATTAAACTGGAATCTATAGAAATTTGGTAACATGTCCAAACCCATTCAGTTAGTGAACAGAGGAATTCAGATTTTAATTTAGGCTTCTGACTAGGCCGCCTCATGCTTTTAACCCTGTGCTAAACTACTTCCTATAGTAGGCCAAATATCCTTATATGTTCCATTAAGCATTCACCATCAACTCCTGTTTATGGCCATACGCTTTTTAAAAATTCCAACTGCACACATTGTTTATAACATTCATTCCAGCACTTGAACTTACACTGTCCTAATAGTTATTTAAGATCTTTATTAAATAAACATTTTCGCATGAAATATTATACATTCTTTAAGGGATATATATCTATCTCTATCTATCTATCTATCTATCTATCTATCTATCTATCTATCACTGTATTCCTAATTCTCTGGTGGCCTGATAGTAAATACTCAATTATACCTATTAATTGAACTAAATAGGTTGGTTAATTTAGATGCAATCTGTGACCCATTTTGCTAGGTATTACTGAATCATGGCCATGGAAACTTCTACCACATTTATATGATCACCCCTTTAAAGTGTCAAGCTGATCAGAGCACTGTAGAAAGTCAGCTCTATTGTGTAGGCAGGGAAAGTGAGCACATTCCCGAACAACAATTCAATAGTGAATAGGCCACAGGGCTGTCAAGTAAGACACTAAAGGGATGTGCTGAAAACAAGCCAAAAGCAATGCAAAAATCAATAAAGACATCTGAGAAATAGCTGGGGTGGACCAGACCTGCTGGGCAGGCCTGCCAGGCAGATGTGATCTAGTTTATCCATAAACCAACCAACCACTGCTACAGAGAACAAACAGAAGAGATGTAAGTGGGCTTAGGCTCCCCTTATTGAGGCTCTGAAGAGACATAACAAGATAAACACATACGTGTAATTGACACTTCTGAGAGCGCAGGTCACCAGTAACCCTGTAGGTTAATTCTGAGCATCCTAGGAACACCCTTGGCAGGGTACAATTACGAGTAAAATTACTGTTACAGAAGATGTTCCATAGTTCAGTGATTAAGAAGATGGGGTCCGAGATGAGGCCACTTGCTTGACCATCCCTTAGAGATATGAAAACTTGCGCAAGTCACTCAACATCTCTGTGCTTCTTTATCTTTGTAAAAGAATTACCAGTAGTAAAACTGTCATCTGAAAGTTGTGAGGATTAATGAGATCATGCTGGACATGTTATGAATCTTCCATAAATGCTAGCCTTTACTACAATGACAATCATTATTTTATTATTAGCAAACTGAAAAGTTCATGAAACTAGTCTCAGAATTTCAATACTTTTTGAGACTTGAAAAACATTTTTTTAAACCTATTTTAGAAAGAACAAACTGAGAACCAAAGAAATGTGATTATTTTCCCAAAATCTTAAATCCTTATAATGATAGAGCTAAGATTAGAATACAAAGCGTCTACTTCTGGGCTTTTATTCTTTCCATTTACTTCCTATTCTCATGTCTTCCGTGGCCGTGTACCAATGCAGTCCAAATGGATCTTCATCCAAAACTACACAGGAGGAAAATGAAAGAGTCAAATGTTGCTATAATTATCCTACATTTTTCACATGTGCACTTAAAGTTGAGTAGGGCCTCATCTTCATTGCAAGGTAGTACATAGTAAAAAGAAGTCGTGTCATATTAGCTATTTAAAATAAAGGAATCTATCTATATGCATATAAATTTTTAGTGCAATTCTTGGCTGTGATAAATAGGTGCTCAATAATGAGTATAATATAGTGAGAGAAAAGGATATATGTGGTAAATGTGAGCAGTGATAGCATCCAAAACTATACATTTCTCTATAAATATTTATGAGAAACTACTCTCTTAGGTACTAGGTAGAGAGGTCTAAACAAAATCGCCTTGGGCCCTGCTTATATGGAGCATATAGATAAGCTCCATATAGGTAGTATAGTTATCTATTTTATATATATATGTATATAAAATATAGCTCCATTTAGATAGATCATAAGGAGTAAGTAAATAAATAAAAGTATTATTCACAGTTATAAAAAAAGTGCTATGAGGGAAAATTAGAGGGCTGAGACAGAATGTTGGAAGAGAACTTGTTTTAAATTGGATGGCAGGGACAATCTTGTTGAGGAAGTAACATCTAAGCCAAGATACCGAGGACCAAGAGAATACAACGACCAAGAGAATACAACCACCAACAAGGTTGGGTGGAGAAGCCCTCTAAGTAAAAGGAGTCAGTCACATGGGTCAAAGTTCTAAGGAGATAAACCTTGATGTATTAGCTAAGAAAAGGCTAAAATGATGTGCAGAGATACAGAGAGTGAGAGTGGCTGAGGAACAAATTGAAGGTGGGAGAAACAAGTAAATATAAATTTGTTCAGAGCTCTGTAAGCTATCGAGAGGAATTTAAATTTAATTGTAAGGATAATGGGAGATTATTGAAAGGATCCAATTAAGGTTTTCTGCTTTATGGTAGATGGGTTGTGGAGGCAAAATGGAAACAGGGAGACCAGTTAGGTAGCCAGTCTAATAGTTCAAGACAGAGATGACACTGGTTTGTGACCCAGGTATAGGTGATAAGAGTGGATAAGAAGAGATGTAGACAGAATCAAGATATGTATTAGAGGCAACATGTACAGGGGATGAACACAGAAACCATGTATATATATATATATATTTGATATAAAAAGACATATAGATAGATAATCCTGGGGAAAAATATGTTAGTTTTAAATAATGTAATTGAGAGCTTATAAATCATTTTTTCTTTAATTTATAATTGGCACATAATTGTACATATTTATGGGGTATAATGTGATGTTTCAATGTATGTATACATTGTGTAATGATCAAATGAGGATAATTAGCATATCTATACCTTAAACATTTTTAATTTTCTCATGATGAGAAAATTCAAAAACGTATTTTCTGATTTTTTTTATTTTTATATATATATTTTTTATTATACTTTAAGTTTTAGGGTACATGTGCACAACGTGCAGGTTTGTTACATATGTATACATGTGCCATGTTGGTGTGCTGCACCCATTAACTCGTCATTTACATTAGGTATATCTCCTAATGCTATCCCTTCCCCCTCCCCCACCCCACAACAGGCCCCAGTGTGCGACGTTCCCCTTCCTGTGTCCAAGTGTTCTCATTGTTCAATTCCCACCTATGAGTGAGAACATGCGGTGTTTGGTTTTTGGTCCTTGCAATAGTTTGCTGAGAATGATGGTTTCCAGCTTCATCCATGTCCCTACAAAGCACGTGAACTCATCATTTTTTATGGCTGCATAGTATTCCATGGTGTATATGTGCCACATTTTCTTAATCTAGTCTATCATTGTTGGATATTTGGGTTGGTTCCAAGTCTTTGCTATTGTGAGTAATGCCACAGTAAACATATGTGTGCATGTGTCTTTGTAGCAGCATGATTTATATCCTTTGGGTATATACCCATAAGGGGATGGCTGGGTCAAATGGTATTTCTAGTTCTAGATCCCTGAGGAATCGCCACACTGACTTCCACAATGGTTGAACTAGTTTCCAGTCCCACCAACAGTGTAAAAGGGTTCCTATTTCTCCACATCCTCTCCAGCGCCTATTGTTTCCTGACTTTTTAATGATCACCATTCTAACTGGTGTGAGATGGTATCTCATTGTGGTTTTGATTTGCATTTCTCTGATGGCCAGTGATGACGAGCATTTTTTTATGTGTCTTTTGGCTGCATAAATATCTTCTTTTGAGAAGAGTCTGTTCATAACCTTTGCCCAGTTGTTGATGGGGTTGTTTGTTTTTTTCTTGTAAATTTGTTGGAGTTCTTTGTAGATTCTGGATCTTAGCCCTTTGTCAGATGAGTAGACTGCAAAAATTTTCTCCCATTCTGTAGGTTGCCTGTTCACTCTGATGGTAGTTTCTTTTGCTGTGCAGAAGCTCTTTAGTTTAAGTAGATCCCATTTGTCAATTTTGGCTTTTGTTGCCATTGCTTTTGGTGTTTTAGACATGAAGTCCTTGCCCATGTCTATGTCCTGAATGGTATTGCTTAGGTTTTCTTCTAGGGTTGTCATGGTTTTAAGTCTAACATTTAAGTCTTTAATCCATCTTGAATTAATTTTTGTATAAGGTGTAATGAAGGGATCCAGTTTCAGCTTTCTACTTATGGCTAGCCAGTTTTCCCAACACAATTGTTAAATAGGGAATCCTTTCCCCATTTCTTGTTTTTGTCAGGTTTGTCAAAGATCAGATAGTTGTAGACGTGTGGTATTATTTCTGAGGACTCTGTTCTGTTCCATTGGTCTATATCTCTGTTTTGGTACCAGTACCATGCTGTTTTGGTTACTGTAGCCTTGTAGTATAGTTTGAAGTCAGGTAGCGTGATGCCTCCAGCTTTGTTCTTTTGGCTTAGGATTGTCTTGGCAATGCAGGCTCTTTTTTGGTTCCATATGAACTTTAAAGTAGTTTTTTCCAACTCTGTGAAGAAAGTCATTGGTAGCTTGATGGGGATGGCATTGAATCTATAAATTACCTTGGGCAGTATGGCCATTTTCACGATATTGATTCTTCCTATCCATGAGCATGGAATGTTCTTTCATTTGTTTGTGTCCTCTTTTATTTCGTTGAGCAGTGGTTTGTAGAGAGAAGAATCAAATAAATGCAATAAAAAATGATAAAGGGGATATCACCACCGATCCCACAGAAATACAAATTACCGTCAGAGAATACTATAAACACCTCTATGCAAATAAACTAGAAAATCTAAAAGAAATGGATAAATTCCTTGACACATACACCCTCCCAAGACTAAACCAAGAAGAAGTTGAATCTCTTAGTAGACCAATAACAGGCTCTGATATTGAGGCAATAATTAATAGCTTACCAACCAAAAAAAGTCCAGGACCAGATGGATTCACAGCCAAATTCTGCCAGAGGTACAAGGAGGAGCTGATATCATTCCTTCTGAAATTATTCCAATCAATAGAAAAAGAGGGAATCCTCCCTAACTCATTTTATGAGGCCAGCATCATCCTGATACCAAAGCCTGGCAGAGATACAACAAAAAAAGAGAATTGTAGACCGGTATTCCTGATGAACATTGAAGCAAAAATCCTCAGTAAAATACTGGCAATCCAAATCCAGCAGCACATTGAAAAGCTTATCCACCATGATCAAGTGGGCTTCATGCCTGGGATGCAAGGCTGGTTCAACATACGCAAATCAATAAACGTAATCCAGCATATAAACAGAACCAAAGACAAAAACCACATGATTATCTCAATAGATGCAGAAAAGGCCTTTGACAAAATTCAACAGCCCTTCATGCTAAAAACTCTCACTAAATTAGGTATTGATGGAATGTATCTCAAAATAATAAGAGCTATCTATGACAAACGCACAGCCAATATCATACTGAATGGGCAAAAACTGGAAGCATTCCCTTTGAAAACTGGCACAAGACAGGGATGCCCTCTCTCACCACTCCTATTCAACATAGTGTTGGAAGTTCTGGCCAGGGCGATCAGTCAGGAGAAAGAAATAAAGAGTATTCAATTAGGAAAAGAGGAAATCAAATTGTCCCTGTGTGCAGATGACATGATTGTATATCTAGAAAACCCCATCGTCTCAGACCAAAATCTCCTTAAACTGATAGGCAACTTCAGCAAAGTCTCAGGATACAAAATCAATGTGCAAAAATTACAAGCATTCTTATATACCAATAACAGACAAACAGAGAGCCAAATCATGAGTGAACTTCCATTCACAATTGCTTCAAAGCGAATAAAATACCTAGGAATCCAACTTAGAAGGGATGTGAAGGATCTTTTCTAGCTATTTTGAATTGTTTAATGCATTATTCTTAATTTTAGCTATCCTACTCTGCAATAGAATGCCAGAACTTAATCCTCTTATCTAGCTGTAGCTTTATACCTATTGCTCAGTTTCTCACCATTGCCCCTCACCTCATTCTTCCTCATCCTACAGTAACCATTATTCTACTCTTTACTTAGGTGAAAATAACTTTCTATCATTCATACATGAATGAGATCATGCAATGTCTTTCTTTACCTGGCTTATTTTACTTAATGTCCTCCAGGTTTATCTATGTTGCTACAAATGACAGGATTTCAGTCTTGTTTTTGGCTGGATAGTCTTCCAGCCAAATGTATGTACACCACATTTTTTAATCCATTCATCCATTGGTAGACATTTTGGTTGATTCCAAATCTTGGCTATTGTGAATAATGCTGCGATAAACATGGAAATGAAGATATCTCTTTGATATACTTGTTTTTCTTCTTTTGGATATATACCAAGCAGTGAGATTGCTGTATCATAGGGTAGCTCTGTTTTTAATTTTTTGAAGAACTTTGATACTGCTTTCCATAATGGACATACTAATTTATATCTCCACTAGCAATATGTAAAGGTTCCTTTTTCTCTACATCCTCACCAACACTTGTCATCTTTTGATTTTTTGATAGTACTACTTAACCAAGCAGGTGAAAGATCTCTAAACTGAAAATTACAGAACATTAATAAAATTAATTGAAAAAAACACACAGAAAATGAAAAGATATCTCCTGTTCATGGACTTGAAGAATTAGTATTTTTAAAATGACCATATACCTCAAAGCAATATATTAATTTAACACAATCTCTAACAAAATACCAATGGCATCCTTCACAGAAATACAAAAGTGCTAGAGGAAAACATAAGGGAAAAGCTCTGTGAGATTGGTCTATGCAAAGATGTTTTTAATAGAAAACCTCAAAAGGACAGACAAACAAAATCACATATAGGCAAATAAGATTACATCAAACTGAAAACCTTCTACACAACAATGGAAATAATCAACAGAGCAAGAGACAGCCAACAGAATGGGAGAATATATTTGCAAGCTATATATATGGCAAATTTAATGTCCAAAATATACAAGGAATTCAAAGAACTCAAAAACAAGAAAAAATTAAAAATAAGAAAAAATATCAAAATAGATGTTTCTTTAAAGAAGACATGCAAATCGACAACAGGTATGATATGCTTTGGCTATGTCCCCACCCAAATCTCATCTTGAATGTAACTCCCCTAATTCCCAAGAGTCATGGGAGGAACCAGTGGGAGTTGATTGAATTATTAGGGCAGATCTTTCCTGCTCTGTTTTTGTGATAGTGAATGAACCTTACAGGATCAGATGATTTTAAAAATGGGAGTTTCCCTACACAAGCTCTCTCTTTTTCTGCTTGCAGCCATCCATGTATGATGTGACTTGCTCCTCCATGCCTTCCACCATGATTATGAGGCCTCCTGAGCCATGTGGAACTGTAAATCTGTTAAACCTCTTTTTCTTCCCAGTCTTGGGTATGTCTTTATCAGCAGTGTGAAAATGGACTAATACAAGATATATTAAAAAATGCTCAACATCACTAATCATCAGGTAAACGCAAATCAAAATTATGAGATAGCACCTCACCCCAGTCAGAATGGCTATGGCTACTATAAAAAATTATGTCACTTTTGATATGTAGCCATTATATTTAAAAGTTTCATCAGTTCTAAGATGCATGTTTATAAAAAATCAATCTCTCTGAAATCAGGAGTATTTAATAATTGGAGACATTAAATTAAAGAAAATGCTATATATCTTATTATTTTAAAAACAGCATCAGAATTTCCCAGGGGTTAAATTTGTAACATCATGTCCATGTGTAATTTTAAATTTATCCAATAAGAATAAGATGGTTGATTGAAGGTGCTTGATGCTTATTCCCCTCCTTGCAAAAATGGACCAAAACAGTAAACAAATAACTACATTTTGACCAGAGTGACTAAAGGAGAGTGCTGAAGTATAGCAAGGGAGTGGCAGAAACTCTGTGGGGCACAGAAACTCAGATGGCTTCATAGAAAAGGGGTTGAAACACCTGGCTTCTGCCAGCCCATTCCCCCAGTTGGGATCAACTCAGAAACCAGGAGGACCTTCTCTCTGTAAGGAAAAGGTGATGAGAGACCCTCATCACCACCACAGGCACTTGCAGTCTTCACTACTGGAGAAGCCTGCAGTCCTCACAGGCACTGAGTCCAGTTTAGGGAGCTGCCTGGAGTTCACACAGCTGCATTACTCCAGAGGAGGAGCCCACATTGTGCCCTACCCCTTGTTTTCCAACCTCCTACTGCACGGTTCCGTTTTGAAACCAGAACCCCTCTTAGAGTGTACCCTGTTCCAGGGACCAGTAGCCATTGCATCCCTCCATCCCAGAGATTCTGCTGTTATGGCTTCACACAGACCTACAGTACTGCCCCACATTCTCCAGCTATACTGCCCAGGAATCACTCTACCTCCCCCATCCCTATTGCTGCTGCATCTCAACCTACTACTTGAAACCATAGGCCCAGCAAAGGAACTGTGCTCTAGGTGCCTAAACCAGTTAAGTTCCCTGTTCCCCAGGAATCAGAGCTTCAGCGTAGGGAGGCAGCCATGACCCCAGCATCGAAGCCCATGCTGTGCCTTGCCCTTAGGAGACCAGGTGTTCTCATCTAGTGGAAAAGCTGTACCTAAGCCTGTGGAGCAGTCAAGGCCCCTCAGCTTTAACCAATCTGATTCCCCACCACCAGGGAATCACAGTTTTGGCCCTGAGAGCAGCTGAAAGCCTGACACTCAAGCCCATAAGGAACCTTGTTCCCTGGAAATGAGATGCACGTGCCTTTCAGAGTAGCTGTGCCCTCAGCACTTGAAGCAACCCAGTACCTTGCCTCTCTGAATTGGAGCTTCAGCCCAGGGGAGTAGCTGTGACACTGGCACTTCAGCCCATATAGCATCAGACCTCTCAGATATCTAAAGCCTGGTCCAGAAGAGCAGCTACACCCCCTGGCACCTGAGTGATGTGGTGCCTTACACTCAGGGAAACAGAGCCTTGGACGAGCTGTGCCACCCCACTCTCTGGGCTGAACAGCTGCTGTGGCCTGCTTCCATGAATCTGGACTATCCCACTGAAGTCTGAGCGGTTGAGTTAGGCCATAGTTACACTGCTTCTCACCCTCTGGAGTTCAAGTCACTGCTGTACCCTGCCATTCCTGGGTCCTTTCTATCACCACGCTTGGCATCACAAAGTTTGAGCCAGTCTCCAGTGTCCAGAGTCACCACTGTGTGGGACAATTTCTCCTGTTGCTCGAGTTACCACTGTGCCCTGTTGTATCTTGGAGCCCAAATTGCAGCTGTGCCCTGTTTTAAGGAACACAATAATGCTCTAGTAACTAACCTCAAAGAAATGAAAATATATGAATTATTTGAAAAGGAATTTGAAACAATGCTCTAAGGATACTCAGTAAGATACAGGAGAATACAGATAGACAATTTAATGAAATTAGGAAAACAATTCATAATAAAAATGAAAAATTCAACAAAAAGATGTTATAGAAAAGAACTAACAGAGATCTTGGAGCTCAGGAACACTACGAATGAAATAGAAAATACAATTGAGAGTGGTAGTAAATTACATAAAGGAGAAGGAAGAATCTTTGAACTTGAAGACAGGTCTTTTGAAATCAACTAATCCATGGAAAAAAACAAGATTAAAAAAAGAGTGAAGAAAGCCTACAGGACTTATGGGATACCATTAAGCAAACAAAGATTTGCATTATGGGAATTCCAGAGTACAAAGAGATGGTGAAGGGCACAGAAACATTATTTAACAAAATAATTATGGAAAACTTCTCAAGTCTTGGAAGCGATTTGGGTATCCAGATCCATTTGGCTCAAACCACAAACAGGTTCAACTCAAAGAGGTCCATATTGAGGCACATTATAATCAAAATGTCAAAAGTCAAAGACAAAGAAAATTTTAAAAGCAGCAAGAGAAAATCATTAAATGACATAGAAGAAAATCTCCTTTAGTCTATCAACAGATTTCTCAGCAGAAACTTTTCAGGCCAGGAGAAAATGGGATGATATATTCAAAATGCTGAAAGAAAAATTTGCCAGTCAAGAATACTCTATCTAGTAAAACTGTCCTACAGAAATGAAGGAGAAATAAAGTATTTCCTAGACAAACAAAAGTTGAGAGAATTCATTACCACTAGAACTGCCTTATATGATATGCCTAAGGGAGTGTTTCAACCAGAAATGAAAGCATGATAATTACTAACATGAAAATGTATGAAATAAACCTCATTGGTAGAGGTAAATTCATAATCAAATTCAGAATACTCTGTGACAGAAATTGTGGTGGATAAACCTTTCAAATCTCTAGTATGAATGTTAAAAGTCAAAATGATAAAAATAAGTAACTATAGTTATCATAAGTTGCTAAGCAATATACAATACAAAAGGATGCGAATTGTGGTAACCCTATTATAAATCATAATGAGGAGGATAAAATATTTGATGTGACCCAAATTAAGTTGTTATCAGCTAAAAAAGCTTATTATAACTTTAAGATATTTTATGTAAGCCCCATGATAACTACAAAGCAAAAAACTACAGCACATACACGAACAAGAAAGAGAAAAAAAATAAAAATTAGCACTACAGAAAATCACCAAATCACCAAGGTGAACAATAAGAGAGGAAGAAAGAAGAGTGTTCTAACAATATCAACAAAATGGCAGCAATAAATCCTTACCTATCATTAAAAAACTTAAATGTAAATAGATTAAACTCTCTTATTAGGAGACAAAAAAGTGGCTGAATGGATTTAAAAAAAGAAGATGCAACTATATTGTGCTTACAAGAGGCCATTTTTGTTTTAAGGATAAATACAGTTTGAAAGTGAGATAGAAGAAGATATTACAGGCCACTAGTAACCAGAAAAAAGCTGGGGTGGTTTTATTTATATCAGTTAAAATAGACATTAAGTCAAGAACTGTTATAACAGACAAAAGGGTCATTATTTAATAATAAAGGAGTCAACTCATCAAGAAGACAATTTGTAATTTGTAATCCGAATATTTACAATTTTCATAATTATAAATGTAGATGCACTCAACATAAAAGCACATAAATATATAAAGTGAATTTTAATGAACATGAGGGGAAAAATAGATAACAATACAATAATACTAGGGTACTTTAATATCCCACTTTCAATAACGGATATATCAGCTGGACAGAAGGTTCACAAGGAAATTCTGGAATGGAACTGAACTTTACACCAATTGGACCTAAGAGACACATATAGAGTTTTTCATCTGACAGTAGCAGAATATATATTCTTCTTTAACATTCCTGAGATGTACTTCAGTATAGACCATATGTTAGGCCACGAAACAAGTCTAAGCAAATTAAAAGATATTGAAATTATATCTAGTATTGTCTCCAACCAGAATAGCACCATTGTAGTTTCGTACTGGAAATCAGTAACAGGAAGAATCTTGGAAAATTTACAAATATGTGGAAATTAAACAACATGCTTCTGAACAACCAAGGTTAAAGAAAAAAATAAGAGAAAACTTAGAAAATTTCTTGAGACAAATGGCAATGGAAGCACAACATATCCCAACCTATGGGATATAGCAACAGCAAAAGCAATTCTAAGAGGGAAGTTGATAGCAACAAGTGCCTACATTAAAAATGAAGAAATAGCACCAAAACATAGCCCAAAATTATGCTCCAAGGAGCTAGAAAAAGAACAAACTGAACCCAAAGTCAGTAGAAGGAAATAAATAATAAAGATCAGAGAAAAAAATAAATCAAATAGAAAAGAGAAAACTACAGAAAAAAATCAATAAAATCAAGAGTTGGATTTTTGAGAAATTAAAC
The DNA here is from genome assembly GCF_028885625.2 of Pongo pygmaeus. Taxonomy (NCBI): domain Eukaryota; kingdom Metazoa; phylum Chordata; class Mammalia; order Primates; family Hominidae; genus Pongo; species Pongo pygmaeus. The sequence continues at coordinate 109,005,698 of NC_072379.2, read as the reverse complement.
AAACAAATCCTTCAACTAAGAAAAAAAAGAGAGAAGACTCAAAAAATAAAATTAGAAATGAAAGTGGAGACATTATAACAGATATATCAGAAATAAAAAGGGTCATAAGGGACTATTATGAACAATTCTATGCCAACAAATAGAATAACCTACAGGACACTGATAAATTTCTAGAAAAACATAACCTACCAAGTTTGAGTCAGGAAGTAATAGAAAGTTTGAGTAAATAAATAACAAATAAAGAGATGGAAGAGTTTAAAACCTATAAACCCAAGACCAGGTAGCTTTTTGGTTGAATTCTACCAAAAATTCAAAGAAGAAGCATCATCAATACTTCTTAAATGTATCCAAAAAATAGAGCTAGCGGAAATACTTCCAAACACATTTTCGAAGCCAGCATCACTTTGCTACTTAAACCAGAGAAAGATACCACAAGAGAACAAAGCTACAGGCCAATATCTCTGACGATCTTTGATGCAAACATCTTCAATAAAATATTAGCAAACCAAATTCAAGAACACATCAAGAAGATTACACATCATGACCAAGTGAGATTTATCTCTGCCATGCAAAGCTTTTTAAAAAATTAATCAATATGATATAAAATTAAATCAATGTGATATATCATACTAACAGAATGAAAGAAAATACATGATCATCTCAATTGACACAGAGAAAAGCATTTGACAAAAGTTCAGCATTCTTTCTTCACAAAAACTTAACAGTTTAGATACAGAAAGTTTCTCAGCATAACAAATGTCATTTATGAAATGTCCACAGATAACATCATACCAGTGGGGAACAAGTGAAAGTTTTCTACTAAGATCCAGTTCAAGGTAGGAATGCACACTTTTACCACTTCTATTCAATATAGTACTGCAAGTACAATATAGTACTGCAAGAGCAATCAGACAAGAAGAAAAATAAAGGCATCCAAACTGAGAAGAAAGAAATAAGATTATCTCTATTTGCAGATGACATAATTGTATTGTAGAAAGCCCTAAATATTTCACAAAACAACCACACTATAACAAATAAAGATATTGAGTAAAGTTGCAGGATACAAAAGGAACATACAAAAATCATTAGCATTTCTATACACCAATAGAAATGTAGCTGAAAAAAAATCAAGAAAACAATTTCATTTGGAATAGCATAAAAAATACCAAAGGGGTGAAATACTTATATAATGAAAATGATAAAACTTAAATGAAAGAAATTGAAGAAGACACAAAAATTGGAAAGATAACATGTGCTCATGGATTGGAAGAAGTAAAATTGTTAAAATGTCCTGCTACCCCAGATCATGATGCATATGTAACACAATCCCTATCAAAATTCCAATGGCATTCTTCATAGAAATAGCAAAAACAATAGAAATAGAAATAGAAAAACAATCTTAAAATTTAAAATTTCACAAAAAACCAGACTAGCCAAAATAATACAAAGTTGGAAGCATCAAGCAGCACACATCCTGATTTAAAGTTATATTCCAAAGCTATAGTAATCAACATAGTATGATACTAGCATTGAAACAGAACCATAGATCCAAGAAACAGGATAGAAAGCCCACAAATAAATTCAAACATACATGATCGACTGATTTTTAACAAGGGCACCAAGAGAACACAATGGGAAAAGGATAGTTTCCTCAGTAAAACGTGCTGTGAAAACTCGATTTCCACATGCAAAATGATAAAATTGGACACAATTTTACACCATATGTAAAAATCAACTCAAAAATGAATGAAAGGCCTAAGTGTTAGACCTGAAATCATAAAACCATAAAACTCCTAGAAGATAACATCAGGTGAAATCTCCTTGACATTGCCTTTGACAATGACTTTTTGGATATCACATCAAAAGCTCAAGCTACAAAAGCAAAATGATAATAAATGACCATTACTGGTTTATGTATTTACTATACTATAAATTATTATTTTAGAGTGTACTCTTTCTATTTATTAAAAACAATGTTAATTGTAAAACAGTATCAGGCAGGTCCTTCAGGAAGTATCCAGAAGAAGGCATTGTTATCATGGGAGATGAGAGCTCCATAAGTGTTATTGCTGCTGAAGGCCTTCCAGTGGGACAAGATGTGGAGGCGGGAGACAGTGATACGGATGATCTTGACCCTGAGTAGGCCTAGCCTAATATGTATGTTTATGTCTCGTTTTTAACAAGAAAGTTTAAAAGTAAAAAGGTAAAAGAATTTTAACATAGAACAAAGCTAATAGCATAGGGATTAAAAATAGAAAATATTTTTGTACAGCTGTACAATGTGCTTTTGTTTTAAGCTAAGTGTTATTATAAAAGAGTCAAAGAGATAAAAGCCATTAACAAGTTTCTAAAGTAAAAATGTTACAGTAAGTAGGGTAAGTTTATAATTGAAGAAAGAAAATGTAAAAATAAGTTTAGTGTAGCCCAAGTGTACAGTGTTTATAAAGTCTACAGTAGTGTACAGTAATGTCCTAGTCCTTCACATTCACTCATTGCTCACTCAGTGACTCACCCAGATCAGCTTCTAGTTCAGCAAGCTCCATTCATGGTAAGTGCTCTATATAGGCGTACCACTTATTATCTTTTATACCATGTTTTTACTGTACCTTTTCTATGTTTAGATATACAAACACTTATCCTTAGATTACATTTGCCTACAGTATTTTACTACAATAACATCCTATACAGGTTTATAGTGTAAAAACAATAGGCTATACCATGTAACCTAAATGTGTAGTAGCATATGGCATCAGGTTTGTGTAAGTGCACTCTATGGTGTTCAAAAAACAACAAAATTACCTAACAGTGCATTTCTCAGAATGTGTCCACATCATTAGGTGATGCATGACTGTATGTAAAAAGGTGCTCAATACCACTATTCATCAAGGAAATGAAAATTAAAACCACTATGAGATATCATCTCACACCTGTTTGAATGGCTGTTATCAAAAGGACAAGAGATAATAAATGTTGGCAAGGTTGTGGAGAAAAGGAGACCCTAATACATTGTTAGTGGGAATGTAGCTTGGTACAAATGTTATGGAAGAAGATCTGGAGGTTCCTAAGAAATTAAAAAATAGAACTACCATATAACCCAGCAATCCCTTTTTTGGGGTATATACCCAAAGGAGATGAAATCATCACCCCTGCACTTCTGTGTTCACTGCAGCAATATTCAGAATAGCCAAAAGATGGAAACAACCTAAATGTCTGTCAACAGATGAATGGATAATAACAATAACAATGTGGCACTATATAGCTAATATAATAGCTAATAGCTATTATAGCTATTGTAATTGTATATATATATACACATTCTATATGTACATATATATGTGCAATGAAATGTTATTCAGTCTTAAAAAAGGAATAGACCTATGTGACATTATGCTAAGGGAAATAAACCAGACACAGAAAGAAAAATAGTACATTGCCTCACTCACATGTGGAATCTAAAAATAAAATAAAAGGTCAAATATGGATTCCTGGGCATGATGACTGAATAGGAACAACTCCGGTCTGCAGCTCCCAGAGACAAATGCAGAAAGTGGATGATTTCTGCATTTCCAACTAAGGTACCTGGTTCATCTCATTGGGACTGGTTAGACAGTGGATGCAGCCCACAGAGGGTGAGCAAAAGCAGGGTGGGGCATTGCCTCAGCTGGGAAGCCCGAAGGGTCAGGGAACTCCCTCCCCTAGCCAAGGGAGGCCATGAGGGACTGTGCCATGAAGGATGGTGCTATCGGGCCCAGATACTACGCTTTTCCCAAGGTCTTAACAACCCACAGACCAGGAGATTCTCTTGGGTGCCTATACCACAAGGGCCCTGGGTTTCAAGCAGAAAACTGGGCAGCCGTTTGGGCAGACACCGAGATAGCTGCAGGAGTTTTATTTTGTACTCCAGTGGCACCTGGAACACCAGCAAGACAGAACCATTTACTCCCCTGGAAAGGGGGCTGAAGTCAGGGAGGCAAGTGGTCTTGCTCAGCAGATCCCATCCATACAGAGACCAGCAAGCTAAGATCCACTGGCTTGAAATTCTCGCTGCCAGCACAGCAGTCTGAAGTGGACCTGAGATGCTTGAGCTTGGTGGGGGGAGGGGTATCCACCATTACTGAGGCTTGAGTAGGCTGTTTGCCTCTCACAGTGTAAACAAAGCCACTGGGAAGTTTGTATTGGACGGAGCCCACCGCAGCACCTCAAAGCCACTGTAGCCAAACTGCCTTTCTAGATTCCTCCTCTCTGGGCAGGGCATCTCTGAGAGAAAGGCAGCAGCCCCAGTCAGGGGATTATAGATAAAACTCCCGTCTCCCTGGGACAGAGCACCTGGGGGAAGGGGCAGCTGTGGGTGCAGCTTCAGTAGACTTAAACGTTCCTGCCTGCCAACTCTGAAGAGAGCAGTAGATCTCCCAGCACAATGCTCGAGCTCTGCTATGGGACAGATTGCCTCCTTAAGTGGGTCCCTGACCCCTGTGCCTCCTGACGGGGAGACATCTCCCAGCGGGGGTTGACAGACACCTCATACAGGAGAGCTCTGGCTAGCAGCTGGTGGGTGCCCTCTGGGATGAAACTTCCACAGGAAGGATCAGGCAGCAATCATTGCTGTTCTGTAGCCTCCGCTGGTGATACCCAGGCAAACAGGGTCTGGAGTGGACCCCCAGCAAACTCCAGCAGACTTGCAGAAGAGGGGCCTGACTGTTAGAAGGAAAACTAAGAAACAGAAAGCAATAGCATCAACATCGACATAAAGGACAACCACACAAAAACTTCATCCATAGGTTACCAACAGCAAAGACCAAAGGCTGATAAATCCATGAAGATGAGGAAAAACCAGCACAAAAAGGCTGAAAATTCCAAAAACCAGAATGCCTCTTTTCCTCCAAAGGACCACAAATCCTCACCAGCAAGGGAACAAAAGTGGACGGAGAGCGAGTTTGACGAATTGTCAGAAGTAGACTTCAGAAGGTGGGTAATAACAAACTCCTCCAAGCTAACGGAGCATGTTCTAACACAATGCAAGGAAGCTAAGAACCTTGATAAAAGGTTAGAGGAGTTGCTAAGTAGAATAACCAGTTTAGAGAAGGACATAAATGACCTGATGGAGCTGAAAAACACAGCACGAAAACTTCGTGATGCATACACAAGTATCAGTAGCTGAATCGATCAAGTGGAATAAGGGATATCAGAGATTGAAGAGCAACTTAATGAAATAAAGTGTGAAGACAAGATTAGAGACAAAAGAATGAAAAGGAACAAATAAAGCCTCCAAGAGATATGGAACTATGTGAAAAGACCAAACCTACGTTTGATTGGTGTACCTGAAAGTGATGAGGAGAATGGAACCAAGTTGGAAAACACTCTTCAGGATATTATCCAGGAGAACTTCCCCAGCCTAGCAAGATTGGCCAACATTCAAATTCAGGAAATACAGAGAACACCACAAAGATACTCCTTGAGAAGAGCAACCCCAAGACACATAATTGTCAGATTCACCAAGGTTGAAATGAAAGAAAAAATGTTAAGGGCAGCCAGAGAGAAGGGTCGGGTTACCCACAAAGGGAATCCCATCAGACTAACAGCAGCTCTTTCAGCAGAAACCCTACAAGCCAGAAGAGAGTGGGGGCCAATATTCAACATTCTTAAGGAAAAGAATTTTCAACCCAGAATTTCATATTCAGCCAAACTAAGCTTCATAAGTGAAGGAGAAATAAAATCTTTTACAGACAAGCAAATGCTGAGGGATTTTGTCACCACCAGGCCTACCTTAGAAGAGCTCCTGAAGGAAGCACTAAATATGGAAAGGAAAAACCAGTACCAGCCACTGCAAAAACAAGCCAAAATGTAAAGACCATTGACACTATGAAGAAACTGCATCAACTAATGGGCAAAATAACTCGCTGCCATCATAATGCCAGTATCAAATTCACACATAACAATATTAACTTTAAATGTAAACAGGCTAAATGTGCCAATCAAAAAGTACAAACTGGCAAATTGGATAGAGTCAAGACCCATTGGTGTGATGTATTTAGGAAACCCATCTCATGTGCAAAGACACACATAGGCTCAAAATAAGGGATGGAGGAAGATTTACCAAGCAAATGGAAAGAAAAAAAGAAAAAGAAAAAGAAAAAAGTGCACAGTCTTTAATAAAACAGACTTTAAACCAATAAAGATAAAAAAAAGTCAAAGAAGGGCATTACATAAAGGTAAAGGGATCAATGCAACAAGAAGGGCTAAACTATCCTAAATACATATGCACCCGATACAGGAGCACACAGATTCATAAAGCAAGTTCTTAGAGACCTACAAAGACACTTAGACTCCCAAACAATAGTGGGAGACTTTAATACCCCACTGTCGATATTAGACAGATCAAAGAGACAGAAAATTAACAAGGAGATTCAGTACTTGAACTCAGCTCTGGACCAAGCAGACCTAATAGACGTCTACAGAACTCTCCACCCCAAATCAACAGAATATACATTCTTCTCAGCACCACATAGCACTTATTCTGAAATCGACCACATAATGGAAGTAAAACACTCCTCAACAAATGCAAAAGAACAGAAATCATAACAGTCTCTCAGACCCCTGTGCAATCAAATTAGAACTCAGGATTAAGAAACTCCCTCAAAACTGCACAACTACATGGAAACTGAACAATCTGCTCCTGAATGAATACTAGGTAAATAACAGAATTAAGGCGAAATAAATAAGTCCTTTGAAACCAATGAGAACAAAAACACAACGTAGCAGAATATCTGAGACACAGCTAAAGCAGTGTGTAGAGGGAAATTTATAGCACTAAATGCCCACAGGAGAAAGTGGAAAGATCTAAAATCTACACCCTAACATCGCCATTGAAAGAACTAGAGAAGCAAGAGGAAACAAATTCAAAAGCTAGAAGAAGACAAGAAATAACTAAGATCAGAGCAGAACTCAAGGAGATAGAGACAAGAAAAACCCATCAAAAAAACAATGAGTCCAGGAGTTGGTTTTTTGAAAAGATTAACAAAATGGACCACTAGCCAGAATAATAAAGAAGAAAAGAGGGAAGAATCAAATAGACACAATAACAAATGATAGAGGGAAGATCACCACTGATCCCACAGAAATACAAGCTACCATCAGAGAATACGATAAGCACCTTTACACAAATGAAATAGAAATAGAAAATCTAGAAGAAATGGATAAATTCCTGGACACATACACCCTCCCAAGAGTAAACTAGGAAAAGTTGAATCCCTGAATAGACCAATAACAAGTTCTGAAATTGAGGCAGTAATTAATAGCCTACCAACCATAAAAAGCTCAGGACCAGATGGATTCACAGGCAAATTCTACCACAGGCACAAAGAGGAGCTGGTACCATTCCTTCTGAAACTATTCCAAACAATAGAAAAAGAGGGACTCCTCCATAACTCATTTTATGAGGCCAGCATAATCCTGATACCAAAACCTGGCAGAGACACAACAAAAAAAGCAAATTTCAGGCGGATATCCCTGATGAACCTCGATGTGAAAATCCTCAATAAAAAACTGGAAAAGTGAATCTAGCAGCATATTAAAAAGCTTATCCATCAAAATCAAGTCAGCTTCATCCCTGGGATGCAAGGCTGGTTTAGCATACATAAATCAATAAATGTAATCCATTACATAAACAGAACTAATGACAAAAAACACATGATTATCTCAACAGATGAAGAAAATGCGTTTGATAAAACTCAACCCCCCTTCATGATAGAAACTCTCAATAAACTAGGTATTGATGGAACATATCTCAAAATAATAAGAGCTATTTATGACAAACCCACAGCCAATATCATACTGAAGGGGCAAAAGCTGGAAGCATTCCTTTGAAAACCGGCACAAGACAAGGATGCCCTCCCTCACCACTCCTATTCAACATAATATTGGCAGTTCTGGCCAGGGCAATCAGGTAAAGAGAAAGAAATAAAGCGTATTCAAATAGGAAGAGAGAAAGTTAAATTATCTCTGTTTGCAGATGACATGATTGTATATTTAGAAAACTGCATTGTCTCAGCCCAAAACCTCCTTAAGCTGATAAGCAACTTCAGCAAAGTCTCAGGATATGAAATCAATGTGCAAAAATCACAAGCATTCCTATGCACCAATAATAGACAAACAGAGAGGCAAATCATGAGCGAACTCCCATTCACAGTTGCTACAAAGAGAATAAAATACCTAGGAATACCACTTACAAGGGATGTGAAGGAGAGAACTACAAATCACTGCTCAAGGAAATAAGAAAGGACACACACAAATGGAAAAATCTTCCATGCTCATGGATAGGAAAAATCAATATTGTGAAAATGGCCAGACTGCCTAAAATAATTGATAGATTCAGTGCAATCCCCATCAAGCTACCATTGACTTTCTTCACAGAATTAGAAAAAAACTATAAATTTCATATGAAACCAAAAAAGAGCCCGTATAGCCAAGACAATCCTAGGCAAAAAGAATAAAGCTGGAGGCATCACGCTACCTGACTTCAAACTATACTACAAGGCTACAGTAACTGAAACCGCATGGTACTGGTGCCAAAACAGACATATGGACCAATGGAACAGAACAGAGGCCTCAAAAATAACACCACACATCTACAACCATCTGATCTTTGACAAACCTGACAAAAACAAGAAATGGGGAAAGGATTTGCTATTTAATAAATGGTGTTGGGAAAACTGGCCAGCCATATGCAGAAAACTGAAAGTGGAACCCTTCCTTACACCTTATACAAAAATTAACTCAAGATGGATTAAAGATTTAAACATAAGACCTAAAACCATAAAAATCCTAGAAGAAAACCTTGGCAATACCATTCAGGACATAGGCATGGGCAAAGACTTCATGACTAAAACACCAAAAGCAATAGCAACAAAAGCCAAAATTGACAAATGGGATCTAATTAAACTAAAGAGCTTTTGCACAGCAATAGAAACTATCACCAGAGTGAACAGGCAACCTACAAAATGGGGTAAAATTTTTGCAATCTATCCATCTGACAAAGGGCAAATATCCAGAATCTACAAGGAACTTAAACAAATTTACAAGGAAAAGACAACCCCATCAAAAAGTGGGCAAAGGATATGAACAGACACTTTTCAAAAGAAGATGTTTATGCAGCCATGAAACACATGGGAAAAAGCTAATCATCACTGGTCATTAGAGAAATGCAAATCAAAACCACAGTGAGATACCATCTCACCCTAGTTAGAATGGCGATCATTACAATGTCAGGAAACAACAGATGCTGGAGAGGATGTGGAGAAATAGGAATGCTTTTACACTATTGGTGGGAGTGTAAATTAGTTCAACCATTGTGGAAGACAGTGTGGCGAATCCTCAAGGATCTAGAATTAGAAATGCCATTTGACCCAGCAATCCCATTACTGGGTATATACCCAAAGGATTATAAATTATTATATTATAAAGACACATGCACACATATGTTTATTGCAGCACCATTCACAATAGCAAAGACTTCGAACCGACCCAAATGCCCATCAATGATAGACTGGATAAAGAAAATGTGGCACATATACATCATGGAATACTAGGCAGCCATAAAAAAGAATGAGTTCATGTTCTTTGCAGGGACATAGATGAAGCTGGAAACCATCATTCTCAGCAAACTAACACTGGAACAGAAAATCAAACACCACATGTTCTCACTCATAATTGGGAGATGAACAATGAGAACATGTGGGCACAGGGAGGGGAACATCACACACGGGGGCCTGTTGTGGGGTGGGAGGAAAGGGGAGGGATAGCATTAGGAGAAATACCTAATGTAGATGACGGGTTGATGGGTGCAGTGGACCACCATGGCACGTGTATACCTATGTAACAAACCTGCAAGTTCTGCACATGTATCCCAGAACTGAATATATAGATATATATATGTCAAATATACAGCGACACAGAATAAAACATCAGTCACCATGGGTGGGGGTGAGGGGTAGGAAATGGGGAGACAGGCTAAAGGATAACAAAATAGCCGATGTGTAGAATGAACCAGTCTAGAAATATAATGAACAACAAGAGGACTATAGTTAATGAAGTTGTATTGTACCAGGATTTTTTTGTTAAACAAGTAGATCTTAGCTGCTTCTGTCACATAAAAGAAATTAACTCTGTGAGATGATAGATATGCTAATTTGCTTCGCTGTAGTTAGCCATTTTAATATCTATAGGTATCCCATAACATCATGTTGTAAACTTCAAATGTACACAACAAAATTTATTCCTAAAATAATAAATAAATTTATCCAGTGTAAGCTTCTTTCACATAAATGTTCAGGCTCAAACTGAACAGAACCCTAAAGCTGTGAAAATTCAGAGCTTCTGACATCAAAGCCCACCACAGAGCACAACAAGAAATGTACACCAAGTGTTTCTGCTATGAATTAATTCCCATCAGCTGAAAAAGTGGGATATAGCTGACAACAAAAAAATGTAGAGAAGCCTATAAATCAAGTTTGCTATTTATTTCATGTTACAAAATTATTGAGTAAGGAGTATATTTTCAAAGGATTTATGGGAATTAGGGAGCTGAACACCCTTTTGTTGTTTTGAAATTTTACCCACAATGGTTTAACTACGTTCATAATAACAGTTATTTTCTGTTGCACTTTGACACATGTTTTTAACTTCGAACAATATTGCATTTTGTACCATTATTAACACTGTTCATTCACTAGTTTTGAGACAACATGCTAGTCCTGTTGATGCAAAACTTGTTACTTTGCTAGATCATCAGATGGCATAGCCTTTCTGAGTTTGTGTGAGGTTTTCCAGAACTGTGGCCTGGGAACTTCCATCCATGCATCACACCTAAGAACTCACAATCCTACAACAGCAGAGCATTGGATTGTTATTGAGTCACAACAGCTGACAGACCCATCCGGCTTGTAGCCATCATATATAGAGAACTCACTGAAAAATGGACTGTGAGATCCAGGTGGCAGAGCTCTGGAGTGGAAATTCAAAGCCAGCCATAAACATTCAATGAAGCAGATGCCTCTATCGGGATTCGAAATAACCTTAAGGAACCCACTCCTCAAGCTTGGCTCTGAAGCCGCTTTCTGACTTGATACTGCTATATTGGCTTAAATTACAATATTACTCACTCCATTGAGTTATGTTATTACAGACTTTATGAAAATGCATCTTTCTTAACAAGACTTGTCTTTAGGTTCCTAAGGCTGTACCCACACTGTATGACCAGCTCCACAGAAAAACATGTTTCTGGCATCTTTGGATTGATTATAGGCTCTATCTTGAACTCTTGCCTAAAGTTACTTGCTCTCTGCTTCCATATATTTTTAATCTCCCGATTTTAGGTTAGCCTGTCTTTCTAGATCTGAGGCTTGAGAGCAACTATAAAGAAGTTCATAACATCTAGAAATAATTATGAGTTATTTTATTAGATAATAAATACTTTAGCCATAGTCTAGTCATGGAGCAGCAGGACAGTATGCAGCTATAAATTGAATGTAGTAGAAGAAAGAAAGGTGTTAAAAATGAGATGATAAGAGGCTCATAATCAGAGAAGAGAAAAAGTGATGGAAGAGCTTGGTAGATTGGAACAATTAGGAGTTTAAATAGTTTAAACATAGGTAAAGCGAGGTTTATTGGAGGAAAAGTTATTTAATTTACAAAGTAGACAGAGAAGCTACATAGGTTGGGTTTACTTTCATTATCATTTAGCTAAGGATTAGAACTACAGAAATGTTTATTAGGTCCTATAAATAAATAAGTAAAGTCAAAGTATATTTTCCAGTGTCTTCTAGAGTGTGTTATTTGGAATGCCAATTACATGAGATTGTTTATGAAAATAGAGTTTCTGGACTAATAAAACTAGGAAATGCAGCATGGTCAATCCTCCACTTGGAGACACACTCAACATGTTAGCATATTGGTGGCCTTGACATGTCTAGATTAAAGAACAACAAAGCTGATTTGACTTATTGAATTCTGCCTTATTTTTCCAAATGAGAGGTTAACTTATTGAGGAACATAGTTTAATAAATTGTTTATGTAATGTAAGGAAGCCAAAAAATACCCTTTACAAGTAGATGCTCATGTAACAAGCAAGATTCTGAACCATGAGATTTCAAAATTTTGAGTTCTAAGCTCTACGAAACCTATATTTACTTGTCAGTTATATATATGTTACTACATTCTGACATATTATGTATATTATAGTCAGATAAAAATACAGAAGATGAGAAAAATAAAAATGTTTAGGATAGATTTATTTTAATTTTGGCTGTTTAAAAACTTTTCTTTTACAAAATATTTTAATTAATGATAGGTTTTAGTGAACAATGTAATTAAATTTTCTTTTGATTATTGAAAACTTTGGCTTATGTCATAATTTAAAATTTGTAACACGATGGATCAAAGAAGGGGTCCTAAGTTGAGTTTATTTCCATATTAGATTAAATGACTGTCATTTATGAAAAAGATAGTTAAAAAGACAAAAAGAACAAATGAAAGATGGCATCAAATTCTCATGCACTGATACCTACAGGTGTAATATTCACATAGAGTTAAGTACAGCATTAGCAATGGTGGATATGGATCCATATTTTGAGAAGTCTTCTTAATTATAGGAATACCTTGGATATATTGTGGGCCCAGTTGTGACTATTGCAACAAAAAGAAGAAAGGCATAGCTCATTTTATTGTACTTCACTTTATGGTGCTTCACAGACACTGCATTTTTTATAGTTTGAAGGTTTGTAATAACCATGCATCATGCAAGTCTATGAGAACAATTTTTCTGATAGCATGTGCTCACTTTGTGTCTTTGTGTCACATTTTGATAATCCTTGCAATGTTTCAAAATTTTATTATGTCAGTTATGGTGATCTGTGATCAGTGAGCTTGATGTTACTACTGTGATTGGAGCATCATAAACAGAGACTATCCTAGGTGGTGAATATAATGAAACTTAATCGATAAATGGGTGTCTTCTGACTGCTCCACTGACCACCCTCTCCCTCTCCTCTGAATTCCCTATCCTCTGTGCAACAACAATATTGAAATTAGGCCAATTATAACCCCACAATGACCCTGAAGTGTTCACGTGAAAGGAAAAGTTGCACACCTTTCACTTTTAATCCAAAACTAGGAATGATTATATTTTTATATTTTAAAAACACATTCTAACATTTTCTTCTTTTGTCCTCCAACTGGTTGTCTTACTTCTTTGCTATAGGCAGCCCATTTTGGATATGACTTGTTCATATTTCTGAGAATTTCAGCTTCAATTCTAACCTATGACAGGCCTGTCTCACTTTTTAGGGGAGTGTTGCTTTTTAACACATAGGCAAATGAAGCCACAAATGAGCCTTTTCTTAGCCACCAGGACAGCTTCAGGCATATTTTTAAATTCCTTAGACAATTAGTACTCCATGCGTATTTTTCAACAGGGTTTAGCAAATAAAGATTTATGGAGGAAGTAATTTTGGACCCAGATGTGCAAACAGAGAAAATGGTAAAGATTTTTAGAAAGAAAAGGAATTATATTTTAACAAAGGAGAAGGGCTACCAAAGGGATTTTCTTTTGTATAACAATAAATCTATGGAGCATTGTTACTTTACATTGTGTGTGTGTATGTTGTGTGTGTGTGTGTGTATGTATGTGTGTATATATATATACACATATACATATACATATACATATATATACACATATATATGTATATATATATGTATATGTATATGTATGTATATAATGTTTTCCCAGAGTGGAGCATGTGCAGAAGATGTGTAGCAAAGGTGGTTAGATATGCAATAGACTTGCCTGAATTTTTAGTTTTATAATAGTTGGCAATTCTGTTGTTAAATCAATTGCCTTATCAATTGCATTATCAGTGTGTGGTTTCATGCATTGCTATGGTTCCTATATTCTTAGAAATAGCTCTGGGGCATAAACATTTTCATATTTCATTGCTTGTCTGTCCTAGAGTGGTGTGTAGAGTGGTGTGTCCTAGAGTGGTGTGTAGAGTGTTGTGTCCTAGAGTGGTGTGTAGAGTGATGTGTCCTAGAGTGGTGTGTAGAGTGTTGTGTCCTAGAGTGGTGTGTAGAGTGGTGTGTCCTAGAGTGGTGCGTAGGTGGCTTATGCCCCTACATTTCTGTATTGTTTTCAGTGCGTTTACTTCCCCAAATGGCAATCTTCCTCTTCACTTGGAGAGCATCTCTTTCCCCTCCACTTGTCTCTGCTCAGCTCAGAGAGCAGTCGTAACAACCACAGAGGAAAGAGTTATGATTTTTTGCCCATCTTAGCACTGTAGTCCAGGGTAGCATGTGAAGGAAGAAGATCTCAATTTCTCTCTAAACTCTTAAAATTATCTGTGACATAACAGACATACCCTAAGTCAACCCCCAGTGCCCTATAGCTTTTGTGTATTCCTCATCCTTGAATGTGCGGGGGTGGAGAGAACTGTGACTTTTTCCAACCAAGTCAATAAGGCAAAGGTGATGGAGTGCTACTCCCTGATTATGTTTCATTACGAGTCCATTTTAGCTGACTGGAGAGAGACTTTTCTCCCTTGCTGGCTGATGAAATATACTGCTGTGTTGTGAGAGGGCTGTATGGCAAGAAATTATATGTGGCTTTCAGGAGCTGGGAACTCTCCTCAGCACCAAAAAGCCAGCATGAAAATGGGGACTTCCATCCTACAACCACAAGGAGGTGAATTCTGCAAACAACTGGAGGCAACTGGAAACAGATCTTTCCCCAGTCAAGTCTACAAAGGAGAACTGAGCCCTAGCTGATACTTTGATAACGGCCTTGCAGAGAATCCAGCTAAGCCATGCCCAGATTGCCAATCCATAAAAAAAACTGAGAAAATAAATGTGCAATGTTTCCAGCTGCAACACTTGGGATAATTTATTATATAATAATAGAAATTAACAGGCTGAAGAAGAAGCCACGTTTTTATTTTGATTCTTCTTTAACTTTTATAAACTTCAACTTTTCATCTATAAAACTGAGGGTGATTAAACATATTGTCATTTCCTAATCTTAAAAAAAAAAAAAAACCCTTGCCTTTATTTGATAAGATTGTACACTGTTCTGAAGATCATGCCATTTGGCTCTACCAAACTCTAGTTCTAGACAGTTTTACTTTCTAAGCTTGAATGATTAAAACAGTAGCTAAGAATTTGTGATCTTAAGTGAGCTTTTTCCATACTACATGTGGATCCACCCCACTTTGATATGAATACACACTCATTAAGGTTCCCTAAATTAGTGGAGGCCTAAGGTCCTTTCCAACACCCACACTCCATGATTTTTTAGTTTACATTTATTCTAACCCATGTGACACTAAAACAAATAGGGCTCTTGAGTACTTAGCTATCCAATCTTACTACCAGTTTTTATACTGTGTACTCTCCAGAAAGGAAGAGGAATTTTATGTTTATGGACTAGGCGATTTTGACCATGATTATCAGCCAATGAACCCTACCTGGCATAGGTTATGTAGGTTTAATCCTAATCTTTAGTTATTGAATGAATACTTTATCTCCTTTACTGAGGTATCCTAAAGAAGAGAGTGAGAAAGACTGGATTTATGATCTCCCTGAACCATAGCCTGAAAGCTGTGGACAATATCATCTACATATAGCACTGGCTTTTAGGTTATTCCTTCTACTGCAAGGTTGTTTTTCTTGCTGTTTGGAAACTCTTCTGACCTCTACGTACCTTGAGAACTGGTCACTTAAACATGCAGTGACAACTCTGAGCTTTCCTAGATAGCTGCCTACTGGTGCACAATGTCTGTCTTGCCTTGAGTGTAAGGGTTAGAGTAAAATGCACTCTTTATAAACAAGTTGTTCCATAGTGATTCAGGATTGGAGAAGAACTAGAAAGTGAATCAACCAAGAACTTGTATGCTTAGAAAATTTTCTGGAGTTTTGAAAGTCCTTATTTTAAAACACAAAAAAATATAATGGTGACCGGGCATGGTGGTTCACACCTGTAATCCCAGCACTTTGGGAGGCTGAGGTAGGCGGATCACGTGAGGTCAGGAGTTCAAGACCAGCCAGACCAACATGGTGAAACCCAGTCTGTACTAAAAATACAAAAGTCAGCCGGGCACGGTCACGTGCGCCTATAATCCCAGCTATTCAGGAAGCTGAGGCAGGAGAATCGCTTGAACTCAGGAGGTGGAGGTTGCAGTGAGCTGAGATTGCACCATTGTACTCCAGCCTGGGTAGCAGAGTGAGACTCTCTTAAAAAACAAACAAACAAAAAACTGAAGGCAAATTTGGAGGTGGTCTATGTCATACCATCCTAGATTTGATTCCTGGTGCAGCTATTTGACACATAGGTAGCCTAAAGCAGGCAATTTTATATCTTTGAAACTTAGTTTACTTACGTTAAATTAGAAATTTATGGCTAACAAGATGAAGAATTTTTATTTTTTCAGTAGCTGATAAGAAGATTGCTGTGCTATTCACAATAGCAAAGGCATGGAATCAACCCAGGTTTCCATCAATGGTAGATTGGATAAAGAAAATGTGGTACATATACACTATGGAACACTACACATCCATAAAAAAAAGAATGAAATAATGTCCTTTGCAGCAACATGGATGCAGCTAGAGGCCATAATCCTAAGCAAATGAATGCAGAAACAGAAAACCAAATACCATGTGTTCTCACTTACAAGTAGGGGCTGAACATTAAGCACTCATGTACACAAATATGGAAATAATAGACACTGTGGACTACCAGAGGTCAGGGGTGGTTTATAAAAACTACGTGTTGGGTACTATGTTTACTACCAGGGTGATGGGATTTGTGCTATAAACCTCAGTATCACTCAATATTCCCATGTAACAAACCTGCACATGTACTCCTGTATCTAAAATAAAAGTTGAATTTAAATATATATATATGAAGAGATTTTGATTAGATTACTGAATCATGGATAAAAATCCAAAAATGGGGCTCAGGATTCCAGTGGAAAAAGGACACTACGTTTCATAATCAAGGTGATTGAGAGAGGAGAGAGAGGGAAACAGTAATATACTGAGTCAGGCAGATCAGGAAAAAAGATGAGACAAATGAAACTGCCTGTGAAGTAGCCAAATTCTCTTCTCTCTCCTCAATGACACCTTTACTAAAATCTGTATGCTCAATAGTTTTTTTGATGAGTTGATTTTTTTTACTGGAAAATTCAAAGCAGTGCTAGGTTCTGCAACAAGGTCTGTGAAAAAATAAAGAACAGAAATAGGCCAGAAAAAATTAACCTCTGATTGATTTACTGTCTACATTTCATGACTGTTATGATAATTAATCAGGATAGTGTAAGTAAAATGTCCAGTACAGTGCCTGACACTTGTGCTTTCAATAAATGGTAACCATTATGATTGCTACATTACCAAATTTCATTGTAGGACAGTTATAACCCCTGTGCAATGATAATTAAAATTCCCTTTAAACCTAGTAATGCAAAAGTGCTATGGATATGTAATAATTATTATTAAATTAAAAATTGCAGACAAAATAATATATTCAGTAACACATACTTAAGTGAGAAATGCAGTTGTTCTTTGGGAATAAAATAGAAAATTAAAGAATGGGACTCTTTAATAAAAGATCAATCAATTCCCAAGAATATGTAGAAAGGAGAAAAATCTATTAATAATAAAGCAGGACATTGCAAATTGTCAGTGAATAAAATCTCAATAATTTGCATGATAATGAGTTGAGTTACTGGTTTCTAAGTTATCTGTAGCTACTTAATGATTCACTACTTACCACATCAACATTCTTTAAAAACAATTTCCTACTGATGAAATATTTCACAGCTGGTTAAAAAATGTCCCCATCTGGCATTGTAGTTGGAGCCCACTTTAGTGCCAAGATATGGACATGATGAAGAAGGGTTTGCTGAATTGTCAGAAAATGATAAAGTGGTAGTTAAAAGAGAAAGGAATAGTCACCAGGAAGGCAACATTTAAGAATTCTCATACCGTCCTGGCCGGAGTAAAATTTGTGCATGTACTTTGGAAAAACATTTTAGGAGTATCCGCTCAAGTTGATCATATGTCTATCCTATATCCCAGCAGGGTCATCCCTTGATGGACTTGGCCAATACAGCTCTCCTTTTTTTTTCTCACTTGTAGTTCTCAAAAATTACTATAATGTGCTGGGAATACAAGATCCTGAGATAAGGAAGAAATGTCTGGAATGGCCTGTGCTCTGAGCGCATCCTTCCTAGAATAGGATATCCTGAAACACCTTGCTCAGCAAGCCAAGTGACATCTAGGGTATAAAACCCAGAGTGTATTGCTTTCAGGGTCCCTCAACTGTAGTGCAAAGGGGAGCATGTACAGGAAAGACTCCATCCATCCTGGACAGCTTTCGGGAGGCTTGAGGGAGTGGCTCACCACAAATTCCAGCCTTCTGTTGTTCCTGGCTGTCTGTGAGTAATAAGGTTGCTTTGCTTACCTTATGTGTGAATATTCTCTCTCATCAGATTCATACAAATGGTAGAGCCTACAGATTGGTAACTTGTGCATGGTGAACCAGCTTCACACTCAGCAACACACAAGGTATGCAAAGCAACGTCATGAAGGTGGTCATCTATAAGCCAAAAAGAGAGGCCTCAGAAGAAACCAAACATGCTGACACCTTTATTTTGGACTGCTACTCTCCATAAACGTGAGAAAATATTTTTTCTGTTGTTTAAATCACCTACTCTGGTATTTTGTTATGGCAACTAGAGTTGACTAACACAGGTGTCAATGTGGGTAATTCTGCAACTGCTAACAGCAAAAATGGATTTCTCTTTTTCTTCTGCCTTCCAAAGTGAGTGCCACTGATTGATATACTGTAATCTGGAATTACACTGGGAAGGGAATTCTGAGCAAGGGTGTTCCAGGACAGCTGGCAGTAGTGCTGATTTGACATCAGAAAATCTAGTACAATTGATCCCCTAAAAATTTAGAACTCTGGAATACATAAAAATTGAAAACCTGTAAGTCTAAAAATCTAAGCCTCTAGACAAAAGCTAAGCATCTGGATTTTTTTTTCTTTTCTCTAGGATAAAAATATGTACATACTAATCTTGCCATGTCTAAAGATAAATTGTAAACCTACACGAAAGAACAGAGGGTATACAGGAGCAGTTGTGATATGAGATATAGCTGGAAGGAAAGAGCATTTTTAAGACAGCACTCACTGGGAGCTCTCAGAGAGCCTACGAACTCTGGGAAGCAACTTGGTGACTACATTTGTGATCAAGGCCTATTTGGTTAAAGTATTTATGTTGAACAATATAGTATGTATAAACTTGACAATAGAAAAAATTATTTAAGAAAGACTACATATGAGTATGAATGTGAATACATTATGTGTACTTTATTAAACTGTTAATTGGAAGCAGGTATATGTGACATAGGTACATCTTTAGACTCCTTTATTAGGATTATCCAGTGAAACAGAGCCAATAGGATGTACACACACCCACACACACCCACACACCAGCACACACACACACACACACACACCAATTTATTTTAAGCCTCCATAATCACTCATGCGATTATGGAGGCAGGCAAGCTTCAAAATCTTTAGTGTGTATTGGTAGGCTGCAGACCTAGGATAGCCAACAGTCAGATAAGGTCCAAAGGTAGTCTGCTGGAAAAATACCTCTTGCTTGGAGATGCTGTACTTTGTGTAGTATTTAGTCCTTCCACTGATTGTTTAAGGACTGCTAACATTATGTTGGGCAATCTGATTTACTCAAAGTCCACCTAATTAAAAAATAACAGATGCTGGCAAGGCTGCAGAGAAAAGGGAAAGCTGATGCAATGTTTGTGGAAATGTAAATTAGTCCGGCCACTGTGGAAAGCAGTTTGGAGATTTCTTAAAGATCTTAAAACAGAGCTACCATTCAACCCAGCAATTCCATTACTTCCATCAAACTTCCTGGGCAATCCCTGCTTCTATAAGTATGGCACAGCCCTGTGGCATGCTAGAGATTATGGAAGTGCTCAGACACTCTGTAAAAATGCCTGCTGCAGCTTTCTGTCACTGAGGCATGGCTTTTCTTTATGTCCCTATGTTGTGATCAGGAGAAGGATTAACTACCTTAGCTTTTCTTGCTTCTAGATTGAAAGAAAACTGTTTCGCAGGGGCCTTGTGATTACAGGGCCTGCTTCCTTTCTTTGCTCCCTGACTATCCAAGGCACTGGGGATTTTGCTGTAGTGTGGAAAATGTAATCATGGTTTTAATAAGAACAGTCATGCCAACTTCAACTCATTTCCTTTTTAAGGTGAATTTACTAGCTTGGCAAATCAGGAACATGTACTATTGTGTTTCTCGTAATATCTTTAAGAGAAAGAGTGAAAAATGAAGACTAAGTGTGATCATAACTATAAGAAATTGCAATTGATTAAACAAGTGTGATCAAAGGTGTCAATTTGCAAATTGACATCATTTAAAAATGCGTGCTGTATGTATGGCTTCTCATAAGGTTTTCTACAGCCCTGTGATTGCTCTGCCCCTAAATGGCCATGAGCCGTTTTAGGTACTGCACCTTGTTTGGATGCTTAGATTCTAGTGGGAGATACTACATACAAAATATAATAATTAAAAAGTGTGGAAGGATACGATGATAACGATGCATATATGTGTGTGATACTATGGAAGCATGAGGAAGGTGCCTCCCCAACATGGGCAGAAGAGAGTAGAGAGAGAAGTGAGAGTCAGGTAAAGCTTAATGAGGTAGGTAAATCCTGAGCTGACTCTTAGTTTTTGTGTTTCAACAACTTCTTCTACGTAATTTCAACCATGTGCCTCTTTTTGGGAGATTACAGAAGAGTATCACTTACGTAAACAATGTACAAATAACCCTACCACCCCTCACTAAAAACATAATTAACGAAAAACCACACAAACAAAGCTGATATGTGCATACAAAGATTTGAATAAAGATGATTATAATTGTCAATGGTAATATCTGGGAAGAGGATTGAGGGTGGAATTTTTTTCTAAACTCCTGTATCATTAGTGCTTTTCTCTTCTGTAAACTTATACCACTTTTATAGAATTAAAAAAAAACTGACTTTTCAATTTTAAAAAGAAATAATCTATCGCATATTCAATTGGAAAAGAGCTACTCCCCCGTGTATAAAAATGCCATAAACTGCTTAACGTCTCTTATTTCATTTGTGTTTACATATCTATGTGAAAGGGTGAGGGTTTAGCAGCAGACACACCTCATCAATTTATCTACAGGAAAATGATTAGATTATTCTAATTAATTTCAGAGATCAGTGAATTGTGTGGCCTTCTAAAATTACTACACTAGCTATGAAACTCCTGATGACATTTTTGAGCCAAATGTTATTCTTTTTAATTGACCAAACGCAAGCCCCTTTTCTCTTCCATTTTAAAATCTGGGTGCTGTTATGTGGCATCAAAGCACATTTGATCAGCTTTAACATTTTATCTGCCTCTTAATGCTAGCAATACTAGCTTTACTGAAAACTATTATAAACCAAAATGGTTCACTTCAGAAAAATGTGTCATTTTCAATACTATTCGGTAACATCTTGTTTATATTTCTCCTTCTCTTGGATAATACCAATTGTTTTTGTTTCGGTTCACTAGATCAGCACTAGGAAAGAAACTAGACTTGTTAGACAGATGGGTAATAATTGATGACAATCAAAATGCAATTGAATTGCATTCTTTTGAGATCTTGAGATGAAAAGGTACTTATAGACACTGTTTCTATTTATATAATTTCTTTATTTGACTTGAAAGTAGCATAGGTACCAGCTCCTTTTCCTCTCCCCACCCCATTTTATTCCATACCTCTAGAATGCACTCTTCACACGTTCATGGGGTTAAAATCTTTTATAAAGAATATCAAGTAAACTCTTCTTGGGAGGAGTAACTTTCCTCTTGTCCAGTTTGAAAGCCTGATTCCCCAGAACTTCTAGACCAGGATTTCCTATACCAAATGATGGGCATTATTGCAATGAGGAGATGGGACAATCTCTGCTCTATTTATCTGGTGATAAACCAGAAATCCCAAGATAACTGGGGCACAATAAGGGTGAAAGTCATGAGTTTTTATCTGTAAGTAAACTTAATAGTGTTCCCCAAAAAGATATCTTCAAATCCTAACTCCTAATACTGGTGAATGTAAACTTATTTGAAAATAGGGTCTTCACAGATATTATTAAAGACTGTAAGATGAGACAATCCTGGATTTATAGTGGCTTGAAATCCAATGACTGGTGTCTTTAGAAAAAGAAGAGAGGACATAGACACCCTGAAAAAAAGGCCATGCAAAGACAGAGGCAGGGATTGCAGTCGTGTAGTCCCAAACCAAAGGATGTTCCAAGACACCACAAACTGGGAGAAATAAGGAAGGATGCACCCTTGCGGACTTCATAGAAAGTGTGGCCTTGCCAACACTTTTATTTTGGACTTCTGGCCTCCAGAACTATGAGAGACTCTATTTCTGTTGTTTTAAGCCACCAAGTTTGGCTTAAAACAACAGCCCTAGGAAAATAATAGAAATTTTGATTCCAGGAAGTGGAGAGCTGCTGTATAAATACATAAAAATTTGAAAGTGGTTTTTGAATTGGATATTAGGTAGAAGATGAAAGAATTTTGATAGGTATAACAAGAAAATAAACTAGATTGCATTGAAAAGATGGTTGATAGAAATGGACATTAAAGGAAATTTTGGTGAGGGCTCAGAAGGAAGTGATGAGTACAATAAAGAAAGCCTCTGTTGTTTTAAAGGAATACATTATGAGCAAAGTATTGACAGATATGTGAAAATTAAAGGTGCTTCTAATGATGTCTCGGGGGAAATGGCTCACACGTTATTAGAAACAGGAAGAAAGGCAATTCTTCTTACAAAGTGACAGAACATTTGGTTCAATTGGATTCTACTGTTGGGTGCAAACAGAACCTATAAGGAATGGACTTGAATAGTAAATCGAAGAGATTTTCAAGCAAAGTGTTGAAGGTGCAGCCTAATTTCTCCTTGCTGCTTGTAGTAAAATTCAGGAGGATTCTAGATCTTTGAGGAATCACCACACTGTCTTCCACAATGGTTGAACTAAATTACATTCCCACCAACAGTGTAAAAGTGTTCCTATTTCTCTGCAACCTGGCCAGCATCTGTTGTTTCTTGATGTTTTAATAATCACCATTCTGACTGGTATGAGATGGTACCTCACTGTGGTTTTGATTTGCATTTCTCTAATAATCCGTGATGTTGAACTTTTTTTCATACGTTTCTAGGTCCCATGAATGTCTTCATTTGAGAAGTGTCTTTTCATGTCCTTTGCCTACTTTTTAATGAGGTTGTTTGTATTTTTCTTGTAAATTTGTTTAAATTCCTTGTAGATTCTGGATGTTAGACTTTTGTCAGGTGGATAGATTGCAAAAATTTCTCCCCCTCTGTAGGTTGCCTATTCACTCTGATGACAGTTTCTTTTCCTGTGCAGAAGCTCGTTAGTTTAGTTAGATCCCATCTGTTAAATAACATTTGACCCAGCAATCCCATTACTGGGTATATACCCAAAAGAATATAAATCATCCTATTACAGAGATACATGCACTCATATGTTCATTGCAGCACTATTCACAATAGCAAAGACATAGAATCAACTCAAATGTTCATCAGTGATAGACTGGATAAAGAATATGTGGTACATATACACCATGGAATACTATGCAGCCATAAAAGGGAACGTGATCATGTCCTTTTCAGGGACATGGATGGATCTGGAAGCCATTATCTTCAGCAAATTAGTGCAGGAACAGAAAACCAAACACTACATGTTCTCACTTAATAAGTGGGAGCTGAACAATGAGAACACGTGGATACAGGGAGGGGAAAAATACACACTGGGGCCTGTTGGGGCAGAGGGTCAGAGGAAGGGAGAGCATTGGGAAAAATAGCTAATGCATGCTGGGCTTAATACTTAGGTGATGGATTGATAGGTGCAGCAAACCACCATGACACATGTTTACCTGTATAATGAACCTGCACATCCTGCACATGTACTCTGGAACTTAAAAATAAAAATTGGCCGAGCGTGGTGGCTCACGCCTGTAATCCCAGCACTTTGGGAGGCTGAGGCGGGTGGATCATGAGGTCAGGAGATCGAGGCCACCCTGGCTAACACGGTGATACCCCGTCTCTACTAAAAATACAAAACATTAGCTGGGCGTAGTGGCGGGCACCTGTAGTCCCAGCTACTCGGGAGGCTGAGGCAGGAGAATGGTGTGAACTCGGGAGTTGGAGCTTGCAGTGAGCCGAGATCGTTTCACCGCACTCCAGCCTGGGCGACAGAGCGAGACTCCGTCTCAAAAATAAATAAATAAATATTAATTTAAAAAATTCAAGAGGAAAAAGATGAACTGAAAAAGGAACTACTAAGCAAACAGCAAGGAGTACTTGATAATTTGGAAGGTTCTCCACATACCCAGATGCAAAAGATGCTAAAATTAGAAAATTTATTGTTGGGAAAGCATACTCTAAGTAGAAGGCCAAAGAGGAGGCTTAAAAATCTTTTGCTGAATAGATTAGATGTGTGGCTTATGGATCCAACTGACCATTTCAGCAGACACCAGGAATAGAGATTGGTTATCCAGGAGGGATCTGTGGAAGAACCTCTCATCTGACAATGTGATCCCCTTGACATACATGTTGGACCTACAAGGTTTTTGAGAATGTTGTATAAGCAGAAACACTGCCAGCTTAGACTAAAGGGGACAGAGACAGGAACACAGAGAAAAAGGTCACATGAAGATGAAAGTAGAGATTGGGTGGGGTTACTTAAGAAAATATTCTCCCTTAGCCTTCAGAGGAAACATGGTCCTGTTAACACTTTGATTTCACACACTTGGCCTCCAGAACTGTGAGAGAATAAATTACTGTTGTTTCAGGCCACTACTGTTGCAGTGGTTTGTTGCAGGTCTGGGAAACTAATACAAAGTCTATTATTATTGACTCTCTAGTCTTCTTCGGCCACTGCTGATGCAAATGAAATGATCTCTCTGACCTGAGTACCTCCAACCCTGACCCAGGTATACGTATTCTAGCCTTGGATATTTCCACAGAGTCAAATTCACTCCCTACCTCCTGTTAACTGCTTTGTGAACAACTTGTAAGAAATGGTATACATTGTAACAAAGTCTTATAGGTACTTAAATCTTATAATTCTGACAACGCTTACTAATTATTTTAAATGTTTCAATAAACTTGAAAAATTTACAGAGTGATGATAAATAAAACAATCTCTACTACACACTTTATTGGACTCTAATTGTCAGATTTTTTTTGTAAGTGAGAATGAAATTAATAAATTGTCCCCTAATTGGTAAAGAGCAGACAACATATTGTGCACTTGCTTCCAGTTTTAAAATCTCTTAAATTTTGGTGTGGTAGGGAGAGGACAGCAGGAGAAAAGGCTAAGAATATTGAAGGGTAGTGTTTGGAGTATATTAAATAGATGTTAATGCATTGTCTTTTTAAATAATCTTGTAAATTCGTTCACAAATAAATATCTTTTAGCTATTAGAGTAAATGTTATGGAAACAAAGTAATAATAGCTCACATTCTGGATTCATCATGTGTCTTATGCACATAATAATTTTAGTGATAATAATTATTTCCATAGAGGCTGAGCATGGTGGATCACGCCTATAACCCAGCACTTTGAGAAACTGAGGCAGGAGGATCACTTGGGTCCAGGAGTTTGAGACCAGCCTGGGTAACACAGGGAGACCCTAGCTCTACAAATAATTAAAATCAGCTGGGTGTGATGGTGCACACCTGTGGTTCTAGCTACTCAGGAGGCTGAGCGATATCATTTGGTGCTGTGTTCTCACCTGAATGTCATATTGAATTGTAATCTTCATGTGTAAAGGAAAGGGCCTGGTGAGAGGTGATTGGATCATGGGCGTGGTTTCCTCCATGCTTTTCTCATTGTAGTGAGTAAGTTCTCACGAGATCTGATGGCTTTTAAAGTGTTTGGCAGTTCCCCACTCACTCTTTCTCACCTGCTTCCTTGTGAAGAAACTGCTTGCTTTTCCTTCATCTTCCACCATGACTATAAGTTTCCTGAGGCCTCCCTAGCCATGTGGAACTGTGAGTCAAACCTTTTTCCTTTATAAATTACCCAGCCTCGGGCAGTTCTTGATAACAGTGAGAAAATGGACTAATTCACTGAGACCGTAGTAAGCCCGGGAGGTCAAGGCTGCAGTGAGCTGTGATTGCACCACTGCACTTCAGCCTGGGCGATAGAGTGAGACTGTCTCAAGAAAAAATTATTATTATTTCCATTGCTATTTAATGTTATAACTTATAAAGGGTTTATTAATAAATTATGTGTCTGCATGTCTATAAAAATTGATTCTTAACCCAACAATTGTGTTGGGAAAGTAAGGTAAGTTGTTAGTATCCTGTCTTACAAATAAGGATACTGAGGCTCAGGTAATTAAAATGTCTTGACAAGTTCATAGAACAAGTAAGTATCAGAACACTGACCAGAACCTAGGCCTCCCAATTCTAGCCCAGTGTTCTTTTGGTTTCTCTCTGCTAACTGTGGAAAAGTTGACTAAATTATGTAAGGATAATCGATGTATATGCTTCTATCTTTTCTGACATTGTGATCTGAAATTTTACATGTAAGAAAAATAATGTCAAAACCTCTTTATTTAATGGCTTACTTTTCTGAACATACGCTTTGACAATTTTTGACTTGATAATAAAATGAAGCAAACAAGAAGATTAAATATACTTAAATTTACTTGTTTCCTTGTGAAAATATGTCATGCTACTACTAGTGTATGTGGTGTAAGAAGAAAACGCCCAGGTTGTATTGAACATAGTGTGGTAATTTTTTATGATATGAGAGGATTAAATAAGTTGTATTTTTGTTTTTTTTAAATGTTATTTAAGACCTGTGGATGGAATTAAGTTGACTCCAAAGGACGATTTATTATCACTGGAAAACCTGGGAAACTTCTAAGAAACACTTAAAAAATATTTGTATACTGGTTTCCCCTAAATCCTTAAGGAAGAAAAATGATTCATGATTCAATGCAATGAAAGACCAGTATGTTTTATGCCAGTAATTTGGTAGATTTGCAAAGGTAACCATGAAGTGTTTTTTTTTTTTTGAATATGAAATGAATGAATATGGACACTTTTTGAGGGAACATTCAAAAAGTTTCATAAAGTTAGTTATGCTCTTTTTAAAAAGAATCATTAAGGAACTAATGGCCTAGCTGAGTTTATACCTGGGAAAATATTCTACATCTAATAGAAATATGGTTCAAATACAGAATGCTTACCAGAAAATTGCTAAAAATATAAATTAAGCATACGAAGTCATACCTATTATGCTCCATGCTGCTGTTGATGATAATACAACGTACTTCCAGAATAACAGCTATTAAGGATATTTGTAACATTAAGGAATTGAAAATACTTGTCTTTGGGAAATGTATACTCATGAGCCTGAAGGAAGTGGTTAGTCATGCAATGTGATATATTTTATATACATATGTAAATGGACATAAAAACAAAATGAAAATACCTACAATATTTGGATGTTTAAATGTTGCAAAAAGAGCTTTTCTGAGATGACTCTCACAAACATGAACATCTCAAATGGGAGGTGAGACTACAATCTGGTGATCTGACAAGGGACCTGGACTGTGAATATTGTTTGAACTGGAAGTGTAGGAGGTACGCTAGGAAGGGCTAGAGATCTCAAGGAGGTGGAATGATATCTTCCTTTGTCTGAGTCCCAGTCTGTGGTTTCTGTCCTATTTATAATGACATTCTGGTTGAATTTGTTTGTTCTACAAAGTAAGTCAAGTTTCAAGTCATGTCAGTTTATCCAATTAAGGCCTTGATGAGAGGAAAAAGAGAAGAGGCCATTTGTGCTCGTGTGCTCAATTATTTTTAAAGATTACATTTGGCCATCTAAGCTTTCGTTGGTAGTCAATATGTGGTTGATCAAATTAGCACAATTTGGAGGCCCAGTTCATGATTCCCTGGGTCTTTTGAGTCATTAGTGATCCCTGCTTGATTGTAGTTCCTGTTTCAGTATGCCTGCAGAAAAGAAAAGGGCCCTGTTTAAAGTATCAAAACTATAGGATTCCAAAACAGATTTAGAAATTCCCATCTCCAGCCTGTCTCTTTTCCTCACTACTAGCAACTGAGGCATGCTGCTCTCGTGTCACTGTCCTGCCATTGTCTATTTGTCTTACTTCAGACTTCTGTGAGTTAGCCCTGGTCTATTTATCTTATTTTGGGCAACGGTGTGCTGTTTAAGGTCTGGTCTCTTTTTCCCGTTCATAGACCCAAATACTTTTCTCCAGGACATAGCCTTCCTGTTTTCTTTTGTTCAAGTTTGATGAGCTCATGCTCTACACATAACTCCCAGGGCAGTTTTATACACTGGCTGAAGGTGGAAAATTGTTAGAAAAGTGTTCAGTAGGCTGGGCATGATAGCTCACTCCTGTAATCTCAGCACTTTGGGAGGCCAAGAAGAGGGGGGTCACTTGAGGTCAGGAGTTCAAAACCAGCCTGACCAACATAGTGAAACCCTGTCTCTACTAAAAATACAAAATTAGCCAAGTTTGGTGGTGAATGCCTGTAATCCTAGCTGTTTGACAGGCTGAGGAAGGAGAATTGCTTGAACCTGGGGGGTGGAGGTTGCAGTGAGCCGAGATCGTGCCATTGCACTAAACCCTGGGCAACAAGAGCGGAACTCCATCTCAAAGAAAAGTGTTTGGTAGAAAAAAATTATAGCTGCTCACTACAGATTAATGTTCTAACATGTCAAGCAGGCTTCCATAAGATTCTATAGGGGCTAATAGAGGCTCACAATCTCCTAGGAAGATTGATGTTTTTCTGGCTCATCATCATGAGGGGAGCTGACAGGGGACATTCAAAAGATCCTTCTGTGCTCCTGGTGCTCCTCAATGACCTCAGTGTCATTTGTGACTGAATAAGTGACGTGTTGAGCTCCATGTTTTCCTGTCAAGGTGATTTCTTCCCCACACAATACAACAGACATTTCCACCACCCTAGAGAATGCCAATATTAACCCCCTTATGTTCTATATATGAATTTCTGTCAGTCACATGAGAAACCCAAGACACCAGGTCATCTCATCATGTGGATGTTGATTCTCAAGCAGCTTGGAATATCCTGTAATTAGCTTCCATCTACCATTCCTCCTCAGCTCCCAATTCATTCTTCACTCTGGAGCACAGTCAGTCATTTAAAAAAATCCCCTTTTTACTCAACCTCTCCTCAGAGGATTTCCTTCACTGTTTCTCTAACTAACATCTGGCTCTCCCTTTAGGGCACTTAGAGTCTTCTCAGAGAGTGGTGGTTTTCTCTCACATGTCTCTCTTACTGCTTGGTCTGGAGTTAGGATAATTGTCTTTCCTGATTCTTCTTGCCACCTTTAGACCTTTGTTTCTTCTTCCCTCCTCCTTCCAAGACCCTGATTTCTTTTGAAGTTTATGTCAACAGATTACTCTACCCACTAACCCAGTTTGTTGTAGTCATCTAACTAATCCCCAGACCAGCCTTATTCATTTGTTGAAGATTTTATTATATGATTTACTCCATCACTACTATTGACATAATTCTTGGTGATTTTAATATTCATGCAGAAAATCCTGCTAGTATCTTGAGTTTTTAGTTCCTTGTTGTTATTTTTCCCTAGAATCTTGTCTTTCACCTTACATCAGCTACCCATTCTCATAGTTGTGCCCTAGATTTTGTCAGTCCTGGTAATAGCTTTCCATCCATAATCTCAATTTTAAGTACTCCACTCTGAAATCTACCCTTCCTCTCTTTCTAACATGTTCCTTTATTCTCTCCCCCAAGAGTCATTGGTCTTTCTGAAATCTTCAGTCCACTGGTCATACCATCTTTTCACTGCATACATTTTCTCAGCTTTCTCCCATCTTCATCTTCCTTTCTCCAAATTTAGATTCTGTAATTCATTTTTATGCTCATTTCTTGCTTACATCCTCAACCCCTTGGCTCCTCTTTCATTACATATTATATGCCTGGCAAAACCCAACTCTGGTCATGTCAGCCCGCTTTGCACACACACGTCTAGAAAAAACTGTACATCAATGCTTCCCAATCTTAAAGAAGTGAACATTATCCTCAAGTTGGATCCTAGCTATGTCCAGCAACTGTTTTATTTCTTACATAAACTTTCTCTTACTCCTCTAGATAACCATTTCATACCACCTTCTTCATTCTCAAACATATGTCCCTATAAATCTCTTCTCTTTGAGCTAACCAGCTTGCTATTTCACCGAGAACAGGAAATAATCAGGAGGGAACGGTCACATGCTTTCACCACCCAGTGGACCCATCTACATGTGTTTCCTCTAGCAAGTATGGAAGGGTTCTCAGTGACCCTATCTAAGGCTAGGTGCTTGACAGGAACACTGGTTTTCTTTCTTTTCTCTTTTTCTTTCTTTTTTTTTTTTGGAGACAGAGTTTCGCTCTTGTTGCCCAGGCTGGAGTGCAATGGTGCGATCTTGGCTCACCGCAATCTCCACCTCCCAGGTTAAAGCGATTCTGGTGTCTCAGCCTCCCAAGTAGCTGGGATTACAGGCATATGCCACCACACCTGGCCAACTTTTTGTATTTTTAGTAGAGATGGGGTTTCTCCATGTTGGTCAGGCTGGTCTTGAACTTCTGACCTCAGGTAATCTGCCCACCTCGACCTCCCAAAGAGCTGGGATTACAGGTATGAGCCACCATGCCCAGCCAGAACACTGGTTTTCATCTGCTCTGCCTAGCGTAGGACATTACTTCTAAGGGGCCCCTCTCTCCTGTAGCACCAGATTTTTGCCCTTAACTAGTTTATTCTCAGCAGAAGACAAATAAGCTGTAACATATCCCATCTTAAAAAATCTGATTTGCTGATTTCTCTCAATATCACCACCTACCTCAGAGCTAAGTTTGGCTCCACCTTCACCCTTTACTGTGCCCTATCAGTCAATTTTGCCTCTTTGGTCTCTGTTTTCTCTGCTGACACTTAGTTGAATCTCTTATTACCATCTCACTCAACAATTTGAACAGACTCATTACTTTTCCATTGTCGGTTCTCTGGCCCAGGCTAGAGCATTGGGTTAAATCAATACACAATATATGCAATATATGTAGATTTCAGGAATTGAGTATTTTTTTAGACTAAGTATCCTAAAGCTAAACCTCTATTATTTCATATCTAAAACTTCATAGGGATATATTCTACTTATTGTAGAAAATCAAGATTTCTTACTCAATTAATAAAAGTACACATCATGTTGCACTGAGTTTCATATATCGTGATGGTCTTGCTGAATTTTTGACCATTTTCTCAAATTGTCTTGTAAGCTTTCTCCATTCTCTTTCTATATAACTGTATAAATTCTATTATCCTGTTTTTTAGAAAAATTAAAATAAAGAAATTATAAATTAAACATCTATATTCTTACCATCCAGAGTAGAAAATGGTTAATAATTTATCATCTTTTACTACACAGACATTTCATTGGAAGAAAAAAAAATCATTTCAGAAAGAATAAAAGACTCTTAACTACCATCCGTCATATCATCCCCCACCATAGATCACACCATCATCTATATTTGTGTATGTTATTCAGTCTATTTTTTTTGTTTTTCATCTGTAAAAAATATGGTTGAGTGCTATCCCAACTTTTATTTTTTTCTGGAGCAGAGTAAAGAGTTGGATGCCAGGCATGGTGGTGTGTGCCCATAATCCTAACTACTTGGGAGGCTGAAGGAGGAGAATTGCTTGAGCCCAGGAGTTCAAAGCCAGCCTGGGCAACGTTGCAAGACCCTGTCTCAAGAAAAAAAAAAAAAGAGCTGGGGAGTACTAGGGTATATTCTTCTCATAAATTTAGCTGTCATAAGGACAAAGAATTCTCTATCCATCCTTTAAGGCCCAGATCTAGTACTACTTTCCCCTGCTCCATCTTAATATGCAGAATTTCTGTTCCGATGTCTTTGGAAATCTTTTTTAAATTCACATTAATACATATATATATATACACAAATGTATGAACACAATTTAAAAATGCACATAGTATAGACATACATACACATACACACATAATTTATATTTTAGATTAATATGTATATATGGTTCATTTATACTATATATATGAATGAAATATATATACACAGACACACAGACACACACGCATATAAATTATTTAATTGTAAATATGCTTCTTAAGGGTTAGCACTACTTATATTACTTTCAGCAGTATCTTTATGCATCTGCACCACCAAATTGCCTGTCAGAGTATACAGCCACCCCAACACACCCACCCACAGCCCTCCTGTCCGCATCCATATAGGTATATTTTTCTCTATGACCACTTTTACTTAAATATATATAAGAATAAAGGAATGAACAATGGAATGGTTGACTAAGATACATGTAATTATTCAAATTCAGTAAGTGCTCGTTATCTAAGTGATGTGCTATACCTCTAATTTTTCATTTCTTTATTACACGTGACACTAGTAAAAAGTAATAAAGGGCTCTTAGCTACTTGAAGTGTTCCCATAACCTATAGGAGTATCATTTGTCTTGGTGCCAACTGGGAAACGAGCAAAGAACGATTTGTCTTTTTTTGACTCATATTTCCACTTAAATGTAGAGAGATAAAAAGCAAGAGACAGCTTGTGCTAATTAGAAGGAGAAAATTTAAGAGAATATTGCTCTTGGCAGTGTTCAAAATACCAAGGTCACACATGTACCTTCTGTAACTTTGCTTCTCAATGGAATAGAGTATTGGGTAACAGGATTTCATGGAGGCAACTTTTTGGATTCTACAAGGGCCTAGCAGCATACAGTCAAGGGGTTGTATGCCAATTTCTTAAATGGTCACGGACAACAAGATCCTGTTTATTCATTAAACACAGTTCTTAAGAACATTAATTTAAGCCTGAAAGATTAAAGCATCTGAGTCTACTGCTCCCTTGGGGTACAGTTCAGTTGCTCTGTTACTTAAAAATGGTTTAGACAATAATTTCTGAGGAGGCTCAAGGACTCTGTCTCCATCCACTCCCACTCCTTATACATCATATAATTCAGCAATGTCATGACTTTTTGACTGACCTGTGGCTCATTGGTATGGAATAGCCAGTTACCAATTATCTAGTTTCTTTCTTCCACACAGCCAGGAAAAATCAACCTGTTCAGTATCTCTTGGTCATTTATTGGCAGATTTAAAAATAACATAAATGTTTAATAAAGATTCAATAATTCTTATTTTGCTCACCTGAAAACCCTGTTATGCCCATTAAATTGCTCAGCAATGCTATCCATTTTCTATGAAAAAAATCACCAATTTTCTGAAGTGTAGTACAAGATTAGTAATGCAATGCTACCAAACTTATCTTAACTATTTAAAGCTAAATTCCACCTGTCAAGATAAATGAATAAAATGTATT
The DNA here is from genome assembly GCF_028885625.2 of Pongo pygmaeus. Lineage (NCBI taxonomy): Eukaryota > Metazoa > Chordata > Mammalia > Primates > Hominidae > Pongo > Pongo pygmaeus. Next base: position 108,972,140 of record NC_072379.2, on the reverse strand, counting down.
TGAAATGTAGTTCCCATGATTTTTTTTTTTTTTTTTTGAGATGGAGTTTTGCTCTTGTGGCTCAGGCTGGTTTGTAATGGCGTGATCTTGGCTCACTGCAACCTCTACCTCCAGGTTCAAGTGATTCTCCTGCCTCAGCTTCCCAAGTAGCTGGGATTGCAGGTGCCTGCCACCATGCCCAGCTAATGTTTGTATTTTTAGTAGAGATGGAGTTTCACTGTGTTAGTCATGCTGGTCTCAAACTCCTGACCTGAGGTGATCCACCCGTCTTGGCCCATGACTTTTACTGAACATATTCATTGAATTTCTAATTTATGCATTTTGATAATCCACAATGGATCTTTTAGGGTCTCATTTCTAATGTCAAGGTTCTTATGGAGATCATTAAAACCTAAGTAGAATTAAACACAAGCTTGCCTTCTACTCTAAACTGTTAATAAAATCCTTTAGTCTTCTGTGTTTAAAGGAGGCTTTCATTCAATTACTTCCTATTTTTGCTATTTGGTGTTGCAAAATAATTGTAATATGCTTAGGTGTGAATATACTTCATCAGAAAAAGTTCTTTTATCATTAATATAGTTAGGAAGGCATCTCAACAAAATGAAGCAAGCGTGTAATAACCCCTCCCAAAAGGGAAAAACTCCATAATAGAAATTTATTTTTTCTTGAGAGTTATATTTTGTTTCACTAGAGTGTGAGCTCTATGAGCATAGTAGTCATTTCTGGCTTGCTCATGACTGTATACCATTGATTAGCACAGCATTTGACATAGTAAGTGCTCAATAAACATTATCAAATAAATGATGTGACCAACCTTGTTTTATTCAGACTAAATTGACCAAATTCTAAAATAGAAGTCATAAACATCTGCCCTTTAGTGATTAAAAAATAACTATCTTCCTATTCTTTTATATATTATCCTAGAGCATTGATCATAATTATGTGAAGCATCACTTAAAGCTATATTCAAGATTTTTTTCATAATTCATTCATATAAATCCCACAATTTCAATATAAATCAGAAATAAAAGGCTGGGCATGGTGGCTCATGCCTGTAATTCCAGCCCCACATGGGCTGAAGCAGGAGGATCGCTTGAGCATAGGAGTTCAAGACCAGCTGGTGCAACATTGTGAGACCTCATCTGTCCAAAAAAAAAAAAAAAAATTAGCTAGGCATGGTGGTCCCATACTCAGGAGGCTGATGTGGGAGGATCACTTGAGCCTGAGAAGATCGCTTGAGCTCAGGAGGTCAAAGCAGCTGTTAGCTATGATTGTGCCACTGCACTGCAGCCTGGGTAACAGAGTGAGACCCTGTCTCAATAATAATAATAATAATAGTAATAATAAAATCATCCTGCTGGTGGATATCATTCCTTTCTCTCTCTCCAATTGAAAAACTAAGGTAAAACTTATTTCAGTGGACCAACCAGAAAATGAGGTTATCTTATAAGTGAGATTGTTTTTCTTCACCTCTATATTGTACTTGGGTTCTTCTGTATGAGATACATTGGAATTTTCCCAATTTTTAAGGTTTTTACTCAGGTCCTCAAATTTCTGTATCTGGTATGTTGTCTAACAGACCGTGACTTTACTTTTCTGTAGAGAGGCAACTATTGAGAATGCCACAGACTTGAGCTTTCCATGCTATATTTAGAAGATAATTTGCTGCACATTCTTGGATCGATTTTGCCATCTCAGTTACTTTGTGAGAGATAATTGACATTCTTTGTGCTATGACAACTGTATGTGATGGATTAGTTCTAGTGGTTGACACTGGTTAGCTTCATATCAGTCACAGAATTTCATGAGCAACCCGATTCAAATCCTATGCAAGACACAAGAGATTTCTAAGAATATAGCCAAACTGAACTTTAGTAAAAGAGCAAACATCTTCTCTCTTTGAAGAAATCTTCAATTTTCCAAAGTCACGAAAAAGATGAACACTCAGTGGACTATAATTAAAACAGTTTCCACTGGTCAGTATATATTGCAATTGAAAAATTTCAGAGCGTGACTATAGCTAGATATTGTGATACTTTTATATCAAAGCATTAATGCCTTAAAAATAATACAGTTAAACTCACTTTTTACAAATTAATCAAGGGTGTAATTTAGTCCATGAGAAATTAGAAATTATTTCAATAGGCTACATTAAAAATGCTGTATATTTAGCTTATGTTTAAAGTAGTGCATAATGGGGATAAGTGAGGATACGTTCAGGAGACAATTTCCTGATGGAATTATGAAGATCATAGAAATACTGATAGAAATGTTGGTATCTGTCAAAATATTGAATGGCAGAAGGTATATCCATAAGAGTTGATACCTTTTGAGATCATTAAAACATTTATAAGTTATATTTTCTTTGTGATCATATATGTGGTTGTTTATCTCCTCATGTCTTATGTTCCCAAATCTTACTTTTCCTTTAACATTGCAAGACTAAATATAATTTAAAGAACCAGTATCTATAACCTTCAAAGTATGTTATTCATTCTCTTTCACTTAAATGGTTTGGTATCTTGCAATTCTTCTATACTTGCCTGATACTGTTCTATTAGCCTCACATTGTTTTTTATTGCTTTTTAATTATTTACTTGACACATCATAATTGTACATATTTATAGGGCACTGTAAGATTATATATATGTATATTATATATATATTTACACACACACTGTGTTAATGATCAAATCAGAATATTTAGCATTTGTGTTCAAATGATATAGAAAAGTTTACTAATACACAGATTATTTAAAATTCTATCAATGCAACTTAACTCATTGGCCAAATTCTTCATATTTGTGCTTCTGTTTCAATTCCAAGTTGGCCGGATAATTTATCTTCACAAACTTTTAGAACCATCTCTTCATACATTTTTTCTGCAAAATAATTTATATTCAGACTTCATGGGTGTTGATTAATCTGAGTATATCTCTGGCCACCAAAAATGTCCAAAAGCATTTCTGTTTTATTGAAACTCGCCTGTTTTACTGAACCAGATTACTTTAACAGATTTTTCTTTCAAATTTTTGTAATGGCGTTTTCAATTTAACCCTCTTGGTCCTTTTTAAGGTTTAAATAGGTCTTCTTTTTCCCTCCCTTCCCTCTCTCGCTCCCTTCCTCTCTCCCACCCTCCCTCCCTTTCTTCCTTCTTTCCCCTCTTTCCTTCCTTTCTTTCCTTTGCACTTCTTTATTCAGTTCACCTGGTGTACGAAAATGGTTTTCTCAAAACTAAATTATCATTTGCAACAGTCTCAATCATCTGAATAAAGAGTTTCTTCTATGTTCCAGAAAACAAGGACTAGAACATAATATACCTGAAATTACAAGCTGAATTAACACATGTTGGCTAAGTGATACTAAACAAAAATAAGGCTAATTTTCTGAAAATCCATTCCTTAGGAAATGACTGATTTGCTTAGTTTTTAGAGTAATCACTATGGTGAGTTCCTTGATTCTCAGACATGTCTATTTCAGTCATGTCAGTTTTTATTAGTAAAGGAGATGGCTGGGCATAGTGGCTCACGCCTGTAATCCTAGCACTTTGAGAGGCCGAGGTCGGTGGATCACAAGGTAAGGAGTTCAAGACCAGCTTGGCCAACATGGTGAAACCTTGTCTCTACTAAAAAGATATTGGGGGAACCCACCCCCAATATTTCAACATAGGTTCTTTCTATTTTCCATAAGTGTTGGCTGGCTGAGAAATAAAGAGAGACAGTACAAAGAGAGGAATTTTACAGCTGGGCCACCAGGGGTGACATCACATATCAGTAGGACTGTGATGCCCACCTGAGTCTCAGACCAGCAAGTTTTTATTAAGGGTTTCAAAAGGGGAGGGGGGTATAAGAAAAGGCAGTAGGTACAAATATCACATGCTTCAAAGGGCAAAAAGCAGAACCAACAATAAGGGTCTAACAAAGATCCCATGCTTCTGAGGGAACAGGACAAAGGGCAAAAGCAGAACCACTGATAAGGATCCAACAAAGATCACAGGGCAAAGGGCAAAAGCAGAACCACTGACAAGGGTCTATGTTCAGTGGTGCATGTATTGTCTTGATAAACATCTTAAACAACAGAAAACAGGGTTTGAGAGCAGAGAACCAGTCTGACCACAAATTTACCAGGGCAGAGTTTTTCCCCACCCCAATAAGCCTGAGGGTACTGCAGGAAACCAGGGCATATTTTAGTCCTTATCTCAACTGCATAAGACAGACACTCCCATAGCGGCCATTTATAGACCTCCCCCCAGGAACACATTCCTTCCCCAGGGTGTTAATATTAATATTCCTTGCTAGGCAAAGAATTTAGCGATATCTTTCCTACTTGCACATCCATTTATAGGCTCCCTGCAAGAAGAAGAATATGGCTATTTTTGCCCAACCCCACAGGCAGTCAGACCTTATGGTTGTCTTCCCTTGTTCCATAAAAATCATTATTCTGTTCTTTTTCAAGGTGCACTGATTTCAAATTGTTCAAATACACATTTTACAATCAATTTGTACAGTTAACACAATTACCACAGTGGTCCTGAGGTAATGTACATCCTCAGTTTACGAAGATAACAGGATTAAGAGATTAAATTAAAGACAGGCATAATAAATTCTAGAAGTATTATTTGGGAACTGATAAATGTCCATATTAAGATGAAATCTTCACATTTACGTTCCTCTGCCATGGCTCCAGCTGGTCCTTCTGTTCAAGGTCCCTGACTTCCCGTAACAAAAATACAAAAAAGTTAGCCAGGCATAGTGGTGGGCGCCTGTAATCCCAGCTACTCAGGAGGCTCAGGAAGAGAATTGCTTGAACCTGGGAGTTAGAGGTTACAGTGAGCTGAGATTGCACCACTGCACTCCAGCCTGGGTGACAGAGTGAGACTCCATCTCAAATAAAATAAAATAAAATAAATAAAATTTAAAAAAATGAGCTACATAAATATGGGTTTTATAAAGGTTATTTTTTACCATAGATAGCAATTCACTAAAAATTTACTGAACATTAAAGTAGATGCTGTGGATGGGTTAAAGAGAATTACGTTCAAAGAAGTGACTGGGTAAAAAATGCTCAAGAATATAGATGGATAACTGAATTGAAAGGCCACTGTTGAGGGTAGGTACTTTTTATTCAATCTCATGAGGTAGAGATTCAAGTGAACTGAAGGACCTAGAGAAGGAGAGAACAGTATAGAGGATAGATAGTTACACACACATACATACACTCCTCTTATGCCTGCATATGTTAGGAAAGCATAGAGGAGAAAGGGAGAATCGCCAGTTGCTAGGGAAAATAGCTTCACCCTCAGTCTGGACATTAACCAGTTAGAATAGCTAGGCTTTCCTTAAGAATCAGAGATTTATACAAACAGAATTAGTTGAGGTGATCCAGCTGTGAGTACTAGGATGGAAATTTAGACTTCTGTTTTCTAACTTGCCTGTGTCCAGGTTCCTCATCTGTAAAATTAGGTAAATGTCTCTATCATAAATATAAGGTGAATATTTACTCTAGAACTTACTCTAGAGATGAGAGAATTCAGATGTTAGACTTCTTTACTCTCTCTACTTTGCCCACCCTAACATTCCTTACCTGGAAAATAAGGTGGATATCTGTACGTTAAATATAAACTGAATATGAGGTGAAATCAGCACATTTGAAGAAGAAGATAAAGTGCTGGGTTTCCAAGACTTCTGTGAAAGAGCCATATATATTATATGATATATATAATTCCTGGGGTGATGATGTCAGGGAAATACATCAGCAGCTATGGTGAGTCTGAGAGCGTTCATGTTGGACATGACTATGATGGTTCATGCAAGAAATAGAGTTAGCATATAAGAGAAACATTTAGTCACTATTTTATTTAATAGTGTCTGGATCTTGGGGATTTGTAAAATAACCTCAGTTTCAATTTGGGGCCATCTGAAATTATTTCTTGTTATTCAGGATTTCAAGATTGTTTTTCAAACGTAGATTAAAAATGTATAGGAGTCAGTTCGATTTCAGATCCAAATTTTTTTTTCACCAGCATATTTTCATTTGAGAACAGCTAGTACAAGAAATCATTTTAAGCTGGAATGGGATGAGCAAATTTAGTATATTTTCTTAGGGCTTTTGAGCTGTTATGTTACTATAAATAAAATAACTTAATTTTCTTCAAGTTTACAAATTCTTTCATATGGCACCAGCAAGCATAGCCACATTCCCTTTACTGTAGCTTAAATCCTAAAATGAATAGAAAAAAAAAAACTGAGAAATTTAAGATCCCAGAAATCTATACTGAATTCTAGATATCTAATATATGCTAGTATTTTTATCTTTTTCTCTCTGCTTTCCATCCTTAAAATGAATTACTAATATTTTGTGTGTGTGTGTATAAAAATGAGACACAAAGGGAATTTTTGCTGGCTACTCCTTTGTTGAGTGTTTTATTGGAGTTGGATCTTCTCAGCGCAGCAATCCTGCCTGTGATCTAAAGGACTCAAAGTGACCTGATGACTTTTATTTGGATTTGCTCTTTCCGTTTTATGCAGACATCATTCAGACAGTCATCACTACTGTAATGTAAATAAGCATCCTCTAAAACCTCAAGCTCTGATAGCTTTGTTTGATCGGAAGTCCCTCAGTAACAACTTCCTCTGGGTTATGGAAGTTGACTCAGCATGAAAGCATGTTTCCGCTTTTCAGCCCTTTTGACCTATCTATGTTCTAAATGGAACATTCAATTACTCTTACCCTTCCTGTTTTCCAACCTTTGCCCATTGTGAGCCCTTCAATATGAATAAAATATCTAGCATACCAAAGAGGAAATAATGAGTCTAAAAGGTATCCATCAAGTATGATGTAGTTACCTGGCCAGCTATAGGCAGAGAAAAAGCACAACTCCCTGCTGTGCATTCTTCTTTGAGAAAAGAGTAACTGACACCTTTTAGTCTTTTCTCCATGGGAGCTTATTTCTTTTTTCTCCATCCACAGCATTTCTAAGATCCACATCATCAGAGAAAGAAAAGTAGAAGAAAAAAAATCAAGTGTGAAATGCAATTATAAACTGCATCTTGAAATCTATACCACCAAGAGGCTAACAAGGCAGAGGGTCCATGGCCTCCTTTCAAAGTTCAATTTCAAAGGGTAACTATATATGTCTGAAATTTATGCTGCAACCAGGAGGGTCCCACCCATCAATTGCAGGTTTCAAAACTGCAACTCTTTCTTTGATATCAATAATAGATGACTGGGAGGCAGCTTATAAAATATAATTGTCAGCTTGGACTGAGTCTGAACACAGTAGCTTTCAAACTGTCTGAACACAGTAGCTTGCAAACTTATGTAATCCTGGAATTTGAGAGTTTACGTACCTTGGTGGGGAGCAAGAGGACATGGGCCATGACTAAATGCCCTGAACGAAACAAGTGAGATTCATATCTTTTTCCAGTCCTCATTCTTCCTCATCCCAGTGAATGGAAACCCGACAGTAACCTGGAAATCAACTGTAACTTCTCCCTCTACTATGTTCTCTTACATTTAAAATCCAAATCCTACTATAATTAACTCATGCATTCACATCTCTCCATCACACTCTCTAATTCATACCACCATCCTGCCTGGATTCCTAAAATGATCTTTTTTTGTCAAGTTTTAGACTCTTCTAATGTACACTCTACATTGCAGCCAGCATGATCTTACTGAAAGACTGGTATCTTTATAATTCTCAATGTTACTATTGCCTTCCAAAGCTCAAACTCCTTAACACTTGTTTGCAATGCCTTGTAGTATCTGTTCCCCACTTACCTCTCTTCCTTATCTCTCAGTCAATCCCCTTTTCTCTGTACTGAAGTAAATCCCTCTAGGTTCTCCTATCTTTACCTCTACTTTTTGGCCTATGTTCCCATTTTCCTGTAACATGCTCTTACTCTTCTGGCTTCCTCACACTTATCTTTTGGGTCTCAGTCTTCTCTCATTCTTGGACTTGATTAGGCTCCTCTGTTGCTCCCCTTAATTTTCCTCTCATAAGCTTCTTTTTAGATTGTTGCATCACTGTTGGTATATCTTCATCCTGAGATTGGAAGCTCTCTGACAGCTCTGTGAGGGCAGGGAAGGTACATCAGCTTTTGTGGATGTTTGTATGCCCATGACTCCATGATGTTTGTTGAATGAAAGGACAAATTAACTTTACTATGCCCATGAGATCCAGTGTCATGAATTGTGTATTAGTCTGTTCTCATGCTGCTAATAAAGACATACCCAAGACTGGGTAAGTTATAAAAAAAAAAAAAAGAGCTTTAATTTCTTTACAATTCCACATGGCTGGGGAGGCTTCACAATCATGGCAGAAAGCAAAGGGGAAGAAAGACACGTCTTACATGGCAGCAGGCAACAGAGAGAGAGCACGTGCAGGGAAACTCCCTTTCATAAAACCATCAGGTCTCATGACACTTATTCACTATCAGGAGAACAGCATGGAAAAGACCCACCCTCATGATCCATTCTCTCCTACCAGGTTCCTTCCAGGACACGTGGGAATTATGGGAGTGACAATTTGAGATTTGGGTGGAGACACAGCCAAGCCATATCAAATGGTTAGCTGAGAAGTGGGTTTTCCTTTCCTAGTCTATGTGGAAATTGAGGGAGTGGTTGACAAGACAAAGTGCCATGAGAGAATGGCTTTGTGTGTCCCTCACAGAGAAGGAATGGAGAAGACTGCTTTTTTGCCTCGAAGACTGGGCTACTTTGGGAGACATTGTATCCTTCCTGGACTTGCTCTCAAAGCTTCAAATGGGGGAGGGTAGTGAGCATGGGGAAATAAACTACATTAAAACCTGTTATAAGGGATGAGAACTCTGTAGAATTAGAATATATAAGCAATACAAAATGCTGAAAGCTTTCAGAGAGTGTAAAATGCAGGGTTAGGCCAGGCACGGTGGCTCATGCCTTTAATCCTAGCACTTTGGGAGGCCGAGGCAGGCAGATCACCTGAGGTCAGGAGTTCGAGATCAGCCTGGCCAACATGGCAAAACACCATTTCTGCTAAAAATACAAAAATTAGCTGGGCATGGTGGTGCAAGCCTATAGTCCCAAGCTACTCTGAAAGTTGAGACAGGAGAATGGCTTGGACCCGGGAGGTGGAGGTTAGAGTGAGCCAAGATCATGCCACTGTACTCCAGTCTGGGTGATGGAGTGAGACTATGTCACATTTTTCCTTCTATACTCAGTATTTTAAATTCCCTAGTTCTACCCTTCCTCCCTCCCTCTCTTCCTGCCTGCCTTCCCGCCTGCTTTCCTCCCCCTTTCTTCCCTCCCTCCTTCTCTCCTTTCTTTCCTTTCTTCCTTCCTGCCTTCCTTTTTCCCATGAGCACAGTTATTGTGAGCCTATATGACATGCCATGTACAGTTGCAGGCACTGAAGATACAATGGTGATTAAGTAAAAACAAAATCACCAGACTCAGGAAGCTCATATTTTAGTGAAGAGACCAACTAATATATATTTTTAAAAGTGTAATAAAATGTCAGTGATAAGTGCAATGAAGGAAAATAAAGTAGGAGAAAGTATAAAGAGTGATTAAAGTATGGGGAGAGTGGTGAGGATAGGCTATTTTAGGCCTGAATGTCACAGAAGACTTTCTAAGAAGGTGTCAAAAATTTCACTAGAGAAGATTATATAGGAAAGGAAGATTTTGAGACTATTGTGATAGAGTCAAAGATATGGAAATAGGGGAAAGAGATCAAATTCACCTTTGCCAACACAAAAGGAAGGAGAATTTTAAAGAATGGTGATGAGCTAGTGGAAAAGCACTGGAGGACATAGGGGTTAATGGACGAATGACTTGGCCATTTGTTTTTGCTAACTGTCTCTTATCAAAGTTAGGCTCCTACCCTCTCACAGAGACTGGGATGGCTCTTACGTTTTTGAGAAACATATTTCTGGCTTGTAAAACTGAAAAGAGGCTGGGAGATTTATATCTTAAAAGGGGACAGAGAAGGAATTTATTATTGTGAGTTTTCTAAAGTAAATGCTAGAAAGTAAAGTAAAGTAAATGCTAGAAAGTAAAGTTAGAAAAGGGAGGCCAGGGACCTATAGCCAAGAAGAAGTCTGTGTAAAGTTTAATCAAGCTGAGGAGAATGTTAAGGCCATCTTTGACATTTGGGCAGAGACTAAGGAAGTGAGAGTGAGTTGCAAACAGGTTCTGAGCATGAGCACCACAGGCTGAGGCAAGAGCCAATGCAAATCACCACTAAACAACAAGCCTGATGCGGGAGGAGCAGTCGAAAAACACTAGTTGGACTCAAGTGGAGTGAACAAGGAAGGGAAGGGACGAAGGTGAGGCCAGAAAGCTGGACAGAGGCCAGACCAAGGAGGATTTGCTGGGAAAGTTTGAAGTTTATTCTGAGTATGCTGGGAAGTTATTGGAGGTTTTAAAGAGAGTTTCATCATCTACATGTAAAAGGTAGTCTTGGGCTGCTGTGTTGAGCAGTAGAAGCGGGGAGACTATCAAGGAGACTGTTGGAATAACCATACATGAATCTTAGAGTAGGGTGGTAATAATGGAGGTAGGGGGGCTTGACACATTAGCTAGAGTTCTCCAGAGAAACAGAACCAAGAGGAGGTTTATTCATTAATTTATTTATTATGGGAATTGGCTTATGCAATTATGGAGGATCAGAAACCCCATGTTCTGCCATCTGTAACCTGGACAATCAGGAAAGCCACTGGTATAATTCAGTCTGAGTCCAAACGCCTGAGAACCGGGGACTGCAGATTAAGTCTCAGAGTCTGAAGCACTAGCAGCTCTGATGCTGAGGGAGGAAGAAGATGGATGTCCAGCTCAAGAAGAGAGAGAATTCACCTTTTTGTTCTGTTTGGGCCCTCAGTCAATTGGATGATGCACACCCACATAGGTGAGGGTGGATCTTCTTTATGCAGTCTGCTGCTTCAACTGCTCATCTCTTCTGGAAATGTCCTCACAGATACACCTGGAAACAGTGGCTTACCAGCAATCTTGGCATCTCTTAGCCCAGTCCAGCTGACACATAAAGTTAACCATCATACTTGACACATGTGAAAGTGTATATTCTTTCCTGAAAAAATAGATATGAGATGAAAATAGAAGTGAAGGGAAGCTTAAAATTTTTGACCTGAGTAACTAGGTAAATATTGATGATACTATGAAATAGAGAAGCCTGGATGGAGGAGTAGGTTTAGAGGTTTATGAGGGGTATAAAATAAAGAGGTAAGTGTTGGACAAGATAAATTTGATAAGCCAAGTAGGTATTATAAATTTGATAAATGTATTGATAAATTTGATAAGCCAAGCCAGGTATGTCACCTGGGCAGTTGCATATATTACACTGAAGCCCAAGAAGAGAGACTTTGGAGATGAAAAGAGAAATTTGGGAGTCAGAGTATACCTAGTACTTAGGATCTTCTGAGTCTTTTTCAGGGTATGAAGATGAGAAGAAAAATACAGCATTTTTTTTCAAATTTATTCTTATTTACTGACTCAGCCTAATATATATATATAGAATATATATATATATAAAATTCATTTGCATGAATAGTTAATATAAATGTATATATTTAATTCATTTGCATGAATAGTGACTTCTTTCAGTAACCTTTTTTTCTGCTGCACTCCAGGTTGAATTACAGAATAAGCAAGTGCTTTAAGGGAACAGCAAAGCAAGAATGCTGAATTTGTTTTAAAAAATGCATTTGCCCAGGGGAGCTGTAAAAAAAAAAAATGCATTTGATATTTCAAAAATATATCAGATACTAATAATTGGAAAATGCAGAATTTTGTTTTCCCTTTTAACCTCATTTTCCCAATATAGTATTTTTAGAATATGCCTATATTTGGGGTGTATGACACTATACCATTTCAGTCTTAATAGTGCCTTAGCCAGGCCCAAAGCTTGGTACTGGTCACTATAAGAAACAAATAGCTCACCCTGTTCATTTTTTTAAAATGTATTATAGAAGCTCTACTTAGCCTTAAATAAAGCAAAAGTGACTACGCATAAATGAATAATGACACTCTGCATTAACTAGTGGTACTTTTTAGTTCTTTATTAACTTTAATCAGTGGTGGATGAAACTCAAGGGATCAAACAAACTCAGATGAGCATCACGAAGAGAATATTTCCAGATGGTAGTCTATTGTTTGGTCCTCAGATATTTATTTTATTTTTATGTTATTTTTACACATTTAGTAAGAAGTTGTCAAATATAAGGTCAGATAGGAATATTATGTATCCACTCTGTACCTGGCCTGGTTTTAAAGGCTGGGATTATAGCCATTTTAAATGGATAAAAGTATTTGCTCTTTTTGAAACAAATAGATAATAAAAATAAATAAGTATAATTTATATGCTAACTGGTAATAAGCACTGTGGATAAAAATAAAACAGGATTGGAGGGAATAGAGAGCATTGGGTTGGGGATATGTTTGCAATTATAAACAGGATGATCAGGGAAGGCCTCACTAAGAGGATGTTGTATTAGTCTTTTCTCAAAAACTGCCTGAGACTGGGTAATTTATGAAGAAAATAGGTTTAATTGGCTCCCAGTTTTGCAGGCTTTACAGGAAGCCTAGTGGTGTCTGCTTTTTGGGAGGCCTCAGGAGACTTCCAATCATGGTGTGAGGCAGAGGAGGACCAGGCCTCTTACATGGCAGCAGCAACAGCAAGAGAGAGAGCAAGGAGGGAGGTGCTACACATCTGTAAACAACCAGATCGCTCAAGAACTCACTATCATGAGAAGAGCACCAAAGGGATGGTGCTAAGCCATTCATGAGAAATACCTCCATGATCCAATCACCTCACGCCAGGCCCCACCTCCAACAGTGGAGATTGCAATTCAACATGAGATTTGTGTGGGAACATAGATCCAAACCGTATCAGTTATTTGAGCCAAGATAGGAAGGAAGTAAGAGAGCAAGCCCTGTAGACATACCGAAAAAGGGCATTGCAGGCAAAGGAAACAGGAGAAGACATTTTTAGGCTTAAGCATGGCTGGAATGTTTGAGGAATAGCAAGGCGACTACTGTCTAGGGAGCCAAGTGAGGGAGAGGAGGGCAGTAGGAAATGATGTTAAGGAAATAGCAGAGACAAGATTATTAGAGCCTTGAAACCACTGTGGCTAATTGGCTTTGAATTTGATGAAAAACCACTGGAGGTTTTTAACCAGAGAAGTAACATGAGCTGATTCACATGTTGAAAGGATGACTCTGGCTGCAATGTTAAGAACAGACATTAGATATGGGCTGGGGGGTGGGGTAAGAGTAAAATCAGGGAGAACTCCAGGATGCTATTGCAATAATACAAGTCTTCACCTGATGATTAGTGATGACAGTGGACAGTGGATGACAGTGGACCATGAACTTTGCTGTGGAGGTGAGGTACGATCAGAATTATCTTGAAAGTACCTATGGTGAGACTTGCTAAAGAAACGTAGGCAGTATGTGAGAGAAAGAAAGAAAGGATAACCTCAGGGTTTTTGGCCTGTAGAATTGGAAGAATGAAGTTACCATCTACTGAGACTAAAAACTTAGGAGAGAGAGGTTTGAGGATAAAGATTAGGTATTTATTTTAGGATATTTTAAGTTTGGTATGCCTACCAAAGGTGCAGTTGTAGTTATCAAGAAGGCAGTTAGATACATGAGTCTGGAGTTCGGCAGTGAGGTCTAGGGGTATCTGGGATTAATCAGTACATATCTTACATTTAAATGAACAAGTATAAGTAGATGAGTTGTCCAAGGACTGAAATCAGGGGTATTCAATCCATGTTTAGAGGTTAAAAAGATGAGGAGGCACCAGCAAAGGAGACTGAAAACAGTGATACAGGTGGAAATCCAGCAGACGGTGGTGTTCTGGAAACCAAGTGAAGAAAGCATTTGGAGGAGTGGTGAAATATGTCCAAAGACACTGGCTTGTCTAGTGAAGTGACTGAGAATAGAAACTTGCATTTAGCAACATGGAGGCCACTGGTGACCTTGAGCAAGCAATTTCAGAGGAATAGTGGGGCAAAAGCCTGGGTTTAAGAGAGAATTGGAGGAGAGGACATGTTGGTGTTAGTGAATGTAGAAAACTTCTTTAAAAAATTTTGTTATAAAGGAGAGCAGAAAAAAGTGTTTTGACTGGGAGACCTTATGGCAATAGGGTTTTGTTTGTTACTTTTTTAGCTGAGAAATATGTATGTTACAGACTGATGATAAAGAACATATTGGTGTTATAGGAGAGAAGGTAGTGGAGAGGATTGCTTGAGTCATATACTTGACTAGTGGAGAGGCCTGGGGTTTAGTGTTCAAGAGAAGTTGCCTTTAGTTAGGAGATGAGAGGGAGAGTCTTTCTCTGTCTCCTCTGCTCCCTTCTTCTCCTTTCCTGCAGTCTCCATCTCTCCATCTCTAGTCTCTTTCTCTCCTTCTCTACCTGCCCATCCTCCAAATTTTGTCACAAGTGGTTTAAGGGGTCCTACTAGGATTTTAAAAATTTAACCATATTAGAATTAAAATATTAAAAAAGGAAAAAAAAAACCAGAGTTGAAATATAGGGTTTGTCAACTTAGAATACATATAGGCAACTCATCTTACTAAGTACTTAAATATTTCAGCAATCCTAAGATAAACAGGCATCTCTTCTTGTCCCAGCTGTGACACTGATTAGCTGGGTAATTTTAATTGAATTACTTAACCCATCAGGAGTTCTTTTTTTTTGTTTTCCAGAACTAAAATGAGAGTAATAAACTTAATATCTAAGATCTCTAAAAGTTTTAAAGACTATTTATTTGTAATATATTAATGACTTCATTTTGTCTCACATGAACTATCCACTAATTCAAAAATGACTAATTTTTTGCAAATTTGTCTCAGATACATAATGTTTAACTGCACTTATGTTTTATGTTAACATACTCTTTTTAAAAACATTTAAGGTAAATATTTCTGATATGCTATCATGGTGTGGTTTAAATATGATTTTAAGAATGTATAGCTTTATATGGAACTTAAAATCTTTTTCTTGTTGACTCATTCATTTTTCTAAATAAAATGGTGACAGCTACAAAACGATATGCATATAAACAAAAAATACACATGGAATGAGCATTTAAATAATCTCTTAAATGTTTATATTCCATTATCTTTCTTAACTCTCTAGGAAAAAGAAATTAACATGCATAATATTGGAATTCAAGTTCCTTTGCAAACCAGAGTGAGTGTACAAATTATTCATAATATGCTAAAAATCTAAAATAGATGAATTTTTATCATCCTTATCCTTTAACTGTTCTTAATGGTCCCTCTGGAGATCTCTCTTTTCCCCCCATTATCAGCTGTGAATTCTATTATGTCTCTTAAAAACTATCCCACTTTCTATGAATTTTCTTACAAAGCCAAGACTTTGTTAATCTACTACCATCACTAGCAAAAAATTCAATTTTATATTTAGTGGTAACAATTCAACATTACCCCCAGAGATTCTTGAACACACAAGGGGTATGTGTGACATTGATGTGGTCTCTAAAGAATTACTAGACAATGATCTCACTTATATGTGGAATCTACAAAAGTTAAACTCATAGTAGTGATAGAGGCAAGAAGCAGACAAAGGCTTAGGCAGATAGTAAAGGGTCCCTGGAGAATCTCCGACCTGCCCCCCAAGTGTTTACATCAGATATTTTGTGCAGATAAGGGAACCTGCACAGGGGGCTTTCCTGGGCATGCCTGCAGTGGACTAGAGGCCCACATGCACTGAGGAAATAGGGTAGAGTCACCAGGAATTCACGCCTTATGCAGACGAGGATCCTGGCCTCTACAGCTCATGTGTGATGGTCCTGGTATTCAATCTGCGAGGTGGAAACCTGCTTGCAAGGCCCACACTCTTTACTGAGAGCTTTCTTTTCACTTAATAAATTCTGCTCTCGGCCGGGCTTGGTGGCTCACGCCTGTAATCCCAGCACTTTGGGAGGCCGAGGCGGTGGATCACGAGGTGAGGAGATCGAGACCACGGTGAAACCCCGTCTCTAAAAATACAAAAAAAACTAGCCGGGCGCGGTGGCGGGCGCCTGTAGTCCCAGCTACTCAGGAGGCTGAGGCAGGAGAATGGCGTGAACCTGGGAGGCAGAGCTTGCAGTGAGCCGAGATCGTGCCACTGCACTCCAACCTGGGCGACAGAGCAAGACTCTGTCTCAAAAAAAAAAAAAAAAAAAAAAAAAAAATTCTGCTCTCTTCACCCTTCAAGGTGTCTGTGTGCCTAATTCTTCCTGGTCATGAGACAAGAACCTGGATTAGTTGAGCTAAGGAGCAAAAAATCCTGCATTACTAGCAGAGAATAGAATCGTAGTTATCAGGGGCTTGCAGTGTGAGGGATGTGGAAATTTGGTCAAAAGGTACAAAATTTCAGTTAGATGAAAGACAGCAATATTTATAGGAGGATATTCTTTTAAGCACAGAGTTCTCAAAATCAGCTGACTTCCCTCTAGTTGTGTATACCTAACATTGAACAGTTGATTTCTGAAAATTTTCTGTGAACTCAAAAAAATAAAAACAAGTGAAAAAGTGATCAACCAGTCAAACAAACAGATTGGTTGGACAGACAGCAAGTCCCTGACTCTAAGTAATCACAACACCCATTTTTTGAGGCTTCTGAGTTTTCTAAAGCCTAAAAGCTGAAGCAAATCAGTTTATTTTTGTTCACCAAGCATATAAATGCCAAATAACTAGTGTGGTCATTCCCAGACTGGAATAGATATTGAGATTGGTTCTTTATTTTTAAGCTTTTTAGTTGACATGTAATAATAATTGATAGTAACGGGATAGAGAGTGATATTTTGGTAATATGTATAGTGTGTAATGATCCAATCAGGTAATTAGCATATCCATCACCTTGAATTAAGATTGGTTTTTAGAGTGTGTTATTTGGCATTTAATTATGTTCAGTGATCCCCCGTTGAAAACCAAATCAAACCAAACCAAACGACATAAAAATACCCTTTTGAAATTATGTTTCATTCAGCTGTCACTCTCTTTCTCTCTTCAAAGCCAGCCTCCCTCCTCACACACTCTACTGAAACTGCTTCTCTCACCACTGACCTCTGAATGGCCAAATTGTGTAACCTAGGCATTGTATAACTCTGTTGGTCCAAACATGTCTAACCAAACTCTTCTCCTCTTGCCTCTCATGGCTTTATATTCTTGTAGTTTTATTCCTATGTTTATTTCTTCTCTATTTTCATGGTCCCCTAATTCTGCCTTTCCTGAAATAGTGATATTCCTCAGAATTGTTCCTGATATGTCAGAGTGATCTTAGAAGTGTTCACTGCAGGTCAGACAAAGGAATGAGAGCTATTAATACTACAATGGGCTGTCATTTTAGCCTCTTTAAAGTTTTGGTGATAATAGGACAAATAAAAAAGTAATTCAGGAAAGAATAAAGCAATAAATGGATTAGATGAAGCTAAGCCTGTGAAATGACCACAGAGTGGGGTGATAGACCCTTACATAATGTAAAATTAAGTAATAATATGCTTGACAACCAGCCACATGGAGTATTGGATTCTTGTCCCCTTAAAACTTGGAATTTGAGGTCAAACAATTATTAAAAACTGGCCAGAGTATGTCCTTGGTAAAATGAGATAATAAATGTCTCCCTAATAGGTATTATTAAACTCTGGAAACATATAGAATTAAGACCAGGAATATTGAAGAAAATCAAAGCAGAATATCATTTTTATGTTAAAAAAAATCTATAATTTTTAGCGTTTTATAGTACTGATAATATTTAAGAGAATTTGCCAAGTCCAGCCTTAAAATTGCTATTTAAGGCTGGGCATGGTGGTGGCTCATGCCTGTAATCCCAGCGTTCTAAGAGGCCAAAGTAGGTGGATCATGTGAGGTCAGGAGTTCAAGACCAGCCTGACCAACATGGTGAAATCCCATCTCTACTAAAAATACAAAAATTAGCCAGGTGTAGTGGCAGGTGCCTTTAATCCCGGCTACTAAGGAAACTGAGGCAGAAGAATTGCTTGAACCCGGGAGGTGGAGGTTGCAGTGAGCCGCGATTGCACCCGCACTCCAGCCTGGGCGACAGAGTGAAATCCCATCTCAAAAATAAAATGCTATTTAAAATGGATAAATAATTATTTTGCCTTGTGATTTTAAGTAAAATCCATGACAGAAATCAGCATGGACCATTCATTGCTCATTCTCTATCCATTTTGCAAAAACTAGAAACCTAAAGGCTACATTTTTCAAACTCCCTTGCAACTACAGTTCTACATGTAAATTCGATACACCTGAGTAAGACTTGGAGTCATGATGAAATAACCTGGGGTTAAGGGGCATTCACTATGCATGTGCAGATCATAGCAGAAACAACATGATTTTGGAGCCATTAGCTATAGACGTGGCTTCCAGATTCAGCAGGTGGTGGCTTTCTAATTTGTCATCTTCCTAATGGTGGCTTCCTTCACGAGTCAGCAGCAGGCAACAGCTTCCTTACTCTGTACCAATCATCTATGGCAGAAGTAGCAGCTCCCATTTTTCTGAGTATGCTGCCCTCAGTGTCTGGAAGGTCTCACCTTCCTTTCTCTGCCTGAATTATATTAACCTGGCTTTCCAGATTCAGCCAGTGTATCAGTTTATCATGGAAAGTTTTGGGAACACCCTCACACCCCACTGCCCTGGGTAAGTTAGTTCACCCTCCCATGTGTTCTCATTTATGCCTTGTGTATTCCCAATTTACTAAGTAGCACACTCCATTATATTTATTGGTGTATTTGATCTATTTCTCCATTATATAGTAAGAGCCTTTTGGATAGAAACTATGTCTTTGTTTTTGTTTTAACTATGAAACCCCAGCCCTAAGTATATTTGGTACATAGTAGGCACTCAATACATCAATGAATGAATGAATGTCTGAATGCCAGTGTGAGACTTCCATGCAAATTTGGCCTTCTCATTGAAATCATTATTTCTAAACACATATGAGAAAATATTCCCAAAGAGAGAAACCTAATTACTCTGTAATTCAAATGCAGTAGCATCTAATCCACTCTCACATGTGACTTTCATGAATAGTAGCCCATGAAGCACCATTGAATTTCCTAAATCTTTCTTTCCTGATAAAAGCCCATTAACTTAACTAAAAAGAGGGCTTATTTCCAGGCTCTGTTTTGGGGTGAGAAAAACACTTTACTAACTAAATATTTGTAAAGGGAAGAGTCAAATTAAAATGATGAGGCAGATCGTTTTCTTTAGCAGTTTTTATCTTATAACTGCCCTATCTTGTTTGTTCAGTTATGACCAAAGAGAGACAAAGTATGGACTCCAGTGGTTGGAAGAATTTCTTAAAACATGAGATTAAGAATGTAGGCATTTTAGTTTTGCAGCACACTGATGAAAGAATTTTGCATTTGTATCACTTCTACTTGTGATTTAGGCAATAGTTAAAAGGCTTTTAATATCAACAGTATTGCCACAGGGGAAGCAGAAAATTGCAATACAAAGAAAAATTTGGTAGCTGTCTAGTAATGACAATACCTGATACATTATATATGGTTGGCTGTTTTAATTTGAATTAATTAAGCTTGTTTATGTCTTCCAAATATCTACCTGCACAGATAAAGATAACTGGTAATCTTTTCTTTTTCTGATGGAATGGAATGTTTTTATGTGTCAAATTATAGGTCATTAATGAAAAGGCAGAGAAAATGATGAAGATATTATACTGCTATCCCATCTACACAGTCAAGTTGAAGAAACTTTTAACCAAACATAATTGCCATAGTACAATGAAAACCTTATTTTCAAATACAAATCTTCATTTTCTATGTTTCTTGACTGGCTTTTATGGTATTCATATTCCCCATCAAGAAATATAGGACTATAGCCTCTCATTCAAGTTATCACTGAGAATCCTGCAGCAGTGTTCGCCTTCTGACTGGTGCATCTCACTGCTAACATTGCTCTGAACACCATTCATGTATTCAATAAATATGTTTTTGTTTTGTTTTGTTTTTTTGAGACAGAGTCTCGCTTTGTTGTCCAGGCTGGAGTGCAATGGCACGATCTTGGCTCGCTGCAACCTCTGCCTCCTGGATTCAAGTGATGACCCTGCCTCAGCCTCCCAAGTAAATGGGACCACAAGTGCTTGCCACCATGCCCGGCTAATTTTTATATTTTTAGTAGAGGCGGGGTTTTACCATGTTGGCCAGGCTGGTCTTGAACTCCTGACCCTGAATCATCCACCCACCTCCACCTCCCAATGTGCTGGGATTATAGGCGTGAGCCATCTTACCAGGCCTAAACATATATTTTTGTGCTGCTTCTGTACCCAGGACTGTTGCAAGCACTGGGGAACCAGTGGAAAAGCACAGATGTGGTATGAGTACTGACCTTTTTAGGGTAGCTTAGTTGGTAGCTGGAAAAGGGATATATACAAGCAAGGTTAAATAAAGAAAACAGTAGTAAGTGCTGCGAAGAAAATTAATAGGGTACTGTGAGAGAGACTGACAGCAGACATGGGCCTTTGAGAGCTCCCAAGTCACTGTGTCCCTGCACAATGCTGGACCTCTACGGGCTTTCTCTAAGTTCCCTGTGATGTGGACAGGGTCTCCTCCATAGCCCCCAGTCTACGCTGGGCAGGTGACTGCCTGCCCACCATGTCCCAACACCTTTGTGTGCTACAAAGCTCTCTTCTTTCTCAGAGAATTTTACTTTATTAAATGAACCCTTAACACCCTAGCCGGAAGTATTTGCATTTGGATGACTTTAATTGTCTGGGCTTTCCTGAGAACACCTGTGAATATTTATTCAACTATTATGAAGCCAAAAGAGTCATCATAGTGGTGTCTCTCATGTAGAGAAAATAGCTCTGTACCAAAATGGTGAGTGATGTGTTACTCACTTTATATGAACAAAAGTAGAGAATTAGACAAATAATTTAGATTTGGGATGAATTACAAAACCTCAGTAGCAGCACTGAATGGCCATTTAGCTAGGAAACAGAAGCTTGGCAGTTTTCTGGGTTTATCTCAGGAAACAGGTTCAAATCCAGGCTATGCTATTCACCATACCTCATGCATGACATTATGCAAATTATGTTTCTGATATTTGAATTCACCCTAATAGTCCTGAATAGAAGCAACTGCTCTCTAACTCCCAGAAGGCTGTAGGATTTGAATGGAAGTATGCCATAAAATTGATACTGCTTTTTAAAAAATTTAGAGCAAAATAACATTTATGAGGCCAGTATGTGCCAGAATTACCCAATGTAGGCAAAATTATCCTATGTTACAGATGCAGAGGCTAACAGAGAGAGGGTAAATGGTTGACCCAAAGTCACAGTGGTAATGAGTATTACTGGGGTGAAACATGAAATGTGATACATGGTCCTATTCTCTTTCTCTTAAACCAAGTAGAAAAATTGACGGTGTGACTTATAATTTATTTCATTCCAAGGTTTGTATTTAAACATCTGTTGTCAGTGTCCACCTCTAAGTAGAGGAGACCTTCAGAATGGTTTGATTCCTGCTGTTACCCACCAAAATAGGCCTATTTTTACCTGCTGCACATACTCTTTACTCTTAAATTTTCTTTTAAATCAAGGGTTTTGAGATTAATATGAATAAGTAAATGAATGAATGAATGCCCTTCATTTAGGCTACCGTGACTTGGCAAAATCATTTGAGAGCTGGTCAATAGTTTGCTCTCATAAGGTAGGCTGCATAGACCCCTATGATAATTTTCTAAAACATTTGAAAAATATCCAAATAAAAGCTTAAGAATGTTGGTTGGTTTACCCAGTATTGTCTCCAAGGGAACTCTTTCTTTCTTTCTTTTTTTCTTTAGCCTCAGAATTACTGTGTAGGAGGGATCCTGTGAAAAGGACCTGTTAAATTATGTTAAATATTCATTTGCTCACTTTAGCATCTGGATAAAGACTTTTTCACACTTTGAAAGATACATATCCAGGAGTAACTTTAATTGACTTGGTGAACTATCTTTCTCCCTAAAAGAAGGCTAGATAAGCTGGGACCATACATTTTATTATATTATGAAAACATAAAAAATACCATAAAGGGAAATCAAAGTAGTAATGGATCAGCAGAACTGCTGTGATAGTTGTAATATTTTTTCAAACATGTTAGCAGAAAATAATGATTTTTCTATACGTATGTATGCAGAAATATACAGGTGTTTACAATCTAGTATAATTTGTAGTGAATTTTAAAATTTAAAAACAGATGGAACCCATGAATGATTAGCATTTCAAATCCAAGGTAGATAAAAGCTATAATGAAACAGCAAATTATACTTTTTAATAAGTGCATTGTTCTGCAGAAAGAGATTATTGTATTCACTGACAGCCAATTCTGTAATGATGAATTATTGTTTAAAAGCCTTTCTTTATATTTTTAGTAAGCAATTAAGAAATAAGTGCTTAGCTAATTTTTATGTATACATTTATAAATCTTGGCTTTAGTTAAAATTTCCATCAAGTTAGCTGATAAATATTTTTGATAGTATATATATCTCCCCTACCTTTTCTTTCTTATTCCCAAACAGCATAATTTTTCCAACCATAAAAATACAGTAAAAAAAAAATTGGCAAAATTGGATTTTATACCTGTTGCCTTTTTAAATAAGAAGCACTAATCATCACTTAGAATTTCATTGTTACTTGTCCTCAAAGCGTAGAACTTCTGCTGTGGTCCCTCAAATTGTGATTAACCTAAGGCCAAATTTCTATCTTACTTTGTACCTCTTCCTATTTTCAGGTCTTTCTAAGGTCTTTAAAAGGCAAGGAAAATGCCCTAGTCCTGAAACTGAGGAAGATTCAGCATAAAAGAAATGTAGCACTTTTATTTTCAAACTGGAAAAAGTTAAAAGTTTCTTTGGGGCCAGGTGTGATGGCTCACTCCTATAATCCCAGCACTTTGAGTGGCCAAGGCAGGTGAACTGCCTGTGCTCAGGAGTTTGAGACCAGCCTGGGCAACATGGTGAAACCCTGTCTCTACCAAAACACAAAAAATTAGCCGGGCATAGCGGCGTGTGCTTGTAGTCCCAGCTACTTGGGAGGCTGAGGCAGGAGAATTGCTTGAACCCAGGAGGCAGAGGTTGCAGTGAGCCGAGATCACGCCACTGCACTCCAGCCTGGGCAACAAGAAAAGAAAAAAAAAAGTTTATTTGACATTAAAGTTTTAAGTTTAAAATTTTTTTACTCTCATTTTAATTTTTATAAGCATCTCACAGTTTTCTGGGGTATATTATTGGTAATCATTATGGTTTACCAGTTGATTGTAAGTTTTATGATTATCAATCACGTAAGCTTTTTATTTTTGTATAAAACATCTATTGATAAATGGATGAAATCAGCAGTGATCCAGTTATTGAAATTTAAGGTATAGAGGAAGGGTGCCCTCTAAATAAAACTGTTCTTCAAAGACCTGAAAGATAAACTTTGTATTTTTTATTTTTTGCTTTGGAGAGCTTTCAATCAATAAGCAGCTCAAAGTGAAGTGCAGGTAACCAGGCAGTGAGTCCAGGGCTGTATCTTTCCGTGTTGCAGCAGGAGGAGAGAACAGGATCAGTAAAAAGAGAAGAAGGTTAGATAGAAGCTAAACTGTTGTACCTTAAAATTTTGCCTCCAGCTAGTGCTAAAAATTTTAAATATAATTCTGTTTTTGGCTGGGTCATACCATACTCTCTTTCACATCAAGTTCTTTAAGCTTAATTTTTTCAGAATACTTCTCTTGAATTGTTATTATATACTTTTGCATGATTTCTATCTTGAGTTACTAACAGAACATCAGTAGTTATACTTTTAATAATTTGTTTTTAGGCATTGCTATGGTTTAAGTATCGTTTATCCTCACCAAAATTTGTGTTGAGGATTAAGTTTAGAGGGTGTAATGTGTTGAGAGGTTATAAGACCTTTGAGATGTGTTTGGGTCATGAGAGATCTGATCTCATGAAGAGATTAATGTAGTCACCTGGGAGTGCATGGGTTCCCACAGGACTGGATTAGTTTCCATGAGAATGGGTTCTTATGAAGCAAGGCTGCTGCTTGTGTTTGGTCTCTTTTTGCACATATTTGCTCACTCTTCCACTTTCCTGCCATGCTGTGAAGTAACAGGAGGTCCTCACTAGGTGGGCTACCCAATCTTGGACTTCCCAGCCTTCAGAACCATCAGCTAAATAAACCTCTTTTCTTAATAAATTACCCAATATCAGGTATTCTGCTATAGTAACACAAAACAGACTAAGACGGTCATGTAGCTTTAAACAATAATGGCTAATTTAAGGCCAGGGCACTTGGAAAAGCTTACAATATTCTGTCCTCATTTGTCTCATTTATATATATATATATTTGAGACATTTTATATATATATATACACACATGTATACAAATGAGACAAATGTCTCATTATGTATAATATATATATGCCTCATTTATATATATATATATATAGTCTATTTATATATATTTTAAATATATTAACAAATTTCTTCTACCTGCAGAGGGAGTTCCTAGAACAAGGGCTATTCTGTAGCTTTAGTTAATAGTCTGAGAAATAAGAAAGAATAAAAGACAGAGTAGTCTTTTGTTATTAACACACAGAGTCCAATTTTCTATATTATCCATTTATTAAGTGCCAGTAAATTATCACCCACATACAAAGAGATGAGTCGCTGCATAAAGGTTTTTGCTTAGAAATACGGTTCTGTATAATAGTGTTTACCTTTGAAGATGCAGGTCTTGTGTGAAGATTATTTAAGTCCAGGCTAGTGAGGATTTTTCTTTTTTGTCCTGCAGGAAGTAATTTAGACTCATCATTCTGTGAATTTTTGTTCATTTAGAAATATGTTGGACTAAAGTATAATGTTATGGTGTGTGATCCACTGAGAACATCTACTTTTCTGGGCTCACCACTCAAGAAAGGGAGCCGCTTTTTTTCCTCCCTGGTAGAATTCATACTGAGATCTAGAATTGGTGTGAAGATTTTATCTTTCAGTTCAATCAAGACTCTCACCTTTCAGGAGGCATAATTAAGTTGGTCTATTTAAACAAGGTTTCCCTAACAGAAGGGTGCCAGGGGTCATCTAAATAGTCCAGGTATGCTATAGCTGATCAATATAGACAATAGTAACAACAGAAGTTTATGTAATACATTTTTGTCTATTTGGGACTATACTTTTCACAGTATGAAGGCATAAACTGTACTGGACTAAGTTAAGCAAGGAAGACTTTATTTTTGTACTGCAATAGAGGAGAGAATTAGGACTCAACTGTGCTGTGCTGAAAAAAATAATGTGGGAGGGTTTCTAAGCACTGGGGTGAGCTTGTGGTAAAGTACTGAATGATGTTAGCAGGAAGGTTGACAAATTGTATGTGTCTTGCACATTGACTTATTCCTGAATTTGCAAATGTTTTTCTTTGTGATTAAGTCATCTGTGTTCACTAATTGGTTCTCATCAAAATTAGATAGAGTCTCCGACTCTCCCACAGAATGTGGAAAGTAGGGATGCTATCTTTTTTTGATGATTACATTTCAAGACATGGCTCTCAGGGCTTGAAGAAAGACATTTTTGTGTTATGAAACTGGCAGTAAGCTTTTTAAAAGATTTACATGTTTAAGGGGCAAAGAAAATTTTAAGAATTACAAGTTTTCTAAAGTACATGCTCTAAGGAAAGGATGACCAGTGGCCTAGAATTAGGAAAAAGATTGTTTAAAATTTAGTGAAGCTGAGGGAACTGTTCAGTCTGTCTTGGCTAATAGTAAACATAATTTTGGCTTCTACTAAACCAGCCATAAAGTCTCATTGATTCGCAAACAACCAATTTGAATATCTGTGTTATTTTGGATTGAGCTTGGACTGATGTCCATCTCTATGGTCTATTTGTAAAATATTCTAAACAAATATTCAAAGCTAAATATTTGGGAATGATTTTAAATTTTCTGAAAAACTTTTTAAAGCATGCTTCAAGCTTCTACATTACACCAACTAAACATCACCAATTGGCTCAGAAATTACAAATCTTTCGTATTCATGAAAACAAATGCCCTAACACCTCTACTAAATTAGCATTTTTACTAACATCATTCATCAAAGAAACGATGATACTTAAAACAAAATGTAATCTTATAATCTCTAATTTTAACTAATCCCAGTTCCTTTAAATTAGAAATGTAATATTGACTATACACTTGTTATTTTTGCTCATAAGTGCTCATATCCCTCAGATATTTTAAACTAGAAATATTAAGCATTTATAATTTGAAGGAAAGAATAAGTGAGTACCTTGTCCATTAGAAAGTGTAAGTTTGTGTGTAGAAAAAGGCAAAATGAAGCAGTGTTTTAATTATTCTACTAATTTTGTATTAGTAAATATGTCGTTGGTCATCAATACTTAACGATAAGCATTGCTTGGAAATTGCTTAGTTTGGTGTTTCTCTTTGGGTGAAACAATTGCTTAGCGTATATAATCCTCCACGCATATTCTCTTTTATTTCTTGGAAGAAGCTAAATATAATACTGCTGGGAAAAAAAATTATCTTTCCTTTCTATCTTAGCTTCATGGCTGAGGCCCCTGTAACAAAAGACAGATTAATAAGAGAAACATACAAATTAATTTAAGTTCTATGTGACACAGGAGCCTTCATAAAGAAATGAAAACCCTCCAAAACAGGCAAACCCATGTATTTTTTTGCTAGGTTTGATGGAGAGGTAGAAAGTCATTGAGAGGTATGACTGGATAGAAAAGTACAATCTGAATGGTAAAAAACTAGGGGAAACTTGTCAAGGCTTATTTGTTCAGATTCCTCTCTGTGACCCTGTTTCTTCAGAGATAAGAATGTTTCTTTCCTGTGGGGATAGGAAGGCCACCTCTCAAATGAGGGTTATAGGAAAGCTTTAGGGGAGAAGGGCAGGAGAAGGGCAGGGAGTGACCTTTCTAGGTTTTATGACCTGCTTCAGGGGAGATGGATGGGAGAAGTCTGAGAGTGACCTTCCTGCTTCTGTAGTTTTCTCAGATTATTTTACCTTCAAATATTTTTGGAAAGCATGTCTTGAAATCCATCAATACTCAGTCCAATATCCAATACAGTGTCATTTTGAGTATCTTGTAATAAAGAAATGTTATTTGCATGTTTCGTTTTATCACAGTGAAATTCAAGTGTCTGTAGTTCTTATAAACTGTCCCTAACTTGATCACATTCAAACTTTGAGTGCCTAATATGTGCCAAGCAATACAGTAGACACTGGGTTTATAGCTGTAAATATGTAAAGATTGTATTTTAGTTTATCTTCACAACGACCCAATGAGGATAGGTATTGTTATTTCCATTGTATGGAGGAGGAAATGAGATGCAGAGAAACTTGCCAAAAATCACTCAGTTAAGAAGAAATAGAAGCAGTATTTGAACTGAGAAAATCTTTCTCCATAGCAATAGACATATTAACCACTATGCCAAATAAGAATATATACAATCAAATCAATAATTGCAATATTTGATAAATGTTACAAAGAAAACCAGGGTAGTATAAGACAGAGTAAAAGTGTGGTTCTCTTTCAGAGTGAGTGGTGAGGGATGAACACTCTGACTGAGAATATAGCATTATTTAAGTGGAGGCCTGAAGTTTACAGAAGAGCCATCAGCTAAATGACTGGGGTCCAGGCAGTGCCTCATAGTATTTAATGAGTCCAGCTAAATCCCTCTGGCCACCCAGACTTGCACTGCTCATTCTTGCTTTCATATCTTTGCCTGTGTTCTCCTGCTCTTTCCTGCTTTTTTCCAGGAAAAAAAAAATCTTTTTTTTCCTGAATGTAGCACTTACCTTCGCGTTGCTCTTGTGACATATAATAATTATGTACAAGTTGCCTGATAGTTCCTTGACTTGCTTTATTGGTATATATGTTATATTCAATGGGCTGTGCTGACCACTGGTCAGTTACTTGTCCTTCCCTTTATTCTGAGGGGCTCATTACATTTATATATAGGTCAAGTCATGAACATTACCATGCTGGGTACAGGTGTTGGCACCAGGGCTGACTCCTGAGCTGACAGTGGATGATTTTGAGGCTGGCATATGAAGTATTAAGAAATCTCCTTCATGAGAGTGTGATATCCTGATTATTAACTGTTTGAAACAACCAGATTTTTTTTGGTGGGGGGAGTTTAAACAGAAAATACAGAGATAGAAGGAGTTCATTAATATTTGCCTAAAAGTTCTAAGAAAAGGCATGAGAAGTCTTTATGAAAACACACTTCAGTTCATTAGGAGTTAAGAGACTCTGGCCTGAAGAAGTCAGACCTGAGAGAAGATAAACAAAATTTCCATTTGATATGACTCATCAGTCAGTTAATGCTGTGACTTATCCTATGGAAGAAGGAAGTCATTAAAATAGTTAAGATCCTTGTTCTGAGAATAATCACATCAGTGATAGAATCTTGAGAAAGGAAGAGAACATGAGGCAAGGCAAATGTGGTCTCTTGCTATAAAGACATTTGAGGAACCAAGAACCGGTGCTTTCAAATAAGAGAATGGAAAGAAAAACATCCAAAGCAATTGCAACAAAAGCAAATCTGACAAATGTAATCTAATTAAACTAAAGAGCTTCTGCGCAAAGAAGAAACTATCATCAGAGTGATCAGACAACCTACAGAATGGGAGAAAATTTTTGCAGTCTATCCATCTGACAAAGGTCTAATATCCAGAATCTACAAGGAACTTAAATTTACAAGAGAAAAACCAGCATATTAAAATGTGTGCAAAGGACATGAATAGACACTTCTCGAAAGAAGACATTTATGCAGCCAACAAACATATAGAAAAAAGCTCAACATCACTGATTATTACAGAAATGCAAATCAAAACTACAATGAGATACCATATCATGCCAGTCAGAATGGCGATTATTAAAAAGTCAAAAAACAACAGATGCTGGCGAGGCTGTGGAGAAATAGGAATGCTTTGACACTGTTGGTGGGAAGGTAAATTAGTTCAACCATTGCAGAAGACAGTGTGGCGATTTCTCAAATCCCCACAACAGAAATGCCATTTGGCCCAGCAATCCCATTACTGTGTATATACTCAAAGGAATATAAATATAAATCATGCTATTATAAAGCTACATGTATGCATATATTCCTTGCAGCACTATTCACAATAGCAAAGACATGGAATCAACCCAAATGCCCATCAATGATAGACGGGAAAAAGAAAATGTGGTATATATACATCATGGAATTCTTAGTAGCCATAAAAAGGAACAAGATCATGTCCTTTGCAGGAACAAGGATGGAGCTGGAAGCCATTATCCTCAGCAAACTAATGCAGGAACGGAAAACCAAACACCACATGTTCTCACTTAGAAGTGGGAGCTGAATAATAAGAACACAGGGACACAGGGAGGGGAGCAATACACACTGGGGCCTGTTGGGAGTGTAGGGGGAGGGAGAGCAACAAGATAAATAGCTGATGCATGCAGGGCTTAATACCTAAGTGATGGGTTGATAGGTGCAGTAAACCACCATGGCACACATTTACCTACGTAACAAACCAGCACATCCTGCACATGTATCTCAGAACTGATAAAAGAAAAGAAAAAGAAAAATATCTGCATGCCATACATATTATTGCCTTGAAGGGAATCGAGATTAAATATTTGAGAAATACAACAAATTTGTGATGTGGTCTATATGAACTGAAAATGACAGTAGGCAATTGACAGATGAAAGTACTTTAACATACAGTTTATGTATACATGTCCATGGCCAAGCCAGACTAAGCTCTCTTGATCAGATCTCATATCTTTCCAATATAGATGGCTAGAGAGCATTTCTATTCATGCCTACACTCTATAAGTTAAACATTTTTCCTTTTTTTGTATCTCATCTAATGTGATCATATTTAAGAGAACGATCTGTGATCTCGGAGTAGAGTCCTCACAGAATTTAAATGCTGTCCTCCAAAGAAAATTCCACAAAAATTAGCAGCCCAAGAGAGTAATGATTTTTCTTTCACTGAATATGTTTAAGCAGAAGCTATTGCTTCAGGGATGCTGTGGAGGTCATTTATCAAGGATTAACTAGAAGTTGGAATAATTGACCTCTTAGATTCCTCCTACTCTCTGAGTCTGTTTCTGTGAAACAAGTAGATAAAAACAGAAAAGGATACTGTTACGTTCTTTATCATGTATATTTATCTTGCATAGTAAGAATGTGTAGATTAAGACCAGGCTTTCTCCTGATACTTTATTTACAATAATTAGGAAAAATCTAACAACATATTGTGTTCTATTTTATTTTCTAAATTAGTAAATTTTACTTTTTTTGGGAAAAATTTCCAAGTTGATTCCATTAAATAAATTTGTTCTCAAATTGTTTAGAGGGTTACTAAGAAACCTTGTCTTTTGGAATTCAATCATGATTGAAGTATTATTTGCTAGATGAAGTATTCTGTCAACATTTCAGAAATTAAAATTTATAACTTATAAAGCTATTTTTGTATTTAATTTATAGGAACACTTGTAGAAAATATTTACCTGCTTTCTTAGGAAAAAGTATAATACCTATTCTATAGGTAAGTCCTACATGTAGAAAGTCGGTAAATCTATATAGTAATCTCTATTATCTTTCTATTCCTAGTAAGTGAAAAAAATTTGAAAAAACTTAAAATTTTAAAACACACATTAGAAAAAATTAAAACTGAAAACAGTTGTTAATGAAATATAAAAATGCCAAGACTAATACATCTTATTAGAACTTCAACTGAATACAAATGAATGTGTATTTCCTGGTAACTTTTAAAGATATTAGGTTGGTGCAAACATAACTGTGATTTTGCATTGTTGAAATTTGCCATTTGATATTGGAATACATTCTTAAATAAATGTGAGTATGTTATACATCATTTTAATGCACATTTCTTGCTTTGATTTTTGGTAATGACTTATTACTTGCTATTTTATATTTATTTTAGACGATGGAAATCATGTTAGACAAAAAGCAAATTCAGGCAATTTTCTTATTTGAGTTCAAAATGAGTCGTATAGCAGCAGACACAACTTGTGACATCAACAATGCCTTTGGCCCAGGAACTGCTAATGAACATACTGTGCAGTGGTGGTTCAAGAAGTTTTGCAAAGGAGAAGAGAGCCTTGAAGATAAGGAGCATAGTGGCTGGCTCTCAGAAGTTGATACAGGAGAAGTTGCCGAAGAACTCAACATCAACCATTCTAGGGTTGTTTGGCATTTGAAACAAATTGGAAAGGTGAAAAAGCTAGATAAGTGGGTACCTCCTGAGCTGAGTGAAAATAAACATAATCAGTGTTTTGAAGTGTCTTCTCTTACTCTACACAACAATGAACCATTTCCCGATCAGATTGTGACGTGCATGAAAAGTGGATTTTATACAACTGATGACGACCAGCTCAATGGTTGGACTGAGAAGAAGCGCCAAAGCACTTCCCAAAGCCAAACTTGCATCAAAAAAACGGTCATGGTTACTCTTTGGTGGTCGGCTACCTGTCTGATACACTACAGCTTTTTGAATCCCTGAGAAACCATTACATCTGAGAAGTATGCTCCACAAATCGATGAGATGCACTAAAAACTGCAATACCTGCAGCCGGTATTGGTTAACAGAAAGGGTCCAATTCTTCTCCACGACAGTGATGGACCATATATTGCATAACCAACACTTCAGAAATTGAACAAATCGGGCTACAAAATTTTGCCTCATACGCCATGTTCATTTGACCTCTCACCAACCAACTACCACTACTTCAAGCATCTCAACAACTTTTGTGGGAAAAACGCTTCCAAAACCATCAGGATGCAGAAAATGCTTTCTAAGTGATCGTTGATTCCTGAATCACAGATTTTTATGCTACAGGGATAAACAAACTTATTTCTTATTGGCAAAAATGTGTTGATTGTAATGGTTCCTATTTTTATTAATAAAAATGTGTTTGAGCCTAGTTATAACAATTTAAAATTCATGGTCTGAGACCACAGTTACTCTTGCATTAACTGAATAGTTACTTTCCATAGTAAAGAAAGAAATTGAGGGCAAAATTGGAAAGAGATTTATCTCGGTGATTAAGATAAAATCATGTAAAACTATAATGCAAAGCTATTGAACATTATATGGGTAAAAGTTAATATATTGGATACAGAGCTTAAATTGCGTTTCCTTATTCTTGATTCTTCTTGGTCTAATTCTTTGTTTCTCTCTCACATGGTATTTTATACATGCATATTTTATATATATATATATATAAAACCCACATAGACAAACACACACAGACAAATGAAGAACTCAAGTGTGTGATTGTGTGTGTGTATGATGATTAGTTAGCTATGTAATTTCTACACTCCCTCAGTTTTGGCAGATGAGATGGTAGCAGCAATGTTGGCAATTTAAGTTAAATAGGAAGTAGGTAAGGTGCATTAGTAGCCCAGGAAATAGAAGTACTAGTTTACTGAAGGACATATATGCGAATTCATGGTCAAGGAAGAGAAACTGTTGTCTGATGTAAAATGGACAAGATATACAGAGAAATGCATGCTGAATTTGGGCTTCTGGTAGATATAGGTACATCCTGAGTCCTGTCATTCTAGAAGAGCTGAAATCAAGTTTATCCATGATTTCAATGGCATAACCAAGTTTAAATCCTTGAGGGAAAGCCTCCTGTTCACCCATAAAGATAGAAAACTATTCTATCAGCAATAAGATATTAATCAATTTGGTGTACATCTATTATAAATTCAAAATTAGGACAAATATCTTTATATTCATTCATTTTAAAATACCTAAAATGACTAACAAAAGGCCAGAATTTAGACTACCTAAAAGGATTAGAATTTCCTGCTAACTGATTATAGTTAGACATGAGGTAAAATAGTTGCTCACTTGCAGTTCCCTGTATGGCATCTCCCACCCACATGGGTGTGGGGCTGAAATAATCTTAACTTGTGAGTTTTAGATCAGAGAATGTATGACAAGCTCTTAAGTCTGGTGAATGTCAGACACACAATAAATGCTTGAACAGGTATTTGCTGCAGATTGGTGATGACAGTGATGATAAAGATAATGGTGATGGTGTCACGCAAAAGGGGAGGTTCTGACAGCCAAGCAGCTATGGGGTGATGAACTGCATCACCATTCTTCTGCCTCACCCAGGGCAGAATTCCCATGAAGACCAAACAATTGGTGAAATTTCTGTCTGGCCTAAATGATCATTGCCTACCTTTCATGTGAGTGAATTATTAGCAAATGCTCTGAAACTGCAAGATAAAATATATATGGAAGAAATGGGGTAAGGTTTTTCTGTTGGGTGATAATCCTTCTTCTGTGAGCCTGCTGACTTTGATCTTTCTACGTTTCAAGCATTATGCCCCATTGTAACATTGAATATTTCTTATTTTAGAATAGTCCTTTAAACACATAATTGGAACACCTTTTCTAAGTCTCTATCCTCTCTGGAGTTTCTCTGAGAACTGCTGGACAACCTACTTGATCAAATAGCATCTCTAATACTTGCAATCCCTCATGAGGTGACCCCTTGAAGATCAACATCTATTCAGGATAACTTGTTTTTGTATGAATTTTATTTTACAGAAACACACACACACACATATGGGTTACACACACATTTACATATAAAACTTTGATCATTTCTTATGGCTATTCTGTTGATCTCTAAAGTTTTCTTAAAATGTTCTTCCCATTATAAAATGCCTTTTATCTAGAGCATCCAGCACAGTGCCATGCACATAGCAGATGCTCCATGATAATAGTTGAAGAAAGGCAGAAAGAACAAAGGAGGGAAGGAAGAAGAGAGACAGCAGGGTGTATGAGGGGTTTTGAGATAAACCTCTGCTAAAATACATCTTATATATAACATCTTAAATTTCATTCCTAAAACCATTTCTGAATACTATACATCGCTTTTTTCAATGTAGAATGAATTCTTAATATTTTAGTGATAATTAGTTCATGGGGACATTTGTTTTTTCTCTTATAGAAAAAAATCTATTGTAGTATCAGAATACCTGTTTTTATAACAGCTATGAACTTGATGTCATTTATAAACATGGGAATGATGTCAACGTAAAAGAAGTTATGCTGGTCCTTGTGTGTCTAATCCTAGGCAAAGAGATCTGCCATAGAAAGAGTGTATTAGAAACTTCTGCAGGGCAAGAAAAATCCATTAGCTTGGAGGCTACACAGATAGGAGTCCCGTAAGCTATATTTTTAGACAATGAAAAATGAGCTCTTGCACCTGGGGATCCATCTCCAGAAAGATAAACTCCAGCTTTTTACCTCTGGCAAGTCATTCATCCTCTTCAGTCCACAGGACCACTTCCATTAGGATTATCTTTTTACCTGTAAGTCACCATTCCCACTTTTTTTGTTTATTGTAAAAATTTAATATCTTTGAAGCAGCCTCCAATCATGCTGAGTGTCTGCCTAGGCAATTTATCTCTGGAGGTACCAGTTATGGTCATTGTTAGTGCCTCTAGTTACCAAGTAGTCTAGAATTTGAATGGTCTTGCCAATCCTGTTTTTCTCATTGATCCTGTTACTTTAGCATGATTTTGAAAAACATGCAGTGTTTTGGGAATATACATATTGGGTTATAGTAGAAATTATATTAAACATTACTAAGGTATTAGGTGAGATCTGTGAGGTTGTTTGGTGGATAGTAAATGAAAGGAAAAGGTACAGCAGTGTTTCTCAAACTAAATGTGTCAGAATCACTCTGGAATCTTATTCAAATGCATATTCTAATTTAGTAGTTCTGGGTAGGATTCAAGCTTTTTCTAAGAATCTCCCAGGTGCTGCTGGTGCTGCTGGTGCTGCTAGTTCAGGTATGGCACTCTGAGTGGCAAGTGCCTGAGGACAGGTCATGACTGAAAGAGGCAGACCCAGGACTGGCCCATGCGGAGTACATAGTTTCAGATTGGCACGTGTTTTCTTGACGTGGGGTCATTATTAAAAGCTTCAGTATCAAACTAAAGGGAAAAAAAAGTTTGGCCAATGTCCATGTTTCTCTTACTTTTCTCACAAATGCACTTAGGAAGCTAGGTTTATCAACTGCTTGTTAAAATATTAATACTCAGAAAGAAGTTTTTTTGGATCTTCTGTTAGAAACAGCTTAAAGTTATAACTTCTAAGTGTCTCCAGGGCTAATGAAAGAGTCAGGAAAGATAACCAGGTCCGATCACCTTTATTGACTAAACAAAGCGAGTTCCCTGCTTTCCTTTTAGTACTTGACATTTCACTTTTACCTGTCTGGCTTCACAATAACTATAATGTGATTTCAATGACCTTCAGCCCTGCAAAAGGATGCCAGAATATATTATAAGTTTGGTTTAATATTTTAAAAACAAAATAGAGCCCATAGACACTGAAAAATAAATTTCGTTTGTTAACGAAGAGAGTCAAACTCTGTAAAATATTTGAAGAGATTTATTCTGAGCCAAATATGAATGACTGTGGCCTGTGACACAGCCCTCAGGAGGTCCTGAGAACATGTGCCCAAGGTGGTTGGGGCACAGCTTGGTTTTACGCACGAAACAGTGATCAATACATTTAAGAAATACATTTGTTTGGTCCAGAAAGGCAGGACAACTCAAAGTGGGAGCAGCGGGAGTTGGGGGTGGGGAGGGTTCCAGGCTATAGGTAAATTTAAACATTTTCTGGTTGACAATTGGTTGAGTTTTTCTGAAGACCTGGGATCAATAGAAAGAAAATGTTCAGGTTAAGATAAATTGTGGAGACCACGGTTCTTTTAAAATTTTATAGTGGCTGCCCTTAGAGACAATAAATGACAAATGTTTCCTATCCAGATCTTTAAAAGGTGCTAGACTTTTAGTTAATCTCTTTAGGATTGGGAGAGCCTAGAAGAAAAAAAAATCTAGGTATGTTAATAGATATTCTTTACAGATGCAAAGATGTCCTCCATAGAGGACAGCTTTGCAAGGCCTTTTCAAGATAGGGCAAAGAAACATGTTTTGGGGCAAAATATTTTGATTTTCGTCATTGTCTCGTAATGTTATGCCAGAATCAGGGTGGAAAGTAAGTCACAATATATAGCGTTAAATAAAACCCATCTGATGATAATTTACGGTTTGCAGGGCATGACTCTCTAGACCCCTTAGACAGGAATTTGGGCAAAAAATCCAAGCTTAGTCCTCATTTTTGTAACTGAAAACTTTTCAAACCATTTTGTATATACAGGCATATACCTTGTTTGACTACACCTCACCTTTATTGTGCTTCAAAAATATTATGTTTTTTACACATTGAAAGTTTGTGGCAAGCCTGCGTTGGGCAAGTCTATTGGTGGCATTTTTTCAACAATGTGGCCCATTTCACATCTCTGTGTCATATTTTGGTAATCTTCTAAATACTCACAGTTTATTATTATTATATCTGTTATAGTGATCTGTGATCTTTGATGTTACTATTGTAAAATATCTGTGATCTTTGATGTTACTATTGTAAAATTTTGGGGTGCCATGAACCACACCTCCATAACATGACAAACTTAATAAATATTGTCTGTTTTTGGACTGCTCCAGTCATCAGCTGTTACCTATCTATCTTCCTGTCCTCCAGCCTCCCTATTCACTGGGACACAAATACTAAAATTAGATCAGTTAATAACCCTACTATGGCCTCTAAGTGTTCAAGAGAAAGGAAGAGTCACAAGTCTCTCACTTTAAATCAAAAGCTAGAAGTGATTAAGCTTAGTGAGAAAGGCATGTCAAAAGCTAAATCAAAAGCTAGGCCTTTTTGGCTGGGAGCGGTGGCTCATGCCTGTAATCCCAGCACTTTGGAAGGCTAAGGCACGTGGATCACGAGGTCGGGAGTTTGAGACCAGCCTGGCCAATATAGTGAAATCCTGTCTCTCCTAAAAATACAAAAATTAGCCGGGTGTGGTGGCATGCACCTGTAGTCCCAGCTACTCAGGAGGCTGAGGCAGGAGAATCACTTGAACCCAGGAGGTGGAGGTTGCAGTGAGCCAAGACCATGGCACTGCACTCCAGCCTGGGTGACAGAGTGTGACTCTATCTCAAAAAAAAAAAAAAAAAAAAAAAAAAGGCCTTTTGTGCCAAACAGCTCAGTTGTGAATGCAAAGAAAAGATTCTTAAGAAAAAAAAAGTGCTACTGCAGTAGACAGATGAATGATAAAAAAGCAAAACAGCCCCCTTGTTGGCATGAAGAAAGTTTGAATGATCTGAAAGAAGATCAAATCAGCCACAACATTTCTGTAAGCCAAAGCCTAATCCAGAGCAAGGATCTAACTATCTTCAATTCTGTGAATGCTCATTGAAATGAGGAAGCTGCAGAAGAAAAGCTTGAAATTAGCAGAGGTTGGTTCATGAGGTTTAAGGAAAGAAGCCATTTCCATAAAAGTGCAAGGTGAAGCAGCAAGTGCTAATGTAGAAGTTGCAACAAGTTATCCAGAAGATCTAGCTAAAATCATTGATGAAGGTGTCTACGTTAAACAACATATTTTCAATATAGATGAAATAGCCTTCTAATAGAATAAGATGTCATCTAGGACTTCCCTAGCTAGAAAGGAGAAGTCAGTGCTTGGCTTACAGCTGCAAAGGACAGGCTCATTCTCTTCTTAGGGGATAATGCAGTTGGCGGTTTTAAGTTGAAGCCAATGCTCATTTACCATTCTGAAAATCATAGGGCACTTATAAATTATATTAAATCTACTCTGCCTGTGGTCTGTAAATGGAAAAACAAAGCCTGGATAACAGCATATCTGTTTACAGCGTGGCTTACTAAATATTTGAAGCCCACTGTTGAGACCTACTTATTGCTCAGAAAAAAAAAAATTCCTTTTAAAATATTACTGCTCATTAACAATGCACCTGGTCACCCAAGCGCTCTGATGGAAATGTACAAGAAGATCAATGTTACTCCATGCCTGATAATACAACATCTATTCTGCAGCCCTTGGATCAAGGAATAATTTTGAATTTCAAGTCTTATTATTTAATAAATACATTCATAAGGCCATAACTACGATATATTGTGATTTCTCTAATTTGGACAAAATAAATTAAAAACCTGGAAAGAATTTACCATTCTAGATACCATTGAGAACTTTCATGATTCATGGGAGGAGATTAAAATATCAACATGAAAAGAAGTTTAAAAGAAGTTGATTTCAACTCTCATGAATGACTTGGAGAGATTCAAGACTTCAGTGGAGAAAGTGTCCGCAGATGTGGTATAAAGAGCAAGAGAACTAGAATTAGAAGTGAAGCCTGAAAATGTGACTGAATTGCTTCAATTTCATGATAAAACTTGAATGGATGAGAAGTTGCTTCCTATGAATCTACTCCTGGAAGATGTGAACATTGTTGAAAGTAAGACAAAGGATTTAAAATATCATGGTAAACTTAGTTAATAAAGTAACAGCAAGGTATGAGAAGATTGATTCTAATTTTCAAAGACATTCTACTGTGGATGAAATGTTATCAAACAGCATCAGATGCTACAGAGAAACCTTCTGTGAAAAAAGAGTAAATTGATATGGCAAACTTTATTTGTTTTAAGGAATTGTGACAGCCACTCCAAGCTTCAGCAAACACTACCCTAATCAGTCAGCAGCCATCAACAGCAAGGCAAGATGCTCGACCAGCAAAAAAATTATGACTATCTGACGGCTCAGATGATTGCTGCTGTTTTTAGCAATAGAGTATTTTTAAATTAAAATGCTTTTTAAAGATATAATGTATTGGACATGTAATAGACTATAGCATAGCATAAACATGACTTTTATATGCACTGGGAATCCAATAAATTTCTGTGACTTGCTTTATTATGGTGGACTAGAACTGAACATGCAATCTCTCTGAGGTATGCCTATAGACAGATGGTGTATGCACATATGATTGTACTGAATGAGATCCACTCTTGATAAAAAAGAAAATAATAATGAAAATACATAAGTGATAATATGTTTCATAGTTACAATTTGTTGTGTTGTTTACATATGTTATCTTATCCATGAAAACGCGATGAGGGAGATAATAATAATTAGGCTAATTTCACAAAGGAAGAACAAAGGCTTGAAAAAGGCAACTAATTCAATGTCACACAGCTAATGAGTGACAAGCCAAGATTCAGACCTAGATTTGTTTGAGTCTCAAATTTGTGTTCTCAATCACTAAGCTCTCTATCCATTTGGAGCCACTAAAATTTAGGTAGAAATTATGTCTGATTTATATGTTATGACAAACAAAAATAGCATGAAATTCTCTTTGGCATACAGCCTTTCCTCTCTGGCAGTTACCTAAAGTCATTTTTGGAAGTAAGTGGTGTGTAAATTTTAAAATGCCCTCTGCTTATCTCAAAGACTTCTTAAATACATTCTGTTTTTTGGAATTAGTGAGTGGCATTTGTTCATGATTCCCGGGCTGAAGGACCAATATACTATATGGCTTTGGGGCTCTCTGTGCTGTGACTACTAAAAAGCACCTGAAGAAATCAAATTCCAGGGTTTGAAGTAAATGGTTATTGTAGTCTGGTCTTCTATAATATATTTATTTGTTTTGAACCACCCCATGCACTATTGATAAATTAGGTAATTGTGTAAGCGTAATGTGGTGATTATGTTATTATGTGGTGGTTATGCTCAAATATCCCCAGCCAATTAATATTTTGGGCACTTGGGGCAAGCTTCTTAAATTTAAAAAGGCTACCTTTACAATAAATAAAGAACTAATAGAAAAGGTAGAAAACCTAAGAAGTATCTTCCTTTAGAGCAAGAACAAGCTGTCTACTTGCTTCAAGAACTGAAGCAAGGCTTTCGACTATGCTCGGCTATCTGGGGAAGTGTGGATGAGGCAGATGTAGAGATATTTCACCCTGAAATAAAATAATGTATTAAAGAAGAATTTGATGAAGAGTCTCTATCAAAAGAGAATGACTTTCAGAAGCTACATCTGGAAGCAGGGAGCACAGGAGATATAATACTGCAAATGAATTTCTGACAGTGACACTTAACTTTTAAGTGTTAAAAGACATTTAACTTTACTAGGATCCTTTATTAGGGCTATTATTGTTTTGTTAGTGTTCTGGTCACAAAGTTCCTATGTAGCCCCAATTCTATTTTTCTATGAGTCCTGTTACATTTAGTGCTCAATTTTGCAAAATGTGAGATTGTTCAAGACAAGCTTGTATTACACAAAGCTAAATTGAAGCAACAAATGAACAGTTCTCAGAAGAGCATCATTTTTCTTTTTGTAGTAGGTACTTGAAATGTATTATGTGCATTACCTTCAGCTGCTTCTTTATGCTGCAATCAATGGTTTAATCACTTATTTTAGCATATTGTAGACTAAACCTAGGCAAAATACATTAAAGGAAGACTTAGTAATGTGGGGCGTATGGAAGTAATGAAGTTGTAGCCTTTCACAGAAACATTCTTATTAAAGCCTTTTCTTTTGACATCAAAATGAGTACTCCATATTGATTATACTCCAGAAGGCATTAATAGGACCAATTATATAAGTAATAAAAGTTAGGTCCATATGAGATGGGATCAACATAAGAAAAAATATTTTAAAAATTAGAATAGTTGATTAATGTAGTGGTCAACCTTGTAAGGTAGTAAGCTCCCTGTCCATGGAAATGTTCTGATGGAGATTGGATACATCTTATTCAGAAACATCACAACAAAGGCACCTGCACTGTTTGGGATATGGGATGTTATAAACCACAAGTTATTTCCAAAATAATAATAATAACTACCATGTCTTAAATGTTGACCAGGTGTTGGATCCCAGAATAAATCTTTTATACCCATTTTCTACATGAAGAATAGATATTTTTATCCTCAGTATATAGATGAGAAAAATGAGGCTTGTAGAAGTTAAGTATATTTATTTAGTATAAGTATAGTATAGACCAGTAGGACTTCAACTGTGCTATGGTGTCTCCACTTTAAAGGATTTATCACTGTATGTGCCCTATATCATTAAGCTGGTCTTTGAAATGCTATGTCTCATGATAAACCCTTCCTGACTCTGAGTTCAGGTTCTATGTTTGTTCATCTATTACAAGAAATTTCAATATTTGACACACTTAGTATAGTTGATATTAATTTGCCTTATTTCAAAAGATATAAAGGATAAAAAAAAAAACTAAGGATAATGATATGAGAGAAACTAGGCAGTGGATTTAAAATTCCTCATAGCACAAAGGAGATTAAATATTGTTTAGTGAATGAGTGAACTTGATATTTTGTGACAGCTCTTTACAAATATCCTCAAACTCTTCTTCAGATTTCGTATTCCAAATAAAGTTGTACTGAACTATACATTTTGCTTACATCTCTATTTCTTGTTATATCATTAGTTTGTCCTTCACTTTGATTTCTGACCATGACACAGTTTATGGAGGTTATTAGAATTATGTAGTCTCATAAGGAGTAATTGACCTTCATTCATTCTTATAGTCTGCCTTTTTCCCTGTATATTGTTTAAAGTTTACCTGCTCATTTCTGGTGCACATTGCAATCAATGTGTGACACATAAGGACTGTTAATCTCAGAAAAAATACTGAGCTATAACATTAACTTTGAATAAAAATGATGATCGATGTCAAGTTTATTTCCTGGGGATTATAATTGATTTTACTACAATCTGTTCAAAGATGTTGAAGTGCATAAATGATCAACACTTATTGGGGTAAATATTCTGTCAGATACACATAAATTTTGATCCTGAACATTAATGTTTATGGTGAAAAGGGAGTTAAGTGGAACTGGAAATTTTCCTAGAACATCTGAACCAAGTACACAGATTAATCCAATTTACTGCATCATTTGGTATGAAGCGGTTACATTACTTGTTCATATTAACAAAAATGGAAAAGATGAATTTGTAATTGTTATGTAAAATTGAATAGCCTTCCCATTCAGAATTCTGAAATTTTTCACCCATAATCATTCAAAAAGTGTACTATCAATCTAGAAGGGTGAAGTTGTGTGGAGGTAGTGATGCTCATCACATATCCCGTGTGTTCACCCATATCCTCCAGCTTCTTTGTAATCAGATGGGGTTAGATGGGGTTAGATCTGGTTCTGGTCAATAGTCTTAGAAAAGAAGTGATTTTGTCACTTCCAGGCTGAGGCAATAATATGCCTATGTTAGGTTTTATGTCTTCTGTCTCCTTGCATGGGGATCCAAAAAGACTGTCTTCCAGCCCAGTACTTTCAAATTTTAATGTGCATACAAATCACCTTGGGATCTTTTTAAAATACAAATTCTAAGTTGGGTCTGACTGGGGTCTGAGACTATGCGTTCTAAAAGTTTCTGATGATGCCAATGATGCAGATTTGCAGACAACATTTTGAACAGAAAGACTCTAAATGGAAAGACATTCAAGATAATGAAATCTTTCTCAGCCAAGGTCCCTGAATGACTGTGTGGAGTGGAGCTCCAAAATGGACATGGAGTGTCAGTGTGAAATACATCCTGTAATGAGCCAATCAGATATCAGGAGATTTCATTTCTTCAGCATAATGTAAACTTTTGTGAGTAATATTTTAGCCAACTATACACATATATATGTATGTATATATACGTACATATGTGTATATATGTATGTATATATACATACATGTGTGTATATATGTATGTATATATACATACATGTGTGTATATATGTATGTATATATACATACATGTGTGTATATATGTATGTATATATACGTACGTGTGTATATATGTATGTATAATGTATGTATATATGCGTACATATGTGTATATATGTGTATATATGCGTACATATGTGTATATATGTGTATATATGCGTACATATGTGTATATATACATATGTATGTGATACATATACACATACGTATGTATATATGTATATATGTGTTTGTATGTATATATGTATATATGTATATACATATGTGTGTGTGTATATATATATATATATATATATCTTCTCAAGATTGAACTAGGAAGAAATACAAATCCTAAACATGCCAATAATTGGTAGTGAGATTGAATCAGTAATAAAAAACTCTCCCAAGAAAAATAAATTCTGGACCTGATGGATTCACAGCCAAATTCTATAAAATGTACCAAGAATAACTGGTACCAATCCTCCTGAATCTGTTCCCAAAAATCGAGGGGGAGGAAATCCTTTCTAACTCATCTACAAAGCCAGTATCACTCTGATGCCAAAGGGAGACAAAGACACAACAAAAACAGAAAACTATAGACCAATATTCCTGATCAACATAGATGCAAAAATCCCCAACAAAATACTAGCAACCAAATCCAACAATACATCAAAAAGATAATACACCATGATCAAGTGGATTGTATTCCATAGGTGTTGAAAGAATATACCTCAAAATAATAAAGGCCATAAATGACAAACTCGTAGCAAATGGGGAAAATCTAAAAGCAACTTCTCTAAGTGCTAGAACAATCAAGTATGCCCAATTTTGCCTCTTATATTTAACAAAGTATTGGAAGTCCTAGCCTGAATAAT
Organism: Pongo pygmaeus; assembly: GCF_028885625.2. Classification (NCBI taxonomy): domain Eukaryota; kingdom Metazoa; phylum Chordata; class Mammalia; order Primates; family Hominidae; genus Pongo; species Pongo pygmaeus. The sequence continues at coordinate 108,928,598 of NC_072379.2, read as the reverse complement.
AAAGCAAGAAAAAGAAATAATAGCATCCACATTGGAAAAGAGGATGTCAAATTGTCTGTGTTCACTGACAATGTATTCTTATACCCAGAAAACCCTAAAGACTCACCAAAATGCTCCTGGAGCTGATAAATGATGTCAGTAAATTTTGGGGATACAAAAGTCAACATACAAAAGTTGGTAGCATTTCTATACACCAATAACAACTAAGCTGAGAACTGAATCAGGAAGTCAATCCCATTTATAATAGCTACAATAAATTTAGAATACCTAGGAATCTATTTAAGGAGGTAAAAAAATCTCTACAGTGGAAACTATAAAACACTCAGAGAAATTTTTGATGAAAGAAACTGTTAATGACACAAACAAATGGAAATAAATCTCATGCTCATGGATCGACAGAATTAATATTGTTAAAATGACCATACTGAACAAGTCAATCTATAGATTCAATGAAATCTCCATAAAAATACCAATGTCATTTTTCACAGAATTAGAGAAACAATTCTAAAATTTGTATGGAACCAAAAAGAACCTGAATACCAAGGCAATCTTAAGCAAAAAGAACAAAGCTGGAGGCATTACATTGCCTGATCTCAAATTACACTACAAGGCTCTCATAACCAAAGTAGCATGGTACTCATACAAAATTAACACCTAGATCCATTGAGCAGGATAACAAACCCAGAAATAAAGCCACATATCTATAACCAACTGATCTTTGACAAAGTTGACAAAAATATACAGTAGAGAAACAACACCGTTTTCAATAAAGGATTCTGGGAAAATTGGATTGCAACATTCAGAACAATGAAATTAGACCTCAGTCTCTCCCCATATACAAAAATTAATTTCAAGATAGGTCAAAGACTTAAATGTAAGACTTGAAACTATAAATTCCAGAAGAAAATGTAGGTAAAATTCTTCAAGACATTTGTCTAGGCAAATAATTTATGACTAAGACCTCAAAAGCACAAACAACAAAAACAAAAATAGACAATTTGGTCTAATTAAACTAAAAAGCTTCTTCAAAGCAAGAGTGAGCAGACAACCTATAGAATGGGAGAAAATATTTACAAACTATACACCATAGAGGGGATTTATACCTAGCATTTACAAGGAACTCAAACAACTCAACAACAAAAACTAAATAAATCCCATTAAAGAGTGGACAAAGGGCATGAATAGACATTTTTCAAAAGAAGACATACAAATGGCCAACAAGCATAAAAAATTGCCCAAATCACTAGTCATCGGAGAAATGCAAATTAAAACTACAATGAGATATCTTACACCAGTCAGAATAGCTATTATTAAAAAGTTCAAAACAAATAGATATTGAGAAGGATGCAAAGAAAAAGGAACACTTATGTTGTTAAGAATGCAAATTAGTGCAATTGCTGTGGAAAACAGTACAGAGACATCTCAAACAACTAAAATTAAAACTACTATTGTATCCAGAAACCCCACAACTAGCTATCTATACCAAGGAAAATAACTCATTATATCAAGAAGATACCTGCACTCATATATTTATTGCAGTACTATTCACAATAACAAAGATATGGAGTCAACCTGTGTCTGTCAATGGACAATTGGAAAAATAAAATGTGGTATATACACAATAAAATACTACTTAGCCATGCAACAGAATGAAATTATGTCTTTTATAACAAAATGGATGGAACCGAAGGCCATTATCTTAAGTGAAATAACTCAGAAACAGAAAGTCAAAAAGCTGATTTTGTCATTTAGAAGGGGGAACTAAAAATGTGTACACATGCACACAGAGTGTGGAATAATAGACACTGAAGACTTGGAATGGTGGGAAGGTGGAAGGGGGATGAGAGATGAGAAATTACGTTATGGGTACGGTGTACATTATTTGGGTGATGGTTACACTGAAAGCCCGGACTTGACTGCTACACAACATATCCATGCAAAAAGACTTCACCCCCTTAAACCTATATAAAATGTTTAAAATGCTGTAAAAATATAGAAAAATATACATTGTGTCTTGGTTTTGGATGTATATTTTGGATGTATATTTGGATGTATATGACAAAGTACTATAGACTGGGTGGCTTAACAGCAGAAATTTATTTCTCACAGTTCTGGAGACTGGAAGCCTGAGATCAGGTTGCCAGCTCAGTTGGTTTCTTGTGAGGGTTCTCTTCCTCGTTGTACACTACTGTCTTCTCATTGTACCCTCATAGGCAAGAGTGAGCAGGAGCTCTCTCTGGGGTCTCTTTATAAGGATACTAATCCTATTCATCAAGGCTCTACCCTGGTGACTTTATCACCTCCCAAGGGCCATACCTCATAATACCATCACATTGGGTGTTAGGTTTTCATCACATGAACTTGGGGTGGTGGACACATTGAGTCCATTGCATATTGAAAGGTAATAGCCTCCACTACATGGGCCTTAGTCATTATTTACAACTTCACTTTCCAATTTTTGAAGGTTACATACCTAACACTAATTAATGCATTTATACCTACATTGCTTATTTAACAGAATTAGGGATAAGGAATTAATAACACTTATATTACTTCTCTCATCTTTCCTCCTTATTTTGACATTTATATTACTATTTAAAATCCATATTGGTTATTATCTTAGTTTTAAACAAAATATGAATACACATTCCCCAATTTATAGTCTAAACTTTGGTAATATTTCTTGGTTCCTTCCTATATAACTTTTCATCTAATCTAAAGTGAAACAATTAAATCTAACAAAGGATTTCTTCATTGGAGCCTCTGTTTCTTTTTCTTCAGTTTTACCCAGCTCTCTCTGCTAAAATGAGAAAAAAGTTAGTATAGTGGCACCATTTTATATTTTTTCAAATCTATTTTCATCTGGTTCAATAGAAAACAGCTATATTCTCATATCTGCTTTGTTGTAACATGTCACGTTGCTTCTGGAAAACTCCACTGAGCAGTCATGAAAGAGTAAAAGTCAAATGATATCTTATTATAGAAATTGATTTGAACTTGCAATTCTCAAAAAGAGTCTTGGGGATTTCCCAAGGTTACCTCGGCCACAGTTTAACATCACACACCGGGGACTGTTGTGGGATGGGGGGAGTGGGGAGGGATAGCATTAGGAGATATACCTAATGCTAAATGACGAGTTAATGGGTGCAGCACACCAACATGGCACACGTATACATATGTAACAAACCTGCACGTTGTGCACATGTACCCTAAAACTTAAAGTATAATAATAGTAAAATTAAAAAAAAAAAAAAGAAGTAAGAGAAGCAGATCAGGCAAAGGAAGAAATCCAGCCAAGGGTAAAATTTCAGGCAAAGTTGTAGCCTCAGTTCTATTATACAGATGAACAGTGGAGATTAAATTATAGCTCAGAATTTGTCCCAGTTGGAGGCAAGGGAGCTGGACCTTCATAAGTCAGACATTATCGAAAGGACACTTAGGAGTCTTAAACTCTTAGATCTTTCCAACTCACTGCACAGGCAGGCCAAGTGGCATCTGTGGCTGAGGACAGTCTTCCAAAGATGGTCATAGGTGCAGGCCCATGGAAGTAGAAGCACAGAAAAGCTCGATGTGTGTCGAAGTGGGTACAAAGAAATGGCAGAAGGGCTTCAGGGGGATCTCGGTCTAGTACCAGTAGTTGTTTGCTGCAAAGGTATTTGGGTAATAATTCTGAAGAAATTCTTTTCAGTAATTAAAAATAATGTATTTAGTGATGTTAATACATTTTATATTAAAAAAGAACTGCCAATATCACACCTGTAATTCCAGCACTTTGGGAGGCTGAGGAGGGCAAATCACGAGGTCAGAAGTTCGAGACCAGTCTAGCCAACATAGTGAAACCCTGTCTTTACTAAAAATACAAAAAGTTAGCCAGGTGTAGTGGTGTGCACCTGTAATCCCAGCTACTCAGGAGGCTGAGGCAGGAGAATTGTGTGAACCTGGGAGGCGGAGGTTACATTGAGCTGAGATCACGCCATTGCACTCCAGCCCGGGTGACAGTATGAGACTCCGTCTGGGAAAAAAAAAAAACAAGAAACAAAAAACTGCTGATAGAGACTATTTAAAGCAGTACCTGGAGAGATGAATCTAATTGTAAGCGTTAGCAGTTATTAGTTTTATTTCTCCCTTTAGATAAGAGGGGGAAAATCTTAGCTTATTTCACTTCCTGTCTATATAATTTCTATTTCGCTTACTTAGTTGGTTTCTCTAATTTTGCTTCTTTCCTTGACTTTTACTCTCAACAATAACAAAACTATCTTATTATAAAATGAGCACAATAGTTGCACAGACACTTCGTCAAAAAAGATATATGGATGGCGAATAAACGTGAAAAGATATCCAACATTGCTTGTCTTTAGGAATATGCAAATTAAAAACCACTTTAATATATTATTACTCACTAATCAGAACAGCTAAAATAAAATTTTAAAAACCACAGATAGGGCCGGGTGTGGTGGCTCACGCCTGTAATCCCAGCACTTTGGGAGACTGAGGCGGGCGGATCACGAGGTCAGGAGATCGAGACCATCCTGGCTAACCCCGGTGAAACCCCATCTCTACTAAAAATAGAGAAAAAAAAATTAGCCAGGTGTGGTGGCTGGTGCCTATAGTCCCAGCTACTCGGGAGGCTGAGGCAGGAGAATGGCGTGAACCCGGGAGGCAGAGCTTGCAGTGAGCCGAGATTGCGCCACTGCACTCCTGCCTGGGCGAAAGAGCGAGACTCAGGCTCAAAGCAAAACAAAACAAAAACACTGATAGTACCAAATGCTGTAGAGAAAAGGAATCTCTTATAAATTGCTAGTAAAAATGCAAAATGGTACAACCACTCTGGAAAAGAGTAGGGTAGTTTCTTAAAAAGTTAAATGTACACTTAGCATATGACCCAGCACTTTTTTCTCTCTCTCTACATCCCTCCCCCTTTTCTCCTTCCTTCCTTTCTCGCTTGTCTTCCTTTCTTGCTTGTCTTCCTCTCCTCTCCCTTCCTTTCCTCTCTTCTCCTTTCCTTCCCTTTATATAATGTATCCATTGCTTTCAATTACTATGTCTTGATCAGATAGTTTTCAAGCAACTCTAAAATGTGTGTAAGTTATTTTAAGTAGCTATCTGTTAAGCATGTATATAAGAAAGATTGGCTGCAGTGGCAGAATTATTTACTTACATTATCGTAAGTCTGAATGGTGGTCAAGCTTTAAAGTAAGCAAAATTAAATGGCCTTAGTTCAATTTTTGTGTGTGTGTGTGTGATCCTTTCATGTCTCCTTTAGTTTTGCTTTTCATCCTTAGCTCTTTCCCTATGGCTTTCCAACCACACACCACAATGCTGAGAGAAAGAGTTGCTTCAACTCTTATAAGAAAAAGTAAGCATCCCTTCTAGAAGTACCCAGGAAACGACTGTTTGGGTCTTCATGTCTTGGAGATAGTCATTTATCCATTTTGCAATTTGTACCTATGTTCAGAATATTTTCCACGCCTCTGCAACCTAAACCAAACATTTTATCAAAGCCTATAGGATTATTCTGACTGACTTACATTAATCCCCTAAAGTGCATTTTAAAAAATAGTGGGCAGAAAAACAGATGTGAAGAGAAACCCCACAATTTCTGCTACACAACATATACATTTCTTTCTCATGTATATTTTTCGAGAAAATCATGCCATCATACCAATCATGTAGGCTGCAGTTTAGAAAATGATAAAAATATTCATGCTTGCCTGCAAGCTGATGTAATATTAATTCTATTAAAATACTACATTTGTTTATACTAACCTAAGTAAATGCACATAATGTAAAACATTCAATCAGTTGAGAATTCTGTAGTATCTCTGCTATCTGCCTGGTAGCACTTCATGTTTTTGGCAATTGCAATATCATCTTTATGGTAATATATATAATATAATTTTCTGCAATAAGTGCAATTTTCTTGCTGAGATATCTCTCCGGAGTTATTGAAAGATGATAAAAAAGATTGATTTGTAATAAGGCTCATTGCCAATTCATTGGTGCTTCCTTTCCTCAAGTCATAATAAATATACTTAGAGCCATTTACACATGGGGCCAAGTTTTTCCCAGATTTCAGTTCTAGCATAAAGTTTGACTGAAGGGTTTTTCTCTCTCATTGCCTATCCTTATTTAGTGACAGAGGAGGCCTTCTTAGCTTTGTGATTCAGTGTCAATACGTAGATTTCCCACTGGGTAAGATAACAAATCAAACAAAAGTAGAGTTGAGACAGCAAGCTGGGTGAACAAACCTGTCTTTCTTTACCTGCAGCACCTTCCAGAAGATTAACTACCTGCCTTATCTTTTCAGTCCATCTACTTTCTGCTGGATCTTGGCCAGTTTGAGTCTTTTAATATTCTTTTTGTCACAGTGCCTAGGGACTAGTGACAAAAGAGTCTGTTCTCTAAAGATCCTTGCAAGTAATTGCATACATACACACAATAAATTTTGAGTGAGACTTGATATAAGAATACATTTAAAGCAGAAATCTTGGTTATCTTGGAGCTGCTCCAAGGGAATCATGGAAATGAAATGGGATCTTTCTCCTTGTGACGGTCAGCATTTTCAGCATGGCCATCATACTTCCAGTTACCACCTCTTCCTCATGTCGCCTCCTGATTGTCTCATTTTTTAAAACTTGTTATTTCTTCTTCAATCAATCTCTCAATTCTGAAAAGAAAGACCATAAATTTAATAAATAATATGAGTTGTAAAGTCCAGCATTATCTCCTGTATTAATTCTTTATTCAATCAATATTTATTAAACAGTTCTATATGCAAGCATCTGGTAAGGTGTTTCAGAAGATTAAAAAAAAGACATAAAACTTAAATTAAAAAGTTTTATCTAGAAATGGCTTATTTCAGGCTTAAAATAAATACCACATGAAAGAACGAAATAGGTAAAGTACCATGGCACTTCAGATTACTGAAAATGTATGTCTAAATGGGGAGATGATGGCATCAGAATTATCAACCTATGTGGTACAGTGTCAGTAGGGAGAGAAGCCTTCTGCCCTCAAATATTTTTTTCTATATATTGTTTGATGTTTAAAGTTTATTTTATCACAAAATTACAAGTGTTATCTTTACTGAAGTACTCATTAACAATTAACTAATTTATACCTCAAGGCAAACAACTGGGTGAGTGTTATTTAAACCCACTTTTCAAATTCCTTCTCTCTGGCTGTGAGCAGATGAAGAAATCCTTGTAGCTGGCTGCTCAAAAGTTACTTTCTCTGCTTGAGGAATGTCTCCAACAGAGGTAGTTGCGTCTTCCTTTGTGCTCTTACAGGATTTTGCATATTTCTCTGTTATAGACCGTAGGGCATTTTACTGTGGTTATCTATATATTTATCTTCCTTATTACAAAGTAAGTCCTTAAGTGCAGGGACTGGATCCTAAGTATGCCTGTTTTCTCAGCATTTACACAGTGCCTGAAAAACAGTAGATACTTAATACATGTTTGTTGAAAGAAAGAGCGCAGAAACAAATTAATAAATGTGCTTAACCCATAGTCCACATTTGCTGTAATTTGTGACCATGAACAGAGAGAAAATAATGACTTTCAACCACTCTGCCAATGCTGTGGTGTTGGCTGGGAGGGGCTTTCAAGTGCTACAACTCTAAGACGAGCAAAAAGGAAGTCTCATCCATCATTCTAGACCTTTCTGATATGCACAAAAGACTGTAAGAGGAATTTTGCAGGATTCCCACTTTCCACTTAGCATAATTTTCTATGCTTTTGATGATTGTTTCTGAACCTTAACCTATTCAGAATATTTTTGAATCGATGTCTGGATACCTATAATTTGGACAAGTCCTCCTCAAAAATCTTAAGATCCTCAGTCTGACTCAGACTGAAATAGGTTTGGAGACATTGAGATTTCTAAGCTGCCCAAGGACAGAACTGCTCCCTGAGCTCTTAAGTGCTGGTAAACAGCACACGGTGACCCTAAACTCCTGCCAATGCCAGGATTTAGCTAGAAGAGGTTTGTGTATTCAGAATGTCAGTCTGAGATGAACTTTGGCAGAATCCCTATGATTTCTTTATGGAAAATGGACATTTGGTTGTATGGCATGCCATAGAAAACCTTTCCATAATTATATAGATTGAGCATGTATTACCCAATGCAGTCACCCAGAGATGTCTGTGTAATAAACCAGTAATCCTAAAGTGGCTTCATTCATGGACACCAGGGAAGAAGCTCAGTGTGGTTCCAGCATATTTACATTGTGTAGATGCAAAGTATGTCAGCTCTTCTCTACAATTTTCTGAACTTGTTTTATTTCTGTCTCCCCAGCATGTTATTGAGCTGAGCTTCTTTTCTATTGATTTTACTTTTCCGAGTTCCAGATTAACTTCTTGTTATAAAAAATACCATGCAAGTACTAAAAGAATTTTTTTAAATAAGACAATCTATATTGAAACTAAAAGAGTAGCGAGAAAGGAGACAAAACCAATGGTGAAACAAATAACGTATATATTTATCTAATGTGAACATTTTTGTTTATGAGAAGAAAGAGAAAAGTAAAAATAATTCATATTAGCATAGAATAAAAAACAGAAAACAAAATGATCCATAGACATGCAATATGTTGTATTTAACTTACTAAATTTACAATTAGGAATAAATAATTTATGGATTTCATTTTAAGTGAATTATATGAAATGAAAACTGAAAGCCTTCCATCACAAAACCTCATTCTATTGCAATTCTCAAAGAGGTGATCATTTATAAAAATTTGATATGCCTTTCATAGCTTTTCTTTTTAAAAAATACATTTACACACAGATACCCACACAGGTGAATCCAGGCATTGATTTGAAGCTTACATGAATTTGAGAGTCCTCTTTAAGCAAAAATACTAAATACAAAATTTGAGATTCAAAATTAAGTACAATGGCAAATATTTTTTAGAATGTGGAAAGTAATCAGAGTAAATTTAAAATATTTAATATCACAAATATCACAAAAATCACAAGATCTAGGAAAAATAATTATTGTTCTAATTGGCTGACACATCTCTATAACACTTTTTCTTATATTTTATAGCATTCTCTTTGATGGCTTCTTCATGTAATTATTTACATTATTTTTTATAGAGATAATAGATTGTTCAGTCTTTTCTTTAGAATATCATATCTATTACATATCATATATTAACAATCTATTATAGATATAATAGATTTTTCTTTAGAATATTATATCTTTTCTTTAGAATATCATATCTATTATATCATATATTAACAATCTATTATAGAGATAAGAGATTGTTCGATCTTTAGAATATAATAGTTGATTGAAAATTTTTAAAAATCTGATTGATAGCTTATGAAAGTTTTTTAGGCTTCCCAACTCATGTAATATTGTGTGAAAACTTAGTACCATTGTAAAATTAAGAATGATATCTTCTTATTTCTATTATATATGTTCCGTAAGATTTAGAAAAAATTCCTGCAAACTAGACTAGATGCTGGCTCAATAAATCACACATTTTGTTTCTCCTTTATTGTCCACGTGGTTCCAGTACCAGGTGCCGCAGAATAATTCATATTGTAGGATTGCTTCTGGCCCTGCACCCTTGTGTTTCAACCCTGGAGTCTTGTTCTTCCTTAGACAGCTGTTAGTAGCTAGATTATATATGGAAACAACCATAAATCACAAAAGTATATTCCACTAAACCCAAACCAAACATAACTGCAAGTCAGCTTCCAAACAGGTAAGTACTCCAAATGCCTATATCCACTCTATGTGTGATGAAGGGAAAGTCTGAGTGAAAAGCGATAATAGACTATACTGATGACAGGTAAGTTATCTTCCTTTAGAAAATCTTATGAATTTATGTTACCATGTGACTACGTTGCATGGTCGCCTTATATGCCCTTGGAAGGTTTCATGGAAGTGTTGGGGCTATGAAGCTTAAGCTTCATAAACTTCACAGTAAATCTTCCTCTGCATACAAATAATCAGAGTAGGATTCTAGGAAGATAGGTAAATAGATATAGATAGATATAAAATTTGTGATAGAGCTAGGTAGATAGAGACACGTAGTAATCTTTGATTACAGATACAACTAACATTCAAATTAATAGAGAAATATTAGAAGTAGATGAACATTTACAATCCTGACAAACTAGATATTAAAAAATACCAGATATGTTAGCAGTGGTTCACACCTGTAATTGCAGCATTTTGGGAGGCTGGGGCAGGTGGATCACTTGAACCCAGGAGTTCAAGACCAGTCTGGGCAATAGGGCAAAACCCTATCTCTACAAAAAAAAAAAAAAATACAGAAGATTAGCTGGGCATCGTAGTGTATGCCTGTAGTCCTAGCTACTTAGGAGATTGAGATGGGAGGATCACCTGCGTCAGGGAGGTCAAAGCTGCAATGAGCCGAGACCGTGCCACTGCACTCCAGCCTGGGTGACAGAGCGAGGCTGTCTCAAAAGAACAAAACAAAACTATATATAATACAATAGGTCATATAGTAATTACTCATAAGTACCAGAAAATATTTTTTTCATTATTAGTAATATGTATTTCCTATTTACGATTATAGCTTTTTGTGCCAAAAGATGTTGAAAATATAAAAGGAAAAAAGTAAATAAAAATCATAAATAATAGTATAATTCAGAGACACTTGTTGTTTACATATAGGTACATATCCATTTTTTAAATGTGTATTCTCACATAGACTCCTGTGATTATGCTGTACATACAATTTTGTACTGATTTTTTTTTGTTACTTAAAGCTTTACTGTCATCTTTTTCCAAAGCCACTAAAAATATTTACTCAAATTTATCCAATTAAAATGTGCTAGACCTACTGTGTACTGGGTACCTTTAGACACTGAAATCTCTGTACATAGAACTTTGTACACATTTTGATTATTTTTACAGGATAAATTAACAGAATTAAAATTATAGGCCAAAAGTCATGCTGATATTTTAGGGATTTGATATCCTTCTAGAAACGCAAAAGTTCACACTTTCATAGTGACACAAAAGCAGCTCCTCTCTTTACTCTGACAATTTTACAAGGAAAACAAATTATGTTATAGTAATACTAATTATTTGATCACTGGTAAGATTAAATTTTTTCAAATGTTTATTAGTGATTTGTATTTCTTTTATGAAGCATTCAGTCATATTTTGTTTGGTTTTCAACTGGGACACCAGAAATTCTTGAGAAATATATGTTTTAAAATAGCTGAGACAAAAACAAAGAATAACTTATTTATGAAGATTGTCCCACTGTGGATATCATTAAGTCTGTCAGTGTATACATATTAAGAAGGCATGACATCAATTGAACTGTTTTATCAGTTGAACTGTTCATTGATTAAACTGTTTTGAACACTGTTTTATCTTAATTATATTCTAAATTATCTATATTTACATTTTTATTTCCCCAACTAATTAGTTTTTCCCTTCTGTTCTTCAGCTTTCCAATTTGCATGATGTGTGTGTGTGTGTGTGTATGTGTGTGTGTGTATGTGTGTGTGAGTCTGCTATTTATTGCTAGTTTTGTTAAATTCTGATCAGAAAGTAGATTTTGCTAATTTCCAATTTGGGAATATATTTTTTGTAGCTTATGTTGGGACTAACTTTTAAAAATACTTATTGGACACTTGAAAGTAACTTAGATTCTTCACTGGTAGAAGTTAGAAGTTAGTATCTGATCTAGGAATTACGTTTTAAAGAAAGAAGGCATGACATTAATAGAACTGATAAGAAAGACAGCTTGGAGTCCAGAAACCCCATGAAGATACCAATAGAATTATTAAATTAAGTAAGCCAATGATAAAATATGTGTACAATAATTGACCGATAACAGGGAAATTCTAAAAAATAAAGATATGAAGAGTATCCTCATAACATGATAAAACCTTTATAATAATTCAACACATTCTGACAAGTGGAAATAAAACATGATTATACTGAATATAATTAAATTGGAACAGAATATAAAGTCCTGAAGTGGACCCCAAAATATGTGGGAATTTGCTATGTGATGTAGGTAGCATTGCAAATCCATGGAGAGAAAAGATGGATTATTTATTCTATGCTGTTGGGAGAACTGGGTAGTTCTCTAGAAAATGAAAATAAAGTTGGATCCCTACCTCACCCCTTTTACAAAGTAAACTCCATATAAGTCAGAGGAGCACATAAAGAGGCCACAAAGTGTTTAAAGTGAACACTTAGGAAAATATTTGTATAAACTGTGAACAGAATTTTATTCTGACACCAAACACAGAAGTCATAAAGGGAAAGATTAAAAATTTAATTATAAAGAATATTTTAAAAATCTGCATGGGAAGAGAAACCACCATAAACAAAGGAAGATAAATAACAAAAGGCTAAAAATATTAGTAACTCCTATCACAAACAAATTACTTTAATATATATGATTTTGTGAATTAATTAGCATAGGACCTAAAACCCAAAAAAATAATGACACAGAGTTTAGAGAAACATAAATTCAAATGTCTTATAAACTTAGTATAGCTGTACTGGTAATAAGGATAAATGCAAATTAAAACCAAAGGGAAATAATATTTTTCACTTAGGTTGGCAAAGATCAAAAAGCAAGGGTGTTAACAGAGGTTTTGAAAAGCAGGAACTCTTCTATCTGTGCATCCTCAGTAGAGAAAACTTCACCAACAATAAAATAATGTTTATAACCATAAACAGCAATTATATATCTAGGAATTTGTTACATTTGTTCTTACTTGATAGCAACATGCTTTAGAGTCATCCATATTAATTGGAGGTTTGTAATAGCAAACATTGAAAGCAGAAAAAACCCTCATGTTGTCTAGTTAAAATACACTATGGTACAGTCACTACACAATAGAAATTCCATACAATGCAACTTTTGTTTTTTTGGATTAAATGAGACAACTGTGTTTTAAAATGTTAAAAAAAAAAAGCCTAAAAGTTTGCTACCTAACAGGTAATTATACTACTCATATAAAAAAGGAATATAATTGTGTATGCATAAAATATCTACGGAAATATATTTAAGAAACTGGAAATCCTGATTTCTTCTGCAAAGAGAATTTGGGTGGCTGGGGACAATGGTAGTGGGGATATTTGCTTTTCATTATCCATGCATTGTCACCTTTTGAATTTGTAGCACATTTTTTTTTAATTTATAAAAGAATGATACATATATATTAGTGTCTTGAAAGATGGAGAGAGCAATAAGGATTGGGAAAGAAGACAGTAATTTAACAGTTGGAAAGGTAAGAGTTTTGTGAAGGATTTTATTCAGGTTACACATACACTATTTAGATAACTTGCTTCAAAGTGAAAAGACAAATTTATTACTGAACCTGTTTAGAGACTAAATATTCTGTTGGTTTTTTTTTTTCCTTTTTTTCTCTCAGTATTGGGGAGGCTTGAAGGAAACATTCTTTCAGAGTTCTCTTTCTCTTTCTTCCAATATTCTTAGTTACTTCAAGGCTCTTATGAGAGACCAAGGTGTAATTGTGGATATGGTTAGGTTGTCAGAGATCTTCCTTATTTCAGTTTCTTCAAAGAACTAATCTGACTAATTTATGTGTTTATCCATTGTATTGCTTTTTAAAGTTTTAGTACATTAATTTAGGCTTATTCCTTTATTTCATTTTTCTTCTTGTTTTGAATTAAATGCTTAGTAAATTTCCTCAATACTTTTTCTTTCAAATACTATAGTTTTAAATTTTCCTTTCAGTACACACTTAGTTGCATTTATTAATTTTTTTGTATACTGTTTTATCTTAATTATACTCTAAATTATCTATGTTTGTATTTGTATTTTTCCAACTCATTAGTTTTTTTTCTTTTTGTTTTTCAGGTTTCCAGTTTGCATGGTGTGTGTGTGTGTGTGTGTCTGTGTGTGTGTTTGTGTGATTCTGCTATTGATTGCTAGTTTTATTATGATCAGAAAGTATAATTGACTTAATTTCCAATTTGGGAATATATTTCTTGTAGCTTATGTTGTGAATAACATTTAAAAGTACTTCTTGGATATTTGAAAATAACTAACATTCTTCACTGGTAGAAGTTAGTATTGAACCTAGGAGTTACGCTCTAAAAAAAAAAAGTAATAGTTTAAAAATATATTTTAGTATTACAGTTACTGGCAAATAAAGACTTGACTATTAGCTGTTCATTAGGGTATTCCTTCTGTTAATATAAAATAACCATGAACTATTTAATATTTTGGGATCCTGACTTCCACCTTGTATGAAGATGATGATCTCAGAGGTTTTGATGTTGAGTTAATGGGGTAATTGCAGTGTGCAAAATGCCCCTGCAGCTGGCGGAAGAGGGAGGGTGATGGAAGACCCTGGAGAGTCCCACAAAAGTATGTCTTCAATTCCCCCAAATGTGCTAGGTTGACTCCTCAGCACTTTTCAGAAATGGTAAGACCTCATGAGGTTATAAGAGAAAGTGGGCCAATGTCTGCTCTTGAGAAATCTTTTGACAGAATTTTAATGCAGAATCAAGAAATTAGTATTTTTTCAACTTTCTGCAGAAAGAAAGGATTCTAAACATTTTATCTCTTGCAGTTCTCTGTTCAAAGTGTCTCAAGCTTTCTTTACTATTAGGACTGTATATATGTTTAGAAACTCCCAACTATCTTTCTTTCTTTCTAATTTTTTGAGAACGAGTTTTTGCTCCTGTTGTCCAGGCTGGAGTGCAGAGGCGCGATGTCGGCTCACTCCGGCCTCCGCCTCCCAGGTTGAAGAAATTCTCCTGCCTCAGCCTCCTGAGTAACTGGGATTACAGGCACCCACAACCAGGCCTGGCTAATTTTTTGTATTTTTAGTGGAGACAGGTTTCACCATGTTGGCCAGGCTGGTCTCCAACTCCTGACCTCAGATGATCTACCCACCTCAGCCTCCCAAAGTGCTGGGATTACAGGTGTGAGCCACTGTGCCAGGTTTTTGTATTTTTTAGTAGAGATGGGGTTTCACCATGTTAGACAGGCTGGTCTCGAGCTCCTGACCTCAAATGATCCACCCTCATCGGCCTCCCAAAGTGCTGGGATTACAGGTATGAGCCACTGCGCCCTGCCCAAATGTCTTTTCTTTTTAGAACCCTAAGCCATCTCTACTCCTACAATTTTAATATACTCTTTCCATGTATTGACTGTCAACTTCTCACACTTGAACTGTAGTAAGGGAGAATATCACTTTGCCAAACTTTTAGTAGCAATGTCTCAAAATGGGAAAATTTGGAAAGGTTTCTCTATAAGATTTAGGACTGATCATGTGTCACTTTAAGATGGATCTTTCAAGGGGGGAAACTGGGTCTAGCAAAAGTTTATGACATAATGAATTGCTTTGGATAGATGAATGAAGCAAAGTGAGGGCCTCAAAGTTAGTTTTCATGAGTAAGCTGTTAGTCTTGGTAAGTAGGCTGCCTGGTTGGTTCACAGCCTTAACTTCCAGGAACAGTCATTCCAATTAGGTTATTTTTGCTTAGTCTCAGTATCACTTAAAATAGGAATGGGAAAGTATGCCTGGTCCGAGTCCTGTTTAACCCAAGGAAGAGGAAGTTATTGTGGTTTTTATTGTTTACTATTTAAAATGTCACTACTGAATTTCTTTCCTATCCTTTCCCGTCATCTCCTTTCTTTTTTTTTTTTTTTTCTGTTAAACAATAGGAGACATACCTAATGCTAAATGACGAGTTAATGGGTGCAGCACACCAGCATGGCACATGTATACATATGTAACTAACCTGCACATTGTGCACATGTACCCTAAAACTTAAAGTATAATAATAATAAAAAACAAAACAAAACACAATACCCAATATTATTTCACTCTCAAGATTCTTTTACCTTCTCTTTCTCTTTACAACCTTTAATATCCCCTTTCCCTCAGGAACATTAAAACAATTTAGGACAGTAAGAACCCTTATGACTGAGGAGAGTATATCCAGTCTTAGAAACTAAAGCTTATGAATAGTCTTACCAAATGTCAAATTCATTCACTTTCCCTCTGACTATACTTGTTAATATGTTAGTCTTCTCTGGCACCTTCTTTTTCTCCTTCCTTACTCCTACCCACTACTGTATCTTCTTTACACATGAACTTCACGGTGATACACTCTTCCCCCAAACCATTCACAAACCAAAGGAATGAAAACTCAGCAAGGGAAGAGATTAAATATTGTTTCTGGAGTCACGAGTAGCTAGCACTCCCAGCTCCTAGATGCCTTTTTTTTTTTTTTTTTTTTGAGACGGAGTCTTGCTCAGTTGCCTAAGCTAGAGTGCAATGGCACGATCTTGGCTCACTGCAACCTCCTCCTTCTGGGTTACTGCGATTCTCCTTCCTCAGCCTCCTGAGTAGCTGGCATTACAGGCATGCGCTACCACACCTGACTAATTTTCTGTTTTTAGTAAAGATGGGGTTTCACAATGTTACCAGGCTGGTCTTGAACTCCTGACCTCAAGTGATTTACCTGCCTCAGCCTCCCAATCCTAGATGCCTTTTAAGTAAAAGATTCATTTCTTTTTTCATGATGAATAGACATTTTCTGTTTTCTATGTTGGTTTTCCTTAGAAGTGATATGTGAAAATAATAAGGAACACATCTTTTTATAAAAGAAGACAAAAAAGCCAAAATAAACTAATTCCTAGAATAACAACATTGAGGTTGGACTGAAGTAGAAAGCAATATAATTGTCACAGTTTTATTTACATTTTTTTCCAGGAGGAGGTAGAGGGAAAGCAGTAAAGTATCCTTATTATTCTCACACGCCCCCTCCCATTTAAAACATTCTGAAAATGTTCAAATCTATAAAGAAATTGAAAGAACAATGCAATGGACACCTAGTTGCTCCTCACTAATTTGAAACAATTGAAACATCTTTGTAGGATAGTATAACCTTAAATACTTCAACATATATTTCCTAAAAATAATTACATTCTCTTACATAACCACAATACTTCTATCACCATTGCTACTATATTGATGATTGCCATGGGTGAAGGTGGGGTTTACAATTGACCCATCTCTCTGTTCTGCACATAAGACACCCTACTAAAGAAAGACATGGTGCTTTATGTTTAAGCAGAAAATAAAAATAAAAATAAGTGGGAATTTTATATTTCTTTACTCAAAGTATGTTTTGAAATCATCTGCTTTCCTGTGGAAATAAAGTTTGAGAATATAAATATCTAGTTTTGAAAAGCGAAAGCTGTTTTACTTATTTTACATCTATTTGTTTTTACTTTTACATTATTCTTCCAGTTGTAATTCTTACATGACTCCAGTGCTTATAGCACCCTGGGCAGAAACTCTCCTTTCTCTAAGGCTCAAGGATCCTCCATGGAGTGACTGTAGATAGAAGAGAGAAGAAGTTGAAGAATTCCTAGAAAATGCCAACAGTTAGAGTTTAGAAGATGAGCAGGCACCTACCAAAGATGCTGAGAAGGAGTTTTAGTGAGGTAGCAGGCATGCCAACAAAATAGCCACATCCCAGGAAACAAGTGAATAAGTTGTGTAAGGGATGGATTGAAAGACAATATCAAATGCTGTGGTTAGATCAAGTAAAATGAAGTCTGAGAACTGGCTGGGAGTACTGGGGGTCTTTGGTCACCTTGACACAAAAAGATCTGATAGAGTGGGGGAGGTTGGGCAAAGCTAGAATGAACTGAGTTTCAAATAACAAGAGAGAAATTAGAGAAAGAGAGTGTGGTTAGCTCTTTTGAGGCAATGTTTTATAAAGGAAAAAGATACAAGTCAGTAACTGGAATACAAGAGGATATGTGTCAATGTAAGGAGGTCTGAGGTGAGAGAAATTACAGCATATTTATATGCTGATGAGGATGGTCAGGAGATAGGGAAAACTGATGATATAAAAGAGCAGGGTCAATTATGGGAGTAATTTCCTTGACTAGGTAAGAAAATTTGAAATCTAATATACAAATGGAGAGAAGAAAGTTATTACAAATACTTTTTAAATTCAAGTACTGTACACCGCAACTGGATACGTTCTTTACTGTATCTTCCCAATCATGATTTCAGTTTTCTGAAATAGAGATATGCATTTTAATTAGTTTATCTGTACCAAAAGGCAGGAAGCAGAGTATATGGACACATGTACAGATAGGTTGTTAAATATGGTGGTGGAAGACTATTGAAGTCATTTTCCTATTGCTTATATATTCCCAGTGAATTGGAATCAAAGTCATTAGTTGTGAGCGAGCATTGAGAGGGGATACACAGATATGTGAGAGAAGAGAACGTGTGAATTTATCTTCTACCAGAGTCAGTAGATGAATTAGGTAAGCACAGTGGGAGAGGGTTAGAGAAATGCTGTGGTTTTGAGTTTGGAATGTTTTTATCTATGGCATCTCTAGAAAGAGTAAAGCCTTCATAAAGAAGGCAGAAATTATAGCAGCTCAAGAAAGTTGGTGAGAAGAATTTTGTTCTGAATGGGGTTTGGATGACCTGAGAAGAAAATATGTATGCTTAGGACTCCCATCCTCTTCTTTGATCTTGGAGAAGTAACGTTTCAACAGAATAGAGGATATCAGTTTTGTGAGAAACTAAAAGGAGCAGAATAAGAGACTTGTGTTGGAGAATGTCAGTGAGACAGACCATACTTAAGTCTTTGAATGTTACTTCTGGGGGTGACTGCTCCCCCTAGGATCTTTAGGTTCTTTGCATGGACTTCCAGCTCCCTAATGAGTACATTTAGAATCTTTGCAGCTGAAGACTAGAGACCACCCTCTCTTTAGACTCTTAATAGGAGTGAATAATGACTTGCTAATCTTGCAATTAAGGCATATGAGGAAATAATAGAATGACTGTAGCTTCAACATAAATACCAGTGACAGAAATTAATTTAGAAACTCAAATTGAATTTCTGTTCTCATGTAAACTATTTAACGTAGTTTTTTCCCTACTGAATTTGGTATATTTTCCCATGTGAGTTTGCTATACTTTTCATTTTGACTTGCCAAGAGAAAGTTTCCATTTTACCATCTTTCTTATTGTCTCTCTCTCTCTCTCTCTATGTATATGTATATACATACAAATATGCATTTTATATGTATATTTTATATATAAATTATATAATATAAAAATAATATATAGATTATAATATATGTGTATAATAATTTTTATATATGTTATATTAAATGGTTCAATATCTTGGGTATGTGAAGCTCCAAAAATGAGTCATCAACTGATTTTCAGACTCAAACATAGAAAAGGTTTGTTATTATATTTGGCAAATAGATACATTATCCTCTTAAGGAAAAACAGGAGAGTCTTGTGCCGGAAATAGAACTGGCCGAAAGACAGTCCTGTAAGTTATTCTAAGAACCCTTCTCAACTCTAATTACATTCATTAGAGTGGACCTGGTTGTGTTAGCAGATGGATTTAGACATTTCTGTGACATTACACAAAATAAATATACTTCTTTCTTACTTACTAGTTCCAGGAGTGTCTTCAGGTTGGGTTGGTTCTTCTGCATGTGGTCATTCAGGGACCCATTCCACACTGTGGTTCCATTATCCCTTAAAGCCTTATGATCATCAGTATCCACTGGAAGATATAGAAAGAAACTGGAGGAGCCCATGAGGGGTATTATGTGCCAGGCACACAAATCATTTTCATTATAATCTGAGTTTGGCAAGGACTTAGTCACATACCAAACTGCAAGGGAATCTGGGAAAGATGGCTTAGTGATATTTCCAGAAAAAAGAGAATGATTTTTCTGAACTATGTGAACAAGGACAAGGACGTTTGTAGGATTTTGTTCATAGGAAGTCAGATGTAAGAGGCTCTCAAGAAATGTCTGGCTTTTAAATACCAATTTTTAAGAAACAGAGCCTTACTCTCATGTCTTTCAGAAACAGAATTGGTAATATGGGAGGGCAGGTCTGGATGAGAAATTTGTTGTTGGCTCACTTTACAATTCTTGGATTTAGCAGATAAAAAGAGAATTTACAGGATATCAAGGAATTGAAACCCAAATTTGAGACCTGGGTGTTCCAAATTCTTACTATCATTCTTTTGTCATGGCGTGCCCATATATCTTTGACTTAAAAAGGTAACATCAACTTAATCGAAAGTGTTAGTGATTATGTGTGTATGTATGGGGCTGTGCTCTAATGGTGACTTTGTAAACACTGTGTGTACATTTGCACATATTCCAAATGTTTGTTCTTTTGCTATGAAGTAAGATACTTACCTGTCTATTCTCACAGACAGAGATTACAATATGTGTTATGGAGCAATTTAGAGACCAAAGACCTTACAACAAAATAATGTAAATCCATGTTAAATATTTCAAATTTTACACCTACAATGTGCCACAGAGGATAAAACTAGAAATTCCTTTGCTGGGAATAAGAGAAAATTCCCATTTCCTTCAGATTGCACACAAGGAAGACAGACATTTTTCCATACCCAGTGATGTCTACTGAACTTCCTCTTAAGGCAATAGCAGCAATCCACTTTAGTTTCTCACGTGTAAGGCAGAGAATTGGCTATAGTAATAAAGTCTAGACATAAACCAATAAACAGTTTATAGTAATTAATCAATATAAAGCAAAATCTAAAATTTTGGAACTCCAAAGCATGTTCCTAATATTCAGTTGAGGAAAGACTGGATTTTTTTGCTGAGCATAAACTAAGATTTTCTCAAATTATTTTTGTAACCATCATCTGCTGCTTCAAGATTTTTTTTAAAAAGACTATTAATAGTTTACTATTCACTCTCTCTAGTGCTGTTATTCTTAAAATGCTCAATACTAGATTCTATACCCACCCCAGACTGATTATCTCGCAGGCAAAAAGCTTTTATTTTGTGTATTCCTGGGTTGTTTTGGAGAAATAAGGGTGACATTCATTCCTGAGTTTATGGCTTAGACCAGGAAGAGATATTGGCATATTATTTAAGAATTAGGGATGTTAACAGTATTTTATTTAATCAGCAGGGGAATTTTGGCTTTGCTGCCTCCCAAGTAGAGCTTGACATCTGCCCTAGCTGTGCACACACAGATGACAAAGTATGAGAGACCAACTCAAGACCTAAAATCCAACTGTATCAATTCAGACAACCTCTAGGGAATCTACAGTCATTGGACAGGTCAAAACTGTTATAGAAACAAATGGCTTATTAGATAATACAACCTCCTCTCTGGCCCATGGTTAATGGAAATGGGTGATGATTGAGAATTTATACTGATTAAAGATTTTCTAATTCTAAATGTGAATTTTCCCATTTGTATGAGGTAAATGATCATCCTTGTAACTGGTTTTTCCTATTCCTATGAAACCAAAGGACAAGAGACTTTCAGATATGCCACCAACAATCTTAAAGAGGCTTCTGTCAGTAAAACATGCTTTCTTTTGGGGAAGATTGAAAAAGGAAGTGGGAATTTCACAGCCTGATTGTGAAATAGAGATTACATAAGGAAGAAAAAATGTAAAAGAAATTTTCATTGTGAAAGCAGGCTGGGTCCTCAAGACTGTTTGACCTTTGCATCAGCAACATTTAATGGCTAAGTTAAATATGGAGAAGAGTAGAAAATGTACTGAAAGTAACAAAGTGTCTGTAAATTTCCTTAAAATATTTTCTGAAAAACCAATTTAAATTATACCTACTGAGACAAAATTAGAGATGTTTAGATATAGAATTGAAGGCATTGTGAGAGCAAAAGTAATCTCCGCTTAACATTTTCTGGGTATTTCCATTCTCTGTACACGAGTGAAGTCTTGAAGTCAGCCCCTTTGAGGAGGCAAAATGGACTTCTGCTTCATGAATGTCAGTATTTCCTATAGAGTATCACAGGTTATCCTGCAGAATGCACATGCTAGTTGGACACATCGGAATGCTTTTAAGAAAGGCATCAGGCCTATTGAATTTCGTGTAGCCTCATCCAAGGCTTTTTATGATGTTTTCTGTACTTATGAATAAATTCAGATATACTGAGAGAGACTCAGAAACGCTTAGTGGTCATGTGATCAATTGGCTGCTTATTGAAAGTGGTAACCTTGAACCCTTTCATGATGAAATGGAAAAATGAATGACTTAACTCATCTCCTAACCTCATTAATCTCTCCAGGAAAGGCTTTCACCAAGTGCACTGCAGGAGGATATTATTTGGAGAAGAGGGAGGCAAGAGGTAGTTTGAATCTAATATTTCTCAGACCTTACCACACTATGCAAATAACTCAGTCCTTCAGGCTGATACCCATGGAGCCAGAGTAGTTCACGCAGGTGCTTTGCAAGGGGAGTATCGTAATGAGCTTGGTGAATTTTGTATAGGTTTTCTAAAATTTCTTGTCTTTCTGTCTCAATTCAAATAATCTGAGACAGAACAGGACCACTCTAGTGACTATATGGTCAATTGGCCTCCCTACTTATCAGGGTTTTTGTCATGGGGTAATTGATGTTTTGTTATTTCCAGTTTCCTAGCTGCCACATGGGACAGGCTATTACATTTTTCATGTAAGTCTTGGGGATCAGAGAATGACACCCCATATGGATGCCTCAGAAGCAAAGTTTGTCTCTGATCTTCTCCTGCCCTCATGTCTCTTACCCCTCATTCTCCTTCAAGGCTAGCCATAGAAACTAGAATCTCTCTTCCCCAAGGTGGGCCATAGAAATCAGAATCCCTCTTCCCAAGGAGGGTCATGGAAACTAGAACATCTGTCCCCCAAAGCCAGCCATAAAACCTAACATATTACTCTAACCTTCCAAAGCTCACTTGTCTGTGCAAGGGCTGGTTATAAAGAAATTATCTGATGTGTCTTGTATGACAGCAGGCCAAAAGGTCCCCTACTCCAGAAAGGGTTCTACCCCAAACCCAGGAGGAAGAAATGCTGCACAGAGAGGCCAAGAAGAATCCGAAGACAGGCCTTGATGGATTTTCCCACTCAGTCTATTCTCATTTGATTATACATTTGGTCCAATCACATTTATCTACATGACTGTCCATTCTTCATCAAACCTAAGGATAAACGTGGGTTGTTTTCCCTCTATCTTTGGGTCTTCATTCTGCAGGTTCCCATGTCCCATAAAATTATGGTTAAATAAATTCATTATGTTTTTCTCCTGTTAATCTGTCTTTTGTTATAGGAGGGTTGGTGACCCTTATGATAAGGAGAAAAGGTATCACACTGTTTCTGCCCCCAATTAAGCAAAGGGTTGCTTGCAGGCAGCAATCATCAGTCCAAATCTAGCAGTTTCCCAGGCATTTTCAGGTGCTATGCCTGAGAAAATGACAACGTATGGTTTCATGCAAGGTGTTCTGGCAGCTTATCTCTGTCAGTGTGAGGGCAAAGGGAACCATCACTTAACAGATGTCATATGTAACTTACATAAAGATCCTGTAGTACTTTTTACATGCCTCGGGATCTTTTCTGGCGTACTTTCCATTTCATATTTTCCAGGTTTCATGCTAAGATGCTTATATTTGGATTCTGCCTCCCTAGCTGATCTCTTCTTTTGATGGTTTGTCATATCCACTTCATTGTGCCTTTAGATGCTTTAACAAATCTTAGTATTTTATGTTATTTAGAAATTTTGCACAGATTAAAATGTTACAGATAGTGCTGATGTCCAGTATGCTTCTGCACTTAATACTGTGGGCAATTGTAACATAATTATAAGTATTCATATATCTAAACATATTTAAACATAAATACAGTAAAATATGATAAATAATATTAAAAAATGGTACACCTGTGTGGAATACTTACCATGAACAGAGCTTGCAGGACTGGAAGTTGCTCTGGGTGAGTCAGTGAGTGACTGGAAGTTGCTCTGGGTGAGTGAATATGAAGGCCTAGAATATTAGTGTACACAACTGTAGACTTTATGTACATGTAGGCTGAACTAAATTTATATAATTTTTTTTAAAAAAAAATAATAAAACGTAGCTTACTGTAACTATTTTTTTTTTTTGAGATGGGGTCTCACTCTTGTCACCCAGGCTGGAGTGCAATGTCATGATCCCGGCTCACTGCAACCTCGGCCTCCCAGGTTCAAGCAATTTTCCTGCCTCAGCCTCCTGAGTAGCTGGGATTACAGGCATATGGCACCACGCTCGGCTAATTTTTGTATTTTTGTAGAGACGGGGTTTCACCATGTTGGCCAGGCTAGTCTAGAACTCCTGACCTCAGGTGATGCACCTGCCTCAGCCTCCCAAAGTGCTAGGATTACAGGCGTGAGCCACCGTGCCTGGCCTTTCTTTTTTGACTTTTTATACTCTTTCGTTACAAACTAAAACACAAACACACACATTAGCCTAGGCCTGCACAGGGTCAGGACCATCAATGTCACTGTCTTCTACCTCCACATCTTGTTCCACTGGAAGGTCTTCAGGGGCAATAACATGCACGGAGCTGTCATCTCCTATCATAACAATGTCCTTTTTTGGAACACCTCCAGAAGGACCCACCTGAAACTGTTTTACAGTTAATATATTTTTAATAAGTATATGATTGTATGTGTTAGACATCTATACAACTGGTAGCACTGTAAGTTTGTTTCCACCAGCATCACCAGAAACATGTGAGTAATGCATTGCACTATGACATAACTAGGTGATAAAAATTTTTCAGCTTCATTATAATCTTAGGGGATCACCATCACATTTGTGTTCTGTTGGCCAAAACATCATTACGCAGCTCATGACTATTTTGACTATATCCACACAGTTATATGTGTGTTTGTATGTGTGTGTGTGTGTGTATAAAATTGCACATCTCTGATTTTTCACGAGGTTTTAAGTTTTTTCCTTTTGTATTCTCTCTTGTGTAAATAGACTCTTCGTACATGCATTTTCAAATTTTCAAATTTTTATTAGTGATTATTTGTTTTTCTCTTATTGGTTTTAGGAGTCCTTCATAAATTCTGAATGCTAATCCTTTAACAGTTAAAAGCTGACAAATATCTTCTCCCAGGCCAAGGCTTTGTCTTTTAAATTTTTGTTGGCAATGTTTTTTGTAGAATATGTTTTAAGTTTTAAGGCAGTTACGTTTACTTATCTTTTTCTCCTGTAGAATTTATAACCTTTGTATCTTGTTTAAGAAGCTTTTCCTATCCAAAGAGTATAAAAATAGGCTCTTGTATTTCTTCCGAAAGTTGTAAAGTTTTGCTTCTCATATTTAAGTTTGTAATTCACTGAAAGTTATTTTGGCCTGTAGTGTGAGGTTGGAATATAGTTCTATTTATTTTCATACGGTTAACCAACTGTCCCAGTGCAGTGTATTGAAACTAGTTTATCTTTTCCACATATCTTGTAATGCCACCTGTGCCACATATCAACTTTTGCTACTTCTTCACAAGTTGAGCTTTTATTGATGCATGGGTCTATTTCTGGGCTTCCCCATGTGTTCCAGAAGTGTGCTTGTTCCTGCCTATGCCAGTACCATACTCTCTTAATTAACACAATTTATAGTAAGTAGGCCTTGATATCTGGTTGGACAATTGCCCCAGATTGCTCCTCAACTTCAGGATTATTTTGACAATCCTCTGTGTTTTATGCTGTTATACTAATTTAAAAATCCACTTCTAAATTCCATAAATAACTGTTAAGATTTTTATCAAAATAACACTTCATTTATACATTAATTTGAGAAATATATATCATCTTATATATGTTTCTTCAAAGTTTCTTTTCTGTCCTTCAAAAATCTTTATAATGTTTCTATGAAATGGCCTGTGTGTTTCTTTATAGATACATTTCTAGGTACCTTAGTGTTTTTGTTGATACAGAGAACAGTATCATTTTCTACTCTATTTTCCTTAATAATTACTTGGATATAAGAATGTTTTGTGTTTTGCAGTTGATTTTGTACCCAGTGATATTGCTGAATTTTAAAATCAATGGTTACATATTTTACCTTTAGTTCACTTGGGTTTTCAACATAAGTAACCTCATAATCTGGAAATGAGAAAAAGCTTCTATTTCTTTATTGTTCTTTCACTTTTAATTTTGTTTTCTAGAGTCTAGCCAATACAAAATTGTTGAGTACAGTGTTGAGTAGTCCTTAAAACAGCTAATATCCTCACCTTGTTTCTCAAATAAAACATAATGGTGCTTATTTATCAGAAAATAAATTTATGAACATTTTTGGTGAAAATCTACAATTAAGAAAGTTTCCTTTCATTCCTTCTTTGCCAGAGTTTTTGTCATGAGTGAATGTTGAAATGAGACAAGTTTAGCTATAAGTTTTTGTATTACACTAAATATAAAATAAATTCTAGTCTATTAAAAAATAAGTAGTTTTCTGTCTTCCCTCTCTACTGTAATTCATCAACATTTAATTTTGAGATAATTGTAGCTTCACATGCAGTTGTAAGAAAGAATAGTGATTCCCTATACTCTTCACTCAGTTTACCCCAATAGTATCATCTTGCATAACTATAGTACAACGTTACAACCAGGAAATTAACATTGATGCAATCTACCAACCTTACTCATATTTCACAGCTTTTATATGCACTCATTTGTGTGTGTATTGTGTGTATTTAGTTTTATGCAATTTTATTACATGCATAGATTTATGTAATTAAAATCACTACAGCCAAGATACAGAACAGTTCTATCACAAGGATCCCCCATGTTATTCTTTTATAGCCACAGCTACCTCCCTCCTTCCCCTCTCTCTAATCCCTGGCAATGACCAATCTGCTCTTCTCTATACATTCTATACATTTCAAAAAGGTCTCATAAATCATATGGAATCATATAATATTGGAATATATGTTATATTAATATGGAATTATAAGGAATCATATAATATTATAACCCTTTAAAATTGGCTTTTTCACTGAGTATAATTTCCTTGTACATGCAAATTGTTGTGCATATCAACAGTTTATTCCATTTTATTACTGAGTAATATTCCTTGATATTAGTGTACCTCAGCTTGTTTATTCACCTGTTGAAGGAAACTTGGGTGGTTTATTTTTTGTGATTATAAAGCTGCTGGGAACGTTAGTCTACAAGTATTTCTGTAAGCATACATTTTCATTTCTCTGAGATAAATACCCACAGTGCAATTGCTGGATCATAATGGTAAGTGCATATTTAGTTTGTAAAAAAACTCCCATACTCTTTTTCATAGTGGCCATACCAATTCACAGTTTTATTAGCAACATATGAGTGACTCAGTTTTTCTATATCTTTGCCAACATTTAATGGTGTCATTTTGTTTTTTAATTTTAGCCATTCTAATCAGCATACAGTGATACTTCATTTTGGTTTCAATTTGCATTTCCCTAAAGGCTAGTCATGTTGGACATCTTTTCATGTACTTGTTTGTCGTATGTAGACCCTTTTAAATGTCTTTTCAAGACTTTTGCCCATTTTCTAATTGATTTTTTTTTTTACTTTGGAGTTTTGAGAGTTCTCTATATATTCTAAATATGAGTCACTTTTTGGATATGTAGTTTGCACATATTTTCTTCCAGTCTGTAACTTGTATTTTCATTCACTCCACAGGATCTCTCACAAATACTTATAAACTTAATTCAACTCTTATGAAAATATTAGCAAGGTTTTTCTTCAAACATAAACAACTTACTCTAAAGTTAAAATAGAAAAACAAAGGACCTAGAACAGCTAAGACAATTCTGGTAAAGAGGAATTAAGTGAGAGGAATCACTTTACCCAATGTTAGGGCTTACTATATAGTTGCATTAATTAAAACAATATGGCATTAGCTAAGTGACAGATATGAAGATAAATGGAACAGAATTGAGAACACAGAAATAAGCCCACACAAATATGCCTTGAAATTTTTGAAATGGTGCAAATCCAATTCAGTGGAGGGAGGATAGCTTTTACAACAAATGGAACTGGAGCAATTAGACATCCATAGACAAAAAATAAAGGAAAAAAAGGAGATGAACCTCAGCGTGAACATTACATCTTATACAAAAAGTAATTGAAAACAGATTATAAACAATATAAAATATTTGTTATATTTTATATGACAAATATACAACTAAATTTTTTTAGGAAAACAATACTATTATTTTTAATATATGTTTTGAATTTATAGAGAAATCTCAAAACTCCAAAGTAAATAAAAAAAAATCCAACTAGAAAATGGGCAAAAGTCCTGAACAGATATTTTATTAAAAAGTTCTACATATGACAAACAAGTACATAAAAAGATGTCCAACATGATTAGCCTTTAAAGAAATGCAAATTAAAACTGAAATGAGATTATCACTATACGCTTGTTAGAATAGCTAAAATTAAAAAAAAAAACACCATTAAATGTTGGAAAAGATACAGAAAAACTGAATCACTCATAGATTGCTAATTCTTGAAATGATGTGCTAGCTACACTCTTAGGCTTGACATCAAAAGATTCGTAGACACACACAAAAAATCACAGTCTATAAGATGAACAAAATTGGACCTGACTGAGATAAAGTAAATCTTAAAATAGTAAAACCACTTCATGAAATATATTTGAACATTAATTTATCAAGGGATAAGAAGATATCTTGACTTTAAAGAGCTTTGGAAAATTAAACAAAGAAAATAACGAATACATACGGTCACATACAAATAACCAAAAGGATTTTGTCAAAAATCAAAATATGGATACATAACTGTTCTGTTTTAGGCTTGCAGCCTTCAATCACCCAAAATGTCTACAGTATTGTGGAAGAATATGTGAATTTATGTGTATATACTTTGCTGTATTCTTACATCAGTTTTATCTTCCTCATGCTCTAAGGGTACTTGGATTGAGTACCTTTTTTTAGAGTTAGAGTATATTTAACTCAACATGTACTGATAGAAAAAATAACTCTAAAAATTTTAATTTTGTTTGTAGTTACCTACAATAAAGATTCAGTTATAAAGATATATTCTTACATTACATTTTCTCATTAGAAAATATGTTACTGTAATTTTAAGTGGAATTCCTTATCTTAAAAAGACATATGCAATACTTTCATATAAGGATCTATAGTGACTTGAATCATTTCATTATTATCTCCAACACAGATAATAAAAATTCAATCTACAGCTTTGACAGATTTCTCAAATGATTTTGAGATTTTTTATGTCTCTATATACTCCTTCAGAAGAATATATTCGTTGTCAGTGTGTTTACTTTTTTTTTTTTTTTTTTGGACGGAGTCTCGCTCTGTCGCCCAGGCTGGAGTGCAGTGGTGCAATCTCGGCTCACTGCAAGCTCCGTCTCCCAGGTTCATGCCATTCTTTGGCCTCAGCCTCCAGAGTAGCTGGGACTGCAGGCACCTGCCCCCACGCCTGGCCAATTTTTTTGTATTTTTAGTAGAGACGGGGTTTCACCGTGTTAGCCAGGATGGTCTCAATCTCCTGACCTCGTGATCTGCCTGCCTCAGCCTCCCAAAGTGCTGGGATTCCAGGCGTGAGCCACCGCGACTGGCCAGTGTGTTCACTTTTTAAAGAAAACTTTGTTAAGAAAGTAGTGTTTATATAACAAGATAAGGTAAAATGAAAAAAAACACCACTCCTACTGATGTTGTAAAAAGAAAACAGCCTGAAGAAATAGGTTTTCAGGGAAAGAGAAAGCAGAACTAGAAAAGGTAAGAGAACATAAAAGTGGGATGATGGAGAAAATTGAAAGGACCTGCATAAAAGCATCAGAAGCAAGATTTAAGAAACAGCCAGGAAATAGCAGTAAGAAAAGGAGCTCAGCAATGGTAGTGAAGAATGAGAGATGTGTAACTTAGTTCACCTGACATCATTGCCACCCTGGAAAGCTAAAATGTATTTAGGTAGGTTTTAAATACACATGCATAATAGCCAACACTCTGCAACCTCAAGGGCAGGGCTGGAGTGTTACCACAGACACTTTCAGAATGAAGTATGTGTTGCTGTATGGAGGCCAGTTTATGGAGGCGAGGGTGGGAGGGGAGACACCAGGTGATGAGTTGTGTAGGAGAACCAGGGAATTACTGAAAACATAAATAATACAAGCAGATAAAGTCAGAAGTAAAGACAACTCTAGTGAAGGAGGAGAAAAGCAAGGACAATTTTGATGAAATATTTGGGAGCTACCTTTTAGGCAAAGCACAATTCCTCAGCAGAGGGGTCTGGAAGGAGGGAGGATGCAAAGATTGCTTACACAGTTTGAGAAAAAGAAAGATTCATTCAGTTTCAAAGGAACATACTGTTATCCCCTTATTCTCACTTCATATGAATTCTGAAATGTACCCATATTATCAGAAATTTTGTATTCTACCCTATAAGATGGGTGCTAGATTCAAAATCCTTTTACCGCCTTGAGAATTTATTTAGGGCCTGTGTGCTTTCTTATATCTTATAAGCACAATCACAATTTAGCTACAGTTCTGTGTTCATTCATAAGGAGGAAGATTTTACTCTGGTCTGGGCTAGTTAAAAGGACATGGCATAGATGTTCTAAGATGTAAGATGTGAGTGGTAATAAAAACATCTCCCCTGATCTGAAGCACCATCTATCTTTACACTGGGGCCATAACCTAAAGTCCACTATTGATATTGAACTGCTTTAGGCTATTGTACGTGAACATACTAATAGTTTAGAGTTTACTAGACAAGTTTCTGTCCATATAAAGGGCAAGAAACTGGGAGGCATGAAAGCATTGGTCACGTGACTGGGATTTGAGATGCTAGAAAATAATTGCTTTATTTCCTATTCCATTGATAATGCTTAAAAGAGTATATATGCTGAATAGATATTGATTAGATGAATGAACAAAGAAGGGAAGACGTATATTTGCATAATGGAATATTATATACTGGTAAAAATTAACTACTGTTCTGTATAATAACATGATTGAAACTTAGCAATATAATATTAAAGAGAAATAGTTCAATAAGTTAAAGAAAGAAAATGAAAGGAATGGTAAATATATGATTCAGTTTGCAGCGGAGTATAAAGGGTGAGTTGGAGAGGTCACTCTGGTTTCAGTGGCAAGATGAAGATTATTGTTAAAGTTCTAGACTTCACTTGGATAATGGTTTCAAGAATGCTTGTTACATGTTACAAATAACTAATTAAATAATAGATGAAAATACATGGAGTATTGATGAGAGTGTGTCACTAACCCAAAGATTATTGGTATATTAGAAATCCAAATTCATTAAATACATGCTTATATGGAAAGGAAGAGAAAAATCTCTCAATCTTTAGACCAAGGCATGCTGAACACCAACTGTCTACATCAAGATGCTGGCTTCTGGCTCAGACAGTGTGAAAAAGCAGACAGCCTGTGAGGAACATACCCCTCCATGACTTTATATAGAGTGAACTAGATAGTCCTTTCCATTTGGGTATTTGAGAGTTTCTACTAAGAATACTAGGGAAGAACTGGATGCATAAACTAAAGAACAAATCATCTGCTGTTACAGAGATTCAAGATTAATAATAACTATATAGCTTCACGTTTCTCCTTTTGTTATGACTCTCAGGAAATGAAGATCTTAATGTAAAGATCAGTCGTTGAAATCGTTAAGCTTTCACAGTTACCAAGTTTTCCACATTGTTTTCATAATCATAATTTTATATTTTATTAAATTATTTGTTTTGTGTATCATAAATACTTTAAATCCCATTCTTAATGAATGAGCTGTATGTGACAAACTAAAAACTACATGTCACTAATGGCTAGTGTCTTTAGTTTGGAAATAATTAACAACAAAGTCTAGCAAATGGCACTTGGATTAGTGAGAGAAATATTTCTTTTCTGCAACAAGGTGTCATCTATTTGACTTTAATAAATAAGAATATTGGCCGGGTGCGGTGGTTCATGCCTGTGATTCCAGCACTTCGGGAGGCTGAGGCAGGCAGATCACGAGGTCAGGAGATCGAGACCATCCTGGCTAACACGGTGAAACACCGTCTCTACTAAAACATACAAAAAAAAAAAATAGCCAGGCGTGGTAGTGGGTACCTGTAGTTTCAGCTACTGGGGAGGCTGAGGCAGAAGAATAGCGTGAACCTGGGAGGCAGAGCTTGCAGTGAGCCAAGATTGCGCCAGTGCACTCCAGCCTGGGTGACAGAGCAAGACTCCATCTCAAAAAAAAAAAAAAAAAAAATTGTCTAGAAAATAACATACTATTGTGAATACTGCTGCAATGAACATACTTGTGCAAGTACATTTATAATAGTATAATTTATATTCCTTTGGGATATATATATATAATTTATATATCATTAATGGGTATATAAATAGTATAATTTGTATACCCATTAATGATAGACTGGATAAAGAAAATGTGGTCCATATACACCATGGAATACTATGCAGCCTATAAAGAAACGAGATCATGTCCTCTGCAGGGACATGGATGGAGCTGGAGGACATTATTTTTACCAAACTAATGCAGGAATAGAAAAGCAAATACCACATATTCTCATTTATAGGAGGGATCTGAACAATGAGAACACATGGACAGAGGGAGGGGAGCAACACACACGGGGGCCTTTTGGGTAGTATCATGGGGAGGAAGAGCATCAGGATAAATAGCTAGTGCATGCGGGGCTTAATCCCTAGGTGATGGGTTGATAGGTGCAGCAAAGCATCATGGTGCATGTTTACCTATGTAACAAACCTGCACATCCTGCACATATGTATCTTGGAATATAAAATTCATAAAAAACAGAAAGTAACATTTATAAGATATCAAACCAGTAACGTAGTTAAAATGCAAAAAAAAAAAAAAGTTGGCTTCACCTTTTGGCTGCGTGTTTTAAAACCATATATTTCAATCTAAGGATCAGCTTACAGAAACTTTTAAATTTTCTGTTTCTAGATAACATTCTAAAAATATGTGGGTTTCCGGTTTGAAGGTGGTAGCATTAATAATTTTCTGCTCCCTTCTACTTTCTAGTATTACTCCCCAAAACAATAAAGAAGACAAAAAAGAAACAAAAATACATCATCCTAGTTCATCATCTTGAATGAACTAGGAGATATCAGTAGCCCTAACCACAGGATGTAAGAACCAGTGGAGTCAATGAATGACTTAGTGACCAAAAAAAGGTCAGAGTCGGTGTTGATAGTGGGGGACTCCCCAGGAATTCTTAGAAAGTCTCCAGAATTTGAGGTGTTAGATACTGGGAAGGAGGAGTCCATTTGTTTGCTTGTTTGAAAGCCAATGTATGGAACAGTTAAGATCCTGTTCTTTATTCCTCCATCCTATTTCCCATCTCTAGAACAGTATGGCAACTACCTATTTCCAGTTCCTGCAGAAGTCAGGAGTCAGCCTTTGTAGAAATTGAAACAGAGCAAAGGACAGCTACACGATTTGTGGGGCCCAGTGCAAAATAAAGATGTGAGTCCTCTTGTTCAAAAGGCTGCATATTTTGAATTCTGTCAGGAAAATAGAAAACTCACTAGATATTTAAAATAGTAATGTGTTTAATTCAAATAAATTGATTCTTAAAATTGTGGAAGGACTATGGAACATAGATTAGGTCCACCGTGAGCTTTCGGGCTATCCGTTAAAAATTTCAATATGGCTACAGTACAGAAATAAAGTATAGGGCCTTATCCTTAGAAGGCTCCATCTTTGTGCAACTGCATAGGTGGTATACCCATGAAGCCAGCTCTGCAGACAGTCTCCAAACTCAAGCAGAAAAGGCAGAAATGAGGCATGGTACTCAAAATGGAATTATATGAACATCTAGATCAGGGTTGTGTAATCTTTTGACTTCCCTGGGCCACACTGGAAGAAGAATTGTTGTGGGACACACATAAAATACAAAATAATAGCTGATGAGCTAAAAAAAAATAGTTGCAAAAAATCTCATGTTTTAAGAGAGTGTATGAATTTGTGTTGGGCCACATTCAAAGCTGTCTTGGGCCACATGCAGCTCATGGTCTGCAGGTTGGACAACCTTGATCTAGATATTCAATGCTGAGGTACTGATCTCACCATCCTTAATACTGTCATTCAGGCTATCCAGCTCAATGACAAGTCTGGAAGACCCAGCTACAGAGAAAATGAACTTAGAAGAAGATACTGGCATTTAGTAGTTCCCAGCATAAAAACCACCTGACTGCCTCAATGCCAACATAGACAGACCACTTGGAAATAAGCCCCATCTGCCTGGAGATAAGCCCCACCATTGTACACAGAGCTCCTGGAGGCTGTTAGTGCTTACTCAGAGCTACCAGGCATTTGAGAAAATACTCTAATAACAGCAACAATGAAAGAGCTATAAACACAGAGAAGAAAGAACTGAGCAATAAACAGAGTCAATGTAGAATTCAGAATAACATTTTGAAGGGAAAATATTAATATTAATGATAACCATAATAGTGTCAGATTGCCTTTTGGCAACAACATTTCCTTTCATGATTTCTCTTCTAACACAGAAACTGGAAGACTGGGAACCTTATTTCTCAGAAATATTGCCAGCAGCTTCCATGCCAATGAGAAGCACTTTCATGAGCTTGGGAAGCAGAGCTAAAGCTGTCATGGCTTCTGCAGAATCAAAAAGCAAGCATGTGATTTTAACAGAAAACAGATGTGCAGTTTTTTGAGTGGCTTTCAAGCATTCGCTTGTGAAATTCTTTTTGGTGCGACAGACATTAATCATGGTTTGCTGAGATTCTGCATCTGCATGTGCCTGATATACTGAAAGCTAGCGGTGGTTCTAATCTATGCATTACAAATTAAATATTTTAATTCTCTAAATAATTTCTGAAGATTATGATTATACACACACAGCTGCCAATTCTGGGCTTTCAAGATCAGTGTAGGGAGACCATCTCATGACAATAATGCATAAGAAAGTGAGGGCTCATCACACTCACTAGAAACATGATTCTCCTCCTCTCCTATTGCCGTTGTGGTGTATTTCTGAACTTAGGGCAGTCTGGAGGTTTACCAGAACGCACCTTGGGTCTGGCATTTCTCTTCAACCTTAGAGTTTGACAAAACAGAATGCAAGGATTTCAGGCGTGAGTATATGCTTCATGTATTACCTTCGGATTCTCCTGCCTACTTCTTCCTACTCTAAGCACATTCCTAAATTAGATGCTACTTAGAAAGAACATAAAGATCAAATACCTTAAATTCTGTAGGAGTCTGTAGGATTAAGATCTTAATGATTCCAAAGCCTTTTAGATTATTTTATTTTTAAAGCTATGTATGTGTATTGCTTTCACCATTAAAAAATTTTAAAAAGGTAATAATTTTATTCTTATTTAAAAAATAAACTTTGATATTTCAAAATTAAGTATAAGGCTAAGACCTTACACCTTAATGCCTTTCATGCTTGGGGTATGTTGGAATACAGTTCCAGGTAGGAGATCAGTACAGTATTATTCTTTTGTCCAGATTTATCAGTACTGCCTTGCAATAAATTTCAACAGTCCCTTGATAAGTGATTTGTGTGTGTCTCTGATTACCCTGTTAAGTTCTCTTTTTCAGTCACAGGAAAACAAGAACAAAAGGGGAGATAGATTTGAAGGAGATACTCATCTAAATCTGATCCCTTTGAGGAAAGTAAAAAATTAAACCTTTCCCATCTTCCTCCTTACATCTAAACTTTTGGTGGGACCCCAGTTGATTTGCTAAAGGATAACACCTGCTACCAACATCACTGAATACATTTTTAGGCTCCTAAATAACACATAACGTATTTGTGTGTGTATACATATATATATTTAAGTACTTTTTCTACCCCTAAGACCAGATTTTCAATTTAATGCCTCTACAACTAGGGAATAGTGGTGGGAAGTCAAAATGTTTTCCTTGGTTCCTCAAGCAACAATTTGAATATACTTTGACTCTGTGGGAATTTTTCCATCACTCAGAAAGACCATAAACGTATCATCTGAGTTGTTTGCTTAGCTCTTCATCTTCAGTCTTAGCTTGGGGACAATGAAATCTGGTATTAATGGGCTGAAATTATTTCTGTCTATGAAGGCTTACCCAATAAACCACAGTTAATGACCTTAAAGAGTTCTTCAGGAATTTCACATTGAACCAGCTCTGTCCTCAAATTTTCTAGTGATTCCTTTCAGATATTTAAAACAGATTTTTTTTTCTTCTCCCTTCTTAGGTAAATATTTTTTAAGAAGCAGTGAACTTTGCTGCTGTAATTCAAAGATAAAGATTATGTCTTTCAAGCTTGTTTTAATATTTATGTTGGCTTATGACTAAATATTAGCTTGTTTTAGTTATCTATTATAAGGTAAAATAGAACACTTTAAAGAATTTTCCCATAGTTTTCATTTATCCTTATGGTAATACCAAACTGTTGAATAGTAATTTCAGCTTACCCCAGATTAACATATCTTTTTATGCTTCTGTTAAATGATTTCTTTCAATAAGCACCATTTTACTTTCTTGTTCTGAAAAGCAAATATTAAACAGCCTAACATTTGTCAAAGCTCCCATGCCAGACAGGGGACCACAGCAAGTCATCTGATTCATTCTCCAATTTTCAGGCAGGAACATACTTCTGATTATATTATCAAAGGCAGCCAGCTGTAGTTTGAGATAGCCTATTAGTGAAAGAAATTGATATAACCAATCAATAAACAAACAGGACAAATCTTCTCGTTTCATTTGATGTGATTCTGACAAAGGACAGGAATGTGACCCTATTAACATTGAAAACAGTAAGTCAGAAAACCACTCATGGAGAAATCAGTGAGGCAAAATTAAACCTTGGCCAAATTGCCTCCCTCCTCTAGTAGACTTTTCATTCTTAAACTGCCTTTCCTGGAATGCCTACATTCTGCATCAGGCAGATGCAATTATTGCTGTATTATTTTGATGTTCCCAGATAAGTTTATCTTCAGATGCTGAATGACCAGTCTGGAGACTAAAGGAATCTGAAACAGTGCTGAACTTTAATAAAGTTTTGTCAAACAGTGCCTTTAGTAATTACAGCAAAACCTGGTGTTCTCTTGCTATCTCAGAATCCTTTAAAGGCATCTATACCTAAGGCCTGATATGGAAAGACAGTTGCCCAACTCTTTATAGAGTTATCAAAAACAATTTTTCTCAGTATTTTCATTTTCAGAGACAATCTTGAGCAAAGCAAAATTGTTAGAAGGATATCTTGTTTTAAATTGTTACAGGAAAGCAATGGATCTTAAGTGAAATAAATATTGGTAGATATTGCAAAGAAGAGGGCAGATGTGATACTCTGGTTGGATATGACTGTAGTTAGGATGCTGGATAAAACTAAAGTATGATCTGAGCTGTAGTAAGCAGAAACTGATAAAGCTTCTATAGCGGAAAAGATTGTGGTTACTGTTCTAGATTCAAGCTTTGGGTCCAACGTGGCAAGTATTCTGATATTCATAAATTCATGATCAAATTTTGATCATTGCTTACATGTTGACCATTTATAAGCATTTAGGCTACAAAAAGCAACATATTAGCCACCACAAATACTATAAACATAAAGAAGTGAATTAGGGTAGAAAATGTTGAGAATTAATTTTGTGGGATTGGAAGACAGTGCATAAAATTTTAGCATAACAATCTATGTAGGAGGCAAGTTGGTCCAGGGTACTTGTGGACCTCTAATTGCCTCATTGCTCCTTGTAGACACACAGGTCTCTTCTGGATGTCATACTCTGCTCTATTGTCAAAATTCACCCAGATCTACTGTGCCTGAGCAGCACTTCCAGATGAGCTTTTCCTCCCTCTTTCAAGTCTTATACATTTGGCTTGGTGACAGTGAGCAAGTGTGATAAAGAAATATCTGCTAAACTCAGTAGATTGCAATAAGCACTGGAGGCACCTGATAAATACAGATTCCTAGGGTAAATTTCTGAATACTCTGAGTATATAAAGTGACTTCCATGCTCAGACAAATTTTGGAAATTTCATAATGAATTAAAATATTAGGGTTATCACATTCTAGTAAATATATTAATTTCAATAAAATCATATTTCAAATAATATTTTATTCCCCCCAAAGTGACAAGCAGTAGAGATTTTATGAAGGATTTAGTTTTTACTCATTCAACAATAGTTATTGACAGTCTGTCAAGTCTTTTGTCATTGGAAATGAATCTGTGGATCAACCACAGTCTCAGGCCTCAGGGGACTTCTGAGATATGTTACTGGGTATATGTGGCTTTATTATTATTTGTAACCTAAGTAAGAAATAATAACCCAGTTGATACAGGCTTACTTCATATTTACTCTATGCAGTGCTACAATGGTCAACATAAGGATGTCTGACCACATAACTAATGATGAATGAGACTACTGAAGGTTAGATAGGAGCAGAATTAATCTATCTAAAACAGGCACATTGGAAGATGCAGGGTTCTGTGGACATATCTAGGAACTCTAGGCACCACCAAAGCTTGGTTAACAGTTCAGAATAAGTAGAATGCAAGTATAATAAAAGATGGAAGTCAAGATTAATAAGTATTATATTTTGTAATTTTTAGATTTTTCTTGCACTTACATTTCTGGGTAAAACTTGTTTTGCTTATCTAAATTTGTTGTTTATTGAGCTCGTTATATACTTAACAGTCATTTGTTAATTACAGGTATTTTTTCCTTTTCATTGGATGTATTATTGTTCCAATTGTAACTTTTGCTTATCTACAGAGTCAGATCTTTATTCACCCTCGACTCCAATATTATTTAAATCACAAATGGTTGCCAGCTTCTACATACTTTTTCAGAGAAAAAAGTTCTGGGTCTCTCTTAAAAGACCCAGGAGGACTGTGTAGATGTGCACAAGCTAGACATAGATTATGTCCTTGTTTCTGTTCTTTATTTTCTTGTAGCAGTTTGATGCAGGTTAAAGATTTCCTTCTCTAAGATTGTTAAACATTATCTAAACATTGAGGAACAGACTTAAAAAAATACACTATGCTTGAGTACCAGAAAAAAATATGTATGCCGTTAAGTAGAAAGCAAATTAAGATGCATCTAATTAGGATCAAGGATGAGGAGTTATGACCCTATTCCAGGCTGAAGTTCTCAGAAGAGGTACATGTGGTGGGATTAGGCTTAGTAAAGAATCTTTAGTGACTTTTCTGTTTTCTTAGAAAGTTGGTACTAAGGTGCTAAGTAGCAACACGGTTCCTGGTATCCTATGTAGCTTATTCCCATACGTGCACCTCAGCCTCATGCATCCGCAATGATGAAGATGACTATGAATATCTACCTTGTCGTTAAGAAGGTAGAGTTATCCTTAATGGTTTGATGTTCTATATTAAAGCTGGAGAGATGTCTGGAGAGTTTCTAACTTTGATTTTAATAGCTATTCATTCTTTTGTTTTAATTCATTGAAGGCCTTAAATTAGTCCAGGTGGATTGGTATAAAAGTACCATTTTTTTGCTGTTCAGAGTTCAAAAGCCTCAACTTGTGGAGACAAATGAAATGGCTGAGTAGCTGAAGTCAGTAGTGAGCTGCAGCTTGCTCACATTGCCCTCAAATCTGCTGCACACATACCTTCGCAGCTCGGCATTAGTTACCTCACTTTGGTAGCTTGACATCTGCCATGTTACGAGAATTTATACCAGAGAAATAAAAAACAATTCTGTAAATCAGGGAATTTTGGTCATGCAGAGCCTGCTATTAAATGTTTACCAGCATTACTGCTGAAAAAACAGAGTGTTCCTCATATCTGGCACACTACTGGTGGTCATCAGTCCATCCTTCTTGCTTGGATAGGCATCTCTGCACATTTGTAACACCAGTGACTTACAATAGACAATTTCTCTTTAGCTGGAAGAAAGCAGTCATAGTGACAGTGGTAGCGGACAATGCTGAGTGTTGCCATATGTACTCAACTCCAAGGTTAGACCTTATTAATAGCAGAGAGAAGCGATTAGAATATGAAAGTCCTAATTCCTGTTTTTATCATTCTTTCTGCTCCTTGCCTCCTAACACACCTGTATAAACATCATCAGATCAACAGAACATTTAGCACCAAATCCCTGAGCTGGAGTGTTTAACCTTCAAACAGTTGATTTCCTCTTTAAATTCATAATATTTTATTTCTTTTGGGGAGAAATCTCCCATAAATTATTTTACCATCATCTAGATCAGCATTATTCAACAGAATGTTCTGCTGCAATGAAAATGTTCTGTATTTATGTTTACCAATATAGTAACCATTAGCCACATGTGGATTTTGAACATTTGAAATGTGCCTAGTGTGTGAGAGGAAATGAATTTTAATTTAATTTAAATTAAAATAGCTACATACTGCTAGTAACTATCATTTTATACAACTTAGTCTAATCCAGGTTTTATCTTCTTTTCTAAAAAAATGGTCTTGTATTCAATGCTTGATCATCTTTATCCCCCTTTAAAAAGGCTGTTGTTTTTAACAGATAATTTATAAATTTGGAGTTCTTTTCTTTTTTTTATTATTATTATTATACTTTAGGTTTTATGGTACATGTGCGCAATGTGCAGGTTAGTTACATATGTATACATGTGCCATGCTGGTGCGCTGCACCCACTAACTCGTCATC
Organism: Pongo pygmaeus; assembly: GCF_028885625.2. Classification (NCBI taxonomy): domain Eukaryota; kingdom Metazoa; phylum Chordata; class Mammalia; order Primates; family Hominidae; genus Pongo; species Pongo pygmaeus. The sequence continues at coordinate 108,888,150 of NC_072379.2, read as the reverse complement.
TAGCATTAGGTTTATCTCCCAATGCTATTCCTCCCCCCTCCCCCCACCCTACAACAGTCCCCGAAGTGTGATGTTCCCCTTCCTGTGTCCATGTGTTCTCATTGTTCAATTCCCACCTATGAGTGAGAATATGCAGTGTTTGGTTTTTTGTTCTTGCGATACTTTACTGAGAATGATGATTTCCAATTTCATCCATGTCCCTACAAAGGACATGAACTCATCATTTTTTATGGCTGCATAGTATTCCATGGTGTATATGTGCCACATTTTCTTAATCCAGTCTATCATTGTTGGACATTTGGGTTGGTTCCAAGTCTTTGCTATTGTGCATAATGCCGCAATAAACATACATGTGCATGTGTCTTTATAGCAGCATGATTTATAGTCCTTTGGGTATATACCCAGTAATGGGATGGCTGGGTCAAATGGAATTTCTAGTTCTAGATCCCTGAGGAATCGCCACACTGACTTCCACAATGGTTGAACTAGTTTACAGTCCCACCAACAGTGTAAAAGTGTTCCTATTTCTCCACATCCTCTCCAGCACCTGTTGTTTCCTGACTTTTTAATGATTGCCATTCTAACTGGTGTGAGATGGTATCTCATTGTGGTTTTGATTTGCATTTCTCTGATGGCCAGTGATGATGAGCATTTTTTCATGTGTTTTTTGGCTGCATAAATGTCTTCTTTTGAGAAGTGTCTGCTCATGTCCTTCGCCTACTTTTTGATGGGGTTGTTTTTTTCTTGTAAATTTGTTGGAGTTCATTGTAGATTCTGGATATTAGCCCTTTGTCAGATGAGTAGGTTGCAAAAATTTTCTCCCATTTTGTAGGTTGCCTGTTCACTCTGATGGTAGTTTCTTTTGCTGTGCAGAAGCTCTTTAGTTTAATGAGATCCCATTTGTCAATGTTGGCTTTTGTTGCCATTGCTTTTGGTGTTTTAGACATGAAGCCCTTGCCCATGCCTATGTCCTGAATGGTAATGCCTAGGTTTTCTTCTAGGGTTTTTATGGTTTTAGGTCTAACGTTTAAGTCTTTAATCCATCTTGAATTGATTTTTCTATAAGGTGTAAGGAAGGGATCCAGTTTCAGCTTTCTCCATATGACTAGCCAGTTTTCCCAGCACCATTTATTAAATAGGGAATGCTTTCCCCATTTCTTGTTTTTGTCAGGTTTGTCAAAGATCAGATAGTTGTAGATATGTGGCATTATTTCTGATGGCTCTGTTCTGTTCCATTGATCTATATCTCTGTTTTGGTACCAGTACCATGCTGTTTTGGTTACTCTAGCCTTGTAGTATAGTTTGAAGTCAGGTAGTGTGATGCCTCCAGCTTTGTTCTTTTGGCTTAGGATTGACTTGGCGATGCGGGCTCTTTTTTGGTTCCATATGAACTTTAAAGTAGTTTTTTCCAATTCTGTGAAGAAAGTCATTGGTAGCTTGATGGGGATGGCATTGAATCTATAAATTACCTTGGGCAATATGGCCATTTTCACGATATTGATTCTTCCTACCCATGAGCATGGAATGTTCTTCCATTTGTTTGTATCCTCTTTTATTTCCTTGAGCAGTGGTTTGTAGTTCTCCTTGAAGAGGTCCTTCACATCCCTTGTAAGTTGGATTCCTAGGTATTTGATTCTCTTTGAAGCAATTGTGAATGGGAGTTGACTCATGATTTGGCTCTCTGTTTGTCTGTTATTGGTGTATAAGAATGCTTGTGATTTTTGTACATTGATTTTGTATCCTGAGACTTTGCTGAAGTTGCTTATCAGCTTAAGGAGATTTTGGGCTGAGACAATGGGGTTTTCTAGATATACTATCATGTCATCTGCAAACAGGGACAATTTGACTTCCTCTTTTCCTAATTGAATACCCTTGATTTCCTTCTCCTGCCTAATTGCCCTGGCCAGAACTTCCAACACTATGTTGAATAGGAGTGGTGAGAGAGGGCATCCCTGTCTTGTGCCAGTTTTCAAAGGGAATGCTTCCAGTTTTTGCCCATTCAGTATGATATTGGCTGTGGGTTTGTCATAGATAGCTCTTATTATTTTGAGATACGTCCCATCAATACCTAATTTATTGAGAGTTTTTAGCATGAAGGGTTGTTGAATTTTGTCAAAGGCCTTTTCTGCATCTATTGAGATAATCATGTGGTTTTTGTCTTTGGTTCTGTTTATATGCTGGATTACATTTTCTGATTTGCATATATTGAACCAGCCTTGCATCCCAGGGATGAAACCCACTTGATCATGGTGGATAAGCTTTTTGATGTACTGCTGGATTCTGTTTGCCAGTATTTTATTGAGGATTTTTGCATCAATGTTCATCAAGGATATTGGTCTAAAATTCTCTTTTTTGGTTGTGTCTCTGGCCGGCTTTGGTATCAGGATGATGCTGGCCTCATAAAATGAGTTAGGGAGGATTCCCTCTTTTTCTATTGATTGGAGTAGTTTCAGAAGGAATGGTACCAGTTCCTCCTTGTACCTCTGGTAGAATTCGGCTGTGAACCCATCTGGTCCTGGACTTTTTTTGGTTGGTAAGCTATTGATTATTGCCACAATTTCAGCTCCTGTTATTGGTCTATTCAGAGATTCAACTTCTTCCTTTGTTTAGTCTTGGGAGGGTATATGTTTTGAGGAATTTATCCATTTCTTCTAGATTTTCTAGTTTATTTGCATAGAGGTGTTTGTAGTATTCTCTGATGGTAGTTTGTATTTCTGTGGGGTCAGTGGTGGTATCCCCTTTATCATTTTTTATTGCATCTATTTGATTCTTCTCTCTTTTTTTCTTTATTAATCTTGCTAGCGGTCTATCAATTTTGTTGATCCTTTCAAAAAACCAGCTCCTGGATTCATTAATTTTTTGAAGGGTTTTTTGTGTCTCTATTTCCTTCAGTTCTGCTCTGATTTTAGTTATTTCTTGCCTTCTGCTAGCTTTTGAATGTGTTTGCTCTTGCTTTTCTAGTTCTTTTAATTGTGATGTTAGGGTGTCAGTTTTGGATCTTTCCTGCTTTCTCTTGTGGGCATTTAGTGCTATAAATTTCCCTCTACACACTGCTTTGAATGCATCCCAGAGATTCTGGTATGTTGTGTCTTGGTTCTCATTGGTTTCAAAGAACATCTTTATTTCTGCCTTCATTTCGTTATGTACCCAGTAGTCATTCAGGAGCAGATTGTTCAGTTTCCATGTAGTTGAGCGGTTTTGAGTGAGATTCTTAATCCTGAGTTCTAGCTTGATTGCACTGTGATCTGAGAGACAGTTTGTTATAATTTCTGATCTTTTACTTTTGCTGAGGAGAGCTTTACTTCCAACTCTGTGGTCAATTTTGGAATTGGTGTGGTGTGGTGCTGAAAAAAATGTATATTCTGTTGATTTGGGGTGGAGAGTTCTGTAGATGTCTATTAGGTCTGCTTGGTGCAGAGCTGAGTTCAGTTCCTGGGTATCCTTGTTGACTTTCTGTCTCGTTGATCTGTCTAATGTTGACAGTGGGGTGTTAAGGTCTCCCATGATTAATGTGTGGGAGTCTAAGTCTCTTTATAGGTCACTCAGGACTTGCTTTATGAATCTGGGTGCTCCTGTATTGGGTGCATATATATTTAGGATAGTTAGCTCTTCTTGTTGAATTAATCCCTTTACCATTATGTAATGGCCTTCTTTGTCTCTTTTGATCTTTGTTGGTTTAAAGTCTGTTTTATCAGAGACTAGGATTGCAACCCCTGCCTTTTTTTGTTTTCCATTTGCTTGGTAGATCTTCCTCCATCCCTTTATTTTGAGCCTATGTGTGTCTGTGCACATGAGATGGGTTTCCTGAATACAGCACACTGATGGGTCTTGAGTCTTTATCCAATTTGCCAGTCTGTCTCTTTTAATTGGAGCATTTAGTCCATTTACATTTAAAGTTAATATTGTTATGTGTGAATTTGATCCTGTCATTATGATGTTAGCTGGTTATTTTGCTCGTTAGTTGATGCAGTCTCTTCCTAGTCTCGATGATCTTTACATTTTGGCATGATTTTGCAGTGGCTGGTACCAGTTGTGCCTTTCCATGTTTAGCGCTTCCTTCAGGAGCTCTTTTAGGGCAGGCCTGGTGGTGACAAAATCTCTCAGCATTTGCTTGTCTGTAAAGTATTTTATTTCTCCTTCAGTTATGAAGCTTAGTTTGGCAGGATATGAAATTCTGGGTTGAAAATTCTTTTCTTTAAGAATGTTGAATATTGGCCCCCACTCTCTTCTGGCTTGTAGGGTTTCTGCCGAGAGATCCGCTGTTACTCTGATGGGCTTCCCTTTGATGGTAACCCGACCTTTCTCTCTGGCTGCCCTTAACATTTTTTCCTTCATTTCAACTTTGGTGAATCTGACAATTATGTGTCTTGGAGTTGCTCTTCTCGAGGAGTATCTTTGTGGCATTCTCTGTATTTCCTGAATCTGAATGTTGGCCTGCCTTGCTAGATTGGGGAAGTTCTCCTGGATAATATCCTGCAGAGTGTTTTCCAACTTGTTTCCATTCTCCCCATCACTTTCAGGTGCACCAATCAGACGTAGATTTGGTCTTTTCACATAGTCCCACATTTCTTGGAGGCTTTGCTCATTTCTTTTTATTCTTTTTTCTCTGAACTTCCCTTCTCACTTTATTTCATTCATTTCATCTTCCAGGGCTGATACCCTTTCTTCCATTTGATCGTATCGGCTCCTGAGGCTTCTGCATTCTTCACGTAGTTCTCGAGCCTTGGTTTTCAGCTCCATCAGCTCCTTTAAGCACTTCTCTGTATTGGTTATTCTAGTTATACATTCTTCTAAATTTTTTTCAGAGTTTTCAACTTCTTTGCCTTTGGTTTGAATATCCTCCCGTAGCTCGGAGTAATTTGATCGTCTGAAGCCTTCTTCTCTCAGCTCTTCAAAGTCATTCTCCGTCCAGCTTTGTTCCATTGCTGGTGAGGAACTGCATTCCTTTGGAGGAGGAGAGGTACTCTGCTTTTTAGAGTTTCCAGTTTTTCTGCTCTGTTTTTTCCCCATCTTTGTGGTTTTATCTACTTTTGGTCTTTGATGATGGTGATGTATAGATGGGTTTTTGGTGTGGATGTCCTTTCTGTTAGTTTTCCTTCTAACAGACAGGACCCTCAGCTGCAGGTCTGTTGGAGTACCTGGCCAGCCGTGTGAGGTGTCAGTCTGCCCCTACTGAGGGGTGCCTCCCAGTTAGGCTGCTCGGGGGTCAGGGGTCAGGGACCCACTTGAGGAGGCAGTCAGCCCGTTCTCAGATCTCCAGCTGCGTGCTGGGAGAACCACTTTTCTCCTCAAAGCTGTCAGACAGGGACGTTTAAGTCTGCAGAGGTTACTGCTGTCTTTTTGTTTGTCTGTGCCCTGACCCCAGAGGTGGAGCCTACAGCGGCAGGCAGGCCTCCTTGAGCTGTGGTGGGCTCCGCCTAGTTCAAGCTTCCCGGCTGCTTTGTTTACCTAAGTGAGCCTGGGCAATGGTGGGCTCCCCTCCCCCAGCCTGGCTGCCACCTTGCTGTTTGATCTCAGACTGCTATGCTAGCAAACAGCGAGACTTCGTGGGCGTAGGACCCTCTGAGCCAGGTGCAGGATATAATCTCCTGGTGCACCGTTTCCTAAGCCCATCGGAAAAGCATAGTATTCGGGTGGGAGTGGCCCAATTTTCCAGGTGCTGTCTGTCACCCCTGGAAAGGGAACTCCCTGACCCCTTGCACTTCCCGAGTGAGGCAATGCCTCGCCCCTGCTTCGGCTGGCGCACAGTGCGCTCACCCACTGACCTGTGCCCACTGTCTGGCACTCCCTAGTGAGATGAATACGGTACCTCAGATGGAATTGCAGAAATCACCCGTCTTCTGCGTCGCTCATGCTGGGAGCTGTAGACCAGAGCTGTTCCTATTTGGCCATCTTGGCTCCTCCCCTGGAGTTGTTTTCATTTACTGTTACAAATGGAATACTTCAGTCAGTTTTGAATTTCAGTCCTATACATCTAGAGTCAGAACACACACTTGACAATGGAAAATACTGTTTAATTAGATCAAATAATTTGGAAATATCATGTGTCTTTCCTAGATAAAGGCTCTCAGAGCAAAGCACTGAAGTTTTTAGAAGTTTCAAAAAGATATTTGAATCTGATTATAGATTTGGTACATATGTAAGAGTACAGCTTAGGTTAGCCAAGTCACTAGCTTCTGTTCTTGCATTTTCTTCAGCAAGGATTAATCCCAGCAAATGATCTCCTCTGAAATAGATTTAAAGTCAGCTTACACTGAAACATATAGTAAGAAACAAATCAAAACCATCAACATAAACAAGAAAACTGAGATTAATAGTCTTTGCTAAACATTGTGCTAAATGATTTTACATGTATAACCTTATTTAAAAATTTAAATAATCCCCAATTTTGATGCAGACAATAAGGAACAGTGAGTGTAAGTGACTTGAAGTCAAACAAATAGTTTGGAACAGAGGTAGAGCAGCACTGAATGTGCGTTCTTTCAATTGCTAAATGATTGTTTGTTAAAGAAAATATTGGCTAATGCTGAAAAATGAGCAAACATTACTATAGTATAAATGATTAAAGGAAAAACAAATTATATCAAAAATTTAAATATCGTTACCATTTTATTATCAAATTGTGGTGGTGAACTTTTAAACTTTTATTGTGTAAAGACAATAAATTCTCAGACTATCAGTTGATAATATACTCCTTGGGTAATACGTGTAAGAGTAAAACATATTGTCTTTCATTTGAGGTCAATGGATAAGCAAACTATATCTTGGATTCTTTTTTTACTGACTAACACTTTTGTCTTTTCTTCATATTCTTTAAACTCTATTACATCTAGTTGGAAGATAATTTGTCAAGGATGTTGTTGTACATGATTCTGGAGATTTTCCTTTTTGTAAAATTGTGAGGAGGCAGAGTTGACGTTTTGCTTTTAATTTATCCTCCCAAAATTTGAAGAATTCCCAAATAGAGCTTCATGACTGATGGCTTAATGACATTAGTTGTTAAAGATTATTTTGCTTAATGTCATGAATGTTGATACCAAATAATATTTCTAAAATTACTAAAATATTTGCTATTATTCTGTCATTTGTTATCATTTAAATATTTAGTGATATTCCACAGAAAGAATGTTTTTCTAAAGTTATCTAGCACACTCATTCATTCTATGTATTTGTATTATATCCAAAGGATTGCTTTGTTCATGTTACTGTCATTGCTAAACAGATTATATATTTTGGTAATTTATGGAATCATAAAATTATTGACCAAGCACAAGTTCAGGGATGCCAGAAATAAGGTTAAAGTAAACATTAGCAACTAGGACTTTTTCTAATTGGCATATTTGGCCAAACCAAAGCTAAATCTGAGTTTCTGGGCATTTCTAGTTGGGATTTAAGTGAAATCCATATTTCTTTGCACCACATTGTACATCTTTTCTGTGTTATCATTTCAAGTGGGATACAGACACATCCGCTGCCTTTCTTTTTTTAAAGTATTCTATCTTAAAGCATGAATAAAAACCGTATATGTGATGAGAATGAAAGGTAGAAGCCATTTAATAGGTGAAATTGATTAAGTTATGCAGGTAATTGAAACAATAGTGCTTCATTGATAAAAACCATATATGCAATGAGAATGAAAGGCGAAGCCATTTAATAGGTGAAATTGATTAAGTTATGTGGGTAACTGACATAATAATGATTCGCAGCCAAGAGAAAAAAGAATGTACTCAGCACTTCTTTTTCACTGTTTAAATTTTCTAGAAAATAAAATGGAGATTTGATTTTAGCACAGTAGAGAGAAATATACACAAAATACTGTCAGGCCAGTGATACTGATTTGATGCTTACCCATTTAGTACATTATTTTTGTCATACTTTCTTACATCTCTGACATATTGCATTCTGCCTGAAGTTCATCCTTTAAAATTTCCATTAATGAGGGTCTGCTGGTGGTAAACTCTATAATGCTTTATTTTTCTTCCTTTATTTCACCTTTCTTTTTGAAGAATTTTTTTTGCTGAGTGTAGATTACTAAGTTGACAGTTAGTTTTCTAGGACATTAAAAATATCCCACTGTTTTATTGATTTTATCGGTGCTGTTGGTAAACTCCCTCTCATTCTAATTATCATTTCTCTGAAGATAAACATTTTTTTCTTTAGCTGCTTTTAAGGTGTTCTAATAAATTCATATTTTTCTGCAGTGTTCAGTAGAACAGATCTAAGTATGGATTTATTTTTGCTTATACTCTTAGATTTATTGCATTCTTGCATCTATAGATTTATCATTCTCATCAATTCTGGAAAATTTGCTGTTATTATTTCTTCATGGATTGTTTCTCCCATTTCCTGTCTTCAATCTCTTTCTGGCACACTTGTGAAACTAAGGTTAGACTATTGATTGTATCCTTTATGTTTCTTACCCAAATTCTGTGTTTTTTCATTCTTTTGTTTCTCTGTGCTACATTCCAGATAACATTTTTCTTTTCTCCCAGCTTACCAACTTTCTCTTTAGTCATATATTGAAGTTTTATATTGACTTGTATTTTACATTTCTAGAGTTTTTGTTTAGACTTTTCAAATATTCTCTTTTCTTTGGTGTTTCTTATTCCTTGAATACATTTTCAAGCTTGTATTTTTAAATAAAGTACAGATATTTTATATTCTATGACTAATAATTCTGATAATTAATGATTCATACTTCATAAGTTCTTTCTTCTGTCATTTATTCTGGTTCTTCCTCATCGTGTCATGTTTCCTTGTGTGCCTAATATATCCCTGACTGTGTGACCTGCTTAGTATTTGAAAATTATATTGAGAAAAATTTGAACTCTAGGATTGTTGTGTCATTCTACAGAGATAATTTTCATTTGTTGCTGTATGGGTGATATAAATGTATTGCCACTTCAAGACCACCTTAACCCAAGTTCAAGGCTTGATGTTTCTTGGGCCACTGAGTAGATGAATACTTGGGTCACATAAGGGATTATTTTTGTGCAGTTTATCCTTTCCATGGGAATGTAGCTCCTCAAGGTCCCAACTTAAAGTATGCAGTTGTATCAGTCAAAAATTCTTTTAGGAAAAAATGAGATTATGCTAGATATTTTACACAGATAATTTAATACGAGGGAATTGATCAAACAGATATTGGAAAAGTAAAAAGCAGAAAAAGAACATAGAGTTAAGATAGAGTTAATAACATTGAAATGGCTGGGAACAAAGGACGGAGGACAGAGTTCTCAGAGGAGAGGCCCCACAGAACTGGGGCACAGACTTTGGAAGAGACAATGCTACCTGGAAAGTGCTGGTACCTCTGAAGCACATGAGATTGATTCTCATTCTGGGACTGCCGGAAAAAATCTGATGACTGCAATCCACAGCTTGTGGTAAAGAGCCACTGCTGGGATTACAGTAAAAGGAGCAGCAAATAAACGGGAGTAAGTTTCTTCTCCCCTCCTTCTTTTCAGGCTCTCTTTAGCCTTCTCTGTTGGTGGAGTCAAATAAGGATCTGGCCAGTTAAGGAAAAAAGTTGTTTGCAGATTCCTGGCTGCAGCATCAAAACACTGAGTATATAAGGGAAGGTTTGATACAAGGGATGTTGCCAGCTTTTCCACCCTGCCCAAGCCCGGGATGTTTCCCTATTTCTGTGAGGCCGCCAGCAGTGTTGTAGCTGTTTCTTTAGGGTTAGAAATACCCTTAGGATATCTATGGTTTTGAGTTTTGGGTTTACATCTTCAGATTCTTGATTTTTCCTAGATTATCGTCCAGTAATTTTTGTCTTGTTATTTTGTCGATGCTTTTAAAGCAACTTAAAAAAAATTCCACTTAGTTTTAAATTTTTTTCTTTAGTATGTAGCTACCTACATGGTCTATTTAACAGATGCACAAGTCTTCAGTTTATGCCTTACAACTTTAATTGGAAAAGGAAATTTGTTTGTCCTTGCCTGTTTTCTAGCTTATACTGCACAGGCAACATGCTATAAAATAAACATATATATGTTTCAAAATGGTTCAATTTGCCCCTTTCTTGAATAGTCAATTGCATGCTAATAAAAATGTAAATTTTAACTTATACTTCTTTCATTATATTCTCCAATTAGAAGTTATTTTCATGACTACAAGAAGCTAAAAAAAACTTAGTAAATATTTGCTAAGACTAGTGATCACGTACTCCATAGTAATTAGTTTCCAACTTCGAGTCGTAAAATTCAACTTAAAGTTAAAATATATTTTTATTGTTTCTGCTGGTTTCTCATGGATAGAATTATTTTGCACCATTTTGACACTTTTATAAGTATTTCTGTCCATTTCCATAACATGGGTTAATTATTAATCTTTTCCAATTTGTAAAATTGCAGATTTCATTCCTAATTTATTGCCCAGGTTTGTGTTCATGTGTTTTCACAGACATCTGTGCACGCTTGCTTTTTGCCTGTTGTAAATAATTAGAAATTCCTCAGGCCTTATGAAAATCTTAGGCGGGTTTAAATCATATTTTGGAGACAATGCCGTTATAATGGTGTCCTCCAGGGCAAGGTAAGCATCACAGGAAAGTGTTTCAAAAGATTCTTAATGCTAATTATAAGCCTTTCCTTCTTATCAAACTCAAAAGACTGCTGATATTTGCAACTTTGTCAGAAAATTTATCTCAGATATTGGCTAATATTGTAGGCAGATATAGGTAATTGGTCCATGGAGTGTTAAAGTCAAGTTTGCATCTTCTAAAAATTTTCCTTTTGTCCTGTACTTTTGAATATGTGTCTCTTGCGGTCAAGAGAATCATATGTCTCACTGAGGTCCTCATTTCTCTCCTTAGACATCTCTGAGTTTGTGGAGAAGTACAAAGCTTGAAATAGAATGCACTAGAGCTCCTTTCTAGAGCTGTGGCTTTGTAGTTTTAAGGAGAAAATTTAAATTCATTATCAGTTTATTGTTCTTCTATTCTTAGTCTAATGGATAGATTTCTTCTTTATTTTTCAAATGTTTCGAACAATTTCACTTGCTATTCACTATCTCTTCTGAAGAAACAAAAATAAAATGAGCACATTGTGTTATTCAAAGGCAATCTCTTGACCATGCCTTTTCTCTATCTTCAGCCATATTTCCTGGGGATCACTAATGACAAATGAAAAAGAGGAGCAAATACTTAATAAAAATCTTATTCTAATATTCTTTGGAAATTTAAGTGGTCAGAATCCAAATATGTGTAAGACAGGGAAATAGGCACATGCTACTTCTTTTTTTTTATTATTATACTTTAAATTTTAGGGTACATGTGCACAACGTGCAGGTTTGTTACATATGTATACATGTGCCATGTTGGTGTGCTGCACCCATTAACTCGTCATTTAGCATTAGGTATATCTCCTAATGCTATCCCTGCCCCCTCCTCCCACCCCACAGCAGGCCCCAGTGTGTGATGTTCCCCTTCCTGTGTCCATGTGTTCTCATTGTTCAATTCCCACCTATGTGTGAGAACATGTGGTGTTTGGTTTTTCGTCCTTGAGATAGTTTGCTGAGAATGATGGTTTCTAGCTTCATCCATGTCCCTACAAAGGACATGAACTCATCATTTTTTATGGCTGCATAGTATTCCATGGTGTATAGGCACATGCTACTTCTTAAATGTGTTGTTCTGTTCTTCTGATAAACATCCTTTAATAAATTCTCAATTAGTATATCATTATTAAGCTTCTCCTTTTGTCATTCAGGTCCTGGTTATAAGTTCCCTTTTATCTTAATATTTTATTGCACTATTTGCTCTTATGGTCTTTTCCATCATGATTATTTTCTCAAAGGCATTCTTCATTTTCTCTCCTCTGCTCCTTTACTCACATTTTCCCATTAATCCCAAACTTCCAACCTTACCATGTCATAGGCCCTGTGAAAGCTCTACAGAATTCACAGCTTATCTTAAACCCCAACTATTCTCAAATTCATACTATTTTTTCTTTTATAACATAATATTCGACTTTTTCTTACTGTTATTGAGATATAATTCACAATTAAAAATTATATATATTTAATTATATATATTTAATTATGATGTATTTATATACACATAAATTGTAAAATAATTACCACCATCAAGCTAATTAACACATCCATCACCTCACATAGTTACTATTTCTTTTTTGGCACTGAAAACACTTACAATTTAATCTCTTGGCAAACCTCAAGTACACAATACAATAATACTCACTATAGTCACCATGCTGTATATTAGATATAGAGAATGGATTCTTCCTGTATAACTGAATCTTTGTACCTTTTGACCAACATTTCCCTGTTTTTCTCACCCCCTGGAACCACCTTTCTACTCTCTGTTTCTATGCATTCTACTTTCTTAGATTCCACATGTAAGTGAGATTACGCACTATTTGTTTTTCTATGTCTGGCTTATTTCATATAGCATAATGTCCTCCAGGTTCATCAGTATTGCCACAAATGACAGTAAGTTCTTTTTAAGGGCCAAATAATATTCAAGTACACACACATACACACCCCCCCTGCCCCCCCCAACACACAGGCATAACTTGGAGATATTGCAGGTTCTATGCTAGGCCACCACAATAAAGCAAGTATCACAATAAAGCAAGTCATTTGCAAGTTAAATAAAGCAAGTAAAAACAACAACTTTTTTTGTTTTCCAGGACATATATAAGTTATGTTTACATTATACTATAGCCTAATAATGATACAACAGCATTGAGGTGAAAATCAATGTATGTACATAAATTAAAAATACTTTATTGCTAAAAAATTGCTAACAATTATCTGAGCCTCTAGGAGGTTGGGATATTTTGGCTGGTGGAGGATTTTCTCCTGATGTTGGTGGCTGCTGGCTGACCAGAGTGGTGGTTGCTGATGGTTGGAGTGGCCATGGCAATCAGTTAAAATAAAACAACAATGAAGTTGGCAGCATCAGTTGACTTTTCCTCTTGTGAAAGATTTCTCTGTGACATGCAATGCTCTTTGATAGCATTTTACCCTCAGTAGAATTTATTTGAAAATTGGAGTAAATCCTTTAATGTTGCTGCTTTATCAATTAAGTTTATATAACATTTTATTTTTTTGTTGTCATTTCAACAGTGTTCATAGCATCTTTAACAGGTGTGGAGTCTATGAAACCTTGAAACCTCTTTCTTTGCTCATACCTAAGAAGCAACTCGTCATCCATTGAAGTTTTTTTTATTTTTAAAACTTTCAAGTTTTTTTTTTTTTCTTTTGAGATGGAGTCTCCCTCTCTCGCCCATGCTGGAGTGTAGTGGTGATATCTCGGCTCACTGCAAGCTCTGCCTCCTGGGTTCACACCATTCTCCTGCCTCAGCCTCACGAGTAGCTGGGACTACGGGTGCCCACCACCACACCTGGCTAATTTTTGTATTTTTAGTAGAGACAGGGTTTCACCATGTTGGCCAGGCTGGTCTCGAACTCCTGACCTCATGATCCGCCCACCTGGGCCTCCCAAAGTGCTGGGATTACAGACGTGAGCCACCGCGCCTGGCCCAAAGTAAGTTTTATGAGTACATAGTACATGTATATGTTTATAGGATACATGAGATATTTTAATACAGGCATACAATGTGTAATAATCACATCAGGGTAAATGGGATATCCATCACCTCAAGCATTCGTTACTTCTTCGTGTCACAAACATTGTGCTTCTTCAGTTATTCTAAAACGTACAATAATTTTACCATGAGATTACAGCAATTCAATCCCATTTTCGGGTTCTACTTATTTTTCTAGCTCTTTTGCTATTCCCACTAAATCTTCAGTTAATTCTTCCACTGAAGTCTTGAACCCTTAAAAGTCATCCATGAGGGTACCAAACTCCTGTTCATGTTGGTATTTTGACCTCCTCCTACAAATCACAAGACAGTTTTAATGACATCTAGAATGGTAAATCCTTTCCAGAGGTTTTCAATTTACCTTTCCAGATCCATCAGAGAAATCACTACCCATGGAAGTTATAGCCTGACAAAATGTGTTTTTTAAATAATGAGACCTAAAAGTCAAAATTACTCCTTAATCCATGCATGGGCTGCAGAATGGATGTTGTATTTGCAAGCATGAAAACATTAATCTTCTTTTCCATCAGAGATCTTGGCTGACTGATTTCACTGTTAATGAACAGTCATATTTTGAAGAAAAATGTATTTTTTCTGAGTTGCAGATCTTAATAGTGGGCTTACAATATTAAATAAACCATGATGTAGACATGTGCTGTCATTTAGGCTTTATTTTTCTATTTATATAGCTCAGGTAGAATAGATTCAGCATGATTCTTAAGGGCCCTAAGAATTTTGGAATGGTAAATGACCATTGGTTTCAACCTGAAGGCACCACTGCATTATACTCTAAATGAAAGTCTGCCAGTCCTTTGAAGCCAGACATTGACTTTTCCCTAGCTATAGTCCTAGATGACATCTTCTTCCAAAGGAAGGCCATCTCATCTGTACTGAGAATCTGTTGCTTACTGTAGCCACCTTCGTCAATGATCTTAGCTAGGTCTTCTGGATAAGTTGCTGCAGCTTTTACATGAGCACTTACTGCTTCACCTTGACTTTTATGTTACAGAGATGGTATTTTTTTCCTTCAACCTCATGAACCAACCTCTGTGAGCTTCAAACTTTTCTTGTACAGCTTCCTCACCTCTCCCAGTTTTGATAGAATTGAAGAGTGTTAAGGTCTTGCTCTGGATTAAGCTTTGGTTAAGGGAATATTGTGGCTGATTTAGTCTTCAATTCAGACCGCTCAAACTTTCTCCATAACTACAATAACTCTTTGATACCATTTAAGTGTTCACTGGATGCACTTCCAAATTTCTTCCAAAATTCTTTCTTTGCACTTGTAACTCTGCTGACTGTTTGGTTCAAGAGGCCTAGCTTTTTGCCTGTCCAAGCTTTGGATACACCTTCCTCACTAATCTTAATCATTTCTAGCTTTTGACTAAAAATGAGAATCATGCGACTTGTCCTTTCACTTGAACACTTAGAGGCCCTTGTAGGGTTACAAACCTGGACTAATCTCAATATTGTTGTGTATTTAGGGAGAGTGAGGCATGAGGAGAGGAAGAGAGGTGGGCAGGTGGCCAGTCACTAGAGCAGCCAGAACACAAAAAACATTTGTTAAGTTTTCTATCTTATATGGCACTGTGGCACCCCAAAACAATTACAATAAGAACAACAAATATCACTGATAACAGGTCATCATAACTGATTAATAATAATAATAAAAATGTTTGAAATACTGAGAAACAGCCAAAATGGGACACAAAGACACGGAATGAGCATATGCTGTTGGGAAAATGGCTCTGATAGTCTTGCTTGATGCAAGGTTGTCTCAAACTTCAACCTGTAAAGAAAAAACACAGTATCTGTGACATATAATAAGATGAGGTATGATACTTTTGTGTAACCCATTAATCCATCAGCAGATACTTGTGTTTTTTTTTCCATATCTTGGCTTTTATAAATAATACTGCAATGAATGTGATGGTACATCTTTGAGATAGTAACTTAATTTTTCTTGTACATGTACCCAGAAGTAGTATTGCTGGATCCAATAATAGTTTTATTTTTAATATTTTGAGGAATCTCTATAACGTTTTCCATAATAGCTGCTCTAATTGACAATTCCAGCAACAGGGTACAAGGGTTCCCTTTTCTCCATATTCTTGCCAACAATTGTAACTTTTTGACATTTTCATAATAGTCATCCTATAAACAGTTTTGAGGTGATGTTTCATTGTGGTTTTGATTTGCATTTTTTTAGATGATTATTGATGTTGAGCCCCCCCCCTTTAATAGACCTATTGGCCATTTGTAGGTTTTCTTTGGAAAAATGTCAGTTCATATCCTTTGCCCATTTTTGAACTGGATATTTGTACATTTGTTATTGAGTTGTATAAGTTTTTATATAGTTTCGATATTAACCCATTATCAGATACATGGTTTGCAAATATTTTTCTCATTCCATAAGTTGCCTTTCCATTTCATTTCCTTTGCTGTGAAGAAACTTTTATTTTATTTTTTATTATTTTAAGAAAATTTTTGTGAGTACATAGTAGATGTATATATTTATGAGGCAAGTGAGACGTTTTGTGCAGAAAGTTTTAAATTTAATACAGTTCTACTTGTTTACTTTTTCTTTTGTTGCCTGTGCTTTTCGTGAACAATTTCATAAAGACTTTCCCCAATATTTTCTTCTGCAAGTTTTATGGCTTCAGGAATTATGTTAAATTTTTTAGTCGTTATTATATGATATAATCTTATTTTTTTAAATGTGGATATGCTGTTTTCCCCAACACCATGTATTGAACGGCATGTCCTCTTCCTACTGTAAATTGTTGGCACCTTTGTTGAAGATTAGTTAACTGTATGTGCAGGGGTTTATTTACGAGCTTTCTACTGTGTTCCATTTCTCTATGTGTCTGATTTTAATTTCCATGCCATGCTATTTTGGCTACTATAACTTTGTAATATAATTTGAAATTAGAAAGTGTGATGCTGCCAGATTTGTTATTCTTGTTAAAGATTGCCTTATTTAGGATCTTCTGTGGTTCCATATTAATTCTAAGATTTTTTTTTAATTTCTGTAAAAAAAGCCACTGGAAGTTTTAAAAGTAGTTAATTCATATTAAAAAACTGACAATTATTGTATATATTTATGGTTTACAGCATGATATTTTATACATACACACACACACACACGGAAATGGCCAATTAAGCCAATTATTATAGCATATTTATTACCTCATAAACTTAACTCTTTTTCTGATGAGAACACCTGATTAATTTTGAATAACGTGTATTCAAGTTTACTAATTCTTTCTTCTGCATCATTGAGTGTGCTGCTGAAGCTCTCTACTGCATTTTTCTGTCCTGTGATTGTACTCTTTGGGTCCAGGATTTCTGTTGTTTCTTTTTAATGGTTTTCATATGCTTATTAAACTTCTCATTTTGTTCATGCATTTTTTTCCAATATCATTGAGTTGTCTGTGTTTTTTGTAGCTCACTGAGGTTACTTATAACAGTTATTTTGAATTTTTTTGTAAGGTAATTAATGGATTTCCATTTCTTTGGGGTCAGTAATTATAATGTTATTGGATTCTTTTAATAGCATCTTGTTTCCTTAATTTTTTTTTTTGTTTGTTTCTTGAAGATTTGCTTTGCTGTCTTTGCATTTGAAGAGGTAGTCACGTTTTCAGGAGAGAAATGTTGTAACTGGCATCAGGAGAGAAATGCCTTAACTGGTCAGCCCTGCTAAGGACTCTGAGGCTCTCTCAGACATTTTCTGTGGATGCACCAACTCCACATCTCTTGTTTTCTTGGTGGTGAATTCTTAAGATTGCATGCTTTCTCTTGATCCCATCAAGCCAGGCTGGGTCCTGAGAGCCTCCTTTTATTTTTTGTTCCCCTAGGGTAATGCTTTGCTCAAGTTTATGTGCCTTTTCCAATTCCACGGGCTTGATCTGATTTTTCATGTGAGATGTTTGCACTTGTCTTCCATGGGTGTACTTGGAAAAATGGCCTGGAGTTTTGGTTACAGTTTAGGTGTGTGGCCTAGAGGAAGTTAGAGGTTAGATGTGTGGAGTGTTTGCAGTGCCCATTGGCCAGTTGGTGGAATCTGCAAGCAAGGGATCCAACCTGGCTTGAGGGTGAGATTTCTGTTGGAGTCTGTTAAGCTCTTTGTAGAATCTGGAGTCTCTTTCCCCTTTCCTGCCTTTCCCAGCCTCTCAGCTTTGTTAATCACCTCAGTAATCTAAATTAGGTAAGAAAAAAGTAGGTCTTTTTGGCAGCATCCCACATGACTGAGGGAGCTGAGTGCTCACTTACTGTACTCTCACTTTCCTCTATGAGAGAAATTGTAGGTCTTTTTTGGCACTGAATTTTGCCACCTTGGAGGAGGAGTGATGCAGGTAAAGTAAAACTGTTCTTTCTATCCTCAATGCACCTTTTCTCAGAATTTTTGCTCCAGTTATGTTCTGGAACTTCTCTGTTGGACTTTTAGACTCCCTCAGAAATACTCTTGCCTGTAGGTAGGTCTTAAAATTGATGCTTTTATGGGAGGATATGGTAAAAATCTCCTATTTTTCAGTTTTGCTAATGTTACTTCTCCCATTCTTTGTGATCCTCTCTCTTTCTCTAATATATATATATATCGACATGAATTATATATATGATATACATTATATGATAGAGATAAATATGATATATATGATAGAGATAATAGATGATACATATGATATGATATAAAATATATATCTATCAACATATATATTATATATCTGTATCAACATATGCATATATAGAGAGAGTATATGTATATATGTATATGTTTGTGTATATACCTACTAAATAGGATAATTTTTAAACATCACACCTGTTTTATTCACTGCCTGTTTGAAAACTAATCTTTCAGGTACTAAGCACCTTGTACAGAGATAGGACTTAGATGTTATTTATTTTCCTAGAACTCTTATGACACAGGTCTTACTAGCCTGGCAGCAGGGGAATGGGAGAAAAGAATATACTACAAAGTTGACTGCAGGTCTATTATCTCTTTATTTCTTTTTCCTCCTTCTATCTTCCTCTTAAATTTGTGCCATCAAGCATGACAGACCTGATAGATTTTTGAAGAGAAAGACAAAAAAATAACATCAAGTATGTATAGAGCATTGATAATTTAAAAGCTGCCAAAGATAAGCTTTTTCCACAGTTGAAAGTGGAGCAAGTCTCTCACAGTTTTGCCTGTACAGATGAACAACTGGGAGGTTGACAAATACAAACAGTTCCCCCAGGACAGTGGTTACCTATCTCTGTAATTTTGTTTCTTTCTCTTATTCTCTCTGAAATGAATGTAGGTAATTTTCTTGCCCGGAAAATGTGTCTACTGGGAGGAAAATTCCCTTAAGTAGTCTAATAAAAACAAGTAAAAACCACAGGGCAGTATTCCCTCTGCCTTCATCCTCTGGTTACTGTGTAACACCAGGAAAGTCTCTAAGATCTCTGGGTGCAGGGTGTGACATAAGGGAGGAGGTCATATGTTCACCTACCTGTAATTTTCATAAATACATATATCATATTTGAATACCAAAGATGTAAAATACACAGAAAGGAGACTTGCAGAAACTCCCCGTTATTTTTAACTTTAGTAAAGCTGGGTCAAGTATGTTCTTTCATATACCAGTTCTATGCACATGAACCTAAAATGGTCTTCAGTATCAAGAAAGGTGGTAGAAATTCTTGTGTCTTTGCTCTTTGTAATTTCTTAGCTTTGCCTATAAGAATTCAAAGACTGTTTAGATTTGTATTCCATTTATGCAACCTATGGGCCATCTCCTGCAAGCAACACAGCCCAGACCCTAATTAGAAAATTTGTCTTCTTAGTGGTGCTAATAGGAAACCAAAGATAGTACTTTAATATGTAGCAACAAATGTTCTTTTCTTGCTTAAATCACTGTGCTCATTATTTTCATATAACCCTATATTACCTTCTGAGCATTTCTAACAGCACAGAGTTCTGGCATGTGAAAAAGTTCCAAATGCTAAGAGGCTCATTTTGTGGCTGTTAAAATTGCGGTGATTTTAATGATTCTTTAAAAAGGACAAGCAGTTCAGTCATTGTGTTTGTGTAGGCTTTACATATAGTTCCATTATAAGTGCTGATATTCATCAGACTTCCTAGAGTAGAAACTTCTAAGCAAAGTTTCAAGCACAGGTTGTATGGAATATGATGGCTTCATCCACAATATGACTTACAATGTCCAATGATTACTTATTAGCAGCTATATTTATGAGCTGGAACAGTTTTACCACTGAATTTATTCTGTCTGAAGTACTATGCCATAAAAGTGAATAAGCATATTTCTTCTATGCAGCTGTTGGTGTAACCAAGTACTAGTAAAAACCAAAGTATATTAAGTGTCTCATTAGCCCAAATTTAAATGATGAATGAGTCTTGTGCGTAAATCTAATATACTTTATTATCATCATGGTTCTTGATGATTTGGGTTATAATAATTACCTTAGGCAACGAATTGATTGAAATGACAAATTGATCTGTATGGAATATGTTCAATCTCTGATTTTTCATGTATTGCTGAGATTGGTGATTAGATGGTTTTAAAAATTCATCTTGCAAATTTTTGTGTCTGTTTTTCAGAACGTATAGTATATTTTGACTTTATCTACTGCTATTTTATTTCCTTCCATATATCACAATTTTATATTTTATGTAAAAAAGAGTCAACAAATTAAACAGCTTTTAGTGAAATTATATAATTGAATTGAGGTAACAATTTCTCCTATTTTTGTAATTCAAAAAAAGTTGAGCTTCAAGGGTCTGATCTTGAAAACATTAGAAAGAGAATAAACAAGATAATATGATGTAGAACAGGAAGACTTGTTTTACATAGGGACATAGACCTTGTAAGTGATAGTAATCCAAAGTTTGGTACGGCATTACAGTGTTGCTTCAAGGACGCATAGAAAAAATGACACTTGCTTAATATACGAGGATAGTATTAGTTTCCTCATTTATTATTCAAATAAACCATATATTTTTGTCTTGTTGCTATGGAAAATCTTTACTGCTCTAATTTTCTAGTTGAATAAAGGAACTGACCTCTTGTCAGGAAGTATACTATGTAGAACTTTCAGTACTACTTTATGTAGGGCCATAACTTAAATGCAAAATCAGATGTTAAATGTATTTTTGTTTCTAGCCTCTTGAGTGTAAATTTTGTAGGAAAAGGATACTTTCAGCTGACTTACTAATAACATACTTACATCAACAGAGTAATCGGTGCTCTTTCTAGGTAAACATGAAGACAGAAAACAAATGTTAAAAATATTTTAACCAAAGTTCTATAACATTTGCATTTAATGTCATAAGACAAATAGGTCAACTAAGACAGAGATTTGAGATAGAATTTCATTATTCATAGAATGTTTTTCCTTGTGTTCCTAAGTAGTGAAAAATCTTTATGAGTTCCATAGTTTCTACCTTGTGTTAGATTTTTTACATTTAAAATTAACAAAGAGTGTGTGAATGAATTATAATTTGCTACCTTCATAAACAAATTGAATAAAGATTTAATCATTACTTTAGAAAGGTGTTATGGATAACTCTTTAAAAACCTTTCCTTTTTAAAAGTTTCTTAAGGAATTTAGGTGATCAGGTCTGGATACACCTCTACCTTCTCCCAGAGTTAAAATAACCCTTCACTGGGAAATAAGAACTCTTAGATTTTTGGATCTGCCTCCTCCTAGCCTGGCATCACTAAGCAATAATGAAAAGCTGTAGGTTTGAACCTTATTTCTTGCATTCGGTCTGATCCTCAGTTTCTTCAACCACCATGTTGAGATTTGTATTAGATTCGTACTGCTATAACAAAATACCTGACACTGGGAAGTTTATAAAAACATATATATATCATAGTTCTGGTGGCTGGGAAGTCCAAGATTAAGGAGCTGGCAGATTTGGTGTTTAGTGAGAACTGCTCTCTGCTTCCAAGCTGGTACCTTCTTCCTGCGTCCTCTGGAGGCAGTGGATACTGTGTCCTCACAGGGCTGAAGGAATGGAAGGCCTAGCTAATTTCCTCTAGGTCTTTCATAAAGTAATAATCCCATCCGTGAGGATACAGTCCTCATGGCTTAATCACCTCCTAATGCCTCCATCTCTTAATACTCTTACACTTCAGATTTAAATTTTAAAATAAATTCCGGAGGGGGACACAAACATTCAAACCATAACAAGAATCATGTCTTAGGTTTAATAGTGAATAGACACTGCAACAAAGGAGGGTTATTGATGGGGAGGAAACAGCATCTGTGAAGAAATAAGGAAAGGAGGAGAAATTAAATTTCTATACAATTATAACAAAGGCCTCAGCCAATTCCTCCTGGAGTCTTGAACTGGGATGACCCTTGAATAAAGATATCTTGAAATGAAGCAAGGGATCCAGGGCTGTGTAACTTCTCACCAACAAAGCACTGAAGGCAGGCTGCCCTGAGAAAAGGGTGTGTAATCTTCAGGAAAACAGCGGTCTTTGGCCAAAGGAAATTCCTAGGATGTAGTTTGAAAGCTAACCCTCCTCACAGCTTGCAAACAAATGCCTTGGTCCTGAAGGGGAAGTCTAGGTGCTATACTATAGTGCACACTACAATTGTTAAGAAAGTTAAAAAATTGTGTGTATATCTGGCATATTTAGTATGCCTAGCATATGTAGTAACATTTCAGTTACTAAATAAACAGTAGCTATTATTATTACTTGTGAAGATCTATAGAATTTTTCTGAGGAACCCATGGGATTATATACCAATTATTTAACAGTATATATAACAATTGTTTAACAGTATTAAATGCCATGAAATATACAATTAAAATATAAGGTGATTCTTTCTTTTTGAGCTCAATCTCCAAGCAACTTGTTTCTATGTACACAAAGAAAACACAATGAAAAGAGCTGATGGAGCATTTCAATCATTGTAATCCCTTGCATGATGCAGAGTCTATTCATTTTGCTAGTTGTGGCCTAACATAGAATATTCTACATGGAGGTTTAATTCAAAAACCAAACACAGATATGCACGGTGGCCCAACATAAGTGTTTAGAAGAGATTTCCTAAGGCATTAAATTTTTTCATTGGCCAGCTAACTGGCTTTGAATTATTTTTAATGGATAAAACATTTTAGCAGCATTCTCTAGAGACTGTTGTGATTTCAAATGGAGCATTTCCAATTAATCTAAGAAAGACATTATATAAACACAAGTTAACAATCTCATGGCAATAGATATAAAAATATTGCTGCAAATAATTATAGCTTTACTCACTAAGCTATTCAGAGCTTTTCTAGACATAATCAAACCCATCATTGCATCTCTATGGTCTCTTTGTATGCAAGTATTATTGCCCTATAATTAACCCTTATGAAATATATTTAGGATGAATTATTATGTAGCCTTTTCTAAACCTTGGATTGCTAAAATCCACTGACTGCTTAATAGGATTACTTGTCAGTTCAATGGCTATGTGTATAAAGGGTGCTGAGGTGATAAAAATTACTTTTGGAGAAAGACATTGCACTACCCGAAGGTGAATAAATATTTTTAATGCACCATTTGATACAGGGTTTTTCCCACCCTTATATAACTCCCTCTATGTCAGATTCATTGGTGTAAAAGTCTTATACTCCTGGTTCAGTAACTTCTCTTTTATAACATTTGAGTAGATTTTTATCAGAAGTTTACCTTAAAGATAGGCTTTGTTTTACTGAGTGATCTAATTCTATAATGTCAATTTACATTTACAAGGTACATTTAGATTTGTGCATCATTAATAAATGCTTAGTAACCCCCACTTAATTTTACTTTGCATGAAGTACGATAATACATACAGCAAGAACAGAGACAGTTACAAAAACAAGTGTTGATATAGGCAGACCCACAAACAAGAATGTAAACATAATCAGATAGAAATTATCTACTAAAATACATTTGTCTATGCCAATAGGCATTTTACATAGCAATAGGTTATCAAAGAGTCAATCTTTGAGAACATATTTCATATTTTCTCTTCATTATCTAAGAAATGTGAGCTATTGAAACACAATATATCTTAGGCAACTTTTTTTTTTTTTTCCAGAAAATCTGGCTCTGAACTGAATACATGTAGTGCTTTGGTTTATAAAGATTATAGAACATATTTTTTTTTTCTTACAAGGGTTGCCCAGACTTATTTGTGATGGTGAGGTTCTACCATATAGGAGCGAGGCAGTAGTAGCATACATACATCCTGAAGCAGCTGCTGTGCTTATAGACTAGTAAGCACAATGGGAAACCCAGCTCTTAAGATGATCATTCAGGAATGTTGTTAAGACAGACAGGAAGTATTTCAGATTTACAGTGTTCTAAAAGAAAAGCTATTGTGCTTATGGAAAATTGCTTGCATTACTTTCACCCACTACAAAATAAATTGAATATGAGTTTCTAAATTCCTCTTCTCATGGAGGAAATAAGTATCACAGATGATTCCAAAATAACGGATTCAGAGACAGGCTAGTGTAAATTAGTCAATAATTTATTTATTTAGCTTCTGTTGATAATCAACTCTATACTAATCTCTGCTATGCATATTCTAAAATTGTGGTCACCTTTAGTATATCTTAGATGACTACATAATATTAAAATGACACAATAAAAAACACAAATTGAGATTCCTTTAAAAAATTTACTGTCAATCAGAACAAGCACAAAGTAAAATTTTCATATCATAAGTCAGAATTCTGGAGTACTGATGTAATTCTGATAATTTTGAACCCAGATGCTTCATAGTCTCTTCCTGTTCCAGCATTAGCACTACCATTAACATAAACATATACACTGAGTCTTTTCTGAATGTGACTCTGTTACAGATAATATGAAGTGAAGAAAATAGAAATGCTTTATTTCTGGGAGTTTATGATCTACAACTTGATTGAATTGGATGTGACTGAAAAAGTTCTGTTGCTGTTTGCTATGGTTTATTATTATGGCCCAGCAAATAACAAAAAATAAGAAATACTGAGCTCAAAAAAACTGCCCTAGGCTCATGGCAAATCAGGTAGATTAACTGTTGAGTGGTAACCAATTTGCTTCTCATCCAGCTATGTCCTGTGATAGATGGAATTGTATTCAGTTGAACACTGACTTATTAACAGCCAAAAAGCCTATGAAGCCCTGTAAGAAACCATGAGTCCTTCCTCAAATAACTTGCTTTCCTAATAGCAAGATCCAATGAGAATATAAATAACCCTTGTTTGTGGTAGATTATGATAAATTCAACAGGAGAAATAGAAATAAAAT
This sequence comes from Pongo pygmaeus, assembly GCF_028885625.2. Lineage (NCBI taxonomy): Eukaryota > Metazoa > Chordata > Mammalia > Primates > Hominidae > Pongo > Pongo pygmaeus. The sequence continues at coordinate 108,863,297 of NC_072379.2, read as the reverse complement.
ACCGTAGGTATTTAAAGAAAATAAATGCCGCAGAGAATTGAAAGACTTCAAGTTTGGAATAGTTAACAGAAAGCCAGACAGAGAAAATAAATAGAAGGAAAAACACACAGAAGGGAAGTAGGGGAGGATGATGTAAACAGGAGGAAGGATGATGAAAATAAGGAGGGCGGTGGGTGTTCATGAGAGACTAACTACGGGAAATCATTTTGATGCGTGTCCCTCTGCGAAGGAAGATTGTGGAATCAGAGTTAGGAAGCTGTGGTTTTGGAACCAGTTCTGTCACTACCCATCTGACCTTAGGCAAGTTACTTGAGATAATTGGTTGTGAACTTAATTGAGAAAAAGAATGTCTGACCTGCCCATTGATCTCTAAGGTCCTTTTTAGCTCTGAAATGCTTTCATTCTCCGAGTATTGGCACATGTAGTTGTAGAGATGCCTCATTTGTGCTAACATAATTAGAAACATTGTCTTATTAAAGTGGGTGAAATTTGAAGGATTTGTGTCTGTACTTCATGAAGTTAAACAGAATCATCCTTATGGCATGTTAGAATTGTGGCAGTTGGTACAGATACGAAGTCAGGAAATACATGAGGCGATGGGTTTGAAAGTCTTTTCTTAATGTGTAGTCAGAGCTTCATAACTGGCTGAGGCAAGAGAACATCATGTGATCAAGAGTCAATGTGATGACGAAGAGAAATAGAAATCACTATTAAATTACGGTGTTGGAAAATGGTGATGTGATTCCGGTAGAGCTTGAGGGGGAAGATGTTGTTGCTAAAGATTGAAAGACAAAGGAGAGGTGGGGAGTTGGGGACAGGTTGAGGAGTTAGTCTGTATGATGCTGTGGTTTATGAGTGGAGAAAAAATTGTGGCACACTAAAGAAGATCAACTTATAGGCTTTTTTTTTTTTTACTCCAACTCAATATAGTGTGGAGAAAGATGAGCAAGAAATAATTGATTGTTTTTGAGTAAAAGCCAGTCAAAGAAAGTTGGCTTATAGAGAGTGAGAGAAGACTAGATACAGAGAGTAGCACACGATATTGCTTAGTATTCAAATTAACTTTTAGTGACAAAACAAATGGTGCAGGGTTATAGAATTTTAAATCTTGTTTTATTTTGGTTTTTATCACCTCTTTTTCTTAACTAATTTTATGTTATATTTATTATTTGCAGCTTTGTTGTGGTTTTTCATTTTTTAAATAAGCGATTTGGAAACGATACAAATAAAAAGCACTTCCTTCAGTTCAGGAGAAATTCTGGGCTGGGTGAGACTGAAGGTGGCTAATAATGAGCAAGTTTTTAAAGAATTTCCTCCTTACTACTCTGACAGATGTCTTAACAAGAGAGGTATCTAGATGAATGTGAAACATTTCAAATCTTTGATTTGTACATAAATAAAGAAAAGCTATTCATATTTGTGAATGATTTAAAGGGAATTGGGATTTTATCATCAGATTTTTCAGCAAATCATAGGAAACTTTATAGAAAGAAATCTACCCATTATTTTGACTAATGCATCACACTTTTTTTTTCAATTAAGCTTAAGTTATGTTCTATTTTCTAAACAAAATAAAATTACATCAGGCAAACTTTTAACTCAAGAAGGTAGCCAATATTGTAGTTTGACTGTAAACTTTAAAAAATCATGGATCTCAGCTTATAAGCTTATATAAACTGGTACACAGAAGGTATTCAATATACATTTGTGTAACTGAATCAAATCTATATATGCATGTACCATACATTATGTATATATGTTTATATATACGTACGCAGCCACACACATATTCTTTCATGTCAGTATGAAAAATATATACTGATGTGGAAAAATATATATTGTCTTTCATGTACAACTTCTTTGAATTCACAGAAAATTATCATCAACCAAAGTAGGACACACAATTCCAAAATTCCTCAAGCTTCAGGTCTGTGTAACAGATCTGTCCTGCCGGGGAAGTGTGAACCACCATCCAGCTGTCTGGATAGACCCAGCCAAAATGCTTGCTGTCTCCGCTGGAAACCACTGTTATACAGTTTGGCCTGAGGTGTGTGTCTTTGATAGCAGCAGGTTCAGGATATGAAAGATGGGCTGTGGAGGTGCAGAAACTCCAGTTGACCTTCAGAGACTGAAAATGGACCAGCACACTGTTCAGAAAAGCCAGCAGAGGTCTCGCTTAGAAACAATAGAGAAAATACTCTACTGATTATAGTGTTAGAATAATGAGAATATCATCAATCTTTCACTTTACTTTTAAGGGATACTTTTTATATTTCCTTCATATTTAAGAGTTTTAATCTCAAACAAAAGGTCAGGTGGCTGGGATTCTATTACTTACATCACAGGAAGTGTATTTACTTTTGAGTTATTAATATTTTATCTTTCCTTTTTAAAACTAAAAAATAGTCATGTGGTAATATTTATTTTCTTTTCACATAATAAATAAGAAAAAAGCTGTAATGTGCTAGATGATATATACTTCTATCTATATTTAGATACCACTTCCAGTTTTCTTAGGCAAACATGGGTATATGGTAAATATAAATGATTTTCAGCACTTCTGAAACAATTAAAATGAAACATGTTGCAGAACATCTTTGCTAGGATAACTATGTAATTTAATCTCTGTACAGCATTCCTAGCTTGTCTTGTTTTTGTAGCAAAAATAAAAATTGGAACATTCCCTATACAAGCAATCTAAATCCAACTGATTCTGCAGCTGACAGGAATTTTAGGGAATGCTTAAGGTTTTTAGTTTATTGATAAGTGGTTCATTTATTACAGATAACATAAAATTTTATGTTTGCTTCTAGGAGGGGGTCCATCTTTTAATTTCAAGGATTAAAAATAATTTCTTTTAAAGTATACATTTTATATTTTGAGAGGAAATGTGGTGAATTGGAAACCATCTGAAACCATTTTCAAATTTAGCTCTGAATCCTGCTGATTTTTCCAATGTATGTATTCATTTTATTTTCACCCTTAATTTTGATTCGCATTATTTTGGCTGAAGAAGCAACATAATATTCACCACACCAGGAAAGCTAGATAAGAATCAAGTGCAAAAACTTCCTTGGCAACATGTTGTGAAGGATTCCTTGACTTGTTGGCTTGGCAGTCTGGCAGCTAGAGAGCAAGAACTCTCTGTTGCCTACTCTGGTTGAGCTCACTGGGAATCCCCCATATACTAAGCAAGAGTGGCACCCCTGCCCAAGAAACATGGCATCCCTGACAGGTGATTGTGCTGGTATGTGTCTATATTGGCTGAGGGCCAAGCTACATCTCTGTCTGCTTATCTGCTTGCTCTCTAGATAGTGATTAGGTAAATACATTTGTCTTCTGTCCAAATCTCCATGTATAATTTATGGTCAGTGTAATTCCATTCCACTGAGTGTTTACTTCTTCCTCAAATACCACTACTAATAAAGAAGGTTTAATATCATATGACATAAATGGTTTTCATATTAAATATAACTTTTCTACAGTAAGTGCAGTAAGTATTTCACAAATTCAGAGTTTATACTTAAATTCTGGATTTTATAGTCAAGGTCAAATAAAGAGCATTAAATATGGGCAACAACACTTGAAGAGAGGTTTGATCTACTTCTTTGACCATATTCCCTCCTTTTCATCCCCATGATAAATGCCAACTGTAGGCTTTGATTTTTTTTTTCAGTTTTTTCAAATGGCACTTGAAAACATTTTTGTTGTAAAAGAATAAAAAACACAGTGACATACAGAGTAAATTCTAAAGTTCTTTTGCCCTAAAATGCCCTCCTTTCCTCCCTAAGGATAATCTCACTTTCTTCCCCAGAAGGAGTGACTATTGTCCAAAGTTAGGTAGAATGCTTGGGATGATAGAAATGTTCCACATTTGCATTATACAATAGGTGAAATATGATTAATGTGATTGAGAGACTAGATTTTCAATTTCCTTCAACTTCAATTTACATTTATATAGCACATGTGACTAGTAGCTCCCATATTGGGTGACAGGTTTTTCATCTGTTCTCAGGGCTGCTGCAACAGGCTTATCAGTTCCCTGTACCTAGGCTCATTTTCTTCTTCACCAGCATGAGCCTCATACAAATCTGATGTTATTTCCCTGTCACAAATCCTTCAATGAGTCCCCTTTCACCATGCTATCATTCTAAACTTACTTGCATGCTGTGCTAGGCTCATTATGATCTGGCCTTTGCCTACCTTCATCTTTTACCATTCTTTGTGTTGCATAGAATATGTCACACTTTCTCATGCCCCTCTGTATTTGCACATGCTATTCTCTCCTTCTAGGTCTCTCTTCCCTTATCTACGTGTTCAAAGAATTGCTTATCAAGTCTCAAGTAACTCTTTGACAACTTGTTGTCCCTAAATACTTCCCAGCAGCTGTAGGTGGTTTTCATCTCTGCATCCCCTTAAGATCCAACACAGAACACCAGTAGATGCTGCGTAAATGCTAATTCCTGTCTCTGTCTCTAACTCTCTAGTCTGATAGCATGGGGGGTGGCTATCATGCCTTCCTATGAAACATTCTATGGTGTCAACAGGAAAGGAAAAAAAAAACCCAAGAGGAAATAATTGTGCTAGAATTTAAGTTTCATGGAGTGTCAGGGATTAGTCTGTTTTGTTCACAAATACTCTAAACTGTTAGAACAGTGCTTGGCACAGATTAGGCAAGATAAATATGCGTAGAATAAATAAATGACCAAATTATATTTTCACTTCCATTTCGACCCTTTTTGACCACCTAAAGTCTGTCAAGCAACTTCTACATTAAAATAAGTTTTATGAATTCACAAAATATAGAATTATAAACAGCCTCCAAATCTGCCTACTTTTTTTATCGTTGTTGCTTTTCTCAGGCAAGAAAAATGACTCCTTTAGAACAAACTACCTAAAACAAGCTCTTGAATAACAACTCACTGAGACAGAATCCCAATCAATATTAGTTCAAATTACCTGTCTCCAACACCTAGAATTTCATTTTTTCTAAAGCCCAGCACAATACCTTCTGTCATTTCTCACCACTTTCCCATTTTAATATAATCAGCAAATGTAATTAAACCTCATTTTTTGCCCATTAGTAAGTACTCAACTAAATGCTTTGTTTACCATTAAACCCAATGCTTTCCAGTCCCAAAGTTCACTGCTAATGTGAGCTGATTGAAGCCTTATCCAATTGGCTCTATTAATATTAATTTGTGGTTAATTTTTGCTTAATCCGAAAATCAGTTTTCCATTTTCAGGATTGGGTTCATATCTAAAATAATTTGTACTAATTTTGAAGGTCAAATATCAGAGGAAATCATGTCAAAACCATTAATAAAACCTTAATAGAAAGCATCTATCGTATTCTGTTTATATTCACATCATTCAATGGCGTAAGTCTAAGTAAAAAAAAAAAAAAAATCGATTAAATATAGCTTCGTCACATTACTGACTTATTGAATTTGATTTCATTACCTGCTCAGATACTTGGACAAATCATCTCAATATTATTTGTTCTATTTTGATTGAATGATCATTTACATAAATAGGCATTTTACCTCTTTAAGGGAGCTGTAGTTTTTGTAAATGTTTCGGTATTTTGGTAGGCATGTTCTTAAAGTTACAAATCTAATAGACCTGCTAACATGGGTCTTGCTTGAGAATTCTGTATCAATTTTGTCAATAGTATCTAGTTTTTTAAAAAAATTTCAATGCTTTTCAGCCTTCCATATGTATTTTCCTCTCCTATTAGACATAATGAAAAAAATCTGAACACACTAACTGAGCTATTCCAAGAACAGTAGTTGAAAGTTTTTTATTTTTACATTATTTGTTTAGGATATTGTTTTTATTACAACTATTTATAATCTGATAACATACACTGTTTTAGTTTCAATATTTGTTTTCACCCCTTGAAAATTTCTCATTCTGGTATATGAGGAAAGCATGTTCTCTTTCATTTACTGCCCATATACACTACAGATTTTTCTTCAGAGGTACACTGTGATTGGACTTTCCCATAAAGCTTACGTAATTTCTTTAAGCTTGTAATTTTAAAAAGAAACTACAGGCATTTTAATTATAACATTGTAATACAGTCTCATTCATTAGTGAAGATTAACATCCTTTCTTAATACTCAATGCCCACTATTTTTAAATTATCTCAAACGTGCCTTGTACACAGAGTTTCTCAGTAGGACAAATTCATGTTTTCCTTATCATTGTTTTACAGTTCATTCAGTGCCCATTAGTGCTGAATATAGGACTGCTTTTAGTTTCTAAGAGCTGTTCTGAAGTTTGAGTCTGGGTAGAAATCTTATTATTTTATAACCATGTGTTATTTGTGGGACTTTAAGAAAGTATTTATCTTGATCCTGGTACTTTAAGTTGAAACTTTTTGAGGTATTAGGGAATGTTTCTTCTACTCCTTTATTTACTCAAATGGATTTAATATTCACTGAAGAAATTCTTATTAAAATACAAAACTAGAGGAACCTAGGCTGCTGCATTTGATTCCAAGAGAGAATAACAGGCCAAAATGTGAAATTTCTTACAAATGTTCTCTATTTATGGATATAATAGAGGAACCACCTCCAAAATTCAACCTTTGCATATGTCCTTCAAATTTGAAAAGAAAAGCTGGTTTCCAAAAGGTAACGTATGTGCCACAGAAAATTAAACAATGTACAAAATGATAATAAAGTACAAATCCCTGGATAACTGAGGTAGGGGTCTGTTTCAGGTAAGGGTAATCAGAGAAGAACCCTCTGAGGAGAAGACATTGAAGCAGAACCCTCACTTGAGGAGAGAGTTGTCAACTGTCTGGAAGATAAACAGATCAGGAATAAAACAAAATCCTCCAGCTCCAAGGCAGGAATGTTCTTGGCGAGTTAGAAGGACAGTAGAAAGGCCTATAAAAATGGACCAGAGGGATAGCAATGATGTTGGATTAGGTAGGACGGCAGGTGTCTCCTAGGCCGAGGTACAAAGTAGAGATTTTATTATAAGTGTGACTGATATCCTTGAAAATTTTTAGCAGGAAACTGATGTGATTTGCTTTACATTTGAAATAAAAAATTATTCTGATTACTATGGGAAGAATAGAACATATGCATGAGTGGATGCAGAGATTCACGTACTCTCAAAATGTTGTGTAAATTTTATCAGAATAAATATGCAAGTTTTCACTGAATGATATGTCATGGGCCATTTCAATGTTGTGTTAGTCAGGTTTGATGTGGTCAGGGTTTATCAACAGTTGTACTGTTGACATTTTGGGCCATGTAATTCGTTGTTTGGGGGGCTTTCCTGTGCATTGCAGGTTATTTAGCAACATCCCTGACCTTTACCCACTGGAGGCCAGTAGCATGTTCTTCTTAGTTGTGACAACCAAAAATATCTTCAGACATGGCCAAAGGTCTCTGGGAGGCAGGAGTGGGGGAATTACTCCTGATGGAGATCTAGACGGATAGGCAATGTTTTGGCAACAAAACCTCCAAATTTCAGTAGTTTAACATAGTATAATACTTATTTCTCACTCACGCAAAGTTTGCAATCAGTCCAACAGTTCTCAAGAGTAGCTTTCTTCTAAGGTGTGGGACCCAAGTCGTATTATGTAGGAACACCATCTGGCCCTTAGATGACCACAGTGCAGAAGAGCGAACTAGCTTTTAATGCTTTTGTTGCACCCCCAAAAAGTAACTCATATCTTTTCTGCTTACAGTCTGTTGCTTAAAACATATAGCATAGTTTTTCTAACTGCAAAGGGGCTGAGAAAACTAGAACACATGGATGTTTTGTGACCAATAAATATCTCTGTTTTTCTTTTGGGTACTGTGTATCACTGGTGTGAAACAATTCTGAAATTCTGCTGGGTAGGTACTGTGAAAATTACTTACCTTAGGAGTGTGGGGAGTCCTGAGGTTAGACTCTGAGAAGACAAAATATCTTTATTTGCTCTTCATTCTGAGGCTTCCAGATTCCATCTATCTGGAGACTCTTTCTATCGATCTTAGGTACATTTAAAGTGGGTGTCAGGCTTTTGTTTTCCTTGGTGGCTGCACAGATTTTTCAATTTAATTTCTGCCCACTCCTTGTGGGAAGCTTTCACCTTCTTGTTTAGATGAATTCTTAGATATTTCATTTTCTTTGTGGCTACTGTAAATCCTTTGTGGCTACTCCACAAGGATTGTAGAGTCAAGAGCTGTTTTAAGCAATGAACAATCACAGGCTTTTAAAGACACAATATGATTTACTTGAGAGTAAAACTTTCTCATAATCTCAAAAGGCTTCCCATTTTTTAGATTACTTTCATTTCTACATGCAGCAATCTCATCTGTAGTTCTTTTCTAAGCACACTTCTTCCATCTGTTTCATTTCGTCCCTTTAAATTTTTCTCTCACAATTTAATGATGGGTAATTTGAGACTATCCGGAACAGGAACTAGGAAGGCAATATCAGCTAAGATTTTTTTCTTTAATAAATGAACATAGAGACACAAATTATCAAAACCTTTGGGACATAGCTAAAGCAGTGTTAAGAAGAAAACTTATAGCGTTAAACACTTTCATCAAGAGATTAGAAATCTTAAATCAATGACCTAACATTACAACCAGAGGAACTAGGGAAAACAAGAACAGTTCCACCTCAAAGCTAGTAGAAGAAAAGAAATAACTAAAATCGAGAAGAATGGAATGAAATTGAGACCTAAAATTCCATACAAAAGATCAATAAAACCAATAGTTGTTTTTTTTTTTAAAATGAACAAAATTGATAGACCATTAGCTAAATTAAAGAAAAAAAGAGATGATCCAAATAAGCACAATTAGAAATGACAAAGATGATATTATAATCAATCCTACAGAAATATAAAAGATCCTTAAGGACTACTGTGACTACCTCTATGCACATGAATTAGAAAATCTAGAGGAAATGGATAAATTCTCAGACACACAACCTCATAAGATTAAATCAGGAAGAAAGTGAAAATCTGAATAGACCAATAGGAAGTTTGAAATTGAATCAGTAATAAACAACCTACCAATCAAAAAAAGCACTGGAGCAGATGGATTTGCAGCTAAATTTTACCAGATGGACAAAGAAGAACTAATACCACTTCTACTAAAACTTTTCTAAAAAATTGAGGACAGACTTCTCCCTAACCCATTCTATGAAGTCAGCATCATCCAGCTACCAATGCATGGCAGAGACAATGAAAAAGGAAAACTTGAGACAAATATACCTGATAAACATAGATGCAGTGATTCTCAACAGAATATGAGCAAACCAAATCCAGCAACACATCAAAAAGTTAATTCATCAAAATCAAGTAGGCTTTATTTCTGGGATGCAAGTTTGGTTCAACATACACGAATAAATGTGATTCATCACATAAACAGAATCAAAAATGAAAACCCTGTGATCATATCAATAGACTCGGAAAATCTTTGATAAACTCCAACATCCCTTTGTGATAAAAACCCTCAACAGTCTAGGCATCAAAGGATCATACCTCAAAATAATAAGAGCCATCTATGATAAACCCACAGCCAACATCACAACGAATGGGCAAAAGCTGGAACCTTTCCCCCTGAGAATTGGATCAAGACAAGGATACCCACTTTCACCACTCCTACTCAACATAATGATGGAAGTCCTAGCCAGAGCAATCAGGCAATGGAAAGACATAAAATGTGTCCAAATAGGAAAAAAAAAAAATCAAGCTATCTCTCTTGCTGACAATATGAGTTTATACAGAGAAAACGCTAAAGACTCTGCCAAAAGGCTCCTGGAGCTTATAAATGAACTCAGTAAAGTTTCAGGATACAAAATCAATGTAGGAAAATCAGTAGCATTTCTATCAATAATAATATTCTAAGTAAGAACCAAATCAAGAACACAATTCCATTTACAGTAGCCACAAAGAAAATGAAATATCTAAAAATTCATCTAACCAAGAAGGTGAAAGATTCCCATAAGGAGAACCACAAAACACTGCTTAAAGAAACCAGTTAAGTTTTTAATATCTGTATCTGTATTATTCTGAAAGTAGGCACAAGGTTTCTGGGGCATGAACATATTATTACTTATATTAATTACTGCGTTGGTTCATTAATTATTTTCTATTCTTGGGTGATGTGAGGAAATACACATACCTGTCATCTTACATGTACATTGATCTATACTCTAAATGAGGAACCCCAAAAATATGAATCTGAAACATTATATAGAAGGACAACTGTTTCTTTTGTCCTCCGGAGAAATGAAACAAATATTTTATTCCTTCTGTTAACAAATATTCAATGGAAAGAGAAGGCAAATATCCTTAGTCTTCACCTTCTGGAATATAAATAAACATCGGCAGGGTTGGGAATGGATACAGCAAATTTCCACTGGTTACAACTGCTGGAATATCTCCATGGCCCCAGCTTTTATTCCCCTTTGGAAGATAACACATGCCACCAAGGACATAAGTCTCCAATCTCTTCCTGAAATACAGTATTTACTTAGTTATCTTTTTACTGCCAAGTCTTGTCCATAATCTAGGTTTTACTACAATGTGTTTCAAAAACACCTCTTGACAATATCTTTAATTTTAGCCCTGAAACTTTGAATTTATGTATGTTTTGCTGCATATTTTTCATTCAAACTTCTTTTTTTTTTCAACTTTAACAAAGTAGTAGATTTTTATTGAAGGTACAATTTAGTTAGTCAGAGCTACTTACATTTGCCAAGAAATAATAGGAGAAAAGGTTTGTGGAATGACAGTTTAAAGTACTTAAATGTTATTTTATTTTCACTGTATATTATACTATACTGCTGATATTAATGTAGAAAATAATAAATTTATCCAGTTACAATATTAATTTCATAGCCATGGTTAGGTGGATTAACAAGCAAATCCAATATAGCTATATTTTCAGTTGTATAAATTATTATTCCAAGAATAATTTATGTATACGTCTAACATATATGGCCTGACATTTAAATTATTCACATTCTTTTTAAATAGCTTCATATTTCACAGTGACTAAACCTATTAATGAAAAAAGTATGAAATTTTCTATAAAAAGTTTGGTATCACACCTGAAACATGATTTATAACAAAATTATATCTAGCAGAAAAGTTATATTTTTTCATAATATATTTGATAAGATTTTTCCCAAGCATGAACCTTTTGATATATAATAGGTTTTGATTTATCATTGAACACATTCACGCTTTCAAATGTTTATGACGTTTTACTCCTATTTTAATTCTCTCATTCATGTTGGTTCTTGCATTCGTAGGCAATATCACTAGGTGGCTGAATTCCTCTGGGCCTGGATCCTACCTGCCCCCTCTCTTCTCATATCAAGAATAATCCCGACTTGTGAGAGACCCTTTGCGAGGGCATGTGGCACTCCATTGTGTATATTAATGCTTTTTCCAAAAGTCTTTTCCTGTCCATTATATAAACCTAAAGGATTACATATTGTTGCAGGTCCTCTGTTCCTGGAGGACAAACTTGAGTAACAGGCTGCAAGCCCTAGAATTGGCTCTGGGCTATTTGGACAGGAGGTTATGAGTTCTGGGATACAGAAAGCATATTTTAGAAGAGATGCCACAGGTTTTTAGGTTCTATGGGCTCAGGCACCATGGAAGGCTATGGCTTGAAGAAGATCAAAAGCAGCCTTTCAAATTATGGTACTTGAGAAAAACCACCAGTTTCCTGGGTCTAAAGATGTTATTGATGTGAGTGTTTCAATAAATAATGACATGAAACTTTGCTAAAGGCATTCCCACATTTATTACATTTATATGTTTCTTCCTTGTGTATATTCTCTTATGTAAAGTGACATATGTGTTCACATGAAAAGTTTTATCTCGATTAGTACATTCATAAACTTTTTCTGTTTTGTTTGTAATAAATGTTGACGCTGGCTGTTGTTAGATTTTTCCACATATATGACAATCATAGGATTTATCCTCAGTAGATGTTGGCTAATTTTTAGTGAGATAGATTTCAAATGGAAGATGTTCATCACCTTTATTATATTTTTAGGGCTCTTTCACCCTGTATTTTTATGTTCTCTGATAATCATTGAGGCCTGACTTAAATTGGAAGGTTTCCCATATTCATTATTATATTCATAGAGTTTCTCCTTCCCACATTCATTATTACATTCATAGAGTTTCTCCATTTTCTGAGTCTTCATAGTTGAAATAAAAACCTCATTATTTTCAAAGCCTTTTTTATGCTTATAGACAAGGTGGTGCTAAAAATTTTCAAACATCTGATGCTGAATAAGATTATGAATATGGACCTTCTCATTGTATTTTCTAGTTCTAGTCAGAGACACAGAAATCATAGTAGGTGTTACTATAGAAATAATTTAATGTAGGCATTAATTTTAAAAGATTTTTGGGACTGAACAGAAGGGACGCTGAAGTCCCACAGAGATAATAATTGCAGGAAGAAATGATCACCACCATGGCTAGGGAAAAATAGGAAGAGTTTGGGTATATTATAAGCTAGAAACATGAAGAAGGGGCTTGTCAAACTGGAATTCTCACATTTAAGAGATAATTGTTGTTGGCAAAATATCAAAGGAAGATCCTTGAAAAGCTTGGGCTCAGACCTGTGAGAAGAGGACATTTTGTTTGTTACTGGTAGCTTTGATGGACTATGATCAGGCTGGTCCTAGGAATATCAAAATAGCCAGGGACTAGGAACTATTGCTTCTGGGATGAAGGACTATAGCTGGGATGAATGCTGACAAGAATAGAAAGAAACTATGAGGGGCAAAATCCATCTTCCAACCTCTTGCCTTAGAGTCTCATAGTTCTCCCTATTTGTGGGAATCTTCTCTTTGGTGTCACGTAGTAGAATCTGGCCAGTCTTTCTACTACTCCTGAGGAATGCTGATCAGTTTTGGTTTCTGATATTGGCAGACTAAGTAGCAATAGTAGCAATATAAAGATTAGAATTGATGAGGAAATGTTCATTTGTTGACCCATGAAGAGCAGTCACCGTGGACAATTTTAGTGTGTCCATGATCCACTGAACAACTATTGAGTGGCTGAGGAAAGAGATTGTCTGAGAACAGTAAATCATATTATCCTTTCCAACTGAGTTTTGAAAGACTCCTTGACAGTGAATGCCTTTGACAAACATTAACATGGGCTACAAAGATCTTTATATGCCGTCCCTGTTGCAATGGTTCAACTACATGTCTCTTCTCCAAACTTTCTCACTAATCCTCTAATCTCTCCTTTCCAAGTCACTAAAAATCTTGTTGGACTGTTAGCTACTCTAACATGCATCAGGATAGACCCACACTCAGGCCATCCAGTTAGTCCAGACAAATTGAAAAATCATATGTATGGTTCAAAATTCTTCTCTTGAAAGAATTTCTCTTCACCACTGCTTTTCATGGATACTTCTGAATGGAACTGTGATGCTACAAAGTTCACTTCCTGTTGATTCAGGAATATAGTGCAGAGCCATCACTAAAAGTCTGAGTTTTTCTTTCTTCCCTTGTCAATAGGTCATCAGAACTTTTCAAGAGGGCATAGATGTAGTACTGGGGAACCTACCCAAATATTCATGTAGGTTCTTTTCTATTTTCCTTAAGCATTGGCCAGCTTGAGAAATAAAGGGACAGAGTACAAAAGAGAGAAATTTTAAAGCTGGGGGAGACATTATATGATGGTAGTTTCTGTGATGCCCCACAAGCCACAAAAACCAGCAAGTTTTTATTAGGGAGTTTCAAAAGGGGAGGGAGTGTGCGAATAGGTGTGGGTCACAGACATCAAGTACTTTACAAGGTAATAGAATATCACAAGGCAAGTGGAGGCAGGGTGAGATCACAGGACCACAGGACCACAGGACCGAGGCAAAATTAAAATTGCTAATGAAGTTTCGGGCACCATTGTCATTGATAACATCTTATCAGGAGACAGCGTTTTGAGATCAACCAGTCTGACCAAAATTTATTAGGTGGGAATTTCCTCTTCCTAATAAGCCTGGGAGCACTATGGGAGACTGGAGTCTATCTCTCCTCTGCAGTCTTGACCATAAGAGACGACCACGCCCAGGGGGGCCAGTTCAGAGACCTACCCCCAGGTGTGCATTCTCTTTCTCAGGGATGTTCCATGCTGAGAAAAAGAATTCAGCAATCTTTCTCCCATTTGCTTTTGAAAAAAGAGAAATATGGCTCTGTTCCGCCTGGCTCACCGGCGGTCAGAGTTTAAGGTTATCTCTCTTATGCCCTGAACAATTGCTGTTATCCTGTTCTTTTTTTAAGGTGCCCACATTTCATATTGCTCAAACACACATGCTGTACAATTTGTGCAGTTAATGCAATTGTTACAGGGTCCTGAGCGATATACATCCTCCTCAGCTGACAGGATTGAGAGATTAAAGTAAAGACAGGCATAGGAAATCACAAGGGTATTGATTGGGGAAGTGATAAGTGTCCATGAAATCTTTACAATTTATGTTTAGAGATTGCAGTAAAGACAGGCATAAGAAATTATAAAAGCATTAATTTGGGGAACTAATAAATGTCTATGAAATCTTCACAATCCACATTCTTCTGCCATGGCTTCAGCCGGTCTCTTTGTTTGGGGTCCCTGACTTCTCGCAACAATGTTAGAGTGAAGGAGAAGAGACAGTGGAGAAGCAGTAGGTATTGCGGGAATTGTAGGCACCTCTCTTGCCTTCCGGCCTGACTTGAGTACAATCTCTTATGAATCATTTCTATTTGATGATGAATTGCCACCATACATGCTTGATCTTTATGGTCTGGTGTATCAGATAATGCCCAGTCTATGCTGAGAGAGCATTGTCACTTGACGTTCATGGAGGAAAAATAGAACAGGACCACCTAGCAAGCAAGGAAGTATTTCTCAAAAAAATAAATTCCCATGTAAGAGAACCATGGTTTTGTTTCCAACTCCTATGGGTCTGCACTGTTGGGGATTGCCAGAGCTGTATATAATATCCCTATTTTTCTTAGACACTGTAGCATTCGATCTGCTGTGTCGAGAGGCTCAAGGAGCAGAGTAAGTCACATTAAAGCCTGGGCCAACTACAGGCCCCTCTCTTGCTCTGAGTCCCATTCAAAACTGTTAATCTTAAAGGCTAATTTGTAAATTAGTAAGAATAGCACATTCCAAAGTGATAGATAGACATCCCTCTGTTTCTGTAGGGCATTGGTTACAGGAACTCCACAGATACAAAAATATGTGGATGCTCAAGTGCCCTATATAAAATGGCATAATATTTGTTTTTTGTTTTTTTTTCCATTTTTTGATTACTATTATTATACCTTAAGTTTTAGGGTACATGTGCACAATGTGCAGGTTAGTTACATATGTATACATGTGCCATGCTGGTGTGCTGCACCCATTAACTCGTCATTTAGCATTAGGTACATCTCCTAATGCTATCCCTCCCTCCTCCCCCCACCCCACAACAGTCCCCAGAGTGTGATGTTCCCCTTCCTGTGTCCATATGTTCTCATTGTTCAATTCCCATCTATGAGTGAGAACATGTGGTATTTGGTTTTTTGTCCTTGCGATAGTTTACTGAGAATGATGATTTCCAATTGCATCCATGTCCCTACAAAGGACATGAACTCATCATTTTTTACGGCTGCATAATATTCCATGGTGTATATGTGCCACATTTTCTTAATCCAGTCTATCATTGTTGGACATTTGGGGTGGTTCCAAGTCTTTGCTATTGTGAATAGTGCCGCAATAAACATACGTGTGCATGTGTCTTTATAGCAGCATGATTTATAGTCCTTTGGGTATATACCCAGTAATGGGATGGCTGGGTCAAATGGTATTTCTAGTTCTAGATCCCTGAGGAATCGCCACACTGACTTCCACAATGGTTAAACTAGTTTACAGTCCCACCAACAGTGTAAAAGTGTTCCTATTTCTCCACATCCTCTCCAGCACCTGTTGTTTCCTGACTTTTTAATGATTGCCATTCTAACTGGTGTGAGATGGTATCTCATTGTGGTTTTGATTTGTATATAATCTACACACATCTTTTTGTATACTTTAAATCATCTCAGAGTTACTTGTTTATTTATTTTTTTGAGACGGAGTCTCACTCTGTCACCCAGGCTGGAGTGCTGTGGCACAATTTCAGCTTACTGCAACCAAGCTGTGGCACAATTTCAGCTTACTGCAACCACCACCTCCCAGATTCAAGCAATTCTCTTGCCTCAGCCTCCTCAGTAGCTGAGATGACAGGTGTGCACCACCACGCCTGGCTAATTTTTGTATTTTTAGTAGAGGTGGGGTTACTTATAATACTTAGTACAATGTAAATGCTATGTAAATGTTTTTATACTAATTGTTTTATAATCTGTATTATTATTGTATTATTTATTTATTTTCCAAATATTTTTAATTTGCTGTTGGTTGAATCCATGAATATGGAACCTACAGATATGGAGGACTGGCTGTATATTGTTTCAAGAATTCAAAGAGATCTCCAAACACTGTGCATCTTTTTTAATAAAAGGAGAAAATATAGCAATTTGTCTTTTACTTTAGAAGAAATGTCTTAATGACCAGATTCCAGAAACATCACTGAAGTGATTAGTTTCTGAATTTCCATGGGATTTATCTCCCGTACTTTCTAGTTTACGTTTATCTTACTAAATCATCTATAGTCATTCTGCTTCTTGCTCATCAGGCCCAATTTTCATGATAATATTAATGTAGCAAAGAAATGAGGTATTCTGGGTGATTTTGTGATAATCCAACTCTAGGAAGACTAGAGTTATGCAAAGAACAGAAGTTAATTTTTTCTAAACAATTTTTGACCGTGTCAGGAAAAAGTAGACTATTCTTCATGTTTTTTTGACAATTTTTAAGGAAAAGAAAAAAGCAATTTCCAAATCAATAAGTGCATACCAGGTACTAGGATCTTTGAAAATTTGCTCTAATAAAAACAATGTTTCCAGAACAGCTCCCGTAGTTGGTGTAATTGCCTTATTAAATTTATAGTAGTACATATTTATTTGCCAATGTCCATCTGCTTTCTTCTGGTGTCTGTTCTCTGCAGATTTCCCAGGCTTAGGGTAGGAAGAGGAAGTTCCAGTGGATAACACTTCGTCCTGTCTTTCATAATAACCTTTATTCCATGAGGGAGGGAACCAATGTGGGGATTCTGTCAGTTGTTGAGTACATCTATGTAAACTATGTAGCCAGAAAATGGGAATATATAACAGGATGGGTCTTCAGAAAAGAGGCCCAGCAGGGTTGAGACTCTAACTTCTTAGAAGAGGACACCTGGCTACTGCTAGTACTTCAAGATTTTGAAGGAAGTAACTTATGGAGCTGGAGTTCAGCCTCTGAGGACAGGTGCTGCCTAGGTGGATTCTGCTGGAAACCATGAAGAGGGTGCAATGAAGCTGATTCTCAAGGAGCTGAAAGAAATTGGAGACTGGCATCAATTGCTGAGGTCAGCAATTGCTGAGGTCAGAGACATTGCTGAGACAATGCTTCCAGTAACAGCAAGTGCACAGAAAAAAAGCAAACTTCTTTTCACTTCTCTCTTAACTATTCAAGTGCCCCCATTTATCAGATCTAACAGAAAGCCAGCTGCACATAAATGTAGTTTGTAGAGTCCTAGCTCCAGAATCACAGAGAATAGCAAAGATTGATATATTTGGGACTCAGAGACAAGTGCTAAATAACTAGAACATCTACTTTGACTATATTTGTAAAATTTGCTTGAGTATGCGTTTTCTCACTGTTGGAATCAATTGTTGATTTTCTAGGTTAATTAATTTCATTGAAACTTTGGTTTCTTGAAAGGCTTTTCTTTGAAAACATTGATTCTAAATAATATTTTATATCCTTTTGATAGGAGTCATATTCATGGGAAACATTTTTGAAGGAAGGGGTTTTAAACCCAGATTAGATATGTGTGTTTATATTTTTCAAATACATTATCTCTGTCAGTATTTTGCTGCTGATGAACATATCAAAATTTTGCTGTTGTTGAACGCACTGAATGATTACCCTGCCTTCTCTCTGTCATCTAATCATTAACTCTCCATAATTCTTCTAGCTAAGTCTAACTTGGAAATTCCTCCTCTACTGCCTTGAGTTCTTTTCCTTGCTCCAACTGGAGTGTGAGTTTAGTCCTATGGTAACTCACTGAGATTAATTTTGTCTACATCTCTATCATTAGATTTTTGACAAGGTTCCTTTGAGCAGGATCTAGGAATTGCCATAATTACCTGAAATCTATATTCTTGAGTGTCACTCATTGGTATGGTGTGTTCATTTGCTGTTGCTCTTGAGAAAGGGCAAAGGCCTGTGCAGGTAGAGCTGCAGGGGCACAACCTTCCATTCCAGCTTCATGCAGGATTCAAGCTGTTGTGTCACTCGAAGTCACCTTTAATTTCATTTTCACTTCTTAAGGTCTAGGATAAGTGTCTTCTGCAAATTTACAAAGCCCAAATTACTTTTTTATTTCTTATTGTGTATTTACTAATTCTATCCTGAGCTCATTGTTTTCTTGTGATGTCTTGTCATACACAGTCAATTAACAATTAACCCTTATTGTTGACTGCATTTAATCATGATCATGAACCCAGAGATACAAGTTTATTAGATACATTATCTCTTCCAAGTTATCAAGTCTTTAATTTTGTCCAATATTTTGTTACTGCAAACATAAATCAATATCTCACTACTCTCTGGGAATTGTCTTCCTACTGCCTTCCATCTGATGACTAAGCCAGTGCCACATATTTTCTTTTTTTTTATTACAAAAGTATCCTACTTTTGCTATAAATGTCTTTTTATTAGTCAGCTGGTCTCTGTGATAGTAACTCATAAATGCTTAAATCTCACTAATGACATATTTGTTTCTTGATTTTATAAAGTCTGTCGTGGACCTAGTAGCTATCTTCCAAGCAGTGACTCACTGATTTGGACAACATTTGCCTTGGTATTTGGAACATACAGTTTCTAGATCAAGGGCAGAGAGTGATGGAGGGTCATGTACTGGCTGTTAAATGTTTCAAAACGGAAGTATCACCCAACACTTCTGCTCACCACTGATGATCCATAAGTAGTCATATAATCTGTCTTAACTAAAAGGGTGTTGGAAAATGTGGGAGAGCACATAGATGTATGGGGGAGCACACCTATATATGGAAAGCAGTAAATTTATAGGCTTACAGGAAAAACAATATTCATAATCATTTTAAAATGTAGTTTAGACACCTCTGTATAGTTAGATTCCTAATTGATAGAAATTTAGGTTGTTTCCAAAGTTCTGCTATTAAAAAATGTTTTGTGAACATTCTTGCTTAAAATTCTTTGTATAACTATTGATGTGTCTCCTTAAGATATATTCTTAGTAACAAAATTCTAGGATAAGAGGCACCTTATTTTCTTATACTATGTGGGATAGATAGTGCTTTGTGCTGTCTATAATGCTGGGTATTTTCAATCTTTTCATATTTGCTAATATGAAAGGTAAATAGCAATTTTCTTTTGTTTTTATTTGCATTTCTTTAATTACAAATATAATTAAATGTTTAATTGTGGCCATTTGTCTTTATGATTTCTTTGTTGTTAAATTTATATGCATTTCCTTTGCCCAAGATTTTGTTCTTAAATGAGAATCTTTGTTATGTTTTAGAATTGGTTCATACGATGACCCCCTGATACCATAGTGAAAGAATTGTGCCTTGCGGCCATAATCTTTTGTTGTTTATATCCCTCTTTTATGTGCAGTTGGAGGCATTAGAATTCTGTCTTAGCTTCACTTTTCTTCCCTTTCCAAGATTCATGAGAAAAAATTAACTATCTATCACTCAGGTTGTCCATGGTCTTAAAGACTGGTACAATTGTAATGGATTATGGGATAAAATAACTGTACCTCATAAGATGTGTAGGAATGGCATGCACTTTTTTTTTGGTTTTCAATATTTTTCCAGCTAAGTTTTATGTGTTTTTTAAGGGACATAGTGTCCATTTGCAATACTAGAAAAAAACTAAATGATTTCAACTATTCATATGTATCTTTTGATGACAATGTTTCATTAATATTAAAGGGTCCTTAGAAACCTAAAAATGCATTGAACACAAGAGAGAACCTATTTTATTTTATTATTATTTGATAAACTAATATCCATATTTAACCCTTACCTACCAAACATACAAAAGTAATATACTTGATATAAAATATTTTATTACTTCTAAAAACTGTATACCTTTGTATAGATAGTTTTTATATTTTCAGATTGCAATTTTACATTCATCAGATTAGTTCATTGAAAGAATCTGGAAGATATACCACACTGCATTGTGAAAGAGGCATTGAAGGGATGATTTGTAATTTGGCAAGAATATCGTATCAGAGTTTTGATACAGAACCCTAGGAACAACAGCAATCAATTTCATTCAACATTATGAGATTTCTTACTCACTGATGAAGTAGATATGACAGAATAATGACTAATGTTAGATGCCTATCACACACATACGGATTCCCCAGCCATAATTCTGTTTCCAAAAGAACCCACTGTACTTTCCTGACGTAATGGATGGTTCTTTCTGTGCCTTGTAGTTCACTTTAATATATATTTTTTTCTTTAAGATTTTGTTGTGATTTCACATGCATTTAATTCTATTATTTAAAAACAATATGGATTTCATATTTTTGGCAAAGTCAAAGACAAAATGTGTGGTTCAATGTAGTTTCCCCATACCTGTTATATTCTGATTGGTATAACGGTCAATCTGATTCTAATATAAATCCCCTGAGAAATTGCATTATAGCAATTCAAGTGAGTACACACAGATTTTCTATGGCTCATTTAGGTACCTCAGTTTCAAATATTATCAAGTAGATAGTGTCATCCATTTACTTTTCTTTTACACGAAAAAAATGCCTATGAGACTTTTATGGATTTTTTTCCTTATAGCATACATTTACCTCCCTTATGTATTACACTTATTTTTGCCAGACATAATTTTGATGGACTTCTTTGTGTATATAAACACATGAATGTTATTTTATTGTGTATTTTTAACCAAGCATAACAGAAAACCAAGCTGGATAAGTTTGTATCTAGGGAAAATGACATTTCCATGTTGTCCATTATAAAACACATATTGATGACCTTTGGGTAATTTGAGTAAGTCACTTTCATAAAAATCACATTATTCTAATTCTGTTAGTCTAGAGGAGAAAATAGAAGTTGTATAGAAGTTTGTGTGTGTGTGTGTGAGAGAGAGAGAGAGAGAGATTATATGATCTTTAAGACCCTTTCAAATGCTAAATTGCAGAATTTCATGATACTATAGTTTTCAAATACTCAAGTCTTTCTAGTGTTGGACTAAGTCACCTTCCCTGGGGTCCATATGCAGGTGATCAATCATGGAAAAGCCTCCTTTTAGACATTGTGAGCATTCTTAGAATTAGAGGCCATGCCAGAAACTGAGGTTTCTTTTACACTTTAACCTGTCTCTTTTCTTTTCTTTTTCTTTCTTTTCTTTCCTGGGTGGTTTTTGTTTATTTTTATTTTTTGACAAGAATTTTGCTGTTTTTGCCCAGGCTGGATCTTGGCATGATCTTGGCTCATGGCAATCTCTGCCTCCCAGGTTTAAGCAATTCTCCTGTCTCAGCCTCCTGAGTAGCTGGGATTACAGGTGTGCTCCACTACGCCCGGCTTATTTTTGTATTTTTAGTAGACACAGGGTTTCATCATGTTGGCCAGTCTAGTATCAAACTCCTGACCTCAGATGATCTACCCACCTCCACCTCCCAAAGTGCTGGGATTACAGGCATGAGCCATCACTCCCAGCCTATCCTGTTACTTATGAAGTTTCTATCTTAGAAAAGTGGCATAGAGTGAAGACGTGATAACGTTATATCTAGGGAAAATGGCATTTCCATATTGTCCAGTATAAAACACATATTTATATTGTTACATTCTGATGGGCCAAAAAGACATGTATGTTTAAGTTCAGATTCATAGGCACAAGGTATTTAATATGTTTCATACTCCCAAAGGATTTCATGCAGTTTGAGAAATACTACCATGAATAAGGGACAAGAGGAATTCTGGAGAAAGGGTGGTGCAAATGCACACCCTTGTCTCCCTCCAGTATGAATTTTGATCATCCACCACCACAGCTATCAATGCTAGCAGGCAGGCGGGGGAATGGCAGGTACGTGGGAACAATTGGCTTTTTGGTTTTTATAAGGGATAGGACTAGAGCTCAGGAGTCAGTTCTATTCTAGGCCTGACTAAATCTGGGAATAAAGCTCTGAGGTAAACTTCAGAACTCGGTGGGTCTTGGAAAAAAACCTGGCCTGTGTAGATTCACCGACACCTAAGAGTTAGGGTAGCTCTATCTTGCATGAGTGGTCATAGGAGGAGGACATGGTAGTCTCCTTAGACCCTAAGGATTTACACAGTAGGGAAACAGATGGCTTTAACCCATCTATACTGTGAGGCATGCAGACCACTGGTTTGCAGCTGAAGAAAGAGATTTCTTCCTGGTTTCAGAGAATGATGATTTATGAGCTGTCAGTTTGCCAGCTTCCAGAGGCAGAGAGTAGGAAGCCAAACAAGGAGAAAAAGGAAAGGAAGCAGATTAAGAAGTTTTGTTATTTTTGTCTTCTTAGCTTGCAGATAAGACGAATACTAAATATACCCAATACTTTCAATGTAAAGCATTGCAGCAGCTTGACCTCAGGGTGACTGGAACCATGTGTATACAAAGAAAAAAAAAGCCCACAGAAGAGGTGGCTTTTGTTAAAATGGAAAACATGGAGGAGAAATGAGGAACTTTAACACAAAATAATTGGACACATAAAGGCATAAGATGGCATGAAAGACTACCTTAGATAAGACTACCTTAGATTCTGAAATACTTATGTGTGACAGGATACAAGGTCTGGGATGTTTTGGAAGATAATCCAATTGGCTTAGAAGGTAGTAGTTTGACACAGAAATGACATCGAATTGGCCATTTGCTGGCAGTTGCTGAAGACAGGTAATTAATGGTACATGGAAAAGGGTGTGTTATTAGGATTCTTTTAATTTATGTACAACTTTGGAATTTTCCATGACAATACATTTATAAATTATCTTGAAAGATGAGGATGGAATAATTACTATTGAGGATCAATTTAATGGCCTGTAAGATCAAACAGAAGAAACAGCTAAGATTTCAGAGCAAAAATACAAAGTCACTGAAATTATAAAGAAAAAGATTAGAGGCTTAGGAAAGTGTTAGATAATAGAAATCCAATAAATGGAATACTATAACTGAAGAAATGGAAAAGGCAGTTTTCTCTGGTTTGCAGAATTATTTTAGTTTGTTAATTGAAAGGGTTTACTAAGTTCCAGGAAGGACTGATGGAAAAAGACACATTTAGGCAAATCCTCCTGAAGTTTCTGATTCAGAATATAAAGAAAATTTTTATGAGTTTTCAAACAAAAAGTTACACACACAAAAAAAATTTCAACTTTCATGAGATTTCTTGTCTTTAATGCTAGAAGAGAAAAGCACAGTGTAAAAACATCTGCTGACTACTGAAAGAAAAGCACTGCAACTCAAACATCCATCCCGCACATGGATGAAATAACATTCACCTGTCAGGGTAAGAAGATGTAAGAACTGAGAGGGGTGGAGCAAGATGGCCAAACATAAGTCTCCACTCAACATACCCCCTACAGCAACACCAAATTTAACAGGTCTGTACACATGAAAAGCACCTTCATAAGGACCAAAGAATCAGGTAAGCATGACAGTAGGCAGTTTTAACTTCATATTGCTGAATGATTCACTGAAGAGGGTAGGAAAGACAGTCTTAAATTGCAGATGTCACCCCTCCCCTGTCCCCTCAGAAGTGGCTGCCTGGTGTGGAGAGAGTCCGTGCACTTGGAGGAGGGAAAGTGAAGAGATTGTGAGACTTTGTGTAGAAACTCAGTGCTGTCCTGCCACTGTGGAAAGCAAAATCAGGCCGAACTCAGCTGACATCCACCCATAGAGGGAGTGTTTATATTAGTCTTACCCATCAGGGAATTGCCCATCCTACTGGTCAGAGCTTGATATTCTCCAGGGCTTGCCACAGAGGGCTATGCACTTTGGGGTTCTAAATAAACTTGAAAGGTAGTCTAGGCCACAAGGACTGCAACTCCTAGGCAAGTCCCAGTGCTGTGCTGAGCTCAGAGCCACTGGACTTGGGGGACACAACAACCTAGTGAGACACTGGCTGAGTAGGGAAGGGAGTGCTTGTGCCACTGCTCCCCAACCCCAGGCAACATAGCTCACAGCAAGGAAAATGCCTCCTGCCTTCTCCTTGAGGAGAGAAGAGGGAAGAATAAAGAGGATTTGTCTTGCAGCTTGATACCAGTTCAGCCACAGTAGGACTGGTCACTGGGCAGTCATGACGCTACCATACCAGGCTCTAGCTCTTAGATGACATTTCTAGACACACCCTGGGCCAGAAGGGAACTCATTGCCTTGAATAAAAGGACCCATTCCTGTCAGGATGCATCACCTTCTGACTAAAGCACCCTTGGGCTCCGAATAAACAGCAGTGATACCCAGATACTACATTAAGGATTTTGGGTGAGACTCTGAGCCTTGCTGGCTTTAGGTGAGACTCATCACATTCCTAGATGTGGTGGCTACAAAGCAAGACACCTTCCACTTGAGAAAAGTAGAGGGGAAAGTAAAGGGGACTTTGTCTTGCACCTCAGCCACAGGGAGGTAGAACACCAAGTGAGCTCTTAGGTTCCCTGATTCGAGGCTTTGCCTCTTGGATGACATTTCTGAACCTGCCCTGGGCCTGAGGGGAGCCAACTGCACTGTAGGGTGAGTCTCAGGCCTGACAGCATTCACCACAAGCTGACTGAAGAGCCCTTGGGACTTAAGTGGACACTGGCAGTAGCTGTGCAGCACTCCCCATGAGCCTATGGTAGCAGTAACATGGGGTGAGTATCCTCTGTGGAAAGGGGAGGAAAGAGTGGGAAGGATTTTGTCTTTTGGTTGGAGTGCCAGGTTAGCCACAGTAGTATGGAGTACCAAGTAGATTTTTATGTGTTTTGACTCTAGTCTCTGGCTCCCAGACAGCACCTCTGGACCCACCCAGGGCCTAGGGAAATGCACCATCCTGAAGGGAAGAACACAAGCATCGCTGGCTTTGCCACCTTCTGATTGTAGAGCACTAGAACCTTGAGTGAACATAGGTGGTAACCACAAAGTTATTACAGTGGGCCTTAAGTGAGACCCAGTGCTATATTTTATGTCTAAGCCAGTGCAGTTCCAGTGCTGGTGGCCACAGGGATGTTTGGATCACTGCACCAATAGCTCCAGGCAGCTTAGCAAAGAGAGAAACTCCATTCACTGGGGGAAAAGTAAGAGAACTGAAATCTCTGCCTGGTAATCCAAGGGATTATTCTGGATCTTATCTAAGACCACTAAAGCAGTACATCTTTTAGTTTGCAAGAACCACAGCATTACTAGGCTTGGGGTACCCCCTTAAGAAGATACAACTTAGATCACAAAACTCAAGTCCCTTCAAATACCTAGAAAGTCTTCTCAAGAAGGATGGGTACAAACAAGCCCAGGTTGTAAGGACTAAAATAAATACCTGATCTTTAATGCCCAGGCACTGACAAACATCCACAAACATCAAGACCATCCAGGAAAATATGACCTCTCTAAATGAAATAAATAAGGAATCAGGAAACAATCCTGGGGAAACAGAGATATGTGTGCTTTTAGACAAGAATTCAAAATAGCTGTGTTGAGCAAACTCAAGATAACACAGAGAAGAAATTCAGAATTCTGTTAGATAAATTTAACAGGGAGATTGAAATAATTAAGAATCAAGCAGAAATTCTGACATTTAAAAATGTAATTGACATATGTAAGAATGAATGAGAGTCTCTTAATTCAGAATTCATCAAGCAGAAAGAATTAGTGAGCTTGAAGACAAACTACTTGAACATACAATCAGAGAACACAAAAGAAAGAAATAGAAAAGAATGAAGCACACCTACGAGATCTAGGAAATAGCCTCAAAAGGACAAATCTAAGAGCAATTGGTTTAAAGTGGAAATAGAAAAAAAGATAGGGGTAGAAATCTTATTCAAAGGGATAATCACAGAGAACTTCCCAAACCTGGAGAAATATATTGATATTCAAGTAGAAAAGGTTATAGAACACCAAACAGATTTAACCCACAGAAGACTATATCAAAGCATTTAATTATCAAACTTTCAAAGGTCAATGAAAAATAAATGCTTCTAAAAGTGGCAAGAGAAAAGAAACCAATATCATACAATAGAGCTATAGTACATCTGGCAGCAGACTTTGCAGTGGAAATCTTACAAGCTAGGAGAGAGTGGCATGACATATTTAAAGTACTGAAGGAAAAAAACTTTTACCCTAGAAGAGTATATCCAGTGAAAATATCATTTAAACATGAAGGAGAAATAAAGACTTTCCAGAGAAACAAAAGCTAAGAAATTTCCTCAACCAGATCTGTCCTACAAGAAATGCTTTAAAGGAAGTTCTTCAGTCACAAAGAAGAGGACATTAATGAGCAATAAATCAGCTGAAGGTATAAAACTCACTGGTAATAGTAAGTACACAGAAAAACACAGAACATTATAACACTGTAATTGTGGTGTGTAAACTACTTTTATTATAAGTAGAAAAACTAAAAGATTAACTGATGATAATAGATACAGCTTTTCAAGACATACACAGAACAAGATATAAACAGAAATGATAAAATGTTAAAAAGGGGACAAAGCTAAAGTGTTGACTTTTTATTACTTTTTTCTTGTTTCTTTGTTTATGCAATCAGTGTCAAATCATCATGAGTTTAAAATAGTGGGCTAAAAGATAGCATTTGCAAGCCTCATGGTAACCTCAAATCAAAAAATGTACACTGGATACACAAAATATAAAAAGCAAGAAATTATACCACCAGAGAAAATTACCATCACTTAAAAAAAAAAAAAAAGACAGGAAAAAGGGAAAGCAGGAAGAGAAGACCACAAACCTACCAGAAAACAAGAAACAAAATAACAGGAGTAAGTACTTACTTATCAATAATAACATGAAATGCAAATTGACTAAAATCTTCAATAAAAAGACATAGAGTGGCTGAATGGATTAAAAAACCACACCCAGTGATCTGTTGCCTACAAGAAGCATACTTCATGTATAAAGACACACATAGACTGAAAATAATGGCATGGAAAAAGATATATCATGGTAGTGGGAACTAAAAAAAAAGGGCGGGATTCACTATACTTATATCAAACAAAAACTATAATTAGAGACAAAGAAAGTCACCATATAATGTTAAAGGAATCAATTCAGCAAGAGGATATAACAATTTTAAATATATTTATACATCCAACACTGGAGCACACTGATATATAAAGCAAATATTATTAAAGTTAGAGAGATAGACTACAGTACAATAGTAGCTAGAGACTTCAGCACTTCATTTTTGCCATTGGACAGATCTTCCAGAGAGAAAATCAACAAAGAAACATCAGACTTAATCTGCACTGTAGACCAAATGGACCTAATAGATATTTACAGAACATTTTTTCCAATAGCTTCAGAATAGATATTCTTCTCCTCAGCACATGAATCATTCTCAAGCATGGACCATATGTTAAAGCAAAAAACAAGCCTTAAAAGTTCCCCAAAATTGATGTAATATCAAGCGCCGTCTCTGACCACAATGGAATAAAACTACAAATTAATAAGAAGAGGAATTTTGGAAAATATACAAATACATTGAAGTTAAATAATATGCTCCTGAATGAATAGTGAGTGAATGGAGAAATTAAGAAGTAAATTGAAAAATTTCTTGAAACAAATAATAATGGAAACAAAACATATCAAAACCTATGAGATACAGTGAATGCAGTACTAAGAGGGAAGTTTATAGCTATAAGGGGGTACATCAAAGAAGAAGAAAATTTTGAAATAAATAACTTAAGGATGCCTCTTAAAGAACTGGAAAACAAGAGCAAACCAAACCCAAAATTAGTAGAAGAAAGGAAATAATTAATATTAGAGCAAAAATAAATGAAATTGAAAAGAAAACAATACAAAAGATCCACAAAATGAAAGTTGGTTTTTAGAAAAGATAGACAAAATTGACAAACATTTAGCCAGACTAAGAAAAAAAAAAAGAGAAGACGCAGATCAATAAAATCAGATATGAAAAAGGAGACATCACAACTGATAACACAGAAATTCACATGATCAGTACCGGCTTTTATGAGCAACTATATGCCCATAAATTGGAAAATCTAGAAGAAATGAAAGAATTCATAGACACATAAAACCTACCATTACTGAACCATGAAGAACTCCAAAACCTGAATAGACTAAAAACAAGCACCAAGATTGAAGCCATAATTAAAAGCCTCCAAGTAAAGAAAAGCCTGGAACCCAATGGCTTCACTGCTAAATTCTATGAAACATTTAAAGAAAAACTAATATCAACTACTACTCAAACTATTCCAAAAAATAGAGGAGGAAGGAATACTTCCAAATGCATTCTACAAAGCCAGTATTATCCCGATACCAAAGCCAGAGAATGACACATTAAAAAAAAAGAAAACTCCAGGCAAAAATCCCTGATTGTTATTGATGGAAAAATTCTCAACAAAATACTAGCAAACCAAATGCAACAACAAAATGAAACTAGACCACCCTCTCTGGCCACATACAAAAATCAAGTTAAAATGGATTAAAGACTTAAATCTAAGACCTCAAACTATGAAACTACCAGCAGAAAACCTTGGAGAAACTCTCCAGGACGTTGGATTGGAAAAGATTTCCTGAGTAAATAAATACCCCACACGCATAGGCAACAAAGGCAAAGATGAACAAATGGGATCACATAAAGTTAAAAAGTTTCTGCACAGTGGCCGGGCATGGTGGCTCATGTCTGTAATCCCAGTACTTTCGGAGGCTGCGGCGGGTAGATTACAAGATCAGGAGATCGAGACCATCCTGGCTAACACGGTGAAACCCCATCGCTACTAAAAATAAAAAAAATTAGCTGGGCGTGGTGGCAGGTGCCTGTAGTCCCAGCTACTTGGGAGGTTGAGGCAGGAGAACGGCGTGAACCTGGGAGGTGGAGCTTGCAGTGAGCCCAGATGGTGCCACTGCCCTCCAGCCTGGGCAACAGAGTGAGTCTCCATCTCACACACACAAAAAAAGTTTCTGCACAGCAAAGGATACAATCAATAAAGTGGTAAGACAACTCAAAAATGGGAGAAAACATTTGCAAACTATCCATCTGACAAGGGATTAACAACTAGAATATATAAGGAGCTCAAAGAACTTTATAAGAAATAATCTAATAATTTGATTTAAAATGGGTAAATAATACAAATAGATGTTTCTCAAAAGAAGATATAGAAATGACAAACAGGTATATGAAAAGGTGCTCAACATCATTGATCATCAGAGAAATGCAAATCAAAACTACAATGAGATATCATGTCACCCTGGTTTAAATGGCTTTTATCCAAACACCAAGCAGTAACAAATGCTGGAAAGGATGTGGAGAACAGGAAACCGTGTATACTGTTGGTGGGAGTATAAACTAGTACAACCACTATGGAGAACAGTTTGAATGTTCCTCGAAAAAGTAAAAATAGAGTTACTATATGATGTGACAATGACACTGCTGGGTATATACTCAAAAGAAAGGAAACCAGTATATCAAAGAGATATTTGTACTGCCATGTTTATTGCAGCATTATTAACAACAGCCAAGATTTGGAAGCAATCTTAATGTCCATCAGAAAATGAATGGATAAAGAAAATGTGGAACATATACATAATAGAACACTATTCAGCCATAAAAAAGAATGAGATCCTATCCTATGCAAGAATATGGATGGAACTGGAGATCATTCTGTTAAGTGAAATAAGCCAGATATGGAAAGACAAACTTCACATTCTCATTCACTTCTGCGTGCTAAAAATTAAGACCATTGAACTCATGAAGATAAAGAGTAGAAGGAGGGTTACCAGAGGCTGGGAAGGGCAACATGGGAGTTTGGGGGAGAGTGGCAATGGTTAACGGGTACAAAAAAAAATAGAATAAGACCTAGTATTTGATAGAAAAAAAGGGTATCTACAGTCAATAATAATTTAATTGTACACTTAAAAATAACTAAAATAGTATAATCGGATTGTTTGTAACACGAAGGATAAATGCTTGAGGTGATGGATACCCCATTTACTTTGGTCATTATGCATTACAGGCCTGTATCAAACGATCTCAAATAACCCATAAATATGTACACCTACTACGTACACACAAAAATTAAAAGTAACAACATTTTTCTAAAAATTGAAAAAATAAACCCCTCAGAGAATATAAGGCCAACATAAACCATATGAAGAAAATACTTGAGCAAGGATTCCAAGCAAACGAATACATGAATCACAACAGAGGCCTCAGGAGCATGAAAGACAGAGTAGAAAGGAAACATTAATAGGTTAAATGAAGATTCTGAAAGTCAAGGAGCCATAGTGCAAAGAAAATCTATTCAGTGAATCCAAGGTTTTGGTCTGCGAAAAGGGGAAGATGTAAGAGCCTGCAAAGTTCTTTTCTGACATTGGGTTGGGGTCAGGGAAAGTATTGACACCCCAAGTCTCTTCCTGAATTGGGGAGAAATAGTTAACATTTCATTTTCAAATAAGAGTAGAGATATGTGTTCTTGACTGTCCTCAGAATGAGGATATAACTAATCTGGAAAGTCATAAATCTCCAGATTAACAAGAGGAGGCTGTGTAATAACTCTATCAAATTGCGTAATAACGCTATAAAAAAGGAGTAACCCCATCAGATAAATAAGAAACATAAGTGAGATCAAGAAATAAAATTAAATCTAACATTTGCTATGCTAAATGTGAATAATCTAAATGTTTCTGCTAAAACATAGAGACAAGGAGAATGGTTAGAAAATATTCATTGAAAATGAAGACATTTAGAAGAAAGTAATTAGCAAACTATGAAAATAAAAACGAGAAATAGGAAAATTCAAAAATCAAAAGGAAAACAAAAGTAAAAATAATTACATGCAAGTTATATTTTTAAGGAAAAAAACATTAAAAAACTGAATAGTTTAAAAGGACATTATGCAGTGACAAAAGAAAAAAACTAGACATCATTCTTATATATTTGTGTATTAAAAAAAAATAGAACAGGTAGGCCAGGCATGGTGGCTCATGCCTGTAATCCTAGCCCTTTGGAAGGCCAAGGTTGGAGGTATGCTTGAGCCCAGGAGTTTGAGACCAACCTGAGCAACATAGTGGGATGCCATCAATACTAAACATAAAATAAAAATTTAGTGGGGCATGGTGGCACACACCTGTGGTCTCAGCTACACAGGAGGATGGGGTGGGAGGATCACTTAAGCCTGGAAAGTCAAGGCTGCTGTGAGCCGTGATCATGCCACTTCACTCCAGACTAGGCATCAGAGTGAGACCCTGCCTCAAAAAAAAAAAAAAAAAAAAAATGAGAAAGAGAACAGCTAAATTTATTTATATAAATAATGTGAAATTGTGAAATAAACATAGTGCTGCTAATGTACTGAGAGATACTGAAAAAACTTTTTCAGAATTGTTAAGATCTAGATAAAAAAGGAAGATTATGATTATCAATAAACAAACGATTACATAGAGATCATATGGATTGTGTTTTGGACATAACGTAAGAATATATATTGAGAGAGGGTGTGAGAGATCTGCATCCTATGGAAAGAATGTAAAACCTATTTCTTCATGGAAATTTTCAAAAAAGTACATTTTGTGACTGGTTGCAAAACAAATCAAAACAAACTTTTAAAAGTATTTTACAATTAGCATTTTATAATTATAAATAAAGAAATAATAGTAAAATATTTAAATACCTAAGTATTAAGAACTAATAGTCTCATTTAAATCTTAAGGAAGGAACAAACACTTAAATATATATTTTTAAATGATCAAATAAAGTTTTTGAGAGCAAATAAAAAGCAATTGGGGAAAAATATGCGTTTCATACTCAAACATTTGGACATTGTTATAATTTAATTTCACTATAATCATACAGAATTTATAGTTTTAAATTCATTTATTTATTTGCTCAACAAATATTCATTGAGCCCCTCTGGGATGTAAGACACCTTTCTCAGTATTGAGGATGTGGCAGTGAGTAAGATCTCCATGCTCCTTGGGCTTTTATTTTAGTTAGGAAAAAATACAGTAAAAATTAACAGAAAATATTCAAGTTTATAAAATAAAAATAAGGCAAGGGATAGATATGGGGCAGAATTATAAATTCAGCAGATACTATTAAAGATAATGGTGACTAGCAAAGGATCACAGGACTAATTTTGACAAATTGACTAAAGGAAGGACAAGCTAAAGCAAGTGGGAAAAGAAGGTGAAATTAATTAAAGAATAAAAATGCAAATAGGAAAATATAATCACATTAGGATGGAAAAGAATATTCAATGATACATGCAAAGTTTTAACTTTTTTAACTTAGTGATGGTGGGGCATGCAAATATACATACGGTGTTAACGTTTCCAGTAAAGAGAACATGTATATGAGTGTGTATGAATGTATGTGTGTTTGTGAGTGCCCACATGTCAAAATGGACAAGGATTTCCATAAGAAATTGGTTTTAGACTCACTGATCAGGCCAAGGAAAGAGACTCTTCTTACTTTAAGAAAATATCTTAAAAAATGAGGATGATGAGTAAAAACAGTGACAGCATCAATAAACTGCCATTTTTGTGGATGAAGTGGTTTTAGTTAATTACATCTACTATTTCATCTCTGTAATATTGTATACCTCCTATTTTGCATGTAAGCAAACTGAGCCTCAGAGAGTTAACTTTCTAAGTCTCAGTTTCATCTAAGAAGCAGTAGATTAATATTCACTATTCACCATGGGGCTGTTGTAGTAAGAATATGCTAAATTAGTCTTCCATATCTCAGTGGCACTACACAACTAAGTGGTACTTTCCATGCATGCTGCACAGGCACCGTGAGTTGGTTGAATGCTCTGTACCATGCAATCACAGAGCAACTTCAGCTAATGGGGACTCCAGCATCTTGGCACGCTCATTGGCTGGAGCACAAGTGAGCATGGAGCTTCCACTCATAAACCCTTTGGCTTGCTAGCCACAACTGATCACCTAGTTTTACGTAAGTGCAAGGGGTAGCTGGAAGTAGAGGTTCCAAGAAGGTGCAGAAAGCTATCTATTAGTGAGCACTAATAATGTATGTTAGTGTTTAACAAGAAGTTGCTGGTAAAGCATTTTGTGCAGAGGCTATCACATAGAAAATTTTCCAATAAAAGAAATATACTATTACAGTTATAAATCCCATTAGAATAAGAATTACGTAACTCCTTCAAATCAAAAGACATATATTTGAAAATGTGATAGCAATAAAATATTATCAAAAATTAGGAAGGTGGGTCCATAGGAACTGAATATATATTTTTAAAAATGGAAATTGAAGGAGAAAGAAAGACGTCACAGTTTTTGCTTATTGATAGTAGGTAAATGTACTTCACAAAAGTGTATACATTTTGCATAGGTTTATGTAAGATAGCAAATTTCTGGTCCGACAGAATCAGAATGTTTCTCTTTGTCCGCTTGTGAAGAGCTCAGAAGAGCAGCACAGATGAAAACATAGAGAAAAGTCTCAAGGAAAGAAATTAAATAAAAAATTTTAGATAACAAAATTGCTTTTTACAGCTACAGAAGCAATTAATGAAAAGCATATGTTACAGAAACAAAAGTAAAAAAAAAAAGTGAGAAAAAATGAACTACCCATAAAATCTTTCTGTAGAGACAGGGCAAAGTGATTAGAGATGTACTAGAAAGCAAGGACAAATGCCACAGATTTATATCTGAATGTATAGGACTAAAACAAGATGGTGGGAAGTTTTAAGGAGAAACAGCTGGGTTAGAATGGCAACAAACAAGCAATTTTAGAAAATTCAGTTCCTTATGGAACTCTTTCAAACACAAAAATTAGACTTTTTTTCTGTCTGTTTTTACCAGACACAGGTAGAGATTTAATGAGAGAATGGGGATATTAGTCAGAGTGAAGAGCCAATTTAATAAAAGATGTTGCAGCTTGGGAGTTGAGAGATAGGATGAAGCTGTGGAGAGGAGCCACCTGTGGGCCCATAAGGCCCTGGCCGCCCTTTGAAGCGCCACATAAATCTGGAAGTCTGCCAGCACCAACCTTTGGCTGCCTTCTTCAGTAGCACGTGGGGGGAAAGGTGAAATGTTCAGCACAAGAATGCAGGGCCTATTAGATGAGGTATGTCAGTGATATTTAATAAAAGTGATAGGAAAGGATATTAGAATCTGGAAGTGGAGTTCATTTGCATCTGCAAGCAGGGATTACAGATTTTCCTAGAACTTTCCTTATTAAGGCTGGAGGCACGATAGGGGATTGCCACAGAAGGTGCAGTTCTTTAGTGAACAATATGGTTTGGCTCTGTGTCCTCACCCAAATCTCATCTGGAATTGTAATCCTCAAGTGTTGAGGCAGGAATCTGGTGGCATGTATTTGGATTATGGGAGTGGTTTCCTCCATTCTGTTCTTAAGATTTCTCATGAGATCTGACAATTTAAAAGTGTGGCACTTCAATTTGCTGTTTCTCTCCTGTTGCCGTGTAAGATGTGCCTTGCTTCCCCTTTGGCCATAATTGTAAGTTTCCTGAGGCCTCTGCAGCCATGCAGAACTATGAGTCAATTAAAGCTCTTTTCTTTATACATTACCCAGTCTTGGGTATGTCTTTGTAGCAGTGTGAATTGGACTAATACAGATGCACTGATACCACAGTAAGACACTAACTTTTAATGAGCAATTATGTCCCAGGCATGATTCTAAACATTTCCTGTACATCATCTGATTTAATCCTTACACTACAGGACATCTTGTATTCCTGTATGTATTATGGAATATAATTACAATTTGGAAGATCGCACACTTCACGAGAAGAAAGAGAGCTTGGCATGATTGATATAGAATTGTTTTTAGGTACGATGTTTTATGTTTTAATATTAAAGCAGAAAATAATTGAAGACAATGACTACTCAGGTTCAATTTCTACCAGGTATTACTGTAATATAAGAAAGTGTTTTGCTAAATGGAACATTTTAAAACAAAAACCAAGCCATGAAAAGAACATTATAAGGATAGTTAATCCTAAGGAACTGAAAATTGTGGGAAGGCAGAAAATTATTGCTTAGGAAAATATAAAGCATGCTTGTAGGTAAATGAGAAAATACCAGTTTTGAAGATGGAGTT
Organism: Pongo pygmaeus; assembly: GCF_028885625.2. NCBI lineage: Eukaryota > Metazoa > Chordata > Mammalia > Primates > Hominidae > Pongo > Pongo pygmaeus. The sequence goes on along the minus strand of NC_072379.2, from coordinate 108,827,925 downwards.
ATTAAAATATATTTATAAGGTAACAATAATAAATTAATGGCTACTATTTACTGAGTAACTACTGTGTGTCTGTCACTGCTGTAATATTTTTATATGGGCTATTTTATTTAATCTTCAAAATATCCCTGCTAGGCAGGTGATTTTAGAGGGACTTGAATAAAACAAAGGTTCATATGTGATGCCTTACATTCTGAGCTGTGGGTAAGCGTAAAATGAGTTTCAGGTTGAGAGGGATAGTCTCAAACTAAATCAAGAATATAGAGAAGAGATGATACCATGACATGCAGCATCCAACTGTGCTACTTTAAGACTTTTAAAGGCTTTTAAAGCCAGTTATCTAAGATCATGGAGGAAATGTCTAAAATTATAGTTATGGAAAAATTATTTGATTTTATTTCAAAAAAAAAACAGGAATGAAGAACTAATACTTTCAAAATGTAGACTCTAGGCTGGGTGTGGTGGCTTACGCCTGTAATCGCAACACTTTGGGAGGCCGAGGCAGGTGGATCACCTGAGGTCTGGACTTTGAGACCAGCCTGGCCAACGCGGTGAAACCCTGGCTCCACTAAAAAAAAACAAAACAAAAAAAAAAACAAAGATTAGCCTGGCATGGTGGTGGAATGCCTGTAATCCCAGCTACTCAGGAGGCTGAGGCAAATGAATTGCTTGAACCTGGGAGGTGGAGATTGCAGTGAACCAAAATAGTGCCATTGCACTCCAGCCTGGGCAACGAGTGAAACTCCATCTCAAAAAAAAGATATATACATATATATACGTATATATATATATATACACATATATATACATATATATACACATATATATACGTGTATATATATATATATACACGTATATATATAGACACTGTTTCCAGTAGCAAAAATATATAAACCTATGAATATGCAATGGACTCTACAGAAGAGTCCAACAGTCCAAAAAGCAAAAACACATTATGTAATAAATTTGGATGATATCTATTATGGCAAAGTAATAAAAACAGTTCTATGTTGAGTTAATTAGAAATTACTGAGCAATATTTGAAGGATTTGTATGGATCTTTGTTGGAGACTCATTTCTATGTATTACATGTAAACAAATTTAATAACTACTTGTGAGGATCAAGTAAATGATGGACATGGGAGAAATCTGAAAGGATATTAAAGTACTAAACAGATGTAATTTTAATCCCTCTCTTTAGTGAATCAGTCATTTGATCAGCTATTGTGATAGTTTTCTCTTTTAAATCAGCTCTGATCTACATTTAAAGGGACCAAGAGATATGGAGCTGTGTGTGTGTGTGTGTGTGTGTGTGTGTAAGAGAGAAAGTGTGAGAGAGTGAGAAAGAGTTAGAAGGCCAGGAATATGAGGTCAAACTCCACTAACTAATTGTGGAAACTTTGTAATTACTTATGCTTGGTCATCCTCAGTAAGCCTCAGTTCCCTCAACTATAAAGTGAAGAATAGGAGATGAGCTTAGGTATAATGATTGTTTTGAAGACTAAATGAGATTATAAAGCATTAACTTCAGTGCCTTGTATTTTAAATTTATTCACACATCAGACATATTCTTATATTGTATTATATTGTATCTTTATAAGTTTATATTTACGTATTGTATTAGCATATTGTATCTTTATAAGTTTATATTTACAGATGACACATTTATTACAAGTAAGACAAGAATTTCCTTAAAAATTGAAATAGTGAAGTAATATGTGCTGGAATAAAGGTTTCTGTTCAAAACAAAATTCACTGAGTACCTTCTAGTAGGTTCTTACCGTATCTTCCATTCTGGCTGGGGATGAGAATAAATATTGCTATAGTAAACAAAAGTAATATTTGATAAATATAAAGTCTGAGAGATGAAGTGGTTACAATATTGACAGAAAATGAATCTTTTTTCTTTTTAGAGATTAAGGGAAGGCTTGATAGAGAAGTTGATGTTTAAGTTGGCTTTGAAGGGAGTATCAAAATTTTATTTTATTTTGTTTTATGAGACAAGGTCTCACTCCGTCACCCAGGCTGGAGTGCAGTGGCACCATCTCAGCTCACTGCAGCTTCCACCTCCTGGACTCAAGCAATCCTCCCTCCTCAGCCTCCTGAGTAACTGGGACTACAGGCAAGTGCCACCATGCCTGGCTAATTTTTGCATTTTCTATAGAGACGGGGTTTCGTCATGTTGTCTAGGCTATTCTCCAACTTCTGGGCTCAAGCAATCCACCTGCCTTGACCTACCAAAGTGCTGGGGTAACAGGTGTCAGCCACTGTGTCTGGCCTATTTATATGTATTTTAGGATAGAGATGTGTGTGTGTGTGTGTGTGTGTATCTATGTGATGCAATTTTAGAAAAGGATTATCCAAAGAAGAAATGTGGGAGTGTGGAACGTTATCAGGGAATGGCACTAACTTGGTAAAATAATTAGTATCTTGCTAACTCTAGAATTTATTTTCTTTCTTTGCTTTCCTTCTTACTCCAACTTCTCTATTTTTATTCTTCACAAAATTTAAATATACAGTAATCCATAAAGCTATACAATCCGTCACTCAGATCATTTTTGCCATATTTTCACAAGATTTTTAAAAATAAAACACTATAAATAAAATCGAAGAAACTCTATTCCTCTGTCATATCTCTCTCTTCCTCCCCAGGATTAATTGCTATAGTAAAATTGGGAGTGAGTCCTTCCTGTCCATGTGTTTAAACCTTTACCATATATATGTAATATTCATAAATAATGTACAGTGTCATCTAATCTTTGTTAAACTGATATCAATATCTTATCATACTGTTATCTTTTTTTAGTCATCATTGGGTTTCTGAGTTGTATTCAAGTCGACACATTTCTTTTTTTTTCTTTTTGGTTGCCTAGGCTGAACTCCTGAGCTCGGGCAATCTGCCTGTCTTGGCCTCCCAAGGTGCTGGGATTGCAGGTGTGAGCCACCACGGCCAGCCAAGGGATACCAGTTTTAATTCTGTATGCTGTGCATGAGAGTTCTAGTTGCTCCACTGCCTCACCAACACTTGGTATTGTCAGTCTGTTTTTAATTTTAGCTATTCTATGATATTTAGTGGTTCTAATTTTAATTTACCTAATGACTAATGAAGTAATTTTTCACATATTTAATGATTATTTGAAAACCTTCTTTTGTAGTGTACCTGTTAATGACTTTTGTCAGCTTTTCTATTGTGATATATGTATTTTTTCTTGATTAGTAGGACTTTTATAACTATTCTGGGTAGGGATACTTTGAGATTATATGTATTGTAAATATCTTCTCCCATCAGGTGGTTTGCTACTTTCCCTCTGTTTGTGGTGTCTTGATAACCAAAAGTCGCTAATTTATTAAAGTTTAATTTATTTATTTAAAAAAAAAAGTTGACACATTTAGATTCAGTTCACTCACTTTAAAATCTAATTTGTCTATAACCTCTCTAATAAGACTTCCGGAACGTGTTTTCTGCTGGAACTGCTCTTTTCAATGTCAGCAATTATCCCATTCCTAAATTCAATGGACACTTTCTTTTCTAATATTCAATTTATCAGCAGAACTGGATTCAGGTGACTTCTCTCTCCTCAATGAAGCAAGTTCTTTTGGATTATGTGAAACAATATTCTCCTGGTTTCACTGTACCTCTTTGAACGACTTTCAGTTTCTTGTGCTACCTGCTGTCACCCAGATTCTAAATATTGAAGTTCCTCAGGGCTTGATCCCAGGTTCTTTTGGAAAAAAAAAAAATTAAAAATCAAGGTACTTACCTCACAGTCTTTTCCTTATCTGCTTCCATCACTTTAATAGCCTCTCTAGCTGGTGATTCCCAAATCTAGATGCCTCCGGTTTTGGCTGTTTCCAAGGTTCATATGTTTTCTTCTTTTTGTTTTCTTCATTGGGATATCTCTAGATTATCCTTGATTTCTCTCTCTCCTTCATAGCCTTCTCCTCTCTCATTCTACCATCGAATGCACTGATATTTGACTTAGAAATATTTCAAGATATGATGCAAATCTTCCCTTTGCAAAGGTTTTGGTATCCATCACTATCATCCTAGTCTAGGCTGACACCATCTTTCGCCTAAAGTTTTTGAAATTACCTCCTACCTTATCCCCGGATTCTTCTCTTGCCTTTCCAAACCATTCCCCACCATAAGACACGGTGTTTTTTTTTTTTTATGTAGATTTGATTATATTACTCTACGGCTGAAATTATTTTAAAAGTTTCCTATTATTCTTGGAATAACATTTAATATCCTTATGTCCTACAAAGTCCTGAATGATCTGGCCTCCCCTCCCCTTAAGTCTTTAATTGTACAAATCTCTGCCTCTCTGTCTTGCTCATTACTTTCCCATTGTAGTACCAGCCTCAAAAAGTTCTTTAAAAAAATTTCCCCTTCACTGATACATAATATTTTACATAATTAGGGGCACATGTGGGTATTTGTTACATGCATAGAATGTGTAAGTCAAAGTATTTGAGGTATTCATCACCTTGAGTATTTATTATTTCTATTTGTTGGTAATGTTTCAAATCCTCTTTTCTATCCACTTTTAAATATACAACATACAACATACTGTTGCTAAATATAATCACCCTAGTCTGCTGTCAAACATTACAATTTATTTTTTCTGTCTAACAGTATGTTAGTACCATTTGCCAACCGCTCTCCCTTATTATGCCACAATCAATGTTTCTTGTCTCAGACCCTTAGCACATCACTCATCCTGCAGGCACCCTTGCTCTTCACATGGCGGTCAGCTTCTCTTCAAGTCTCATCTTACATGTTGTCACATTAGATATGCCTTCCCTGTCCACCTAATGTATAGTCATCGCTGTTAATTATTCTCTATTAACATTTAAAAAATGTTTTGAGTGGCTTCCAAAATTGATACACAGTCTGGAGAAGCAAACTCAGAAAATAAAGAGGAACCATAAGAAGGTAGATGACCGGATGACCTCAGTCTTGGTCACACCACAGAAGCGGCCTAGCCGGAATGTTGATGTTATTCATTCCTGGGCACTCATGTCCTGCTGGATACTGGTGGCTGTTGTAGACAGTATATCTTCTACTCCTGGAATGAATCCAGCATCCTAGATTCAAGTCCTGAGTACTTCCATTTGACTGGGGAAGTTACTTTCCAAACAGGCTTATCCAAGAGCAGATTTTCAAACATAGAAAAGGTTCTCAGATGCTAGGTAAGAAAAAAATATATAAATGAAACCAAACGTCTGGTGTAACTACACAGTGACTTGTGATTGCATATTCACTGATTTGTCTATCTTCCATATCCCATGATTAGTGTGTTAGGTCCATAGAACAATGTTTGACTCATCTCTGTGTTCCTAGAATCGACTGGAGAGTAATAGGTGCATAATAAATATTGATTCCATGTCACCCAAATTAAAATAACACAGTCTTAGTCATTTTAAAATGAAATGACAGGCAACTAAAGCCCGTGTGACCTTAAAAGATTTCTTTTCTCTTCAAACTTAGTTTTAGTTTTACCCTTCAAAAAACATCTGGCTACATATCTAATGTCTCAACTTCATGATATTCTCTCTTATGTTTGTGGGAATGGTGAGGGCAGGAGGGTGCCCTTTATGCAGAGCTAAATATCTGACTCTAATCAGCAATCTTTTGTAAGAACACACCGAAGTAGGCTACTGGAACATAGCAAAAAAGTTTTGATGAATACATGTCTTTAGTGATTTTGAGGTTTTGCTGACCTCCTTAAAAGTTCTCAAGACATATTTTGTTCAAAATTGCAGTGTTCAAGTGCCCCTTAGAGCTCTCTGTGACATTGATTTGATGGCACTGAGTTTCAATAAAAAGAAAAGAGGTAGACTTCATTTCACAGCCGAATCCATTAGAAGATGTTTTTGGAGGATTTCCAAACAGAAAAGAGAGCAGCTACTTTCTATTTTCTCAAAAAATATAATGATGGATCCCCTTTCTCACAATTCTGATGCTTAACTCACCAAATTGACTGAAATAATGGCAATAATGAAGTAGTTTATTAATAATTACTCTCTTTTTCTCAACTTTACCCTGATTGTGATGTGGGATAAAAGGCTTTGAAGTTATCACACTAGATCAGTAAAAAACCCACAAAAATGTAAATGTTCTGTTCAGAAAAAAATGGGTTTTAATTTCTAGCACAGTGAGAATCAAGTAAATTACAGAATGCTGAAGCTTAAAAAAATATAATTTTAAATAAAATTGGATTATATTAAAGAATTGAATAGCTGAATAGCATGTTAAATGCATATGTCACTTTTTAAGAAAGTGTCAAACTGTTTTCCAAAGGAGTGGTTTTTATATTACCAACAGCAGTGTATAAAGCTTCTGTTTCTTCCAGATCTTGCCAACACTTGGTATGGCCAGGCTTTTTAAATTCTAGCCCTTTCAAACAAGTATGCAGAGGTATCTCACTATGGGTTCTTTTTTGTTGTCTTTAAAAATTTTATTTTTTAAGCTTAATTGAGGTAATTGATACAGAAAATGTTGCCTATATTTAATGCATACATTTTGATGAGTTTGAATATATGCATAACTCCATGATACCATCATCACAGAACACTAAACATAACCATTACCTCAAAAATTTCCTTCTGTTCTTATTTCATGTGTGTGTGTGTATGTGTGTGTGTAGTCTGTGTAGTGTGTGTTTATAGTAAGAATACTTAACATGGGTTTTAAGATCTATGGTCTTAACATAGATTACGGTCTTAACATTTTAAAGCACACAACACCGTAGTGTCAACTATAGGTACAGTGCTGCACAGCGGATCTCTAGAACTTACTCATCTTGCATAAGTGAAACTTTACATCCATTGAGCGACAATTTTCCATAGCCCTTGGCAAACATCATTTCATTCTTTGCCTTTATGAGTTTGATGATTTTAGATAGCTCGTATAATTGGAATTGTTTGCCGTTCTGTGACAGGCTTATTTCACTTAGCACAACATCTTCTATGTTCATCCCTGTTGTTGCAAATGATACAATTTTCTTCTTTTTAAGACTGAATAATATTCCATTGTACATATTTATATATCACACTTTGTTTATTTACTCATCTGTCAATGGGCATTCAGGCTGTTTCCATATCTTGATTATTGTGATTAATGCTGCAATGAACATAAAACCACAGAAAACTCTACAAGATTCTAACTTAAATTCTTTTGGATTTATATATCTAGAAGTGGGATTGCTGGATTATATGGTAGCTCTATTTTTAATTTTTTGAAAAACTCTATACCGTTAACAATAGTGGCTGTATAGTTTTACATTACTAACAACAATGTAGAAGGGTTCCCTTTCTCCATACCCTTGCCAATGGTGGTTATCTTTTATTTTTTTTTCATAGTAACCATCCTAACAGGTGTAAGGTGATATCTAATTGTGATATTGATTTGCTTTTCTAAGATGATTCATGGTGTTGATCACCTTTCATATACATCTTAGCCATTTGTATGTTTTCTTTGGATAAATGCCCGTTCAGGTTGTTTGTTCATATTTTTATGAAGTTATTTGTTTCTTTGCTATTGAAACGTAGGAGATCTTGACAAAAGTCAACACCCTTTCATGAAAAAAGGGCTCAACAAATGAAGGTATAAAAGAAATGCATCTCAACACAATGAAGGCCAAGCTCACAGCTAACATCATACTCAGTGGTGAAGGACAAAGTTTATTCTCTAATATTGGGAACAAGACAAGAATATCCTCTCTTCTATTCAACATAAAACTGAAAGTCCTAGCCAGAGCAAGGCAAGAAAAAGATTTGGAAGGCATCTAAACCAGAAAGGAAGAATTAAAATTATCTGTTTTATTTATTTATTTATTTATTTATTATTTATTTATTAAGACTGAATCTGACTCTGTTGCCCAGGCTGGAGTAGAGTGGCATGATCTCAGCTCACTGCAAGCTCCACCTCCCAGGTTCAAGTGATTCTTATGCCTCAGCCTCCCGAGTAGCTGGGACTACGGGCATCCGCTACCATGCCCAGCTAATTTTTTGTATTTTTAGTAGAGACAGGGTTTCACCATGTTAGCCAGGATGGTCTCAATCTCCTGACCTCGTGATCCACCCGCCTCAGCCTCCCAAAGTGCTGAGATGACAGGCATGAGCCACCGTGCCCAGCCTAAAATTATCTGTTTACAAATGACATGATTTTATTTGTAGAAAACCCTAAATCCTCCACACATACCTGTTAGAACTAAAAGACAAATTCAGTAAATTTTCAGGTTACACAATCAACATACAAAAATAGTTGAATTTCTGTCTACTAACAAGGGACTATCTGAAAAGAGAATCAAGAAAATAATCTTATTTATAATAGAATCAAAAATAAAATACTTAGGAATAAACTTAACCAAAGAGGTGAAAGACATGTCCACTGAAAACTGTAAAACAAATGTGAAAGAAATTAAAGCAGACACTAATAAATGGAAAGTCAGCTCATATTCATGAATTGGAAGAATCCATATTGTTAAAATGTCCATACTACCAAAATAATCTACAGATTCAATGCACTCCCTATCAAAATCCCAATGGCATTTTTTATAGAAATAGAAAAAATATTATAAAATTCATATGGAACCATAAGACACCACAAATAGTCAAAGTGATTTGAGAAAGAACAAAGCTGGAGGAATCACACTTCCTGATTTCAAAACTTATTATAAAGCTACAGTAATTAAGGCAGTGTGGTGCCAGCATAAATACAGACACATATTCATAATAGCAGAAACATGGAATCAACCCAGATGCCCATCAATGGTAGATTAGATAAAGAAAAGTGGTACATATACCCTATGGAATACTACACACCCATAAAAAGGAGTGGAATCATATTCTTTGCAGCAACATGGAAGGAGCTGGAGGCCATAAACCTAAACAAATTAATGCAGGGACAGAAAGCTAAATATTGCATATTCTCACTTATAAGTGAGAGCTAAACATTGAGCACATGTGGACATAAATATGGGAATAGTAGATACTGCAGACTACTAGATGGTGGAGGGAGGAGGGCGGGTTAAAGAAAAACTGCCTATTGGGTACTGTGTTCACTACCAGGTTGAGGGAATCTGTACTCCAAACCTCAGCATCATGCAGTATTCCCATGTAGCAAATCTGCACAGGTACCCCCCTGTATATAAAATAAAAGTTCAAATGTAAAAAATAATACAGACACATACGCCAAATAGACAGAGAAGCCAGAATTATGCCCACACATATAGAGTCAACTGATTTCTAACAAGGGTATCAAAACCCCACAATGGGAAAGTACGTTTTCATCAACAAATCAGGTTGAGAAAGCTAGATATCCACATGCAAAAAAATGAAATTTGGCCCTTATTTTACAGCATACACAAAATCAACTAAAAATGGATTAAAAACTTAAAAGTAAATATGTGAATCTATAAAACTTCTTGCAGAAAACAGGGCAAAATCTTCCTGACACTGGTCTTGGCAATGATTTATTGGATTTGACACCCAAAGTACAGGCAACAAAATAAGAAACTGAGAGGCGGGACTACATCAAAAAACTTCTGCATAGCAAAGGAAACAATGAACAGAATGAAAGGGGGGCAATCTCTGGAATTGAGATTGCCCTTATCTGTCTGATAAGGGATTAATAGCGCTGCGGTTTTAATTTGTATTTTCCTAATGATTTTAAGTATTGTTTTCATGTACTTATTTGCCATCTGTATATCTTATTTAGTGAAGTATTTGTTCAGATTTTTCGTTCACTTTTATTGATGTTACTATTTGTTTTCATATTACTGAATTTTGAGAATTTCTTGTATATTCTAAAAACACGTTATTTTTTACATATGTGACTTGCAAATATGTGGTATATGAAGGCATATATTTATACAGAATTTTGTATATGGACATTCATAATGACATTATTTCTAATAGTCCAAAACAGAAAACAACCTATATTGCCATCAACAGATGAATGAAAAAACAAACTAATGTATCATACCATGAATAGTATTCAGCAATAAAAAAGAGTAACTATTGATATATGTGGAAACATGAATTAATCTTGAAATATTATGCTGAGTGAAGGAAGCTAGTCACAGATACACATACTAGATGATTCCATTTATGTAAAATTTTAGGAAATGCAATCTAATCTATGGTGAAAGAAACGTGGTTGTCTGGGGACAGGGGTAAATCTGAGTGCAATGAATTAGAAAGGAGTGTGAGCAATCTTTTGAGGGTAACGAATATATTATCATGATTGTAATATTTCATACATATATTGAAACTTATCGAGTGATATGCTTTATATATAGTTTATTTTTTTGTTAATAAAGTTACTGAACAAAGTATACTGGGGGAGTTCTTTTTTTTTTTTTTTTTTTTGGAGACAAGGTTTTGCTCTGTCACCCAGGCTGGAGTGCAATGGGGTGATCTTGGCTTACTGCGGCCTCAGCCTCCTGGGCCCAAGTGATTCTCCCACCTCAGCCTCCTCAGTAGCTGGGACTACAGGCACTCGCTACCACACCCAGCTAATTTTTGTATTTTATGGAGAGACAGGGTTTTGTCATGTTGCCCAGGCTGGTCTCAAACTCCTGGGCCCAAGCAATCTACCCGCCTCAGTCTCCCAAAGTGCTGGAATTACAGGTGTGAGCCACTGCATTTGGCCTGGGGGATTCTTTTTTAAAGAGACACTTGAAGTGAAAAATCCTTTCCTAATGCAAATTACCCCTCTGCTGTCCTAATGTAGTGTGTGTAAAATTTGCATTGTCAGTTGGGTACAGTTCTCATCTGTGGGATGTTTGTCTCAGCACCTGAACACTCATTACCCTTTTGTGTCTCTCGAAAAGTATCTAATACCGTATTTTGCCTGTGGTGCTGCACATGACACCTTACCAACACCTTACCAAGACCTCATCAACCTGGATGGATCCCTTGATCCTGCAGGGGTCAATGCAGATGCACTACATCTGTCATTCATTCCTTCAGAAAGCTTCACCTGGCCAACCGTAATGGGGGGCCCCTGTATTAAATCTGGAAGAGCCTATTTAGAGTTTGTTTCCCAAATTACACGTCATAGCCCAAATGAATGTAACAACAGAATCTTCTGCTTAATGTTTCTGTATTTTCCTGTTAAATTCTACAGCTGAAGCAGGACTTTTGGGTTTTTATTCAATCTTACGTTTCTTTAAATTATCCCACCAAATAAGAGTAGAATAATTTAGTGACAACTTGGTCTCGATTCCAACCTACTTGTATCATGGTTAACTAGTAACAGATATTTTACACCATCTTTGCTGCTTATTATTGCCAATTAAATATTCACAGCTGAAAGCAATTTATTTTAACAGTGAAAGATCTCTTCTGAGAGATATATCCAGCATATCCTGGGAGGGAAGCAAAACAGGAAGTCACTTGAGTATGATTTGAGTGGCGCCAAAAGGCACTTATGTAAAAATATCAGAAACATTTCCTCTGGCTGGTACTGCAACAAGGGCTGACTTTCCCATGGCTGGCATTTTGTGTTACAGATCTTACCAATAATCAATGTGTATTTTTACCTAAAGCATGACACTTTCTAGAAAATGAAGTATACCAGATACCACTTTGGTACAGGCACATATAATAACATAACATAAGATAAATTTTGAGTAGATCTTACACTGAAATTGATAATCCTCCTATTGCTCAAATATTAGCAAAACATACACACTCAAAAAGTGAAACTTGCAATAATAATTTTAATCCACTTTAAATTATTTTGGGAACATTTTAAATAAAACCATTTAGTATTTTATCTAAAGGATAGTATTTATACATGTTATGTATATTAATTTGAAATTTTTATAAAAATATGGCCAACATGGTGAAACCCCATCTATACTAAAAATACAAAAGTTAGCTGAGCGTGGCGGTGTGTGCCTGCAGTCCCAGCTACCCGGGGGGCTGAGGCAGAAGAATAGCTTGAACCCAATAGGCAGAGGTTGCAGTGAGCCGAGATCGCTTCAGCCTGGTGACACAGCGAGTCTCCATCTCAAAAAAAAAAAAAAAAAAAGCACTCAAAATAATAAAAGAATGATCCATGTGGTTTGATAATTTCATAATGTTTATACTATAAATATATTTTTTGTTTTGTTTTTGTTTTTTAATCAAATATAAAATTTATTTACCCTAATTCAAGTAAAATGTATTTATACATATGTGATTAGCCAGGTTTAATAATTTGATATGTTCATTGTGATGGAAACGTTTTATAGTATTAATCATTACATGAGATTGTGTTATTTGTTTTGTTGTTGATTTTGGTTTCCTATGAGAAAGGAATTTTGACTTTGATTTTCATTGCTGGGTGCTCAGCACTGAATAGAAAGCCTGGTACATGATAAGCATACATAATACATACACACTCACATAAACATATATATAATTGAAAGGCAAGTAAACATGAATTATATATTTGTAGACTCATTTCTACTTTGAAATTAATAAAATTTCATGGATATGTTTTGTATGAAAAAAACAATTTCATAGTAAGTTATGGAATATGCCCACATTTATTTCAAGGGAGGTTATGATTTTGTCACGGTGTTGTCAACAAGGTTTTGTTCCACTCTCCTAGAAAGAAAATGATTCCAGTGGGTAAATAAAGACTGAATACTGATAGAAGGATCACATTACATGTATTATTAATGCTTGCTTTGATAGGTCTATTGGTGGGAGAAGAAAGGTCAAGTATGAACACAATGGATATCCTGGAATCTAGGCCTTCATTAGCATTTTCTAGCTTTGGGGGTCATGTAAGGACACATTTTTAAGGATAGACTAAACAGATGGTTAGCCTTTGTAATCAAATGTATTCATATTTTCATCACTAATACAATATCTTCAGGGCATCTTTGGACAACGAAACATCTCTCTTTCTCCCTTACATATCTCCTCTGCCTTTCCAAAGGAATAAAAAGTACATAGGATGTTACTGACTTTCTCAGTCTCTCTTTTTTGCCTATAAAAATGTACTTTACTTTTTCCAGCTTTATTGAAGTATAATTGTCAAATAAAAATTGTATATATTCAAAGTATACAATGTGATGATTTGATGTATTCATACGTTGTATATTGATTACCACACCTATATTATTTTGTTTCTTTTCTTTTCTTTTCTTTCTTTTTTTGAGCTAGGGTCTCACTCTGTCACCCAGGTTGGTCTTGAACTCCTGGCCTAAAGCAATCCTTCCACTTTGGCCTCCCAAAGTGCCGGGATTACAGGTGAAAGCAACCTCACTCAGCTGTTTCTTAGACATAGTGAGAGCTCTCAGTTTTTCAGTTTCTCTTATGGCCAAAATTGAAAGGAAGATTAAAAATAGTGTTACATTTATATCTGCAAGCTTTTTTTCAATGAAATTAGAGAAGAAAAAAGTAGTGTCAGAGTTCACAGATATAAATACTCGAACACATTTAAAGTTATGGTTGAGGGATAAGTTGCTTTACAATAACATATGGGACGTACAACGGTGAATAAAATATTCTCTTATTTTTCACTAGAATCATGAGTTTACATAGCAAGTATTTTTAACATTCTGTAATGTTCAAAAATATTGTCATTGTTTCTCAAGTTTAAGAGATATTTATGATATTAAAAGTAAAAGCACTGACTATGGTAAATAAAGCACAGTGATAGATATATTAGTAAGTTATATACTTTTCTTAAACTAGCATTAACTTTAGTTATATGTTGAAATGAAACTAAATGGCAATGGTTGCAATGTTTTATGATTTGTGCTCTGGGTACCTCTAGGAAGAGTCATTGCTTATTAACTAACAGCTAGATATTGCTCAAGTTATGGCTGTTTACTAATGAAGCAAAGTTATTTTGCTGCAACTGACTTTTACTGAAGAAAAGTCTAAGGGTCATATCTGCTATGGGTTAAAACTGACAGAGATGAGTTTAAATTCATTCAGCAGAGATGACGACGGTCAGGAAGGGGGTAGTCATAATTTATTTGTACTCTGAAAATGTTCTGACCTTATTTGCTTTCCAAGCTATGAATGGGTGATTTCTAAATGGCTCAACATTCAGGATGTGTGCTGGCAAATAAAATCCCATAACACAAGAGGAATAATGTGGCAGGGGAAGTTTAAAGCCAATGTCCACAGCAGGAACTCTCTACAAGAAGTTGCATTTTTCCTATTCATATCTAAATTTGTTTCCTCCCTGCCCTCCCTCCTTCCTTCTTCCTTCCTCCTTTCTTTTCCCTCTTTATTTGTTCTTTCTGGCAACGGACTTAGCCTTAGAAATGATTTATTTTTGTAAACAGTATGCAAGAATGATTTCCACTTTAAATAAATCCACATTTCCAAAATGAGAAGCACAAAAGAATGGACTCTAGACAGCCTGTGAAAAAGAACTTACATTTTATTTTTCATTTAGTTAGTCAGCTTTACTTCTGTTTTCTTGTACACTAAATCTCATGGCCATCTATAAACAAAATTGTAAAATAAGTAAAGTTTGCTTTATTTCTCCCTGCCTTTTAGCTCTTTCTCACAATTTTTTAGCTCCCTTCTCTGATACTAAGTACCTAAGGACCCTTTTCTGCCTCTCCTTATTTCAGTATTTAAAATAAAGCTTTCCTCTGTAGAATATGATTCTGTGGCACTCTCACATGAGAAAATTGAAAGGTTACCTGTTGATGGGGCATATAGCTTTAAGAATACTGTTGCCTCATGATCACATGGAATGTTCTGTAGTAAAGGCGTTGTTACCTGCATTACATAAAGAAATATGGTTTGGAAAGGTTAAGTGACATAACCAATACCAATCAGTTAGTAAATGACCAAGGTAGAACAAAAACTCAGGTCTTCTGACTCATACTTCAACATTCTCCCAATGGCATTACATTGGAAAGAAACTGGTTAGTTAATTCACATGTGATGTTTATGTGTGATAGCAACTTCCTTTACCATTTATCCCAGAGTATATTACATTGTGGACAATTTCTAAACCAAGTCAACTTTATGAACTGGTGGAAGACTATTACATAGTAGAGTTTTAATTGCTAGCAAGAGAGTATTGGCAGGAGAAATATTGTCACAAGGGTCATCTTAGTATTCTTCTGGTCACCAGACACTATCTACTAACTTTACCTGCACATAAAACAGAGCTTTGCAAATCTGATAATTTGCTTACCCATTCATTAAATAGAAAACTATATAATTATTTTTTATCACTCGAATATTGGCAACAGACATAAACAGGAAAACTCTTTATGCATAGCAAAACTATTTAGAGCACAGGCTTTGAAATCAGACAGAATTGGGTTGAAGTTCTGACTCTATATCTTAATAGTTTTATTACTGAGGTTTGGTTAATTAACCTCTCACTGTTCTTATTTGCCTCAATAGGAAATAGGAATGACCAAGTGTAATACTCAGCTCTATGCCCCATATGGCTGTATTGGTTGCTAAATCCTCAAATATTTAAAAGGCATAATGACACTTAAAAAGTTACACCACTTTTCAGATGACTACTGTGTTAATCTGTACTCACGTTGCTATAAGGAAATACCCAAGACTGGGTAATTTATTTTAAAAAGAGGTTTAATTGACTCACAGTTCTGCATGGCTGGGGAGGCCGCAGGAAACTCACCATCATGTTGGAAGATACCTCTTCACAGGGTGAGAGAGAATGATTGCCTAGCAAGAGCGAAGGGGGAACTCCCTTATAAAACTATCAAATGTAGCGAGAACTCACTCACTATCTTGAGAGCACCATGGGGGAAACCACCCCCATGATTCAATTATCTCTACCTGGTCCTGCCTTTGACACCAGGGGATTATTACAATTCAAGGTGAGATTTGGGTGGAGACACAGAGTCAAACCATATCAACTACTTTATCTCAGCATAATCATTTTTCTGTCCCACAATTTACTAAATGAATACTCTCTATGAAGAAAAATGTTAACACTTCAGTTTCAGGCAAAGAGACAGAAGTTTACCAATCTATTCAAGACATCAGCTTTTGGTCAGAGATTATCATACAAAACAATTTTCAGTTATACACTGTGTTAGTATACTTGCTTTGTATTCTTATACCAGGTGAGAGGTATGAAGAAGTAGGTACTTTTATGACATTTCAGTCTGTTTTGAGCATGCCCTAGTTTCATGCATTTCCAAGTGATCTCAGGTTTAGTATCTACATGTGTGCTACAGGTATTTTTCCTTTGTGTTATAACCATTTTTAAGTGCAATTTGAGTGCAAAATAATCATGTACCTCCCAAAATGTCTGAAAGTCAGTCATTTGGATTTTCCTTTATTTCCTTCCCCAGTATGAGTCTTTAGTACTTTTATCCACCTACCTCCACCCGCTATTGAGACTTCTCTTCTTCCTTTGGTCAACATGATAAGCTTACGTGATATTGGCTTGTTTTTGATTGTTCATTTTTTTCTGTCTTTGAAAATTATTAGAGTGTCTTTGGTCAGAGTGAAATGCATCATAATTTTTTCCCATTAAAATTAATGGAAATTTAGAGAAGATTATTTAACAGCTGTGTAACTAATGACAGCTAATTGCACAAACACATTATTTCATAAGGGATAGCAGTTGGTAAATCTGAATCCTCTAAGTGCCCCACCCCATAAACCTGGTCACCTGAGTGCTCCTTTAGAATGCCCTGCCCAGAATTTCCCCTACCTACCAATGAAAAAGGCAGGACTAGACTCAGCAAGTGCCCTTCAGAACCCAGCCCCTTCACGGCTGGCTTGCATTCTGAATAGTCCATGCTCTAGCTATGCATGATATTTAATGTTGCGAACATTTCTCCTAATGACAATAATAATACAAA
This sequence comes from Pongo pygmaeus, assembly GCF_028885625.2. Lineage (NCBI taxonomy): Eukaryota > Metazoa > Chordata > Mammalia > Primates > Hominidae > Pongo > Pongo pygmaeus. The sequence continues at coordinate 108,811,096 of NC_072379.2, read as the reverse complement.
GGGTGGTTTGGGGAATAAAATTATGTAATGTGTGCAAAGAACTAGCATTGGATATCCATTGGATTGGATGAAGTCCAAAAGAAGTAACAACGCATAATTAAAATCAGAAATCTTTGTCATTTATTTTCTCAAATAATTTTACTCTAACAAATACTAAGGTAGAAAACCTCTTTTTGCATAAATACATATGTATGTAACTAACATTTAACTTTATAATCAATGTAAGATTGCGATTTTATTGATAACATTTTTGTGAAATTGGTATATGACTCAAACTTACATATTACTTACCTTGGATGACTTAATTAATCAATTTCGTAAAAGGTTTAGATTCAGAGGACATGCAGGATTGTTACATGAATATATTGCATCATGCTGAGGTTTTGGCTTAAATTGAAATTGTCACCCAAATAAAGAACATAGTACCCAATAGGTAGTTTTCCAACCCTTGCCCCCTTCCTTCCTCCCCACTTTTGTAGTCTCTAGTGTCTATTGTTCCCGTCTTTATGTCCGTACCCAGTGGTTAGGTCCCACTTATAAGTGAGAACATGTGGTATTTGGTTTTCTGTTTCCGTGGTAATTTACTCAGGATAGTGGCCTGCAGCTGCATCCATGTTGCTGCCAAGGACATGATGTAATTTTTTTATGGCTGTGTAGTATTCCATAATGTATATGTACTATATGTTTTTAATTCAATCAACTGCTATTGGCACCTAAGTTGACTACATGTCTTTGCTGTTGTAAATAGTGCTGAGGTCAACAAGTGTGTACAGATATCTTTTTGGTAGAATGATTTATTTTCCTTTGTGTATATACTAAGTAATGGGATAGCTGGGCTGAATGGTGATTCTATTTTTAATTCATTAAGAAAAGATGATTTAAGTTATATATGATGCTCCTTATATTATTTCTATCAACAAATTCTCACAAAGCATGCCTAAGCTACTGAGGAAAGCTAAACCAACGAATCCTACCTCTTTATAGTTGCCTATATTCTGAACTTCATTCACTTACTGCATCTACTCATTTTAAGAAGTGTTCATTGAACAAAGAATATCTGCCAACCTCTACAGACTATGTTGGTGGCTAGGCATGCTTCTAGGCATCTCCTACATGTGGTTCCTGACTGCAAGCTGCCGGGATCTAGGATGACTTTGGGTTGGTTGTTACTCAGGCTCTCTGTGTTTCAATTTTCTCATCTGTGAAAAAGAGGATTAAATATAATCTATACCTGATAGCATTGTAGGCAGGACCTATTCAGTTAATACATTAAATTTTTTTAGAATAATGCTTTGGCAAAGAGAAAATATTCTATTAAAATAAGCTATTTATTAGAAGAATTATTGTCATTTTATAGCTCTTTGAGAAGTATTAAGTGGTTTCACTTTGGACACTCAAGAGGATACCTGACTACCAGTGTTTGTAGTGCCCACATTTTTAATTTTCATAAAGACGGGTAAGTTGTGAATAAAAAAGGTTCAGCATATTTTAAATAATTTAGTGTTGACTAGCGTAATTTCACTGAAATAAATAGAAAACCATTATACAACTTCTTAATTAGGATTATTATATTTTGTGAATTAAAATAAAAATAATTCAGATAGGATGGGGAGTTATTGAAGATAGAATATATACCATTCTAGATTAATTTTCTTAATGTTATTAACCGAGTTTTCATTAGAAATGGAGGAAAAAACTCCAGTCTGTGAAATATATGAAAGATCCCTATGCAAAGATCTTATAGCATTAACAGGTGCAATTATATGTGGCCTCTCAAAGAGGGAGAATCTGAGTTAGAGTGATAAACTGAATTGAAACTCTCCTTCTTACCATCCCCCACCCCCACCCCCACCCCAACGGAGACTCGGTTTGTCTCCCAGGCTGGAGTGCAATGGTGCGGTCTCAGCTCACTGCAACCTCTACCTCCCGGGTTCAAGGGTTTCTCAGCCTCTGGAGTAACTGGGATTACAGGCGCGCGCCACCATGCCCGGCTGATTTTTTTCTTTGTATTTTTAGTAGAGATGGGGTTTCACCATGTTGGCCTGGCTGGACTCCAGCTCCTTGACCTTGTGATCTGCCCGCCTCGGCCTTCCAGAGTGCTGGGATTACAGGCCTGAGCCACCGTGCCCGGCCGGAATTCTCCTTCTTTAAAAAGAACCAGGCTTCTTGAGTATGAGAAAGAATAGGCTCAGAAGAATTGGACAGTGGCACAAAATAGAGGAAAAAGATTGCCAGTTACAGTGAAGAGTATGTGACAGCAGCAAGTAGAAAAACATGTGATAAGTGACATGGAGGATGCCAGAAAAATAAAAAGCATCATAGGAAGTGAAAATAACAACTTGGTATGAACTAGAACAAGAAGAAATGACAAAGAGGGAAAGGATGGAAGAGTGATTGTAGAATCTGTGGAAACAGGAAGTACTGTAGTAAAAGACATTGGTAAAGCACAGGGCTGAGCTTAAGGTATAAGTGAGAATTTTCAGACAGAAGAGATACACAAATCAAGGAATAAAACAAAGGAAAAAAATCTAAGGAAACAAAAGATTGTAAAGCAATGCTTTATTGAAGTCAACTAGAATTCTGTCCTTTTCTTTTTTCTTTCTTTTTTTATTTTTTATTTTTTATTTTTTGAGACGGAGTCTCGCTCTGTCACCCAGGCTGGAGTGCAGTGGCGCAATCTCGGCTCACTGCAAGCTCCTCCTCCCGGGTTCACGCCATTCTCTTGCCTCAGCCTCCTGAGTAGCTTGGACTACAAGCGCACGCCACCACGCCCGGCTAATTTCTTTTGTATTTTAGTAGAGACGGGGTTTCACGTGTTGCCCAAACTGGTCTGGAACTCCTGAGCTCAGGCAATCCACCTGCCTCGGCCTCCCAAAGTGCTAGGATTGATGACAGGCATGAGACACCACGCCCGGCCAAGTCTGTCTATTTCTACCAAATCTTAGATTCCTTTAATATTTTAATAAATTCATTATTTGTTCTTTTAAACGATGACATGTATTAGCATTGTACACTAATTTTTTCAGGTTGAGAAACATTCTTTCTAGGTTAATCAATTGTTTACTTGTTGAAACACTATGCTACTAAACAAGCAATTATTCCATTATTTTAAACAAATATGTTAATCGCCTCCTAAGGTCACCTTTTCAGAGTATTACTAGGAGTGATTACAAGATTAAAGAATTAAAAAAAAAGCCAAGAATATGCAAATGAAATTTACATTAATTACCTTGCAATGACAAGGATGAATGGTTTTATTTATAAATCAGAAATCATTCCTGAGCTAGCAATCTAACACTGACACCTATTTTCATAGTATTTCTAAAGTGGCATTTAAAAAGATCATTGCTATCATGCATGCATATTTTTTATGTATAGACATATATTATTAACTCAGCCTTTGAAAATACACTTACATCAAGTGATATACCTACAACACACAGTTATTGAGTTCTTTCTGTTGTCTAGATATTAGTTGAGTCTTTAAGAATACAAAGAAAATAAAACTAAGTCATTCATGCTAACAAGCTTCTGGTTTAATGAGACAGATATCTAAAACAACTCCAGTACAATATCTGTCTTTGCTATCACAGTTTGGTCAGCGTAAGACAAGTGAAGGTGAAGAGAAAGAAGTAAGAAAGGCTTTTAAAGTAGGTGTTCTTTAAACAGGGCCTTAAGGTATACATATGGGAGGGCTAAATTATTCCTCATAAAAGAAGGAGCGAGTAGACGTCATTATAGGCAGCAAACCCGGAAACATTATACATAAAACAAATGGGTCAGCCAAATACAAGAGAATTTGTAAATTTCTAAGATCTCAAAGTTCTATTTTGCTTTCATTTAGATTTATATCATTACCCAACAGGAAAAATTAAAGGACTAAGAACATGAAGTCACCAGCCACACAGTAACATAATTAATCCTGAAGCATAAAATAACTTTCTATCTCTCTTAAATATTCACTGGTACCATTGCATATTAAAAATGCAAAAGATGCTACATCTGTCCAAGACCTATGTAAACTAAACTTAGGGAAAATAATAGATTTTATCATTATTTTAAATGAAAAGTTTTTAAATTTTTATGCTGAATTACATTTACTCCAATGGTCAGATTGACAACACACACACACACACACACACACACACACACACACACCACTTCATACACAAAATTTGTCAGCCAAAAGGTAAACTTGAACCTCTCCAAAAATAGTTTTGTTCAACACATAGCTATTGAGTATATGGTTTATGTGTGTTTCACTGGTAGGCGCTAAAGATAGGCATGAACTCAGATAAAATGCTGCTGCTTCCTATTCTACAAAGAAAACAGCCCATAGAAAGCTGTATTAGAAGATAATGCATATGTATAAGGGACATAATGACAATAATTAAGTTGGGAAAAGGGTAGCACTAGGGGATGTTTTCAGAAGCTGTGTTTGCATAGCAAACTTGTCATTTGTACTTATAATACATGCTTATTTTGGAGAAGGGAACTTTAGAGAGACTGGTGGAGGTTTATTTATGGGGCTAATGTCACCCCTTGGTGACATCATTAACTATAATCAAAACACTTGCTTAGGAAAAAAAGTCAAAGAAGAACTTTCATTGGAATTTCATTCACCAAGCCTAGGACAAATCCAATTAAAGGATCCCCTGGTGAAATGTTGGTGAGGCAAAACACAAACGCCTAATATAATTCTGCTAAAGAAGACTTCAGTTTGGACAGGGAAACATAAATGTGCAACAAAATTATTGTGAGAGACAATAATATGCAATTTATTGGGAATCCCTAGGAATAGAAAGGTGACTAGAAATAAATGAATGAAACATTGAAAGACTACTTATCTTTCTTTATCTAAGAATCATGTAGGAGATGCCTCACAGTTAAAGTCCTTGAGTATAGAGATTACAAATACAATTCACTGTTAACAGTTCAAAAGTTTTATGCAAAATATCTGAGAAATATAAGCTACTCTAGTAAACCAGACAGGGCCCTAGATGAGTAAGATTTCAAGAAAGAATGCCAAAATGAACTAAATGAACGTTGCAGAGACCCAGTCATGTCGAACTGTTCATCCCAAAAGCTAACAGAATATTCCAACAAACTCTAGCATACTTATCAACCGTACACTATGGAGGAAAAGAGCAACTGTCTTGAAGTAAACATAAATTTTCTGTCCCCACTTTCAAGTATAGTAAAAGTTATTATGGTAATGTTTTAATGAATCTTAACAGTTTGGTGCAGACATACTTCAGTGGCTCCATAGCCTTTGCTTAATGATAGATCACAGTCTCTACCTAGCAAACAGACTTTTGCCTTAGATAATCTGAACAATAAATTTATGCAATTTAGAGCTTGAAAGACTAGCAGAAACTAAGAAATTGCAATATACTTGTATGTCTTGTCTTGTGGCCTGGAGTTCATACTGACTTTCTCTGCAGAAGGTAATATACTGATTAGCAATCCAGCAGAGTTCAACTGTTGTCCTGTTTAGGGAAGGGTAATTGCGTGGTTAACAGAAAATAGTTTTGTTGCTAGGAAACAAAGAATGTTATTACTACAAGTGAGGTTTTAACATAAGGAAATAGTCCTCTAAGTTCTACAGTAAATTCTTATTAAATGATTGGATTTTTAAATTTGTTCTCGTTTTTCTTCTTAAAAGTAAAAGTAAATTTATCATGTGAGTTTCCTACCTGGGGCATAAATGTCATCTCTCTCTCGTGTAACTGAGATTAATGTCCATCATTTTTCCTTTTTGTGGGAATACTTATGGCAATACATGACATACTTTCTGGAAAAAAAAAAACACTTCAGTTTAAGGTTTAGAAGTACTTTTTGCTTTTAATTTTCCTTCTAAATGCTATTTGCCATTTAGCAAACACTTACCAAGCTGTATTGTGTTACACGTACTGACCTGAGCATTGTAGGGGATACTCTAGCTTCTGCTTTTAGCTTAACTTGGGAGATAAGACTTGCTGTAGCAGAGATGCAGAGAAACAGCCATGGCAGGAGGGAGAGATTACTTTCAGTTGAACAATCAGGAAAAACTTCAGGATGGGCATTGCATTTGTGTGGGGGCTTAAAGAATGAACAGTTTGAGTATTTGGAAAGAAGAGGAATAAGAAGTAGGTACAATTATAGGTAGAAGGCGCAATGTAAACAATGGCCCCGAAGCAGGAAACATAGTCTATGTTCTGAAATTGACAAGTTTTAATTGCCCGGCCAGCTTGTGACTCCTTCTTTGGACATACAGCCCACCTGGAATCATTCTATTAGTTGCCCAGCTGCCAATGAGAGTCTGCCTTTTAAATCTTAGAACTAAGAAACAAAGTTCCAGCAGTAGGGTGGTAGAGATCCTAGAAATATCACCTGAAATCGGGACAGTGGAAGCTATATTTGATGCATTTGCTACTGAGAAGCAAAGAAAGCTTTAAGAAATTGCTTCCATCTTTGATGGTTTCCCAAGACTCATCTCCAGGTTTCATAGGATGTAACTGTTTAGTTCTATTTAAAGATCTTGTGTCTTTTCAACAGACTTTCCTTTATTTTAATTAGCTTTCACAGGTTTCTGTTCTTTGTATTCAGCATCTTAACTAAAATATTAGAATGAAATGTTGAATGTAGTTTGATTAGAACCAAGAGTGCCTAAAGCAAATCAGTGGGAACTGTTTGTGAATGTCAATGCATCTTAAATTATTGAATTCTCTGATTCCAATCAGTTTTTCTACTCTGGGAACAATAAAATAAAGTTTTTGAGCAAGGTAGTGGTGAAATAATCAGAGCCATATTCTTGAAAAATTAACAACTTCAATATGCAGAGTAAATTAAGGGAAGAGGGTCAAATAGACTAGTAAACTAAATAGGAAGTCCTAGCCAACACAATCAGGCAAAAGAAAGAAAGAAAACTCATCCAAATAGGAAAACAAGAACTCAAATTAATGATCTCTCTTGTCTGATGATATGATTTTTTACCTAGAAAACTCCAAAGACACCACCAAAAGGCTCCTAAGATTGATTAATGACTTCAGCAATGTCTCAGGATACAAATTCATCATACAAAAAACTAGCAGCATTTCTACACAGCAAGAATATTCAAGCTAAGGGCAAAATCAAGAATGCAATTCCATTTACAATACATACACACACACTGACTAGGATACATATAACAAAGGAGGTGAAACACCTTTACAAGAAAAACTACACAACACTGCTGAAATCATAGATGACACAAACAAATGGAAAAATATTCCATGCTCATGGATTAGAACAATTAATATTAAAATGCCATACTGCCCAATGCAATGTACATATTCAACTATATAGCTATCAAACTACCAACATAATTTTTAAAAAAATTTGAAAACGTTATTCTAAAATTCATGTGAGACCAGAAAAGATCCCAAATAGCCAAAGCAATCCTAAGCAAAACGAACAAAGCTGAGGGCATCATGTGATGCAACTTCAGACTTTACTATAAGGCTGTAGTAACCAAAACAGCAGAGTGCTGGCACAAAAACAGACACATAGACCAATGGAACAGAATAGAGAACCCAGAAGTAAAGTCACACACAGCCACCTGATCCTCAACAAAGTTGACAAAAATAAACAATGGCTAAAGGACTCCCTGTTTAATAGATGGTGCTGGGATAGCTGGCTAGCCATATGTGAAGAATGAAACTGGGCTCCTACCTCTCACTGTATACAAAAAGTAACTCAAGGTGAATTAAAGATTTGAGTGTAAGACCTCAAACTATAAAAACCTTAGAAGAAAACTTAGGAAACACCATTCTGGACATAGGCCTTAGCAAGGAAGTTATGAGTAAGCCCTCAAAAGCAATTGCAACAGAAATGAAAATAGACAATTGGGACCTAATTAAAGAGCTTCTGCACAACAAAAGCTATCAACAGAGTAAACAACCTACACAGTGGGAGAAAATATTCAAAAACTATGCATCCAACAAAGGTCTAATATACAGAATCTATAAGGAACTTAAACAACTCGAATAGTAAAACAATAAATAATCCCATTAAAAAGTGGGCAAAGGACATGAACAGACACTTTTCAAAAGAAATACAAGCAGCCAACAAACATATGAAAAAATGTTCAACATCAGTAATTATCAGAGATATGCAAATTAAAACCACAATGAGATTCCATCTCACGTCAGACAGAATGGCTATTATTAAAAAGACAAAAAAATAATAACAGAGGCTGGTGAGGCTGCAGAGAAAAGGGAATGCTCATATCCTGTTGATGGGAATATAAATCAGTTCAGTCACGGTGGTATGCAGTTTTGGAAATTTCTCAAAGAACTAAAAACAGAACCACCATTTGACCGAGCAATCTCATTACTGGGTATATACCTGAAGGAAAATAAATCATTCCACCAAAAAGGCACATGTGCACTCGTGTTTTTATTACAGCACTAATTATAGTAGCACAGACATGAAACCAACATAGGTGCCCATCAATGATGGATCTGATAACAAAAGTGTGTTACACATACACCATGCAATACTAAATAGCCGTAAAAGGAATGAAATTATGTCTTTTGTAGCAGCATGGATGCAGCTGGAGGCCATTATTCTAAATGAATTAACTCAGTAACAGAAAACCAAATATCACATGTTCACACTTATAAGTGGAAGCTAAAGATTGGGGTCACATGGACATAAAGATGGGAACAATAAACACGGGACTACTGGAAGGGGGAGAGTGGGAGTGGGGAAAGGGCTGAAAAACTCCCTATTGGGTACTATGCTCACCAACTGGGTGACTGGATTATTCATATTCCAAACCTCAGCTTCATGTAATATACCTATGTAACAAACCTGCACTTAGTATTCCCTGAATCTAAAATGAAACTTGAAATTATAAAAAAAAGAGTTAATATTTTCATGACCTTTAGAAAAAAGAGATTTGATAGATGATGTGATTGTGAAATAGAGTGATGACAGTAGGAAGAAGGCTTTTAGTGGAAGTATAATTCTCTTAGTGAAGCAACTGCTTAGATAACAAAGTTAAAAGAGGAGTAATAAAGAATACCATAAGCAATTATTGCTTAAATGACTGTCAGAGAAGGAGGGACTTAGAGATTTAAATTTAGTAATTAATTTAATGCAGGTAACATTTTGGACCTTAGGATGAGAAGACATCATCAATAAGTAATGTAGTATAGAGAGTTATGGGGATAGGGAGTCGACAACAAAATCTGAAACGTTGAGGGATGCCTACATTTTAGAAACAAAATGACAAAAATGAAAAACCAGATTAGTAAGAAGGATATTTTGAAAAATAAAAAAGTTAATAATGTAAAGTTAACGTAACATAAGTCTAGTGTTTTTTGAAGCCAGGTTAAGGAGATAAGAAAAAGGCCAAAGGACACAGAAGGAGAAAATCATTGGCGAAATTGTGTCAATATAATTTCAAATGAAATGGGAGATAATAAAGGGAATACTATATTCCCAAGATATTTGATAGTAGAGAAAGGGAATATAGTTGCTTGAAGGAGAGTAAATTCAAGAAAAGATATAGAAGCATGAAGATTATCTTGCACAGTGTCATGGCATAGAAAATAAAGTGTTCAAAAGCATAATGAAAATAATTTTTAAAACATAGTTATAAAGACAGAAAGGATGAAAGTAGAGCTCAAGTGGCTGAATGACTCTTGCAGAGAGAAGGTAAGGAAATGGGATTCTATATGAATACAGATATTTGAGCCAGGAAAAATTGGAAGAACAAACAATGGGTTCAGGAAAAAAGTAAAGATTATGTGGTGAAAGAAACTGGAAATGTAAGGAAAATAGAAAAGGCAATCTATTCAATATGAATAAATCATTGAGTTAGCGAGAGTTTGCAATAAGGTCAATTTTAATAGTTTCATATTATTTTATGTTAATTTATAGGGGAGAAATAAAATACTTAATTGCTATTGTAGCCTAAAGATTATAGGTTCTTTAAGTATAAAGTTCTGCTTCTACCAACACAGCAAACTAGATATTCTGAAAAACCTAGGTAGACTAGATATTATGAAACACCTAGGCATAGAAAAATTGAAGCAAAGTCTTTCAATGAATTGTTGAGCTTACGCAAATTTAGAAATATAATCAAAGGAGTAAGCAAATATGGAAACCATAGGTGCTATTTGGACATTTGCTTTTGCTAGAAACTAGACGTGAGTTTTAAAGGCACTGTTGTGAAATCAATACAATAACTAGGCCTCTAACAAAGTGACAAATTGGAATTGAGACTTATATAAAACAAAAGCCGCAAAAGGCTACAATGTCAATGAAGGGGGCGATAGAAAATGTAGCCTGACAGCCAATGAATATGACAAGATAACTTGTTTATTTCAGGAAGATTCAGAATGGGAAAACACAAACAAACACACAAAATTGAGATTTTGCAACCATAGACCTTCCTCACATTAATTATAATTTAAATTTACTCAAATTTTAAGGTTCAGAATATCCCACACAGAAAAATTGAAGAGGCCCTGGGTGTACACAACTAGAAGAAATATGACAGATGCAAATTCAAATAATATCCCTTTAAAAAGCCTAATATAAACATATAATAAAACTTATAAAACATACAAGGAAGACAGCCCCATGACTGACATTGAACAGTGTATTTACATTTCTTTCTTTCTTTTTTATTTATGTATTTATTTATTTTGAGACAGGGTCTCGCTCTGTCAACTAGGCTGGAGTGCAGTGGCGTGATCTCGGCTCACTGCAACCTCCACCTCCTGGGTTCAAATGATTCTTGTGCCTCAGCCTTCCGAGTAGCTGAGACTACAGGTGCCTGCTACCACACCTGGCTAAGTTTTTGTGTTTTTAGTGGAGAAGGAGTTTTACCATGTTGGCCAGGCTGGTCTCGAACTCCTGACATCAAGTGATCCACCTACCTTGGCCTCCAAAGAGCTGGCATTACAGGCATGAGCCACTGCGCCCAGCGCTGCGTTTATATTTTCAAGAACTGCTAATACTGGAATTATTTAATACATAATATAAAATAATTATTTTTACATTGCTGGAAACAAAATATGGATTTAGAAACTATAAACAAGAAATAAGAACTTGTAAAAAATTACCTGACCAACTGTAAACAACAACAACAATGATAACTCAACAAAAATTGAGAAATGAAAGAGGTTATTTTCAAATTTTAGAAGCAATTGATGAATTAGACAGAAGATTGCACTAAAAACAGCATTAGAATTAGTGGAGTTCTGCTACCATCTTGGCAGAGTAAACCTTTAAAATACTGTTCATCCCGAATATAATATGAATAGACTCTGGACCAATGCAAAAAACTACCACCTGAGGGCTCCAGGAAGTGAAGAAAAGTAGGTGGATTTTGGAGGGAAGTTGAAGCTTTAAGAAAGGAGCTGGTATATATGCTCCCTGTTTTTGTGGATTTGGCCTGAGAGTGGACTATGTTCACAGCACAGAAAGGTAAAGCTGAAGCTCTAATAAATAAATTATCACTTGTTCTGGAAAATGAGAAGAGATTCCTAGAATGGAGATAACCTAGAAAGAAAACCCTGTATTCTGTGTACAATCAATAAGTGTCTGTACCTTATCTATAAACAACACACATAGGCATCTTGGTAACAAGGTAAAAAAAGAAAATTCTCATTTTAAGAATTGGGTTGCTATCCATTTCAGGTGAGACAAAGGTTGCAGTTTAAGCCTAATCAAATTATTTACTAAAAATTACATAAATATTTTTAGAGGAATATAACAAAATCAAGATTCTCCATTACAAATCCTTACAATATCCAAGATACAATTCAAAATTACTTAACATAAGAATAAAAAAGAAAATGTGACTATTCTCAAAGGAGAAGAAAAGTAAATGAGATCAGCCTTCAGATGTTCCAGATGGTAGAATTATCAGAAAAGAACTTATATTGACTATGTTTAATATGGTAAAAAAAAAATGCTTGCAATGAATAAAAATTAAAAAAATCAACAGAGAGAAAATATAATAAAGAAGTGAGTGGATACCTTAGAGATGAAATATATGATTTTTTATATACATATATTTTATTATACTTTAAGTTCTAGAGTACATGTGCACAATGTACAGGTTTGTTACATATGTATACATGTGCCATGTTTGTGTGTTGCACCCACTAATTCGTCATTTACATTAGGTATATCTCCTAATGCTATCCCTCCCCCTTCCCCCCCACCCCACAACAGGCCCCGGTGTGTGATGTTCCCCTTCCTGTGTCCAAGTGTTCTCATTATTCAATTCCCACCTATGAGTGAGAACATGTGATGTTTGGTTTTTTGTCCTTGCGATAGTTTGCTGAGAATGATGGTTTCCAGCTTCATCCATGTCCCTACAAAGGACATGAACTCAACATTTTTTATGGCTGCATAGTATTCCATGGTGTATATGTGCCACATTTTCTTAATCCAGTTTATCACTGTTGGACATTTGGGTTGGTTCCAAGTCTTTGCTATTGTGAATAGTGCTGCAATAAACATACGTGTGCATGTACCAATGACTTTCTTCACAGAATTAGAAAAAAACTACTTTAAAGTTCATATGGAACCAAAAAATAGCACGCAGTGCCAAGTCAATCCTAAGCCAAAAGAACAAAGCTGGAGGCATCACGCTACCTGACTTCAAACTATACTACAAGGCTACAGTAACCAAAACAGCATGGTACTGGTACCAAAACAGAGATATAGACCAATGGAACAGAACAGAGCCCTTAGAAATAATGCTGCATATCTACAACTATCTGATCTTTGACAAACCTGACAAAAACAAGCAATGGGGAAAGGATTCCCTATTTAATAAATGGTGCTGGGAAAACTGGCTAGCCATATGCAGAAAGCTGAAACTGGATCCCTTCCTTACACCTTACACAAAAATTAATTCAAGATGGATTAAAGACTTAAGTGTTAGACCTAAAACAATATATGATTTTTGCAATTTTTAAAAAATTCACTGGATAGATTTAATGAAAGAATTGTGATGACAAAGGAAAGAATCAGTGAACCTAAAGATAAAATAATAGAAATTACTCAATCTTAAAAGGAAATACTATTTGAAATACTCTAATACTGCCAACAACCCAAATACTATCAATGCTATATCGGATAAATAATTAGTGGTATATTCATATAATTGAATGTTGCATGGAAAGGAAAATTAATGATGTACAGCTGTTAATACCTAAAACAAAATAGATAAACCTTTCATACATAATACTGAGCTAAAAAATAAAACATAAAACAATACATAGATTTCCATTTGTATAGAGTTCAAAAATAGGCAAAATGTTTAATTAATGCTCCTAAAAGGGAGTTTTCTGTTTTAATACTGGCTAGAATATAAACAGTTTTGTTGAGCCATCTTAAATCCCGGGAAGAAATCAACATTCTGGGCCATGGTGAAGCAAAAATAAGAACATGGTAAGCAAACTACATTTTGTAGCCAAATCTTGCCCACCACTGTGTTTGTTTGACCTGCAAGCTAAGAATGATTCTCCCATTTTTAAATATTGGTAAGAAATAAAAAGAAGACCAAGATTTTGTGACTTGTGAAAATTGCAAGAAATTCAAATTAGAGTGTACAGAAATTTTGATTATCATTAATACAAAATTTGTAGATATTTATTTTCTCTCTTGTAATATAAGTACTTGCATAATGTCCTCTTTGCCTACAAAGCATAAAATGCTTAGTATCTTGACCTTTACAGAAAAAGTGTTTGCTCACCCTGATATAAAGATGCTTTGATTCTCAGATGACCTAATGGAACACTATCTCCCAGTCATCCAGGCTTATCTATTACTTAGATATTTCTCTGAGATACCAAAAAGAAAAGAAAAAAAAAGTAACCACTTTTATAAGCTTTTGGTTAAAGCAGCCAAGTAAGTATTATGTCCTAACATAGTTCTATCGTTAAGCTACAGTCTAAAAAACAGGAACCATATGAGATATTTCAAGTAGTGAGAATTTAATAGATGGGATTGTATACTTGGGATTTGGAAGGTAGAAAGAGCAATAAAGGATCAGTTGTGTAAACCCGGGAAAATAACTACAGAAATAACGACAGAAAACTACAATAACTACCTAGAGCTTTGAGTATAAAGGAAACAGTGATGTTAAATTGATTCTAGGGGCTCAGACACATGGTACTTCATGTAGTACCCAGATTTTTAACAGGGAGCTCTGTAACTGTTATTGGTACTATGGATGCTAAAAGAAAGGTGGTGGCCAGAGCCAACTTCCTGCAAGTGTGATGCTGACAAAAGTAGGAAAAAGAGTAGGAGTCCCTCTTCTCACCTTTCAATATGCTTTTAATAGTTCTTCTTTTCAGATGGTCTGAGGACTATTGTTTGAGATTCTCAACCCTCGAGTCACAGAGCAGAGTATAGAAAAGCTGTCTCTCAGTAAGTCAAAAGCCCACCAGAAAACTTTTTTTCATCGATATATTTTTAGATGATTCCAGTCACACAGATACACAGGCTGTCAATTAAAACTCTCCACTTCTGACCATTTATAATAAATGAACTTCTCCTCTCCCTAAACAGACTGTAATTTTAAAATATTTGGAAATAACTACCATGACCAAGAAACTGTGCTATATCTTGGGCAAGAAAGAGTCTAAAGATAAATAAGATATTGATTGAGAATGACATTTTGAATTTCTATTCATTTCATTCCCTAATCCAAATAGTACAAGATTATTTACTATACAAAGCAACATGGTAACAAACATGTTATCTGAAAAAAAATTATTTTTCTTATTCTCCTAAAAAATTACTCTGTAAACACCTTTGCAATCCATTACGCTAAATTTAAAATGTGAACACTTCAAATCAAACATGCATTGATACCAGGAAATGTATCTTAAAAATAAATGTTTTCTTAGTAGTAATATAATGTCCAGAGACAGTTTTAAATGCTGAGGCCCAATCATCAGGGATTCTGGCAGTTACTTATTCTCACATTCATTACTGAAGCCTCACTACTTGTTCTTCATTGGCATTTTCGTTCTTATCACTGAAGCTGTTTCCTTTCAGAAATTTAAAAGAAAATATAATTGTAAATTTATTCTGCATGAGATGTCATAATGTTATAAACATACCCATTTAATAAAGAAACTTTGTGATCTTTTATAAATTAGAACTTAGAGCCAATTAGAACCAACTAATTAAGAGTTGAGTGTGACTAAATTAAATGCACTGTTCTTAGGAATATGAAATTCAAAGGCAAAGGTAATGAGATGGATATATAAAAATAAAATGGTATATTAATTACATTATAAAGTATTAATACATTTTTATATTGGTCCAGTAAAGAGCAAGCTTCTCCTCATGTGTGGGAAGAATAAAGACTGTATAGATTTGTGTGATCAAAGGTGGCTGTGGCTTTGGAGCTTACCAGCTGCACTTCACTTAGAAATTGTTATAAAATATGAACCCTGGAAAAATGCTCAGAGTTTTAATTTTATTGAAGCCATATTATACAGACAAAAGAAAAAGGAAAAAAGAAAACCTAGACTGATTTACTGCTATAGATTTTCTCCTATCTGCTATATGAACATATATTTGTTAATATTTATCTTTGAAGCATGTATATATGCTATTATTTCAGCTTTTTACGTCTTAGCATACAATGAATAAAATATTTGCCCTATATTCAGTTTTATTCTGTACAGTATCTCTAGCACGATAGCTAATTTGAATTTTTTTCTTAAGACTTCCTTTTATACTATGATTTAAAATCCCCTACAAGTCACTGTAATTTCCAGTCTTTTTATGTTTTAAGTGTACTTTATTGTGTTCTTCTTTCTGCGTGCTGTTTAGATGTATGAAGAACATGAGTCTTACCCCATATATTAATAAAACCTGTCTCTTAAGCAATTTTATGTGAAAGAGTAGCTTTAATTTAGTAACCTAAAATGAGTAACCCAAATGCAAAAATTAAGAGAATGTTTAAGGTGATTAGATTCTCATTGTAAATGAAAGCAATGACACTTAAACTTTGTTGAAATATCTGATTATTTAAAGTATAAATGTTTTAATAAAGCACTAATAATATAAAATGTATTAGCCTTTTAGAATAATAAAGGCTATTTTTCTCATTTGAAGTTTGTTAACTGCCTAATTTTTGTCATTGTTGCTCCCAACTTTTTAATATTTGTTGCTTTCCATACTGTGAAAACATTAACTAGATTCAAGTTTGTCTGATAGTCTTTGTGATGACAGTTAGGAAAACAGTACTTCCATAGATTAACTAAAATATACTAGAGAGCAATTCTTCTTCATCATCTTTTTAATTTTTATTTATTTATTTTTTTTGATGGAGTCTCGCACTGTCACCCAAGCTGGAGTGCAGTGGCATGATGTTGGCTCACTGCAACCTCCACCTCCCAGGTTCTAGTGATTCTTTTGCCTCAGCCTCTCAAGCAGCTGGGACCACAGGCACCTACCACCATGCCTGGCTAATTTTTGTTTGTTTGTTTGTTTGTTTGATGTTTTGTATTTCTTTTAATAGAGGTGGGGTTTCAACATGTTGCCCAGGCTGGTCTCAAACTCCTGACCTCAACTGATCCACCTGCCTCGGCTTCCAAAAGTGCTGGGATTCCATTCTTCTTTATGAAGTGAATTGGTGGAAGAGCTTTGCTGTAATGACCTTTAATGTCAATCCATCTTGTAAAAGGGATAATGCTAAAATTCACCTGAGGCCTTTTATCTAGCCATGGAATTACCATTTCTGTCTATGTCAATTATTAATAAAACTTCTTATATACTGGTTCCAGAATGGGGGTAATAAGAGAAGTAAGTGAAAATGTAAGGTTTTAGGAAACACTACACAACATCTGTGAGTGAAAAACATGTGGCCTGCTGGACTAGCTTGGAGATAAACTAAGACGCTGTTGTAGAAGGAAGGAAGAATGAGTAAGTTTTATTTATAAGCATTATTTTTAGTAAGTTTGCAGCTTTCTATAATGTTCAATCTTAAATATTCCTTGCTAACTACTAAAGTATGAACCTACAGAAACCTGCAAACATCTAGTGAAGAGTGTCCAGTCTTTTGGTTCCCCTGAGCCACATCGGAAGAAGAAGAATGGTCCTGGAACACACATAAAATACACTAACACTAATGATAGCTGATGCGCTAATGAAATGGCAGGAAAACTTAAAATATTTAAGAAAATTTATAAATGTGTGTTGGGTTGCATGCAGTCCCTGGGATGCAGGTGGGACAAGCTTGATTAAGTGTATGTAGACAAGACAGGAAAGACCTTGACAAAACGTGAGAACAAGGGAGTGATGTAGAGTCCTGATGATTTGTTCCAATACAATATAGTGCCAGAAGCTGAAACAGGATGTTAAAGGCAAATGGAAAGGCAGGGGAGGAGGAAGAGATTTTTGATGCAAAGTCATGTTCAAGTGGATGGACTTGAATGTCAGTTGAAGGGTCAAAAAAGAAGATATCAGTTTGTCCGTCACCATCAAATATGCTCCAGCAAATTCTAACTGAAAGACCTCAGTTCATCTTACATATTATCAGGCATCATTTCAAGCAGCAGTAACAATAAACAATGTCTACGTTTTTCATGGCTTCAAAATCCCAGGCCGAATGGATAAAATTTTGTTTTACTGTGGTGATCCCTATTTGACACTCACTTGATATATCATTAACTATTACTTATAATGGATCTAATTGCTTGGAGGTTTTTATTTGCTCTTATCTCTTCAATATTAAATTGTCTGTTTTTGGTTAGCGTTTGTTAAGATTACAATCCTTTTTTTTTTTTTAAATTTCTAATGTGCTTTCCCATGACAACTTATCTACCTATTCATTTCATATCATTTCTTCTTTATGTTCTTGCCGGGAATCTACACAGCATTTGTCACAACTGAAATATCAAAATAATTAGGATTAGACCAACTTTTATGCTTGCTTCAATATATCCCCTCAAGTGTCTACAGACACTGCCAAAGTTTAAATGCATATTATCTGTAATTAGCTGAGATAATGTTGAAATTCTCAGGAGATTTATTTCAAGTAGAACTTTGTTAAGTGTATTCCTAAATTTGCCTTCCTATTTTCCCAAGTATTATAATACTATAAATATTTACATACAAATTCTGAATCATTAGAAAATACTTTTGTGATCTACGTACACCAATGTTGAACCTTTTCTTAGGGGAATAACTGAGTTTACATGAGAAAACCAACCCTGATAATAGAAATTCTTAAATGATTCTTTGGTGTGTTATTTGAAAAGTCCAACCTGATCACACCAGATACAGATCTCTGTGTTAACGAGGATTGGTATTTTTTATACTTCTCAAAATACATTTTATAATAACTTACTACTTTTCATCTCTTTACCCCACTCTTTTTTCTTTTTCTATTAGTACAAATTACCTTCTAAGATACTACATAGTTTACCCATGTCTTTGAAATCTTTTATGAGTGAGTCATCTGTTAAATACTTGAATTCTTGCCATACAAATTTCATGAAAGTTTGCAGCAACTCTGAAAGATAAATTATTTATGACCCAAAGAAAAATGATGTGTTCAATTCTACATTTGTTTTTGTTAACTCACGGAGAATGACCTCGTGATATATTATAACATGATATAGTGGTACATTATGTTTTGTATGTGTGTCTGTGCACGTGTTATCTATTATAACATGATATAGTGGTACATCATATTTTGTGTGTGTGTGCACATTGAGGGGAGCAGAAATGATTTGAGAAAAACACTTCAGCATTGAATTCTATGTAAACCATTCCCAATGGGCAGTTTTTAGAACTTCAATTTGATGTTTTATTAATTGAATTCATAGGGGTCCAAAACATTTCTGTTTCCCAGATTTATGGGGATGGAGTCTCCATTCAGCAGTGATTTCAAAGTAACTACATTACTGATTTTTTTTATAAATGTCATTCATATTTTTTCTTCCTTTTATCAGAATCACTTTATTTTTTTTCTTTTGTATTAATTCATTTCAAATTTGGGAATATGGCTATTTACTTTTCATAGACAGTTAAATTCTTATTAGCTCAATCAATAATAGATGTTTGATCTGAGCTGTTAACCTAGACAGGAAAGAAAATCTGATTAAAACATGTTTACTAGTTTTTCCTTGTGGTGAATGCTAGTTCACATAGAGTCTTTCACACATTTTATACATATCTTAATCTCTATAGACAACATAAGTGTAGTAATTAATATATTTCATATTATTACAGAGTGTTTATAAATCAAATATCCTGTAATCCAAAGAGTATGTGTTCATTTATTTATTTTCAAACTCTCTTTGTGGTTCTTAAATTTCCCATTCTAATATACTTGTTCTAGACTTTGGAGGGAGGCAGAAGAACAAGAGTTATAAAAATAAGAAGAATTAGAAAGTGAGTTGCGAAAGCAAAAGGTTCTGGAGAAAATCTAGAGGAAAGAAAAGAGGTCAACAGAGGAAAGAAACACTTCAAGGGGAAAATCTGAAAGATATGACAATCATCAATTCCAATTACTTTATTCTGATAATGAAGCACAGCTGACATCTGTCACTCCACTTAAGCCACCCACTAGGAAGCTGATAGTTTTGCTGTTTCCTCAAAAAAATATTATCTCCTTGGTTTCTTTGAATAATTCCTGAAGAAATGGTATGGTGGCATATTCTGAAGAAAAGAGTAGATATTGGTGGGGTGGGGGATGGAATACACTGATAAGTAGATCATATGGTCTCCCAAATCCCAGTTCCATGAATTACTGCTCTATAAGGAACAAACAGAATTTGGTTACGACTCTTGGACCTGCTGCTACTTTGAGTTTTGGGGAATAATGCTATTGAAGGGATGATCATAATTTGTTATGTTGAAATAGTTTTATGAAAACATTATTACCAAGAATAATTTTGTTAAGCCTGCATTTTAAATATGTGGCTGAACAAAGTTTTATTATATTAGAAATTGTAACTGATAATTGATAGATAAAACACATCGTCATAATGAAACACATGAATAAGTAAACTGTATTCCCATGTTTTGATGAACATGCTCTTGAGAAGTCTTCTTACTATTGTCAATTCTAATTGAAAAAACATTTTAACTTAAAAAATAAAATGTTCATGGCAGCATGAAAGAATTCTCCATCTTTTTCTCACTTTACAGTCTTAGCATATTTTATTTCTAGTCATCTGAAATTACTTTTTAATAGGATGCTTATATTGCTGGATCTTACTTTCCATTTTTTTTTTTTTTGAGACGGAGTTTTAATTTTGTCACCCAGGCAGGAGTGCAATGGCATGATCAATGGCTCACTGCAGCCTCTGCCTCCCAGTTTCAAGCAATTTTCCTGCCTCAGCTTCCCGAATAGCTGGGATTACAGGTGCCTGCCACCATGTCCGGCTAATTTTTTGTATTTTTAGTAGAGATAGGGTTTCACCATGTTGGCCAGGCTGGTCTTGAACTCCTGACCTCAGGTGATCCGCCCGCCTTGGCCTCCCAAAGTGCTGGGATTACAGGCCTGAGCCACCGCGCCTGGCCTGTTCCAACAATTTTTAAAGTGAGTATCATTTAGAGTAGATCATCCTGTGAAAAACAAAGGAAGCGAAAGGTCCTAACTAGAACATCTGACCCATAAACTGCACTTTCACTGCCTGCCAAAGACAGTGTTACTACTAAGTCCACACTATAAACAGAGGTTTTCTAAATGTCACTGTGCTCAGAAAGTCTTGCTCCTTTATTTCATTTTTAACCGCTTCATGAGTGTACATCTAATCTCCGTATGTGAAGATTAAGCATGATGAGGGTAGGGGCCATAGCAATCTCATTGTTCCATATTCCACTTCCCCCCACAGTTTCTCAGTGAACCTCTAACACATGTATGAATCCAAAGTAATTTTAATCGTGCTTATATACCCTTTAATGTTCTGTGTTTTCTGTTGTTTATCAGTGTGCATGTGCATGTGTGTGTGTTTTATGTATGTCACAAAACATACATAATCTCTAAAACCTTAAATCATTTCTGTAGCAGATAATACTTAAGATGTCAGTGTTTCCTTTCTCCACATTTCATTTACTCATTACTCTTCTCCCACTATTTGCCAATAAGACCTTTCCATTAGTTCAATTTCTAATAAGCTTGAAGTTGATATAGTTTAAGACAAAGTATTCTAATGCAAACTTCATAACAAAAAGTCCAGTAGTAGAAGTCCAATACAAGTCTACAATTTTGATATCCAAAATTGGGTATCTGAACTCTGAAAACTAAACTTTTCTTGGTAGCAAAACTACATAATCGAACTCATTTGGCTGCAAAATTTAGCTGAAGTGACATTGCTTTATTTATAGTCTTTATCCCTCTCACTCTGAATATTCATACAATTTCCTGCCAAATTATTAATGTGTTGGACTCTGAGGTGCTACCCTAATTCTGCTAGGGTGTTGTCTGATTTGCAGTAAAGGCACTGTATAATTTTTTTGATAGGTAGAACATTCCAAAATTTGAAAACTCATCTGACCCCAGGGAGTTCAAATAAAAGATTGCAAACTGAAAAAGCCTGGAAAGAAAAATTTAGCAATTTTTAAATTGAACATCCAGTTGAAGTGACATTAATACCTCAATAGAATCAAACCAAAATTATTACTTCGGTGCTTTTCTGTCCTTCCCATTTCATAATAGATAGCATCTCAGCACAGTGTTGGGAAATTCCTTACCTAGTGGAGAAAAAAACAAATGGGAGACAACAGATTATTGTTGCCTAGTATTTCCTTCTCTTCTCTTATCCCAGTTTTTAGTATTTTATTATGGAAAGAGTGTCCATGGCAATAACATCATATCAGTTATTATATTGTTGTAATATATTGCAGTTTGTATTATAAAAATTAAAATATAAAACAGAAATATATTTAATAGGTAGTTCAATCAAATTACATTCAACAAGCATTTTCAAACATCTATAGACTTTCCCTTAGCAAACTAACACAGGAACAGAAAACCAAATACCACATGTTCTCACTTATAAGTGGGAGCTACATGATGAGAACACGGGCACATAGAGGAGAAAAACAGACACTGGGACCTTTCAGGGGGCAGAGAGTTGGAGGAGCGAGAGGATCAGGACAAATAACTAATGCATACTAGGCTTAATACCTAGGTGATGAAATCATGTGTGCAATGAACCCCCATGACACGAGTTTACTTATGTAACAAACCTGCACTTGTACTCCTGAACTTAAAGTTAAAAAAAAGAAAGTGCTTGTATCCATGTGCAATTTTGCATGCAGTTGCAGAAATTAGTTTCATTGACTCCATCCCATTATCAACCCCCTTTAAGGTGCCTATGAAGAACGTTACTCTTAAAATGTGTCAGAGATCATGCAAAGAATTGGTGTTATAGTACATGGCTCTGGATTTAAACAGTCCAAGTTTAAAAGAGGTTACAGACAATTAGACAAATTACTATCATGCTTTACAATAATTCTTATAATTCACATAAGTGCAAAGTAATATTATACCACAGAAGAAGGAATAACTATTTACAAGGAAGTTTTCCTAGAGGCGAAATTTTATTGAATAATCATGGAAGGGATCTTATAAAGAGATTTCAGGGAGGAAGTCTGGGGGAGGGTAGAGAACAGTTAAACTAAATGAAATTGTGTACTCTTTTCAAACACAATGTTCTAAATCCCATGATTGCATTTTCAGAAACAAAACAGAACAAATATTTTGTTTCTCAGTCTGGCTCTCCAGAATCCATTCACGTATTCAGTAAATATTTGTTGACTATCTTTTCTGTTCTGTGCCAGGTCCTAGAATGTAGAGCAGCGTGACACTGTGTTTGTTGTTAAGGAGCTCACTGTCCCGTCTGGGAGACAGGAAAATAAAAAATAAATAACAGAATGATGTTACAGAGACTGGGCACTGTGGTGACATTTTAGCTGATGAATAGTGTCAAACCATCTCCAAAGACCCCGCTGAAATAGCCCTGAAGATAGATGCACAAATCTTGGCAACAGTACTACACACTAAAGAGAACTAAGTTGGTGTCTAGAGAAATTTACAGACATCCCTGCACCATACCTTCTCTACCCTCTGACCCAGAACAACCCCAATTGCTGTCTCTAAATCTGGGATTCAAGGATGTTGTCAAGTAGAATTGCATTGGAATAGTCTAAGCTGGTCAGAATCAGGCTTATTCCTTACAACTATTGCCCTTGCCTTTTCTTCTTCTGCATTGGTTTCAGTATAACTCCTATGATTCAATACGTATCAGTCAGTGTTTTTAGTAACAAGCAAAAGAAGCAATTTATATTGTCTTAGGCAAATAATTTATTGAAAAAATAGTGTATAGAATTCCCTAGAAGACTGAAAAACTCAGTGAGGAGGTAACAATGCCCTAAATCATACTTCTAAATTGCTGCTGCTACCTCTAAGTCCTGGGCATGGCAGGTTGTACCTCTTGCAACTCTCAGATGTGGCACTGCATACCATTATTAGCACAGTGGCACCAGAACCCCCACTGTAAGTCATGTAACTACCAGAGAAGATTCTCTATGGTCTAGTTCTGTCTTTATTATGGCACCAGCAACCTTTTCACTTTCCAGAATGGATGTATCCGATTGATGGGTCCCTAAGGCAACCTGCAATCAGCTAAAGAGCAGACTAAGCAAGGTAGTCAGAGCCTAGTTTAGTTTGTAAATCCAGGAAACCACTTGATCTTACTAATATAGTGGATTGGTAATGCAGGTGATAAAAGAGCTAAGCCAAACAGAACAGTGAGACAGCCTCAGAGATTAACAGCAAGAGAAAGCTACTGATACTTTTCATGCTAGAGAAACAACTGGCACAGCCAGAGCTCAAAAGAGAGGAAAATCTGGTTGTAACTAAAACTAAAAATGGAAAATGCCTAGCTAATGTTAGGACCTGGAGGGAAAACATTGTCCCTGGAGCTAGAGTCATGGAGGAAATGCAACAGAGATGCTGTCTCAGATGGAATGAGAGACATAAAAATGCCTTGCCTCTCCACTCTTCCCAACTTCTGAACATTCATCAGTGCTTTCCATTGACCCAACCTCCCCAGAAGTCCATTGTATTTTCCTGTGATAAAGAACTGAACAGGGCAAGAAAGGAACTGGATCTAAGATACAACAGGCAAGTAATCTGAACACTGATAGAACAAGTAGCTGAAATTGTCAACTTCTCATCAGGATTCCATGGCAGGAAATTTCCCATTTGAAAGAGAGGTTTCAGGTGGTGGGCAATGAAAAAGAATGGTGTATATTCACCACACAAACCACCAGAAACCAAAATAGGTGGTGATACAGTGGTAACATTTCCAAGGAGGAAATATCAACACCAGGAGGGCTTTGTTGACAGGGACCAAGTCAATAAGACAGAAGTCCTGGAGTAATGTGTGTTGGGATATGACTGCATCTGACTCTCTGGTTTGGTTTAAGAATTCCGCAGTCAGAGTAGGTGGTTTACTTCCACTCCAGGACTCAAACTGACAGTGGAAACTGTCAAAGTGGACAGGGAGGATCCTAGGGAACCCTCATCTTTCTGTTGTTATTTTCTACACTTCATTGCAGAATTATTAAAGCAAGAAAAACAATCATGATTCTATGGCACTAGTGAAAGGCAGTATTTTCCCAGAGGATTCAAAGGAAGAACAAACATCTGAATGTTTTTTTAATCAAAAAAACATTCTAACCATTGCCAAATCCGAATATCACTTCCAGTTATTGAAACTTTTTCTGCGATTAAAGCCATTGCCTACCCCTTTCTTCTTGAAACTCTACTGGTTTCCATGAAACCATGCTGTTTATTTCCCTTCTTTAAATCTGATCATTTTTTTCCTGCTCTGATTCCTAACTCTTAGAGTCCTTTAGATTTCCTTTCTCTGCTCATTGTCCTTCTTGCTTGATGTGTAATTCTTGAAAGACATAATTTAATTTACTCTCATTTTTAGTACTTACAAATGTCTGACTTCAAAATCTACATCCCCAGTTCTTCACCTGCTATTATAAAGGTCTTTATACATGAGAATTAAACGTCACTAATTCTGCCGCCAAAAAACACACTGTCTTCCTTAAAGCTGGTTCTTCATGTGTTCCTTCATTCAGTTGATAAAAGGTGCCACTCTCCTATTAACTTTGAGTCCTCCATGTCTCTCATGTCCAAATCCAATAATTAATAAATTCTTACCCATTAAATATTATTCAGAATTAGTTTTTTCTATTTTGTCCTACTCCTATTGTCCTGGTTCTGGTCTTTGCTATCTCTAACTGGGCAATTACACACAACTAGCTGGACCTCCAATCTATAAGCTCGTTTTACTGAAATATATTCACACAGTTGCCAGAAATCTATCTAAAAGATGCATATGTCATACTTCTCTTCTTAAAACCCTTCAAAAGTTATTTATAACATACCAGATAAAAATCCAATCACTCAAACTTCTCAAATACCTTAACCCTCTAGTTTATTCACTGACACTTTCTGTTTTATACCTCCTCTACCTTTCTTAAATTGGGTGCACTGCTCTTCCCCCAGCATGGTATGTTCTCTCTTCTTGGCAAGAATCCCCCAATACCATTTCTATAAGCTTTACCTGGTGAACTATTCAGTCTTTAAGACTGAGTTCAAGATTATAGCTTCTGGTAATCCATTCAGATCAGGTCAAATAGAATTAAATGCTTTTCTTATCTGCTCCCATTTATAGAATGCTGAGCATAATTCTACAGCTGTAAATATGATTTATTTTACATGTGTGTTCCAGACACAAGACTGCGAGCTCTTGGAGGGCAGGATGTATCTCATTCATGTTTTTATCTCCCACCCTTATCAGACACAGTGCATACTGAATTTTGAATCTAAACACCTGACTTTGTGTTCTTCTTCTGATATTGATCAGTCAAGTGGCCTTAATAGAAATACTATTTTATCTTCTTCAGTTTTCTTATTCATAAAGTGGTGTCATAATTTTTAGTTAATTATCTCATAAGGTTGTTTTGAGGCTCACATGAGATGTTACAGTTATATTTTACATACTGCATGAAATATCCATATATTGGTTGTTTTGTAAATAGTATTGGTTTGCTAATTACAAATAAGAGTTTGAGCTTAAGTACAAATTTTTAGAAAAACAGCATAGGCAGAGATTTTACTTGGTAACTAAAAGAAAAGAGAATTTTTGTTTATGTTTCTGTACTAAAGAGACGTAACAACAAAAACAATATAACTGATAAAGTGGATATGTAAAAGCACCTTTACATTAAAAATGTATATAAAGGTCCTAAAAAACTGATGACAAAACACAATTTATAACTTGGTTAGTTTTGAATCTAGAATAATTTATTTTTTCTTCTAATAATTTAACATAAAGCTTGTGAAAAAGAAACCAAATTGATGGCAGTGGCAGCCTATCTGGAGTGGCCACTGCCATGATAATGGCTGCAATGGGGGAGGTGTGGCCAGGGCTGCTTGCTCCATGGAGTTGGTGGGAGATGTGAACAGGCAGAAGCTCTGCCCTCTTCTAAGTTGGATGGGTGGGACCCCAACCCTCCAGAACACAGCTGCAGCTGCCCAGCAGTGGCTGCAGACCCAGGCATCTCTGTAGTCTCAGGTGCCCAGGAAGTGCACCTTCCCCTGCAGGCTTGGAAGTGCCTGCTCCCACTGCCCAGCCTCTCCTGGCTCTTGGCACCCATCTGATTTTGGAGCAAAATTGTGGCTGTACCCAGGCACTCTCACAAACCGGGTGGGTATGCTCACACTTATGGCAGCACTGACACACCAGCCCCCTCCTGCCTTGGCCCCCTCTGGATTTTGGGTGCCAACAAGCCTGAAGGGAGGCTGAGGGGAGGCTAAAAGTGGCTCAGCATGGGGCTGCAGGCATCTCAGCACAAACAGGGGGCACTGTGGAGGACAAGTTAATGGCAGCAGAGGGCAGACAGGCTCCTTGGCAGAAAAGGGTGGTTCTCCAGTAAAACTCCACCTTCAGACCAGGGATAGCCTGAGGCCTGGGGGCCGGACTACCAGTTCCACAAACTGTGTAAGAACTTATGGGGCTTTTTCTGGGCCTCCCCGTGGCTACCCAGGGACAAATCAGGGCACACTTTCTCCTCTCTGAAGCCCATAAAAACCCTGGACTCAGCCAGACTTGGGCAGATGATGGGTCAACCTGCCTTTGAAGAGGAGCTACCAGCTGTGGTTCTCCTCTCTGCTGAGAGCTGAGCAGATGACAAGATGATCTGCTTGTGGAGAGGAGATCTACCCACTGGGGGTCTCCTCTCTGCTGAGAGCTCAACACTTGTCGGGACGACCTGCCTGTGTAGAGGAGCTACTGACTGTGAGTCTCCTCTCTACTGATAGATGGACTCTAGTCAGAATGACCTGACTGTGGAGAGGAGCTACCCACTGTGGGTCTCCTCTGAGCTATTCTGTTGCTCAATAAAGCAGCTCTTTGCCTTGTTCCACCTAGACTTGCCTGCATACCTCATTCTTCCTGGATGTGGGACAAGAACTTGGGATCCACCAAATGGTAGGGTTGAAAGAGCTCACCACATTGCAGATGACAAAAAAGAGTGAAGGGAGAAGGAGAAAAGAGCCATGGCTGTTTGGGGAGCCCAGGCCTAGTAGCTCCCCGAGCCAGGGCTGTGACACCCTCTTTGGGGTTCTGCAGTTCCTGGAGTCGCCAAGCTTCCGGGCACCACCATGTTCCCTGGTGCCAGCTGTGAAAGCTACTTGTGGTATGCCTGGTCCAGCAACAGCCTGGTAGGGAGCTGCCTACCCCACCACAGCTGGTGTGCCTGATTGTGCACAGTGGCTGACACCCATGCTTGTTTACTCACACACCCCTCACTGCTCTGCTCCTGGCTCGCCCTTGGCAGGTATGGGATCCAGGCTGGTGCGAGCCAAGCACAGACTGCCAGGCTGAGTGGGCGGAACAAGCCCAGTAGGCCAGATCAACACTAGGGCAAAGGAGCCACCAGCCACAGAGGTTTCCAGCCAGAGAAGCAACACACCAGGGATCCTGTGACAAAACTATGAGAAGTGGAACAAACAGAGTTTTATTTACTTGACCTAACGCCTTTGAAAAACAATGTAATTAATCATTGTGATGGTCAGGAACTAATTCAGGTATCTATTTACATATGCAAGAAGTCACTTAGAGTATTTTCAATATGTTTTCTGCCGTTCACTTTCTGTTTCTACACAAACATGCATGACAATTTAGGGACAATAAATATCCATAAAATCATTATAAGGAATTAAATAAACATAGAAAAAGTTATCAATAAAAATGCAAATAAACTTTTAATGATAAAATATGTTTGTTCAATTTGCAGCTATCAGTTTTAAAAGAATAAAGTAGTATAAAGTATAATTTCAGAGGTGACTATTATGAGATCTTTGGAAAATTTTTTATTTTCCCAGCACCAGTGGATATGTTATGACTATGTAGCTTCTGAGTAAACTATTTTTTGAGGTTGTTTGTGCAAAAACAGGTTAATAAAGAAAGGAAACTTTATAATTTACCAACTCATCTGCAAAAAACACAACAGACGACAAAGCCTGAAAATTCACTTTATTTGTATTTCTTGAAGAATGTGTACTAAGGGCAGTACAGTCTTCTTAGTGCGCTTTACCATTAATTGATGTTGGAAAAAGTTCCAAAGCAATTTTATTAGATCTAGGACAAGATATTTATAAATTTATCTGATATACCATTCTGAATTCACAATTCAGCCTAAGGAAGAAAAAAGAATCCCATTCTTGCTCTC
This sequence comes from Pongo pygmaeus, assembly GCF_028885625.2. Classification (NCBI taxonomy): domain Eukaryota; kingdom Metazoa; phylum Chordata; class Mammalia; order Primates; family Hominidae; genus Pongo; species Pongo pygmaeus. The sequence continues at coordinate 108,782,308 of NC_072379.2, read as the reverse complement.
ACCAACACTGTTTTTCACTGCACAATCTTCCTTTCCAATAATAATACCTTACAGTGAAATAGGCAGGAATCAAAAGGAGAAAAGGGGGGTAGAAGAAACAAAAGGATCTGAAGAGCTTGACCAAAGTGACAGAACAAGTGACGCAAGGCATGATCTTCAACAAACCAAGTGCTATATATTTTTATGCACCTGAATCCATAAAAATAATTGCTTTTCAAGCTGCAGCTTTAGAATTATGCTATCCATATATTGCTTATACATGGGTATAAGCAGTTGTCTCGAGGGTGCTTTTTTCTTCAACTGAATAACTAAATATGCAGAAACAATCCCATTATTTTGTTTCTTACAAAACATTACATTTTCATGCAAATAAACTCATTCTCCTCATCATAGAGTACATGCTTGCCTGTTTGAATAGCTGAGATGAACAAGTCACAAAAAGCACATACATGTATTTTAAAGTAATTGCAATGTGCTTGTGAGCACACCTTGGTTTTATACTGTGGTAGTTATCATTGCCCCATAGAATAGCATGGTTTAATTGTGGATTGGTCAGGATGGATAATGTTGTTCCTGTATAATAAAATAAGTTCAAATGAGCAGGGCATTAGCTATTTTCCTACAATAATGGAGTCACCAATAAACAGATAGTGTCCTAAAATCATGTTGGTAAACAACTGGACTTAGGAACAGCATTTTATACAGTTTTTACCCGTTTTTCTTAAGATCACAGAGAACTTTTCAAATATTACCTGGTATCTACTTGTTCCCCTGCAAAATTATATTGCTTAGAACAGATTTCACATGCTGCTCTCTTATTGACTTTATCCAGGAAATGGAGTTCTTGCAATGGTACAGTCAGAGCTCTCAAGGAGCCCCTGGTTCCTTTTCAATTATATCTGTTAAATATAAGGCTCTGCCTCTTATGGGGAACAATTTTTAAATTTATCTGAGGGGCATATGGCAGCAGATAAATCATTATACATAAAGAACTACAGAGCAACTGTGACTTAGAAATCAAATAGCCTTTTGAAAATTAGTTCAATAGAGAAGCAAAAAGGAAATCTAATCCTTTAGAGGAGGTGACGTTGTCTAAGCCTATGGATTCTTATTTAGTAAAGGAAATGAAAACAAAATGGATCCTTCCTATAAAGTGAAGAATAATCTTTCCAATTTGATTACTACTGATGATTTTCCCATGATATCTCTGAAGGCTATCAGGTAATCATTGAGGATTACAGGAACTGTGGACTGGGACCTTATCTCTGTATTACGGTGTTGTTATTTCACAAAGTACAATCAAATTATGATAAGCAAAATTATTTCATGAGAAAATCTTTTATGAGGCAACTCCTTTGGCAAATGCAAGAGGGTTTGAGGACCCACAAACCATCCCACCCTGATTCCTCCCATGACAGTAGCAGCATTAACTTTGGGAACAGTTAGAGGTTTGAGACTGGGGAACTTTGACAAAATTTTGCATTTTGGCCCAGCATATACAGTTATTCCAAAACTTAAGGATCTAGAATTATGCAATTTCTTGTGCTTCTACTTGCTACTATTTTCTTGCTCACAAGAGCTTTTGAATGCTAATGCCAAACTGGAAGAGACTAGTGAAAAGTTGGACTTCTTTTCACTGATTTGAATGCTCCACTCTCACAGATTTATCATGACAACGTCCAAATGCTATTAGGAAATTAAATATTCTTGCAGAATAAGATGAAATCTTATTATAAGATACGTGTTTTTCCATGTATCTTATTGATTGTAAAATATATTATTGTATCTTAAGATTACCTTATTTAGAAAATTTAAATAGATGGCGATAATTTCCACATATGTGCACTGATACTATTTCAGGGCTTTAATTTGTAGAGTTTATTATTTGAATGTTAAATTTTCATATAGCAATTGAGAAATTTGAAGTAGAGTTTTTAAATAATTTCAAACTATAATTTGTTAATGATATGAACAATAGAAGGTTATTCTATTATCCTTCTATTATTTTAGTTTTTATACACAACTATTTGTAAAACTAAATGTGATGATTAGCCATTTAAATAGAAACTTTCTGAAAGGGAATTGGTAAGATGATTAAAAAAAGGCATTATTTTATCTTCAAAGGAAATGATTGAAGGGTTTTAATTTAAGTAAGATATACTTGGAAATCTTAGTTCTGTCTCAAGATATGCCCTATGAATACATTTATATAATGTAATTCAATATTCTATTTATTTATTTAGATAAAATATCTAATTGGATCTTAACTTGTTCAAAGACCAGACAACTTTAATTAGCTTAGAATGAAAATGAATCTTTCTAGATTAAAAGCCATGAAACATTTACATAGTGATGTTAACAAGGGATGTTTAGGGTGAATCAGAATTAGCAATCATTGCATTGTTCCATTCAATCACAGGACACTATACCAATGAATATATGGACCAAAGATGGGGTATTCCTTTCATTCATTCCTCTGTCCTATGCATTGCTCAAGTTAAAGAAAGGAAATTGATGATAAGACATAAAATTCTGGGATTCTTAGATTTATCATGGGAGAGGTGATGGTAGACAGTTCTTAAGCAAATAAAAAAAGAATGCTCTTAAAATAATCTGCCTTTATTAGCCCTGTCCATCTTTATAGAGCCCCAGTATCATGAAAAAACTATGAATTATGCTGCAGAATACGCTCTGTATTCAAGTTCTAACACATGGTGTTCTTCTTAGTAACTCCCCTCACCACAGCCAAAATTCTCATATGTAGCTCACTGTATACTAAATTAAATCTTATGTGTATCACTACTTGTTCTTTCTACTTATTAAAGTACAGTAGATCCAAGACTGACTAATCATTCTCTAAATGTTATCTAACCTGAACTCTAAAATAATACCTGTGATAGGCAGAATTCTAAAATGGCTTCCAAAATTCCCATCCCTTGATGTACACACCCTATCAAATCATCTCTCCTATAGGGTGGGCAGACCTATGAATATATGATGGGATATCATACCTATGACAGTGTACTAATCAGTTGACTCTGAGTTAATCAAAGTGAGATTTGTGTGAGACTGACTTAATTAGGCAAACCCTTTGAAAGAAGGTGATGCCCCAGAGAGGCATTCTCCTGCTGACTTAGAAGAAAACAAGCAGTCCCACTGTGAATGTCTGGCAGAGAAGGTCTGGTATCTAGGACAGGAGGCTGACATCTATAAACTGAGAATGTCACCTGGCTGATGGTCCAAAAGAAAGTGAGTATCTCAGTCCTACAACCTCCAGGAACTGAATTTGGTCAACAACTTGAATAAAGCTGGAAAAGAACTACACACTTTAGAAAAGAACGCAGACTGGCTGGCACTTTATTTTCAGCCTGTGAGACCCAAAGCAGAGAATCCTATTAAGATAAGATTTAACTACAGAAACTGTGAAACAGCAAATGGATGCTTTTTAAATTACCCCTAAGTTAGTGGTAATTTGTTACACAGCAATGGAAAACTAATACAATACTCTGAGTGTTTGGAAAGTGAAAAAGTTTTCTTGGCTTACATGACTTTTCCCTGATATTTTATTTCACACCTTTCCATGATATTTCATTTCTTTAGTTACTTCAGTGACTATCTGAAAGAAATACGGACTTGAAGCAGATGATTTGATTTTCAAGTGGTCTTTTCATTCAGTTTTAAATCTCACTTTTATATCTTAAAAGTCATGGCAACACCTTATTTTTTTGAAAAATATTTAGGGTATTAAATAGATACTAGTATGGTAGATTATTACCAGGTAAATTTATCTGCCTTGTTAGAATATCTTAATTACACTGTCAATTGAAAATTTGGTTCATGTGTTTTCCTAAACAAAATGTGTTGCAATATTCTACATTAGTTCTTCTACCAGTTCTTGCTCCTCAGAAACATTATTTGAAGAATGTAGATGATATATGGTTTGTCATATGTGAGCATGAATATGTTTACTGTTCTGTTTTTCATCCCAAAATTTTCAAACAATGTTTTTGATAAAAACTACTGATTTTACAGGAAGCCGACTGCTTCTACCCTTGAGATAAAAGTAGTATCTGCAATTCCAGGACATACTGGTGTTACTTGGCATCCTTTTAGTATCACACAGATCTCTCATTGTGAACAAGCCTTTCCTTTTAAAATCATCTACAGACGGCTGACATATCTCTAATGCATTCTGTTGAAGCCTGTGATTTTTCTTGCTTAAATTCTCTAGGGAGTTAATCTAAGTCTTCTTATATATTGTTTCTGGATTGATTGTTATATCTGCATCTATGCCAAATTCTAGTTTGACTTAATAATTTTGCTTGGACAAAAGTAGTGAAATAGTCCATTTATATAGTGCTTTGAATGTTCTTCACTAGGAATGAATGTTGTTGCTCTCTGGTTGTGTGTCTGTGTGATTATGTGAGTGTATACGTGTAAAAATCATTTTGGTAATCATAAAATCTATGTAATTTGGGAAGCATACATTATTAATTTCTGGGGGTTTTAAATTGGGCATAGAAAACACAATCTGGAAATTAGGTTTTAAAAGTTTTTGATTGAATACTTTCAATCATGGCTTATTTTCCTATTTTTCTACTATTATTTGTTACTAAGATATTTTACCTATAGATAAATCAACACACCCATGTCTTTTCCCTCTAAAAATGTTGTGTTTTAACCTGGGCATCAAGGGAAAGCCTGTCCTTTTTGTAATGAGTTATAAGTACTAATAAGTTGAACTGAGATGGCTCAGAATGATATTAAATCTGATATTTTTCTATGCTTCTCACAATACCAATCAAAGTTTCTGTTGGAAGCTAATATTATTGCTCTTATTATTTTCCTCACAAGAAATCTTTTCTTACATACAGTCCTAAGGCCGTTTGCATCTTTCCTCATATCAAATGCATTTTAAATTTTCTCTTACATATAAATTTGTATGGTTATAGAATTACTGTAGTTTTTAGGATTTTCATCACATATTAATTATTACCCCTCAAAATATATTTCCATAAATGAAGATTTTTAATATAAAATTTATATAACACAATATTAACCATTTTAAAGTGAACAATTCGGTGGCATTAAGTACATTCACAACATCATGCAACCACCACAATTATCTGCTTCAAAATATCTTTTTCTTTTGAGAAGTGTCTGTTCATATCCTTCGCCCACTTGTTGATGGAGTTGTTTGTTTTTTTCTTGTAAATTTGTTTGAGTTCTTTGTAGATTCTGGATATTAGCCCTTTGTCAGATAAGTAGATTGCAAAAATTTTCTCCCATTCTGTAGGTTGCCTATTCACTCTGATGGTAGTTTCTTTTGCTGTACAGAAGTTCCTTAGTTTAATTAGATCTCATTTGTCAATTTTGGATTTTGTTGCCATTGCTTTTGGCGTTTTAGACATGAATTCCTTGCCCATGCCTATGTCCTGAATGGTATTGCCTAGGTTTTCTTATAGGGTTTCTATGGTTTTAGGTCTAACATGTAAGTCTTTAATCCATCTTGAGTTCATTTTCGTATAAGGTGTAAGGAAGGCATTTATGCAGCCAAAAGACACATGAAAAAATGCTCATCATCACTGGCCATCAGAGAAATGCAAATCAAAACCACAGTGAGATACCATCTCACACCAGTTAGAATGGCAATCATTAAAAAGTCAGGAAACAACAGGTGCTGGAGAGGATGTGGAGAAATAGGAACACTTTTACGCTGTTGACGGGACTGTAAAGTAGTTCAACCATTGTGGAGGTCAGTGTGGTGATTCCTCAAGGATCTAGAACTAGAAATACCATTTGACCCAGCCATCCCATTACTGGGTATATACCCAAAGGATTATAAATCATGCTACTATAATGACACATGCCCACGTATGTTTATTGCGGCACTATTCACAATAGCAAAGACTTGCAACCAATCCAAATGTCCAACAATGATAGACTGGATTAAGAAAATGTGGGACATACATACCACTTATATATGTGCATACACACATATATATGTATGTATATGTGTGTGTGTATATGTATTAGTTCATTTTCACACTGCTGATAAAGACATACCTGAGACTGGGTAATTTATAAAGAAAAGAGGCTTAATGGACTCATAGCTCCTCCGTTCCATGTGGGTGGGGAGGCTTCACAATCATGACAGAAGGTGAAAGGCACATCTTACATGGTGGCAGGCAAGAGAGAATGAGAGCCAAGTGAAAGGGGAAACCCCCTATAAAATCATGAGATCTCGTGAGACTTATTCAGTACCATGAGAAGAGTATAGGGGGAACTGCCCAATGATTCAATGATCTCTTACTGAGTCCCTCCCACAACACATGGGAAATATGGGAGCTTTAATTCAAGATGATATTTAGGTGCAGACACAGCCAAATCATATCAGTAGTATATGTATATGTGTGTATATATGTGTATATGTGTGTATATGTAAGAGTATGTATATGAATTATACTCTTTCAAAGCATAAGAGTTGACTAAGGGAGCCAGCACTTGAGGGGTTCTCTGCCACAGTGATGAGAAATTGCTTGAGTGATTCCCACATTAACATGTTCTGTTCCCTAAGGAATAGTATAATTCTCAATGCAAATAATAAAGGCCAATCCAGAAGTATGTTGCTTCATGTCTGAATCATTTTTAGTAGGTGGATTTCCAGGCAGTAAAAGGCATGTAGGATTTCAGGAGCTGAGGTCTCAAAGAGGAGGAAACCTACAGAAATGGGCTTAAAATGCTGTATATACTACTCCCTGGCATGTTTGTTGTTTCCCACATGTGCAAGGAGACACTCTTAGAATACAAATAGGAAGCAGCAGGTAGATAGACAAAGATCTGGTCAAATATATATATATATATGTGTATATATATATATATACACACACACACATATATATATATATGTATATGGAATATATAGATTGAATTTTGGGACCCTTCCAAATAAAAGAATCCTATTAAATATCCCAGGCTTTTAGACGAGACTACAGAAGGCTTTGTTCAAATAATAACTACTATGTAAGAGTAAACATTAAGAATAGTGCAAATTGGAAGTAGTGTCGACCAATAAAAGCCTAAAGCCAAGGTCAACTTGATCAAAATGACCTGCCTATTATTTACCTCTCTGCTAGAAGTAAATTGAATACGACTAAAGGAAGATAATATCATCAAGATTCTCTGTAATATTGTGTAGGAAAATTAAACAATATTGTCGATTCAATAAATAATTACCAGATTTAACAGTAAAAAGACCAAAAGATAAAAAACCATGGGGTGGGGGAGGAGGAAAGAAAGTAGAAGAGCTCTGTAAGGAATCAAGATATTGGAGTTATCACACAAGCACTTAATAAAACTATTATAAAATATGTTACAGAAAAGAGAAGAGAGAAAAATTTTCTAGGGAACTACAATCTACTAAAGAACAAATTAAATGAAAATTTGAATAATGAAATATATAATAAATTTAATAAATAATATTTAAAAGATTCTTCAAAGTAGATTAGATGGGGCAGAAGAGAAGAGAGAAGCAAAAGTTCAGTCAGTAATAAAATATTCAGATGAAGTGAAGCAAGAAAAAAAGATAGTAAACAAAACTGAAAGCAATGTATGACACACACAGAGCATGAATATTCCACAACTATTTCGGATCCTAGAAGTGGAATAAGAGAGAAGTTGACAGAATTAATATTTAATAAACCTTGAAAGACACTGGCAAAATATGGCAATTTATAGATGTAATACAATCTGTAACTCTAAGCAGGGCACATCTGAATAAATCAAACATAGGCGTCCAAAATGTATCACCTGTCAAACAAAGACAAAAGTACAAGTCATATAAGGCAGCAAGACAAAAAAACTGTCACATGACCTTCAAAGAATAAAAATAAAACTAATGACAGATTATTCAACATAAACAGTGACAGAAGACAATGGAATACAACTTAAAGGCACTTAAACAAAGACACTTTGTGTCTTTCACACAAAGACTAACCAAGATAATATGTAACCAGAAAATCTGACTGTGTTAAATATTAATGGGAGTGTTTTTCAATCAATATAATAAGACTTGCAGGAAAAGCAGGAATGCAGTAAATAATAAAGTTAAACATAAAGAGTAAAAATGGCATTTTCTCAATATAAGTATTGACTGTTTAACACAATAACCATATAATGTCTTTTCTGTTTAAAATACACATGCAATTTAAATATATATACTGACAATAACAATACAGAATTTGTGTAAATAGAGTTAACATTTTGTAACATTTTTGTATTGTTTGAGATGTGTTAAAATTGTCAGTTTAAGTTAATTATAACATGTTAAAGATTGTACTATGAAATATCTACAGCAACCACCAAAGGGATAATAAAAGATTGTAAAACTAAGAAGCTAAAATGAGCATAAAAATAATAACAACAATAATAATAGTAACTTAATTAAAATAATGAAAGAGAAAAGAATAGAAAATATGGGATATAGAAAACAAATGGGACAGTGAACTTAATGCCAAATATATATCCATATATACCTGTTATTATATTAAATGTTAACAGATAAAATACTTCAATTAAAAGGCAAAGTTGATCAGAGTGCAATAAAACATTCAAACACATACATATCACAATTGAGATAATCAAATCCAGGAACTTAATGTTAGTTTAACATTTGAAAACCATTCAATAGTACTCACCTCATTAACAGAGTAAAACAGGAAAACCATACGATTTCAAAAGAGGCAGAAAAAGCAACTTATGATAAATATGTGCATTTATGACAGCATAATCTTTTATTTCTGGCCATCTTCATAATAAGCAAAATAAGATGGTCAAGTTATGTTCACAGGAGTCATAAATGTTATCTAGTACCAAACTCCTAAAACTACAAACAGGATCAGATAAAGCAGGAAGAGGTTTGGGACAGCCAGGAAAGTAACTGAAGTCCTTTTTTCACTCTGACACAAGTATTGTTTTGCCCAGAGTATATGAAGTTTCCAAGTAATATTAATGGGCCCTCCTCAAAGCAGGGATCATTTAGATTATGAAACATATCTATTTTTTTAATCTCAGAGGTTTGGCCCTTATATTCTCTAGGGAACCATGAATCAAAAATTAAAAAATGATTAGATTAATTCACCATAAATTATACGAAACCTGTGAAGTCCTGTAAACATATTACAATGTGCCTATCTTTTATCACCCATCCTCCTGGGCATTGAGAGAGAAAGGAATGACAGAATAGCTTCCCTGAATAGTTTTTCCTGAGGAAGCTACCTACAAAATTCGGTAACAAACTTGCAACATAACAATGACACACTAAAGCTTTTCCCCGAGATATAAATGAGATAGGAAGTGTCACTATTGCTATTTCTATTAAAAGTTATACTAGATGTTCCAGTCATTGCATTATGGCAAAATATTAAGATTAGAAAAAATTAAATAAACTTGTCATTCTTTGTAGAAAACATGATTACATACCTAAATAAACCTAAAAATAGCTTCAGAGAGAGTGTATAGATCAATAAGTAAATTTTGCAAGATTTATGAATACAAAATTTATATTAAAAACCCAAAAGTATTATCTATACTGCAACAAAGTGACATTTTAAAATGTCATTTATGATATCATAAAAAATAATAAGTCAGGAATAAATTGGATAACAGATGTAAAATTACAAATTTTATTGTAATAAAATTTAAAAGACCACATAAGTGGAGGAATATATTCATGAATTATGTAGTGAATAGTTCGTGAATAGTAATACCCAATATTGTAATGATGCCAAATCGCCCACCATTGAAATATAACGCTAAACAATTTTGATCAAAATTCCTGTAGGTTATATATAATTTGCTCATATTAAAAAGTTATTTTAAAAATTCATATACAAATTCAAGGGGCCAAGATGATTCTCTTGAAGAAGTAGTGCAAAATAAGAAAGTTTACCTATTCAGATCAAATCTGCATGGTGCAAATATAAGTAAATATACCAGTAGAACTGAATGAAAAGCACAGAAAAAAACCCACACTTAAAAGATCACTTGCCTTACGACATTTTTGCATGGTGCAAGTATAAGTAAATATACCAGTAGAACTGAATGAAAAGCACAGAAATAAACCCACACTTAAAAGATCACTTGTCTTACGACAAAGTTGCCACTACAATGCAGTGAGGGAATGCTGTCTGTATTGTAGTATTTCAATTAAAGTTTACAAGAAAATTCATAATATCCCACTAGATTTTTATGCATTAAATATTTATAAATGTTGAAGTCTATTAACTCACTTTTATTAATAGTATTTAATATATTAAGCTGAGTTTTTGGGTCAGTGTTAACAGTCTTCTGAGAATCTATTAATATCAAAGTTCCTATCTAACTCAAAAGGAATGGAGAGCTTAAAAAAGAGAAGATTTCTTCTTGATCAATACAATCACTTCCTTCATTCAAGAAAGTGGCTCTAAGCTGTGCTGTAAACTGATCATCAGAGTGAACAGGCAACCTACACAATGGGAGAAAATTTTTGCAATCTACTCATCTGACAAAGGGCTAATATCCAGAATCTACAAAGAACTCAAACAAATTTACAAGAAAAAAACAACCCCATCAGAAAGTGGGAGAAGGATATGAACAGACACTTCTCAAAAGAAGACATTTATGCAGCCGACAGACATATGAAAAAATGCTCACCATCACTGGCCATCAGAGAAATGCAAATCAAAACCACAGTGAGATACCATCTCACACCAGTTAGAATGGCGATCATTAAAAAGTCAGGAAACAACAGGTGCTGGAGAGGATGTGGAGAAATAGGAACACTTTTACACTGTTGGTGGGACTGTACACTAGTTCAACCATTGTGGAAGACAGTGTGGCAATTCCTCAGGGATCTAGAACTAGAAATACCATTTGATGCAGCCATCCCATTATTGGGTATATACCCAAAGGATTATAAATCATGCTGCTATAAAGACACATGCACACATATGTTTATTGCGGCACTATTCACAATAGCAAAGACTTGGAACCAACCCAAATGTCCATCAATGATAGACTGGATTAAGAAAATGTGGCACATATACAGCATGGAATACTATGCAGTCATAAAAAATGATGAGTTCATGTCCTTTGTAGGGACATGGATGAAGCTAGAAACTATCATTCTCAGCAAACTATCACAAGGGCAAAAAACCAAACACCGCATGTTCTCCCTCATAGGTGGGAATTGAATAATGAGAACATTTGGACACAGGAAGGGGAACATCACACACCAGGGCCTGTCGTGGGGTGGGGGGAGTGGGGATGGATAGCATTAGGAGATATACCTAATGTAAATGACGAGTTAATGGGTGCAGCACACCAACATGGCACCTGTATACATATGTAACAAATCTGCACGTTGTGCACATGTACACTAGAACTTAAAGTATAATAAACAAAAAACAAACAATGAGCATCACAAATGGTATTCTGGGCTAAATTATCAAAATCTCTTTGGACCTTTCCGTCTATTTCAAATTTAATTGAGAGGTGTTTTTTTTGTTTGTTTTAATACACCTGACACTTAAGAAAAAAAAAATCTAATATTGAGATGATCTGAACAAAAAGGAAGTAACATCAACTACTAATTTCTCCACTCTCCAATACCTGAGCCCAGGATATTGCTTTATAATCTCTGTGATGCTAGGTGCCATATTAAAGATCTGGATTAACTTAAGTTCTCATGAACATCAAGTGAACATGGTTGATGTCAATTCAATAGAGTAGCCCTAGTCTGCGTCTAGGCTATTGTTTTCCTTTTATTTTTTCAGAGGAGCAACATGAACTACAGCGTGGTCCTGTCTTCTTAACTCTATCTTGTAACAAAGAGAAGGTTTATATCTTAGTGTCTTATATTTTTTCCTTGGACAATGTTAAAGAAGCAGGAGTTTAATTACTATGCAGCAATTACTTTATCATACTTTGAATTGTAAGTTAGTAACTAAAAACATTCTTGTATCCAGTTTTCTGTTACTTTTACAGAGTTATCTCTGTTTCCTAGTATGTTAGACTGTTAACCAAAACACACTTAACATTTAATTTAATATGAGAGATAATAAACATAACTCTTAAAAATCTCTGTGGAACATCTAATTTGATAAAAGTTTATGCACATGATCAACTCACTGATAGTTCAGTTTAGGAAGTTTTAAATCAGAACATGGCTGAAGCAGTCAAAGAAAAAAAAGGTGTGTGAGTGGGGTAGGTGCAATTACAGTCATATGCAAAGACACTTATCTGACTAATCAGCAAAGATTTATTCTATTAATTAATTAAATACATAGATGGAGCATCAGTTAAAATGTAGCCTGAAACTACTGGGGACAGTGATTGTAACTGGGGACAAGGATAATAACTGGAGTTTAAAAGCCACGAGTGCCCAGCTATACCTTTTTTTGATGCTGTGACCTTATAAAATTTAGTAATTGAAACAAAGAATAACTTCCTTCTAGAATGTATTTCTAGTCAGTTTAAATAGACAAGCCCTCATTCCATTTAGATGACAGTTACTGATGGTATACCATGCATTCTCAGAGAGATTTAAAGTATAATAATATTAATTTCTATAAATGGATAAATTCTTCAGCTTATGATAATGAAAGCTAGCCTATTAATCCGATTTATCAAGATGAACTTAGGACTTGGCATTTTAAGACACTTAAATTTTTAAATTTCTAAATGATCATTCTTTCTCTGGTGGTTGCAAGCTTTTCCTATAGAGGTCAGTAGACTTGTATGTACCACTGTACAATCAGAATTTTGTTTAATGATTTGTTTTTACAGTGCAATGAAATGGCTCTAGAATATTATCTATTAGAGTGTAATAAGAGCCTGCCTCTTCTTCATTTCCTGCTTCCACATGGAAGAATAACACTCCTAGCACATTGCAGCATTCATTCTTCTCCAGGGGAGAGAGTGAATTATCTGTTTGATGAATGCACTTTTATCTCAGCGTTTTCCTCTGACTTTCACTCTTTGCTCATTTTGTTTCAGGAGAGCATCCTTTGTCTCTGCTCTTCCAGCCTATTATTTTGCAGAAGAGAGTCTGTCCTTGAAATAGGGTGGAGATTCTAACCTTTAATGGTCCCTGCAATTTGTCAGTGTTGCCTGTGCCTGGATGGCTGATTGCATTTAAATCTGGAGTTTAGTATCAGAAAGCCCATTTAGCTGTGCATCTAGTGTATGTCCTTCTACGTAGCTTTTGTCAGTAACAATGCTAACTTTTAGAATTCTGTTTGTCTGATGCCTATGTTTATCTCAATTACTTTTTGTTGTTGTTGTTATTTGTTTGTTTTTGAGACAGGGTTTTGCTCTGTTACCCAGACTGGAGTGCAGTGGTGCAGTCATAGCAACCTCAAACTCCTGGACTCAAGCACTCCTTCTGCCTCAGCCTCCCATGTAGGTTGGACTACAGGCTTGTGCCACCATGACTGGCTTTTTTTTTTTTTTTTTTTTTTTTTTTTTGGCAGAGATGGCGTCTCACTCTGTTGCCCAGGCTGGTCTCAGACTCCTGGCCTCAAACAATCCTCCCACCTTGGCCTCCCAAAGCACCGGTATTACAGGCATGAGCTACTATGCTCAGCTCTCAATTACTTTTGAATCTAACGATGCCACTTGTTGGACCCCCAAGCCCCGTGATTATTCTTAGAATTTTCTGTCGGTTAGCAAAAGAACTCTTTGTAATGAAGGGAGCAAAAAAATGATAGAATTTACAACAGTTTAGCTCCCTGTTATTCTGCATTTGTCAGTGTCAGAGCTTGCCCCAAATCAAGTCTTCTCTTTCGATTCAAATAGAGTTTAGAACAACCTTAATGTGGTTCTCGATTGTTTTTCTTTTCCAAATACAGTTCATTATCATTATACATGGAAGATTTTTCTGTAAAGTCATCAAGGACATTGAATTACTGAATAATGAACAGTTGTTGCTAGAGGAAAGTCAGAGTTCGTTCCTGTGAGCCTCTGGTTGCAACATTTTTCTCAACGCATCAATACATAACCTTGTTTTGTGTGTATTTCTGTTTAAAGATATCTTATTTAATATATATTATTGATGTATTAACAACCTCAGAGTTGACAGCACTGTAAGTCATGCCTGAATGGATCTTATCTAACATGACTTCTCCATAAGGCACATCACAGTCTTTCATTTATAACACCAACCAGTAGTTCAGTTCTATGCTTCAGGGTCATTTTAAACAGCACAATACCAACAAAATACCCACAAAAAATGTAAAAAATGTGGCACTAAATAGATTATAGTATGAAAGCTAAAATAAGAAGGCAGAGTGTCTCATTCATCCCTCTCTGGAAACAGACAACACCAGGAAATTTAATTTTTTGGCCATTCTGTATATGTCCATGAATGGCGGTGAACATACCCCATAGACTGATTTTTTTAAAGTACATTTTAATGAGTAGATGAATTCACAAATGTGGAATCTGCAAATAACGAGGCTCAACTGTTAGAACTTTTTATGACATATTGTCTACTTTCTGAGAGTTCTTTTCTCTGCCTTTAAAACATTATAGTAGAATAACAGACATACATTTTGAAAGTGCTAATTATATTAGCTCAATATAAAGCCAGTCAAGTGAGGCTCTTATAAAATTTTATATTCCTAACTTTATCTCTGGAGAAATATACAACTAGAGAAGACAAAACTAACTTTCTACATGGAAGTAAAATGTCAACATGGTGGCAATACTTCTTAAAGGATTCTGTGAAATATTTAATCTGGCAGATTTTTTATTTCAACACAGATTTGTTGAATGATGAAAATGAAAGAATTTTCATAACAGCGGTTTTCTCTAGTGACTATCCAGTTTTTACTATCCCATATGAAGTAGAAGCTAGTTATGCTGTAGTTGAATTACTTTATCATTTTCCACAAGGTAACAGTTACTTTCTATACTTTATCATAATTCCTTATATTAAACATTTCAATCAACCTTGTGTACGACAAGAGGTAAAACAAACATAACAACTCCAAACCAGTCACTCCAAAAAATCAAATAAGAGTTAGCACATTACTTATTATTTTCATTGCTGATTCAGAAAGCATTTTTACTTACGTTTGTTCACTCACCGATACAAGTCTTCATTATTGCCAATGAATGTTCGTGTTTGTAATTCATTGGTCCTCATATTAGACTAAAACCTTACGTACTTCCTGGGACTTATGGCACCACCTCAGCTACTTGTTTCAAGTGCCCTGCAGCATTATTTCAGGAGAGCATCCTTTGTCTCTGCTCTTCCAGCCTATTATTTTGCAGAAGAGAGTCTATCCTTGAAATGGGGTGGAGATTCTAACCTTTAATGGGTCCCTGCAATTTGTCAGTGTTGCCTCCTCTGGGCCCCAAAGCGTTCACTATCTGGAGCTGACCAGTCATTCTTCTAAGAGTGTTTGGATGTCCTTGTTAGCTGGCCCCAGGTGGCCATGGTAGCCAGGCACATGCTCAGAGATTCTGTCACCTTTCACTTCTGGATTTGGATGAAACAACACACTACACAGCATGAGGACTGATGTCTGGAACCGGAGCTGAAAGGGCCCAATACTGCTGCATGGAAGTGTAAGGAAGTTACTTCCCAATGATGCAAACTTCAAACATGAAACAGAAGAATGACGGGATCAGAGAGACACACTGCATTACTTCTCTCTCTCTCATGGATGACTCTCAGGCCAAATGGATATCTCTGCCAAATGACGTGCTATGCCGTTCTTCATGGCTTATTGTAAAGCAATGGCCAGTGTGGTAGCATGTACCTGCACATTGCTTCACATCTTCCAATGCCTCACTTCACTTTTTCCACATTCTTTCTGGCCTGGGTTTACATTATCCAAGGAAAGCATTAGTGCATTCTTTCTCGCTTCCAGCTCTGTTTTCTAGGGAATTCAAACTAACACGGTTCCTAAGTTTAACACTTAATCTTTTTCTTGCTAAGATATGGGACAAATAAGGGTTTATAATTTTTCTATTACCTGTTTCTCTTAAAAATAGAAAATCAAGTTATTTTGTCAGTATAGGAGGCTTCTAATATTAATAAGGAAAAAATATCCATGGACTTGAATGTGTGGTTTATATACAACATAATACTAATTTCAATCTGTAGGCTTTCTGCTTGAGAATAGAAAGGAGGGGGTGGGCAGTTAATTTAGCTTGAAATGCACCTAGAACATTTGCAGAATAAGGGCCTTTCATAGGAATATCAGCATGCATTATATTCCATTCATGTATTATTCAGCACAGCTAAAACATAAAATCCAACTCAGGTGACAACAAGTGATAGTCACGCACACTTCCACCTTCTCTTCAGTATCATCCTGTGAAATGCTTTTCTCTGAGCTCCGCTCAAAGAAGCAAAACAGCGGGGGCCTCCACTTCACACATGCTCCCAGAGAGAAATCATGCTACACATTCTTCATTTAGAAATAAAAATTTTGGAATAAATCCATGGAAGTGAAAATCCATTAGATAATTGCTGCTAAATGTCTGGCATTTTAATTTGAGGATTTGCAGTAGCACACTGCTCTTAAAATGGCAGTACATTTGACAAAGTTCTGTCTAAATTTTTATGGATATAAGCACTTAGAATAGTCACCAGTGCTATTTTCTCTGTCGTGTAAGTATTCATCGGCTCTGTGTACTGTTGTATACCATGATGACCTTTTACAAAGTGCCTAGAGGTTCATTATGAATTTTAAGATGAATATTTAACAGCAGTTTACAGATGTTTTAAAACTAGTTTATATGAGACTGGGATAATTAGTAGCAGATTTGCAGGTTCTACCTGAACAGGAATCAATTTTTGCATTTAAACATTTTCATATTTACATCTTTCTGCCCTTTTCTCCCTTGAAAACTTCAGACTGTACTGTAGTGTGTCATCAAACCTGGCCACTATTGCTTCTGCCATATGTTACATACTCCACTAGTCTTTTTCCATTGCTCCTGGAACTCTCTCACTCTTCATTAGGTATCAGTTTCTTACCACATATCATATTATTGCCCTTTCTCTCTAAGATATAAATTTTGTTTTATGAATTACTAAAAAATATCTTTTTATTTTCTCCACATTCTTTAAGAACTATTCCCAATTTGGCCTAAATGTACATACTGTCATTTCCGATTTCCAAAGCAACTCCTTTTTTTAAAATTTTTAAATTATATTTGAAGTTATGGGATACATGTGCAGAATGTGCAGGTGTGTTACATAGTTATATATGTGCCATGGTGGTTTGCTGCACCCATCAACCCACCATCGAGGTTTTAAGCCCCGCATGCCTTAGGTATTTGTCCTAATGCTTTCCTTCCCCTTGTCCCCTACCCCCAAACACGCCCCAGTGTGTGATGTTCCCCTCCTTGTGTCTATGTGTTCTTCTTGTTCAGCTCCCACTTATGAGTGAGAATATGTGGTGTTTGGTTTTCTGTTCCTGTGTTAGTTTGCTGAGAATGATGGTTTCCAGCTTCATCCATGTCCCTGCAAAGGACATGAACTCATTCTTTTTTATGGCTTCTTAGTATTCCATGGTGTACATGTGCCACATTTTCTTCATCCAGTCTATCATTGATGGGCATTTGGGTTGGTTCCAAGTCTTTGCTATTGCAAGTAGTGCTGCAATAAGCATATGTGTGCATGTGTCTTTATAGTAGAATCATTTATAATCCTTTGGGTATGTACCCATTAATGAAATTGCTGGGTCAAATAGTATTTCTAGTCCTAGATCCTTGAGGAATTGCCACACTGTCCTCCACAGTGGTTGAACTAATTTACTCTCCCAACAGCAGTATAAAATCATTCCTATTTCTCCACATCCTCTCCAGCATCTGTTGTTTCCTGACTTTTTAATGATCGCCATTCTAACTGGTGTGAGATGGTATCTCAATGTAGGTTTGATTTCCATTTCTCTAATGATCACTGGTGACAAGCTTTTTTTCATGTATATGTTGGCTGCATAAATGTTTTCTTTTGAGAAGTGTCTGTTCATATCCTTTGCCCACTTTTTGATGGGGTTGTTTTTTTTTTTCCTTGTAAATTTGTTTAAGTTCCTTGTAGATACTGGATATTTGCCCTTTGTCAGATGGAGAGATTGCAAAAATTTTCTCCCATTCTGTAGAAATGATAATAGTTTCTTTTGCTGTGCAGAAGCTCTTTAGTTTAATTAGATCTCATTTGTCAATTTTGGCTTTTGTTGCCATTGCTTTTGGTGTTTTTGTCATGAAGTCTTTACCCATGCCTATACCCTGAATGGTATTGCCTAGGTTTTCTTCTGGGTATTTTATGGTTTTATGTTTTACGTTTAAGTCTTTAATCCATCTTGAGTTAATTTTTTTATAAGGTGTAAGAAAGGGGTCCAGTCTCAGTTTTCTGCATATGACTAGCCAGTTTTCCCAGCACCATTTAATAAATAGGAAATCCTTTCTCTATTGCTTGTTTTTGTCAGGTTTGTTGAAGATTAGATGGCTTTGGATGTGTGGTGTTATTTCTGAGGCCTCTTTTCTGTTCCATTGGTCTGTATATCTGTTTTGGTACCAGTACCATGCTGTTTTGGTTGCTGTAGCCTTGCAGTATAGTTTGAAGTCAGGTAGCATGATTCCTCCAGCTTTGTTCTTTTTGTTTAGGATTGTCTTGGCTATACAGGCCCTTTTTAGGGTCCATATGAAACTTAAAGTAGTTTTTTCCAATTCTGTGAAGAAAGACAAAGGTAGCTTAATGGGAATAGCATTGAATCTATAAATTACTTTGGGCAGTATGGCCATTTTCATGATATTGATTCTTCCTATCCATGAGCATGGAATATTTTTCCATTTGTTTGTGTCCTCTCTTATTTTCTTGAGCAGTGGTTTGTAGTTCTCCTTGAAAAGGTCCTTCACATCCCTTGTAAGTTGTGTTCGTAGGTATTTTATTTTCTTTTTAGCAATTGTGAATGGGAGTTCACTCATGATTTGGCTCTCTTTCTATTATTTGTGTAGAAATGCTTGTGGTTTTTGTACATTGATTTTGTATCCTGAGACTTTGCTGAAGTTGCTTATCAGCTTAAGGAGTTTTTAGGCTGAGACAATTGGGTTTTCTAAATATATGATCATGTCGTCTACAAACAGAGACAATTTGACTCCCTCTCTTCCTATTTGAATACACTTTATTTCCTTCTCTTGCCTGATTGCCCTGGCCAAAACTTTCATTACTATGTGAAATAGGAGTTGTGAGAGAGGGTCTTCTGATGGTTTTCAAGGGAATACTTCCAGTTTTTGCCCTTTCAGTATGATATTGGCTATGAGTTTGTTATAAATAACTCTGATTATTTTGAGATACATTCCCTCAATACCTAGTTTACTGAGTGTTTTAGGTATCAAGGGGTGTTGAATTTTACCGAAGGCCTTTTATGCATCTATTGAGATAATCATGTTGTTTTTGTCATTGGTTCTGCTTATGTGATGGATTATGTTTGCTGATTTGCTTATGTTGAACCAGACTTGCATCCCAGGGATGAAGCTGACTTGACCATGGTGGATAAGCTTTTTGATGTGCTGCTGGATTCGTGTTGCCAGTGTTTGGTTGAGGATTTTTGCATCGATGTTCATCAGACATATTGGCCTGAAATTTTCTTTTTTTGTTGTGTTTCTGCCAGGTTCTTGTATCAGGATGATGTTGGCCTCATAAAATGAGTTAGGGAGGAGTCCCTCTTTTTCCATTGTTTGAAATAGTTTCAGAAGGAATGGTATCAGCTCCTCTTCATACCTCTGGTCAAATTCAGCTGTGACTCCATCTGGTCTTGGGCTTTTTTTTGTTGGTAGGCTATTACTTACTGCCTCAATTTCAGAACTTGTTATTGGTCTATTCACAGATTCAACTTTTTCGTGGTTTAGTCTTGGGAGGGTGTATGTGTCCAGGAATTTATCAATTTCTTCTAGATTTTCTAGTTTATTTTCATAGAGCTGCCTATAGTATTCTCTGATTGTAGTTTGTGTTTCTACTGGATCAGTGGTGACATCCCCTTCATAGTTTTTTTATTGTATCTATTTGATTCTTCTCTCTTTTCTTCTTTATTAGTCTGGCTAGTGGTCTATCTATTTTGTTAGTCTTTTCAAAAAACCGGCTCCTGGATTCATTGATTTTTTTTTGAAGGGTTTTTCATGTCTGTATCTCCTTCAGTTCTGCTCTGATGTTAGTTATTTCTTGTCTTCTCAATTTCTTTTAATTATGATGTTAGGGTGTTGATTTAGATATTTCCTGCTTTCTGATGTGGGCATTTAGTGCTATAAATTTCCCTCTTAACACTGCTTTAGCTGTATCTCAGAGATTCTGGTACATTGTGTCTTTGTTCTCATTGGTTTCATATAACTTATTTATTTCTGCCTTAATTTCATTATCCAGTAGTCAGTCAGGACCAGGTTGTTCAGTTTCCATGTAGTTGTGCAGTTTTGAGTGAGTTTCTTAATCCTCAGTTCTAATTTGATTGCACTGTGATCTGAGATACTGTTTTTTATGATTTCCATTCTTTTGCATTTGCTAAGGAGTGTTTTACTTCCAATTATGTGGTCAATTTTAGAATAAGTGCTATGTGGTGCTGAGAAGAATGTATATTCTGTTGATTTGGGATGGACAGTTCTGTAGATGTTTATTAGGTCTTCTTGGTCCAGAGCTGAGTTCAAGTCCTGAATATCCTTGTTAATTTTCTGTCTTGTTTATCTGTCTAACATTGACAGTGGGGTGTTAAAATCTCCCACTATTATTGTGTGGGAGTCTAAGTCTCTATGTAGCTCTCTAAGAACTTGTTTTATGAATATGGGTGCTCCTGTATTGGATGCATATATGTTTAGGATAGTTAGCTCTTCTGGTTGCATTGATCCCTTTACCATTATGTAATGCCCTTCTTTGTCTCTTTTGATCTTTGTTGATTTAAAGTCTGTTTTATCAGAGACTAGGATTGCAACCCCTGTATTTTTTTGCTTTCCATTTGCTTGATAAATCTTCCTCCATCCCTTTATTTTGAGCCTATGTGTGTCTTTGCACGTGAGATGGGTCTCCCAAATACAGCACACTAATGGGTCTTGACTCTTTATCCAATTTGCCAGTCTGTATCTTTTAATTGGGGCATTTAGCCCAGTTACATTTAAGGTTAATATTGCTATGTGTGAGTTTGATCGTGTTATCATGATGGTAGCTGGTTATTTAGCACATTAGTTGATGCTGTTTCTTCATAGTTTAGTTGATCTTTATATGTTGGTATGTTTTTGCAGTGGATGGTACTGGTTGTTCCTTTCCATATTTGGTGCTTCCTTCAGGAGCTGTTGTAAGGAAGGTCTTGTGGTGACAAAATCCCTCAGCATTTTCTTGTCTTGAAAGAATTTTATTTCTCCTCACTTATGAAGCTTAGTTTGGCTGGATATGAAATTCTGGGTTGAAAATTCTTTTCTTTAAGAATGTAGAATATTGTCCCCCACTCTTTTCTGGCTTGTATGGCGTCTGCAGAGAGATCCACTGTTTTCATGAAGTTAATCTTCAATCTCTGATATTCTTTCCTCTGCTTGATTGATTCATCTACTGATACTTGTGTATGCTTCACAAAGCTCTCATGCTGTGTTTTTCAGCTCCATCAGGTCATTTATGTCCTTCTCTAAACTGGTTATTCTAGTTAGAAGTTCCTGTAACCTTTTATCAAGGTTCTTAGCTTCCTTGCATTGAGTTAGAACATGTGCCTTTAGCTCGGGAGAGTTTGTTATTACCCACCTTCTCAAGCCTACTTCTGTCAATTTGTAAAACTCATTTTCTGTCCAGTTTTGTGCCCTTACTGGAGAGGAGTTGTGATCACTTGGAGGAGAAGAGGCATTCTTGTTTTTGGAATTTTCAGCCTTTTTGCACTGTGTTTTCCTCACCTTCATGGATTTATTTACCTTTGTTCTTTGATGTTGATGACCTTTAGATGGGGTATTGGTGTGGGCATCCTTTTTCTTGATGTTGATGTTATTGCTTTCTGTTTGTTAGTTTTCCTTCTAAGAATCAGGTCCCTCTTCTGCAGGTCTGCTGGAATTTGCTGGAGGTCCACTGCAGATGCTGTTTGCCTGGGTATCACCAGTGGAGGCTGCAGAACAGCAAAGATGGCTGCCTGCTCCCTCCTCTGGAAGCTTCATCACAGAGGTGTACCTGCCTGATTCCAGCTGGAGCTCTCCTTTATGAGGTGTCTGCTGACCCCTGTTGGGAAGTGTCTCCCAGTCAGGAGGCATGGGGGTCAGGGACCCACTTGAGGAGGCAGTCTAACCCTTAGCAGAGCTCGAGTGTTGTGCTGGGAGATCTGCTGCCTTCTTCAGAGCCAGCAGGCAGGAATGTTTAAGTCTGCTGAAGCTGTGCTCACAGCCATCCCTTCCCTCAGGTGCTCTGTCCCAGGGAGATGGGAGTTTTATCTGTAAGCCCCTGACTGGGGCTGCTTCCTTTCTTTCAGAGATACCCTGCCCAATCAGGAGGAATCTAGAGAGGCAGTCTGGCCACAGACTCTTTCCTGCAGTGTGGTGAGTCACCCAGTTGAAACTTCCCAGTTTCCTCAATACTGTGAGGGGCAAAGAGCCTACTCAAGCCTCAGTGATGGTGGACGCCCCTCCCCAAGCTTGAGTGTCCCAGGTCAACTTCAGACTGCTGTGCTGGCCTTGAGAATTTCAAGCCAGTGGTTCTCAGTTTGCTGGGCTCTGTGGGAGTGGGACCCACTGAGCAAGACCTCTAGTGTTCCTGGCTTCAGCCACATTTCCAGGGGAGAGAAGAGTTCTGTCTCACTGGGTTTCCAGGTGCCAATGGGGTATGAAAAAAACTCCTGCAGCTAGCTCGGTGTCTGCCCAAACAGCCACCCAGTTTTGTGCCTGAAACCCAGGGCCCTGGTGGTACAGGCACACAAGGGAATCTCTTGGTCTGCAGGTGTCAAAACCATGGCAAAAGCATAGTATCTGGGCCAGATACCACAGTCCCTCACAGCTTCCCTTGGCTAGGGGAAGGAGGTCCCCAGCCTGTTGTAATTCCTGGGTGAGGTGATGCCCCACCCTGCTTCTGCTCACCCTCTACGGGCTGCACCCACTGTCTAACCAGTCCCAGTGAGATGAATCAGGTACCTCAGTTGAAAATGCAGAAATCACCTGCCTTCTGCGTTGGTCTTGCTGGGAGTTGCAGACCAGAGGTCAAGTCTCTCTTATTTTTTAGTGCATTCCCTGTCTCATTCACAGTTGCCACTCTCTTCATTCTAAATCAAATTAAGCAAACAAACAAAATATTCCCCCAATTTTTGCCCTCACTCTTATTCTTAACATTACATTATCTACCACTTATTCACTTCACATGCATTTTTAAAAATTAATAGTCTATGTTCTTTCTGGAAAAATCACTTTTGATAGATTTTAGAAGTTCTGTTGTATAAAAATGGGACTAATTAGAGATTTGTATGCTTTTTAAAAAATAGAAACCCACACTTACTGTTTCATTGAATTAACACGCTTTTTCATTTTTTGAGTTTTTTTTTTTGAGGTCTTGTATTTGACATGTGGCTTTCTTCTTTGTTCTACACTGTGTGGCCAAAAGTAATTTATTCAGTTTTTCAAATATTTCTATTTGTCATCTATACAATGAAGACACTTGCTATCTGTTGCCTAGCATAATTTGAAGGATTGAAGACGTTTTATAAAAATTCTGTAATAATGTCTGGACCTAGTATTTACTTTGATAAATGGTGACTATCATTCCTAGACAGTACATACTAGTGGCACAATTATATAGTTCTATAGGACCCTGTAAAACCTTCTGGATAAGTTAACCAGGATAAGTTAACCAGTGAGTTAAACCACTTATCCAGTAATCAGATGGGAAGAGAAATTTAGAGGTAAAGGTAAAAGTACACAAGAGAAGTAGTGTATGGCTACACATTATACCCATATGAAATGGCTGATTATTTTTCCTTTGATTTCTTGTAGTAGGCATAGAGAAGTCTTGAAAGTGTAAAATATTTTGTCCTAAAAATTTGGGCAGTTTTACTAAAGAACAAAAGACAAATGTTATAGTAGTGTGTGAAGCAAGGCAGAAGCAGTTTCCTGAGATACCTTTCAGAGTCTCTGCTTGCCTTAATTTGTCTCTGACATGTGTTTTGGATAGCCTGGATAATAATGCTAAATGATAGAATAATGGTTATGTTAATTACCTTTTAGAGCACATACAGCTAACACAATGGATTTGTGTGTGGGGGGGTCATATGTATATATATATTCACATATGTATATATATAGAGACAGAGAGAGAGAGAGAGAGAGAAAGTGAGTGAGAGAGAGAGAAATGTATCTAAAAAGCTTCAATATTAAGCACACATACAAACAAACAAAACAACCCTTTGTTTTCTGTTTCATTTCCTTTAACATGTTTAATCAGTTCTTTAGTTCAGCTACTTTATAAATAATCCACTTATATTTGGACTGCTGTGAGCAGTGATTTATTCAAAATTACTAACTGAGAGACTCATTTTATTTAATTTGACTATTTTGTTGGCAAACTGGAAAAATGCCAGATGATGTTTTTTTTTCTACTTATTTCCAAGAGTATAATAAATCATTTTTTACTTCCATAAATGATAATTTTAATGACACTTATGATACTTCCTGGGTCCAGGAAATCACTTCCATCTATTCCTCCATAAACAATTCTTCAACTAGGAAAATATTAAAAATAGGTTAACAGGAGTCTCCCTCAGTAACTGAAGCTACAGCTCTCTCTGTGCTATGCCTCCTGCTATCTAATTCTGAAAGAACATAGGGAGTAGGAGATAGCTTCTCTTTCTCTTCTTCAACTAATACATGACCACAGCTTGCTCTGAAAATTATTTTGTACTAATCTTTTGCTACACTCATGACTATCATAATTAAATAATTGTATGATTATCTATTTAATGATTGTCTTACTCATTAGATCTTGGAATTCATAAGCAGATAAACTTTACTATCTTGCTCAAAGCTCTATTACTAACGTTTAGCAAAAATGCCACATATGTGTTAGGGGCATAGATGCAATTTATTTAATCAATTAGGCTGACGAGAAATGTGAAACTTAGTGGAGTTGAAACATATGTACCATTATCTGAATATATTTTGTCAAAAGATTGCCAGGAAATAGTGCTGTGATCTTACAGATATGAGAGCATATCTACTTTCTGGACAGTCTATACCTGGATATTTTAAATTCCTGAGAGAGGGAAATTTTAGGACATAGAAAAGTTTGACCAGAGATACTGGTCAAAAAGTTTTACAAGTCTTTGGTTTAAAAAAAAAAAATTGAATGATTACTCATATAGGATCTAGATAGTGCATTTTCTGTTTTCAGTCCTTTGCATGATGCTAGAAATTATCTGATATGACATGGAAGGATGGCTGGGAGCAGGCGACACAGGGATTACTGAATTTCAACTGAGTTTTTGATCATATTAATTCAAAAAGAGAAAGGGTGTTCTTATTGTGTATTGATATTGATTACAACTCCTCACTGTGAAATCTAATCAGCTTGATAAACTAGTATATTTACTAACTTTTGCCTAATTTAGCACACAAATGAACTTGTTAAAAACTATATATATCTATTATATACATTGACCTATTTGTATTTATCTATTTATATGCATCTACATCTAAATCGACATCAATTTTTTTCACATAATATTCTGCTAAACTCTTATTTATGCTCTGAAACAAAATGACCTCAATTAAGGGATTCACATGTTATTAATTTATGTGTTTGCTTATTTTGAGACAGGTTCTCACTCTGTCACCCAGGCTGGAGTGCAGTAGTGCTTGGTGCTATCATAGCTCACTGCAGCCTTGACCTCCTGGCTTAATCAGTCCTACCACCTCACTCTTCCAAGTACCTAGGACTACACGTCCACACCAACATACCTGGCTCACTTTTTA
Source organism: Pongo pygmaeus (assembly GCF_028885625.2). Classification (NCBI taxonomy): domain Eukaryota; kingdom Metazoa; phylum Chordata; class Mammalia; order Primates; family Hominidae; genus Pongo; species Pongo pygmaeus. Next base: position 108,756,346 of record NC_072379.2, on the reverse strand, counting down.
CTTTTTATTTTTGTGGAGATACAGTCTCACTATGTTGCCCAGGGTGGTCTCGAACTCCTGGCCTCAAGCAACCCTCTTGCCTCAGCCTCCCAAAGTGCTGGGATTACAGGTGTAAGCCACCTCTCCTGGCCTCTCATATCATTTAGATCTCCACAGAATGGATAGACAGATACCTTTTATTGACATTATTTGTGTATAACTCAGGAAATTAGTACCAGATTTTCCATGAGCCTCCATTAGGTACTCATAGAAATGACTGGAGATACAGCAAGAAATGAGGGGGCTCTGTCTTCCTGGTTGTCTAATGAGGAGGAGGTCAAAGGCTGCCATTAGACAACAGGTGTGAAACGCCACCAACTTCATTGACTCTTTCTCTCATAAATCAAAATCTTTAAGCTATTGGAAGGAGTAAGCAAATTTTCTCACCTTCATCACTTCTGGGAGAGGAGTAGGAACAACATCTATTTACTTCTGGCAGGAGGTAACAACACTTCTTCCCATCCCTAGGAACTAGGTAAAGGCCCACTGATCCTTAGAAAGAGTTAGACACAAAAGCTGCCTGTCTGGTCACAGGAGGGAGTACAAAATCCTCTTGGGCTCAGGACCTCATACCAGTAATAAGGAAGTGTCTGCTGTTTCTGCAGGAGGGGAAGAAAGCGCTCTTCTTTTGAAGATCTGCCATAGATATGAGGAAGTTTGACTGCTTTGGGAGAGCAGGAGTCAGAATACTCAGAAAGCTCTACACACAGGTTCCAATCATATAGATCCTACCTGAGGCTAATGCTGGACCAGTAGAACCAAGAGATCCCCATAGGTAACATGACAACTTTAGCATGGAGTAACAAGGAATAACAGTCCACTGCTTTGGGAGAGGTAAGAGCATAAGCAGAGGTCCTCTCTGAGATGCAGATATCCAGGGACTGTGGAAATCCTAGTGTGGAGTAAAGATACTGAGAAAAACATCCATTGGCTCTCCAGGTCCCATACTAAGCACAAGGTAACTGCAACCAATCACCTGAGGAATTTGGAGACTGTTTCATCAAAGTTAAAGATAGCAACAAAAAAATCTAACTAAAGTCAACTATTCATGAGACTAGCTGAGCACTCCAGATGATGTCCTGATAGAAGAGGCTTGCACAATTCTGGGCAAATATGCTGTGGTACCTCAGTCCCTACTCTTCTGTTCTTCTGTGCATGCTATTTCACATGCATTAGAAAATTGCGGGAACACAAAGAAAAAAGGAAAAAAAAATGACCCATTTTTAAAAGAAAACTAGTCAATAGAGCCAGACTGAATAGACCCAGATTTTGGAACTATGAGGCAGCATCTTTAAAATACTTATAATTAATATGCTAAAGGTTCCAGTAGAAAAAGTAGATAATACATATAAACTATGGAAATTTTATCAGAAAGAAGAAAACCATAAAAATATTTAAATGTAAATGCTAAAAAAGAAAACACAATATTAAACAAGAAAAATCCCTCTTGTAAGTTTGTGAGCAGACTAGGGGCTGAAGAAATAATCAGTGAACTTTAAAATAGGTCACTAGAGAGTATCCAAGACAAAACCCAGAGTAATAAAAAAAAAGTTTAAAAAAAAAAAAAAGGTGCCATGGAACAATCTTAGTGTTCAGTGTTCTAACAGATGTGTAATTTAACTCCTAGAAATGTAAGATACAGCAGCACAGAGCTGAAAAAAATATTTGAAGAGGTAAAGTCTCAAAATTTCCTAAAATTATTAAAAGAAAATAAACCACAAATTCAATAGGCCAATAGAAATCCAATAGGAATAAAAACAAACAAAAAAACTCACCTAGAGATACTATAGTCAAGTTCCTAAAACCAAAAATTAAGTGAAAATCTTGAAGACAGCTAGAGAAAATTTTAAAATATATATCTATAAGAGCAAAATGAAAGAGCCAGAAAGGACTTCCAATCGGAAACTGCAAGCCAGAACTCAATGAAATATTTTAAAATGCCAGAACTAGAGGATGATTAGCAGCCCATGTGATAAGGTCCCGCCATTGCACAAATCAATGGTTATGGATTCAGTAAGCACTTGGGCTCAACATGCTTAAGAAATAAAAATTAAGCCACTCAGGATTTGGACCATTAAAGATATATTTTTAAAAATTGTTTAACACCTTATAATTATTTGAAGCTGCCATTTTCTAAGTTTAACTTGGTCTCTGAATTTTACTTTAACATATGCATCATTTGCTTTTGTCTTTTACCTGAAGTTTAACTGGCCCCAGGTCTAATTGACTCTCCTTTTAAAATGTCCCTGAAATATGTTCCCTTCTTCTTTCTTTGCCCCTGCTGGCTAAGTTTGGACTTTCTCTTCTTGTGCACAGATTATTGTGGTGATTTCTGTTTTGTCCTCTGTCTTCCCCCTAAGATTAATTACTCTGCCTATTTTTTATTTCAATTTGAAACTTAAAACTTTTGAAGATTACCCATGGCTTATATAAGCTCACAACTCTGTAAGCAACAAGCACAAAGCCTCTTGCATGCTGATCCCTCTTCAACTACTTCCCCTCAAGGACTCTACCTTTCTACTTGCTTTCCTCAGGACCAACAAAGTGAAGACTAACATGTCTTTATTCATTGCACTATTGAGGGTTATTTTAGCCACAGCTAACATAAATTACGCTTAAAATTGACTTAAACAATAGGAACATTTATTTTATTATATAAAAGGTGGTCCAGAGATAGGTTTGCTTCAACATTGGTTGATTCAGCCCTCAAAAATATCATCAAGGAACTAGCATTTTTCCATTCTCAGTTTGGTTAATTTCAGTATTAGCTTTAATTTTAGATGGGTGGCAAGATGCTGTGTAAATTTCTAACATTGTATCTAAATGTAATAATTTCTGGAGTAAAAAATGTGATTATTTTTTCTTTTATATTCACTTGGAAAATGAAAAGCTTTTTTAGAAAATGCACTACACAGGACCTGGGTATAGTCACTTGTGCCTGTAATCCCAGAACTTTGAAAGGCTAAAGCAAGAGGATCCCCTGAGCCCAGGAGTTCAAGATCATCCTGGGCGGCAGGGGGGAAGAATTAACTCACTCACTAAAGCTTATTTTACATTTCATTGATCAGAACTGGGTCACATTTTCATTTCATTATCCTTAGACCAATCCAGCCTACTTCTGGAGATGTATATGAGCTCAGATTCCCATAACACAATGTGGAAATGGGAAATGGAAATGTGGAAATGTGAAAAATCAGACTTTTGAGGAGGAACAAATGAAAAATGGATGTAGGATTAAAAAATTGTAATATTTAATATATGTGTGAGCTTCTCTATTTCTGGAATACCCTGAGCTTATTTTAGATGACACTTTTCTACTCATTTTGCAAGATTTAGCTTAAATATCTTCTTCCTATGTTGTGTTTCCTGATTTCAATTTACTTACTTCTTCGTCTTAGATCAGCCAGGATTCAGTGAAAGCCTATAATAAATTACTTATATTTAAATGACATTATTTTTATGCGTTTCCACCTAGAAGCTCCCAGAAAGTACCAACTATGTCAGTCATCTTTACTTATTCATCACTGAGCACAGTACCTAAGTTTAAAGGAAGAGGGAAAAATGTTGAATTGGGTTTTCTACATCATTCTCGGTACATATTATGCCAATTTTCAGTATGAAAATCCCTTGGTTCTGCATGTAATTTTTATACTTTCTGTGTGATTGGCTTTAACATAAAAGATTATTTACTCAGCATGTAATAAATCAGAACTTGAAAAAATCAGAGGGCCATATGGATGTAAAATATTTCAGTCATCTGGCATAGATAATAACTTGACAGAGAAAATGTCAGACCAAATTACCCTTAAATGATTCTGAGTCCCCTGTGGAAATCATGTAACTATTGTACCTCTTTAAAAAATTCCATGCCTGGCTTTGATGAGATATTTATTACAAAATAAATATCTTGTATAACATATCACTGAGAGTTGTTGATATATCATCCAAATTCAATCTGAATATAGATGATCTTTTTAGATGACAATTTAAGTAGAAATCCTTAGATTTTAAAATTTATTTTGAATAAAACTGCCCCAAAACATTCATTTTTAATTATACATATTCCACACTTACACACTTTGACCAGATTGGTCTCTGAGAGATGAATATTTGACTTCAAAGATCACAATCATTTTAACAAATAAAATGTTATAGATGCTGACATCAGTGAAAATGGCAGAATAAAGACCTGCAAACTTCACCCCTTCACAAAATAACTACAAAAATCTGACAAAGATAGTTGGAATCAACTTTTAGAGAATTCTTGAAATTAATTAAAGGTTTACAGCACCCTGGGTATCATTGGGTCAAGAAAACTGGCAGGATTTTGGTAAAAACAGAGAGTTTTGTGGTGTTTTATCTAGTCCAATCCCCTGTTCCTCAGCTCCTCACAAGTCTTGAAAAATAACAGGCTATCTTTTCAGTACTGGAGGGAGCAGAGCACATTTGGAGCTCTCTCAAAGCCTCATTATGAGAAAGGATTCTTTCTCGGCCTGTCTGGTGGTTCGCTGGTAAACTTCACATGAAAAGACTGCCATTAATTGACTCAAATTCACTCATTGCTCAAATTCACTCAGCGTTAAAAGCTTTTCTTTGTGGGACTTTTGTAGAATGTTTTTCCATCAAGGCTGTCTGGGACAGTGAATACTATTAACAGTCGGGGCAAACAATAAACTAACCAAAATGCTTAAAAGGAAAGCCTTAGGATGAGATATCCAAAGGGGCTTTGGAAAGCTCCAACATTCTTGGGAATCTAGAAGGCCATATCTATGTATAGGACTGTACACATGCTCAGGAAATGCCTGAGAAGATGTCAAAGTATTACTTTAGGCTGATTTGGAGATTCTTTAAAAGCAGAAAGTAGTGGCTAAAATGGAGTAGCCAATTACCCGGTTGAATATAGAAAGCATATTCAAATGTCCTCACAGGGTCCCCTGGCAGAGACTTGGAAATTTACCAGCTCTAGACACTTAAGGAAATATCTGTCCAATTAACAGAACACTGAGGTAGCTGAGTACAAACTTTAGTGGCTACATTTGACAAACATTACAATTACAAGCAGCAACACAAACCAATATTGGAATGGGGGTAGAATTCTTTTCTTTTCTTTCTTCTTTTTTTTTTTTTTTGAGACAGAGTCTCGCTCTGTCACCCAGGCCGGAATGCAATGGCGCAATCTCTGCTCACTGCAAACTCCACCTCCTGGGTTCAAGTGATTCTCCTGCCTCAGCCTCCCAAGTAGCTGGGATTACGGGTGCCCACCACCGTGCCTGGCTAATTTTTGTATGTTTAGTAGAAATGGTGTTTCACCCTGTTGACCAGGCTGGCCTCGAGCTCCTGACTTCAGATGATCCACCCGCCTTGGCCTCCCAAAGTGTTGGCATTACAGGCATGAGCTACTGCACCCAACCTTGGGGTAGAACTTGATTTCCAGAGTTGCCACATTACTTTATTTTAAATATCCAGTTTCCAACAAAAATTATGAGATGTGCAAAGAAACCAAAAATTTTGACCCATAAATAGTGTCCAAGGTTAGCTAAAACTAACTTGAGAAGGGAGAACAAAATTGGAAGACTCAGACTTGCCAATTTTAAATCTCACTACAAAACTACAGTAACCAAGACAGTGTCATCATGGAATAATGGAATTGACATATAGTTTAATGTGATATAATTGAAGGTATAAAGTTAAGCCCATCTATGATCAATTGATTTTTGATATGGATGTCAATACCATTCAATGGGGAGAGAATAGTATTTTCAGCAGTTGGCGTTGGGATAGCCTAATGTAAAAGAATAAATTTGAAGTGCTACTTTATATACCATATGCAAAAACTAATTGAAAATATTTTTTCTTAGTCTATCTGTGCTGCTATAACAAAATACTACAGTCTGGATAACTTACAAAGAATATAAATTTATTTCCTCACAGTTCTGGAGGCTGGGAAGTCCACAATCAAAGCACTAGCATATGTTGTCTGGTAAGGGCCTGGTCTCTGCTTCCAAGATGGTGCCTTGAATGTTGTGCCCTCCAGAGGAGAGAAATACTGTTCCTCTCATGGCAGAGAAAAGAAAGAGACAGAATTCACTCCCACAAGCCCTTTTATAGTGACATTGACCCGTTCATGAGGGCAGATCCCTCTTGATCTATACATCACTCTTAGGCCCCCACCACCCAACACTGTAGCAGGTGTGAATTATGTTTCAACTTGAGTTTTGGAGGGCACTAAAACATTTAAACCATACCATGAATCAAAGGCCTAAGTGAAGGAGCTGAAACTATAAATATCTTAGAGAAAAACATAGGCATGGAATAAATCTTTGTGACTTTGGATTACCCAAAGTTTCTTAGATTTGGCACTAAAACCACAAGCAACTAAATAAAATATAGGTAAATTGTAATTCAACAAAGTAAAAAACCTTTGTGCATTAAAGAACACTACCAAGAAAATGAAAAGACAGTCCTCAAAATGAGAAAAAACATTTGCTAATGATGTATCCCATAAGGATCTAATAGCTGGGTTATAGAAATGCCTCTTATATCTCAACAATATAACAACCCAATTTAAAAAATGAGACATGTACTTGATCATAAATTTATACAAAGAAGACACACAAATGACCAGAAAGCACACAAAAAAGATGGTCAACATCATTAGTCATTAGGGAAATGGAAATCAGAACAATGAGATATCACTTTTCATCCACTAGAATGGCTATGTTTTTAATAAAATATGAGTGTTGAAGAAAATGTGGAAAAATTGTAACCACAATTTATTGGTAGTGGAATAAACAATGGTACATTCACTGTGGGAAATAGTTTAGAAGTTCCTCGAAGACTTATACAGTTATGGGTTGCTTAATGATGGGATACTTCAGAGAAACGCATTGTTATGCAATTTTGTAACTATGCAAACATCATAGAGCTTACTTACACAAACCTAGGAGGTGTAGCCTACTACACACCTAGGCTGTATGGTATAGACTATTCAGGGCTACACACCTGTATATCATATTATTGTACTGAATTCTGTAGGCAATTGTAACACAACTGTATGCGTTTGTGTAACTAAGCATATCTAAACACAGAAAAGACAATTAAAATACAATACGAAAGATAAAAATTGCACACCTGTATAGGGCACATATCATGAACAGAGCTTGAAAAATTGAAAGTTGCTCTGAGTGAGTGAGTGGTGAGTGAATGTGAAGGTCTATGACATTATTGTATGTTACTACAGACTATAAACATGGTACACTTAGGCTATGCTAAATTCATAAAAATATTTTTCTTTCTTTTTTTTTGAGACAGAGTCTCACTCTGTCACCCAGGCTGGAGTGCAGTGGTGCGATCTCGGCTCACTGCAACATCTGCCTCCCAGGTTCAAGCAATTTTCCTGCCTCAGCCTCCAGAGTAGCTGGGATAACAGATGCATGCCACAATGCTGGCTAATTTTTTGTAGTTTTAGTAGAGACAGGGTTTCACCACGTTGGCCAGGCTGGTCTCAAACTCCTGACCTCGGTTGATCTACAACCTCCAATCCTTCCCAAAGCACTAGGATTACAGGCTTGAGCCACCACGCCTGGACAAAATTTTTCTTTCTTCAGTAAGTTAACCTTAACATACTATAACATTTTTGCTTTATAAATTTTTAATTTTTTAAACTTCTGATTCCTTTGTACTAACATTTAGCTTAAAAGAAACATTGTACAGCTGTGCAAAAATATTTTTTCTTTATATCCTCATTCTATTAGCTTTGTTCTATCTTAAAATTGTTTTACTTTATTTTTTACTTTTAAACTTTTTTGTTAAAAACTAAGGCATGAACATACACATTAGCCTAGGTCTACACAGGGTCAGGATCATCAATGTTGCTGTCTTCTACCTCCACATCTTGTTCTACTAGAAAGTCTTCAGGGGAAATAACATGCATGGAGCTGTCATCTCCTATCATAACAATGCCTTCTTCTGGAATTTCTCCTGAAGGACCTACCCGAGCCTGTTTTGCAGTTAACTTTTGTTTTCACTGGAAAGAGTACACTCCAAAATGAGGATATGAAGTATACATAATACATAAACTAGTAACATATTTGTTTAGTAACATTATCCAGTATTAATATTATATGTACCATACATAACTGTATGTGCTGTATATCATGTACCACATAACCATGTTTCTTTCAACAAAGGACTGCATATGCAATGGTGGTCCCATAAGATTATAATGGAGCTGAAAAATTCCTATCACCTAGTATTTACTATGCTTTTTAATTATTATTTTAGAGTATAGTTATTAGTTTGTATTTTTTTAAAAGAAAAATAACTACACAACAGCCTCAGACTGGTCCTTCAGGATGAATTCCAGAAGAAGACATTGCTGTCATAGGAGATGACAGCTCCATGCGTTATTGCCCCTTCATGAAGACATTTCAGTGGGACAAGATGTGAAGGTGGAAGACAATGATATTGATGATCTTGACCCTGTGCAGGCCTAAGCTAATATGTGTGTTTGTGTCTTAGTTTTTAACAAAAAGTTTAAAAAACAGACAAAAAAATTGTAATAAAAAAATGCTTACAGAAAAAGAAAAGAAAAAATTTTTTACAGCTGCTCAATGTGTTTGTGTTCTAAGCTATGAGTAATTACAAAAGAGTCCAAAAGTTAAAATTAAATTTTATAAAGTAAAAACGTTTTAGTAAGCTAAGGTTTACTTGTTATTGGAGAAAGAAAAATATTTTTATTTTATAAATAATTATATATATAATTTATATATACATATAAATAATTTTATATAATTTGTATATTATATATGATCTATATATATTATATAAATTATATTATAAATTTATATTACAAATTATATATAATTTATATATAAATAATTATATATAATTTTATATATAAAATAGTTTATAATTTTTTATAAATTTTATAAATATTTTATAAATAATTTATAAAATATTTATAAATAATTTATAAAATTTATAAAATATATTTTATAAATTTTGCATAGCCTATGTATGCAGTGTTTACAAAGTCCATGGTAGTTATAGTAATGTCCTAGGCCTTCACATTCACTCACTCTGACTTATTGCATCACCTAGAGCAATTTCCAATCCTGTAAGCTCCATTTATGGTAATTTCCCTATTTAGATATACCATATTTTATCTTTTTAATTATATTTTTACTGTAACTTTTCTATGTTTAGATATACAAATCCTTACCATTATGTTACAATTGCCCATAGTATTCAGTATAGTAGCATTCCATACAGGTAGCCTAGGAGCAATAGGCTCTACAATATAATCTATGTGTGTAGTAGACATACCTGCTAGGTTTGTTAAGTTCCCTCTGACGTTTGCAAAACAACAAAATTGCTTAAGGACACATTTCTTAGAGTGTATCCATGTTGTGAAGAAATGCATGTCTACCTTTATACTCCTGGCAGTAGACTTGTTTGCACCGGCATCACCACAAATATGTGAGTAATACATTGCGATACAATGTTGGCAATAGGAATTTTTCAGCTCCATTGCTATGGATCCCCTGTTGTATATGAGGTCCATCATTGACCAATATGGCATTATGTGTTGGATGATTGCACATAGAGTTATCACATGACCCAGAAATTGCACTTCTAGGTATACACCCAAATGAATTGAAAATAGATGTTCAACAAAAAGACATACACAAATGTTCACAGCAGCAGCATTCATAGCAAGCAAAAACCAGCTAAATGACCACCAACCCAATAATGAATGAAAATGTGATATATTTATACAATGGTATATTACTCAGCCATAAAAAATATTCATACATGCTAACAAAATGGATTAACCTTATAAAACATGCTAATAGGAAGAAGCCAGTTACAAAAGGCCAAATGTTGTAGGATTCTCTTTATTTGGAAAGTACAGAATAGCAAATCGGTAGAGACAGAAAGTAGATTAGTGGTTTCCCAGAGTTAGTGGGAGGAGGTATACAAAGTGACTACTAACAGGTATAGGGTTTCTTTCTAGAATGAGAAAACTGTTCAAGAATTAGATGGTGGTCATGTTCCATAACTTGTAAATATACAAAAATATTTAATTCTACATTTTCAAATAGGATATTTTATGGTATATGTATTATAGTAAAATACTTTTTAAAATGTGTAAATGGTTTATTTTTAGAAGTTGTAGAAATAGCAATATAAATGGAATATGATTTCTTTCCCCTGTTATCTGCTTGAAAATGTAATCTATGTCCTTTGTAATATCATCAAAAGTCTTGTTCTAGGTCAATTTGCTAAAAATATATATGTTCTATGATCAGTTCACTAAATGTCTAGATGACAAAAAAAAGTAGACAAAAATCTATACCCAGATTTAAGAGAGTTAACCACAGGAATTTTGCTATAAAGGAGGAATGGGATACAGACAAATTCAGACACAGAAATATAAAAATAGAGAAAATAGTAAAATGTTTTTAAGAGAAACCTCATCCATTCACGTGAAAAGCATTAAATATCTGAGAAATGTTTAGAGTCTAAAACATGAAATATATGTGAAGTTAAAGTTGAATCTAACTGGATTAAGAAATACCCAGCTAAATTTTTTTGGTGATGTAAATGTACTTGAGAAAAAAATCCATAATAGTTCAGAGAGTTGGTCTTTTTGTTACCTCTGGTATTACCCAAATTGGGGTGGAGTGAGGAATTTGCTTGTGTCTGTAACACCTCAAAGAGGCATGACCCAACCAGCCCAAACTGTGACTGAGATCTGAGTACTACCGAGTGAATTTCTGGAAAAAAAAAAAAATTCTAGAGAAATAAAGGAGATAACTTACAGTATTAAAATCTAGAAAGTGCCACATCTATTGTAATTGTTGCTACTGCATTTCTTTGTGGTTATTTTGTATATGTCTAAGGTATCTTTGTAAATGTTAAAACCAAGAATAAATCACTTAAAACCAAGAATATCTTGTAATCAAGAGAAGAATGTATGTTACCCATTATAGGAAGCATGAGGACAAATAATATAAGAGGTATGGAGCATCATTTTTAAATTAAGAATTATTTAGGCAAGTGGGCTGATTAATATTAACGTGGCAGTGGAGATCATTAATTGTCCCTTTCAAAGCTGTCATCATCTCTTTGTTTTCAGACAGCTGCATATGCCTTGTTCTCCAATACTGTTCTCAGAGCCTTTTGAGGCACTTCAGTTCTGTTTGTTATGCTGCGGAAAGAAGTGTGGCAGCATGTATAAACTCCAGAGGTTCACAATATCAAATGGGAAGCAGCTGCTAGGCAGATAAAAGTGTTTGTAGAGCCTTTTGTCTAGGAGCCAGGGGGACGTAGGGATTATGTCTTTGGCATAAGGGTAGCAATATAATGCAGGGATATATGGCATAAAGTAAGTGAAGATTCACTGCTCTCTTGCTTTAAGTGAATCAATAGCATCAGGCTAAATGTGCCTCTTCTTCCTCTTAAAGGATGTAGAGCTGTTGAAAGCCTTAAGGTGCTTAAAAATATAATGTTTTATGCTGAGCAAGTCTAGAAGAAAGAAAGCTGCTATAAAATATCTTCTACATATTTTCAGGTAGAATGGTTCTGGTGTCATTATTTCTCCTTACTATTTTATTAAATAAGTAGAAATAAAACATACACAAGGGAAATATTTTTTTTAATGTTATCTAACCTCACTATCTGAATGCAAAATATGTGGCTAAAAAAGACTAAAAGGGATGATTGTTGTGATCACAAGAATCTTTTAAATTCTTTAAGTAAGAAATAATAAGAAATAACCCCTTTTAGCTAGATTTTCTAGGCTCTTTTTGAAGAATGGGTCTGGCGTAGTCTTTGCTCCAGGGCATGATCCTCATACCCAAGGTACAGCCTTTCTTGTCTCAGTAGAATGGATGGTATGAGAACAAGATCGCTTGGCTTCCATACAGTAACACTGATGATCAGAATGTCAAGTCAGACTTACAAAAACAGAGATCTCACAGAGTGTCAAGAATTGGCGGTATTGAAAGGACACAGGTGGTGTGAGACACAGAGAGCATGGAGATTTCTGGGCCCATAACAGAGCTCCTCAGGTCCATATTCATACGTTAGCATGGCTCTGGCCCAGCTGTCACATGACGTTTCTGTATAGTGTACAGTGAACATCACTTACATAAAAAGGAGCTGTTTTGGTCATGAAACATCTTCCATTTGTAATTACATAGTTCTTGTGACATTTATCCAAGAGCCAGGACTCAAGATTAGATATATTCTACTTTTACCATTACAGAGAAGAGGGTTCTCCTGCTCGTGAATACTAGCAGCATGTTTGTCAGGAAACCTGTCACTACTGTCACATGTTGCAGAGGTGTTTTTACAAGGGAATCTGACTGAGTGATCTTTCTTACCCAGGTGTCTTCCAGTAAAGGGAGAGAAAGCATTGCAGTCCTGTTGCTTTTTCTCTGTTTTAGTATTTTTATTGTTTAATGTTTTCATTTTGAGGCAGAGTCTCTGTTGCCCAGGCTAAAGTGCAGTGGCAGAATCATGGCTCACTGCAGCCTCAAACTCCTGGGCCCAAGCAATCCTCCAGGCTTAGTCCGCTGATTAGCAAGAATTATAGGAATGTACAACCACCCCTGGATAATGTTTTTATTTTTTTAAAATTCTTTTAGAGATGGGGTCTGGCTATATTGCCCAGGCTGGTCTCAAACTCCTGGCCTCAAAAGATCTTCCTGCCTTGACCTCCTAAAGTGCTGGAATTACGGGTGTGAGCTACCATGCCTGACAGTCCTCTTCTTCATATTTCCCTGTGTAAATTCTTGGTCAAGATCTTGCCACACATTTCTCAAGATTATTTTTATAGTTTATTTTACATAATTTTCTGAAACATTTCGTGCAAAGGCATAATCTTAGAAACATTCCATCAAATACCAGTATTTGAACTCTCTAATGGTGAGTAAGAATTCCAACTCAATTGTTATTTTTCTTCAATTTTCCAATTATCCAAAGGTTTTAGTATGTATTGATGTAAATATTTAAGTACACATGCAATTTTTCTAAGGCCTAAATCTTCTTTCAGTTGTCCATGTTTCCTTCAATTAAGTTCCTCTCAACAGGGATCCGGAAACAGACTCTTTGCTGAACTGAACTCTAGTCAGACTCTTCTCAGCCCTCTAGGCCTCAACCTTAGTGTTCGGAATTGTCAAGCCTACATTGCCCAGTTGCAACGAGAATCTTACTAAGTCAGTTTAGAGAGAACTCTGCACCCTTGGCAGCTAATCATCTTCAATATCTGATCAAATTCTTCAGCCACCACCCTTCATATTTGATCACTCTGGCCTGCCTTCAGTAAGAATCCTGACACATCAGATTAGCAAGAATCCCCTTTACTCCTGATGTTTCCTGTTAATATTTTTCTGTCCGGTAACCCCATGCTTCTTAGCTTTAATTCTCCACCTGTACAACTGTATTTGAAATTAAGCCAAGTATTATACCAAGGTTCTTTTCCTCTTTTGCAACAATTCCTGGGGAAAAAAGAATCCGGTCTTTATGCTTTAGCTACTGTCCAGCTTTTATTTCCTTTAACACTCTAACTTATCCTCCTAAAATGCTTTTCATCCTGGAGTCATCATCTACAAAAGTGTATTTTTATTTGACTTTATCAACAAACTCAAAACTCCTTTGTTACACAATATACTTTTAGCAAAAGATTAACGTTTGACACATCATACATCATTTACAATTATAGTATCATTCTCTATTCCTTCTCAGCCAGAATGATATTCCCAATGAACCACACATCAAGTACCTGCGGGGATGACTTGAAGCCATAGTTCAATAATTACGGATCCATTCTGTTGTTTGGACATAATAATACCTCAGATAGCATGGTGCCGGTTTTTACAGACATTGACATCTGGATATCAATATGTAGTATTGTCCAGCTACATTCCGTAAGGACCACATAGTGTTTTTGTTTTTTTTTTTTAATTTGTACCATGTGGAAGACAGCCCTCCCTCCCCCGATCCCTGGCTTTTTAAAAATCTTGTTTGTGTTCCTAGAGTAATAGAGAACAATTAGGCTCCTATTTTCCAATGAGATTCTTCCACGATTGAGGCTTATCGTGGTTTTCCCATAAATGTACCACCCTAGCCCAACCTCCGACCATTAAAGACATCAAATTTCATAATGATTAGAACATCCAGTAATCCTTTCAGAGGAGGGTAAATTTTTTTCTAGCAATGAGGGTAGTTCTAGTTTTTTACTAGGATAATTATTTCTTTTTTCTCTTCTCTTTTTTCTTTCTTTGTTTCTTTCTTTCTTTTTTCTTTCTTTCTTTCTCTCTCTCTTTCTTTCATTTTTCTTTCTTTTTTTTTTTTTGACAGAATCTCACTCTGTTGCCCAGGCTGGAGTGCAGTGGCATGATCTTGGCTCACTGTAACCCACGCCTCCTGGGTTCACACGATTCTTGTGCTTCAGCTTCCCGAGTAGCTGGGATTTACAGGCGTCTGCAACCACACCTGGCTAATTTTTGTATTTTTAGTTGAGATGGGGTTTCACCATGTTGGCCAGGCTGGTCTCAAACTCCTGACCTCAAGTGAGCCACCCGCCTCGGCCTCCCAAAGTGTTTGGATTACAGGCGTGAGTTACCGCACCTGGCTTAGGATAATTATTTCATTTTTCTACTCTTGTATACCTTAATTTTTTTCCCAGGCTGATTTCAATCCAGTGTCCTAGAAGAGAGGTTCCTCCAGTGTCTATCTGGGTTAGCTGGTCTTTTAAATGCATTTTTGAAAGATAATGTTGTTCGATATGCAATTATTGTTTGATGGAATGTTTTTTCTTATATTTAAAATAGTACATCCTCTTGCTTACATGGTTTCTAATGAGAAGTCCACTGTAATTCTTACCCTTGTTTCTTATAGGTTTTTATCTTTTTACTTCCCTCAATATTTTTCTTTTCTTTTTGGTTATTTGGAGTTTGAATATTATATACATAGGTATAGATTTTTTAATTTTTAATTTTTATGGATACATAATAGTGGTACATATTTATGGGCACGTGATGTTTTAATTCATGCATACAATGATCAAATCAGGGTAACTCGGATATCCATTGACTCAAATATTTATTATTTCTTTGTGTTGAGAGCATTCCAAATTCACTCCTCTAGTTATTTTGAAATATACAATAAATTATTGTTACCTATTATTACCCTATTGTGCTATTGAACACTAGATTTTATTCTTTCTATCTAACTGTATTTTGTACCCATTATTTAACCCTTCTTTTTTGAATTTTAATTTTTTATTTCAATAGGTTTTTGGGGAACGGGTGGTGTTTGGTTACATGAATAAGTTCTTTAGTGGTGATTTCTGAGATTATGGTGCACCCATTACTTGAGCAGTGTACACTGTAACCAATGTGCAGATTTTCATCCCTCATGCCCCTCCCACCCTTTCCCCTGAGTGTTATAAGTCCATTGTATCATTCTTCTGCCTTTGCGTCCTCAAAGCTTAGCTCCCACTTCTGAGTGAGAACATATGATGTTTGGTTTTCCATTCCTGAGTTACTTCACTTAGAATAATGATCTCCAGTTCCCTTCAGGTTGCTGCGCATGCCATTATTTCATTCTTTTTATGGCTGAGTAGTATTCCACGGTATAGATAAACCACATTTTCTTTATCCACTCATTGACTGATGGGCATTTGGGCTGGTTACATGTTTTTGCAATTGCAAATTGTGCTGAAATAAATATGCATGTGCAAGTATCTTTTTCATAAAATGACTTCTTTTTCTTTGGGTAGATACCCAGTAGTGGGATTGCTGGGTCAGATGGTAGATCTACTTTTAGTTCTTTAAGGAATCTCCACACAGTTTTCCATAGTGGTTGTACTAGTTTACATTCCCATCAACAGTGTAAAAATATTCATTTTTCACCATATCCATGCCAATCTCTATTATTTTTTTACTTTTTGATTATGACCATTCTCGCAGGAATGAGGTGGTATTGCATTGTGGTTTTGATTTGCATTTCCCTGATAATTAGTGATATTGAGCATTTTTTTTCCATATGTTTTCTGGCTGTTTGTATGTGTTCTTTTGAGAATTGTCTATTTGTGTCCTTAGCCCACTTTTTGATGGGATTATTTGTTTTGTTCTTGCTGACTTTTTGAGTTCCTTGTAGATTCTGGGTATTAGTCCTTTGTCAAATATATAGATTGTGAAGATTGTCTCCCATTCTGTGGGTTGTCTGTTAACTCTGCTGATTATTTCTTTTGCTGTGCAAAAGGTTTTTAGTTTAATTAAGCTCCATCTATTTATGTGTGGGTTTTTTTTTTTTTTTGCATTTGCTTTTGGGTTATAGGTTATGAAGTCTTTGCCTAAGCCAATGTCCAGAAGGGTTTTTCCAATGTTATCTTCCAGAATCTTTATGGTTTCAGGTCTTAGATTTAAGTCTTTGATCCATCTTGAGTTGATTTTTGTATGAGACAAGCAATGAGGCTCCAGTTTCATTCTCTTACATATAGCTTGCCAAATATCTCAGCACCATTTTTTGACTAGGGTGTCTTTTCCCCACTTTATGTTTTTGTTTGATTTGTTAAAGATCAATTGGCTGTAAGTATTTAGATTTATTTCTGGGCTATCTATTCCGATCTATTGGTCTATGTGCCTCTTTTTATACCAGTACCATGCTGCTTTGGTGACTATGGCCTTAGAGTATAGTTTGAATTTGGGTAATGTGATGCCTCCAAATTTTTTTTTCTTTGATGGGTAATCCCCATCAAAGAAAAAAAAGTTTTGTAGTTTTCCTTGTAGTGGTCTTTCACTTCCTTGGTTAAGTATATTCTTAAGTGCTTTATTTTTTTTATTTTTTTGCAGCTATTGTAAAAGGGGTTGAATTCTTGATTAGATTCTCAGCTTGCTCACTATTGGTGGATAGCAGAGCTACTGATTTGTTTACATTAATTTTTTATCCTGAAACCTTGCTGAATTCATTTATCAGTTCTAGGAGCTTTTTGGATGAGTCTTTGGTGTTTTCTAGGTGTAAAATCATATCATCAGTAAACAGTGAGAGTTTGACTTCCTCTTTAATGACTTGGATGCCCTTTATTGCTTTTTCTTGTCTGATTACCCTGGTTAGGACTTCCAGTACTATGTTGAATAAAGTGGTAAAAGTGGGCTTCCTTGTCTCCTTCCAGTTCTCAGGGGGGGAATGCTTTCAACCTTCCCCATTCAGTATAATGTTGGCTGTGGGTTTGTCATAGATGGCTTTAATTACATTAAGTTATGTCCCTTTTATGCCAGTTTTGCTGAGGGTTTTAATAATAAAATGTTGCTGGATTTTGTCAAATGCTTTTTCTGCATCTATTGAGATGATGATGTGATTTTTGTTTTTTAATTCTGTTTATATGGTGTATCACATTTATTGACTTTCATATGTTAAATCATCCCTATATCCCTTAACCAACCCTTCTTTATCTCTCTTTCCTCATTACTCTTCCAAGCCTCTGGTAACCATCATTCTACTTACACTCTATCTCCCTTATATCAATTTTTTTTTAGCTCCCATGTGAATATGAACATGTGCCATTTGTCATTCTGTGTCTAGCTTATTTCCTTTAACACAATGGTCTCCAGCTCCATCCACGTAGGTACAAATGACAAGATTTTATTCTTTTTTATGGCTGAATAATATTTTATTTTTATATATACCTAATTTTCTTTATTAATTCCTCCATTGTTAAACATTTAGGTTCCAATATATTGGCCATTGTGAATAATGCTGCAATAAACATGCAGGGGCAGATGTCTCTTTGATATACTGATTTCTTGTTTTTGGATATATACCCAGCAGTAGGATTGCTGGATCTTATGGTAGTTCTATTTTTATTTTGTTGAGGAACCAAAATACTGTTTTCCATAGTGCCTGTATTACTTTACATTCCCATCAACAGTGTATGAGCATTTACCTTCTCTACCTCCTCACTAGCCTCTATTATTATTTTTTTGATAATAGTCATTTTAACTGTGGTGTGATGATATCTTATTGTGATTTTGATTTGCATTTCTCTGAGGATTAGTGATGTTGAGCATTGTATACCTGTTGGCTATTTGTATGTCTTTTTTTTTGAGAAACAGCTATTTAGGTCTTTAGTCTATTTTTAAAAATTGGATTATTTGATTTTTTTGCTATTGAGGTGTTTGAGCCCCTTATATATTTTTGTTATTTACCTTTTATTAGGTTGATAGTTTGCAAATATTTTCTTCATTCTGAAGATTGTCTCTTCACTTTATTGATTATTTCATATGCTGTGAAAAAAGTTTTAGCTTGAGTATTTTTCCTGCTTGACGTTTTTCTTAGATCTGTGGTTTGATGTCTGCCATTAATTTTAGGCAATTCTCACCCAGTATTACTCCAAATATCTTTTCTGCTCCATTCTCTCTTTCTTCCTCAACAATACATATTTTATATATTTTGAAATTACCCCATAGTTCTTGAGTATTCTGTATTTTTTATTTTTTTCCTCTATACATTGCAGTTTGGGAAGTTTCCATTGGAATATCTTCAAGATCACTGATTCTTTGCTTAGCCATGTCAACTCTACTCATGAACCCATGAAAAGCATTCTTTATTTCCTTGACAGTATTTTTATTTCTCTAACATTTTATTTTAATTCTTTCTTACAGTTTTGATTGATTGATTGATTCATTGAGATGGAGTCTCACTCTGTCAGCCAGGCTGGAGTGTAGTGGTGCAATCTTGGCTCACTGCAACCTCTGCCTCCTAGGTTCAAGTTTTTCTTCTGCATCAGCCTCCTGAGTAGCTGGGATTACAGTCGCGCACCACCATGGCAGCTAATTTTTTTATTTTTAGTAGAGACAGGGTTTTGCCATGTTGGCCAGGCTGGTCTCGAACTCCTGACCCCAGGTGATCCATATGCCTCGGCCTCCCAAAGTGCTGGGGTTACAGGTGTAAGCCACTGTACCCGGCAGTTTCTTAGTTTCTATCTTTCTGTTTACATTATTTATATATGTTCTTGGATGTTGTCTAATGTTTCCATTGTATTTCTTATCACAGTTATTTTAAACTTCTTGCCTAACAATATCCACATATTTCATATCTCAGTCTAGTTTAGAGGTTTGCTTTGTCTCTTAAGACTGTTCTTTCTTGCCTTTTGGCATACTTTGTAATTTTGTTTTTGTTGTTGTTGAAAGCCAACATCATGCATCACGTAATAGGGACTGAGGTAAATAAGCTTTTTTATATAGGCAAATAATGTTTTTGTATAAATTTTTATGTTAATTTGGCTAAAAGTTGGACTGTGTTCAATGTTTCCTATATAGCTGTAAGCACCAGAGG
The DNA here is from genome assembly GCF_028885625.2 of Pongo pygmaeus. Lineage (NCBI taxonomy): Eukaryota > Metazoa > Chordata > Mammalia > Primates > Hominidae > Pongo > Pongo pygmaeus. Next base: position 108,736,957 of record NC_072379.2, on the reverse strand, counting down.
TTAAGATCTCTCTAGTGTTTTTGTTTTTATTCTTCTATTGTTTCTGCATCTCCCCAGTAACTCCTTAAATGAAGTCTGCACCTGGCAGTTCTTTCAGTTATAATTACTTGCTGTCGTACAAGGGCTTTTCTGATGTGGTGGTAATATGAGAAAGGGAGGGAAAGAGTTCTATAATCCTATGTTTTATTCTCAGTCTTTTAGTGGTCAGTTCCTAGGTTGTGACCTTTGCAAGTGTTTCTTAACTTTTATCCCCATTCCCTCTTAGCCCGCACCTTCCACCACTTACTTAGGTGAAACAGGAAGGCTAGGAGTTGGAGTGGGTAACTTCCCTTCTCCCATGTTGAATATGGCTCTAGTAATGTGCTTTCCCCTGATGAGGAGGTCTTCGTTATGGAGAACACTGGGTATATTTCAAAATGATTGTTTTTCCCCTACCCCTGCAAGAATGACATGAGGATTTTCATTTGCTCTTTACCGTGAGAATCTGATGAGTTTCCCAAGGAAAAGTCCCCTAAAGATTAGGGGTCTGTATATGACTGATTCCCTGTAAACTTTCATGCTCTCTTCATCATCCGCATTTATCCTCCAGCAGTTTATCATAGTTATTACTTAAGTGTTCCTACTAGTTTCTGGCTCCAGTAGTTTCTGCATATAGTAAGCTGATCCCAGCAGTGATTCTCTGTATTCACCTGTTTTTCAGATTTCATGGAGGCAGTTTTCCCTGAAACCTCAATTCTTAGAAGGACCCAATAAATGTCATTGATTTTTTTAGTCTGTTCAAATTTTTTTTCTCTTTGTAAGTACGAAAAAGATGACTTTCAGTTTGTTTACATGTTGGAGTGGAAACTGAATATTCTATGCTGACTTATGATTCTAAGGCTCTGGTTGCATTAGTTAGTTCACCCTAACTTAGCAAGAAGAATTATCCCAAGTCCAATTCCTAAAATGCCTACAGAATTTCTGGCATGCCAAGGCAGGTGTTAATAAAGTCATATAGGTTGCTGCCATTGGACCTTTACAAGATTTGTCAGTTTGAAAAAAAAGTGTGCATGCACCATAAAATATTGTATGTTTCATCAAAATATCAACTAGATATATTTATATTTATGAAAACAGGATATTTAAGCAAACAGAAGAAGCAGTTACAAGTGGATCATAATTCCAAAACACACTATTTCCATGAGAATGTAATAAAAAAATCTGAGTTGCCATAAAACTTCCAATAAATGTTGTTCGTATCTCCAGAGAGGAGTTATTAATAATATCACCTTCTTTGAGGATTGCTTGGTAACATTTACACTTCCTTAAGTTCCATTCTTATCTACATTTGGTGTATGAAAAGGAGAAACTCAAGCTCTGATATATTGAGCAGGCCACAGCAATCTGCTTCCTGTTATCAGCAGGCTACTGTCTTGGCAACATATCATTGTAATTTATGACTTGATTAAGAACAGAAACTCTCCTCTTCAACATTCACCACCCTGTATGATTCAATAGTAATATCTCTCTAGGTCACCTGTAAAAATAATTCTAATGAAAAATATAGCTTATGTAAAATATCAGCCTAATGACTGCTATAGTTGGCTACCAGTGAGTTGACTTAGTGAAATTATGCACTCATTAATTTTCTCCAAATATTTCAGATGATTTTTTTGGGGGGGCAAATACACTAATTAGAAAAAGTCCAGATCACTTTCTCTGAGGAAAACAGATCTGGTATTCTTCTTTCCAGCTTGGCCAATAGTTGGTGCTGGATCTGAGAGATAGCTAAGAGTATTATTTTCTTGCTCTGGGACATTCTCATAGAAATAGTATGGTATTGTTGTGTTTTAAAATTATGATCCACTTACAAGTGTTTTTTCTGTTTGCTGCAATATCCTGTTTCCATTTGATATGCACTAATTCTGCAATGGTTGGGTTGCCTGGCTTAATATAATATTTAACCATAGGGCTTTACAGTTTCAGAAAACTGTAACACCTTCACTCCCTATTGGGTCAATATTAAATCTGATGATCTAAATATTACATATTACTTATGATAATAAACTGAATTCATAATTAGTCTTAATTTGGTGAAGAGAGTAGAGTTATAACACATTCTAAGGTACTTTACGAAAATCTGCTGTCAAATTTTGTGTTATTAGTATTGTATCTTGACCATTTATATCATCTTCCTTGGGCACACTGTAATAGGCAAAGCCGAGCAAGAATTAGTGAATTTTGGAAATAAAGTTGTGCAGTTACGTTTTCCCCAGTTTCCTCATTTGCTTTACCTAATTTTAGAAATCTTAGTGGAGTCCCTGCCTTACTTCCTTTTATATTCAACCTAATGACTCAATTATATAAACAATGAAGCCAAACCTTTAAATCTTTTCTACCACCAGATTTCATTCATAACTAGTTTTACAATTTCCCATTTCAATTTTCAATGAAACCACTGCTCTGTTGATGAAACTGAATGTGATATGTTTGTGTAATGTTTCCTCGCCCAATTTTTTACATTGGTAGTAATAAATTATACATTATCATCAAAATTAATACATGCCACTGGACAGTATTCTCTGAGATTGTTTCTGTTTTGTAACCAAAGTGTAGAGTAGTGGCAATCCTAGCTAACTCCAATTTGCAGCCCACTTGAATTTGCTAGTAGAGGACCAATATAATTCACTTGCCAGTTATGCCAACCCCCTTGATCATGAGAAATTTGTCCCATAGTCATTTTTAAGTGATTTCTTCCCCAATGACACTGAGTGAAGTTGTTCGTCACATTAGTTATATCCTCTCTTTTCCTATTGGTGCATAGCTACGCACTCATATGCTTACTTCTTTCATGAATTTAGCTACCTCCAGGGATCTGACTATTATAGCATCTACCATAGTCAGCAGTGAAGGCACTGAGTTAGGTAAGTCCCTCTGATAACCATAAAGGTAGTTTAGGGTCACCTGCACTCATGCTATTCTTACTACTTTGGAAAGAGTACTCCATTGCTGAATTGATGATAGAGTAGGTCTTAACTTTTCAGGTTGGTCTGCAAAACTACTGACTTCACCCACTGCAGCAAGTTAATTGTCACACTATCAAAAGAATCAGCTCACGAAAGTTTGTTGCCACTTGATGCTTGATGTTTAATTATTAATTCATATAATTTATCCTACTTATGAGTCTTTAGAATCTGTAATATTTCCTCAGATCATTAATTCTAAGTACTTGTGCCAATAATTGTTAACCAAGTTTCTGTTGATATTCCTTTATAAAGTAACCTAACATTTATCAGTATACTTTTGGGATTTTGTGGTCATTGGGCTGGGGATCCTGCCACCTGCATTGTTTTTTGATTGATTAATGGTCTTAATTTATCTTGTGAGTGAAGGTAACATCTTTCCAACTGGCCACTGAAGCATGAGACAACTTTCTAGGAACAGGAAAAACTGCCTTTACTGCTATTTTTCCCACTACTGCAGCTTCAGATTTTTGAGGTCTGGCTTTTACCTGAGTTACTAGCAAAAGGCAGGGAATAGAAATTTTCACCAATTTCTCTTCTGCCTAATACCCTCCGAATATATGAAAAGCCACTTTTGTGTTTCTGTATTAATTTCCTCAAAATTCTATTGGAAAGGTTTGTCCAAATATTTTGCCTCAAAGGATGTTTTTACTTTAAACAAAGAATAGCTAGTCAACCTAGGATCAAATCATCATTTTTTTAATCCCTTTTTTTTTTCCCATTAATGCCTGGCCATTATGACCCTTGAGACTGAAAGAAACTTCTGTTTACTGTGCCAGTAGGAGTTAATACAAAAAGTGGACTGTTACCTTGGGAAGGATGGCCATTTTCATGATATTGATTCTTCCTACCCATGAGCATGGAATGTTCTTCCATTTGTTTGTATCCTCTTTTATTTCATTGAGCAGTGGTTTGTAGTTCTCCTTGAAGAGGTCTTTCACAACCCTTGTAAGTTGGATTCCTAGGTATTTTATTCTCTTTGAAGCAATTGTGAATGGGAGCTCACTCATGATTTGGCTCTCTGTTTGTCTGTTATTGATGTATAAGAATGCTTGTGATTTTTGCACATTGATTTTGTATCCTGAGACTTTGCTGAAGTTGCTTATCAGCTTAAGGAGATTTTGGGCTGAGACAATGGGGTTTTCTAGATATACTATCATGTCATCTGCAAACAGGGACAATTTGACTTCCTCTTTTCCTAATTGAATACCCTTGATTTCCTTCTCCTGCCTAATTGCCCTGGCCAGAACTTCCAACACTATGTTGAATAGAAGTGGTGAGAGAGGGCATCCCTGTCTTGTGCCAGTTTTCAAAGGGAATGCTTCCAGTTTTTGCCCATTCAGTATGATATTGGCTGTGGGTTTGTCATAAATAGCTCTTATTATTTTGAGATACGTCCCATCAATTCCTAATTTATTGAGAGTTTTTAGCATGAAGGGTTGTTGAATTTTGTCAAAGGCCTTTTCTGCATCTATTGAAATAATCATGTGGTTTTTGTCTTTGGTTCTGTTTATATGCTGGATTACATTTATTGATTTGCGTATATTGAACCAGCCTTGCATCCCAGGGATGAAGCCCACTTGATCATGGTGGATAAGCTTTTTGATGTGCTGCTGGATTCTGTTTGCCAGTATTTTATTGAGGATTTTTGCATCAATGTTCATCAAGGATATTGGTCTAAAATTCTCTTTTTTTGTTGTGTCTCTGCCAGGCTTTGGTATCAGGATGATGCTGGCCTCATAAAATGAGTTAGGGAGGATTCCCTCTTTTTCTATTGATTGGAATAGTTTCAGAAGGAATGGTACCAGCTCCTCCTTGTACCTCTGGTAGAATTCGGCTGTGAACCCATCTGGTCCTGGACTTTTTTTTGTTGGTAAGCTATTGATTATTGCCACAATTTCAGCTCCTGTTATTGGTCTATTCAGAGATTCAACTTCTTCCTGGTTTAGTCTTGGGAGGGTGTATGTGTTGAGGAATTTATCCATTTCTTCTAGATTTTCTAGTTTATTACAGATTCAATGCCATCCCCATCAAGCTACCAATGACTTTCTTCACAGAATTGGAAAAAACTACTTTAAAGTTCATATGGAACCAAAAAAGAGCCCGCATCGCCAAGTCAATCCTAAGCCAAAAGAACAAAGCTGGAGGCATCACACTATCTGACTTCAAACTATACTACAAGGCTACAGTAACCAAAACAGCATGGTACTGGTACCAAAACAGAGATATAGATCAATGGAACAGAACAGAGCCGTCAGAAATAATGCCACATATCTACAAGTATCTGATCTTTGACAAACCTGACAAAAACAAGCAATGGGGAAAGGATTCCCTATTTAATAAATGGTGCTGGGAAAACTGGCTAGCCATATGTAGAAAGCTGAAACTGGATCCCTTCCTTACACCTTATACAAAAATCAGTTCAAGATGGATTAAAGACTTAAATGTTAGACCTAAAACCATAAAAACCCTAGAAGAAAACCTAGGCATTACCATTCGGGACATAGGCATGGGCAAGGACTTCATGTCTAAAACACCAAAAGCAATGGCAACAAAAGCCAAAATTGACAAATGGGATCTAATTAAACTAAAGAGCTTCTGCACAACAAAGGAAACTACCATCAGAGTGAACAGGCAACCTACAAAATGGGAGAAAATTTTCGCAACCTACTCATCTGACAAAGGGCTAATATCCAGAATCTACAATGAACTCAAACAAATTTACAAGAAAAAAACAAACAACCCCATCAAAAAGTGGGCGAAGGACATGAACAGACACTTCTCAAAAGAAGACATTTATGCAGCCAAAAAACACATGAAAAAATGCTCATCATCACTGGCCATCAGAGAAATGCAAATCAAAACCACAATGAGATACCATCTCACACCAATTAGAATGGCAATCATTAAAAAGTCAGGAAACAACAGGTGCTGGAGAGGATGTGGAGAAATAGGAACACTTTTACACTGTTGGTGGGACTGTAAACTAGTTCAACCCTTGTGGAAGTCAGTGTGGCGATTCCTCAGGGATCTAGAACTAGAAATTCCATTCAACCCAGCCATCCCATTACTGGGTATATACCCAAAGGACTATAAATCATGCTGCTATAAAGACACATGCACACGTATGTTTATTGCCGCATTATTCACAATAGCAAAGACTTGGAACCAACCCAAATGTCCAACAATGATAGACTGGATTCAGAAAATGTGGCACATATACACCATGGAATACTATGCAGCCATAAAAAATGATGAGTTCATGTCCTTTGTAGGGACATGGACGAAATTGGAAATCATCATTCTCAGTAAACTATCGCAAGAACAAAAAACCAAACACCGCATATTCTCACTCATAGGTGGGAATTGAACAATGAGAACACATGGACACAGGAAGGGGAACATCACACTTCGGGGACTGTTGTGGGGTGGGGGGAGGGGGGAGGGATAGCATTGGGAGATATACCTAATGCTAGATGACGAGTTGGTGGGTGCAGTGCACCAGCATGGCACATGTATACATATGTAACTTACCTGCACATTGTGCACATGTACCATAAAACCTAAAGTATAATAATAATAATAATAATAATAAAAGAAAAAAAAATCCTTTTAAAAAAAAAAAAAAAGTGGACTGTTGAATCATATCCCCATAGATCAGAGATTTTATCTGGTATCAAACTGTTTTAATCATTTCAAGGAGACAAGTACTTGCAGAAAAGAGAAGAGAGACATCCAGAATGCTAATGCTGTTCTTCAGATTCATGGTGCATTAGGATACATTCTGGGTCAGATTTAGTCCTTGAAGTCTCTAAGTTATGCATGAAGGGTGCCACTTACACAAAAGGAAATTAATTTGGTCATTAAACGTCTTCATTTTTTTCACTAGTAATTACATAACTTAGGTAACATTATTACAAGAAGTCATCTCCCATCAATCCACACACTTCGGGATTGTTTTCTCTAAGCAAGCCTAGTATATTCCAGGTACATCCTGCTAAATGCATTCTATAGATAAGGATTTTCATACTCTGTTTTTCAGGAGATAATCTTATTAGCAGGTTTGCAAGGGGATTTGACCAGGTCATCTTTCTTTCTTTGCTTCAATATCTTGTGAAAAAGAAAAAAGTTCCTTTCATTCTCAAGCTGAAACCTAAACATCTCCTATCACCAAGCACCCTTCACTATTTCTGTTACACTCTTAACTTGGTAGCAGCTTCTCTCTGACAGGCTTTGTGGAGTGTTGCATTTAATATTTGCCGACAAGTCCTCAGCCAGTAATATGTGTGCAATCCTAACATAGATGTATGCCCTTCACTTCCACCCTTAGGGATCTTCCTCTCAAGACTCTGCCCGCAAATTGCAGTTGCTTCTGCAGTCCAGACTCCAATTTCTGCCTCTAAGTTCAGTGGGACTACTGTGTTCTGCTTGGCTTCTACCTCACTGTGCTTCTGTGCTGCTCTTCTCAGGGATCGGTCCTGTGGTTCCTGTTGTCCAGTGGTTGAAAACTGTTGTCTCACAGTGTGTCCAGTTTTATTTTTGTGTATGTGTCAGGAGAGCATGTCCAGTCTTAGTCTATGATTCTGTCAAAGGCAGAAATGGAAGTCTCATTTTTATCTTATTTTAGAGTTCAAGAGATTTAATTTTTAATGCCCATCTGTCTGCCATAGGCTTTTCTATTCATATTTTGGTTGGCTGAATTTGATCCCTGTTAGGTGTTTCTAGAAGTTAATAGGGATGATGTTTCCTGAGTCTTTGTACATTCAAAAATCATTTATTGTTGGTTGTGTTATATGACTGACAATTTGGTTTAGTGTAATTATTTTTAGTCATAAAGGTATGACTTCTCATAAAAGTATGAAAACTAATGAAAGACTCTTTAAGTACTTCATGAATTTTGCTCCATTTTCTTCCTCATTGCATATTTCAAGTAGTGAGTCTTGAGGCTAGCAAGACTTCAAATACCTTACTTTTTGCCTTACTGCCCAAAAGATTATTTGTTTTTAAAGTCCATATAATTTTCTATGCATACCCTGGAATGGAGTTTGTTGGGCTACATTTTTTTTTCTGAGACATAGATTATTCTTTTTATTCTATAGATTAATGTTTTCTTTTATATCTGGGACATTTTCTTTAATTGAAACTGAGTTTTATCATTAATATGGCAATATCACAATAATGATTATGAGTACCTTGGCTTTTCTTTCTGCTATATCTAACTATTCTTCACATCTTTCCAAGTTATATGAATTTAATTATTTTCTCTTATTTCTAGCTACTGTTTATCTTACTTCAGTTTTCAGCTCTTTTGATTCTCTTTAATGCTCCTCTCGATTGAACTTTCATTGATATGGTTGTTCTACTTTTTCTTCCACTTCTTTATTGAGATGTCAGTTCATGTATTAATCATCTATTTAATGAATACTTATTGAGGACATACTTTGTGCCAGGCACCTACTAGGCCTTGACATTACATAAACAAATCATTTAGGCAAATCCCTGCTCTCATGGAGCTGATATTATAATGGGGAGAGAACATCATTAAATTAAATGTTATTGGAAAAAGCAATGTAATGAGAGAGAGTGTTGTGAGGGTATTTTATGAATTAAGAAGTGTGATGGTTAATGCTGAGTGTCAACTTGATTGGATTGAAGGATGTAAAGTATTGATCCTGAGTGCATCTATGAGGGTGTTGCCAAAGGAGATTAACATATGAGTCAGTGGGCTGGGAAAGGCAGAACCACCCTTAATCTTAGTGGGCACCATCTAATCAGCTGCCAGCACGGCCAATATGTAAAGCAGGCAGAAAAATGTGAAAAGACTAGACTGGCTTAGCCTCCCAGCCTACATCTTTCTCCCATGCTGGATGTTTCCTGCCATCAAACATCACACTCCAGCTTCTTCAGCTTTGGGATTCTTACTGGCTTCCTTGCTCCTCTGCTTGCAGACAACCTGTTGTGGGACCTCACCTTGTGATCCTGTAAGTCAATACTCCTAAATAAACTCCCCTTTACATATACATCTATCCTATTCATTCTGTCCCTCTAGAGAACCCTAATACCAAAAATATCAGGGCACACTATTGATAAGATGATATTTGAGCATTTCATCTCCTGATTTTCATATTGCCTTCTTTTCATTGAGAACTCATATCCCTGCTTTGTCCCCTGGTTTTTTTTTTAAGAAAATGTGATTTTATTGAACTTAAAATATATAACTTGTGGGATAATTGGCATTATTTTTGTGTTCAGCATGGCAGCAACTTTTTTTTTTTTTTTTTTTTGAGATGGAGTTTCACTCTTGTCGCACAGGCTGGGATACAATGGCGTAATCGCGACTCACTGTAACCTCCGACTCCCCAGTTCAAGCAATTCTCTTGCCTCAGCCTCAGAGTAGCTGGAACTACAGGTGTGCGCCACTACACCCAGCTAATTTTTTGCACTTTTAGTAGTGATGGCGTTTCACCATGTTGGCCAGACTGGTCTTGAACTCCTGACCTCAGGTGATCCGTCTGCCTTGGCCTCCCAGAAGTGCTGGGGTTACAGTCGTGACCACCGCGCCCGCATGGCAACATGCTCTGATTGGTCATTTGATATCCTGTTCCCATCCTTTTTACATACAATCTTTCATAGAGATCCTGTGCTTATCCTGGTTACTCATGTTTAAATTGTGAGTATTTGATGGAGAAGGGGGTCTCAGGCTGTTTTCCAGTCTATTATGAAGGTTTTTTTGACATATTAATATTTTGTTTGAGATTTATTTTCAGCATTTATTTCTCTTTGGCCAATGGGTTTAGTGTTGGAAACAGTTTGACATTCTCTCTTCTGCCCCCTTGTGGGAGAGCTTTTTCCTGCAATCTATGCTAAGTGTTGCTGGCTCATCCTGTCACTTTGCTTCAAAGAGCCAAGTAATTCCAGAGACTTTCCTGTCCCCAACTTATGGTTATTTCTGCTATGATAGACAGAGGGATTTTATTTTGCACTTTGGTTTGTACTCGGCTTTGGAAAGGTATTATTTCTTCTTCTTCTTTTTTTTTTTTTTTTGAGACAGAGTCTTGCTTGCTCTGTCGCCCAGGCCGGAGTGCAGTGGCGCGATCTCTGCTCATTGCCAGCTCTGCCTTCCGGGTTCATGCCATTCTCCTGCCTCAGCCTCCCCAGTAGCTGGGACTGCAGGCGCCCGCCACCACGCCCGGCTAATTTTTTGTATTTTTAGTAGAGACGGGGTTTCACTGTGTTAGCCAGGATGGTCTCGATCTGCTGACCTCGTGATCCGCCCGCCTCAGCCTCCCAAAGTGCTGGGATTGCAGGCATGACCCACCACCCCCGGCCTCCTAAATGTTTCTGATGTCTGCAAGTGTTAATTCTTTCTCTGCTTTTGTTCCACATTCATGTTCTGTCTCCACTGCAGTTGACTCCCTTTGCATATACATTGTGCTTCAGAGTTTGATCTCCCAATTTCCTTGACATCGGGGGTCTGCATTTTTATTTTTTTCCTTGCCTCTGGTTGAATTCTGGAAAAATAAGTGGATACTTACTTCGTCTTTATTGTGGCTTCTTCAAACAGAATGTCTGCACTAGCAGCATTCATTTTACAGAATTTTTATAACTAATTTAAAATAATTTTTAAAACTAGTGGTGCCAAGTGTTTGGCTTCTATCAAGTCAATAGGAATTGAAGAGAGTACTTACATAAATAAATCTTTATTGTGAAATTATTTATTTGTTACAAAATTAAAGGTAAGAGCCATAATTTTTACTCACAGAATTTTATTTGAAATCATACAAGATATGACAAAATTATATTGGATTTAATTACAAATGTCATACAGGATTAATTGATACATATTATTCCACAATCTTAAGTCACGTTAACTCTATAAAGTGATTTAATGGAAAAAACTCAGAAAGTTCACAAAAAAAACAAATATTATAGATGTCGAGCACCGAGGGTAATTTTTTAAAGCAACAATTAGTAGTTAGCTTCTTGAAGAAAAAGGATAACAAAGTTTTTCTAAGATTGATCATGTACTTCATATAAAATGAAAGCTGAAAACTCATGGGAAAAACTTTTCACTAAATATGTTTTAGATCTGATTTTAGATCTTGCACTCCTGTGAGATATTTTGCGTGTGTGTGTGTGATACTCTTAGACTCAGAGCTGTTTCACTAAATAATCTTCCTGTAAAACTTTTGAAATGATGCATCACTCATCTTCTTAGATACACTCAACAAATGAGCAACTTGTGTGCTTCAGGTGAGGCTTTTAAATGCTTCAAAACATTTTATAAACCTAGTAGGACTGGTAACCAGGGAAAGCAAGAGATATTTTGGTATTAGGAGGGTTGTCAGGAGAGTGATTCAATTGTTTACTGTTTCATCTTAAAGAGAAAAAGACTGGCTGCCTCAGGACTGGCTGATAAATAACAATCCCTTAAATCGAAGATCATAAAGATCAGGTTATTCTTTATTGTTCTCATAGGAGCCTTGCCTGACTATCTCAGTACAAAGGCAAGCCATGCTTTGAAAGGGAAGACAATGAAGGCTGCATGCAATTTCTGCTTATGAAGGTGATAATGTTGGAGTGTTATCTAATGCTTTAATTTTAAAACTGTATGTTTTAAAATATCTTGTTTCTCAAATAAATGTCACACTTAAAAAGCCTTAGAACCTACTATTTGCTAACAGATCTACTCAATTTTCTGCATCTCCTGCTGATAAATTTGATATGGAGTTCTGTGATACGGATCAGGGAATAATTGTTCTGCCACCGAAAATGAGTTTGGGTTGCTCAGGCAGTCATTCAAAGTACCACGAAGTGGGTGGCTTCAACAACATAAATTTATTTTATCACATTTTTGAAAACTAGAAGTTTAAGATCAAGTTGTCAGCAAAGTTGATTTTTTTCTGAGGGATCTCACTTTGGCTTGTAGATGGCTGTCTTTACATCATGTCTCCTATATGTGTGTAAGCATCCTAATCTCCTCTTCTTATAAGGATATCAGCCATATTGGATTAGGGCCTCACACATGGCCACATTTTATCTTAATTATTTCTTTAAAGGACTACAGGTTAGGACTTCAACATACGAATTTTGGGTGCCCACATTTCAGTCCATAAAACATTCAATTTTAATTTCATTGTGCTCAATAGTTCTTAATTTCACTCGAGTTCTGTGTTTAAAATTAGGTGAGATCAGTGGATCAATGTCTTCTAATGGATAGTAAATGATTTTGTCATTGATTGCTGTATTAGTCAGGATTCTCCAGAGAAATAGAACCAACGGCAGGTTGTGTGTGTGTGTGTGTGTGTATGTGTGTGTGTATGTGTCTGTATGTGGTGTGTACAGAGAAGAAGAGAGAGAGATTTATTTTCAGGAATTCGCTCATGAGACTATGGAGGCTGGCAGGTCCAAAATCTGCAGAGTGAGCTGGCAGCGTGGATATCCAGGAGGAGCTGATGTTGCAGTTCAAGTATGAAGGCCATCTGCTGTAAAAATGTTGGGAGAGGTCAGTCTTTTTCTTCTATTCAGGCCTTCATATGATTGGATGAGGCTCACCTGCATATGGAGGGCAATCTGCTCTACTCAAATTCAATGATTTAAATGTTAATCTCCTTAGAAAACACCCTTATAGAAATATCCAGAATAATATTTGACTAAGTATCTGGGCACTGTGGCCCTGCCAAGTTAACACATAAAATTAACCATCGTAAATGTGACTTAGAATTGATGCTTGTATAGATTAATCCACTACACTGTGGCAAGTACTGTGCTAAGCAGGTAAGATAGCTAATTAAATGTTTCACCAGCAGGAATACTAGATCCTTGAAATCATAGTATAAGCATGCTCAACTTCTTGTGATATCAATTTTCCACAAATACTTATAAGAATAAGTATCACCTTAATATTAAAATAAACATGGTTATATAATGGATTGTGCCACAATATACATAAGCATTTTATTATGCTTTTAAAGTTATGACACTGGTTGAGTCTTACAGTAATGTTTTAAACATCACAACTCAATACCACATTACGATGTTGATATATTACAACTCTTAATAGCTTTGCTTCTTTCCTATTCTCTAGCATCTTAAATCTCCAAGGAGTTGAAAATTCAAAAAACCTTCTTGTCCATCCCACTATGTTTCCACAATGTGCATCTCTACCAATTCTCTCTTTCATACCATTCAAAGTTGTGTATGATACGTGTCCTGTATCCTTCATTGTGCAGCTCTCCATGTGAGAGTGTGGCATAATATTTCTCCTGTTTTGATTACTTTTCAAGTAAAATACTCTTCATCGATTCTGCTATTTTATTCCTCATAGAAGGGGATAATCATAAAGTGAGAAAAAGTGGACAGAAAAGCGGAGAGGCCCCACATACTAAGGTTTTCTTCTTCAATATTGATGGAAAACGTAAAACCTCAAAAACATTTTTGAGTTTTGAAATAATTTTTTAACTCTCCTTTCAGAAGTCCATGTGCATTTACACTTTTGTGAATTAGGAGGACTGTAGCATAAAAGTTGAGAACCTCAGACAATTTATTCTTCACAAGCATCAATAGATGAAATCACCACATATTCTCATTTTACATAGGAGAACACTGAGATTCCAAAAAGTTTTAAAACGTATCCAAGTCTATGTCATTGAAAATATATCTGAAAGTTTAACGCAAATCTATCAGACACTTTAGCCCATGTTTTTGTTTTGTTTGTTTTATTTTCCGAAACCACACTGCATATAAGGAGAGGCAACAGGGAATTAAGGAGAAACAAATAAACCTTAGTCTCATCTTATTTTTTTTATTTTTCCAAAAAAATTATTGTTTCTGTTTTTAGTTGAGTGAAAGAGTGAAAGTGTATGTGTGTCTGTGTGTGTGTGTGTGTGTGTGTGTGTGTATGTAGCAAGAGAAGCGAGATGGAGAATAAAAGAAATAGAAAATTCCACTGTGATGCCTCAGTAGTTTCACTGTAATAAAGGTATGTATTGGAGATGTCAGGAAAAAGAATCAAACCATTTTCTAAATTGAGGGGCAATAAAATTATAATGAGAGTGCATAATGGAGGGAATATTTTTATAAACAAATGGGGAATAATTAAAAATAAATTTTATTATAAACTAGAAGTATTACTTAATTTTTTGTTGCCTTGAGTGGTATTTTATAAATTCAAGCCATATAATTAATTCAATAATGTTGTGGCAATTTTTTAATGTATTCAAAACAACAGTTCAATGCTTTGTAGTCTGTCACTAAATCTATTCAGCTGAATATTCTAAATTACACAAAGCAAGGCCTATATGAGGTTCAGAAGACTAGGAATATTTAAGATGAAAAAAGAAATAGATTTATCTAATGTTATAATTCATATATTATATATGCCTTTAGTTTCCTTGGTCAGAAATATGCTTTTGTTAGCGCATAAATATTAAAGAAGATTGGAAAATCAATAATGAAAAAATTTTAAAGCAGATGGACTTTAAAAATCCATCTGCTGCAAAATTCCTGTATGAGACTAAACACAAACAAAGGTTGAAAGTACTGGGTAAAATGGTTCTGTCAAGACTTTGGCACAATTATTATAAATATCTCAAAGTTGTTAAACTGAGTAGTAAATTATACGGCATCTTACATTTGCCAAAGTTGAGCGATAGCTTTTAGTTTCCAATTAAAATATATTTTTTATGATATAAGAAAATACTTGCCAAATTACCTATTCATAATTCAAAGAGTTGGCAAAGTAACAAAGTGGTTTGGGATATTTACATGTTTCTCCATCCATCCATAAATGTATGAAATTCTTTATGTTATAGTATATTCTAAAAGCTGACTTGCTGAACAATTATAAGATGTGTTTATATAAGTATGATAGAGCAAAACAGCTATCAGCAATTATTCAGGAACAGATCATAACACATAATTAATTGATATTGTTTAAGAATAATACAAATGTACTTATGTAGTCTTTTAGAGCAACGTTTACCAAGTGCTGGGCAAATGTTAGTCCAGTTGCCAGTAACACTGGAATTCTCAGCCTCCCTTAAGTCTTCATTGTTCCGAGTTCTCCTGACATTGATCACTGGCAGCTCCCTGTTACTAGTCATCCAGCCAAATCAGAGGCCATAGACCATAAATAATTGCACAATTGGCCATTTTTCCTACCAAACCAAGTAAGCAACCAGGTGTACTGCTCAAAGTTCTGTGCACTGGGAGGATTTCTCTTCACAGCTGTCCTTTAGCCATGTCCCAGAAAGGGGCTGCAGTGCTATAGCTGTTCACTGCCAAGTAGTGCCTACATATCATGCAGAACCATCTGTAAAGCAGGCCCAAGTTCTCTTTCTCTGCCAACTGGTTATAGGGAAATTTCCATGAGCCCAGAGGTGTAGGCTGGGAGACAGAAGGCAGTGTGGCAAGATTGGGAACTGTGAAATTTGGGCCACATTTTCATGTAACTTATTTGTGTCTTCAGGGCCTGCTCAGGCCCAATCATGTATATACCACTTACGTTTAATGATAGAGTGCTGCTGGTCATGCCCAGTCTTATGGATTGGTAGGTCAGATAATACCCAGTACATGATAGGCAGCTCAAGTCACATGGTAACTTGGTGTTCTATAGGTAAATATGGTCTACTAATGCCTAGTAGTAGAACAAGAGCTGTTACTAAAAACAGGAGTAGTTATCTGCAAAGGATGCCAGGGCTTTGCTCTCAAATCCTGAGGGCTTAATTGCATTCACCTATAGAGACCTATCAAAGGCTTCAAATAGCATTTCTATGTGCTCTTGTCACATGAAACACCATATGGCCCAAGTGACAGAGCAGCTTGCATAGCAGCCTGGATCTGCTACAGAGCCCTTTCTTGTTCTGGGCACCACTTAAAACTAGCAGCTTTTTGGATCACTAGATACAGTCCAGAGTAACACAACCGAATAAGAAATATTTTGTCGGGCAAACAAAAAGAGACCCCCTAGACATTTTGCCTTTTTCTTGATTGCAGGAGGGAGCAGATGTAACAATTTATCTTTCACCTCTGAGAGATATTTTTGTCATGTCCCATACCACTGAACTTCTTGAAATTGTACTATGGCCTCTGAGCTTTTGTTTCCCACCCTCTGACACAAAAAGTCTTACCAATAAGTCTAGAGTTGTTGCCATTTCTTGCTTATAATAGGCCCAGTCAGCATAATACTATCAATGTTATGGACCATGTGATATTTTGTGGAAGGTAAAGGTGATTGAGATGCCTGCAAACTAAATTATGACATAGGACTGGAGACTTGACATACCTCTGAGGCAGGACAATGAAGTTGTATTGCTGCCCTTGCCAACTGAAAACAAACTGATTCTGGTGATCCTTACTGCCAGGGATGGAGAAAAAGGTTTTGCCATTTCAATAGCTATGTACCAAGTACAAGATTTGCTAATTTGCTCAAGCAATAAAGCCACATCTGTTACAGCAGCTACAATTGGAGTCATCAGTTATAATAAACATATGATAATTTGCTGTCATACCCCTGCTGTCTGGCTTCTACACAGGCTAAATAGGAAGTTGAATGGGGTGTCAGAAATGGGTCCTGAGAATAAGCATTGTCTTAGATGACAACTGCCACAGGGAAGGCCATTATAGTTTCCTCAGGCAAGGCAGATTAATTTCACTAGTTCAGTGGAGAGGCTGATACCACTGGGTATGAGAATGCTTGCTAGTGGGGAGCCTGATTCTACTGGAGATTAGGGAGGCTTCTTCCACAGAAGGTTGAGAAGCCTCTTCCTCTAGCAAAGAAGCCTCAACAAAATTTAGGGGCTCAATGTCCCTCGATTCATCAGAGTATTCCCATACATCCCTATTCCAACTCATAGGATCCCATTCTTTCCTAATAAATGCCCATACTTGAATGGTAGACAGTCTGTGAGACTAGCAGTTCAATTTGCCTTCTAATTCAGCCAGTCACAGGATAAGAGTTGACACTGGATTTTAGGCAATCTCAACCCTGCAAATATGGGTGATAAGGGTCTCTTTCAGGGCACACATAAATGCTTTCAGGGCATGTGTGTGCTGCTTGAGCTGTGAATTCAAATTCCTGAGCTCATTTTTTTCTTTCACCACTCTGACCAGTGATGTTAGAAGCAACTAGCCAATGTCAATACATTTTATAGCTTTCTATAAATATTCAAAAGTACTCAGAACTCAGTTCCTTGTTTCTTATAAGTTGCTGATTAGAAGTATTGTATCCAATGCAGATAGTTTTTGTGTCTCTATTACCAATTCATGCCATAGACTATCAGTACTCTCTTTACTACTAAAAATAAAATCATTAGCATCTTTAATCAGGTTGGAGAGCCAATTTCAGAAATTCCAGAACCAATTCAGAAAACTCATTTTTAAAATTCTGTTCCTCTAGAACAAGGGTCCCCATGGCCTACTAGGAACTGGGCAGCACAGCAGGAGGTGAGAGGCAGGTGAGCCAGGGGAGCTTCGTCTGTATTTACAGCCGCTTCCCATTGCTCACAATACTGCGTGAGCTCCACCTCCCGTTCGATCAGAGGAAGCATTAGATTCTCATAGGAGGACAAACCTTATTGGGAACTGTGAATGTGAGGAACCTGTGTTGCACACTCCTTATAAGAATCTAATGCCTGATATCTGTCACTATCTCCCATCATCCCCAGATGGAACCATTTAGTTCCAGGAAAACAAGTTCAGGGATCCCACTGATTCTACATTATGGTGAGTTGTATAATTACTTCATTCTGTAGTACAATGTAGTACAATGTAATAATAATAGAAATAAAGTGCACAATAAATGTAATGTGCTTGAATCATCCCCAAACCATCCCCTTGCCCCCATCCATGGAAAAATTGTCTTCTACAAAACCAGTTCTTGGTGCCAAAAAGGTCGGGACCACTGCTTTATAACCATTCTCAGTACTAAATCAATGTTTTCCAAAGAAACAGAACCGATATGACTGTGTAATTATATGTATGTATATATGTGTGTATATGTGTGTATATATATTCCAGGCATATATAATATATATTATATATTAAAATATATTATGTAATTATTATAGATATATGTATGTATATGTGTACGTATATATAGGGTGTGTGTATATGCATGTATATATATTCACATACATATATACACACATATATACATCTATGAGATATTTAATATAAGGTATTAGTTCATGCAATTATGGAGGATGAGAAAACCAATGATCTGTTACTTGCAAGCTGGTGGTGACCCAAGAAAGTCAATGGGGGTAGTTCCAGTCCATGTCCAAAGCCTGAGAGCCAGGAGAGCTGATTTAAGTTCCAGTCTGAGGGCATGAAATGACAAATAATTAGCTCAAATCATCAGGTAGAAAGAGAGAGCAAATTCTCCATTATGTTGCCTTTTGTTCTATTCATGCCTTCAAAGAACTGGATGAGGCTCACCCACATTGGGTAGAATAATCTGTTTTACTCAGTTTAACAATTCAATTCTAACCTTATCCAGAAATGCCATCACAGAATAAAATCTGACCAAATGTCTGAGCACCCCATGGCCTACACAAGTTTACACATAAAATTATCAATCACACTCTCCTAACCAAATATTTTGGTTCTGGATCACTGTTTCTCCCAAGTATTTTCTTCTCATCATTCTAGCTTGCTTCAACCACCACATAGACACATTTGTAATACCCAGACTCTCATTTAATTGGTATCCCTAATTTTAGTAATTTTTTTTCATCCACCCAACCTTAACCCCTATGGCCTTGAAAGTACCTAGATCCAGAGAATTAGATTTCTATGATCAGACTTTGTGCATTAAGGCAATACTTCCAAAACTTTAATGTGGGTAAAAGTCCCCTGTGATACTTTTTAAAAATTTAGGCTGATTTGGTAAAAGTTTGGAGTGAAGTATTAAAGTCTGCATCTCTAACAAGATACCAGTGATACCAATGCTGCTGCTCCCTGGATCACAGCTTGCTTACTAAGGTGTTTTGATACCTTGTAGCAGCTAACATGTCAAAACAACCACAACCTTCAGTGTTTAAAAAGAAGTTATTCTTACTTTATCACATAATAGTTTAGACGTATAAAATCTAGTTTGAAAAGATAGTTCTGTCCGGTAATTAATTCAGAGACCCAGGTCCATGGTGTCATTAGGCCATTCCGTAGGGGAATGTATAGTTGTATCTCACTTGCCTGTACCGTAGGCTTACCTCCCTTTATAGTGGTTCACTTTATTATGCTTTGAAGATGTTGCAATTCTAACAAATTGAAGGTGTATCTCAACCCTGCATTGAGCAAGTCTATTGGCATCATTTTTACAATTACATGTACTCACTTCATACCTCTGTGTCACATTTTGGTAATTCTCAAATATGTCAAAATTTTTCATTCTTATTATATCTATTATGGTGATCTGTGATCAGTGATCTTTGGCATTACTATTGTCATTGTTTTGGGGAGTCACAAACTGTGCCCATATAAAACAGTGAACTTAACTGATAAATATTTTTTGTGTTCTGACTGCTCCAATGACTGGCCATTCCTTGTACTTTCTTCCTCTCTTTGGGCCTACATATTCACTGAGACACAACAATATTGAAATTGTGCCAGTTAATAACTCTACAATGGCCTCTAAGTGTTTAAGTGAAAGGAAGAGTAGCAGTCTCTTACTTTCAGTTAAAAGCTACAAATGATGAAATTTAGTGAGGAAGGCATGTTGAAAGCCATGAAAGGCTAAAAACTGGGCCTCCTGAGCCAAACAGTTAGCCAGGTTGTAAACACAAAGGAAAACTGCTTGAAGGAAATTAAAAGTGCTACTCCAATGAACACGTGGATGATAAGAACATGAAACAGCCTTACTGCTGATATGAAGAGTGTTTGGTTGATCTGGATAGAAGATCACATTAGCCACAACATTTCCTTAAGCCAAAGCTTAATTCAGTGAAAATCCCTAATTCTCTTCAGATCTAGGAAGGTTAAAACAGGTGAAGAAGGTGCAGAAGAAGTTCATGAAATTTAAGGAAAGAAACCATCTTCATAATATAAAACTGTAGGATGGGATTTATCCCAGGGATGCAAAGATGGTTCAACATGTGCAGATTGATCAATGTAACACATCATATTAACAGAATGAAGGATAAAAACTATATGATGATTTCAATTGATGCTAAAAAAGCATTTAATAAAATTCAACACCCTTTCACAGTAAAAACCCTAAAAATACTGGGTAAAGAAGAAATATACCTCAACATAATAAAAGCCATGTATGACAGACCCATAGCTCATATCATACTGAATGGAGAGAAACTGAATGTCTTCCTCTGAGATTTGGAACATGACAAGAATTCTCACTTTCACTGCTGTTGTTTAACGTAGTACTGCAAGTCTTAACTAGAGCAATCAGACAAGAGAAAAAAATAAACAACATCCAAACTGGAAAGGAAGAATTAAAATCTTGTTTGCAGATGAGATGATCTTATATTTGGAAAAACCTCTACCAAAAAAGTATTAGAACTGATAAACAAATTCTGTACATTTGTAGGATATAAAATCAACATACAAAATTTACTAGTATTTCTATATGGCAACAGTGATCTAAAAAAATTTAAAAAGTAGGGTTGTTGAATTTTGTCAAAGGCCTTTTCTGCGTCTATTGAGATAATCATGTGGTTTTTGTCTTTGGTTCTGTTTATATGCTGGATTACATTTCTTGATTTGCGTATATTGAACCAGCCTTGCCTCCCAGGGAATGGGCAAAAACTGGAAGCATTCCCTTTGAAAACTGGCACAAGACAGGGATGCCCTCTCTCACCACTCCTATTCAACATAGTGTTGGAAGTTCTGGCCAGGGCAATTAGGCAGGAGAAGGAAATAAAGGGTATTCAGTTAGGAAAAGAGGAAGTCAAATTGTCTCTGTTTGCAGACGACATGATTGTATATCTAGAAAACCCCATTGTCTCAGTGCAAAATCTCCTTAAGCTGATAAGCAACTTCAGCAAAGTCTCAGGATACAAAATCAATGTACAAAAATCACAAGCATTCTTATACACCAATAACAGACAAACAGAGAGCCAAATCATGAGTGAGCTCCCATTCACAATTGCTTCAAAGAGAATAAAATACCTAGGAATCCAACTTACAAGGGACATGAAGGACCTCTTCAAGGAGAACTACAAACCACTGCTCAATGAAATAAAAGAGGATACAAATAAATGGAAGAATATTCCATGCTCATGGGTAGGAAGAATCAATATCGTGAAAATGGCCATACTGCCCAAGGTAATTTACAGATTCAATGCCATCCCCATCAAGCTACCAATGACTTTCTTCACAGAATTGGAAAAAACTACTTTAAAGTTCATATGGAACCAAAAAACAGCCCGCATTGCCAAGTCAATCCTAAGCCAAAAGAACAAAGCTGGAGGCATCATGCTACCTGACTTCAAACTATACTACAAGGTTACAGTAACCAAAACAGCATGGTACTGGTACCAAAACAGAGATATAGATCAATGGAACAGAACAGAGCCCTCAGAAATAACGCTGCATATCTACAACTATCTGATCTTTGACAAACCTGACAAAAACAAGCAATGGGGAAAGGATTCCCTATTTAATAAATGGTGCTGGGAAAACTGGCTAGCCATATGTAGAAAGCTGAAACTGGATCCCTTCCTTGCACCTTATACAAAAATTAATTCAAGATGCATTAAAGACTTAAACGTTAGACCTAAAACCATAAAAACCCTAGAAGAAAACCTAGGCATTACCATTCAGGACATAGGCATGGGCAAGGACTTCATGTCTAAAACACCAAAAGCAATGGCAACAAAAGCCAAAATTGACAAATGGGATCTCATTAAACTAAAGAGCTTCTGCACAGCAAAAGAAACTACCATCAGAGTGAACAGGCAACCTACAAAATGGGAGAAAATTTTCGCAACCTACTCATCTGACAAAGGGCTAATATCCAGAATCTACAATGAACTCAAACAAATTTACAAGAAAAAAACAAACAACCCCATCAAAAAGTGGGCGAAGGATATGAACAGACACTTCTCAAAAGAAGACATTTATGCAGCCAAAAGACACATGAAAAAATGCTCATCATCACTGGCCATCAGAGAAATGCAAATCAAAACCACAATGAGATACCATCTCACACCAGTTAGAATGGCGATCATTAAAAAGTCAGGAAACAACAGATGATGGAGAGGATGTGGAGAAATAGGAACACTTTTACACTGTTGGTGGGACTGTAAACTAGTTCAACCATTGTGGAAGTCAGTGTGGCAATTACTCAGGGATCTAGAACTAGAAATACCATTTGACCCAGCCATCCCATTACTGGGTATATACCCAAAGGACTATAAATCATGCTGCTATAAAGACACATGCACACGTATGTTTATTGCGGCACTATTCACAATAGCAAAGACTTGGAACCAACCCAAATATCCAATAATGATAGACTGGATTAAGAAAATGTGGCACATATACACCATGGAATACTATGCAGCCATAAAAAATGATGAGTTCATGTCCTTTGTAGGGACATGGATGAAATTGGAAATCATCATTCTCAGTAAACTATCGCAAGGACAAAAAACCAAACACTACATGTTCTCACTAATAGATGGGAATTGAACAATGAGAACACATGGACACAGGAAGGGGAACTTCACACTCTGGGGACTGTTGTGGGATGGGGGGAAGGGAGAGGGATAGCATTAGGAGATATACCTAATGCTAAATGATGAGTTAATGGGTGCAGCACACCAGCATGGCACATGTGTACATATGTAACTAACCTGCACATTGTGCACATGTACCCTAAAACTTAAAGTATAATAAAAAAAAATTTAAAAAATAATCGCACTTACAATAGCCACAAATAAATTTAAATATCTAGAAATTAACTTGACCAAAGAAGTGAAAAATATCTATGAGAAAACCTATAGAACACTGATTAAAGAAATTGAAGAGGACCCACACAAAAAGGAACAGTATTCCATGTGTGTATGAATTGGAAGAATCAATGTCGTTAAAATGTCCATACTACCCAAAGCAATCTACAGATTCAATGCAATTCCTATAAAAATACCAATGACATTCTTTAGAGAAATAGAAAAAAAACATAAAACTTATATAGAATCACAAAAGACAGAGAATAGTCAAAACTATCCTTAGCAAAAAGAAGAAAACTGGGGAAATCACAGTACCTGACTTCAAATTATACTGCAGAGCTACAGTAACAAAAACAGCATGTTACTGAAATGAAAACAGACACATAGACCAGTGGAGCAGAATAGAGAGCCCAGAAACAAATCCGTACACCTATAAGGAACACATTTTTGACAAAGGTGCTAAGAACATACACTGAAAAAACAGTCTGTTCAATAAATGGTGCTGGGAAAACTGGATATTGATATGCAGAAGAACTAGACCCCTATCGTTGCCATATAAAAAAATCATGTCAAAGTGGATTAAAGGCTTAAATCTAAGAACTCAATCCATGAAACTACTACAATAAAATATTGGGGAAACTCTCCAGGACATTGGTCAGGGCAAATATTTCTTGAGTAATACCCCCACAAGCACAGGCAATCAAAGCATAAATAGACAAATAGGATCACATCATGTTAAAAAGCGTATGCACAGCAAAGGAAACAACCAACAAAGTGAAGAGACAACCCATAGAATGAGAAAAATATTTGCAAACTTCCCCTCTGACAAGGGATTAATAGCCAGAATATATGAGGAGCCCAAATAATTCTATAGGAAAAAAATCCAGTAATCAAATAAAAAAATGGGCAAAAGATTTGAATAGGGATTTTTCAAAAGAAGACATATGAATGGCAAGCAGGTATATGAAAAGATGTTCAACATCATTAATCATCAAGGAAATGCAAATCAAAACTTCAGTAAGATCTTATCTCACCCCAGTTAAAATGGCTTTTAGCCAAAAGACAGGCAATAACAAATACTGGTAACGATGTAGAGTAAAGGGAATTCTTACACACTGTTAGTGGGAATATGAATTAGTACAACCACTATGGAGAACAGTTTGGAAGTTCCTCAAAAAACTAAAAATTGAGCTACCATGTGATCCAGAAATCCCACTGCTGGGTACATACACAAAAGAAAGAAAATCAGTATATCAAAGAGATATCTGCACTCCTAAGTTTGTTGCAGCACTGTTCACAATAGCTAGGATTTGGAAGCAACCTAAGTGTCCATCGACAGATGAATGAATTAAAAAATATGGTACATATACACAATAGAATACTATTCAGCCATAAAAAGCAATGAGATCCTGTCATGCAATAGCATGAATGAAATTGGAGATTGTTATGTTCAGTGAAATAAGCCAGGCACAGAAAGACACACTTCACATCCTCACTCATTTGTAGGATTTAAAAATCAAAATAATTGAACTCATAGAGATAGAGAGTAGAATGATGGTTACCAGAGGCTGGGAAGGGTAAGGACAGTGGGGAGGTGGGGATGGTTAATGGGTACAGAAAAAAAGAAAGAATGAATAAAACCTAGCATTTGATAGCACAATGGGGTGACTATAGTCAATAACAATTTAATGGTACATTTTAAGATACCAAGATAGTATAAATGGATTGTTTCTAACATAAAAGATAAATGCTTGAGGAGAGGAATATCCCATTTTTCATGAAGTGATTATTACTCATTGAATGCCTCCATATATAGGCATTCAATGAGTAATATATCATGAGATATAGGGATATAGTAATATATCATGAGATATAGGGATGTATCTCATGTACCCCATATATATATCCCTACTAAGTACCCACAAAAATTAAAATTAAGAATTAAAAAAAAAAGTGCAAGATGAAGCAGCAAGTGCTGGTATAGAAGCTGCAAGATATCAAGAAGATCTAGCTAAGATCATTGATAAAAGTGGCTACACTAAACAATGGAGTTTCAATGTAGACAAAAGAAGCCTTCTACTGGAATAAGACACCATCTAGGACTTTCCTAGTTAGAAAGCAGAAGTCAGTGCCTGGTTTCAAAACTTCGAAGGACAGGCTGACAGTTATTAGAGAATAAAGCAGCTGGTGCCATTAAATTGAAACCAGCACTCATTTACCATTCCAAAAATCCTAAGACCCTTACAAATTATGCTAATTCAAATTGGCCTATGCTCTATAAGTGGAACAACAAAGCTTGAAGAGCAACACATGTGTTTCTAGTATGGTTTAATAATTATTTTAAGCCCACTGTTGAGCTCTATTGCTCAGAAAAAACCAAACAAACAAATATTCTTTTCTAAATATTACAGCTCATTGACAGTGCACCTCATCACCCAAGAGCTCTGATGGAGATGTACAAGAAGATCAATGTTATTTTATGCCTGCTAACACAACATCCATTTTGCAACCCATGGATCAAGGAATAATTTCTACTTTTGAGTTGTCTTATTTGAGAAACACACTTTCTAAGGCTATACTTGCCGTAGGTAGTAATTCCTCTGATGGATCTGGGGAAAGTAAACTGCAAACCTCATGGAAAGCATTCACCATTCTAGATGACATTAAGAACGTTTGTAATTCAGTAGGGAAGGTAAAAATAACAATATTGGCAAGAATTTGGAAAAAGTTAATTCCAGACCTCACGGATCACATGATGGGATTCAAGATTTCAGTGGAGGAAGTAACTACATTATGTAGTGGATATGGCAAGATAATTAGAAGTAGAGCCTGAAGATGGGACTGAATTTCTGTAATCTCATGATAAAAATGGAATGGATGATTGAGTTCCCTCTTAGGAAAGAACAAAAAAAATTGTTCTTTGGATGACATCTGCTCCTGGTGAAGATTCTGTGAATACTGTTGAAATGACAACAAAGAATTTAGAATATTACATAAACTTAGTTGATAACACTGTGGCAGTGTTTGAGAGGATTGAATAATTTTGAAAGAAGTTGCACTGTGAGTGAAATGCCATCCAACAGCATGGCATGCTACAGAGAACTCCTTCATGTAAGGAAGAGTCAATCAATATGGTAAACTTTATTGCTTTCCTGTTTGTAAAAATTGCCACAGCCACTACAACTTCCAGCAACCACCACCTTGATCAATCAACAGCCATCCACATCAAGGCAAGACCCTATACCAGCAAAAAGGTTAAGATTTGCTGAAGGCTCAGATGATCATTAGCTTTTTTTTTTTTTAAGCAAAAAGGGATTTTAAAGTACGTATATTTTTTAGACGTAATACTATTGCATGCTTAATAGATTATAGCATAGTGTAAACGTAATTTTTATATGCACTGGAAAACCAAAAATTTGTTTGTCTTGCTTTATTGCAGTGGTCTGTGGTCAAGCCTGTAATACCTCTGACTTATGCTTGTATAGACTATGGGAATTTATTGTTTGAGAGGGACAGTGTACAGAGTCCAGGGAAAATAGCTTTCCCTTATAGAGATGATCTAAATGCAGCAACCATCACTTCTGTAGCCACATATAGCTTCAGGGAGGGCTGAGAAATATAGTTTGTAGCTCGGCATTCATATACCTAGATGAAATTTGAGTGAGTCTGTGCTACAAAAAAGAGATAATGGACTTTGGGGAAATGTGAGTAGTCTCTGTCACTTCTTACGTTAATAACAACAGCAATACCTCTGAAATCTTGAGTTCAACTAGTCCACACTGTCCAGCACCTCCCTATCAATGCTCTAATAATTCTCAGATCTCACATCTATTGCCCCATCCACTTTTTCATTATCAATCTCCTCCCCTCCCCAGGAGCTTCAAATTTTCTTCTTTGCCTTCTTTTTTCCATAGTTGGCACTGTAATCACTTTCAGAATGCTGTTAGTGTCCCTTTCTCCTCTCTTGCTGTCATAGTATCTTAAAAATATCCAAACCAGTCTACTTAGAGTACCGTAAAAGTGTTAGCATATCAGAGAAATCTTACTTGACCACCCAATTTGAAATAGCCCTCCCTCCTATGCAAGGTTGATTCTCTAATTCCAATTTTAATTGTTTTCATAATACTTACCACTACTATAAATTGTGTTATATAATATATTTGTGTATTTCCTTTTTTGTCTGTTTCTTCTATTAGAACTGCAGATGGGCAAATATTTTACTCTGTTCACTGCTCCTTCTTCAATATATGAAAAGATACCTAGTACAGAATAATGCTAAGTAAATATTTTTAAATGAATGGATGAATTAATAACAATGGGAAGGAAATAAAGTAGGTGATGGTATTAAGTCAATTCAATTTTATGTTGACATATAATGTATACACATATTTACAAATATAAATATATAGGTCATTAATAACCTCAAAGAATAATAGAACTAAATAGAAACTTAAAAATTATTTTAACTATAAAAATAATTATAAAAATTATTTTATAAAAGAAACAAAATTGCAGAAGTTTCTCTATGATATCTTTAAATTAATACTTCAACTCTCAATGAAAGATATACTATCTTTAGACTATGTTTCCCCTTGTAATAGAAATAATATATTAGATATTGTATAGCGATAATATCTCTATATAAGTATTAATAGAAATTTTCTATTTTAATATTTTCACATAAATAGAAATATTTTTTGACTGGAAATCTTTAACCAAAATGACATTTAAACCAAAAGGACTAACCACAATAAAGAATCAAATTATTAAAAGATGAATCATATTGTTACTATGAGGTACCATATGGAGGGCAACTCTTAGGAGGTAGAAGTCAAAAAACAATGAACTGGCAAACCATTTGTGCTTTAGGACTGAGAAGGTTTTGGGTTCTGTCTCAGCTACCATCATCTCTCTAATTTCAGTTTATTTGTTCTAGGAAGGCCGGGATTCCATGAATAAATGAATCTTCTGCTACAGGAAGAAGGGAATAATAGACATGGGGGAACTGTGGGTACTCTCCACAACAGCCCTACAACTTTTGATAGATGACTTGTGCTTAGATACCCTAAAAGACTTCCATTTAATATGTAAACCTCATTTAGTACTGAGCATTTGAGATTTCAAGAGTACTTATGCCACACTCATTTCTACGATGTCCTTTGTTCTGTTATGCGTAGCATACAACCCAATCCTTTAGCGTGCCCTACTAGTTCAGCTGAAGCTGACCCCAAAATGGATTTCGGCTTTTCCCTCCAATCTAGTCACTGTAACTCTTGCTGTTCCCTAGGAAACAAATGCAAGCTTAAGAGCCTCCATGCCTTTGCCTGAATTGTTTTCTCTGCCTCAGATTCCCTTTATTTATTCCATGTCACATTTACTCTTTCCCAAATGCCATCTTCTTATTTAGAATCCCCAAGTAAAATGGTTGGCTTCATTGTGCTCATTTAGTACTTCTAAATAGACATCTGTTTTTGTATTTTTCACACCATTTTGCAATTATTTGATTACTGTATCTAATTTTCTAATGACAACATGAACTCCTTGAGTTAGAACCAGAAACTTACGTAGTTTTTGTAGCAGAGCTGATTATCAAATTCTTTCAAAGACAAAGCTTTTTTGTTTTTTTTATTTAACAATAACAAACTAAAGAATTAAATGTAAAGATCTTTATCAACTACAATTATATACCTGTTTAAGATAGAACCTGGATTTGAACTAATGAATAGTGAAAATTGCTCACTCAGTTATCAACATGTCCAATTTAGCCTTTTTAATAAGAGCATAAGGCTTCTAGGAGCAGGAGGGTATCAAGGAACAAAAAAACTGAAGAACAGGCACAGGAGCCCAAATCATAGCTACACATCTAGGATAATTTTCAGGAATGTGGTTATTTCTGCCAAAATACAATCCTTTCTAGAAGATTCTATAATCAAGGAATTACCCTACATTACAGTTGTAGTATATTTAAAATAAAAATTTTAAACTTAGTAACTTATGCAAGTTTTTGGAAGTTTGTAAAGCACAGAAAAGCAGAAACATTAAAATAAAAAGTGCCATAATTCCGCCTTCAGACATTCACCATGGTGTCATTTTGTTTTTTCTTTTTTACCTACAAAATTTTGCAGTTTATATTCAATGTATAAGAATGCTCATTGATTTAATAATGTTTTTCTTAATTTTGTCAATCTGTTAAGCAAAATGATATTGTAAAGCTATTTTAATAGTTTATTATATAATTTGAATTTTCAATATATGTTTTCCTTTTAATTAGATTATTCCATATCCCTTGTTTCAAATTATCTTGGCTTTTTTGGAAATTGCAAATGAATTGCTACAAAATGTTCTGGTAAAAAGATTTAATATGAAACCATCTTAAATTAGGCTGTTATACAAAAGAAAAAATATAGCTTATATGCTAGATATTAATCTAAAATGGAACTTCACAAACACTACAAGTAGATCCTAAGAAATACTTATTATTTTGCCTGCACAGCAAAATAAATAAAAAACTCACAGAATAAGTATATGTTTTCCTAAGGAAAGCAATGTTTCTTAAAAAGGCCTGGAATATTTTATTTTCCACATTTTTCCACCCTTCCAAACTATTTGTTGGTTATAGGGACTCCCAATTACCATTGAGGCTGAAATCACCTTTTGATTAAAAAAATAATTCAAGAGTCCTTATAGGACATAAAGGTAAGTATAAATAAATGATGTCTTATAACCTAAACATCCTAGTCATAGTTTGCTATATAGTTTCTCCGAGTATTTTCACTACAGATAAAAGAACTATGGGATTCCTATGAACTTGTTTATGAAGGAAACACCATTCCCTAATTTTCAGATAGATTTTAGATGGGATTTATACAGACATCTAGAGAAATAAGAACAAAATATAATGCCTTAAGATTGAACTCTGAGTAGTTTCTAAGGAAGAGAGTAACTGTGGAGTCCTACTTAGAGAACTAAGCTTGTATTGTTATGTCAAGTAAAAGATCAACAGCTTTGAAAAAGATAAGATTTAAATTCTTCCATGTGTTGATATCAAGGCCAGTATTGAAAGTAGAATAAACCTCAGTTTAGTATCCTGATTTTCTAGCAATTCTGGGGCTAGGTAATGGCAACATTTTAATTTCTCACATAAAAATAAATGGAAAAATGATTAGATTGGTAATGCAGTGATATGTCTTATAATATTCTTGATAATAATTTTCATATACTATATTTTTTCTTTAGCTAGGAAAAAAGAATCCATGATCAAGTTATTCATCCTTTGATTAAATGAGCAAATGTTAGAGTACCTATTATTATAAATAAAAATCAATCAACAGTGAGACTAATTGGCATATATAACTCATTTAATCTCTTCTTGAAAATATGGTCTTTCTGAATGAATGGTACTGCTTTTGATGGGGATGCTATATGCAGTACTCAAATCATGTAGCAATATACCATTTTCTTGGTACTGATCATATTCTGTGGAAATTTTAAATAAAATGACTAAAGATCTGTTAGTTACTTAAGGGAAAGAGATATGTATCTTTCTTGGATGGAGAACAATCTAGGTACTGAGAAATTTTTGAAGAAACTCCAGAGCAATACACCACAAAGATTGTGATCTTCCTAGTACAAAATAGTGTCAGAAAGGGAGACGAGCATGAAGCAGGGAAGGAATATGAGTCTTTTTCATCTCGCTTTGCCTGTCACCCTGTGGCACGTTAAGTATCAGGCCAAGCAAAGGGATGTAATTGAAAAGCACCGGGCCAGCAAATGTGAATGTTCTGCACATTACATGTTGAGAGACCATGCAGAATGAATTGAGGAGAATGTCAACAAGCAGTGTCACTGGAGGGAATTTGGCAGTTTCTAGCTCTCCTTATATCACTTCCCTTTTATGTTCATTTTTCATGGAGTGATATACATCTGTGAAAATGCTGTGTAAATATTGTTTCGTAATCTGTGTGTAATTTTAGAGTGCAAAAACTATAAAGGGTTAATTTCTGTTCTTTAGTCACTTGCCGGAATTGTGTCTTAAGGTTGAGTGGTGATTTCTGCCTGACAACCCAGGTTTTTTAAAGAATATTTTTTTTCCTGATACAGTCCCTATGATACATAATATATGTATACATATTATTTTTATATCCTTTTCTGTTGATAATTTCCAGTTGAATTTTTTTTTAATTTTCAAAGGCAACAATAAAATATATGACTTTCTAACAAGGAAGCAATGAAGCTTACTGGAATATAAAAAAGGAATAAAAGCAAATATTAAAATAAAATTATATCAAACTAAATCTCATAGTGAAATAAACTATGCAGAATTGTAATATTCATGTTTCTTCAAATTGCTGTGCATATAACAATCTGCTAAAGATGCCTTGTTTTGCTTCATTTTTGGCATGAAGTCTCCCGTCAATCACAGTTATAAAACAAAAATAAAATTAGTTTGTAGTACAGTTAAGACCTCCCTGAATTTGTTTGAATAGTTTTGAGATTTTTATACTGCTGATTAAAAGGAGTACATACTATTTTATCAGTTTTTCTCCTTTCCTGTCTATTAAAATCTACTTTGAGAATAGTTAAATTATTTGCCTTGCCATTTAATTTCCTCCATTTCAATGTGTTACAGACTCATCATTTTTATTTAATATGTAGTGTTTATAAAACAATAAAAACCATATTCTTAAAAAAACTACAAGTAAATTGATTATAGAATGAATGTAACTCAACATAATAAAGGCCACATATGACAAACACACAGCTAATATTATACTGGATGGGGAAAAATTGAAATTCTTTTTACTAAGATCTGAAAAAAGAGAAAGATGCCCACTTTTACCATTTCTATTCAACCTTGTACCGGAAGTCCTAGTCAGAGTAATTAGGCAAGAGAAAGAATTAAAAGAAATACAAATTAGAAAGGAAGATTTTTAATTGTCCTTATCTGCAGCTAGCATGATCTTATATTTAGAAAAACCAAGAGTCTGCACCGAAAAATAAAAGTATTAATAAATGAAGTCATCAAAGTTGCAGGATATAAAATCAACATACAAAAATTAGTAGTGTTTCTATATGCCAGCAGTTATCAATCTGAAAAAGAATTCAAGAAAGCTGTCCCACTTACTATAGCTATAAAAAAATACTTAGGAGTCAATTTAACCAAAACTGTAAGATTTCTACAAAGAAAAATATAAAACACCAATGAAATAAATTGAAGAGGGCACAAAAAAAGTGGAAATATAACCAATGATCATAGATGGAAAAAATTAATATTGTTAAAATATCTATAATACCCAAAGCAATCTACAGATTCAATGCAATCACTACCAAAATACAGATGATATTCTTCATAGAAATAATAAAAACAATCCTAAAATTCACATGGAACCACAAAAGACCCAAAATAGATAAAGCAAAAAGAACAAAGCTGGAGGCATCACACTAACTTATTTCAAATTATACTACAAAGCTGTAACAACCAAAGCAGCATGATACTGGCATATAAATAGACAAATAGACCAATGAAACAGAATGTAAAACCTAGGAAGAAATCTATGCACTTAGATTCAACTCATATTTGACAAAGGCACCAAGAAAATACATTAGAGAAAAAGAACAACTTCTTAATAAATGATTCTGGGAAAACTGAATATCCATATGCAGAAGAATGAAACTAGATTCTCATTTTTCACTATATATAAAAATCAACTCAAAATGGATGAGACTTAAATGTAAAGGAAACATTGGGGAAATGCTCCAGGGCAATAGTCTGGGCAAAGATTTTTGGGAGTAAGACCTCAAAACCACAGGCAACAAAACAAAATTAGAGAAATGGGATTGCATCAAGCTAAAAAGCTTCTTCACAATAAAGGAAACAGTCAACAAAGTGAAGAGACAATTCAGAGAATGGGAGAAAATATTTGCAAAATATCCATCCAAAAAGGGATTAATAACAAGAATACATAAAAACTCAAACTGATTAGCCAAAAACAAATAATCTAATTTAAAAATGGGCAAAAGACTTGAATAGACATTTCTCAAAAATGATATCCAAATGGCCAACAGGATATTAGCCTGTGGCATGTATAAGTGGTGTGTGTGTGTGTGCATGTTGTGCATATGCACATGCACATATATATCATAAAAGGAAGACCTTTTGCTAGTGTTTTGTAAAAAATAAATAAAAGATAAAAAAAGCTGAATATCACTAATCATCAGGAAAATGCAAATCAAAATCACAATGAGGTATCATCGCACCCCAGTTAGAATGACTATTATTGAAAATAGAAAAAATAACAAATGCTTGTAAGGATATGAAGAAAGGGGAATGAGTGGACATGGTTGCTGGTAAAGTAGTGCAGTCATTATGGAAAACAGTGTGGAGGTTCCTTACAAAACTAAAAACCACAACTACCACATAATCCAGAAATCTCACATATATCCCCCACAAAAAGGAAATCAGTATATCAAAGTGATATCTGTACTCTCATGTTTATTGTAGTACTATTCACAGTAGCGAAGATATGGAATCAACCAATTGTTCATCAATGAATGAATGAATAAAGAAAATGTGGTATATATACACAGTGGAATATTATTCACCCATGAAAAGGGATGAAATATTGTCTTTGCAGCAACATGGATGAAACTGGAGGTCATTAAGTGAAATAAACCAGGAACAGACAGACAAATGTCACATGTTCTCACTCACATGTAGGAGCTAAAAAAGTGGATCTTAGGGAGATAGAGAGTGGAATGGTGGTTGTCAGAGTCTGAGAAGGGAAGAGTGGAGGGGGGGGATAAAGAGAAGTTGGTTAGGAGGGACAGAAATATAGTTAGATGAAAGGAATGAGTTCTGGTGTTTGATAGTACAGTGGGATAGTTATAGTTAATAATTGCTTTTATATCTCAAAATAACTAGAAAATAAGAATTGTAATGTTTTCAACACAAAGAAAAGACATGTTTGAGGCAATGGATATCCCAACCACCCTAGTCTGATTATTTCACACTGTCTATAAATATCAAAATATCGCTTGTACTCCCAAAATATGTACCACTAATATATGTATCAATAAAAATGTATAAATAAAAACATTTAAAATGCAAATATAGTCACCCAAGTGAATGTCATATTTATGAATGTTTTATATATGTGTATGTATACATTTGTGTGTCTATATTAATGTGTGTGCGTGTGTGTGTATATATATATTTTTTCTTCTTTTGGGTCTACACATTTTGGAACTGCTTTCAAAATAAGATAAGGAGGAAAAAGTTATTCCTATATTTTTATAGCTAGAGAAGTTTTTTTTTTTTTTTCTAAAAATCAGCCTTGTTTCCCAACATGGACTTTAAGTGATTTTTCATTGTTAAAGAAATAAAATTTACTTTTAAATTGTAAGATAGTGTCTTTTAAATAGTCTAAGAAATGTGTTATAAATGGGGCAATGACAAGATTGTTTTAGACTAAGAAATAGGACGTCAAGATTTGTTCTTTGTTCTGCACTACCCCTCTTTGTGACCTTGAGTAAGGCATTTCACTTCTTCCTCCAGTTTTCTCATCTATAAAAACAAAAGAAAATTGTATTAAATTAATATATTTTCTAAATTTTAAATTCTAAGACCCTAGGATTCCAGTTATTTCTTAAAAATTAATATTTGTATAATTTCATAATCAGATTTTATTTGTAGTATAAAATGTCTTTGATCTTCACATTGTCCCCAGAATATGAAAATCAAAGACATTATGATTTTACAGTGCAATAAGATTAAGAATTAAAATTAATTCTCACATCTGTTTGTACCAAATGCGATGTATCATTTGTTTATGTGGATGTCTAAAAATTTTCTAGCATAAAAGGAACATCCAGTAGTTATGTTAATTAAATTTGTGTGAACATTGTGATACATTGTCTTAAAATATGATATTCCCTTCTTTTTCTAGTGCCACATTGTAGCTGTAAAAATGTAGTATTAAATCAATGTTTCCCTTTGCTACAATATCTCACTTGGCTTGGTCTATAGTAATCATATAGAATGTCTTATAGTCTGTCAAACACTCAACTTATAGATCCTGTCCTCTCTAAGAAGATTCATCACCTCCACAGAGTGGGGTCTACTTATACCATGAAAACGCAGCAGTGTTATTATGAAACACTGACACAGCACAGTGGGTGTAATGTGAGAAAATATTCTAAATGATATCCGCTCTCATCACTCCACCACTTATGAGAGATTTCAGTGCAAATGCAGCTACATCCAAAAGCCTTTTATTTTAGTAATTTACATTTTGGTGGCTTGGATTTATAAATTCTTTATAACCAGGAATACTTGTGCAATAATGCAACTTTCTACATTACTTAAAAAAAATTACTTCTAAATGAAAATTACATCTGGCTGCTACTCACTATTTAAAACTTTTGCATACAGGAGCAAACTATGACCACGGAATACAGCAGTAAAATTACCTAAATGGCAAAATGTAGATATTGATTTCCCATACATGAATCTTTTTTAAAAATATTAATATTATTTTAATGGATACATCATAATTATGTATATTTATGGAAAATAATACAATATTTTGATATATATAATATGGAATGATTAAATAAAGCTCATTAACATACCCACCATCTCACTTATGCATCATTTTTTTTGTGTGTGGTGATACACTTGAAATTCACTTAGCAATTTTGAAATACACAATAGATAGCTCTTAACCGTGGTCAACACAGTGTTTAATAGATCTCAAAAAATTATTCCTCTTTTGTAAATGCACCATTGTTTTATGAGTTCAAATATTTTTGGTTCCCATATATGAGCTCATGCCCTATTTGTCTTCCTGTGCCTAAAGAATGTTGAATATACCATATCAGAGAGTCCAGCTTGGTAATACATCCTGTCCTCATTTTTAGAATGGATAAATCAATCATTTAATTTTCAAAAATATGTCACAATAAAAAATAAACTAGACTATGTAAAATATCCCATAATTATAAGGAACTGAGATCAATCTATTAACTCTTAAATGCCAGCTATTGGTGAGACATTTGCTTTTACAAGTGGTAAAAAATTTGTAATATATGGAAATGATATTAAAGATTAATAATATTACATGTGAAGATTACTTAATGAAACCTTCTGAGTCTATGAGAAACTATCAGAAAAGCACTTATTATAATTTGCTACATTCTGTAGGTACTTATTCTATTTCATCGTTTGTTGAATATCACAAGGAAACAGGTCTTCTAGAATGATGGTCTTCACAGTGATGCAAGCGGGGAGTAAGCAAGATGATCCATAGAACACAGGAACAAAATAATAAAACTTTTTGCAAGTATTAGTCACATTATTTAACATTTCTACTCTCAGAAATATTTGTGTATAATGTACATAAGAGAAACACATTCTATTATTTACAAATAAAGTAGAGTAGCCAAAACGAAAATTTTACTAATGGATTGCACAATCAACCAATTTGGAGACTGCTGTTGTAGTGAATGAGAGATTAATGACATCCCATTTATAAAGGCTAGCACGTGAGAAAGAGGCTGTCAATAAGAACTTCATTTATTTGTTTTCCCATGTCTGCTATAAAGCACATTTACCTGAAATGTCATACTCTGGAAAGAGTGCCAATGTTAAACAAACATAAATGCCTACCTTGTACTAAGTAGCTGTATTGATTTGAGAGGCTGCATCAAAGCAATTGCCTGTGTGTAATTATTGTCTTTCTTCCAAAACGTCTAACCTAGCACAATGTGAAGTTTAAATACTTGGTGTGTGTGCTTTTTATTAAATATGTTCAATATCGTTGTGCCTTTCTTTCTGTGTTTGATCTATAAACAAATGAATAGAAAATGAGCATAATAAATCACTGGTGGCAGGTTCAAGAGCACCCTGCTGTTTCTTTTGGCTGAATGCTAACCGAATATTGTTTAAAGCATAAAAGAAGTAGAAGAAGAAGGGGAAGAAATTGTGCACTGAAGGAACATTACAGCCATAAACTGTTTGTAACCTCTGTAGTTCTTTTATAAATTTTAATGAAATGCCATTGCTATGTTTGTCACAATGAGATCAGTATAGTTAATTAAATTGCCACCAGTTTACGTTTCTCCTTTAGGTGTTTACTCGTATGATGCATGAGTTATTGTTTTCCAAATACACATCTGTGAAAGGGCTCTGTTTGTCTTGCTTCCTTTTGATAGGTAATTTATTTTGTTTTTACTTCTGTATGTTAATATCTCTAGTGTAATTTTATTGGATCCATTAAAATATATGTATTTCTAATCTATTACTAAAATGCAATTTTCCTACTTTCAAAGTAGTGCACATTTCAGAGTCATGGCTGAAAAGTATTGCACCCAAATCTTGGTTCTTTGTTATTTTGAAACTGTGTTATGCTTTTCAAAAAAACTGCTCCCCAATGCATGTCCTGAGATTCTTAAAGTTACATATTCACTGCTAGCCCACACTTAACATTCCTTTGGGGAAAGACTCAGATGAACTGTGTTGTCTAAAATCATAAGAGAAGACTGGAAAGGGTTCACATATCAGTACATTTCCTAGGAATGAGATAAAGGAAAAATAAACATTTTAAACCTAATCCTAAAAGAAAAAGATTATCCCACAAATAAGATTCCAGGAAACTAAAACTATCAAAGTACACTAAATACATGAGGGAATAAGCCATAATGATTAAGACTAAGACTAATAATAGCTTGAGAATCAATTTCACAAAAATTATAGATGGAAGACAAATCAGATACCAAATAAGAAATAAATATGTTTATCATTTAAATAATAAAAGTATAAGAGGCAGAGAATACCAATGGGTCCAAATACATTAGAACAGAAATTAGTACTTCTGGTAATTAAAAATGCAATAATTAAATTTAAATTCAACAGGTAGATTAAACAATGATGAGACATGGACAAAAAGATAATTATTGAATTTTAATATGTCTACTTACAAAATTATCAAAAATAGAGTGACTAAGATATATGTTAGGAGAAATAGATTAAAAGACCCCCCAAATACCATAATGATATCTTATAAGAGTCTATTCAGCATTCTAGGAAGAGAGTATAAAAAACAGAGCAAGACAACATTAGAAAAGAAAATGACCAAACATTTTCCAGAATTGATAAAAAGATACCAATGTTCAGACTTAAGAAGCTCAACAAATCACAAGTTGGAAAAATGAAGCCATACTCCATACTTCATAATGAGATAAAAATTACCAATGATGAAGATTTCATTTTTATAAGTAGCCAGAAAGAAAATAGATTACCTGTAAGACAAGATAGATGATTTTGATTTCTCCACAGTGGTGGAAGGCAGAGACAATGAAACGATATTTATTCTTGAAGTTTTAAGAAAGGGTGACTGTCACAAGATAAGATCATCTGAGTAAAACAATTCCATCTCTGAAGAATAAGAGCAAAACATATACATTATTAGGAAATTAACAAAATTGCAAAAGTTTATTATCAGCTCAAGCCTGTAATCCCAGCACTTTGGGAGGGCAAGGCGGGCGGATCACGAGGTCAGATTGAGACCATCCTGGCTAACATGGTGAAACCCTGTCTCTACTAAAAATACAAAAAATTAGCCAGGCATGGTGGCACGCCTTGTAGTCTCAGCTACTCAGGAGGCTAAGGCAGGAGAATCGCTTGAACCTGGGAGGTGGAGGTTGCAGGGAGCTGAGGTCGTGCCACTGCACTCCAGCCTGGCGACAGAGCGAGACTCTGTCTTAAAATATATATATATATATATATATATATATATAGCCAATTTTTACATTGGGTTGTTGGTTTTATTACTGATATATTTTAATAGTTCTTTTTCTATTTTAGATGTAAGCCCTTTGTCAGTTATGTGTTTTGCAAATATTCTCTCTCAATCTGGGGCTGACCTTTCCTTTTGACATGTCTCTCTGATTTTCAGTTCTGCTTTTAGCCATGAGAAAGCTCTGTGTTAAGGGCTTATGTAATTACCTTGTGTACAACTGGATAATCAAAGAATATATCCCTATTTAAGGGCAATGATTAGTTATATCTGTGACCTTAGCTATATCTGCAAATTCCCTTTGTCATATAATATAGGATATTCATGTATCTGATACCATTGGGTAAAAATCATGGGAGTCAAAATTCTGACTTCCACAAGGCTTGGTAAGAAAATATGTGGAAAAACCTAAGATAATGTCTGACACATAGAAGGTATTCAATAAATACCAATTCCCCCTAATGCAGCACCCCTTTATATAATTAGATTATTTATTCCCATTAGAGGTTGTAAGAGTTTTTATTTTTGTTTATCACATAAGAACACACAAGTGTGTGTGTGTGTATATATGTGTGTGTGTCCTAAAACTCTACCTCCAAGTAAATCTTTCAAATTTACTTCTCTTACATGCTGAAGGAGAGTTTGCAGATTTAAATATATCATTCAATTCAGAGGGTTTCAGGGATTAGAAAGTAGAGTCTCATAATCTCTACTTAGAATATGGTAGGTGCCTTCCATAGTCATCCATTTAAGAGCAAAATATTTCATAGTTCTCATTTTAATTTTCACTTATTATTATTGATCCATTTTAGCTGAAGAAAATTACTTATAAAATATTTTCAAAGAATAAAAAAGTAACCTCTTAGAAAATAATAAAAATTAAATTGTTCATAAATGCAGTCTGGTCAGCATGTTGGGAATTTTTTTCCCTCTTGGCAGTGTAATTGCAAGACTGTCTTTATATTTAAGTCAGATATATTGATTTGACAATTATGACACTGAAACTATTTTTCCTATAATGGTTGTTAAAGATTTTTATGGACAATGTTGTAACTGTAAGGGTAATTTGTATTTGAAATTTGAACAACCAAATTATGGCCCACCCTATCATCTGTCTTGGTGAATGAATTACCTGTACATGAAAAGAATATGTATTCTCCAATTGCATGGTATATAAAATATTAATTAGGCCAATTTGCTTAATATTATCAAAATCTCCTATATTTTTATGGATTATTTATTTTTTATCAAATATTGCACTAGAATATTGAGGTCTTTAAGTGTGATTGTGCATTTGTCTACTATGCTTTTACTTGTGTGAATTTTTTCTTCAAGTATTTTGAAACTGTATTCCTAAGTATATATTTGTTTATGATTGCTGTATTTTGTTTATGAATTTGCCCTATTAATACTATGGAATACCTCTCTTTATCTCTAGTAACATTTTTTATCTTTAAGTTGATTTTGTCTGCTATTAGTAGTCACATAAATCTTATTACACTTAGTGTTTGCTTGCAATATTTTAACCTTTTGTGCTTTCAACTTGAATACCATTCTATACTTCAAATGTGTTTCTTGCAGTCAACATTTAGTCAGGTCTTGTATATTTATCCATTCTACCAATCTCTGCCTTTTAATTGGAGTTTTGGTTCATTTATAACTTATATAGTTATTGATATGTTTGTGATTAAATCTATCATATTGCTATGTATTTTTATTTTTAAATATGTTCTATGGTCCCTTGATTTTTTTCCTTGTCTGCATTCTTTTGAGTAAATCGCACATATTTTAGCATTTAGTATTCCATCTTTATCTCTTCTTTTTACTTTTAATCTACTCCTCTTGTGGCAATTATTGTAGTTGTTACATTAGAGGTTACATTATATTTTTTAAGTTATCATAGTCAATATAGTAAGTTCTCACTTATATCCTCAATTGGTCCTTGGAAACTATAACTTTAAGTGAAATAATGTATAACAAAATCATTTTTTTCCTCAGCACTATAACAAAATGGTGTTAAAGGAAATTATGTTATTCTAGCATTTGCTGTATGTCATTTCACTGGAAGTCAGCTTCCAAAGATTTATTGATGACATTAAGTGAGAACTTACTGTATAAGTACATACTATATTATGTGCTTATTAAAATAATAAGTACTTATTAGAGTAATCATTTTATAATGATAATTATAAAGTAATCATTCTAGCTTTCTTCCCCCTTCTACTTTTGTGCTCTTATGATTGTGTATTTTTCTTCTATTAATGTTATATGGTCTAAAAATTAATATTTGATATTTTTAAGTTAAATATATATGTTTATGTGTATACACACACACACATATATATGTGTGAATGGTAAAACTATGTATATATATTTAATATATATTATATAATCATGTTAAATTATATGTATGTAAGTTTACCTTTGTATATAATTTTATCATTCATACAGATCCATATTATATATTATATATCATATATAATTCTATACATATGTGTGTGTGTGTATATATATATATATACAATTTGATCATTCATACAGATCCAAAACTCCATTTGCAGCATTTCTTGCATTGCAGGGTTGCTAGATTCTAACTTTTTCAGCTTTGTCTTTTTGCAAATGTCTTTATTTAATATTTGTTTTTAAATCATATGTTCAATATGTACAAAATTTTAGACTGACTTTTTTTCTTTGAGCACTTTAAACATGCCATTTCATTTTCTCCTGTACCCCACTTTTCTGACTAAAACCCAGCTGTAATTCTTATTGTATTTAATGTGTCTGTGCTGTAGCTGCTGTTAAACTTTTTTCTCTTTTTTTTTCTATTTAGCCAGTTTATCATGATGTTGCTAAGTGTGGTTTGTTTTCTTGCTATTTATCTCCTATGCCATTTGTTGAACTTTTTTTTTTTTTTGAGACAGAGTCTTGCTCTGTCACCTAGGCTGGAGTGCAGTAGCACGATCTCGGCTCACTGCAACCTCTGTCTCCTGGGTCAAGTGATTCTCATGCCTTAGCCTCCCTAGTATCTGGGATTGCAGGCATATGCCACCATACCTGCCTGATTTGTTGTATTTTTATTAGATGCAGGGTCTCGCTGTGTTTCCCAGA
The DNA here is from genome assembly GCF_028885625.2 of Pongo pygmaeus. Lineage (NCBI taxonomy): Eukaryota > Metazoa > Chordata > Mammalia > Primates > Hominidae > Pongo > Pongo pygmaeus. Next base: position 108,695,146 of record NC_072379.2, on the reverse strand, counting down.
CTGGTCTTGAACTCCTGACCTCAAGTGATCTGCCTGCCTTGGCCTCCCAAAGTGCTTGAGATTATAGGCATGAGCCACCATGCTCAGCCTGTTCATTGAAATTTTGATTATTTTCATTTCAAATAATTATTTTGCCCAAGTTCCCTATCTCTTTCTCTGGAGCCCTCATTGCCCACTTGTTAGTCTATTAAATATTGTTCCACATATCTCAGCTACTTGGTTTTATCTATTAATATTAGGATTTGGTTAATTTCTATTCATCCTCCTTCAAGTTAACAGGGTTTTTTTCCTTTCAGTATGCTGAAAGACGGTGGTGATAATTCCTGACATATTTTTCATTGTAAAATTTACAAAATTTGTTTCAATTTTCATCTATGTAAACATATTTTCTATCTCTTCTATTAAATATTTTAGTGTATTGATCACAGTGATTTTAAATGCCTTACTGGATCAATTTAACTTCTGGGCCATGTCTGCATTTTTTTCTTTTGCATAATGTTCATATTTTGTTGCATTTTTACATGTGTTATAATTTTTTATCATTTTTGGTTATACAGATATGGTCTGTAAAAGAACAGGAGAGAGAATAGAAAATATTATTTACCACTGAATATTTACCTATTCTTCTGTTAGAGAGTTAATTTAGAAAGTTGAGTAAATCCAATCTGAGGTTGATTTGGGTCTAGGCTTTATTGCAGCTTTACTTGCATTATTTTACCATTACCCTAAATAATTTTATTAGTGTGATAGATTTTTCTCTGCAGCAGGGCTTGAGGTCTGCATATGCTTGAGAGTCAGGGTATCTTTATATACCTGATCTTCTAGCTCTGCAAACCATGGAAGGGTTCTGTCTGCTTTAAAGATTGTCAACTTTTTGGTCAGTCAATTTGCTTCCTAGTTTTCTGCTGTCAGATGATGTCTATTCTCCTGCTACTCTGCTACCAGCCTTTGGAAAACACCTGTTGTATACTTGGAGATGTCCTTGAAACTCCAGAGAAATTTTTCTGTCATCTTTTCCTCAGTCTTTGGAAGTCCTCTAGTGTGGAGATAGTAAGTGCCTGGAGATCACAGAGAGATTTCTTAGCACTCTTAACTTGTCCCCAGAGTTGGCATCTAATGCTTTGAGCTTGATCATGATGCAGAATTTCCTACAGTAATTTTTATCAGTTCTCCTGCCTTGGATACAATCTTTAGCAGAATGTTGACTTGCACTTGGGGAGGCCTCCATCTACCTTTGTGAAACTCTCACAGCTCTTCTAGTTGATTTTCTGTATTCAATATATTGCCCTAATGCACATCTTGGGTTCAGATTCATTCTGAGTTTGAGGTTCATTGGGATTCAAATCCATCATAATAGGCCACATCATATACTACTCAAACTAATAATGATCATTAACAACTGTAAAGATGAAAGAAAACACTAGTTTGAACTAGTCAGTATAAGAACATCTAGACTGATTCTATTAAGTTCATAATTCCATGATCTCTGGAGGATGTCTGTCCAGAGCTGATCTACTGTGAGCAAGTTTTCCTTGCTTCTTGGCTATGCTTTATCTACTATTTGATATAGTGTGTTTGCAGACCAAGATTGATAAAAATATAGTCCAATTAAAGATAGTCCTTCATTAAAAATGTTGCCAATGGATGAAAATAGATAACCCACAGTAAAAGCCAAATAAAGCCAAATGATCTTTGACAAAGCATACAAAAACATAAAGTGGCAAAATGACACCCTAGTAAGTAAATGGTCCAGGGATAACTGGCAAGCCACAAATAGAAGAATGAAACTTATCTTTCACCTTATACAAAAATTAACTCAAGATGGATCAAAGACTTAAATCTAAGACCTGAAACCATAAATATTCTAGAAGATAACATTGGAAAAACCCTTGTAGACATTGGCTTAGGTAAACATGTATGGCTATGAACCCAAAAACAAATGCAACATAAACAAAAATTAATAAATGGGACCTAATTAAACTAAAAAGCTTCTGCACAGCAAAAGAAATAATAAGCAGAGTAAACAGACAGCTCACAGAGTGGGAGAGAATCTTCACAAACTATGCATCCAACAAAAGACTAGTATCCAGAATCCAGGAACTCAAGCAAATCAGCAAGAAAAAAACCAACGATCAAATCAAAAAGTGGGCAAAGGACATGAACAGACAATTCTCAAACGAAGGTATACAAAGAGCCAAGAAACATATGGAAATATGCTCAACATCACTAATTATCAGAGAAATGTAAATTAAAACTACAATGTGATACCACTTTACTCCTGCAAGAATGGCCCTAATTAAAATATCAAAAAATAATAGATGTTGGCATGGATGTGGTGAAAAGGGAAACACTTCTACACTGCTGGTAGCAATGTAAACTAGCACAACCGCCATAGAAAACAGTGTGGAGATTCCTTAAAGGACTAAAAGTAGATCTACAGATTCGTTCCAGCAATCCCACTATTGGGTGTCTGCCCAAAGGAAAGTAAGTCATTGTGTGAAAAAGACACATGCACGCACATGTTTATAGCAAAACTATTGCAAAAATATGGAACAAACTTAAATGCCCATCAACAAATGAGTGGATAGAGAAAATATGGTATATATATATACACACACACACACATACATACACACATACACACCATGAAATACTACTTGGCCATAAAACAGAACAAAATAATGGCCTTTGGTCAACTTGGATGGAGTTGGAGATCATTAGTCTAAGTGAGGTAGCTTGGGAAAGGGAAACAAAATATCATGTGTTCTCACTTATAAGTGGAAGAATAGCCATGAGAATCAAAGGCGTAAGAATGATACAATGGACTTTGGGGACTTGAGGGAAAGAGTTGGGGGTGAGGGGTAAGAAAATACATATTGGGTACAGCGTACACTGCTCAGGCTATGGGTGCACCAAAATCTGAGAAATCACCACTAAAGAACTTATTCATGTCACCAAAAACCACCTGTTCCTCAAAAACTATTGAAATCAAATTTTTAAAAAATAGCCACAAATTACTTTTCCATATTGATATTTTCATAGTATTCCTATAAAACTGAGGAAAAGTTTAGCAGAACTAAATGATGAAATGTGAACATTTCACTGTTCACAATGGTTATGTTACCAAGCATGGCTGCTTGTCAGAATGACCTGCTGAGGTTTTCAAAAAGCACAAATATTATGTCTAAACTATGCCACTTTCCAGGTTCTATGGTTTACATAAAAATTCCATGAAGTGAAGCATAGAAATTATCATTTAAAAAAAATCTTAATTCTGACCATACATGTGTTTCGGGAACCACTGCACTAGAGTTATTATTACAGATTTTTTCTTAAGTCATGAGAAAGGATTTTTAAAAGAGCAATTCTTCACATAAAAGATAAGTTTGTCAATCCTCAGTTGTTTAGCCCAACAAATATCTTATGTATAAATATACCCCAATAGTGTTGAAAATATTGAATTTCATTCTAAATGGTTTGTCATGTGTGTCTTTCATTTCTATTACTCTCTTTATATTTTAATCCCCAGAAATGATGTGAAATATTTTACAGCATTATCTTTTTCTCTGCACAATATTCCTATAAACAGGGTGGCACACTGTTTTACATTTATTTTAACTGGTCTGCACCACTAAAGATGGCAAGGTCTCAACACTGATATTTTGTTTTCTTTCAACTGGGAAGAAAGTTCAGGGACTAAACACTTACTCCCAAATATGAAAAATAAATTTTAAATTATATAAAATCTTCAGGAAAGCAGAATCCAGGAATGTATTAGAAGCATCATGTTGTTTTAGTAATAAAAGCCTGAACAGAGGACCAATTTAAGAACAAGATGAACTTTGAAATGTTCTGTTATATCCTCCTCTCTTTAATAGAAACTAGAGACAGAGATAACCATGTCAATGACAATATACAGGAAACTTAATTTAATCCAAACCACATTCGATAGTGGATGTATTTAGGGACAATCTTTAGTTTGAGTGACAATGGTTGCTAATCTAGTACAAGAAAAGTAATACTATGAGGACAGGATATTGAGTGTGGTCAATTTTATCTTCCAAATATCTATGAGCACCAAACGTCAGACAGATGGTTGACTAACAAGTGTTTGTAGTGTTTATCACATCGGACAAAAAGTTCTTAAGAAGAGTGGATGGAAATATATTAATATTATAATCACCTAATACAAATGTATAAATTACTAATTTATCATGGACATTATGTGAGAAATCGTATGTAATGAAGATTGCATTAGCCATGAGAATAGTGGATAGTGGATGTCAGGAATTGACAGACTATTTAAATTATACATTACATACCTATATAATTTCAGAGTTTGTTAAGTGTTTCACCTAAATTATCGGAGTTGATCCTTAGAGAAAGCTACAATATGCCCCTGTAGCAGGTTGGAAAACAGTCAACAAAGATATCAAATCTTAATCCCTGAAACTTGTAAATGTTACCACATTTTGTAAAAAGACTACTTGCAGATGTGTTTAAATTAAGCATCTTATGAAGAGGTGATTACCCCAGATAATTTTGGATGGCAATAAACACCGTAACAAATATCTTTATAGAATAGAGGCAGAGGGAGATTTTACACAGCCAGAAGAGGAGGAGGAAATGTGATATTGGAAACAGAGATTAGAGTAATGCAACCACAAATCAAATAATGCCTTACAGCCCACTAGAAGTTGGAAGAGACAAAAAACAGATTCTCCCCTAAAGCCTCAAGAGGATTTGTGAAAGTTCTGACAACCTGATTTCAGACTTCTGGCTCCCAGAACTGTGGGGCAGTAAATTTCTGTTATTTTAAGCCACCCAGGTTTTGGTAATTTGTTACTGAAGACACTGGCTACAGCCCCTTTTTGCACATACATTCTTGAAATAATCTGCAACAAAGAAAACTATGCCTTTTTTATTTAGGCATGCAAAAATGCAAGAAATACATGGTTATTTGTCTTGAACAACACCCATTCATTTTTAAACTGCCTCTGCTTCTGTAAAATATTTTTTGTGAGTATACCATTCTGTTGGCCACTGGATTATGTGACCAACAGAGGTTAAAACTAAATTCATTCAACTTGCCACACATAGCATTTAATTAAGAATACTATCAGTAGGACTCCACATGATGAAATGAAGTCAGTCGGTGGTATTGACCTCAAACATGCCTGCTCACATCCTAGATCCAAGCAGCTAAACAAACCCATAAATGATTGCAGTCTATTTTAGAGAGCCAGAAGTCTTCTTCCTTAAGGTTCTAAATAGGCATTTCCACTTATCCTGAGTCAGTCATCCATATAAAGTAGGATATATTAGCAATTGCACAGGCTCCACATTGACCAATAAGGAGGAAATCTATAGCAATTCCATTATCCCTAACATCCCTAGTCAGTGAGTTGAGGCTGAGATGAATTCCTCCCAGTTCTGTGATAATTTTATTTCTTACTTCAGCTAAATTCTAACAAATATTGTACCACTTTTTCTAATTTGATGACTCATATTGTGGGAATAACTGCCAAAAGCATCAAATAAATAAGGACTTAGTTATCCCTCTAAAACACTACCTTGGAAAACTAAGGGCAGCCTCATTTTGGAGAAAATTCATTAGACTTATAGTTTACTGGTGGTGTTTGCTTAGAGATTTGAAGGGCTCATCACCACTTCCAAGACTCAAATCACAATGTTTTTGTAAGTGAATCAAGTTAATCTCTAGCTTTTACACAAGGACTATACACATATGCATATGCATATGTTGTCTCAGGAGAGAAAAGATGTATTTCAGTTGTTGAGGTCCTGCTCATGGGACCTCCAACAGTCAGTATTGGGCACAAGTTGACATTTTCTCTAATGTGTCTTCCAGGGCCACTTGTAGGGCTTAGGATGGAGTTTAGTCCCTGATTTTGGAAAGACTCTGAAGGCAGACAGCTTAATCTGTCTTGTATGTTTATGTCAACATTGGGTACTATTCATTTGCCTCATGCAATGACTGAGAACATGGATGGTGGACTTACAGAGGTGTTGACAAGACTTTTCTTTGGGAGGTACAAAAGTTGGAATCATTCCCTGTTGCTTGAGATAGACGTTTAGTGTCATTAGAAGAAAAGGTAGATAAATTGCGATTCGAGTTGTTTGGTTAGCATAACTGACCCAGCAGACTGTTTAAAGTAGGTGCAACAGTTTATTTTGTCCTTATCAAGATATTTTTCTTGGTATGGAAGGAGCCAGGGCAGATCTAACTATTATTAATGTGCCTTCCCTGTCTACACCTCAAAGGCTGGATGGGTTGTCTTCTCAAGGACCAGAGTGGTTGCTTTCCTACCGATACCCCAAAATTATTTCTAATTCCATGAAGTGGAACTTCACAGTTCCAACCATCTTCTGCACACACCCATTGCTTTTATATAGCAGAGTTAGATTTGAGGGACAAGGATATTGTTTGAAAACTCACAGAGGGCCAAAGTGTCCCTCTCTTTGACTTTGAGAGCAATGTGCTTAACCAACGGGTCGTTATACTTATGACTTGCTACTATATGAATTCAACAGGACAATCAAGGTGGCTTCCCTAAAATTAATTTTTGATTATCTAGGCTCCCTTTTGCTAGGTTATCACTCAGACAGAATATGAATCAGGCCAACCTGGGGTTCTTGTTAGAAGGAGGAAAGAACAATGTTTCCCAGGAATGTCAGATAATTTTTTGAATTTTTGATAGTCACAAGTAAATATCAAAGGTCTGGTATAATCAATCTGCTAAGAATAGTCAATCTGCTAGGACTAGACAGGGGCAGGCCCATGGAATGTGGTCTTTCACTTAGTGACAAATGGAATCAGCTTTTGTTCCCATTGATCTACTGGCTTTACTTCAGACAATAGAGTAAGGGCCGTATTTTCTCATAAAAACATAGCTGCCACTTTTTCACGTGAGGTCAAGATGCTGCTGAAGCTAAGCCAGCTATGATACTGAATACACCATTTTCACTCAGCAGGGGAAGATTATTGGGCCCTTCCTTCCTTGGTAATCATTCAATCTAGTTGACCAACACCAAATTAGGAATATCAGGGTCAACATTATTAATAAGGCCTCTATGGGTCATACATTCAATGGTGACAAGAGCCCAGTATCAATTGTAATAGGGTCCTTACTTTTTTGTATAAATTTAGGGGGTATAAGTACAGTTTTGTTACATGAATATATTACATAGTGTTGAAGTCTGGGCTTTTAGTGTAACAATTACCTAAATGATATATATTGTAGACATTAACTAATTTCTAATTTCTCACCCCCTTCCATGTTCCCACCCATCTAAATCTCCATTGTCTATTATTCCACTTTCTATGCCCATGGGTACACATTTTTTAGCTTCCATATAAAAGGGACAACATATTATTTTGGACTTACTGTGTCTAAGTTATTTCACTTAAGATAATGGCCCTCAGTGCCTTCCCCATTGCTGCAAAACACGTGTTTTCATTCTTCATTATGACTGAATAGTTCTCAATTGTATATATATGCCACACTTTCTTTATCCAGTCATCCATTGATGAACACTTAGTTTGATTCCATGTCTTTGCTATTGTGAATAGTACTGTAAAAAACATGAATGCAGGTCTCTTTTTGATATAATTATTTCTTTTCCTTTAGGTAGATACCCAAGAGTGTGAATATTGGATGGAATGAAAGTTCTATTTTTACTTCTTTGAGAAATCTCCATACTGTTTTCCATAGAGGTTGTACTAACTTACATTCCCACCAACCGTGTATAAAACCCTTCCCTTTCTCTGCATCCTCATCAACATCTGTTATTTTTGAGACTTTAACAATAGCCATTTTGACAAGTGTAAAATGATATCTCATGTGATATCAATTTGCATTTCTCTGATGATGAGTGATGTTGAGCATTTTTTCATATGCTCCTTGCTCATTTGTATGTCACATTTTGAAAAATGTCTGTTTATGTCCTTTGCCCAATTTTTAATGGGCTATTTTTCCTTGGTATGGAGTTGTTTATGTTCTTTGTAGATTCTGGATATTAGTCTCTTTTCAGATGCAAAATTTTCAAAGATGGCGTAACTATTAGCTATGTCAGGAAGGCAATGGGTACAAAACTCGAAGGTATTCCAGGTAGATTCTTTACCAGAGCCTCCAACTGACAAAATCGACAGTCTCAAAGATTTGTAACTCAAAGATGTCATTAAGTATGGGAAATGTGTTTAATGTGACAGAGAAATTTACTTTTTAATTTAATTTAACCAGTTTAATTTATGTAGACCTGTGCTACTAGTCACATACAGCCATTTAACTAAATTTAAATGACTGTATTTAAATTTAAATTTAACTAAATTTAAATTTAGTTAAATGGCTGTATGTGACTAGTAGCAGAGGTCTACATAAATGTCATCTCTTTGAATTAAATATAAACCAATAAGAGAAAGAAAGAAAGAAAAAAAAAGAAGAAAGGAAAGGAAGGAAGAGAGAAAAAGAAAGAAAAAGAAAAAGAAAGAAAAGAAAAACCACAGATGGGTTCTATAAAGAATATTCTAGGAGAACAAAGGGAATATCTTATGGTACTCAGGATTTTAATAAATTGTAGGCCTGTGAAATATCTTCACTTTATAGACCAGAAAAATATTTAAAAAAATGAAAACCTTGTCATCTATAAAAGGATACAGGTGACAGTGGACAGAAGCCAAACTATGAATTAAATACTTTTCTGATTATAAAAGGGCAACAACTAGAATGAAATTTACAATCAAAGATAAAATTTTTTAAAATAATTTCTCCTGAGGCTTAAAAATTATACCTATGTAGAAAAAGAGAGCTCATTAAACATTAGTTGAGTTAATGAAAAGAGACATCAGGAAAAATTATCTTAAACTTTCCATAATAGGTTAATGAAAATAATTCTATACTTACCCAAATTTCCTCAAAAAAACAAAAATCAAGCTGTTTTTGGTTTTCTATTTGCAGTAGATTATTCCTGAGCTGATAGTGTCTATAGAGTTTTGAGAGATAATTTTTAGTGTTTTTCAAATTTTATGATAATCTACATGGTTTTGATATTTGAAAGAAAACAGAAAAACATTCTGAAAATGCTCAAGGGCTCAGAAATCTTCCCAAACATGCATATGTTTGGACAAAATGGTTAAAAAATAACTCAGTCAACTAACAGTTTAATTAAAATAGAAACACAAGAATATAAAATTAGTGTACCTGAATACATGATAAGCATTAAAAATAATAGTTAATAAAAATTACATCTAAAAGTACTTTAGTATGTTACAAATCTGAAAGATAATGTCAACTTTACTATTATGAGAATATTAAATCTAAATGACTTAAAGATAAGCAGGATATTAAGATATATATTACACTTACAAAAACCCATGTATGCAAGAGTGGGTGGAAAATAAAAATATAGCAAATACTTTATTTATTTGTCATCCTAAGTTGTTACATAGAATAATAAATGTTAAAAACTTTTTAAAAAAACTTTTAAGAGGAAGTATTTGTAAAATAATAACTTGTAAACATTGACATAACATTAAAAGCATTGAATACATAGCAAAAGTTTTAAATTTTTGAAAAAGTAAAACAAGAAAGTGTAAAAATTAGAAAAGGTTTTGCTCAAAGTAAATACAAGTAAACATATATATTATGGTAATAAACACAAATATTTATTTTTCCTCTGTCATAAAATAATCTTAGAAATCTATGCTGCTTATGTGAGTGAAGAGTGAAACTTTCTTAGAAATTTAAAAATGAAAAGAATTATATAGTTTTATCGAATAAATTCAAATCAAATGAAAATAATAACATGGTTAATTTTACATAAAGTAGTAAACACATTAAAAAGCACTAAATGAGAAAGAAGGTAATTTTATATTCATAAGAAGTGCAAAGTATTAAAAATGTATTTGTAAAGCATTATGGTTTAAATTCTTTAAAAAATAAAGAAATATTAAAAATGCAAGAAAATGTTGGAAACATAACTGTGTGTTAATTTAATAAGCCTTTATTCACTTTCTTATAATAAGTAGACAAAGTAGATGTCAGAAGATTTTATAGTATCATCAATAAAGTTGCAAAAATTTTTTATCATACTTAAAGATAATATTTATGCAATAAGCAGGAGAAAATAAAGGGATTATTATCAGAAAGCAATAATCAATGTAATTAGATCATATTATTAAAAAGCAAAAGTCAAATAATGAAAATTATATTTTTTGTAGAGAATATCCATTTATACATAGAATATCAAACAATCTGTAGGATGATTCTAAATTTGAATTTACAAATTGGCAAGCCAAAAGATAAATCCATGAGTTGGCCTACATCAAAGCAAGAAATCCCACTGAGAACAGTACCAGCAAAATTCTTCAAAACAACTAGGACATGTGTGGGCATATATGAGAAAGAGAGGAGAGAGAGAGTGACAAAAGAGAAGGAGGGAGAGAGAGAATTATGAGTTTAGCAAGATATCTAGATATAAGATTCATACACAAATCAGCTGCATTTCACAAAGGCATGAGTGGTTAGAAGATGCCATTAAAATATTATTTGTTATATAAATAATAAAAAGATACCTGGGGAAAAATCCATTGTAAGATGGAAAATATAAACAAACATAAAATTGTATTTAAATAAGAGTTTAATAAACAACATACATATTCACATATATAATAAAAGATACAATTCTCACAAAATTCAATTATATCTTTAGCTTAATTTAAAAAATAAAAACTCAAGAGTTAAAAAAACTAATAGATTTTAAAATATATTCTGTACTATATACAGCAGTAAAGACAGATAATAATTCTTCAGGCAGCACAGAAGATCCAACCAGATATCAGGAGTTACACAGCCAGACTAATTAAGGCAGGTTGGCATTGTCTCAAAGATGAACAAACAAGCAAACAAGCAAAAAACAATGAGAAAATTTAAAATCTAAACATTAATCTACAAACACATGAAAATATTATTTATGATAGATAGCATTTTATATTTACAGGGGAAAAGGGTAAATTTTACATAATTAGTTCTGGGGCAATTTGTTACTTACCTGAGAAGAAATGTTAAGTAAACAGATACATAATTCACCAAATTTACAAATTTAAGTTGGATTAAGGAATTATATGTGTATATGTGAATTGGGGAGAAGTTTAAATATGTAGCGTATGTGATTGAAGTTAAGTTGTTATCAGCTGTTATAACCCTGGGATGTATAATATAAGCCTCATAATTACCACAAAGAGAATATCATAGGAGAGACACAAAAGCAAAGAAGAAAAGAAGAAAAGAATAACTAAAAATTTAAGAAATCAACAAACACAGTTAAAAACAGCAAAAAATAGAAAAACAAAGGAGCTACAAGACAGAGAACAACAAAATGGCAATAGTAAGCACTTCCCTATCAATAATTAAACATAAGTGGACTTAACTCTCCAATGAAAACACATGAAGTGGTTAAACTGATAAAAATATAAGACCCACCTAGATTTTGTCCTCATATTCCATGCAAATGGTAAACAAAAGAGGGCAGGGGTGACTGTATTTAAATCAAACGAAATGAATCTTACATTGAAAACTGTCAAAAGAGACAGAAGGGCATTATATAATAATTAAGTGGATCCATTCAACAGGAAGTTGTAACAGTTTTATATATATGTGTGCAAAAGCAGTTGTGGCTGTATACACTAACAATGAATATCTGAAATGGAAACTAAGAAAAAAAATGTCATTTAGAATAGCATCTAAAAGAATGAAATGCTTAGAAATAAACCTAAGAATAAAATACTTAAGAAAGAGGTAAAAGATTTGTGTACTGAAAAATCATAAAACATTGATTAAATAAATTACAGAAGAATAAATGGAAAGACGTTTTGCAATCATGGATTAGAGGATTTAATATTATTAAAATGTCCATACTACCCAAAGTAATCCATAGATATAAAGTTACCTTCATCCTAACCCGAATGGCATTTTTTTTACAGAGATAGAACAGTCTAAAACACATATGTAACTAAAGAGAAACTGCTAACAGCTAAAGCAATCTTGAAAAGAAAGAACAAAGGTGGAGACACTACAGTCCCTGACTTCAAACTATATTACAAAGCTGAAGGGAGAAGATGGAGCAAGATGGCTAAAGAGAAGCCTCCACCTAGCATCTCTCCCTGGGAACACCAAATTGATCAAGTATCTACACACACACACACACACACACACACAAGCACCTTCATAAGAACCAAAAATCAGATAAGCAATCACAGTACCTGGTTTCAACTTCATATCACTGAAAAAGATACCAAAGATGGTAGGAATTGAATTATATTGAATTCAGTCTTGAATTGCTGAATTCCCACATTCCTTAGCAGTGGCAGCATGGCCTGGAGGTAGAATCTGTCATTTTGGGAAACGGAGAGCACAATGGTTGTGAGATATTGCATTGGAACTTAGTGCTGCCCAGTCACATCAAAAACAATGCTGGACAGAATTCAATCAGTGCCCATGGAGGGAGCATTTAGACTAGCCTTAGCCAGAGGGGAATCACTGGAATCTGCATTCCATCAAACCTCAGCAGCATGAGATAAAGGGCTCTGGTATTCTAAATAAACTTGAAAGGCAGTTTAAGTCACAAGAACTGCAATGCCTGGTCAATTTCTGGTGCTGTTTTGGGTTCAAAGCCAGTAGACATGGGGGGCACCCAACCTAGTGAGACACCAGCCAGGGTGACCAAGGAGGTGCTTGTGCCACATGTCCCCTAACCCCAGGCAACACAGCAATGGGGACTCCTTTCTTCTGCTTGAGGAGAGGAGAAGGAAGAGCAAAGAAATTTTGTCTTTTAACTTGGATACCAGCTCAGCCACATGAGAACAGAGTACTGGGCAGAGTCCTGAGGCACCCATTCCAGGCTCTTATTCTTGGATGACATTTCTAGAGACACCCTGGGCCAGAAGGGTACCTGTTGCCTTGAAAGGAAGGACCTAGTACTGAAAGAATTCATCACTTGCTGATTAATGAGCCTTTAGGCCCAGAATAATCAGCAGTAGTAACCAGACAGTATTCTCTGTGGGCCTTGTGTAAAACATAGAGAGAGAGACTTCATTTGCTTGGGAGAGAGAAAGGAAGAGAACCAGAGTCTTTGCATAGTAAATCAAAGAATTCTTCGGATCTCATAAAGACCACCAAGTTGCTACTTCTCTGAGTCTGCAAGATCCATGGTGTTACTGGGCTTTGGGTGGCTCCTAATGGAAATACAGCTACAGTGACCAAAAATAAGATCACAACACTCAAGTACCTTCAAATACTTGGAAAGCCTTCTCAAGAAGAACTGGCAGAAACAAGCCCAGACTGTGACGACTACAATAAACACCTAAATCTTCAATGCCCAGACACTGATGAACATCCACAAGCATCAGACCATCCAGGAAAACATAACCTTACCAAACAAACTAAATAAGAACTAAATAAAGTACTAGTAGCAAAGCCTGGAGAGACAGCAATATGTGACCTTTCAGATAGAGAATTCAAAATAGCTTTTTTTTGAAAGGCAATGAAATTCAAGATAACACAGAGAAAGAATTCATAATACCGTCAGATAAATTTAACAAAGAGATGGAAATAATTTAAAAGAATCAGGTAGACATTCTGGAGTTGAAAAATGCCCATGACATACTGATGAATTCATCAGAGTATCTTAACAGCAGAATTGATTAATCAAAAGAAAGAATTAGTGAGTTTGAAGACAGGCTATTTGAAAATACATAATCACAGGAGACAAAAAAATGAAGAATGCCTATAAGATCTAGAAAACAGCCTCAAAAGGGCAAAGAAAAGAGTTACTGACTTTGAAGACGAGATAGAAATATGGGGGAAGAAAGTTCATTCAAAGGGATAATAACAGAGAACTTCCCAAACCTAGAGAAAGATGTAAATATTCAAATACAAAAAGGTCACAGGAAACCAAGAAGATTTAACATGAATAAGATTACATCAAGACCATTAAATGTGCAAACCCCCGAGGGTCAAGAATAAATAAATTATCCTAAAAGCAACAAGAGAGAAGAAATAAATAAAATACAATGGAGCTCCAATATGTCTGCCAGCAAACTTCTCAGTGGAAGTCTTACATGCCAAGCGAGAATGGCATGATGAATTTAATGTGCTTAAAAAAAAAAAAACAAAACAAACAGTTTTATCCTAGAATAGTACATCTAGAAAAAATAAAAGACATTCAAAAACAAACAAAACTTGAGGGTTTTTTAAAATCAATACCAGTTATGTCCTTCAAGGAATGCTAATGGGAGTATTTTAACATGAAAAAAAGATGTTAAAGAGCTATATGAAATTATGTCAAGGGAAAAAACTCACTGGTAATAGTAAATACAAAGAAAAACATACAATATTGTAATACTGTAGTTGTGATGTATAAACTACTCATATCTTAATTAAAAACTAAAAGATGAACTGATCAAAAATAGCAATTACAGCAACTCTTCAAGCCATGGACAGTACAATATGATATAAACATAAAAAACAAATAGTTAAAAAGCAGAGAGAGAAAGTGTAGAATTTTTATTAGTTTTCTTTTTAATTGTTTATGTAATTAGTTTTAAGTTGTCATCAGTTTAAAATAATGGATTACAAGATATTATTTGCAAGCCTAATGGTAACCTCAAATAAAAAAAATAACAGATACAAAAAAATAAAAAGCAATAAATTAAAATCTACCACCAGAGAAAATCACCTTTTAAAAAACAACAAAATGGCATGGGTAAGTCTTTATCAATAATACTGAATGCAAATGGATTAAACTCAAATCAAAAGACATAGAGGGCTGAAAGGATTTAAAAAAGACCCAATGATTTGTTGCCTAGAAGAAACACACTTCATCTATAAACATGCACATAGACTAAAAATAAAGAGATGGAAAAAGACATTTCATGCAAATGGAAACCAATAAAGAGTAGGAGTAGCTATACTTATATCAGACAAAATATAATTCAAGGCAAACTATGAGAAGATACAAAGACAGTCATTATATAATGATAAAGTGGTCAATTCAGCAAGAGGATATTATGATTTTAAATATATATGCACCCAACACTGGAGCATCCAGATATATAAAGAAATATTATTAGAGCTAAAGAGACAGACTCTAACACAATAATAGCAGGTGACATCAACACCCCACTTTCAGCAATGGATGGATCATCCAGACAGAAAATTAACAAAGAAAGAGTAGACTTAATCTGCACTATAGACTAAATCGACTTAATAGATATATACAGAACATTTCATTTAATGGCTATAGAATATGCATTTTTCTCCTTAGGACATGGGCTATTCTCAAGGGTAGACCATAGGATATATCACAAAACAAGTCTTAAAAAATTGAAAAAATTTGAAATTATATCAAGTATCTTATTCTGTGGCCACAATGAAAACTAGAAATCATTAAGAAGAGAAATTTTGGAAACTACATAAACACATGAAAATTCAACAATATGCTCCTGAATAGGTCAATAAAGTAAATAAGAAGGAAATTAAAGCATTTCTTGAAACAAATGTTAATGGAAACACAACCTACCAAAACCTTTAAGATACACCAAAAGCAGTACTAAGAGGAAAGTTTATAGGTATAAGAGCCTACATCAACAAAGTAGAAAAACTTCAAATAAACAACCTAATAATGCATCTTAAAGGACAAAAACAGCAAGAGTAAACAAAATTTAAAATTCACAGGAAAAAAGAAATTATAAATTCAGAGGGGAAATAAATGAAATACAAATGAAAAAGAAAGCAATGCAGAAATGAATGAAATAGAAATGAAAACAATGCAGAAGATTAATGAACTAAAAGGATATTTTTGGGAAACATAAATAAAATTTACAAATCTTTAGCCAGACTAACTAATAAAAAAGAGAGAAGTCCCAAATAAATACATTGAGAGATCATAAAGGAGCTATTAGGATTGGTACTGCAGAAATTCAAAGGATCATTAGAGGCTACTGAGAAACTATGTGCCAATAAATTGGGAAATCTAGAAGAACTGTATAAATTGCTAGATACACACAACCTACAAAGATTGAACCATGAAAAAATCCAAAACCTGAACAGAGAAATATAACAAGTAACAAGATCGGAGCTGTAATAAAAAGTCTCCCAGCAAAGAAAAGCCTGGGACCCGACTGCTTCACTGCTGAATTCTACCAAATATTTAAAGGAAATTAATACCAATCCTACTCAAATTATTCTGAAAAATAGAATAGAAAGGGATACTTCCAAACTCATTCTACAAGGCCAGTGTTACCCTGATACAAAACCAGATAAGGACACATGAAAAAAAAGAAAACTACAGGCCAATATCACTGATGAACATTGATGTAAAAATCTTCAACAAAATACTAGCAAATTGAAGTCAACAACATATTAAAAAGTTCATTCAACATGACCAAGTGGGGTTTACTCAAGGGATGCAAGAAAGTTTCATCATAGGCAAATCAATCAATGTGATACATCATATTAACAGAATGAAAGACAAAACCCATATAATTATTTGAATTGATGCTGAAAAAGCATTTGTTAAAATTCAACATTCTGTTATGATAACAACTGTAAAAAAATGGGTATAGAAAGACCATACCTCACCACGATAAATGCCATGTATCACAGGCCCATCATACTGAATGGGAAAAAACTGAAAGCCTGTCCTTACGATCTGGAACATAACAAAGATGCCCACTTTCACCACTGTTATTCAACATAGCACTGGAAGACAAGAAAAAAAATAAAGGACATCACAATTAGGAAAGAGAAAGTCAAATTATCTTTGTTTGCAGACAACATGATCTTGTATTTTTAAAAAACCTAGAGACTGAACCAAAAAATTATAAGATTTGATAAAGGAAGGCAGTAAATTTGCAGGATACAAAATCAGCATACTAAAATCAGGAGCATTTCTGTACGCCAACAGTGAGCAATCAGAAAAAGAAATCAAGAAAGTGATTCCATTTTATAGCTACAAATAAAATACCTGGGAATTAACTTATGCAAAGATATGAAAGATCTCTACAAGGAAAACTGTAAGACATAGAAAAGGACAAAAAAATTGAAAGATATTTCGTGATCATAAATTGGAAAAATAAATATTGTAAAAATATCTACACTAAAGATTCAATGCAATCTCTTTTAAAATATCAATGATATTCTTCATAAAATATAGTAAAACACAATTCTAAAATTTATACAGAATCACAAAAGACTCAGAATACCCAAAGCTATTTTAAACTAAAAAAAAAAAAAAAAAAAATGGAAGAATCACATTATACTACAAATTATACTACAGAGATATAGTAACCAAAATAGCATGATGCTGGCACAAAACCAGACCCATAGATCAGTGGAACAGAATAGAAAACCCAGAAACAAATCCATACACTTACAGTGAACTCATTTTTTATAAAGTTGCCATGAACATACAGTGGTGAAAAGACAGTATCTTCAATAAATGGTGCTGGGAAAACTGGATGCACATATGCAGAAGAATGAACCTAGATTCTTATCTCTTGCTTGTAAAGATCAAATCATAAAGTATTAAAGACTTAAATTTAAGACCTCAAACTATGAAACGATTACGAGAAAACGTGGGAGAAACTCTTCAGGACATTGGTCTGAGCAAAGATTTCTTGAGTAATATCCCACAAGCACAGTCAACCAAAGTAAAAATGGATAAATAGGATTACATCAAGTTAAAAAGCTTCTGTATAATGAAAGAAACAATCAATAAAGTAAAGAAACAGCCTATAGAATGGGAGAAAATATTTACAAACTATCTGTCTGGTAAGGGATTAATAACTAGAATCTATAAGAGCTCAAACAAATCAATAAGAGAAAATCTAATAATCTGATTAAAATTGGGCAAAGATTTGAATAGGCATTTCTGAAAAGATGTACAAATGACAAACAGGTATATGGAAATGTGCTCAACATCACTGATTATCAGAGAAATGCAAATCAAAACTACAATGAGATAGCATTTCACTCCAATTGAAATGACTTGTATCCAAAAGACAGGCAATAGTAAATGCTGGCGAGGATATTATATAAAAGGAATCCTTGTACCCTGTTGGTGGGAATGCAAATCAGTACAAACAATATGGAGAACAGTTTGGAGGTTCATCAAAAAACTAAAAATACTGCTGCCATATGCTCCAGCATCCCACTGCTAGGTACATACACAAAAGAAAGGAAATCAGTATATTGAAGATACATCTGCACTCCTGAGCTTGTTGCAGTACTGTTCACAACAGCCAAGATTGAAAGCAAGCTGAATATCCATCGACAGTTAAATGGATAAAGAAAATGTAGTACATATACAAAATGAAGTACTATTTAGCCATAAAAAAAATTAGATCCTGTCATTTGCAACAACATGGAGGGAACTAGAGGTCATTATGTTAATTGAAATAAGCCAAGCACAGAAATAGAAACTTCACACATTCTCACTTATTTGTGGGAGCTAAAACTTAAAACTATTGAACTCATGGAGATAGAGAGAAGGATGGTTACCAGAGGCTGGGAAGGTAGTGAGGGAGGTGGGAGAAAAGTAACAATGATTAGTGAGTACATTAATATACTTACGTAGAATGAATAAGATCTAGTAGTTGAGAGCTCAACAGTGTGACTACAGTCAACAATATTTTATTGTACATTTTAAAATAACTAAGAGTTAGATTGTTTATAACACAAAAAAGGATAAATAGTTGAGGTGATGGATACCCCATTTACCCTGATGTGATTATTACATATTATATGCCTGTATCAAAATATCTCATATACCTCATAAATATATATACCTATTATGTACCCACAAAATATTAAAAATAAAAAAATTTAAATATACTAAAAAACCAAAGTGATTAAAAGAGTATGGAACTGACATAAAGACAGTCATAGTGACCAGTGGAAGAAAATAGGGAACCAAGAAGTAAACTCATGCGTATACAGTCAAGTAATCTTTGGTGAAATTGCCAAGAATACACAATGAGGAAAGGATATTCTTTTCAACAGATGGTATTGGGAAACTGAATGCCCCCATGCAAAAAAACAAAATGAAATTGGACACTTAACTTACACTATACAAACAAATCAACTCAAAATGGACTAAAGACTTAAAAGTAAGACCTGAATCCATAAAACTCTTTGAGAAAAAGATAGGGGAAGTGCTTCTTGACATTTGTCTTGGCAATGATTTCTTGGGCATAACACCAGAAGCATAAAAAAAAAGCAATCTAGACAAGTAAAACTATATCAAACTAAGAAGCCTCTGTGCAGCAAAGAAAACAGTCAAGAGAGTGAAAATGCAACCTACACAATGGGAAAAATATTTTAAGTTCATATATCTGGTAAGGGGTTATATCTAAAATATATAAAGAACTGTGGCACTCAATAGCAAATATGTGTGTCAAAAGACAAGTGATGGTAGGAATATGAAAAAATGGAAACCCTTGTACATGGTGGGAATATAAAATGGTGCTGTTACTATGTAAAACAGCGTGGTGGTTTCTCAAAAAATTAAAAACAAAACTACTATATGTTTGACAATTCCATATCCAAAGGAAATGGAGTCAGTGTCTTGAAGAGGTATCTGTGCTCCCACATTCATTGCAACATTATTCACAATAGCCAAAATATGAAAATAACAAAATGTCCATGGGCAAATGAACAAATAAAGAAATATAGTATATGCATACAATGGAATATTATTCTGCCTTATAAAGAAGAAAATCCTGCCATTTGTAATAGCGTGGATGAACCTGGAGAATATTATACTAGTGATATGCTATCCACAGAAAGTCAAATACTGCATGATCCCATTTATATGAGGCATCTAAAACTGTCAAACTCATAGAAACAGAGGTCAGAATGGTTAGAAAGGGCTAAAGGCAAGGCGGAAATGGGGAGTTGTTCAATGGGTGTAAAGTTTTAGTTATGTAAGATGAATACATTCTAGAGATCTGTAGTATATCGTATTGCCAGTATTTTAACATTACTGTATTGTACACTTAAAAATGTGTTAAGCAAGTAGATTTCAAATATTCTTACACACACACACACACACACACAATTAAACAACCAAAAAAAAAAGGTGCATGAGAAAACTTTCGGAAGTGAGGGAGATATATTGCCTTCATTGCGGTGATGGTTTCATGGGTGTATGCATATGTTCAAAGCCACTAAATTGAATACATTAAATATATGCAGTTTTATTTTACAACAACTACATATTAAATAAAGCTTTTTTTTTAAAAACTCAACTGTAAAAATTTCAGTTAGATATGGACAAAAGATAAAAGAGACATTTCAGTAAAGAAACATTCCAAATGGCAAATAAAAGAAGGAAAGATTCTTAATGTCATTAACCACTAGGGAAATGTAAATTAAAACCACAATGAGAGATCACTATCTATGTATTAAGATGACTGAAATTTTAAAAAATATAGTAACAATACCAAATACTCGTGAAGATGTGGAGAAAATGGATTACTCATACCTTGTTTGTGGAAATGTAAAATTGTATAGACACTTCAGGTAGCATTTTGGCAGCTTCTTTAAAAACTAAACATTCAACTACTATATAACTGAGCAGCTGTAAGTCTGGGTATTTATATCAGGGATATGAACACTTATGCTTCCATAAAAACGTGTAGAGAAATATTTACTGCAGTTTCACTCATAATAGCCAAAATGTGGAAACATTAATATGTGAACAGAGTTTGGTTCACTCGTATCATAAAATATCACTGGGTAATAAAAAGTAATGACCTCTGGTTGTACAAACAAGCCTAGATGAATCTCTACAGAACTAATCTAAGTGTGAAAAGGCAATCTCAAAAAATTACACATTGTTTGATTTTATTTATATAACATTCTTGAAATGACAAAAATCATAGAGCTGGATAACATAGTAGTCATTGCCAGGCATTAAAGGTGTTGGAAAAGGAGGTAGATATGGCTATAAAAGGGAGGGATTCTTGTATAGCTGAAAGTGCTTTGTATTTTAACCATAAAAATGTCAGTATACTGGCTGTATATAAAAACTGCATTACAGTTTTTCAAGTTGTTGCCATTGGGGGAAATTGGTTGAAGGATACAAATGTTCTCTTTGCTTCATTTCTTCAACTGTATTTTAAAGTAAAGCTAACTCAACATGTAAAGCTTAATTTCAAAAAAAATTTAAGAACAACTACTCATCAAAATAAACCATAAAGAAAGTTACAAAACAAAACTCCATCTGGGATAAGATGCTTGCAATGGTAATAACTGACAAAGTATTGTACCCAAAATATATAGAATATTTCTACTAATCAATCAGTAAAAGGCAAATGACAATAGAAAATTGACATAGGCGCAAATAGTCAAGTCACTAAGGAAACACGGAAGTCTAATAAACCGAATAGATACCTGGGCTCATTAATAGTAATGATGCTATTTAATAATAAAAAGTTTGACTTTACCTCACCAGATTGTCAAAACAGTGTTTTTCATTGTTAAGTGTTGGTGAGGATGTAAAGAAAGAAAGATGCACACTGTAGGTAGGAGTACAGTTTGCTAGCAACACTAAGGAAAACAAATTTGTATTACCTGATAAATTTAAATATGCACACACTCTACAAGTCCAAAATTCCACTCCATAGATAAATACTCTAGAGAAACTCTTGCACATAATGTCAGGAAATATAGACATGTTTATAGCATCATTGTAAGTAAAAAGAAAATTAAAAACCAAAAAACATCAAACAACTTATATCCATTGACAGTAAAACTAAGAGTAAATTGCAATACATTCTTACAATTGAGTGCTACATGACACTGAAAATGATTGAACTGTACACGACCTGGATGCATCTCAAAAAAATAATGTTGATTGAAATAAAAGTACCAGAAGAATACATACTGAATGATTTCATTTTTAAAAATAAGGCTAAACTAAATGATACATTGTTTAGGAGCACATACAGATACAGTAAAATTACAAAGGGAAGCCAGATAATAACTTACACAAAATTCAGAAAGGAGAAGACAATCATGAGGAAAAAAATTGGCATTTTAAATACTTATTTTAGTTTCACCATTATTTCTTAAACTGTCTCAATTATCAAAGTTTTCGAATATTTGTAAAATTATAAATTATAATCAGCATGTTTGAATGGGTGCAGACTAATTATTATAACTTGACATTTCTTGTATCTTTTAATACTTTTGCTGTTAGTTTTATTTAGATTTCTCAACAAATCATTTTTCTGTAGCCATGTGTGCATTTCTATTAATCAAAAGTTCATCCTCTTTTAACAATCTGTCATTTCTTTTTTGACTACAACAGATGAAATGTGTTCTCACTGAATCACAGTAGTGGAATGCTCTCTGCGTGAAAATCTAACATATTTTCTATGGGGCTGTAATTCATTATCTAAAAAACAACTTTATGATATGTGGAGTGGAGAAGTACAATAAATGCCAATATTATCTTGGATGATTTGAAACATTGATATACTCTCTTAGAACTTTGATTTCTTTTAATTTATGCCAAATCATATCATTAAATCAAAATTTCAAGTACCAATGCATTAACTAGAATTTGGAAGAGTATTGTGCACAGGATATAAAATATCTAAGCATAGCAAAAGAAGGGGTGTTTTGGGGGTATGTTTGTGTGTGGTTTTGTGTGTGGCTTTGTGTGTATTTCTGTTAATTTTGTTTCATTTGCTTATTTGTTTTGCGGTTCTCTTGTCCATTGGTGTACAAGGTTCTCAGTAAATATATTGCTTGGTTTATTTGGTTTATTTCTTGGATCACTCTAAAATGTTTCTTTTTGTGAATAATGTCAACAATGAAGTAGGAGATTTGAAATATGTTTACTTACTTGTTTTTAATCAGGAAATTGCATACTGTCACTCTGATCCTTCTAAAGTCTTCAAAACCTCTCTCAATGGTAGCTGCAAATGAGCATAAATAGTAAATCCAGATTCCATGATTACCTCCTCCAGCTTATAAGAAATTAGCCCAAGCTCATGTAGTGTTAATAAATAGTAGTGACAGGGAGGAATGGGAGCCTTATTTAATGTGCTTTTTCTCTCTAAGAATAGAAAGAACATGTGGACTGGAGATAGGAATTTTCATTTGCTCTTTTAGGTACACATTTTATATTCTTTGTGTTGAGATTTGTTAAACATTGTAAAAATCCCAAGAGAAACTCCAACTCACTCTATTTTTATATAATAGGTTGCATGTTCAGTAAAATTACATTCCTCAAAAAAAGTTTAACTTTATTACTTTAAAGTATGCCCATTAATTTCTTGCATTATTTCTGACTTAAATCCAAACTATACTCATCCTTCAAAGTAAAAGTTTTAACAATGATTATCCTCCTGCCAGCCTCTTAATTGTAACATTTCTAAACACTTATCTGTTCTCCTCAAGTACCGTTGATTTACATAACTTCTAGTAGTAGTTTTTAACCTTCTTCTTATCTATCCAAGTATTTGATTACTAAGATTTTTCTAACCGTCTGGAAGTGACTGTTGTCTCTCTCTGAGCCTCTACATCAACTTTGGAAAGATAAGGAAGTGCTCAGACTTCTGCACAATTTGATTTGGCCCTTACTCCTGCTCCTCTACCCCAATATTCACAGTTTTACCAGAACTATAATCTTGCAGTCATCAAAACTAACACGATTCGTTCTTTACTCGTCTTTCTATCAGTCATCTCAAGAAGCCAAGGATTCCCAGGTCATCTTCATCTCCCACAATCCCATTTCTAGATGGTTTCAAGTTCAAGGAGGAATCTCCCACCCCCATCACCCCACTCTCTATGATCCCTCCCTGGGTTATTTTTCCCTCTGTCATGTATCACTCTCTGGCATACAATTATTTGTCTCCCAGCTGGACCCCCTCCTGGAATGTAAGCTCTCTTAATCCAGAGATCTTTTTTTCCACTTCTCTCTCACCTAAGACAATTCCAAAAAATTAGATAAACTAAATAAATATTTGTTAGATGAAGGCATAGATGAATGAATGTATGAAATAGAAAGAAATACTGTGCTTCTTTGGCACAGATTTGGAATTAGAATTTCTTTTATTTTAGCCTATTATTTTATCACAAGAAGACAATTTTCATTTTGTTATCTTCATTCAGATGTTTAATGCTATTAGTTTGCTCCCTGATTATAAGACTACTTACAGCTTGGATTGGATGAGTTTTGTGTAATTGTCTTTTACCAATTGGAATTTTCTTTAGACAATTCTAATAACTATAAAAAGATTGGTGGAACAGAAACCCACCGTTCCTACTGAATTAGCTCTTCTCGATTGCCTTTCTCCTGAAGCATATTGTCTGTGTACTTCCCCAGCTTTTAACACCCATGAAGTTAATCTTACAATTAGTTGTTTCCAAGTACTTTGGTGGGCTGAGTGTAAAGGCTTGCTCACTCTTGTTATATATTACACAGCTATTATTATCATCTTTATTTTACTAATGGGGTAATTGGAATTTGGGGCATATATTCTAGGCACCTTCATCTGGAAATAATGAGCATGGGTAAAAGAGGACTCTATATGCATAGAAAGTGACAAGATTCACTTTGAATTTGTAGTGCTCTATTCCAAAAGGGACTGTTGAACTCTTCTTACATTAAACACAAATAAAAACGAACTTTAACAAAAATTAAGAAAAACAATAGTTCTACAATTTGTATATTGTGAGTGCTTTATAAGTGGATGATGATGATGATGATGATGATATGACATAATTAAGGCTGTGGAATGCAGTAACTCAAATGTGCATATGGATTTATATCTGGGTATGATGTATAATTATGCATTTTATTTATCTATCATCTGTCATCCATATATCTATCTATCATCTATATCGTTATATATAGTTATTTATTATACTGATTCAGACTACTCTCTATAAAGCTTAGACTGAAGGACTCGGGATAGAAACTTATTGTAACAGAGGCAATGTAAATGGTTTAATACTTGTGTAATATGTGTCAATTTGACAGAAACAAGGGTTCTTTCTTTGAAAATACCAATATACAGGACCATATTTCCAGGCATTTATTTCTATCTATTCAGTATGTGTAGTGGCAGTGTTAGGCTGTATGCCGTAGAAACTAATAAAATAATCCCAGTGCCAAATGTTTTATTGTTAGTAACCTCACAGGTGTTCTGTGGCTTACTTATGAAAGTAAAAATCAAGAGACGATTTTGAATGTAAGACTTATTCAGTGTGAAAATTAGAGGCCACCTAACATATTTGGATTTATAGCTCGAAAGGAAAAGAAGAAGAATAACCCAGAATGTTGCCATTCTAGTAATCAATAGAAATTCGCCTAAATTTGACTCAGATTTTGTCATGCCGTGTTGAAACTGAGTAATAAGTCAGATAATTAGGGAGCTTCATTAATTTTCTTTAAGACTCAGGTATCATTTTGCTATTTTTAAATCATAATCCGATGCTTAAATCTTATTTTAGATGAGAAAGACTTTGCTTACTTATTAGCTAAAAGAGCTGAGAAATAATTAAGTTAAATATCCCTCAGTACTCTCATGCCATTATTATCCCACTTGATTTTCTCCATTAGAAGATCTCTAAGGATAAGACATTCCACAATAAATCTCAGAAAATATGTATACTATACAAATAGCCAGTGAAATTTTGTTTAACCAACTCATTCTAGACAAAAGAGAAGTGGATGATATGAGCAGTTTGGTCTAACAGTGACAGATTAAGTTAGAGAATGAGATAGATCTAGACACAAGTTTTAGCATTCACACTTATTACTTAGGTGAAGTTTGGGCCAGTTATGTTCTCTCACCCTTAATTATTTTTCCCAGAAATGGGGCTAAATGTATGTAATATTTAGGATTTTTTAAGGACAAGGAATATATCCTAATTATAATCCTCAAAAATCAGGGAGATGGTTATTAGATGTATGTATTATTATAAATTGGATTTTGATTTACTTTATGTATCAGTCTTATTTATTGCTAATACACAGTTTTAAATGGTTTATGAATTTTTCTATGTTGGGTCCCATACATTCTCTACATTTCAATGACAACAGATGGTATTTATTAGATACTAAATGAACAAAGCCAGTCTCATTTGGTAATTAATAGATGGACCCCAAATCAACTAACCATCTTCAAATGATTGAATTTAAATAGATAATCATGACCAAACTGCTATATATAAATGAGCCTTAGCTGTGCCGTTATCTTCATTTTCAACTTATATATACTGGACATTTTGTGGCAAACTTAACTTCCACTAATAGCTATCCAAATGTAGCTCAATAAATCAATCTCTTTGTGCTAAACAGATGTTATGATAAATGATTTAGATACTTTATCTCATTAATTCTCACAAAAAAACCTTGTGAAATAGGCATAGCAAGGTAAGTTCTTGACATATTTATCTTCATGCTTTGCTTATTTACAGAATTTCTAGCCTCTTCCAGCCTTGTCTCCAGAGGGGTTGTTATCTCAGAATGCAATGAAAAAGAAACTATTGGTGCTCATGTTTTTGAAAAATTCTAATTGGGCTCCTAAGAACCAAAAAGTAGTCCACAAATGAAGTTGGTAAAGAGAATTGAAAATAAAATTCCATAGAGGACATGATGACAGCCCTCATTTTCCCATCCCCTCCCTCAACCTATAGAAAATGAGGGTTGAAATACTAGAATAGTTAGGAGAAATAAGTATGAAGAACCCTGGAAGTTAATTTTCTTTCTGTTTTAGAATCTTAGTAAAAATCCACCTCAGCAGGTTTGAGTTAGCTCAGTGGAAGCACTGGCAGATTCTAGTTGCTTGTTTCAGAGGCTCCACCTTTCAAATGAGGACAGTTCCTCAACCAGGAAAATTCCGTTATTACATAGTCTTCCAGGTGTTACTTTCACTTGTGCTTATCAATATGTATAACATTAATATGGTCCTGCACCAGGATTCTTTTTCATGGTATGACTATTACAGATGAATCTCACCGAGGCATACTTCTCTTTTTGAAAACAAGAATGAGAGTGATGGTTAGTACGTAGTTACTTTTCTACTTGTACACTTTTATCTAATACACTCTATTTTCTATTAATTCCACATAGCTATAAACATTTGTCTGTGTGCTTTTTGCTCAACAGAGATGGAAAGAAAAACAGCATAGCTTCAGAGAAGATAGTGTTGGGAAAATGATCTAAATAATTGGGGTGTTATTAAGCGGAATAGAGGGAATCACTTACAAGAGGTGTCTAGGGAGTTCTTGGAAACCAATCAACTGTCTAAATAGCAGCCCTTGCTCTTTGAACCTGATTGAGCTGTCCTCAGGCTGGGACATTCTAGAGCCGCCAGTATATCATGTGGGCCTATGTGTCAGTACTTTGTTGAGCTCAAGTCTGAATTGTTCAGTGTTCACATATACTCTATGTCTAAATTGAACTCCTTGATCCTCAGAGAGTAGTAACGATGTGTGGAATGGAAAAGATTCCAACATAGTTGCTTTGGTGGTGACACACAGTATGGAAATCTATCCTCCATTGCTTATTACTTAACTAGTACAACTATTCCTTTTTTAATCAAAAAAATAAAAATAAAAGAAGAAGAAATAGAAGGTGGGGAAGCTAAAATAACTTGGCTATGGACTTGTCCATAGGATTCATCAGATATAAGATTTAAATTTACCTCTCAGGAGTTTGAAGAAATAATTAAAAGAAAAATGCATTAAAAAATAGCAATGCACATAGACTGAATGTTTCCTAAAGAAAATTTTAAACCTAAAGCTTCATCATTTAGTGAAGTAACCCACTCTTTACCTTTGGTGTTTTTCCATCATATCATGGATTATAACAGACAATAGTACAAAATTGTCTTTTACAATATATATTTAACAGAGGCCTACTTATCTATGAGCTTCCTAGATAGTCTGATGGATCACTAGGCTTATGCAATACATCATTAGATGTAGTTAGCTGAAGTCAACAGCAAGAAGTTGTGCTTACATATAACATTCCAAGGCAGCATGATTTCACACAAAAAAAGTTGTTCAAGATTCTGTTGTCAGTAAAGTGTAGGGAAAAGGTTATAAAAAGAACTTCATTGTATATGAAGAGACTATGGTTATTAATATAAAATTAAGCAACAATGTATTAGTTACTAAACTTTTTTTTTTTCTTTTTGAGACAGAGTTTTACTCTGCTGCCCAGGCTGGAGTGCAGTGGTGCGATCTCAGCTCACTGCAACCTTCCCCTTTAGGATTCAAGCAATTATCCTGCCTTAGCCTCCCGAGTACTTGAGATTACAGGCATGCTCCACCAGGCTCAGATACTTGGCCTCCCAAAGTGCTAGGATTACAGGTGCAAGCCACTGCACCTGGCCTACTACCATTTTCTTAAAGATTGGCAAAGCTTATGAGTATCATTGACTGTTAACTGGCAGGTCTAAAGTGGAAACCAGAGATGAAGGGATAAAGAGAAATGGAGGTTTTGTTTGTTGTTGTTAAAGAGAAAGAAATGGAGAGAATTCACAGCAGAGAATGAGAAAAAGAAGGCGAAAACTGAGAATGCACAGGTACTTTCACTGTGGATGCCTATAGGTACATACCTCTCTGAAAGCTAAAACTATGTATCTAACCTTATACCTCTACTCTACAAGGGCTGGGGAGAAAAAGTTTTTCAAGATTGTTCTTTCCATTGTATCTGAACACAGGAAAAATCTGGCAGTAGGGTTACTGTGTGTATCTAAGAAAAAGTATGTAAGAAAGCCCAGGCAACTGTTTAATTTAAGGCTTTGCGTACATATCACCAAAACAATTAATCATTTTGGCAATTGAGAATGAAAAACATCAAATCAATTATAGGGTGCTGTGGTGATTGAACAAGTACTTTTTAACTCTATAAAATATATTCTCTATAAAATCTGGGACATTCTCTAACAGATACAGTACATAGTTTCAACTAGCTATAATGCAGTGGCATAGGAATCAAAAGCTAGAAGCTAGAACATCACCCATAGCATTGTTGATTCCTCTTCTTGCAATTTGGGGTTCTGTTAGTTTAAAGATCAGTTTTAAAATAGGGACCTTGACTCAGTTCAAGAGAAGAATATTTTCATAGGTACATTAAAATGTTTTCTCTGAATTGGAAATTGAGAAAGCCAACAGCCATTTTGGACTTCTCCTACCATTGAGTCAATAGGCAAGGAAGAAATTCTACTAGATGTTGTGATAGATTCAGATAACCAAGAGGAAATTCAATGACTGCTCTAGAATGAAGGCAGATATCTGGGACTAAGTTGGTCCTCTGGGATTCTCTTTAGTTTGTCTGTATTCAAACGTAAAAATTAATGAAAGCAAATGCAACCCTACTAAAGTCAAGACCACTCAGTATTTAGCTCCTCTTGTTAGAAAAGCTTGAGTCAGCCCACCAACTAAAAAAAGCTAAACAACCGTGGTGCCAGTGGAGGGCAACAGGAACACAGAATAAATAAGGAAAAACAAGAATGTAAAAAGAAAACCTATAGATTTGTGACCAATTACAGAAACAGGATTTTCTGTAACACGTCTGCATATTTTCTTCAATGATCATTAAAAGTATATGTATATATAATATATATGATGTAATAAAATAAATCTATAATATTAACAAATCTTAACCAAAGTTCAGTTAGACAAGGGAAGTAGTACAATAGATCTATTGTAAATCATAACTACAGTTAATAGCAATATATTGTAATATTTGACAATTGCAAAGATAATAGATTTTAAAAGTTCTTACCACACACAAAAAATGTTAAGTATGTGAGGGAAAGCATATGTTAAATAGTTTGATATAGCCATTCCATACTGTGCATGTATATATATACAAATATTTATATATAATTTTGATATATATCAAATATATATTTGATATATTTTTGATTACATATACATATATAATATATTTTATATATATTAATATTTTGTCCCTTCTTTGTTTCTCTGTTATTTAGTATAAAAATTGTTATTAGTAGTTAATTTTACAATTTGGCTTTATGTTACAGAATAAAAAGATAGGACAGTGAATGAATATGAAAAATAATTTATTTCCTAGAGACAGTTATGATGAGACTTTGTATTTTTTCATTCTGGGGCAAGAGTGAGAGTGACTTTGCATTAAATGTAGTTGTGTCTTTTCATGTGTCTTTTGGCTGCATAAATGTCTTCTTTTGAGAAGTGTCTGTTCATATCCTTTGCCCACTTTTTGATGGAAATGCAAATCAAAACCACAATGAGGTACCATCTCACACCAGTTAGAATGGCAATCATTAAAAAGTCAGGAAACAACAGGTGCTGGAGAGGATGTGGAGAAATAGAAACACTTTTACACTGTTGGTGGGACTGTAAACTAGTTCAACCATTGTGGAAGTCAGTGTGGCAATTCCTCAGGGATCTAGAACTAGAAATACCATTTGACCCAGCCATCCCATTACTGGGTATATACCCAAAGGACTATAAATCATGCTGCTATAAAGATACATGCACACGTATGTTTATTGCAGCACTATTCACAATAGCAAAGACTTGGAACCAACCCAAATGTCCAACAATGATAGACTGGATTAAGAAAATGTGGCACATATACACCATGGAATACTATGCAGCCATAAAAAATGATGAATTCATGTCCTTTGTAGGGACATGGATGAAATTGGAAATCATCATTCTCAGTAAACTATCACAAGGACAAAAAACCAAACACCGCATGTTCTCACTCATAGATGGGAATTGAACAATGAGAACACATGGACACAGCAAGGGGAACATCACACTCGGGACTGTTGTGGGGTGGGGGAGGGGGGAGGGATAGCATTAGGAGATATACCTAATGCTAAATGGCGAGTTAAATGGGTGTACACACCAGCATGGCACATGTATACATATGTAACTAACCTGCACATTGTGCACATGTACCCTAAAACTTAAAGTATAATAATAATAATAATGAATAAAAAATAACTAACTAAATAAATGAATAAATGTAGTTTTGTCTTGTTAGGCAGAGATAAGAATTTGTTTTTCTTGTGTGGAAGTTCTAACGTGTGGGAGAATGCATATGAATGCTGGGTAGCCAAAAGAGTGACTGTGCCAATTATTTACCTATTGTCTCTTAACTCCAAATATACTCTTCCGTCTTCTGTTTTGTGGTAGTGGGGCTGGCAGTCTACAAATTTCACTTCCCCAACTCTTTGGCCAGCTGATAATTTGTACAGTTATGCCAATAGGGCATATTAGAGGGATGCTGGAAGGTAGGATGAAGGGAAGAGAGTATTTTCTACCTGTTTTCCAAGCACCATCAGTATCACTTTAGCAGCAGCCATGGACCCAGCCACCAGCTTCCATCAGTATCTCAGCATCAGTGTCATCAGGGCTCCTCAGAGGCAGCGGCAGTAAATGAGCAGACTCATCTGTGGTCTAACTACCAGGTTTCAGGGCACCAACCTTCTAGTTTATGGTAAATTTTCCTCTTCCTATTTTTTCCCTTAGTCTAGTACATAGCTGCTACCTACAATTAAAATTTTCTGTATAGCAAACACAAAAATAACATTTTTTCTCTTTAAGATCTCTGATGTTGATGGTAGTAATTCTGATTTCAAATCCCCACTGGTTAAAATACTTAACTTCCTGATGGATATAGAACAACAAAGACTCTCTCTCTTTCTGTATGTGTGCCTGTGTGTGTGTGTGTGTGTGT
Source organism: Pongo pygmaeus (assembly GCF_028885625.2). Taxonomy (NCBI): domain Eukaryota; kingdom Metazoa; phylum Chordata; class Mammalia; order Primates; family Hominidae; genus Pongo; species Pongo pygmaeus. The sequence continues at coordinate 108,663,358 of NC_072379.2, read as the reverse complement.
GTGTGTGTGGGAGTGTGTATGTGCATGTGTGTATCTTCACACATACTCTCCCCTAAATGCATGATTGTACTCAAATGAAAACTTGCAGAGGGCTTGGTCCTAGACAAGTATCCATGTGTCTTGTGAAGTAAAGTGACTGGCACATTGGGGAGACAGTGTAAATATGAACTAACCAATATAGACCCGTCATCACCTTTTATCGATCACCCATTATTTATCCAAAGATTATTTTCTGACATAAATTGGAGCTACAGTCCTTACCTTAACAGAGCTTATTGTTTTACTTTTTATATTCATCTGGGCATGTTTGTAAAAGGAACAGATGTAAGAATGTTATTTTAATAAAATTAATTGCTATAATTCCATAAAATAAGTTATGTGAAAATAAAAAATTGGTTTTAGTACTATGTACATTCATGTTCCATTTTGTTACAAAAAATATTTAATGCTTTTCCATAGCTATAATATCTATGTCAATGGATGTCAGAAACATCACTTTAGAATTCCATAGAAGCTATTGGAATAGTAGGGCTTCAGATGTGGTATTTATTCCTGCTATGGGATGTACCAATTACTGAAGAATTATTTTCCATATATAGGATTTAAAATATTATTATAATCTTAAAAATACTTTTTTTCACATTACTAATATAAGATTCAAGACCAAGTATATTTCCCTCAAGAGTAATATTGAGGGAATATTCTCCAAACAATAATTTATATCTGTTTTATTCTATTTCTAAAAGGTAAAATAATATCTGTGATAAACTTTAAATTATTGTATTGGAAGGAAGAGGTAAGCAGCGAAATAGCTAAACATCTATGGATATTCTTATCTTCCCAGAGAAAGACTGATAG